>NC_050581.1:11393349-13793349 GCF_011100635.1 Trichosurus vulpecula
CACGAGCTATGAGAGCCTTTTGCTCAAAAGGAGCAATCCAAATTCTGATTATTCAATATCAAGAAATTGGAAAGGGGATGATAGAAGGTTAGAGTAGAAAGAAACCTCACTAATTCAAATCTCATTTTGCAGATGAGAAAACTGAAATGGCAAGAGTCTTCAGGACAGAAGGGGGTAGTGGGGGCAGGTCGCCACTAGGTGGGGTGGGGAGAGAAGGGAATGGAGAAAGAGAAGGAAGCGAAGGAGAGGAGAGAGGAAACTGGGTGGGGGGGGGTGGAGAATAGTGAGAGAATGAGATGAATAATAATATATGCTGTCAACCCCACACCTGTCGTCTTTTACTGGAAACTTACTCTTTTCCAAAGACACAATTAAATTCAGTAAATTCTATATTGACTTCCATTCCTAGCAAAGTGTCAGCGACAACTGCCTAAGGGATGAACCAGAAGATACTACTGAGATAATTACAGTAACCCAGGGGCAGTGACTTGGCAGCCAGTGCCTGGAGCACCAGCCAATATTTGGTTAGTGCATAATTTGTAAAACATCCCAGAAATTTGACACTGGCTGATTGGCGCCAGTGTGGTTACATGATCTATTTTTCTTTAAGTGATTGTTCTGGGAGCCTAGGTCAGGTCAACAAGCACCTCAAAAGAGTTCCAATACCACTACCAGTCTTACTCCCAATGCCAAAACACTGCCCAGTTCTTCTAAAGATGTTACATAGGTAGACACATAGGATGTTGAGCTGGAAGGAAGGGTCCACAGAGACCTTCTAGCCCAACCCCTTCATTTTATGCATCAGTAACTTGGAAGGTCCCATAGTCTCTAGATTTAAATTACAAATAAATGAAAAGTTAAGAAAGAATCCTTTTCCTTTCACCCCCTAATGCTCTCTACAATTCAACATCCTATACCTGCTTCTCCTTTTCCCTTTTCTTTTTCCCTCCTTAACAACCTCTTCTCTTCTTCTTTCCTCTCCTCTTCTCCTTCCCTTTTCTCTCTTCTCACCCTTATTCCTTCCTTGCTTCTCTTTTCTCCTTTTCTCTTTTCTGCCCTCCCTTTTTTCCTTTCCTTTCTTTTTCTCTCTCCTCCTCTTATTCCCCGCCCCCTCCTTACAGTCTTTTTCTCTCCTCTCCTCGTTCTCCTTCAAGGGCCATGAACTGTCTCTGTCTCTGGTACTCAGCAGCCTTAGAAACCGCAATGCAGGTTTCTAAGCAAGAACCCCAGCAGTGGTGTGCATAATTAGGAGTATTCCTTCCATATAAGATAAGGAGGTTCTTGTTTTGCTTAAAGTGTAGTGATGCCGCATTCGGAAGGGGAAAAGTTGACTTATTAAAGGAGAAAGTGAAAAGCAATGTAATACTCACATTTATATAGAGTTAAGGTTTACAGAAAAGGACACTGAAGTTAAAAAGCTAAGGGATATACTTGCCACTAGCCACAGAGCAAGTAGAAGTTACCAAGTCAAAATTCGAAGCAAAGGTCAGCAATACTTACAGTAAATAATAGCGTTGAATCTGTCATTGTCCTCCAGCCACTGGAGCAATAATCAATACCCTAGTGTTAACCTTTAATGACAAGTGCTTAACTCTTACCGTTGAGAAGAGAAAGCAAACACAACAACAACCTAAAACGTTCCTGTACGTTCTAACATGGGAAGAAGGAACCACTATCATGGACTCATTTATCTAAATTAAACCATCTTTATCCCTAAGCCAAATGAAAAGGTGTTTATCGGAAAGTCCACAATTCTTCCCAAAAACCAACCACTAAACGGCCATTAAAAGGTAACCTTTGCTGGGTATTGAGTAAAAGAAGGGGCTAGAGGTACCTCAAAACAGTACAGCCTACCATTAACTTCCTGTCAATTGTTATAATAAACATGGCCCAAACAAACCAGACTTAACCTTGCCAAAAGCAAGACTAGTCTCGTGGAAACTGAAGTGTCTAGGGAGGAAGGACAGTAGTTTCTTTTGCCCAGACTACATGGCTATAGCCATGTGGTATGGGGCTACAATGGAGTTATCTCCATATTCTTTCTCTTCAACTACATGGGAAGTTTTTTCTTGCCTTACAAAGTTTCAGGAAGAAAAGCAAAAAAGCCCGTCTAATGCTTCCTTCAGCCCCCTAACACTACAATTACCAGCTTTGAGTTCAACCAAGAGAGATTGCATTCATTTTCTTACTCCTCACATGGTTTTCCTGGTTCTCTCCTTTACCTCTGCCAGACTCTCACTTTAGTGATTCAATCAGCGGACATCTGCTGGCAAATACCCCCCCAAAACCGATATGGTGTCAAAAAATAAGTTCAGTCTTAAAGTTAAGGGAAGCTTTTACACTTGCTACTGCTACTGTGGCTGCTGCTTCGTTAGGGGGTGGGGGTTGAAGAGAGAGAGAGACAGAGAGACAGAGACAGAGACAGAGAGCACCACTATTCTGTTCAGATGAAAACCTCTCTTTCTGCAATAGTGAAAATTTTCCAGACCCTGAATTACAGAATCATTCTACTTTCAGCACCAATACACCTGGACCTGGGATCACCGGATGTTAGATCTAGAGCTAGAATAATTTATTTTAGAACTCAAATCCCATTCTGTCCTTTTACAGATGAGGAAACTGAGGCCCAGAGAGAAGTAATTTGCTAGGGTCACACCTGAAGTTACTTAACAACTATTTATGATCAGTGGCTTCCCCCTTTCCCATTCATCTGCTGCTTCCTCCACCCCAACAAACAAGAGATAGAATGTAAAGATATTACACCAATGTTTTACTGTGAAAAAGCTGTCTTGCTGGTTTTCTTGGATAAGTAAAAGTAAAGTTCTGAATGGGGTCAGCTTCCAGACTGTATCACTAAGTGTTCCCGAGCTTCCCCCAGTGCAGAATGGATCTGTTTTTCAATCACTATGTTCAGTTACATCTATCTTTAAATCCTGGTTTTCATCTCAACTTAGAGAAAACATCTCGCTCACAAAAATGAAGATTAACCAGACTCCAGATTACAGAATCATTCTCCTTTTATTCATTTCTTCTTCATTGTTTGCTTAAAAACCTAACCCCCCCCAAAAAAAAAACAACCTTGTGTATGCATTTATCCAAATATACCTTCTCTTAATCTCCTTTTTGAGCCCTTCAAGCAGTACATATCTGCAACCTTGACCGTACAAATTGCTTCTCTGCCTTCCCCTATTTAAGTACTTCAGGAGTCTGATTCATTCATTCTGCGGACCTATTTCCAAATATAGGGACATCAATGACCAAAACTTTGGATTCTAGCAAACTCTGTAAGTCTCTCCTCCCAACAGCTTTCCCTTATCTTTCAGAGATCAGGTTTCTTCCTCCTTGTATTAGGGCAAAGGGCCTTCTTGGAAGTGGAGGATAGGATAGTCGGTTGAAAATGTGACCTGAGATGAAATGGAGGAGAAATAAAATCTGGAAGAGAGGTAAGGGTGAGATATAGTGCCTCTGTGTGTGTGTGTGTGTGTGTGTGTGTGTGTGTGTGTGTGTGAGAGAGAGAGAGAGGGGGGGGGGAGAGAGAGAGAGAGAGAGACTGTGTGCTCTTCCTCATTCATCCCGCCTTTCAATCCAGTGTTGTGAAACAGTACAGACTGCACATCTCTCTTTAAAGGTTCCCTGCAGAGCTGCCTGTGCGCTTGGCCCCGCCTGGTCCCTGCTAAGGGGCTTCGGAGCGGGGGGCAGCTGAGTGGGTGGTGGTGGTTGGAGAAGAAGAGGGCGGGGGAAACAGGAGGAGGAGGAGGCAGGGGGAGATGAAAGCGGGTTTCTTGCCCCCTTCTCTGTTAGTCTTGGCGGCAGAGGCCCTCAGCTTCTGTCATGTGATAGTAACGAAGCTGGAGCTGCGGGGGTCTCAGCATCTTGGGGACCATTACAAAACCCAGGCAAGAGAGCGCTTGCCTGCCACAGCCCTCGCCGCCTCTCCTCCCAGCTGGACCCGGGAGAGCTCAAGCAGAAGCAGCAGTAACGACAGAGACAGAGCAGGAGCAGAAGCCGCAACGCAAAGACTGAACTTTCCCCTGACCCCATCACCATCACATACACACGCTGCCCTCATTTACACACACACACACACACACACACACACACACACACACACACACACACATATACACACGCCCCTGGGCCTCGGAAGCCACTTCTTTCTAGGTCTAGAAGCTGAGATAGCGGCTCTAGCAGCAGCAAGCAGTAGCAGCCACCAAACTTTTTATCCGATCGCAGCAGTGAAAAGCAATTGGATTTATTTCTCCCAGGGCTCAGCTGCAAGCTGGGGGCTTGAACTTCCGGGCCTTCCTCTTCTCATAGCAACCCTGCTGAAGGAAGGGGGCGGGGAGACGCGGGGGAGACACAGATGTTCTTGCACCAGGCTGGGCCATCCCCTCAAGGTCTCTCCTCTGGAAAAGCAAGAACTTGAAAGAGGAAAAAGAAAGTGACTGTCCATTCCCAAGAGCCACGTTCCGGTGGTTCTGGGGCCTGAGAGGAGACTGTGCTGGGGAGTCGGGGTTTGAAAAGCCGGTTAGGACGTCCGGATCTCTGCAAACAGAACAAGACTTCTCTCCTTCCTCTCTGTTGCCCACCTCCTTCTCCTTCACTGGCTTGGAACTCTGCTTTCTTTCCCACCACTGAGGGGAAAGGGTGGTGGTGGGTTTGTTGGAGAGGAGGGGAGAGATCCTCTTCATTTTCTGCACCGCCACTACCCGCAGCACTACCGAGGTGTACGTCTCAGTTTCCCTGTACATCGACTCCAGGAACCGGGGCGGGGGGGGGTGGTTGGTAAAGCTGGCGTGCTCCAGTCGGGCCTTGATCGTCACCGTCGGGGCCAGAAGTTGGCAGCCTGTGAGCCCAGAGTTGCCACGGGAGTCCGAGCGCATCCTAGAGAAGCCAGGCAAGAGAACGAGAGAGGGACCCACTAGAGGAGGCTGGGGAAAGGGGGAAGTGGTGGAAGAGGAAGGCAGACGAGGTGGGGGTAAGTGGGGTGAGGGTTAAGGGAGGGGGAGGAGGGAAAGAGGGAGGTGCTGAGGTCCAGAGTGGGTGGGAGGGAGGGTGGAGGGGGCAATGCCTCGTCCAGGGAAGAGCTCGTACAGCGACCAGAAGCCGCCCTACTCTTACATCTCGCTGACCGCTATGGCCATCCAGCATTCGGCTGAGAAGATGCTGCCCCTGAGCGATATCTACAAGTTCATCATGGAGCGCTTCCCCTACTACCGAGAGCACACGCAGCGCTGGCAAAACAGTCTGCGCCACAACCTCTCCTTCAATGACTGCTTCATCAAGATCCCGCGGCGGCCCGACCAGCCGGGCAAGGGTAGCTTCTGGGCGCTGCACCCCGACTGCGGCGACATGTTTGAGAACGGAAGTTTCCTGCGGCGTCGCAAGCGCTTCAAGGTGCTGCGCGCCGACCACCCGCACTTGCACCCGGGGGGCACGGCGGCGGCCAAGGGCGCGGGGGGGACGGGACCTGGGGGGCACCTCCACCCGCACCACCCTCACCACCCTCACCACCACCACCACCATCACCACCACCATCCCTCGGCTCACCATCACCACCACCACCCGCCGCAGCCGCCGCCCCCCCATATGGTGCACTATTTCCACCAGCAGCCGCCAGCTCCCGCCCCGCAGCCCGCGCAGTCGACGCACCTCCAGTCCCAGCAGCAACAGCCGCAGCAACAGCCACAGCCACCTCCGCCGCAACCGCAACCCCAGTCGCACCCAGGCAAGATGCAGGAGGCGGCAGCTGTGGCGGCGGCCGCAGCAGCGGCTGCGGCCGCTGCAGTGGGCAGCGTGGGCAGGCTGTCCCAGTTCCCCCCCTACGGGCTGGGCTCGGCGGCTGCAGCGGCGGCCGCGGCTGCAGCCTCGTCTTCGGGCTTCAAGCACCCGTTCGCCATCGAGAACATCATTGGAAGGGACTACAAGGGCGTGATCCAGGCAGGCGGGCTGCCGTTGGCGTCGGTGATGCATCATCTTGGCTACCCGGTACCTAGCCAGCTCAGCAACGTGGTCAGCTCCATGTGGCCGCACGTCGGGGTCATGGACTCGGTAGCTGCGGCTGCAGCCGCCGCTGCAGCCGCTGGGGTGCCAGTGGGCCCAGATTACGGAGCATTTGGGGTGCCAGTTAAGACCCTGTGCCACCCTCCTGGACAGACTCTGCCTGCAGTACCCGTCCCTATCAAGCCCACCCCGGCCCTGCCACCTGTAGCGGCTCTGCCACCCGCACTGACGGTCAACGCGCCACCGCCGCCGCCTCCTCCACCCATCTGTCCTTCTGCTGCAGCCTCACCGGCTTCTACTTTACTGGAGCAAACTCCCCCTAATTCGGCGGAGAACAAGGGCAGTTCCTTACATTCTGTCCTGGTGCACTCTTAAGACACATGAACAGGGGAGGGGGAAAGTGAATTCATTCAGAGACATTGGACTGGCAGGCAGGACTCCCCTATTCTCCCAGTAGAGAAAAGCAGACGACGAAGTAGAAATGGGAGAGGGGGGGGGGGAGAGAGAGAGAGAGAGAGAGAGAGAGAGAGAGAGAGAGAGAGAGAGAGAGAGAGAGAGAGAGAGAGAGAGAGATTTTGAACTAAGAATGTATTTAAACAAACACAAAGTGGATACTTAAATGGGTTTTAATAAATATAACACTTCTGGTGTCAGTGTTTATACTATGTTGTACAATCAGATTACTGAGAGCCAATTTGCAGGTAAGAGTTTCTATTGTTATTAATACTATAAATATAAATAAGTTATGTGGAGAGAAAGCGAGCACAAGCTGGTGGGGAAAAGCTTTATTCTGTGCCAAACTGGATTCAGTTCTGGCCTTCCCTGGACCATATAAAAGTTCCTGAGGCTCGGGGTGGGCCAGGTGGTGAGTTTTAAAACCAACGTAGCGAAATCTAGACCGAAAGTGAAAAATAGATAAGGCTATCAAGCGGCAATTATACCTTTCTTGAACCTGTTTAGCGGTGTATCATAAATATTCAAGATAAAAGTAGACAAATAAAAAAAAATCTCACAGTAGAAACGGAAATGCCTTGGTTCCCTTGCGTCTGGTGTAGGGGTGGGGAAACGACGAATTCAAGTCTTTTTGATAAAGTCCATACTTTCTTTTAAAAGAACACAAAGTATCTTTGGGAAAGTCAGTGAGTATCTCAGCTCTCTTTCCAGCGGGGCTTAGAAGGGTGGGAAGAGCAGCTAAAGCAATTAGCCTGCACAATGGGGAGCTACATGGGATTAAAAAGTAAAAGCCCCGATTCCAGAAGTGAAGTTGGGAGAAACAAAACCCAAGTGAAACAGAGAAACAAGAACTTCAGACTGCAGACGAATTTTTGAAATCCCTTTAAGGATTCGGAGAGCAATCTGGGATCTTGGAATCCTACTTATAAAAAAAAAATTTTCGAGCTAAATTCCCTTCTGTGAGTACTATATTTCACAGGTCCACATGAAACATGTGTTGACCGTTTTGTTTTGTCTTATCTTCTTCAACGACTCAAGGCAAATTTGCAACATAATTCTGCCCAGCTGTTCTTAAAAAAAGCAGAACCGACTTTTGGCTTTTCCTTTTCACACCTTATCCAGAGCAAAAACAAAACAAAACAAAAAACCCACAAGAGGGTAATGCTTTTCCCATCGCCTTTGATCGTTCACACAAATTTGATATTTTATGTGTTGCTTGGTGTGAATCTCCTTCCAATGAGTTTTCCAGTTTAAACTAGCGAATGGGAAAGGGGGAAAAAACTTTGATGTTTGTTTTACTTGTTTTCTTTTCTTTAAACCACAGGCATAGCACTTTACTCAAAACAAACTCTAGATGGAGGAAAAACAAAGGCGGGGGGCTGAGAGTGGTGGTGCACAGCTGCTGCCCCTTTTACGAACAAGTCATCCTTAGCTTCTTTAATCCACTTCATTCGGGTTGTGACATTGTGACAGGTTAATGTCTGCCTATGTTGTACGCCAGTGTTGTCTATTAAAACTTCTCTGTGGCTTTGCTTCTCTGCTGGCTCTGGTGTTTCTCTTCTTAAAAGGCGTGAATGAGTGCCTTGGAGGACTGGCCTGTGAAAACCTCAATTTCTGTGACGGAAACTGGAAGGGGCTCGCAGTCCCAATTGCGGGGAAGAGAGAGCTCAGGAACCTGAGATGCCTATTAAAGAAAATGCATTTCCATACCCCTAATTTATCCCCCTTTATCGTTTCTCGAAATTGCTTATGCTCCTCAACCCTTCCCCCAGTCTATTTCTCTTTTTCATTGAACTCAAAAGAGCTTCTCAGCGCAGAGATTTGGAGGAGCAAGAAAAGTAGCTTTGACTGAATCTGTTCCGACGACAAATCTTCCCCCACCTGAGCCCTCCCTAGCCCACACACACCGCCTTCCCTTTCCTGAAGTCTTTTGGTACTGAAGGGGAAAAAAATGAGTTGGGAACGGAGGGGGGGGGGGGCGGGGAGCTTCTACCATAGGGAAGCTTCCTTCTGTCTTTACTTTTGTTGGCCAATGCATCTGAGGGTATGGGCTGAGGAGAGGGGGCGGGGCGGGACGCGGGCCCAGGACTGGGAAAAATGGAGATCGCTCCTGGCTCCTTGACCTGTTTCACCGCATCTACTTTTTCCTCCCTTTTCCCGGGCTTGAACGAGATACATTTCTTCAACCTAGTTTTGCCCCGCGAAGAAGTTCGGCATCTAGATCTTGTTGCTTCTCCGTGATTCTTAGCAAGGTGTTGCACACTGACTGGTCGGACCAGCCTGACCTGTTGCGCGCTAGCTGCTCACCCGGAGCCACCGCAGCAATCGGGAAACCCGAGGTCCAGTGGGTTTTCCCGCGGGGTCAAGGCGAGTAAGGCTTAGTCGTTATAGCTTCTAGATGTAGTCCCCTGGAATCCACCCCCGCCCTGGTTTTTTCATCCTTGAGCTACTGAATGGAATTTACAACAGAAAACCTGCAAACCTCTAGCAAATCCAATGCAGCTCCTTAGGTATTCCTCCCTTCAACCGAACCAGCAGTAGAGACGGACTCCCCGGGCTTTTGAGCTTGGGAGCCCTACCTTGGTCAGAGAAGAGACATAGGGAGAGGGGTGGCGGGTAACAGAGTCCTGTTTCTCACTTCAGCTCTCGCCCCCTATAATTCATTTTCCAAGGACAAGACAATGGGGGAGATATTTGGATAGGTTGTATTCGATTCCGGCTGCAGTCCCAAACACTCACCGAATCTCCACTTTGGGGGCCATTTCCCGTGCTCCCCAGTCAATTCCACGAGAGCTTCACCGTCTCTTCTTAAGAAAGCAGTCCACAGCCAGATAACAATGAGTAGTTGTTAATGATCATGGGCCACAGTTTAATTTTACTCTCAAAAAAAATATAGGTCCACGCCTCATTTATGGAGAGGAGCAGCTGGTGGAGTGCTCTGCAGCTGTATCTGTTTATTTGACTTCGGTTGTCTCAGCTTTGATTAAAGCTTCACAAGGTGGGGTTGGCTTAAAGAAAACGACTGGAGAGTCATGGAGCCTAACTTCAGCTCTGCCACTAGCAACCCTTATTATGACCTTGGGCAAGTCCTTCCCTATGTTTGGACCTCAATTTCCTCCCCTGCCAAATGAAGGGGTTGGACTCACTGATCTTTTGCAACTTTAAAGGGTCTATGACTTCTAAATATCTCCTTGTGACTGTCTGGGAGACAGACTTTGGAGTGACAAGAAGGGGGGAAGAAAGAGAGGGCTTTGGCAAGGGCCGGGGGAAGAGGAGAAAGAGAAAAAGGAGTGAGATCCACCTGGTCATACACTATGGTTAAGCACTATTCGTGCTAGGAGGTTGAGAATTACATGTTCAGGAAGAAGGGGACCAGCACTGCTATTTCATTCATTTCCCTACAGAAATACCATCCCAGTATTTGTGCTTAAGGAGAGAGAAGCTGGAAAGCGATTGGGATTGGGCAGGAGGGAGGGAGAGAGAAGGCTACAAGGGAAAGAGAGGAAGGTGGTCCAGAGAACACTGACAGTCGTTCGTTGTTAGCTGTGTCAACGATCAACTTAACCCCAAAAAGGACATACTGAGTGCAAGAGGGCCACATCAGGCATAGTCCAGTCGGAATAACCCGGGCTCTGGCGGCAAAGAAAAGGCAAACGCTATGACTTCTCCAATGGGAAAATGCTTTGAAAAAAGAGCATGGGAACTGGCAAAGAAGCCCCTTCTCGTCCCTTTGCGCCTCCTCCCCCTCTCCTCTCCTCCCCACTCCCCAACCTCTTTCTTCCGTGTGTGCATTTTTCTGGCATCATGACTACCGTAGAACCACTCTGGGGCCCCTCCCTGCCACTCTCCAAAGAGGTTTGGTAGGAGTTTTGTATGCATGGAGGGGAAGAGGGGCGGGGGAGAAAAGGAGACTAGGGATGAGTAAAGAACTCCAGGCTGGTTATTTTGCTCAACTTTCGGCCAGTGCTACATTCCTAGCACTAAAAGTATGTGGTTAGTGGAAACTAATAGGAATAAGAGAGGGGAGGGAGTCAGGTTTTACTTTTTGCCCCCACCCAGACTTTGACCATAAAGAAAATCAATCAAAATATTCCAACTATATTCAAAATAGCTATCAAAATATTCAAAGGACCTCCATGAGACTTTGGTGTCGAAGATGCTTTCTGTCGTTAAAGTGTGTTATCTGCTTTGCCAGGGGCTCCACTATACCTCTGGCTCCTAGGTGGCCTTCTGGCCACTCTTCTCCTGGGGGCGAAGGAACAGGCTTAACGCACTGAGCATTATGCCCAAGATGTAGGAAAAATGTAAGACCTCCCACTCCGAAAAGTCATGCCAAGTGCTCAAATTAGTGCCAGAAAAGCAATTTGGGAACCACAGTCTTGCCCAGCTCCTATAGTAAATGTTAAACCAAGAGTCAGGTCATTAAAAAATTAGTGTGCTGGCAACAATTAAAGTAAGGTATTAGAGAGCTCCCCTTGCTGTTACAAACAGTATAATTACTATGTAATTGGCAACTCTGCTGGTCCAGTATGTGACCTGGGTGCTTCTAATCTGATGTGCCAACTCCCTGTCTCTAAAGCTTAGGAATCTCTTCGACTCCTGTGGACCTGTGAATTTTGAATTCTTTCTTTTCAGTCATAAATTTGAGGAAAAGGGGGTTGGGGTGTGCAGGGTTTAAGCAGTTGAGGGGCAAGGAATCCCCTTGAAACTGAACATTTGAGGTTAAAAAATAAATTAAAATCGCACTTGGTGAGCTAAACCCTGTTCTATGGCAACATTTGAGGGAGAAATAGAATTAGAGTCAATAATTTCCATAATGATGGGAGAGGCTCTTGTTTTCACTCTGCCCCACTCTCTGTTCTAGCACACAGAGTCCAGAGTAGGTAGAAGCACCAAGGTGGGATACAGAGGTTTTTTTGTTGTTGGTTGTTTGTTTTTTAATTAAGCCTAGAAGAGAGGAGGGATATGGAATAAAACATTCTTATTTAATTCCTAGGGAAGTTGAGAAGAAAACTGATGGTTTTACAGGAAGATGAGGCTAGTTCAGCTTCAATTCCAAGGAGAAAAGGCCTCCCTTTGAGGTTCCGATTGGCACAGTTGGCATTTCCCAGCAGTTAAACAACCTGTCAGTCAGACTGGTTTGTGGTCAATTATCTCCTTGAGCAGACTGGCATTTTTCCAGCCAAGAGGGAGAGAACATCGCATCCAGGGGAATCTGGATGTGGTGCTGCTTAAATCTGAGCATTTTTTCAGCTGCTTACTTTGGAAGGCCAATGAGAAGGAGGACCTCCTGGGATTCTACATTGGCTTTTGCCTGCTTGACACTGTGATACAGGGGGCCAGGGAAGAGGATGGAAGTGAGCATCCCTGGGCACATGGATTTTGACCATTAAATCATTTATGCATCTTAAACTGAATTCAGTTTATCACCACCCCCAAAGAATTTCAATGTCTAATCAGCACAAGGTTATGATAAGAAAATATATTGTAAGAAATATGGAATTTATATCCTTTGTTTAATTATAATTCCATTTTTAACTCTAGCTGACAGTAGAATGAGGAGAAAAGATACTGCATATTGTTGCATATGTGTTCCTATTGAATTCAAGGAATGTGGAGAGGGCTTGGAAGGCATCATGTGAGTAACAAGATTTCATGTTACAGTGCCTGGAGTAGAGGGAATCACAGTGTTTGCCTAGACATTGGAGAGGAGGAAAAAATATTTTCATAAGCTAATGACAACCACTTCGGGAACGAGAGAGCGAAGCAGAGCTGAAAAATTGCTTTGTCGCTGCTCGTGATGCTCCTCTTGCTTCTGAAAGCTGATTTCAACGTTTTGTTTTGTTGCTGTTTTTTCCCCTTGATTTTACCTTTCAAAGTCCTTTCTTATGCACTTTTTGCAGAGGTGGATGAAATCCACCTGGATTTTCTGGTCAGACTCAATCCACTAAAAAGATGTTAGTCAATCAGGTAGCATATATTAAGTGTCTGTTGTCTACCAGGCATTAAACCATTGTGGGTTTAACAACTCTCCCTCCCCCCCACACACACACCTCCCCATCCCACCAAAATCCCCTGATTTTCCCTGTTCTTTTCATTCTGTCCAGAGCACTTTCTCCTTTCACTTTCAGATATCTTCAACATTGTAAAAGAAATTTCAAAAGTGTTTCTTTGTTTTCCTTGTATCCAAATGCAGTTTTATTTAATTTTGGCATGTATCATGAAATAGAAACTATGAGTTTTGAATTAAAAATATATATTCCATTATGTATTCATGCCACGTTCATACATTACCAGTCAAAATAAAGTGACTGAAGAGTCACAACTGTGTTAGTTAAGCATTGCATCTGAACAAAGGCATGCTGAAGATTCTATATTTAAAGACTGCTGTCAATACATTCAAGAGCTAATTTTTTGACCCATGGAAATACTACTTTTTAAATAGCTATTTGCACTCTCAGAAGCTATGTTAGCCTTTTATTAAATTAATAGACATTGAATATAAATGCAAGCAAATTCCACTCTTAAACACTAAAACTTTAATACTGCATCCTCATTTGCAAACTTTTCAAATATGTCCTACCCTACTGAACACAACTCAGTACTGGCAGAACCTTTCTGAGTTACTAGAATTCATTTCAGAAGGAAACATGGAGATAAGGCTCAGCTCTTGCCTACATGTATGTCCTTGAACATGTCCCTTGGACTACTTGGCCTTAGTCTTCTCATCTGTAATGTGAAGAAGTTGGACCATGGAAGAATGGTCCCTAGACTACACCTAAGATCCTCTCCAGCATTAACTCTATGAGCTTTTAATTAAGTTGATAAAGTTATGTATGTTCTCATATAACTAGAAATTAATCAGGAACATTGGAAAATAAAAATTACAAACATTTAATAAAATTAATTGTATTATTAGTTGCTTTTCCAATACTGGCAGTTTAAAAATAATCAATTTGGTGAAAAATGTTTTGGAGTTTTCTTCAGAGTGATTTAAACCACTTCTGATAATTGATAGGATTGAATCTATAAAATATACATATAGTCTCTCACTTTTTAATCCTTTACTTCTTTTAAAACCTTTTTCAGGAATCTGCGTACATATTAGTGTGTGTATATATGTGTATGTACTTGTACATATATATGTAAACATACACATGTGTTAAATTGTATATTCCTCTTTCCTTAGTCTTATAAGCTGCTTCTTGTATCAGTCAAAGGAGCTTGTAGTGAATATTCCAGAAATTCCTTTTTCTGTCTCCTTTCTCTATTTTTGGTGATTCAGCACAGAGCCTGGCCATAGGCAATGAGAGGTGAAGCTAATTGTCTAAAATGGGACCTTGATTTCTCACTGTCATAAGACAGCTTCAATCCATATTATCTGCACTAGAATAAAATGGGATGCACGGGTTTTCTACATGCAAGTGCAGAGTCCTGAGAATCAGGGAAGAGATGATGGAATACCTGTGATAATAAAAGGAAGAAGAAAAAATGCAACAGTTATATAAATGCCTTGCTTCTTTGGCATTTTTCTGACAATCACAACATTCAAAGCTGTCGTTTCAAAATTCTTTATCTAATCAGGGAAAATTTCTGCATTCTCCCTTCATTTATTACCTATTCTACTAGATCAGGCTCATTCTTTTATTATGAAAAGCTATTTTCTGACAAAACAGAGCTTCATGTAGAATGAGACATGCTCTTTTTCAGATTGTTGACAGCCCTTTAGATCCAGTGTGTAGACCTTCTATTACTTGCTGTTTACAAGGTTGTGAAGCCTAAGGAAAATTCAATCTAATAAGAAAATTTTCAGATTTGGAAAACTTTATCAAGCTTTTGTGTTCTCAATCTACATTAATTACTCTAGTAAAAATATTTCCATTCTAGCTTATTCATGGATAGCTTATCCCTCCTTTATCCCCAAAGCTAAGGGGTATGTTCTTAGGGAGCATTAATTTTGTCATCAGTATAAACAAAACAAATTAGGGTAGTAGGTGAGTGGGCAGAGAACAATATATTATGTAAGCCTTGCAAAAGTAACAATGACTTTTAGGTGGTCTGCAAATTTTAATTCTCTCTATTACTACATACCTCCATTAATATGGATAATAGAAAATGAATCAATTCTAATTTTCCAAGTTCAGATAGGTGCCTTTATAATGTAGTTTATTTTCTTTTAAAAATTATCTTGTTTTTTATAATTTCACCTTCTAATATATTCATCTTCCTTTTCCCATCTAAGATATTATTGCTTAAAATAAAGAATACTAAAGGGGGAAAAAAGCAGGAACCAACACAAGTTTGGGAGTATCTGCAATGTTTCACACACCTAGTTCCCCAGTGCATTTTCATTTCTCTTCTTCAGGGTCGAGCTTAATTATCATAGTTACAGTGTTCAGTTTCACTTCTGTTGTTCTTTCAGCTGACATTGTTGTCGTTACAGTGCATGTTGTTTCCCTGGTTCTGCTTACTTCACTTTTAATCAGTCTATAGAAGTCTTCTCATGCCTCCTTGCATTCTTCATATTATTCTTCATATTTGTCGTTTCTTATAACTTGGTAATATTCTGTTACATTCATGGACCACAATTTGTTGAACCATTTCCCCGATTGATGGGTATTAAATAGTTTGTTTTCATTTTTATTTTCACTCACAATGAGAAGGGAGATTCTGGGAATCAGGAATTCACAGTCCTAAGGTACTCTGCAATGATAAAATCCAGAAGGAAATTAAATAACTCTCCATGGGACTTGTGTCAACTCAGACAAAGACATAGGAGTAGCGGGAACAGAGCATGGGGTACAGACAGAATTTAATTTAATTTAATGTATCTAGAAGTCAATGCCAACTGTAAACTGACTAAATATCATTCCCCCAATATATTGTTTTGTTCTCAATTCTTTTCTTATAAAATATTTATGTCAAGATTTGCTTGTTTGTTTCAGTAATTAAGACTAGGGACAAACTTGGGAGGAACAAACTTACCTATAATTACACTGAAGAAAAAAGTCAATGGAAATTTTTATAATTTAGTTAAAAGAAATATTAGTCAAAACATACTTTATTCTAATAACTAACAACTAAAGACTTTGATAAGCCACCACAGACATTTGTCAGTGATTTGGTCAATATGAAGCTTATTTAGATATGTTTATAAAGTACTTAACCAAACATAGAAAAATAAAAACTACAAAATTTTAACTTTAAGGTTTAAAACCTGATCTTCAACTTATATCAAGTGGCATATAATGGCACAAAGATATATAAATCTTCCTGATTCCCACCCATTTACCCACAACACACATACCCTTTCTAGCTCCATGGTCATTTAGCCTTCAATAAAATTTAAAAAAAAAATCTTTTCTTAAGCCTTATCTCTCATACTCAGTTGGAATAAAGTTATACCCAATTATAGTTGGAAATTACTTATCTGTGTTCACTACTCCTATGTCTCTTAAGAGAGACAAGACTGCAATAGTGGGGAATGCCATAGGAATAGCAGTTTCCTCAAAAAAAAATAGAGGCAGCTTAATGGCTCAGCGGATAAAGCATAGGAACTAGATTCAGGAGGACTTCATCCTCTCAAGTTCAAATCTGGTCTCAGATGGTTAATAGCTGTGTGACCCTGAATAAGTCACTTAACCTCTGTTTACCTTAATCCACTGGAGAAGGAAATGGAAAATCATTTTTTGCTATCTTTACCAAGAAAACCCAATGGACAGTATGTTCCACAGGGTCACAAAGAGTCAAATACAACTGAACAACAACAAAAGAAAATTAAGACATATACTGCTGAAATGTTTCTCCAGGCTAGGAGAGTTTCTCTGTTACTCCATCAGAACATGGAATTTTTCTCTGTGACCATTGTAAACCTTCATAAAGCTTTCTTCTGAAGTTTTATTTTAAACTGATCTCTAGCCCACGGTTCAGAGAATAAAACTCATCATATAGTCGTTGAATTGAAATGAATATTAGAGACATATGTAAACACATTTCCTAAATACTCATGATGCATATATGTAAGAGGGACAAATATATACCCACACATATATACATACACATACACACCTATGTCTATATGTTTATAAGTATAGATGTATATACACGTGTATATACACACTGTGTTCACACCTGTTATATAAATATGTATATATTATATGCATACACATGTAAAGTTGCAGACATGTGTATCTATATAATGCGTGTGCAGGGGTGTTCAGAGCTGGAATTAACCTTAGAAATAACCTAAGGTCACTCCTTTCATTTTACAAATGAAAAAATTGAGGCACAGAGGACCTAGGTAGTGGTAGAACCAAAACTAGAAACTAAGTCTCAAGTCTCCTATCTCCTGGGCCAATGGTACTTCTGTAAGTAAGCTACAGCCATAAAATTTCTGTAAGGAAGTTTCAGACCTGCACAAATATACGTGGAAAATTTTTTTCTCTTGGGAAAGTTTGTTGATTGTGCAAATGAGTTAAAAAATGTGAAAATTGTCTTTTTTTTCAAAACTAAATTCTTTGACTTCATCCACTATAATGAAACTACTACAGAAGAAGGCATCTGTGAAGGACTATTATATTGGAACCCTAGAAAATTTCCACTGACATCTTCTCATCCTATTTAGTACAGACTTCCTTTTTTATTTGAAATATAAATGGACTGAGTGATAACTATTCAGTATTTTGAGTGATATTCACAATTTCAAAGACCAGACATGAGTTCCTGGAATTGCCCAAACTGACTGTGTGATCCTAAGGAAGGTGCTTAAACCTCCCTGACTTTCAGTTCCCTCCTTTGCAAAAAGAGGTATGGACTAGATGATTTCTAAGGTTTATTTCCAACCCCCCTCCAATTTTATAATTCTATGATTTCTAAAAAGAAAGATTTCTAATTAAATTATAGTACTTGTGGGACAAAAACACATGGCTGTATATCGTGCTAAAGAGTAAGTTAATATTTAGCAGTACTGGGCTAATGACATTAGCACACAGACATGTTAAAGTGTGCTATAAGTGACAGTGCTAGTCATTCATTGAATGAAGAAAGTAATGATATAAGTTCCTACTTTTAGCTCTTTATACTATTCACAAAACTCTTTCTTCCCCCCCACCCCAAAAAGGGAAGAGAAACCCTGGGAGGTTAACAGGTCAGATAACATCCTTATTTTACAGATATTATGACAGGTTCAGAGATTTTATGAATGGTCCGCACCCATATAAATAATTATACTAAAATTTCCATGCAGGTAATGTGACCTCTAGTCCAGGACTCCTTCTGCTGCTACAAACACTCTAAAACTCAAACCTTAACTTTGAGTTCCTTATGTTCCATGCTCTACCCATCAGAAATATCACAGACCATGTAGTCACTCTCCCTCATTTTACAGATGAAGAAACTGATGGTCAAGGACTTGCCCAATGCCACATGATTAGTAAGAAAGATTAAAACCCCAGTTCTTCTGACTCTGGCTCCATAGGTTTCATTATTTTTCTCAAGGAATTGTATATAGATGTAGTTGGCATTCTAATCAGTTTTTCGGATGACACAACGCAGGGAGAGATAGATGACATGAAATGACACAATCGAGATTCCCCCAAAATCCCAAAAGGCCAGAAAAATGGATCATAGGATCCACAGAGTTATTGATCAACCAATTAGCATGTATTAAGCACTTACTATATGCCAGGCATAGGGCTAGGCACTGAAGATATGCAAAGACAAAAATGAAACAATTGTTGCCCTCAAAGAGGTTATATTTTATAGAAGAGATGATACATACATATAGAATTCATATAAAATATGTATTTTTAAAAATACAAGGCAAATTAGAGGGAGGGCATTAGTAGGTGGAAAGATTAGGAAAAGTTACACATAGAAAAACTTGAGCTGAGCTTTGAAGGCAGAAACAAGTTACAGATGATCTTGTGTTTGAAATAAAAAGCAGGGAAGACTACCCAAAGTTCAGATAGGAAGAAAGAGTAACATTTGACAAGGTTGGAAAGATGGTTTGGGACTAGGATGTGAAGGGTATTAATATTTTATCTCAAAGGCAATAGAGAGCCATGAGAGTTTACTGAATGGGGTTTAGCATGGATAGACCTACATTTCAGGAAAATCATTTTAGCAGCTTTTGGGGGAATTGTTTGGAGTGAGTACAGACTCAAGGCAGGGAGGTCAATTTAAAGTCTATTGCCATAGTGCAGGTGAGACATGAGAAGGCTCTAAATAAGAATGGTAGCTATGTGAGTGAAGGGGATAGATGCAAGAAACGTTGTGGAGGTAGAAAATATTGGCAAGCAATATGATATGTGAAGTGGGGGGAAGTAAGGAGTCAAGGCAAGCCTAGAGGGATGATGTATCCTTGACAGAAACAGGGAAGTTGGGAAAAGGGATGTATTTTAGAGGGAAATATAGTGACTACAAGTGGGCAGCTAGGTGGCGCTGTGGATAGAGCGTTGGGCTTGGAATCAGGAAGACATCTTCTTGAGTTCAAATCCAGCCTCAGAAACTTACTAGCTGTGTGACTCTGGGCAAGTCACTTAACCCTGTCTGCCTCAGTTCCTCATCTGTAAAATGAGCTGGAGAAGGAAACGGCAAACCACTCTAGTATCTTTGTCAAGAAAACCCCAAATGGGGTCATAAAGAGTCAGGACACAACTGAAACAATTGAATAACAACAAAATAATTACTTCAAAGGCCATCTAATTCATTCTCCTTATCATTGCATATGAGAAAACTAGGGCTTAAGAAGATTAAATGATTTGCCAAAAGTCACACAGGTAGTAAGCAAATGACATAGGGAAAAACATTGGGGCAAATCTAATAAGATAGTATTTGATTCTACGCTGGGGCTCAAAAAACTAAATGCATAAGTACAAAACAGAAGAGGCATGACTAGGCATTGGTCCATGTGAATAAGATTGGGGGTTTAGTGAAATTTATGCTCATTATGAGTTAACAAATACAAACTTATGAATAGAAACATATGTAAATAAAAATAGAATGATGAAAGCCCTGTTGAATTCTGCCATTGTCAGACTACATATGGAATATTGTGTTGAGTCCTGGACATCAGATTTTAGGAAAGACATTGAAAATCTAGACACCATTCAGAGGACAGTGCCCAGGATGATGAAGGTATTGGAGATCATATCATATGAAGATGAAATAAATTAGGATGTTTATTCCACAGAAACAACCAAAAAACCTTGTAGGCTGATGCATGACAGCTGTCTTCCAATGTTTGAAGTTGAGCTTTTCTGATCAAGATGATTGAGTGAGAGGTTGGAAGGAAGACTGGTACTTCATATCATCCTCAAAAAAAGGTATAATTCCAAATGGGACGGAAATGGCTTTAATATTCAAAATGATAAGAATGAAATGAACTAGGATATGAGAAAAGTGAGAGAGTGCCAATGCAGTGAAAAAAAAAATAGTATGCAGCAATCAGCTGAACAGCTCTCTAGTATTAGAAGAAAGGCAGGTGAGAAAAGAAACAAGATATCCTGATATACATCCTCAAATGGATAATATATGCAAAGCAAAAATTTAAACTGGTAAGAAAATAATAAGACCATTTTTTAAAGTTTTAAAGAAAACTGCAGGGGGAACACAAGTTAGGATTAAAATATGCTCCAAGAATTATCAAAAGGAAATAACAAAGAAAATTAACAAGATAAAGATTATAATTAAATCTAAAAGAATTAGTAGAATAAACTGACGATGGACTCAGTAACGACAAAAAATAGAAAGATAGCCCATGCAGATCAATTGCAGAAAGTGCCAATAGGAAAAATCACTAAGTTATCCAAAGAGATGTAACACATATAGAATCGAGGGATTCATTATCTCGTTTGATCCTCACAACCATCATGGGAAGTCAGTGCTATTATTGTCCTCATTTTTCAGTAGAGAAAACTGAGGCAGATAGAGGTTAAGTGACTCATCTAGGGTCACACAGCTGGGAAGGCTCTGAGGGTGGATTTGAACTCAGGTCTTCCTTACTCCAGAGCCAGCATTCTATGTTCTACTCTATGCAGATGCCTTGTTTGCAATATCAGCAATATCAGGATTATTGACATCACAGAACATTTTTAGAAACAAAAGAATCTTTGCTTAACATCCTGGAAAATTACTAAAGAAACTCAGAATTAACAAAAGCAAATATAAGCTTTGATAAATGAATACACACAGGACCTCAACAAAGAAGAAACCAAGATCTGACACTTCTAGGCACATTATGTACCATTATAAAAATAAAGAAAAAAGACTTCAAGCTCACACAAAAGAAGTATTTGAAGAGCTAATGTATATTGTATATATACTTATTCTGTTTAACCCTATAGGGCATAACTAAAAACAATGTGTGGAAATTATAGAGTCAGGTTTCAGCTTTATGTGAAGAAAAACAGTGACCTCTGGTACTGCCCAGAAGTAGAACGGACTGTCTCAAGAAGTAGTGGAGCTGGAGTCGATGACATCTGAGATTCCCTCCAATGCTAAAATTCTATGATTTTATAATTTTGCTTTGGTACTAACTGGATGAATGAAAAAAAAAATCACCTTTTTGGCAACGTTTTAAAGATTCTCTTTTCAGCAGACTTGAGTGCTTCTTTTATGGCTTAGACGCCTTTCTCCATTGCTATGGAAATGATTGTAGTTTAACAAATCAACATTATGTCATTATTACAGTCCAAGAGAACTAAATAAACACTAGGAAGGAATAAATCTTGGGTTCCATGATCAATGATTATGATCAATGATTATCAAGTGTAGCAAGACAAGCAAAAGACAAAGGAGGATAAGAAAAAAGTAATGTTTATTTAGGCGTATTCCTCATTTGCAAGTTGTGTAAAGACAGTTTTACATTATTAATTTAACCAATCCCAAAAGTAAACAAACTGCATGTATATGAATGAAGAATGGGTTTTTTTTGTTTTAATGGCCTTACAATCATTTTCAAGAAACAAATTGTTTAAGGTTTGTATTCAGATTATTATTTTTATATGCCTTAACAATGATAGAATCATTGGATTTATGGTATTATAGATCTAATTTCTTAGTTCACTTTTCAATTTTTAAATAATGATTTCCTCATTTTCATAGAACTATAGGATTTAGAGCTGGAAAGTAGCCTGAGAACTCATGTAGTCCAAATCCCTCATTTTACAGAGGAGGAGACTGAGATCCTGAAAAGTGAAATGGCTCACCCAAGGTTTTTACAGGTATCTGGCAGCAAAACCAAAGTTCAGATGCAGCTTTTTAAAAAAAATATTGATTTACACAATACTTTAAATATTTTAAAGGACTTTTGCATCTCTTATTTCATCTATGGAAAATGGGCTTCCTTTTACGGGATTATGAGAAGCCGGGCTCTGACCCCAGTTTGAAGAATTAGAATCATTGGATTGGATGTTAGATTGATGGAACATCCAACACAAAGGAACAGTTCAATGAACTTATATTTCGATGAAGAAAGTAACCATTTAGTTACTGTAATAACAATCATAGCAGTGATTTACATAATACCTGAAGGTTTGAAAAGTATTTTATTACATTTTAACCTTACATCATGTAAGTAATTACACATTTTGTAGCATTCAGTTTCTATTTTTTGGTTGTTCTTTTCACTTATATGGTTGCAGTGACTGTATATATTTCCTTCCCGCACTTTGCGTCAGTTTGCTTCTCTATATTCATCATATCCGTCCTTTCTTTCAACATGATAATATTCGATTGCAGTCCTATGCCACAATTTGTGGTACAAATGCATAAAAAAGCTTGGTGTCAATATACTAAAGCACACTCACTACTTGTAATTGCAAAACGCTCCTTAAAGAAAAAAAGAACAACTTAAACAATTAGATGTATCATCAGCGTTCACGACTGGGCTGTGCCAAAAATGATATTATCAAAAGTGATTTACATGCTTAGTGCTATATCAATTAAACAGCCAAGACAAAATGATTTTTAAACTTATTTGGAGGAACACTAGTTCTCAAATATCAAGAAATAATGGAAAGAAGTAGGAATGAATGGTAAATAATGCTTCCAGGTCTCAAAGTACATATGAAGCAGTAATCATAAAAACTGGTTCTGATTTTAAAAAAGAGATCAGTAGAAAAGACCCTCTCTACCTTTCCATCTCTTGCCTCATTTTCTTATGCTGCTAATCTCTTTCTAAACTCCAACTCTATATGACTTCCACCATCTACTTTTTCTGCTCCTGCAGAGCATCATTGGAAGAAATCACACAATCATACTGATTGTGTCCACTGCAGATTTATGTTATCCAATCTCAATTGGTCCCTCACTGACACATGGCAATCCTTTTATTCTTCCCCAACTGACTCTTCTATTGCACCCTCCCCTACCCAGGTCACAGTTCTAGTGTGGTTATGTTCCCACCATGGCTTTCCCAAACAAATGCTAGCTCTAAGAGGAAGAAAGGATAAAAATAGTCATAAATGCACAATGTTTCTTTTAATTTTTCAGTTGAAGCCATAACTTTAAAAAAATCAGTCCCATACATAGCAATAGTTATCAGGCTTTAATTAATTTTGTCAATGACACATACCGGCACACAGAAAGAGATTTTTGTTTAGTTTGAAGGGCACCAAAATCATGTTGAAAGAAAGATAGTTTATGGTTTATGTGCAGAGATTATTATTTTGTATGCCTAAATGGTGAAAGAATCATTGAGGACATCATAGTAAAAAGTATAAAAATGGAGGAGCTATTTGTAATTCAGCATTTGTAGTCAATATGAAAATGTAGATCCAATTACCCAAGGGAATATTGTAGACATGTCTAATATAAAAAGTAATTACTGTATCACAGCTGAGTGGGCTGGGCAACTTGGCTGAGCATCACTTCAGAACTACTGCCTGCCACACAGAACATGGATCTCAGGCTTTTAACAAAGGCCTAGTGCTTTTATCAAGCAGCATCTTAGATCAGCCTGGGAGCTGTTACTGTGGCCTCCTCACTAGAGTGGGTATGCCCAGGCTTTGTCCTGGGTTTTCATTGCCACTATTGGTAAGGACTTTGTTCTGGCATTAATGAAAGCTCCTCAACAAGGTGTGAGATTTGCTTAATAATGCTAATATCTTGATAAGCTATGAATTCCTAGTCTGACGTTCTTAAAGGAAAACCTAAGTGGGCACGCTCATTCCAAAGACTAGGAATAGAGAAAAGCCCCCAAGATTGACTATAAGTGCTGTGTTTCAAGGACATGGATTACATCTCCAGGAATGAGGAGTGGAGTATGAAGGAAAAAAAAGCATCAGAATCTAAGTCTCAAGAATTCAAGTGCTCAAATAAACCTGTGATCTCATCCAGTTCTCCTTGGGTATCTGGGTCTAGAGCACCAAGATTCAGTGGCTCACTGTCAACTCACTCTTCCCTTCATTTCTGCATAGCATATCTATTATATCTTTTTATCAAATGTTAATGATAATAAGCATTTTGGTTTCTTATCATGACCTCTTCCCTGTGGGTTCTTAAGCAGAGGAAGGATCCACACTGTAATACAGCAGAAATCACAAGGCAGAGGAAGGATAGCAAGGAAGCCAGAAAAAAATTAAAGAGGATTCCTCAGGGAAGTTGAAGAAAGACAGGATCTAATTTTCATTGGGGCTTAAAGGAGCCAGCCAGCCCTCAGCTCAGATATTTTAAATTGGAAAGGCAAAAGAAACCCCAGTAGGAGAAACTGTCTGATGACAAAAAAATCTAGGCTATAAGACAAACATGACATGATTAAATGGGCTTTTGATTACCTCTCTGAGCCTCAGTTGTCTAATCTGTAAAATGAGAATTTTTGTACTCATTACCTACCTAACGGGGCTGTGAGGAAAGTACTTTGAAACCTTAGAGCACAATATAAATGTGAGTTGTCACTATTGTGTTCACTAAAAATTCTGCTTCTGATGCTTTCTTTGAAAATAGGATATTACGATAAAATTCAGAGACAATGCTGACGTCAAATGCAGGATACTGACCTTAAAGGAAGAAGTTAAATTTTCCCAGAATAATTTCTTGAGAGAGGCTGTATGGAAAAATGGAGAGATCAGGTTTTGAAGTTAGAAAGAACTAGTCCAAGTCTGGCCTTTGATAAAAATTCGGTTTGTGACCACGGAAAAGTCCCTTAACCTCCCCAGGCTCCAGGACACTCAAGAAGACTGTAAATTGTAGACAGGTTGACAGTTTGCATATCATTTTCCACAACAGGAATTGTTTTAATAAATGAAATCTCAGGCCCAGACACCCAAAAAATACCATTTTTTAAAGAAGAAGCATTAATCCAAAGATGACCTACACACTAAAAGCAGCATGATATGATAGAGGAAATGTGATAGAACAAAGGAGGTGGGTCCAAGTGAAGGATAACAGCTGGATAGTCTGACAGCTTCATTCAAAATACCAAAAAAAAAATAAAAATAAACCCTAGGGGAGGGGAGGGTCACCAGAATATCCTATGTGGATTCTGAATCCTCTCTGAAGAATATGGACCAGTATCCCATTGCATGGAAATGCATCAATGAGTTTCAATCTTTACTGGCAGAGGAAATTTCCATACCAACAAGCCACAGATCCAATATTGAAGTAATGATGGCCGACATTTATATAGTGTTTTAAAATTTGCAAGCACAGTGCCTGGGACTGTCATAAGCACATGCTCATTCATTCATTGATTTCTAGTAGGTTCTACTAGGATATTAACCTAATTTAAGGTAAGGTTAATTAAACTAAGACTTAAAGAGATTTGCCCATATTCATACAGGTGGTAAGTATTGAAAGACAAATCCAAACCCAAATATTCCTAACTTCAAGTCCAGCCTTCTGTCTGATACACTAACAATGTATTTGTGGAGGAACACTTCCAATATTTTGATAATGTATATAATGTTAGCAAAGTTCTATGTCATATGGAATCTCTATTATTTTTAGGAAGGGTCCTTTAACACCTTGGCAGAGTAGAAATTAGACATGTTTTGCTGCGATAGGAAAATGCATATCTGACTTGAACAAATTTTGTGCAGCCTTTAAGGTCTGGATTAAGCAGTAGAGAGGACATGACCACACTTTCACATCTCATCCCTTAAAGAAAGGAAAGATTTGACCCAATCTATCCTACTATGGATTGGATTGGTCCATTGAGTAGTATTTGCAGGATGAGAAATAGCCCAGACAGAGAAACACAGGAGGGAATTATGGGGCTGCAGCAGAGAAGAAAAGATATGGTTCTGGGTTATTGTTGTGACATGGGAATCTCCACATTTTCATTTTTTAGGTGGAAGACATGGAAGATTATTCTCTACCTTGAAGTAGAAAATATCATCTACCTTGGATAATTTGTAAGATTTAACTCTGTAACTAAAAATGAATAGGATTTTCATCAGGGAAGGGATAATAACTGGTAATCTTATTAAAACTCATATGTCTTACCAATGAAGTTCCTATAAAATATAATGAAAAATATCTTTAATGGCAGAGGGGTGGAGGATTAGTAGGATAAAAAAAAGTTTGTACATTATCAGGCAAGGTCTCTGTATTGGATCTTTTTTGCTTGGTTTATGTATGTATATACACACACATCTATATATATATATGTACATACATGTGTATATACATCTACATATATATGTGCATGAAGGCTTACACTGGGAAGAGTAATAGCTTTGAAGAGGAACAGAATTCAAATCTCTCCTCGGACACTTTCCATTCATATGACCTTGGTCAAGTCACTTAACTTCTGTAGGCTCCATTTTCTTAATCTGTAAAATGAGGGGGTTGGACACAAATGCCTCTAGGATCACTTCTAGTTTTAGATCTATGAGCCTATGATCACAGGGTTCAATATGAAGGGAGGTAGCTGGGAAATGACTTTAATGTAAAGATATCGAAGCATATTTTTTGAAAAGATTGTATGATTTAAAGGTGGAATTGTCTTTTCAAAAGCCTTACTTACCTTTGCATTTTTGAAAGGCTCCCTGACAGCGTGTGCATAAGGCATGTACTAGAGAGTCCAAAACCTAACATAAAATCTCATTTCATGGCTAAAAATAGGTTGTATTTGAATAGCACTTTCATCCTGAGATTTTTAAGTACCTTATGCTTTCCAGTAATGATGAGGGAAGCAAGTAGAAAAGGAGAGGTATACGTCCATGTCATTCAGTGGCTGAGATGTTCTGTACGAATCATATTTTTGCAAAGCAAATTGTGCTTCTGTACTCCAGGGAACAGAAGGGAACATAAAGAAATTTGGCTCTATGTTCATGCACGAGTATATTCTTTCCACTGAGAAGGAAAAACTGAAGTATATTTTAAAAAGTCAGAGGATTTAGAATAAAAAGAAATATTAGAGGTTATAGAGTCCAACCCCTTTATTTTGTGGATGAAAAAGCTGAATCCCAGAGAGGTAAAGTGAGGTCTAAAAATTGAAAATGAAAGGTTTAGCAAATGTATTAGCTCTTCATGCAGCTACTGGTGGATATATGAAAAAGGCAATGATCCCCAAGGTTACTCAGGTAGCAGAGCCAGGATGATTCAAATCCATATTCTCTGTGCTGGAATGCATAGGTTCATAGAGCTAGAGGTCACTTTAGGTATCTTCTACTCCAACTCCTGAATTTTACAAAGGCGGAAGTGAAGTTGACAAAGATGACTTCCTTGTAATCATACAATTAGTGCCAGACATGTGATGGGTGAACACCCAGTCCTTGAGGCATATGAAATATTACCATGACCGGTTGCAATCCAACATGTGGAGTCTTGGTTAGCTTGTTTCTAGGCATGCATGATAGAGGGCTTCTTCCATACACTTCTGGGCATTTGCAAGATACCTTCTGTTTGCTGTGGGTACATCGTATGGTGAAAGAAAATCTTTTCATTGGCTGCTAAGCTAGAACTAAATATGCATACAAATGGTTTTAGCCAATGGTCTCTCAATTTCTCTGGCAGATTTCTAATGGGGAGGATTGCTATGAGCTCCTAGGTAGGAGAGAGGTGAAGAAAAAGGCCAAGGTCTCCCACTGCATCCCAGGCCATCAGCAGTCATCCTGACTCATGGCTTGCCTCTGGTGGAGAGAGTGAGGCTTATGACTTTGCACAGCTCTGCCTCACTTAGACCTAATTCACTTGCAAGTCAACACACCACCCTTCTAATGTCATTGTTCCTCTGCAAGAACAAAGGATGCACAACAACAAAGGAAAGAGGGAGCTATTCCTTTCTCCCACTAGGCCCCCATAGATAGACAGATACATAGATACATAGACAGATATATAGATATAAACAACGGGTGTCTCTGATTCTTTTGTCTTTTTTGTGTTTATTCATTCTTAATTTCTGAATGAATGAGTATATGGAAATGGGATTGACAAGGTTAAGGCCTTCTGAGCTTTGAGAGACTGAAAGTCATCAAAGTCAGTCGCAGAGGTCACCAAAGCTACCAGAAGCAGTAACTGAGTCCTATGAAGAGCCAGACCTGAGTACAGACCTACGTAACTCAGTTGGACTTGTAAGCTGAGACACTGCATCCTGCAAAGAGCTAGCCTAGGTGAGCAAGGGAGCTCACCTCATCGTATCACCGTGTCCCAAAATGAATATGGTGGGGATTCTGAGAAGAGAGAAAAGGACTCCAAGGGCCAGGAGTCTTAAGGTATTGCTCCATATGTTTGCTCTGTGTGTGTGTGTGTGTGTGTGTGTGTGTGCATGTGTGTATGTGTATGTACATATACATTTATATACTTATATACATCTATCTATCCAATAATTTCTATATTTGTACCTGACTACCTTTGTGCTAAGTTTAGGACCACCTTCCCCAAGACATGTGCATATGGAGGGGAAAGTGCATCCTGTTTTTCTTGGGGGAGGGGGCTGGATTGTTTTGTAACCGTCGTTCTTGCGATATCTTCCCTGTAAATATTTTTTTTCACAAAAGGCTAACTGATGATATTGGGGAAAGCACACTGTGTGGGGACAGTATTATAATTCCTAGTTATGCAGTTACCCAACGATAGAATACTAAAGCAAGGAGTAGTTAGCAACTCTCTGGGGACCTAACCTATCAGGGCAAATGAAGATTGGAAGAATGAGTACAGAAGGAGTTAGAAAACTCTGTATGGAAGGGCAATGGCTTCCAAGAGCTAGGGCTCCATAGTGGCTCCTCCTCCAAGGACCCCCAGAACATCTATGATTCAGCCCATACCTAAACAAGAAAACACTTTCAAAAACATCCTGGAGAAGTGCTCACCCAGCTTTTGCTTGAAGGCCTTGAGTGAGATGGAACCAACTGCTAGATTGTAATGAATATGTGTTTGAATACTGCAGAATTCTTTTAGTGTGAGTTCTAAAATGATACCAGGTTGCAATTAATGCAAGCAAAAATTCAATTAATGTGACACATGGGAGGAAGCCAATGCTATTAAATGCCACCAAATCATCGGTCTGTACTTACCTATCATTGAGTGTAGATGTGATGTGCTATTGCACACTATAACCAACAGTTTTGTTAATTTTTCAAAAAATAGCCTTTAAAAAATGGACAAAAGGAAAAATACTTCAGATGGCAACACTGCCAGCACAAAAAAGAAGAGACTTGTTATTACATTAGAACAAAAATTTGATGTAATCAAACAGCATGAATGTGGTCATAGTAACTCTAAAATAGGGAAGATATGGGAATGCCTGAATCTACAGTACGGAATATTATAAAACATGCAGGTGAAATTTTAAAAAAAGGCAAAGTTGCATCAACTTTTTGTGGTTTGCAAACAACTATGAGAAACAGAAGTATTACAATGATAGAAATGGAGTGTCTGTTAGCTGTATGGATTGAAGATTGCAATCAAAAATGCATTCCTCTTACCAGATAGGCCATTCAGACAAAAGCTTCAAGTTTATTTAAGGCAGTTAAAGAAAATGGAAATGAAATGGATAGTGAAGAAACTTTTGCTGCAAGCATTGGTTGGTTTAATCGCTTTAAAAATTGACTTCAATTGCATAATGCTAAAATTACCAGAGAGGCAGCCAGTGCAGATAAGGACTGTGGAAGCACATTTTGCCACACTCTACAAATAGTAATTTTTTTATTAATTTCTTTATTTATTTTTAGTTTACCATGTACGGTTCTACATAGTTTTGAGTTCCAGATTTTCTCCCCTCCCTCCCCCCTCCCTCCCAAAGACGGCATGGAATCTCATATAACTGTCATGTATAACTTTACATTGAATTAATTTATGCACTGGTCAAGTTGTGGAGAAGAAATTTGACCAAAGGAATGAATCATGAGAAAGAAGAAACAGAACCAAAAAAAAAAAAACCCAAAAACAAAAACAAGAGAGAAGCAAAAAAGGCGAGCATGTAGTGCGCCTCGATCTGTATTCAAACTTCAGAGTTCTTTCTCTGGATGAAGACAGCATTCTCCATCGTGAGTCCCCTGGAGTTGTCCTTGCCCCTTAGGTTGCTGAGAAGAGCGCAGTATGTCAGGGTTGGTCCTCACAGAATCCATATATCTGTGGCTGTGCACAACGTTCTCCTGGCTCTGCTCCGCTCACTCAGCATTATGTCGTGTAGGTTTTTCCAGGTTGTTACGAAGTCTGCATCATCCCCATTTCTTATGGCACAGTAGTATTCCATCACCTTCATATACCACAGCTTGTTCAGCCATTCCCCAATTGATGGGCATCCCTTTGATTTCCAATTCTTGGCTACCACAAAAAGAGCTGCTATAAATATCCTTGTATATATGGGTCCTTTTCCCACTTGTGTGATTTCTTTGGGATACAACCCTAGAAGTGGTATTGCTGGGTCAAAGGGTATGAACATATCTATAGCCCTTTGGGCATAGTTCCAAACTGCTCTCCAAAATGGCTGGATCAGCTCACAACTCCACCAGCAATGCAACAATGTTCCAATTTCCCCACATCCTTTCCAGCATTTATCATTTTCCTGTTTTGTTATTTTAGCCAATCTGACAGGAGAGATGTGGTATCTAAGAGTTGTTTTGATTTGCATTTCTCTAATCAGTAGTGATCCAGAGCATTTTTTCATATGCCTACAGATAGCTTTAATTACAAATAGTAATTTTGAGGGTTTCCCCCCTCAAAAATAGACTGTTATAGAAGAAATAACAAACATTGGAAGAAAGCTTAGTTTTGATGAACTAGAAAATGGTGATGTCTGAGAATTGCTCATTTTACACTCAGAAGAGTTGGCCGAAAATGATCTTCATTTAGAACAACAAGTGTTTGAAGAAGCCAAGAATGGTGCCAAAGAATCAGATAATGTGAAGATGAAGGAGTTCACTCTCAAGGAATTTGAAGATATTTTTCCAGCTGTAGAAGTCATGAAGCAAAAAATTATGAATGCTGATCCTAACGTCAGTCGAAGTACACAAATTCACCAAGATGTGGATAAAGCTCTCTGTACCTACCAGCATATGTATGAGGATTTAAAGAAAAAGATAGTTCAGCCTACTCTGATAAAATATATTAAACAAGAATAAAGACATTTTTGTCATCTCATTGTAGGCTTATCATTAGATATAGTCAGTAATTTTTAAATTTTGCTTTCTATTGTTCCTTTGTAGTAAACTCAAATTAGAAATACATTTCTTACTATTAGATTAATAAAGAGATTAAAAAACTTATTTTTAAAAATTTCATTACACATTTCCATTGGGCTAGAACCACTTATCTATTTTACATGGTTATAACATCCAGTAGTGTAAATTCAGACTATGTTACCACTTTACAGGATTTCGTTATTGGGATCTAGCTGTACCTCTTTAATGTCCAAGAACCTGAGTTGAACCTTGAAAAAATCTATTTAATCAGAGGTAGAAGTAAGGAGGTTATGATGGACTGCTTGTATAAAAATATGGAGATGGGTTTTATGTAACAGTAGGACAGCTGAGCTGGAACATAGCGTTCAAAAGGGGGGGCAAAAGTAAATTTGGGAAGGGAAGTTGGAGTTAAGCCATAGATAATTTTAAATTTTAGATTGAGAAGTCTGTATTTTATGCTAGAAATAATAGTAAGATGTTGAAGATTTTTGAGCAGGCAAGTGACATAGACATAGACTTAACACTTTAGTGTCCTTTTGCTTAAGCATTTTCTTCTCCAGGATATACATCATCTCTCTAAGGTTCTGTTCTAGGTCCATAACCTCATTGACTCCCATGGGTCTAGCCATTGTCTCAATATCCTTTGTAAGATGTAGCATTCAGAACTGAAAACAGTACTCCAGATGTGATCTGGCCAGAATAAATACAGCAAGATGATTACCCACCCTGGTCTGGATACTTGGCCTCTCTTAATCAAAACCCCCAATCATTTTTAAACTGACCACTATCTGGCTATATCTCCCTTAATTTCTATTTGTGAAGTAGCTTTTTTTGAAACCAGGCATTGAGACTTTATATTTATCTCTACTAAATTTCATATTACTAGGTTAGAACTAGTATTTTAGTCCATCAAGATCTTTTTGCATTGAGTTTTGTGTTAACTCTCCTTTTAAACTTTGTGTCACCTATATATTTAGTAATCAACACCACTCTTTCAGCCAAGTCATTGGTAAAAAACATTAAGCAGAACAGGGTCAAGACAGACTCTGGGACCTTACGTTAGAGATTTCCTTCCAAGGTGATAAATAGCTATTAGTACAATGTACTGTTGGGGTTTGGCAATTCAATCAGCACCTACCTTACAGATTAACTGTAACTAGAGTCATTTGGCTGTCTTTTCTGCAAGTATTGCATGAAAAATTTTGTCAAACTGTTAAAATGTGGGCAAACTAACTTCCCCCTGATTCATCAGTTTAATAGCTTTGTAAAAAAAAAAAGGTCTTCCATGACCTATTTTCGATTAGACCATTCTGACTCTTGTGATCATTGCTGCTTTTTTTCTAGGTGCATCAAGATGGTGGAATAAATGGTTCTCAGCGTAACTTCCAAAACAAAAAAAGAAAGAAAGAAAACTCTGTATGTGTTGTCTCCCTCAATTAGATAATAAGTTCCTTGAGAGCAGGGACTGTCTCACTTTTCTATTCATATCCCCCAATCTTGGCATATAATAAATAATTAATGAATGCTTCTTAATTCATTCATTCAATTTATTCATCATCTGGATAATTCAGCTGCCCTCTTTGCTCTGCCTTTTGTCATTATATTTTAGTCATTAGGGTTCTTTAAATCACATTTCTACTATGAAATTAATAATGATCAACAAATTTCAATGTACAAGGACAAGAAGAATTGTTTATGACACAAAATTCTGTTAATATAGGTTGTTTGAAGTCTACGTAAAACTCGACAGGGTAGTAATACAATTCCCCTGCCTGTGTCTCCTTCTGAACTTCTTTTTGTTTTCTTCTGGGTATTTGTGTTAGCGAGCACGCTGGTGCACCCTGGCACACCCAGGATGGCTGCTAGCCCAGGTTCTTTGATCTGCTTTTCTAAAGGAAAGGTGGCTTTAAAGGGGTCAATAATCTTACTTTAACTATAGATAAGTAGAAAGAAGTGAGTATCCAATAAAGAATCCAATAGACAAAGCTCCTACTGTCTAAAAAAAAGTAATAGACACATAATCAGCAGACCGGGAAGCACCAACATCTGCGTTCACAAAGCCGGCTAGGGGTGGGGGGGGAGGGGAAGGGGGCCTTAACAACAGCTACCCAGAGTTTTGTCTAGCCAAATCACAAAGACCTCAGGCAAACCTTCTTCTCATGAATGAGCCCCAGAGCAAAATCTCACCTCGGAATATGTATACATTTTTGGCTAATAGGCTCAGAGCCAGAAGTCATGCAACCCTCCTGACTCAGTGCCTAATTAGGTTAGTACCAAAAGGTGTGAAAGCCTTCCTGCAAGCAAGCATCCCTGTAAGCAAGCTTCCCCTTTGGCAAGTTCCTCCCCCAATGGGCTCTATGTGATTCAGGATGTATCACAGCTGTGAACTGGGCCTGAGGTCAAAACAGCAAGACATCTGTGGTTGTGGTTGAAATACCTGGGAACATGGCCCTTGTTCCAAGGAAAGAAGGGAACACGTGGGGTCACATAGGTCTATTAATGGATGGGGAAGTTCTTATATTCCATTAATCCTACAGTATTTTAAAATGTTTTATTGTCTTTTATCCCTCTTTTTCCTTTTTATTGTTGTACTATTTCATTAGGTTACATGCACTTCTCTTCATGTCTTTAACCTTAATCTTTAACTTTCTTAATGCTAGAATTGGTTCTGAAGTACCATAATCTTAGGATAGCATCAAACCTACCCCAGCAGGATTCTGTGACTTAATTTGATTTACAAAATTAAAAGGCTTCAAGCTTTCTTCTCATCTAAATTAAGATGTACTGAAATGTTGCCCTCCTCCTTTAGAGAGCATTCAATCAGTAAGAATTTGCTTAAAAACTTTCAAAAAGGATATGGCTCAACCAATGAAGAGGGGGTAAATGACCACAGACCAAAGCCTACCATGTTATCTCACATTTTTATAAAAAGCAAGTTCAAAAGGCCAATTAGAGTAAAAGATTATTTTGGTTTTTAGCTGGATATTAGTGGGAATGCTTTGGACTCTTTAATATGCACATCTGTGGAGTCCCTAAGGATTTTCTGGCTCCCTTTGATTTCTGCACATCAGCTAAAACAAATGTCAAGTGAGAATTTTAAAACCAAAACCTAATGTGAATTTATCTTCCTTGGGACTCTAAGCTATTAAGCCAATGAACTATTTAAAATCTCAAATTATTTCATATCCAAGGAAGACAGTTTGACAGAGGTACTGTCTTTGAAATATATAGCATTAGGTAGCATTATGGCAATAGGAGTTGAATTGTCAGCTGCCCTGGGTTTGGCTCTTACTCAGACACTGATTTGCTATGTGACCTTGAGCAACTCGCTTTGTCTCTCTGGGACTTTGTTTGCTTCCCTTTGGAGCTAAAATTCTATAGAAAGTTGTTGTTGCGTATCACAGACAGAGTTACATTCCCCCACCCGCATATAGGTATCAACTAGATATCCCATGGGCATCTCCAATGCAACACCTCCAAAACAGAGGAGTGTAAATAGCAATTTTTTCTGTTCTGGCCAGAAACCCTGAGGGTCTTCCCCTCCCGGATTGATTCTTTGGAGTTAGGCAAACTAGGCCCTCTTCGGCCTCAATTTTTACCTAGTTTTAAATCACTGAATAGGTGTTGTCTCAGACAAACTGAGACCTAGGAAAGACCTTACCTTAAAAGGCCACAGTCTCCCACTGCATCCAGGGCCATCTCTAGTTGTCCTGACCTATGTCTTGCCACTGGAGGACAGAATGGGCCTGATGACTTTGCACAGCCCTGCCTCACTTAAATCCAATTCACTTGCAAGTCAAGACTCGCCCGATGTCACAGATCCTCTTCAAGAAAGAAACAACAGCAGTCAAACAGGCCAGTGTGGTGTTCCTCATACAAACATTCCACATCTTGTTTCCAAAACTCTGTCTCTCATGCCTGGAATGTGCTTACTCTTCACTACTGACTCTGACAGCTCTTGTATATTGAAAAGTTTGCATTGGCTAAGCACAGGTTCATAGTTTAAAATGCAATTTAATTGTCCCAATAAAATCCTGATGACTAAGGGCAAATTAAAGAAGATACTTCAATGATCTAGCAATGGAAAATAGCAAGATTTTAGACTCCCTCTCCAGAGAAAAACTTCATCATCCCTGCCACTACAGGGCTCTAGGGGTTGCCTGAGGGACAGATGGGTGGCTCACCCTAATGTTATTGGTTAGAGTACCACATCAGCTCAGTAAGAGCAGGGACCCTCTTTTGTCGTTCCTTTTATCCCCAACACTTTTCACTACCCCTGAAATACAGTAGATACTTAATAAACGTCCGTGGACTGATTGGTGAATACTCCAGTTCCACTCTTAACCACTAGTGATTGGCACCACAATTCCATTCAACCAATCAACATCAATTAGCTTTCGAAAAGAGTTTTTACAAGAGAATATTTACTGCAAAGAGCCGGCAAGAAGGAAAATATAAACATTCCCGCCCCTCGACAGCCATGGAGCATAATTTCTTATACCACCTCCATGTGTGACAAGGGTGAGCTCAGAACCTAAAGGGTTTCTTACATACCTTCCATCCTACCCAGTTCACTTCCAAATGTGTCATCAATGACAGATGAGTCGTGTCTCTGCCGCTGCTAGACTGGGTCAGGCAGGCTGCTCAGGACCTTGCTCCTCAGCATCTTGCTTACTGAAAATCCATGCCCAGGCTTCAACTTCCAGGCTTGCAGGAGCTCTTCCTCCTGACCTTTCAAAGTTCACAAGTCCATAGCCATCGCCTAACGAATGGACACAATAGAGAAAGAAGCAGTGGCCAGACCAGGCACTCGTGGGCTTCGGAGCCTTTGGAGCCAGAGGCTTCTCTTCACCAAGTCTTTGGCTCCTTGATTGAACATAACCAGTCAAGAAATGAAGACCAGTCTTACTTTGCCTGGTTATTGCCTTTTGAATATACCCCAGTACTGATTGTACACTCTTTCTCTTTGTCACATGGCTGGCAGACCAGAATCAGTTACAAAATGTCTACCATGATCCAGATCAGAGAGCAGGGCACTTCCGTTACACATTAAGATGCCTCTCTGGGAGAAGGCTCTTCAGCCTCCTCCCATGTAGAGATTACATCAATTGAGCACACTGTGCATGCTCACCAGCCTTCCATTACTGAATGAATGCATGAATGAATGAAAAAGCATTTATTAAGCATTGTGTATGAAGCATTATGGTAAGCTCGAGACACAAAGAGAAAAATCGGGGAGATGATACATAGAAGACAATTCAGCTACAGGGTGGATGAAAAAGTCTACAAGTTATAAGACTGTTGCTTGTTGCTGCTGTTTGTCCTTCATTCTGGAAGAGGACCATGATGTCAGGAGGTTGATGCTATGACTTGCAAATGAATTAGATTTAAGTGAGGGAGGGCTGTGCAAAGTCACCAGCCTCACTTTCTCCTCTGGAGCCATCTGGGTCTAGTGGCTAGATATAGATCAGGACCACTGGAGATGTCTCTCCCCTGCCCCCCTCAACCACCAAGACTATATCAAAAGGATGGATGGGAAGATCCAGAAGTTCTTGAGGTATATCATAAGACATGCAATGGTTCCTAGTTGTCTGGAGGACATAGTTTCAAAGCAAATGGTGAGGCCCAAGAAGATTTCTCTTAGAAGCACAACAAAAGCTGAACCTTAAGGCAGCACTTATCAATAAGATATATAAGTGCTTAAGGTTATTAATAGTCTAATCAGTCTCCCACCCTTTTATTAATGAGGTTTCACTAATAGGTACAGCCATGTTCTTTTCAAATGAGAAATCCAGAGCAAGGGTCACATCAAGAAGGGAATGGAAGTTTCCATTTAATGCTAAACAATAATAATAACAGAAGCAACATTCTCCAATTCCAAGGTCATGACTTCTGCTAACAGATTATATAACACTTAGCAATTCAAAGGATGAATGATGTAGTGGAAAGAGCCCTGAAGCTTGAGTCCAGAGGGTCTATGTATAAAATCCCAGTTCGGCCCTCAAGGAGCTCCCGTTCTAATGGGAGAAGAGTCAAACCATAAAAGTGTACTAGAAAGCAGGGGTGGGGGAGGAGAACACCCAAGGGAGCTCATAGGAAGGGAGGTGGAGGCCTGAACCTCAGCAATATAAGGCAAAAAGCTCACTTATCAGAGGCAGGAGAGGCAGGAGTGCAATCCAAGTTTTATGTGGGGTAGAGATGGTTGGAGAGTGGGAGAGGAATGTTGTGTACTTGGAACATCAAGTAAATCAGTTGTTCTGGAATGTGAAGTGTGTGTAGGGAACTGAGAAGGGCTTTAAATGCTAAACCAAAGAGGTTATTTTTATTTTATCCTAGAGGCAACGGGCAAACCCTGGGCTCCATGACTCCAAATCCAGGGCTCTTTGCCTTATATTAAGCTACCTGTCTGTGACTTGGCTGTAGAATGAGGAAAATCTTGCAGGTACAACCGACCTCACAGGACTGTTGTGGGGGAAAACACTGTATTAACCTTAAAGAGCTATATAAATGTAAGTTATTATTCTTCCTTGCCCAAGCCCTCCCTAGTTCATACTCAGGGTTGGAGTGGAATTGACCTCTCCATCATAAACCCCTGGAGCCACAGATAGCTTCATCTTCTCCCCTTTCCTCCAAATGATTAAAGGGCTTGGCTAATTTTTTTCCTAATAAAAAGTGTCTCATAATCTGATAACTATGAGTTATCAGTGAAACTCTAGCTGGGAGTGTCATCCATAATGTGGTCCTAAAAACCTCTCAATTATACTTGTCACTTGAAAGTGAAAAGTAAATTTTTTTTTGACATGGAGAACAAATTACACTAGGTAAATAAAGACACCTGGGGAAACTAATGCTTTCAGCTGTGCTCTTGCAACTCCTCATTTAAAAAAAAAACAACCTGTAATATCTTCCCTTAACCCTTTTGTCTTCTCTTCAAAGAAATGAAAGTGACTTAGGTATCTCATTGACAGTCATTTCAGATTTAGATATGGAAGGAATCTCATAGGATCATAGATTTAGAGCTGGGAGGGACCTTAGAACTCATTTAGACCAACTCCCCTCGATTTATGTGTAAGGGAAACTGAGGCCCAATGAGGCAAGTGATTTGCCAAAGGTCACTGGAATATTAAGTGACAAAGCCACAATTTGAACCCCAATAGAGAGATCTTTCCATTGCATGACATTGCCTTCTTGATTTAGAATGCATCCCTTTGAAGCAATAATTTTTATTGGATCCAGATGTTAATAGTCATAGAATTTAAAGCTGAAAAGGATTTTTAGTTCAGTCACGTCATTTTAGTGATCAGAAAACTGAGACCCAGAGAGAGGAAGTGATTTGCCCATTATCATACAGGTAAATTAATAATAAATCTGGAATTCAAACTCTGGTACTCTTAAAAGCCAGATCCTTAGTTCATAGGATCACAGAATTAAATCTGGAAGGAACCTTCCTAGTAGCAGCTAGTGCCCTCCCACTTAATCCACTTCAAGTAATCATCTTGTATCTAATTTGTATAATACTGTAGATGTACACATTGTGCCACCCCCATCCCCCAGAATGTAAGTTCTTTGAGGACAGGGCTCATTTATCTTTTGTCTTCCTATACTTAGCACCTAGCACCTAGTGCTTGGCACATAGTAGGCACTCAATAAATGATTAACATTAGAGGTCATCAAATTCAGCCACATCATTTTACAGATGAGAAAACAAGAACCAGAGAGGTTAAGCAAATTTTCCAAGATCACACAGGTAGCAAGACCACATAGAATAAACTCACAGTAGTTAAGGTAGGATTCAAACCTAGATCCTTTGAATCCAAAGCCATGGCTCTTTTCACTGTACCCTTGTGGTCATATTCCAGTTTTTCACATGGAAGGTCACATGGAAAAAAGGTCAACAAGAAAGTTTTATTAAAGAAAACCAATGGTTATAAATGATTGGGAAAAGGAATAAAGCAATTCAGCATTTAACATCTTCCTCAAGAAAATTTTATCTCCTTTTCTAACACTGACCTCAGTTTTAAACTCATTCTCTGAATGTCAGGAAATACTTTTCATCTTACAGCATGTGGGAAGAAGCACCTGGAGCCTTGAGGCGCAGTTCCTTACTTAAGTCAAACATATTAATATTTCACTTGGAAAGTTTTTTTTCTTGTTACACACCAATCTGGGAAACTGAAGAGAACTCACACTGAACTCCACTAGGGCAAGGGCATATAAATGGACGTATAAAAAGTAAGGAGCATTTGATCGTCCATGGGGAAAAATAAAAAGCAGACCACTGTGTGAATGCACTTTAAAGGCAAATCACTTTCAAAATAAAAATGACACCACCAATGAAGATGAAATTAAAGCAATTATTAGGAGTTATTTTTCCCAAGTATATGCCAATAAATCTAACAATCTAAGTGAAATGCTCAACTTAACAGAAGCTGAAGTACAATAAATGATGCTATCTTAGAAAAAGAAATTGAGTAAGGCCTCAATGAACTCTCTAAAAAAATTCCCGGGACCAAATGAATTCACAAGATAATTCTACCAAAACTTTTAAAGAAGAATTAATTCCAATACAATATAAACTATTTGGAAAAATAGGAAAAGAAGGAGTCCTACCAAATTTCTTTTACAACACAAATACAGTGCTGATACCTAAACCAGGAAGAGCAAAAACAGAGGGGAGAAAAAACACTACAAACTAATTTTCCTAATGGCTATGGATGCAAAATTTTAAATAAAATACTAGCAAGGAGATTATAGTAATATATCACAAGGATCATATACTATGATGGGGGTGCGGCGAATTTCCCAGAAATGCAAGGCTGGTTCAATATTAGGAAAAAATGTCAGCACAATTGACTGTATTAATAATAAAACCAACAAAAATCCTATGATTATCTCTGTAGATGCAGAAAAAGCTTTTGACAAAACACAATACTCAATCCTAGTAAAAACACTAGAAAGCACAGGAACAAATGGAGCTTTCTTAAAATGATGTCATGTCTATCTAAAACCATCAGCAAGCATTATCTGTAACAGGATAAGTTAGACGCCTTCCCAACATGAACAGGAGTGAAGGAAGGATGCACGTTATCACCACTATTATTCAATATTGCACTAGAAATGCTAGCTAGAGCAATAAGAAGAAAAAATTGAAGGAATCAGACAACAAGGAAACAAAAGTATGATTGTGTTTGCAGGCGATATGATGGTAGATTTTGAGAAACCTAGAGAATCAACTAAAAAACTAGTTGAAATAATTAACAACTTCAGCAAAGTTATATAAGGTATAAAATAAACCCAAAAAATCACCAGCATTTCTATGTATATTACCAACAAAGCCCAACAGCAAGAGATAGAAAAAGAAATTCTGTTTAAAATAACTACAGATGATATAAAATATTTGGGAGTCTACCTGCCAAGACAAACCCAGGAACTATATGAATACAATTGGAAAACACTTTTCACACTAATAAAGTCAAATCTAAAAAACTGGGAAAATAGTGTTTGCTCATGGGTAGACTAAGCCAATATAATAAAGAATGACAAGTCCACCTAAATTAATTTCCTTATTCAGTACCATACAAATAAAAACAAATTTTATAGGGCTAGAAAAATAGTAACAAAATTCGTCTGGAAGAACAAACAGTCAAGAATATTAAGGGAATCGATAAAAAAAATGTAAAGTCAGGTGGCCTAGCAGTACCAGATCTCAAATTGTATTACAAAACAGTGATGATCAAAATAATCTGATCTAAGAATAGGTTAATGGATCAGTATAATAGATTAGGTACCCCAATACACATTAGCAAATGACCACAGTAATCTAGTGTTTGATCAATGTAAAGATCCAAGCTTTTGGGACAAGAACTCACTAACTGACAAAAACTGCTGGGAAAACTGGAAAGCAGTTTGGCAGAAGCTAGTGAGAGACAAACATCTCACATCATATACCAAGATAAGGTCAAAATGGGTATATAGTTTGACATAAAGGTTGATAACAATAAACAAAGTAGAGGAACACATAATTGTTTACCTGTCAGATCTATGGATAAGGAAAGAATCTGTCACCAAACAAGAGACAGAGAGAATGTCAAATAGATAATTTTGATTACATTAAATTAAAAGGATTTTGCACAAACAAAACCAATGCGGCTGTGGTATGGTATTGTAATGGAATACTACTGTGCTATAAGAAATGATGAGGAGGCTGATTTCAGAAAAACCTGGAAAGACTTATATGAACTGATGCAAAGTGAAGTGAGCAGAACCAGGACAACACTGTAGACAGTAACAGCAATATTGTGTGACGATCAACTGTGAATGACTTAGCTATTCTCAGAAATGCAATGATCCAAGATAGTTCCAAAGGACTCATAACGAAAAATGTTATCCACCTCAAGAGAAAGAACTAATAAGAGTCTGAATGCAGATCAAAGCATACTATTTTTCACAGCTTGGATGGTCGCTGGATGAGGTCTATTGCCCAAGGAGCAAAGCAGGAGGGGAGCGGGCCCTAGCACCCTGAATCAGTGAGCTGTGGCAGTTACCAGACTTCTCAACCCACAAGCACCAAAGACAACAGAGAAGGTTAGTGGGAAAAGCTGTGGGGGACAGAGTGAAAAGGGTTCAGAGTTCAGTCAATGCCCTGGGGGCAGTGGGGGGGAGGTGCAGCTACAGAACTAGAGCTGGAGTTGCTTCCAGCCCCAGGCCCACCTGGTGGGAGGACTTAAGTGGCAGATCAGAGCAGGGGTGCAGAGCCTGCTGAAGATTTGCATCAGGTCTGGGTTGGCGGTTCTTGGGGAAGGAGGAGTGCTTGTGTGGCAGTGCTGGCTCTTACAGAAATAGCTCTGAAATCAACAGTGCATCCCCTCAAACTTGGAGCAAAGTACTCTTTACTCTACAAGCAGTCATACCCTGCTGAAAAACTCAAGGGTCAAGTAAGTTGGCTGGGAACATGGCCAGGCAGCGAAAATGCACTCAGATTCATTCTCAGACTTTGGAATCTTTCTTTGGTGACAAAGAAGACCAAAACATACAGCCAGAAGAAGTCAGTGAAGTCAAAGAGCCTACATCAAAACCCTCCAAGAAAAACATGAACTGGTCTCAGGCCATGGAAGAGGTCAAAAAGGATTTGGAAAAGCAAGTTAGAGAAGTAGAGGAAAAATTGGGATGAGAAATGAGAATGACAGGAGAAAAACATGAAAAACAAGTCAATGAATTGGTAAAGGAGACCCAAAAAAATATGGAAAAATATACTGAAGAAAACAACACCTTAAAAAATAGACTAACCCAAATATCAAAAGAGCTCCAAAAACCAATGAGGAGAAGAATGCCTTGAAAGGCAGAATTAGCCAAATGGAAAAGGAGGTCCAAAAGACCAATGAAGAAAATACTACCTTAAAAATGAGATTGGAGCAAGTGAAAGCTAGTGACTTGATGAGAAATCAAGATATTATAAAATAGAACCAAAGGAATGAAAAAGTGGAAGACAATGTGAAATATCTCATTGGAAAAACCACTGACCTGGAAAATAGATCCAGGAGAGATAATTTAAAAATTATTGGACTACCTGAAAGTCATGATCAAAAAAGAGCCTAGATATCATCTTTCAAGAAATTATCAAGGAGAACTGCCCTGATATTCTAGAGCCAGAGGGTAAAATAGAAATTGAAAGAATCCACAGATCACCTCCTCAAAAAGATCCCAAAAAGAAAACTCCTAGGAATATTGTCACCAAATTCCAGAGCTCCCAGGTCATGGAGAAAATACTGCAAGCAGCCAGAAAGAAACATTTTGAGTATTGTGGAAAAACAATCAGGATAACACAGGATCTAGCACATTAAGGAACCAAAGGGCTTGGAATATGATATTCCAGAGGTCAATGGAGCTGTTTCAACATTCCAGCTAGCAGCTTCTGTGGGGGTATAAGATCCACCCACAGCCAGCACCCAGAAAGCTGCCAACAGCACGGGTTCTTTTGATCTGCTTAACTAAGGAAAGCAAGGTGAAGGGGTTGACAAGCTTACTTTTAATTCAGCACACAAATATCATTCACTTAGTTCAGGGGGAAAAGCCAGCACCCCGGAACTTTAGAACAAACTACAAACAAATTACAAACATCAACAGACAGACCAAATACAGATTCATAGTTACCAACATCTAGGTTCAGCCTAGGAGCTCAGAACAAGGGCTGGCCCAGAGTCATGTGCCACCACTGCTGTAGGTAGGAGCTCCAAGGAAGAGGAGGCCAACCCCTGGTTTTATATCTTTTTCAGCATCACCTAGAATCATCACAAAGAGGCGACTTAAACCCACATGGTCTAAAAGCCTCTGCTGTCCCAGACATGTAAACTAGGCCCTCCCTGGAGTTAGCCCCACCTCAGGCCCCACCTTAGTTGCCAATCCACACCCACATAGGTTTTACACCTAATAGGGGTTCTGGCCTGGGGCTTAGCACTTAGTAAGACTCAATGAAATACACTGAGTTACTCAAAGCAAACAAAAGTCAAACTCTTCAAGGGTACTTGTTGAACTAAGTGCTAAGGAGCCCATTTTGCTTACCAACACAGAAGCTAGGATTAAAACCAAGAATCACCTACCCAGCAAAACTGAGTATCATGTTCCAAGGCAAAATATGGATTTTCAATAAAATAGAGGACTTTCAAGCTTTGTCAGTGAAAAGACCAGAGCTGAATAGAAAATTTGACTTTCAAACACAAGAATCAAGAGAAGCATGAAAAGGTAAATAAGAAAGAGAAATCATAAGGGACTTACTAAAGTTGAACTGTTTTGTTTACATTCCTACATGGAAATATGATGTATATGATTCATGAGACCTCAGTATCATAGTAGCTGAAAGGAATGTGTGTGTCAATGAATGTATATGTGTGGGTGTATGTATATATATGTATATATAGACAGAGGGCACAGGGTGAGTTGAATATGAAGGGATGATATCTAAAAAAAAATCAAATTAAGGGATAAGAGAGGAATATATTGAGAGAGAGAGAAAGGGAGAGATAGAATGGGGTAATTTATCTCACATAAAAGTGGCAAGAAAAAGCAGTTCTATAGGAAGGGAAGAGGGAGCAGGTGAGGAAGAATGAGTAAATCTTGCTCTTACTGGATTTGTCCTGAGGAGGGAATACCATATACACTCAGTTGGGTATCTTACCCCACAGGAAAAAAGGAGGAAGAAGATAAAAAAGGGGGGACAATAGAAGGGAGGGCAGACAGGGGGAGGAGGTAATCAAAAACAAACACTTTCAAAAAGGGTCAGGCTCAAGGGAGCAAATTCAATAAAGGGGGATATGTTAAGAAGGAGCAAAACATAGTCAATCTTTCACAACATGAATATTGTGGAAGCATTTTATATAATGATACACATGTGACCTATGTTGAATTGGTTGCCTTCTTAGGGAGGGTGGGTGGGGAGGGAAGAGGGGAGAGAATTTGGAACTCAAAGTTTTAAAAACAGATGTTCAAAAAAAAAAGTTTTTTCATGCAACTAGAAAATAAGAGACACAGGCAATGGGGCATAGAAATTTATCTGGCCCCACAAGAGAAGAAGGGAAAAGGGGATGGGAGGGGAGTGGGATGACAGAAGGGAGGGCTGACCGAAGAACAGGGCAACCAGAATATACACCATCTGGGAGTGGGTGGGCAGGTAGAAATGGGGAGAAAATTTGTAATCCAAACTCTTGTGAAAATCAGTGCTGAAAACTAAATATATTAAATAAACTAAATTAAACAAGAAAAAAGAAAAAAATGCTACCTTCAAAGAGTTCATGGTCTAATTAGGGAGACAACATGCAGACAACAATATGAGTCCTTTTCAGGGTGGGGCAGAGCCAAGATGGCGCCTGGAAAGCAGGGACTTGCTTAAGCTCTGCCCAAATCCCTCCAAACACCTGTAAAAAAATGGCTCTGAACAAATTCCAGAGCTACGGAACCCACAAAATAGCAGAGGAAAACAGGTCTCCAGCCCAGGAGAGCCTGGATGGTCGCTGGGAAGGGTCTATCAGACAGTGCTGGGAGCAGAGCACAGCCCGGTGTGGGCCATGCCAGGACAGACCAGACAGGGAGTCAGCCAGCTGGAACAGGCCTTAGGGCCAAGAATCATTGAGCTGTGGCAGTTGACCAGACTTCTCAACCTCAAAGCCAAAGATCAGGTTAGTGGGAAACTGCATGATCGAGGTTAGAGCAGTCTAGCCCCATCCCTGAGGGTGGCAGATGTGGTGCAGCGGTGGTGGTGACAGCAGCAGGAAGCTCCTGAGGCTGCTTCCAGAGCTCCAGGCTCAGCGGCTTCCCTAGTCCCTGGCTCACACAGTGGAGGAATCAAGTGGCAGATCAGAGGGGGGAGTGCAAGGAGCACTTTGTGAGCACAAGGGCAAGTTCTCTTGCTGTGCCCTGCTTGGATCTGGATTGTGGACCTGGTTGGAGGTTCTTGGGGGAGGAGGAGTGCTGCTGTGACAGAGCCTGCAGTGACAATAGAGTAGAAGTAGCTCTGAAAACAGCAGCACTTGGACCCTAAAACTTGGGACAAAGTACTCTACAAGCAGTCATACCCTGACAAAAAGCTCAAGGGTCAAGTAGTTGGCTGGGAACATGAACAGGCAGAAAAAATGAACTCAGACTCAAACTCAGCCTCAAACTCAAACTCTAGATTCCTTTTTTGGTGATAAAAAAGATCAAAACATGTAGCCACAAGAAGTCAACAAAGTCAAAGAGCCTACATCAAAAGCCTCCAAGAAAGAAGAGCTCAAAAAGCATTTGGAAAAGCAAGTAAGAGAAGTAGAGGAAAAATTAGGATGAGAAATGAGAGTGATGCAAGAAAACCATGAAAAACAAGTCAATGACTTGTTTTGGGTCAATGACAAGTCAATGACCCAAAAAAATACTGAAGAAAATAACACCTTAAAGAATAGACTAACCCAAATGGCAAAAGAGCTCCAAAAAGCCAATGAGGAGAAGAATGCCTTGAAAGGCAGAATTAACCAAATGGAAAAGGAGGTCCAAAAGACCACTGAAGAAAATACTACCTTAAAAATTAGATTGGAACAAGAAGTGGAAGCCAGTGATTTTATGAGAAATCAAAACAGAACCAAAGGAATGAAAAAATGGAAGACAATATGAAATATCTCATTGGAAAAACCACTGACCTGGAGAATATATCCAGGAGAGATAATTTAAAAATTATTGGACTACCTGAAAGCCATGATGAAAAAAAAGAGCCTAGACATCATCTTTCAAGAAATTATCAAGGAAACTGCCCTGATATTCCAGAGCCAGAGGGTAAAATAGAAATTGAAAGAATCCACTGATCACCTCTTGAAAAAGATCCCAAAAAGAAAACTCCTATTGCCAAATTCCAGAGTTTCCAGGTCAAGGAGAAAATACTGCAAGCAGCCAGAAAGAAACAATTTGAGTATTGTGGAAACACAATCAGAATAACACAAGATCTAGCAGTTTCTACATTAAGGGATAAAAGGGCTTGGAATACGATATTCTGGAGGTCAAAGGAGCTAGGATTAAAACCGAGAATCACTTACCCAGCAAAACTGAGTATCATGCTCCAAGGCAAAATATGGATTTTCAATAAAATAGAGGACTTTCAAGCTTTCTCAATAAAAAGACCAGAGCTGAAGAGAAAATTTGACTTTCAAATTCATACGGGACTTACTAAAGTAGAACTGTTTTGTTTACATTCCTACATGGAAAGATGATGTGTGTAATTCATGAGACCTTTCTCAGTATTAGGGTAGTTGAAGGGAATATACATATATATAGACAGAGGGCATAGAGTGAGTTGAATATGAAGGGATGAAATCTAAAAAATAAAATAAAATTAAGGGGTGAGAGAGGAATATATTGAGAGAGGGAGAAAGAGAGAGATAGAATGGGGTAAATTATCTCACATGAAAGTGGCAAGAAAGAGCAGTTCTGTAGGAAGGGAAGAGGGGGCAGGTGAGGGGGAATGAGTGAATCTTGCTCTCATCAGATTTGACTTGAGGAGGGAATAATATACACACTCAATTGAGTATATTACTCCACAGGAAAGTAAGGGGAAGGGGATAAGAAAGGGGGGATGATAGAAGGGAGAGCAGATGGGGGAGGAGGCAATCAAAAGCAAACACTTTTGAAAAGGGACAGGGTCAAGGGAGAAAATTGAATAAAGGGAGACAGGACAGGATGGAAGGAAATATAGTTAGCCTTTCACAACATGAGTATTGTGGAAGTGTTTTACATAATGATACATGTGTGACCTATGTTGAATTGGTTGCCTTCTTAGGGAGGGTGGGTGGGAAGGGAAGAGGGGAGACAATTTGGAACTCAAAGTTTTAAAAGCAGATGCTCAAAAAAAAGTTGGTTTTGCATGCATCTGTGAAACAAGATATATAGGGAATAGGGCATAGAAATCTATCCTGCCCTACAAGAAAGTAAGGGGAATGGGGATGGGGGGGGAGTGGGGTGACAGAAGGGAGAGCTGACTGGGGAATGAGGCAATCAGAATATATGCCACCTTGGAATGGGGGGAGGGTACAAATGGGGAGAAAATTTGTAACTCAGAATCTTGTGGAAATCAGTGTTGAAAACTAAAATACTAAATAAAAATGATAAAATTAAAAAAAAACCAACAATGTGCAGACAAGCCTTACACAGATAAATTGGAGATAATCAAAAGACTGGAAAGGTAGGAAGGGGCCAGATTTTGGAGGCCTTATAAAGGAGGGAGAACATACCAGACAAGGAGGGAGAGAATTATGAGGAACAAATGACCTGACATATGTGAAAATGAATCTTAAAACACTACATAAGTGTTACCTCTTATCCAAGATTCCCCAACAAGGGGCTTTATCCTTACACAAAGCTGGGTTATATTCTGGAGGTCCTGGCCCTAAAGAATATGTCAGTCAGGTGTGTCTCTCTGTGTCTTTCTCTTTCTCTATCTCTATCTCTATCTATCTATCTATCTATCTATCTATCTATCTGTTTTTGTCTCTGTGTTTCTGTCTTTGTCACTATCTCTGTCTCTCTGTCTCTGTCTCTGTGCCTTTATTTCTATGTCTCTGTCTCTCTTTATGGCTCTCTGTCAACTCAGGTCTAGTGTCCATTCTAGCAAAAGTACAATGGCATGGGTATCAAGTATAAGACAGCGGTTTATTTAGTTTATTTAGTTCCTCTACCACAGAAAGTAATTAAAATGCAAAACACTAAAAAAAAAATACAGGAAATACAAAACATTCAATGTACTGATTGTACTCTTTACAGAAGGTTAATAAGGCAGTTTTGTGGTAATTCTGTTATGCTGTTCATTCCAATTCTATTGAACAGAATTTAAATTCATCTCCTACTTGCCTTGTCTGACCTCACAAGGTCGAGGTCTCCTAAGCAGCCCAGAGAAAGGCTTTTTTTAGTCCTTTGGAGGCAGAATGATCCTAGAAGTGGAGTTGTTCTCCTCTGAGAAACATACTATTAAGGAAATCTTCCTGCTGGGCAGCTGGTACCTGACTCAGGAGCTCAGGAATTCAGTTTCATGAGGTAACCTCTAAGGATGGTAACATTCATATCTCAGAATCTTTAGTCACCAACCTGTACTCAGGGAAGGATACAGAAAGATGGCAGAAAGGAGCCAGTTACTTGAGTTCCAACTTCAGACCCACCTAGGCAAGTGTATGTTTCTCCTGCCAGGCGATAGTGCTACTGAGTAAGGTGGATGGGAGGTGGTGGCTTACAGTCTCACTGGCTTGAAGTCCAAGGGCAAAAAAAGGAGGGGGAAGAATCTCCCCCACCCAAAGAGAAAGGACCCAAAAGAGAATGGATAGAGTCACTTCTATAGCACTGTTAGATCACCAAGTTGGCTGGCAGGGGGAGGGTCGGAAGGGAAGGGGAAAATATCCTTCAACAAGAACAGGTACATAGTTATAGTTACTAGAGATCAGTCATAGGAGATTACCATGTTCTCCCAACAAGGTGCCAGCCCCCAGCAAGGGACCGGAGCACATGCCCAAGGCCACACAAGATGCCCCAATCTAATAAATTAGATGTTACTCTGTTCACTCCTGCTACATAAACTTAAAATCTCATTAGGTATTTGAATGTTTTGTGCACAGAAAGTGCTATAATAATAAAAAGTGACATTTCAATAGCCAACTAGCTGCCCCATCACATTTCAATTCAGGCTTAAGGCAAGAAACGACATTACTTCTGAAGGTAAGTTTTGTTTTTGCAGCAATCATCGGTTAATTTAGCAATGGTTTTACATTTGAGCACCTGCTGGGAAATGGCCCAAAAATAGCCACTCCCCCTGAGAAGAGATAAAACAGCATTTTTTCTGAACATGAGAAGAGTGAAATAGATCATCATAATTCAACTCAATTCGGTTCAATAAGCATTTATTCAGCACTTGCCATGAGCCAGGAACTGTGCCACCCCATGGAGGTACAAAGACAAAAAATGAAACAGTTCTTGCCATCAAAAAGTTGACATTCTACATTTTAAAAATTCACAGATGAGAAAACAGATGTTTCATTATTTAAAAAAAAGAAAAGAAAGAAAACCACAATGGTGGGGGCAGGAAGTAGAGCACACCAACAACTAAGGGATTGCTGAATAGAGAAGAAAGTGGTCAGACATGCTCTTTAGGAAGATCAAAAGGAAAATGTAGATGCCGATTCCCACAAAGCCAGAGCACGTGCTCCATGGGGTAACTCCTAATCACAAATTAAAGTGGTATTGGTGTCAGAAAAAAAGGGGGGCAAATGTTGAAGTTGTTTTGGAGGGAAATGCCATGAAACTTGGGAACTGGATGTGGTGAAGTAAGAGAGGAGTGGGAAATGAATCCAGGTGATAGGGAGGATGGTGATGCTGCCATCAATAGAAATTGGGATATGGGGAAAGTGGGAGAAAGGCTAGGAGATGAAAATAACCAGTTAAGTTTTTGGTATGTTAAGTATGAGATACTCACAAGACATTTAGGTGGAGACATCAATGAGACAGTTTGAATGCAGCAAAGGAACCAATAGAAAAGGGAAAGATTAGGACTAGATATTTAGGAGGGTTTACCTGACATTTTGTTTCTGCAATAATCCTCTTCTATGCACCACTGTATACTGCTCCCCCTTTTGCTGATTCTCAGTAATGTACCTCTTTTCAGGAGCTACTGACTTGTTTCATGTTAAAAGGGTACCAGACATTGCTTTCCTTCATATCATCTGAAGGAGTATTTCTCCATCTCTCATCAGGAAGCTCTAGGCCAGTACAAGTCTTTCTGTAATAATGCTAACATGTTTAATTGCTTATAGTGGTGACAACAGAAAATGCTATTACATTATTTTATGTTGATTGGCAAATCACAAGCTATGACCTTTAAAAACTGCTGCCCAAATGATTTTTTCAAAAACTTTCCTGAGTTTTGCTTAGAAGTTATGATTTGAGTGTTGGAGAGCCTAAAAGCAAGCTAAAGATCATAGGATCATAGTTTTAAAACAAAAAAGGATATTAAAGGTTATCTAGTCCAAACTCCTTATTTTTACAGATGAGGAAACTGAGGCACTGGAGAGGAGAACTGATTGTCCAAGGTCAGACAAATAACAAGTGGTGGAGTTAGTATTTAAATCCAGGTCATCTAGTTACCAGGGGTAAAGGCAAAAGCCGTCCCTGAAAGAAGCTGTTCCCATCAAAACCTTAGAAATCTAATTGGATCCCAGAACATATATTCTGTGAAGCCCAGGCATAACTTCAGTACCTAACACAATACCTGGCATAGACTAGGTACTTAATGAATGCTCTTTGAATTTCTACCTAGGAAATTAACAAAGGTGACAAAACATGGGAATAGTCCATTTTGGAGAAGTTGCAGAAAGACAGGCATAATATTGCATCATTGGTAGAGCTATAAATTAGTATGACCATTCTGGAAAGCAATTTAAAATTATGCAAAAAAGTGGCTAAAATATTTGAACCAGGAATTTCATTGCTAGGTATATGCCCCAAGAAGATTAAAGGCCAAAAATCGGGGCAGGGGGATGGACTCCATATTCACCAGAGAATTAATAACGTTCATGGTAGAAAAAAATTAGAAACAAAGGAGATGTCTCCTGATTGAGGACTTATTAAACAAATTATGGTACTCAGATGTCATAGAATATTATTGTGCTGTAAGAAATGACGAATATGATGAATACAGAAAAGTATGGAAAGACTTACATCAACTGATGAAAAGTAAAATGAGTAGAGCCAGGAATGACCATAACAATGACAATGAGTGAACAACCACTACAAAACAATAAAAAATTGATGTTGTGAAATTATAAAGTATAAACTTGGTCCCAAAGGAGAGCTATGGTACAATAATTCATCCACACACATATACACACTTCTTTGCAAAGGTGGCATGGTGGTGAGAAGAGATGGTGGAGCATGGCAATTTTTTGGATGTATTTATCAATAGTGCTGAATTTTTCTCTTCAGTTTCTTTTTTAAAATTCTTTATTATAAGGGATGGCTCTCTGGGAGGGGGAGTGGAAAGCATACATGGACAAATCTAGGCAACATAAAAACAAAAGATATTGATAAAAAAAATTTTTAAAAATAAATATGTATTGACTGACTAACCTCTTATGCTCTATTTCTCAACAGGGGACGGAGTCACAAAAGCCTGAACATGATTCTTCCTACTTATGAAATAGAAGACATAATAGATTACTAGTTTTGGAGTCAGGAAGACCTGAGTTCAAATTTGGCCTTAGACAGTTAGCAGCTTTTTGACCCCTGTCAAATCACTTCACTTCTGAGGAAGTGACTCATCTGTAAAATAAGAGAGTTGACTAATAATCTCTAAGGCCTGTCCCTTCTAGCTCTAAATCTATAATCCTATGTTCTTATGATAAACATTTCCTTTATATCTTCCCTTAACAATAAAAGGAACTGGTAAGGAAGGTAGGGAGGTGTTAATAAAGCAATGGTCAATGGGATGAGGTCTAGTAAGAATATATTCTTAATATATTCCCTAATACCTACTATATGAGATTTCTCTGATGGAAGTAAGTCATCATTACCCTCTTATAGAATTCTTAAGGAATTAACATTCTTTATTAGTATTAGTTTCCAAATGGAGAAAAATCCAGAAAACTTTTCCTTTCCTTTAAATATATTGTCATTCTACCTGAATATTTTTTCTCAAATTACATTACACAAATAATAACTTGGAACTGGTAAACTGGGCAATAGCAAGTTTGAATCAAAATATCTCACAGTACAGGGGCAGAATGGGGTAACAGAGAAAATGCCAGCCTTGAAGTCACATGAATGAATAAATGAATGAATGAAAAGCATCAATTAAGCATTTAGCACTAAGCAGTGAAAATACAAATCCAAAAGCAAGACAGCCTCTGCCTACAAGAAACATGCTTTTTAATAAGGGAAAACAACATATGTGAGAGGAATGGCGGTCAAGGAAGGGTGTTTTGGTCTGGGAAGTCACAGGAATAGTGAGTGGGCCCATAGGTAGTTGAATACCACACTTTCCCCAAGAGCAATGGTAGTTTTGATTATTCTTTCCAGAGGAAGAGGTGAAAAGTGGGTAGGAGGTTTTCATGCAGAAGCAGAGCAGATGCAAAAAAGATGGCCTGGTGGATGTATAAAATGTGAAGCATGAGAGATGGTAAATTTTCTCTCTCTCTCGAGACAGCTCAGCCCAACAGTGGGCATTCCAATGTTGAGTGTATTAAATTCTCCAGGGCTTGGTCTCTAGGAATCCGGGTTCCAAAGATCTAGGGTCCAAAGATCTAGGGTGCTGCAGCAATATAGCTGGCAAAAAGATGACTTGGGTGGAGCACACAGACCATGTAAAGGACCCTTAGTCACATAGCCAGTGTGGTTGGGCCACACGTCTTCCCAACTGAGGCCAACTCTGTCCATGCTGCCTCTTCTAATCAACATCCATAATATAGCCCCCTGCCCCTACTTCAATGAATCAGAATCTTTTTGTCATTTTCCAAATCCAATACAGTCTTTGGAGCTGGCTCTTAGTAGTCCTCTTTGGTGGCAGCTGCCATTGCTAGACATACTTTCCAATTGCTTAGATTACCAGTTCTGCCTTCCTTTAACCAAGTGTCTGACACAGAATGTGCTTAAAAGTAGGCTCTCTACTTCTGACAGGTTGGGAGCTCAGGGAGCTCAGGAAATTTGAGCATGATGGCAGTTTAAATATAACCCCAGGATATATCAAGAGCTTGTTAAATATTCCAATAGTCACTCTTCTCCCTGAGCCTTGTAGGTTTTCCGAAAACTCCATTGACTGCAAAAAGTTTCAAGGGACGCTAATGGCCACAAAAGATTCAGAAGGACCACCCAGAGCCACCAGTGCTCTAAGGGGCTTCAAGGGCCTCTTGCAGGATTAAAATTGCCCCCCCTCCCTCAAAGTCCTGTAAATCTTCCACTAGGGCCTCCCAAACACTACCAAGAAATGAAAACCTTTCCCTTTCATCTGGCAGGAATTTACACAGCACCAACAATGCCTGAACCTGGACCAGAAAAAAATATCCTTAATAGAAGATCCGACCTTGTTGGTACTTGAAACGTGCAAAAGCTCTTCTTTAAAAAAAAAAAAAAACCATTCTGGTCTGAATTCCCACATTCCTGCACTATCCCTGTTCTTTGGGAAATATAGTGAACACATGATATAAATCTTCTCACTCTGTTCCCACCACTTAGCATTGATCAAGCACTGTGGTGGGAAGGAACATTGCTAAAGTGTTTCTGCTGGTGAATGAGTCATCTGGGAATGAATGAATACACGGCTTGGGCTTGTTCTTCAATAATGGGGCACACAAACAAACATCCTTCTGGATGGCAGGAATCTTTCAGCTACTGGGTTGAGTTTCTCAGAAAGGTTGAAAATTTTCTAGTGTTAATTAAAACAGGGTAAACTCTCAGAAAAAAAGTGACGTAAACACACAAATTGGCACATTCCTTGTAAGGGTATATAGAGAATGCATTATATGGAGCCTTAGCTGCTCCAGTGCAGATCAGAAAAGGAATTCATGAATTGAAATTAAAGCTATCATTGATTCAACTGAGAAATTTACAAATATTGACACTGAATAGAAAGAGGAGTTTCTTTCAGAGTGCTTCGAGGCAACAAGTGTCAACTTAAGCGGTGATTGATTATCACACTGTAGTCCCCAGCCCCTTGACGGAGAAGTTAACGTAGGCACATTTTCTAACTTTAGCTCAGTATAAGTTTTCAACCATATGACTGACCACTATCTTCACATAACTTCAGTAAGGTCACTGGGTGACCCTGAACAAGCATAGTTTTTCAGTATGGTCCACCCATTTTCTTCTTGACAGACCCATGGGGAAGGGGAGGAGGACAAGGGATTATTTTTCATAAAATTTAAACGCACTTTGCTGAGTGAACAAGTGAAGAGCCAAAAAAGAAAACTGACAAAGAGGGAAATGGGGAGAACAAGACTTCAGAGCTGCTCAAGCTGCCCATTCCATTGAGGTTTCTCCAAGTGTCCACCTACAGGAGACAAATAGTCTTGCCCTAATTTCAGAAAACTCTAGATTTCACTAGCTGCATCTAAAGACCCACTCCCTACTCCAACAAAATTCAGTCTAAATAAATGAAGCAATAGCCCTATAATTGTTTTGTTCAGGCATAACGAAGTTGCAATGAAGGAAAATTGAAGACCTCTTCATGCAACTGGAAAGAATGTTATTTGAAATGGAGCCCTTTACTTGATTTATATTTGGGGACAAGTATTGGTACTGTTGATCTGGTTTGTGATTTCATGGGGAACTTTCTCTGCTAATGTAAACTGGCACTTTCTCTACAACTTGCAGTCTTAGAGAGCTTCATATACATATCTGTATATGCAGATGCATGCGTGTACACATACATGTATATATGCACCTGTGTGCTTACGTATGCATACATACATACAGCACAAATATATGTTTATGTATGTACAATGAAGGTACTACAGTAAGTGGATAAAGAACTGCCCTTAGAGCCAGGAAGAGTCCTGATGCTAACACATATTGGCCATGTGACCCTGAGCAAGTCACTTAACATCTGAAGTGTTCTAAGCAACTAACTCTCTAAGACTATAATTTGAAGGGAAAATGTTGACCTTCATTGGTAGAGGGAATTTCCTCATCTGGGAGTTCCCTATACTAATAAAATAATAGGTCTAATCCCTAGCCCCTTATTGGCTTACCTTATCTTGTTAACATCACTTCACAATGACTACCTTCTTCCTTTTACCCCAATAGAACTCTTCCTTGCATAAAAATAAGAACAGTTACAAAAAACAAATCAACGTATTGGCCACGTCTGACAATGTATGCTTCATTCTGCACCCACAATCCACAACCTCTCTGCTGAGGTATGACAAGCATGCCTCACTTGCAGCGTTCCAAGGTTGATTGGTCACTTAATTGATCAGAGTTAGAAAATCTCGAAAAGGATAACCATATTTCACCCCTTTTCCCCGGGCTTACTAGTATTAGAGGCAGCCACACCCCACTGTGGAAGGAACAAGGTGGCTTTGGAGTTGTTGCAGTCAGAATCCAAGATCTCTAGGTGGTGCCCGGCATCTTGCTAAAGAGAAGCATGTGGTCTCCAAATATCCTCTATTACTGCAAAGGCAGTTAATTCAATAAAAAAGGAGAGGAAAAAAAGGAGGTGAGATAAAGAGCCAGTACAATAGCTCTACTTAAAGACCAAACAACCGGTTTTAAACCTCATACTTGCTAAGGCTTGGTGCCTAGGAAAAAAGCTTTCTACTTGGTAGTCTGTGTTATAAACTAGGCCAGAGCACTTTATTTTGGCCCTTGGGAGATTAACCAACCACTTGAATGCTGATTTAGTGCTCTAGGAACCAAGGTCTCTAAAAGGCAAGTGCTTGTAGCTTGCTATACTCTAGTTAAAGCAAAAAAACAAAAAACCTTGCAGCAATGCCAGTCAGCAGTAACAGTCCATATTATTTGGGGGGCAAAGATTGTTTCTATTCTTCCCAAACAATACCGGTAAAGCCTAAACTAGTACATTGTCCCAATTTATAGCCCATTTTTCTCTTTATTAAGCTTTTCCAGGAATTGTGTAATGTTTCCAGTTGGTTCTGCTGCTCCCCGCTCAAAGCCTGTCACTTTGACTAGAATTAACCTGTAGGTTCTGTGTGAATATACATAGTTTGTTGGGGGCAAGATATTTAATTGTTAAATAATACTGAAGAAAACAAATAAGTTAATGATCCTGAGTTTAGGTACAACTCTCTTCTCCGTTGATGTAATTCAGTACTAGGCTTCCCTGTTAGTATGGAAAAGCCTAGTTAAAATCTCATTAAAGAGCCATCCCGACAGGACACATAATGTCCCAGGCTTAAAAGAAAGACTTAACATATTAATTGGCAGAACAAAGCCTCCAAACAATCTATTAGCCAGTTTGGAAAGATGCCGGCTTCAGCAGAGACAGACAGTATTTCCTCCTGCCTCAGATTGCCCAGTCTCTTCCTGCCAATTTCCCCCAGCCCACCCCCAACCCCTTTGCACCTGGACCCTGGCTTTTTGTGTTATAAGGAGGGTTATTTTGCCTAGGAGAGAGAGGAGGACTTTCATGACTTCAAACATGGACATTAGATCAAGTTTTTATCTTCTCACATAATCCTGTCTTTGATGTCACCAGACTGAAGCCTCTCCGAATAGAAAGGGAAAGCTGTGAAAAGAGGCCCAGTTAATTTATACGTTTAAGTGCCCCTGTTCTAATTCACCCTTGTAGCATTTTCATTGTTTTCTGCTCTGCATCCTAAAGGCAGGCTTACCCCAGGCAATTATGAATGGCCCCTCTGAACAAATAATTGAAATTCACAAGTTGTGGGGTTTGGTTAAACAATGTCCGGGTTGGAGGTGTGAGGTCATGCATATTCCCAATGGCATTATTAAAGTTATAGTCACTTTTCTCCCCAGTCTCACCAGACCTCGAGTATTTGTCTTACATTAGCTTTAATAGCAACTAATCAGATAAGCTACATGTGCCAAATACTAAGCAATTTACAAAGCAGTCCTAGATAATAGTAGAGCCATTGGGCCTCCTGGAAACATCAAAATGAACAGGAAAGAAAGGAAAAGAGATTCTTTTTTAACTTTATCATCCTATTTGAGAAAAAAAAGGTACACTTATAAGGGTGTGTCCAATGGGAAAGGGGAGACGTGGCCCTTAAGGGGCATTATTCAAAAGAGTATGGTCAGATGGAAATTTCCAGGCTCCGCTAATACATATCACTCTCACTCTGCCAGCCCACCCACCACCATCATCAAAACAATATCATGGTGTAAACAGTGAGTGCTAAATAATTGTCTGCTTATGAGCTTATTTAAACGCATTCGTTTGTCCAAATCCTCGGACAATATCTGACACAGAAATGAATGAAACACTAGTTATACAACTCATGATTCAGTAGAATTCAGCACAAGGTCTTTTTGGACCCCATTCAAAGAGCTTTGTCATTGAAATACTAAAATCCAACGATTCGATTCAGCAGAGTGGACTGGAAAGCACGGCAGATTCAAGTCAGGAGGCCTGAGGGTACAATTCCACACAGCCCTGTGACCCTGGGCAAGTCACCGGTGGCTGCCTCAGTTTCCCCATTTATAAAACGGTAATAGCAATACATGTACGTTATCTACTTCTTGCTGTGAGGATCAAGTTAGGTAACCATATATAGCATTTGGCTAACATTAAAGTATTATAGAAATGTCAGATATTTAGTCCTTGAGGACCAAGGAGAATAAGATTCTCCTAGTTCTCTCATTCTGCTAAGAAAGCAAGAGGAAACCAAGGAATTGCTTTGCCTAACACAAAACAAACCAAAATACATTATTTAGAAATGTCCCCTAAGTGAGTCTTCAAACCAGATAGTTTGAAGAGAAGGCAGAATAAAATTTGATTTGCGATATTCTCAAGTAGTGATGATTAAAGCAGTCTGTGACAAGGCTAAATGTTGACCGTCATTTTCACTTTAAAAAGAAATTCATGTTATACTATGAAAGAAAATATTAGAGAAAAAAAAGAATTTTGACTGTTACTCTTTGGAAAGGTTTCCTACCCCTGGCTCTGAAACTAAGGGGAGCGTTATCTCATAATTCCTAAATACAAGACCAGGCTTTATTTAAAACTCGACTTGGACGTATGACAGCCCGAACGTTACTTTTTTTCTCTAGTTGCTAAACACTAATTTGGCTTATCAACTTCTGCTCTCTTCTTAATAGTGAGAAAATATGTCCCAAGGGTAACAGGATAAAACTACTGTATAATTTTAGGTATAACTGACTTCTCTGCATCTCTGTTTTTTTAGACGTCAAACGGGTAGATTTTGTGAAGATAATATGAAATAATGTCAGCGCTTTAAAAATGTAAACACGGTATATAAATCATTATGATCTACGGTAACGAAAGAGAACTGTCAATTCAATAACAAACACAATTCAACAAACACTTATTAAGCGCCTAGTGCATGCAAAGGCATTGCTCTTGTTTTAGTCGTGTCTGACTCTTCCAGACCCCATCTCGGCTTTTCTCGGCAAAGACACTGGAGTGGTTTGTCATTTCCTTCTCCAGCTCATTTTACAGATGAGGAAACTAAGGCAGACAGGGTTAAATGACTTGCCCAGGGTCACACAGCTGGTTAAGTGTCTGAGGCTGGATTTGAACTCAGAAAGAAGAGTCTTCCTGACTCCAGGCTCAGCACTCTATCCAATGACCTCAAAGAGCTTCCAGTGTAGTAGGAAGTTATTTCGAGAGACGTGTGATATGTGATACTACAGATGAACACGTGACAAGTGCATCAGGGCACTTTGCCGAGCAAAATACTGTGGGAGGTTTAAGGTGGGGGAAAGATCTGGTTTTCCTGAATTATGTTAAGAGGCAAAATGAAAACATCATTTCCTAACAGATAAAAAAAATCTGCTACGAGTAAAGGCGGCGTAAAGATGATTAAAATAAGTGATTCGATGCTTACGTCTCTGGAATAAGGGAAGAAAAGCATGATGATCACAGTGGATTTGTGACTTGAAAGATGACTGGGTTTCCCTGGGCTCTCCTCTCTGCTCCTTTGGTACTGCTTCACTTGCTGATCTCGTCACCTTTTGTGGATTTAATTATCATCCTGTGTTGATGATTTTCAAATCTGCTTATCCAGTCTTGTCTTTTCTGCTGGCCTCCACACTGGCTTCTCCAGCTGCCTTTCAGACATCTTGAACTGGATGTCCAGTTTTAAAACTCAACACGTCCAAATCTGAACTCATTATATTTCTCCCTAAATCCTCCCTTCCAAACTTTCCTATTACTGCTGAGTGACCTGCCTTCCTCCCAGGCCCCGGGTTCACAATGATCCTCAATTCCTCACTGTCTCTTACCATGTCTTACTCCCCATATCCAATCTGTTGCCAAGGCCAGGAGATTTCACCTTCCTAACATCTCTCCAATATCCAACCCTCCCTCTACTTCTCTCTTCTGATACCGCCATCGCTGTGGCACAAGCCTTCATCTCTAAAGGTCTGGACTATTGCAATAGCCCACTGGTTGGTCTGTCTGCCTCAAGTCTCTCTTCACCCCGTCTGTCCTCCTCAGAAGTCTCTCTACTCCTGTCTATCCTCTATTTAGTGGCCAAAGTGATTTTCCCAAAGCATAGGTCTGCCCATGTTACTCTGCTACTCAATAAATTCCAGTTGTTCCCTATCACCTCCAGGCTCAAATACGAAAGCTTCTGTTTGGCATTCAAGGTTTTTCATAACCAACTAACCTCCCATCTTTCCAGTGTTCTTATACTTCATACTCAACACCCTCCCCCCAACTCTTCAATCCAGTGACAATATCCTCCTTCCTCTTCTTCAAACAAGACACTCCATCTCTTGGTTCCAGGAATTTTCTCTGGCTGTTGCCCATGCTTGGAATATTCTCCCTCCTCGTCTCTGCCTCCTGGCTTTTTTAGCTTCCTTCAAGTGCCAGCTAAAATCTCACCTTCTACAGGAAGCCTTTCCCAATCTCTCTTAATTCTAGTGCCTTCTCTCTGTTAATTATTTCTTATTTACCCTGTTTATAGCTTGTTTGTCTCAAATACACACACACATACACACACACGTAATCTTACCAATTTCTCCCCCATTCAATTGTTAACTCCTTGAGGGGCAGAGACTGTATTTTCCCTTTCTTTTTTCCCCAGGACTTAGCACATAGCATGCACCTAGTATATGTGACACATAGTAGGTGCTTAATAAATGCTTATTGACTGACTTCATTAGAAGATTCAACATTAAGTATCAGAAGTTCTACTTGTTTGGACTTTGAATGACTTTAAGCAAACAAGAATGAAATCTCATTATGCCCAAGATCACAAATAACAAATTAAAGTGGAGTTTTTGTAAGTAATTGATTACTTTGAACATTTTAGACAAGCTGTCTAACCAGATAATATGGAGCAAAACATATCTCCAAATAAAGGCTGGCTGGGTTAGGGAAGAACCATCACAGCGCTCAGGCAGGTAGGATGCACAGTAAATAAAGCACTGGACTTGGAATAAGGAAGACTCATCCTCATGAGTTCAAATCCAGCCCTCAGATACTGACTAGCTGTGTTACCCTAGGAAAGTAATTTAACCCTGTTTGCCTCAGTTTTCTCATCTGTAAAATGAACTGGAGAAAGACATGGCAAATTGCTCCAGTATCTCTGCCAAGAAAACCCCAAATGAGAATACAAAGGGTGGGACAGAAAACAACTGAATGACAATAAAATGACAAATACCAGAGGATGTGGGCTGAATATTGGTTCAGCTATTTGTATGACCTTGGACAAGTCATTTGTATCTATCTGGGACTCAGTTTCCCCAACTATAAAATGATAAAACTATTCTATATTGAGCATTAAGATGTGCTGGTAAATGTTTAATAACCCCTAGGATTGGAGTAGGGAAGGGGTTAGAGTATATGCAAGACCCACTTTTAGGTTTAATCTGCTTTATTAACATTTCCGCCATCACTTTCTAAAGTCTAGACAATCAACACAACAATAAATCAAGCCCTGATTTGTAGCTTTTGCCAATTCTGAAGTGTAAATGTTCACACTTAAAATTTAACAATCATCTGGGACTTGTTCAGGCTGGATTCAGCATACCGCAGCTTCCAGCCCTCAATTAGAGAGTTTTAAAGGGACTTTTGTAAATTAACCTTTTTAATAAGGACAAAAAGAGTAAGATGCAATTATCTCCCTGTGCAGTTCACATTAATATAGCACTGAAGTTTGCAAAGCACTTTGGGTGTTGCCTCATTTGATCTTGTGTAGCTCACTGGAACCAAACATGCCACAAAATGTTCTTGTAGCTGTTCTCCAAGGAACACAAAACCTACATCCTTTTCACCTCATTCCATTTATAGTCTTCTTGTGGCTATTAATTTTTAATTTCTGGAGACACATCCACTGTTTTTCTTGCCCTCTGGTGGGAGATAAATGTGATTTAGATGCCATTTAATGTATACTTGGGTTGATGGTTCTGATTGTATCTATTTCCCAAAAGAAAAATTGCTGGGTTCCACTTTCGTCTCCTTACTAGCCATAAAACAAATATTAAGAGGGACAATAAACTGAGCGCTTGCTCTAGTGTGGCCATTTTTAATTACATGAGGGCTGATAAGATACAGGTTATTCTGAAAATTCACATTGTGCACCCAAGTCAAGGGTATCCATACTCTCTGGGCCCTTGAGACACAATGAAACCAGTACAGAAAATCAACTACTGTTTCTTTAGTCATATTTTTCTAACTTCTAGCCTTTAAGTGAGCTTTAGACTCAAATGTGCAGATGGGAACACAAGGGCTACAGAAGGTAATTTTCCCTGGACACTAGATTTAATATTGTCAATAAGAAGTGTTTAATGAGAAAAATAAATGTTACAACTGTGTTAGATGTAGGAAATTGTCTACTTTAAAGGGCATTTTCTTCAGTGTTTGTGGATGGACAAAAGTTTCAAAAGCCTCTGGTTTTTCAATATACCTAAATTATGTTTTAATATGTCAGATGCTTTTTAACCAAGCACTTGATAGAGTCTTTTATACAAACTCTTTTCATGGATTAGACAGAGATATAGCACGAAGATACATGGATCTGGAACTGGTTAAATGCCTGGACACAAATAATAATAATTAATGGACCAATGACAGCTGCGGGGCGGGGGGGGGGGGGGTGGTCCTTTGGTAAAGTGCCTCAGGGATCTATTTTTGATCTCGTGCTTTTCAGTATTTTTATCAACCCCTGGGATAAAGGCATTCAGATCGGTATCATGCTTCAAATTTGACATTTGAAGGTAAAACATCTACTGCCCTAGTTCCATACCTGCTTCCCTCTTACCTGTACTATCAGAATAACCTTCTGATCCGTCTTCCTGCCTTAAGTCTCTTCCTTCTCCAATTCATTGTCCATATGGCTCCCTCAGTGGGAGCTATAGGTTAGGCTTGACCATGTTACTCTCTTACTCACTTTACTCCCATGGTTTCCTATTCATTCTAGGATTAGATATGAGCTCCTGTTTGGCATTTAAAGCCCTTTACTCCCTTTCCAGGATTATTATCTATTACTAACCTATACACACTATGGCTAACCCACATTGGCCTGCTTGCTAGTCCTCACATGCAACACACTCTATCGAGGGAGCATGGTATAGTAGGTCAGGCATTAGATTTGGAGTCAGGAAGATCTCGTCTCAGATCCCACCTCTGACACTTACTGGGTGACTCTGGAGAAGTCACTTAACTGCTCTGTGCCTCGGGTTCCTCATCAATAAAATAAGAGAGTTGGAGATTATACACACACACACACACACACACACACACACACACACACACACACACACACACATATATGGTCCCTTCCAGTCCTAAATCTATGATTCTTTCTACATGCCCTTTCACAGGTTGTCCCCTTTGCCTGAAATATACTCCCTTCTCACCTCTACCTCTTAAAATCTCTAGTTTCTTTCAAAATTTGGTTCAAAAGGCACTTGCTATATTAGACCTTTCCTGATACCTCTAAAAATTACATTTTTATATGTAAGTATATTATGTTACATAAAACATAAAAATATTTAAAATGTATATATGTTATGCCCCCCAATAGATGTAAACATTTGTCTTTGCATCCTCATCACCTACCATAGTATGCAGCAAATAGTCTACTTTTAACAAATGCTTGTTGATTAACTGATAGCTAAAATATTAGATAACAAAGTCTGGATCTAAAAAAAAAAAGACCATTTGGGCAACCAGGTGGTGCAGTAGATAGAGCACTGGGCCTGGAATCAGGAAGCCTCATTTTCCTGAGTTCAAATCTGGTCTCAGACACTTATTGGCTGTGTGACCCTGGGCAAGTCACTTAACCCCACTTGCTTCAGTTTCCTCATTTGTAAAATGAGCTGGAGAAGGAACAGCAAACCACTCCAGTATCTCTGCCAAGAAAACCTCAAATGGAGTCTCGAAAAGTTGGACACAACTGAAAAATGACTCAGCAACAACAACAAAAGATTTTCACTGGCAAGAATAATGAATAAGGAGAATATGATGAAATTTAATAGCGATAAATATAAAAATCCTATACTTAGATTAAAGATCCACTTCACAAATACGGGATAAGGAAGGCATTGTGTACCAGAACAAGAAAATGAATATTTCCACTATATTAGACCTTCATTAGATTACATTTGCATTTAGCTCTGGCCACCACATTTTAGGAAACATGCTTACAAGTCTTAACAAGTCCAGAAATGAGCAACCAGGATGATAAAAGGACTGGAATAACAGGAGTGTACAGATTTGTTGAAGGTACTGGGGACTTTATCCTGGAGAAAACTTGGAAGGGACACAATAACTGCCTTCATACAGTATTTGAAGGGCTGCCATCTACAAGGGGCATTAGATTTGTTCTCTTTTTTTTGGCCCTACAGAGAACCAGAATCAATGAAAGAAAACTGCAAAGAGACAAATTCAAGCTTGATGTAAGAAAAAAATTTCTTAATAATCAGAGATATGCCAAAGCAGAATGCCTAGAGTGGAAGTCAATCCCACATCATGGGAGGTCTTCAAGAAAGGTTTGGATGACTGTTTCTCTGTGTGTGTTGTAGGAGGAATCCTTTCTTAGGTATCATCTTGAAGTATTCAAAAGTCTACGCTGGGAGAAAGGGATTAGACTTCTCTTGCTTGACCGTAGAGAGCAGATGTAGGAGAATAGGGTGGAGGGGCAGAGAGGTAGATTTCGTTTTGGTGTAAAGAAAAACTTCCTAACAATTTGTTGTTACTGTTCAGTTGTTTTGGTCATATGCAACTCTTCGTGACCCCATGGGGGGGGTGAGGTTCTTAGTAAAGATGCTGGAGCGGTTTGCCATTTCCTTCTCTAGCTCATTTTACAGATGAGGAAACTGAGGCAAACAGGGTTAAATGACTTACCCAGGGTCACATAGCCAGTAAGTCTCTGAGGCTGTATTTGAACTCAGGAAGGTGAGTCTTCCTGACTCCAGACCCAGAACTCTATCCACTGTACCATCTAGCTGCCCATTCCTAACAATTAGAGCTACCCAAAAGTGGAATGGACTGTCTCAAGAATTAATAGATTTCCCCTTACTGAAGGCTTTTGAGCAAAGGCTGGACCACCCCTTGATAAGCATCTTGAAGAAACGGATTCTTGGTCAGGAACCAGCTAAAATAGACAGTCTTTGAGATTCCTTCCTGCTTTAAATTTATGAATATATTCAGCTACAGCTCCAGACACCCCTAAAGGAGGCTGAGAGATGTTGAAAATGCCTTCCTTGCTCAATTATTGAAATGAACTGAAGCACAAACAAGTAGGTATTATGATATTCTTTAACAACCCATTCTGCTCCTGGGCCCAGGAAGGCTCCACTCAGCTCTGCACATGCTCCATGGAATGGCCCCTGCTAGAATCCTGTTCCAAGTTTAACAAAAATATCGGTTTGAGTAGAAAACTTTAAATATGGCCTTAAGAAGAGAAGTTGCAGAGCATAGGAAGGTTGAATGAATGGGCATTAAGATTGGATTTAATCTGACTCAGGTTCACTTGACACCTATTATATCCATTTTTAATGCATGTTGACCTTGTTTATCACTCAAAAGTTGCCCACCAGATGACGATTTTTTTTAATTGAAAAAACTCTGGAAGATTATCTACTGGGCTGAGATCTACATCAGTGAATGACTTCACAGATTTGAAGTATTTAACCTTACTAGTATAACCCTTGTGCCCTAATACAAGGGGGCTGAACATGCTATGGGGCCCATTCAGTTCTCCAGCTTACTGCTCCCACAGAGATGACATGGGAACTTCAGTATCTAGCCCTACCCCCGCCAAACTAAAGGGGAAATTAGCTTCCCTTACAAGTCTCACAAGGCTTAAAACATGAACTATTGGGGTGGAGCCAAGATGGAGGCTGGAAAGCAGGGACTTGCGTGAGCTCCCCACCACATCCCTCCAAAAACCTACAAAAATGGCTCTGAACAAATTCTAGAACTGCAAAACCCACAGAACAGCAGAGGGAAGCAGGGATCCAGCCCAGGACAGCCTGGATGGTTGCTGGATGAGGTCTATCGCCCACGGAGTGGAGGGGAGCAGAGCTCAGTGTGGGAGGCAGCAGGACCAACCAGACCAGGAGACAGGCAGGACAGGCCCTAGCACCCTGAATCAGTGAGCTGTGGCAGTTACCAGACTTCTCAACCCACAAACACCAAAGACAACAGAGAAGGTTAGTGGGAAAAGCTATGGGGGACAGAGTTTGTGGTTTGGACACCGCCCCAGGGGTAGCAGGGGAGGTGCAGCTACAGAACTATAGCGGCAGTTACTTCCGGCCCCAGGCCCACGTGGTGGGAGGAATTAAGTGGCGGATCAGAGCAGGAGTGCAGAGCCTGCTGAAAATTTGCATCAGGTCTGGGTTGGTGGTTCTTGAGGAAGGAGGAGTGCTGGTGTGGCAGAGCTGGCTGCATAGAAATAGCTCTGAAATCAACGGTGCATCCTCTCAAGCTTGGAACAAAGTACTCTTTGCTCTACAAGCAGTCATACCCCAACAAAAAACTCAAGGGTCAAGTAAGTTGGCTGGGAACATGGCCAGGCAGCAAAAACACACCCAGATTCAGTCTCAGACTTTGGAATCCTTCTTTGGTGACAAAGAAGACCAAAATATATGGCCTGAAGACATCAACAAAGTCCAAGAGCCTACACCAAAAGCCTCCAAGAAAAACATGAACTGGTCTCAGGCCACGGAAGAGCTCAAAAAGGAGTTGGAAAAGCAAGTTAGAGAAGTAGAGGAAAAATTGGGATGAGAAATGAGAATGATGCGAGAAAACCATGAAAAACAAGTCAATGACTTGCTAAAGGAGACCCAAAAAATACTGAAAAAATATTGAAGAAAACAACACTTTAAAAAATAGACTAACTCAAATGGCAAAAGAGCTCCAAAAGCCAATGAGGAGAAGAATGCCTTGAAAGGCAGAATTAGCCAAATGGAAAAGGAGGTCCAAAAGACCACCGAAAAAAATACTACCTTAAAAATGAGATTGGAGCAGGTGGAAGCTAGTGACTTGATGAGAAATCAAGATATTATAAAATAGAACCAAAGGAATGAAAAAGTGGAAGACAATGTGAAATATCTCATTGGAAAAACCACTGACCTGGAAAATAGATCCAGGAGAGATAATTTGAAAATTATTGGACTACCTGAAAGCCATGATCAAAAAAAGAGCCTAGATATCATCTTTCAAGAAATTATCAAGAAGAACTACCCTGATATTCTAGAGCGAGAGGGTAAAATAGAAATTGAAAGAATCCACAGATCGCCTCCTGAAATAGATCCCCAAAAGAAAACTCCTAGGAACATTGTCGCCAAATTCCAGAGCTCCCAGGTCAAGGAGAAAATACTGCAAGCAGCCAGAAAGAAACAATTTGAATATTGTGGAAAAACAATCAAGATAACACAGGATATGGCAGCTTCCACATTAAGGGACTGAAGGGCTTGGAATATGATATTCCAGAGGTCAATGGAGCTAGGATTAAAACCAAGAATCACCTACCCAGCAAAACTGAATATCATGCTCCAAGGCAAAATATGGATTTTTCAATAAAATAGAGGACTTTCAAGCTTTCTCAGTGAAAAGACCAGAGCTGAATAGAAAATTTGACTTTCAAACACAAGAATCAAGAGAAGCATGAAAAGGTAAACAAGAAAGAGAAATCACAAGGGACTTACTAAAGTTGAACTGTTTTGTTTACATTCCTACATAGAAAGATGATGTGTATTATTCATGAGACCTCATTATCATAGTAGCTGAAAGGAATATGCATATATGTGTGTGTGTGTATGTATATATACACATATGTGTGTGTCTATGTATGTATATATGTAGGTGTGTATATACATATATATATACATACACACACACACACACACACACACACACACAAAGGGCACAGGGTGAGTTGAATATGAAGGGATGATATCTAAAAAAATAAAATCAAATTAAGAGATGAGAGAGGAATATATTGAGAGAGGGAGAAAGGGAGAGATAGAATGGGGTAAATTATCTCACATAAAAGTGGCAAGAAAAAGTGGTTCGGGGGGCGGAGCCAAGATGGCCGCATGAAGGCAGCGTCTTACCGGAACTCTCTCACAAGGTCTGTCAGATTCCTATAAAAAAGTGAATTTGAGCAGATTTGAGAGAGTCAGAAATCGCGAGCAGTCTGCGTGGGGCAAATTTTCGAGCCGGGAGAGTCTGAAAGGACAGAGGCATGAACCTGTAGGCTCGGAGAGTGCTCAGTGCGGAGCTGCTCCAGACCAAGGCTGAAGCGGCTGGCCAGGAAATCCACGTGGGAGACGGGCTGGGAGAAAGCTGGGTGGCTGAAACTGGCAGAGATCCCCAGGCCTCCCAACACAGGACGGCAGTCTGTGGAGGCGACAAGAGGCAGCGCAACGCCACCCATGAAACACCGTCTCCAGAAGTTTGCAGCCCAAACGTATTAAACGTGGCTTCTTGAACTTCCGGGAGTTCTTAATGTCCAGGTAAACAGCTCTAATCCCTCCCCTCCCCACCCAGAGAATCCCTCGGGGGAAAAAAAAAAAGAATGCTGGAACTGAGCAGAAAGTAGTGGGGCTCCAGTGGTCAAATAGCAGAAGTTCATTAGTCCCATAGGGGCAGAGTCGGCAGGGGTCAACGCCAGGAGCCCAGACGTAACCTTGCTCCCCCAGGGGAAGTGCCAGACATCAGCTCAAACAACAAACAGCTGAGACCATTGCTGATAAGCAAGTGCTGGAGAGCACCCACAGGGAGTGAGACACCAGGGAGCCAGACCCCTCCCCCACACCTCAGGAAACTGAAGGTTATAATTCTAGACTCACAATCCCCAGAATAAGAAAGCTGGGACAGAAAGCCCTGAGGCCCACAGATAGAAATTCGTTGTAAAGCCAGCAAAAGGCAAACCAACATGAAGAAGAACACAAAAAAACCAAGGACAATAGATTCTTAACGATACTGTAGATACATCAGATACCTCAAAAGGTAATATGAACTGGTCTCCAGCCCAAAAAGCATGGCTGGAAGAGCTAAAGGAGGATTTTAAAAACCAAATTAGGGAGCTAAAAGAAAATATGGAAAAAATGGAAAAAAGGGAGAAAAAATCCACGGATGAAATCAAGTCCCTAAAGAATAAGATTGGCGAAATGGCTATGGAGATTCAGAATCTAGAGAGAGAAAAGGACACCCTGAGAGGCAAAATCAACCAATTGGAAAAGGAGACTCAAAAGCAAAATGTAAACACTAACTCATTAAAAATTAGACTTGAGCAAGTGGAAGCTAATGAATCTATGAGGCATCAAGAAGTAATAAAACAAAATGTAAAGAATGTGTATGTATGCATGTATCTATGTGTATATGTATGTATGTGTATGTATGTGTATATATATATATATGTAAAAGAAAGAGAGCAGACACAGGGTGAGTTGAGGATGAAGGGAAGATAGCTAAAAGAAATAAAATGAAACTAAGGGATGAGAGAGTAACTTACTGAGAGAGGGAGATAGGGAGAGATAGAATGGGGTGGATTATCTCCCATAAAGGTGGCAAGAGGAAGCAGTTCTAGGAGAGGAGGGGAGTGGGCAGGTGAGGGGGGAATGAGTGAACCTTGCTGTCATCAGATTTGGCCTGAGGGGGAATACCATACATACTCAGTTGGGTATCTTACCCCACAGGAAAGAAGAGGGAGGAAGATAAAAAAAAAAATAAAAGGCAGGGGGATGATGGAGTGGAGGGCAGATGGGGGTGGAGGTAATCAAAACAAACACTTTGGAAAGGGGACAGGGTCAAGGAAGAAAATTCAATAAAGCGGGAAGGGTTGGGAAGGAGCAAAATGTAGTTAGCCTTTCACAACATGAATATTGTGGAAGGGTTATACATAATAATACATGTGTGGCCTAGGTTGAATTGCTCAACTTCTTAGGGAGGGTGGGTGGGAAGGGAAGAGGGAAGGGAATTTGGAACTCAAAGTTTTAAAATCAGATGTTCAAAAACAAAAAAACTTTTTGTATGCAACTAAAAAATAAGATACACAGGCAATGGGGCGTAGAAATTTATCTTGCCCTACAAGAAAGGAAGGGAAAAGGGGATGAGAGGGGAGGGGGGTGATAGAGGGGAGGGCTGACTGGGGAACAGGGCAACCAGAATATACGCCATCTTGGAGTGGGGGGAGAGGGCAGAAATGGGGAGAAAATTTGTAATTCAAACTGTTGTGAAAATCAATGCTGAAAACCAAATATGTTAAATAAATAAATTGCATTAAAAAAAAAAAAGAAAAAATAGGAAAAAATGTGAAATATCTGATTGGCAAAACAACTGACCTGGAAAATAGATCCAGGAGAGACAATCTGAGAGTTATTGGTCTACCGGAAATCCGTGATGAAAAAAAGAGCCTTGACAGTATCTTCGAAGAAATTATCAAAGACAACTGCCCAGAGGTCCTAGAACCAGAGGGCAAAATAGTCATTGAAAGAATTCACCGATCACCCCCTGAAAGAGATCCCAAACTGAAAACACCAAGAAATATTATAGCCAAATTTCAGAGCTATAAACTCAAGCAGAAAATACTGCAAGCAGCCAAAAAGAAGCAATTCAAATATCGTGGAACTACAGTCAGGATCACGCAGGATCTCTCAGCTTCCACATTAAAAGACAGGAGAAATTGGAATATGATATTCCGAAGGGCAAAGGAGCTGGGATTACAACCAAGGATCAACTACCCAGCAAAACTAAGCATAATTTTCCAGGCAAGGTGATGGACATTCAATGAAATAAGGGAATTCCAGACCTTCCTGATGAAAAGGCCAGAACTCAATGGAAAATTTGATCTCCAAATACAAAACTCAAGAGAGACATAAAAAGGTAACCGGGGGGAAAACCCCACAAACCTTATTAACCAATAAGGGCAGGTTGTTTACATCTTTATGTGGGATTATATCATCTTATGTATCTTCTTTATGTATATATATATATATATATATATATATATATATATATATATACATATATAAGTCATTCTTGTGAATGGTACAGCTATTATGACAAATGAAAGGGATATACATAGGTTGTGAATGCCTGTATAAATTAACTGATGTAAAGATATAAAATATAAGTAAGAGCTACAAAGGCAGGGCAATGAGGGAAGTGGTAAGGAGGTGGTAGAAAAGGGTAAATTACACCAAATGAAGTGGCACAAAAACATATTATAGTAGAGGGAAAGAAGGGAAGGAGAAGAGCAGTATTTGAGCTTTACTGTCATCTGATCTAGTTTAAGAAGGGAATAATATACTCTGATAAGTTTAGAAATCTAACTTGTCCTACGGGAAGTGGAAGGGTAAGGGGGGAAAAAGGGAGGGGGGTGGTCAGAAGGGTGAGGAGAAGTAGCAAGTGGGTAATGGTAAGATAAGGGAGGGGAATAAAGAGGGAGGGTTAACTGAGGAAAGCGGAGGTCAAAAGCAAAACTTTGTTGAGGAGGAGAAGGGGAAAGGGAGAAATAAAAGCATAAACAGGGGGAATTAGGATGGAGAAAAAGACACAGATAGAAATCATAACCCTGAACGTGCAGGGGATAAACATTCTCACAAAACAGAAGCAGACAGCAGAATGGATTTAAAACCATAATCCTACAATATGCTGTTTACAAGAAACGCATTTGAAACAGGGGGATACACACAGGGTAAAGGTAAAAGGCTGGAGTAAAATATATTGTGCCTCAGCTAAAGTATAAAAAGCAGGTGTAGCAATCCTAATCTCAGACAAAGCAAAAGTAAAGATAGATTTAATTAAAAGAGATAAGGAAGGACATTATATCCTGCTAAAAGGCACCATAAACAATGAAGCAATATCATTGCTTAACATATATGCACCAAGCGGTAAGGCATACAAATTCTTAGAGGAAAGGTTAAGGGAGTTACAGGAAGAAATAGACAGCAAAACTATAATATTGAGAGACCTCAACCTCCCCCTTTCTGAACTTGATAAATCTAACCTCAAAACAAATAAGAAAAAAGTTAAGGAGGTAAACAGAATTTTAGAAAAGGAACATATGATAGACCTCTGGAGAAAACTGAATGGGGATAAAAAGGAATATACTTTCTTCTCAAAAGTACATGGCACATACTCAAAAATTGACCATGTACTAGGGCATAAAAACCTCACAATCCAGTGCAGAAAAGCAGAAGTAGTCGATGCATCCTTTTCAGATCATGATGCAATAAGAATCATTTTTAATAAAGTACCATGGAAAAATAAGCTAAAAACTAATTGGAAACTAAATAATTTAATTCTAAAGAATGAGTGGGCCAAAGAACAAATCAGAGAAACAATTAATAACTTCATTCAAGAGAATGACAATAATGAAACAACATACCAAAACTTATAGGATGCAGCAAAAGCAGTTCTTAGGGGAAGTTTTATATCTCTAAATGCCTACATGAATAAAATAGGGAAAGAGGAGATCAATGATCTGGGCATACAGCTGAAAAAGCTAGAAAAAGAGCAAATTGAAAACCCCCAATTAAATACCAAATTAGAAATAATGAAAATCAAAGGAGAGATTAATAAAATTGAAACCAAGAAAACTATTGAATTAATAAATAAAACAAAGAGCTGGTTTTATGAAAAAACCAATAAAATTGATAAACCTTTGGCCAATTTGATTAAAAAAAGAAAGAAGAAAATCAAATTACCAGTATCAAAAATGAAAAGGGTGAGGTCACCTCTAATGAAGAGGAAATCAAAACAATAATTAGGAATTATTTTGCCCAACTGTATGCCCATAAATTTGACAACCTTAGAGATATGGATGAATATCTACAAAAACATAAACTGCCCAGGCTAACAGAGAAGGAAGTGAAATTTCTTAATAACCCCATATCAGAAAAAGAAATTGAGCATGCCATCAATGAACTCCCCAGGAAAAAATCTCCAGGGCCAGATGGTTTTACATGTGAATTCTATCAAACATTTAAAGAACAACTAATTCCAATACTTTGTAGACTATTTGGGAAAATAGGTGAAGAAGGAGTCCTACCAAATTCTTTTTATGACACAAATGTGGTACTAATACCCAAACCAGGTAGAGTTAAAACAGAGAAAGAAAATTATAGACCAATTTCTCTAATGAATATTGATGCAAAGATTTTAAATAAAATATTAGCAAAAAGATTGCAGCAACTCATTACGAGAATAATACACTATGACCACGTAGGATTTATTCCAGGAATGCAAGGATGGTTCAATATTAGGAAAACTATTAGCATAGTTGACCATATCAACAACAAAACTAGCAGAAACCATATGATCATCTCAATAGATGCAGAGAAAGCCTTTGACAAAGTACAACACCCATTCCTATTAAAAACACTAGAAAGCATAGGAATAAGTGGAACCTTCCTCAAAATTATAAATAGCATCTACCTAAAACCATCGACAAGCATTATTTGTAATGGGGATAAACTAGATGCATTCCCAGTAAGATCAGGGGTGAAACAAGGATGTCCATTATCACCCCTATTATTCAATTTGGTACTAGAAACATTAGCTGTAGCAATAAGAGAAGAAAAAGAAATTGAAGGAATTAGAATAGGAAAAGAAGAAACTAAATCATCACTTTTTGCAGATGATATGATGATTTATCTAGAGAATCCTAGAGAATCAAGTAAAAAACTACTTGAAATAATAAGCAACTTTAGCAAAGTTGCAGGATATAAAATAAACCCACATAAGTCCTCAGCATTCCTATACATTACTGACAAAGCCCAACAGCAAGAGATAGAAAGAGAAATTCCATTCAAAGTTACTGAAGGCACTATAAAATATTTGGGAGTCTATTTGCCAAAACAAACCCAGGGCCTATATGAACATAACTATGAAACACTCTTCACGCGAATAAAATCAGATCTAAATAAGTGGAAAAATATCAGTTGCTCATGGGTAGGCTGAGCTAATATAATAAAAATGACAATTTTACCTAAATTAATCTATCTATTCAGTGCCATACCAATCGAACTACCAAAAAATTATTTTACTGAGCTGGACAAAATAATAATAAAATTCATTTGGGAAAACAAGAGGTCTAGAGTATCTAGGATATTAATGAAAAGACATGCTAGAGATGGTGCCTTAGCTACACCAGATATTAAACTGTACTACAGAGCAGCAGTCATCAAAACTGCCTGGTACTGGTTAAGAAACAGGGGTATGGATCAGTGGAATAGGATAGGTACACAAGTAGGTGAAATCAACAAGTTTAGCAATCTACTCTTTGATAAACCCAAAGAGGCCAGCTTCTGGGCTAATAATTCACTATTTCACAAAAACTGTTGGGAAAATTGGAAAATGGTAGGGCAAAAACTGGGCATAGACCAATATCTTACACCATATACCAAAATAAAGTCAAAATGGGTTCATGATTTAGGAGTAAAAGCTGATACTCTAAGTAATTTGGGAAAGCAAGGAATAGTTTACTTATCAGATTTATGGAAAAGTAAAGAATTCATGACTCAACAAGAGATAGAGAACATTACAAAATGCAAAATGGATAATTTTGATTATGTCAAATTGAAATGTTTTTGTACAAAAAAAGCCAATGCAACAAGAATTAGGAGGGAAGCAGAAAATTGGGAGAAAATCTTTGCAGATAGTATCTCTGATAAAGGCCTCATTTCTAAAATATACAGGGAACTGAGCCAAATATATAGGAATACAAGCCATTCCCCAATTGAGAAATGGTCAAAGGATATGAACAGGCAGTTTTCAGAGGAAGAAATTAAAGCTATCTATAGGCATATGAAAAAAATGCTCTGGATCACTACTGATTAGAGAAATGCAAATCAAAATAACTCTTAGATACCACATCTCTCCTGTCAGATTGGCTAAAATTACAAAACAGGAAAATGATAAATGCTGGAAAGGATGTGGGGAAATTGGAACATTGTTGCATTGCTGGTGGAGTTGTGAGCTGATCCAGCCATTTTGGAGAGCAGTTTGGAACTATGCCCAAAGGGCTATAGATATGTTCATACCCTTTGACCCAGCAATACCACTTCTAGGGTTGTATCCCAAAGAAATCACACAAGCGGGAAAAGGACCCATATGTACAAGGATATTTATAGCAGCTCTTTTTGTGGTAGCCAAGAATTGGAAATCAAAGGGATGCCCATCAATTGGGGAATGGCTGAACAAGCTGTGGTATATGAAGGTGATGGAATACTATTGTGCCATAACAAATGGGGATGATGCAGACTTCGTAACAACCCAGAAAAACCTACACGATATAATGCTGAATGAGAGGAGCAGAGCCAGGAGAACGTTGTGCACAGCCACAGATATATGGATTCCGTGAGGACCAACCCTGACATACTGCGCTCTTCTCAGCAACCTAAGGTGCAAGGACAACTCCAGGGGACTCACGATGGAGAATGCTATCTTCATCCAGAGAAAGAACTGTGAAGTTTGAATACAGATCGAGGCGCACTACATGCTCGCCTTTTTTGCTTCTCTTTTGTTTTTGTTTTTGGGTTGTTTTTTTTTTTTTTGGTTCTGTTTCTTCTTTCTCATGATTCATTCCATCGGTTATAATTCTTCTCCACAACTTGACCAGTGCATAAATTAATTCAATGCGAAGTTATACATGACAGTTATATGAGATTCCATGCCGTCTTTGGGAGGGAGGGGGGAGGGAGGGGAGAAAATCTGGAACTCAAAACTATGTAGAACCGTGTGTGGTAAACTAAAAATAAATAAATACATTTTTAAAAAAAGTGGTTCTGTAGGAAGGAAAGAGGGGGCAGGTGAGGGGGAATGAGTAAATCTTGCTCTCATTGGATTCGATCTGAGGAGGGAATACCATACACACTCAATTGGGTATCTTACCCTACAGGAAAGCAAGAGGAAGAAGATAAAAAAGGGGGGATGATAGAAGGGAGGGCAGATGGGGGGAGGAGGTAAACAAAAACAAACATTTTCGAAAAGGGACAGGGTCAAGGGAGAAAATTCAATAAAGGGAGATAGGTTAGGAAGGAGGAAAACATAGTTAATCTTTCACAACATGAGTATTGTGGAAGGGTTTTACATAATCATACGTATGTGGCCTATGTTAAATTGCTTGCCCTCTTAGACAGGATGGGTGGGGAGGGAAGAGGGGAGAGAATTTAGAGCTCAAAGTTTTAAAAACAGACGTTCAAAAAACAACAACAACAACAAAAAAGTTTTTCATGCAACTAGGAAATAAGATACACAGGCAATGGGGCATAGAAATTTATCTTGCCCTACAAGAGAAGAAGGGAAAGGGGGATGGGAGGGGAGTGGGGTGACAGATGGGAGGGCTGACTGGGGAACGGGGCAACCAGAATATACGCCATCTTGGAGTGGGGGGAGGGTAGAAATGGGGAAAAAATTTGTAACTCAAACTTTTGTGAAAATCATTGCTGAAAACTAAATATATTAAATAAATTTTAAAAAAAAGAAAAGAAGAAAAGAAAAGAAAACTTCTCTAGAAAATGGTAAAAAAAAAAAAAACATGAACTATTTTATTTACAAGCTAATGGAAAACAGAATGTACATGGGCTACTTCTTCAACTCTTACTTACAGGTTGAGTTCTCCAGAAAGATGACTACCCTAGGTACAGGGTACTCAGTGGGCTATCACTCCTAAAACTATAGCTCATGAGCCCCTACTGGTGTTTGTGCTTTCTTCCATCAGAAGATAGACACAATTGGTTCAAAGCAAAGGCAATCACTGAAATAAAACAGAATAATAGCAGCAAAACACCCGCCCTATAAATCTAGGGTACACTGTATGCAAATACACTCATGGAGTTAACTAATGGAGGGGCAAACGTGTAGGTAACACATTTCTCTTGGCTCTGGGACCTTGGTGTCTTCACATGGTTCCCACTAACCTTGGTCTCACAGTCATTGCCTGATGTTGCCCCACTGCTTGGTTGTAGTCACCACCATCTCCAGCTACAGGCTCAGCCAACATACTGTCCTAGGATACTGCTGTGCATGTTCAAAAAAAAAAAAACATAACCCATACCCTAAGACCTTCAGGAATCCCATGGGACCTGCCATTTCCTGAGCTCTTGTATTTGTATTCCCAGTGTTTTAAACATTGTAAATTCTTCATAAAAAGCTTTTTCATTCATGCATTCATTTGCTCTGCTCCACTGGATAAAGCCCTGTGCTTCTGCTACACAATGCCAATGCTGACCAGGGGTGGGAGGCGGCAGAGAGGACAGAGAAATCATCTGCTTTGCTACATCCTGCAAGAGATGCATGGGAAAGGTGAAAACTGACTTTTAATGGCTTCCTAGCGGGATGAGTTCTTCCTCTATAACTAGTTCCCTTTTAATTGACTCAGAGTTGGACCAGCCTGCCTTTTAAAGGTCCCTACAGGAACAACCAAGTCTTAGCACCGTTCACCTTCCTGCAATGACCAGTGTCTTGTAATACTATCAAACTGTCTATATTCTGTTATCAGATAGTTTCCCTAACTCCTTACCGGGAAAACTCCTGAATTTGATCAGAGACTGCCCCCACTGACCTCCTCTTCAAAAGTGTGAGTACATACCCGTAAACAATTCTTTCCCCACAGACCTGGATAGGTTCAGTGTCTTCCAATATAGCTCGGGTAAATCTCCAGGAGGGGCTTCCTGACCCCCCACGACCCCAGTCAAGGTTCCCCTTTGCATCTCACTTTGATTATCTAGTATAGCTTATTTCCTGCTGCTCTCAGCAGGCATCATTGGCCCATGCTTTCCGTCATTGTTCACTGTTACTGTTCCCCACATCTTGCAGCTCTCCCAGCAGGTGGTAATCATTCTGCCCTCTGCAGGTGTTTTCTTCCTCCAGCTCTCCTTCCTGAATCTTATTCCTTATTTCATGTTCTAGCAACTTCTCTCAGTTCCCAGCATGTAGCCGATTCACTACTGGCCCTACCCACTCTTCTCTGAAGTGCTGCCATTCCCCTCAAGCTCCAATAGATGGCGCTTATTACCTTCCTAGAACACCAGCTCTTGCGTCTCCAGGTGTGTCCACACTTCCAATAAATATCATTGAGCCTTCTCTTTCTCACAATCTTCCCAGTCCCAAGTCTCACAAACATCGAAAGTGAATCCCCACCTCCAACCCCATGCAAATCCGTAATAATTCATTACTTTTTATTTCGTCTTTCCCTCAGTGCCTAGGGCATGTGCCTCTCACTCATGTCAACACTTGCAACTTGATCCAGAGCTTAGGGATTGGCAGGTGGCATTAGGGAGCAACGTTCTATTCTCTCCTCAATTGTCCCTCCATCATCTGCCTTCCCGGGGGCAGCCTGGTCTGGTTATTCACATTTCCCAGGCTTATGAAGTGATGCAGCATGAAGTGAGCACAAGCAGGAGGACAATTTATATCATAGCATCAATATTGCAAAAATGAACAATTCTGAAAGACATAAGAACTTTGGTCATTGAAATGATCAGCCATGATTCCAGATGACTGTAGAAAAAGAATGCTACTCACTGCATCACAGAGAGAAGAAGATGGACTAACATGAAGAATGAGAGACACATTTGGATGGGGCCAACATGGGATTTGGTTTTTCTCTGCTTATGATTCAAGGATTCTTCTCTCCCTCCCTCCTTCCCTTCCTTCCTTCTTTTCTCTTCCTTTCTTCCTCCTTCCTTCCGTTTTTCTTCCTTTCTTTCTTTCCTCCTTTCTTTCTTTCCTCTCCCTTTTTTTTCAGTGGGTAGAGGGAAGAAAATAAATATATGATAGAGAAACTAAAATGTATTTAAAAATACATAAGGGGTAGGAAGAGAAGAAACAAGGGCTTTTCCTCCTCATACCTTGGAGAGGGAGATTATCAGTTATGGAGTTTATCTCTATGCAAGTACATCTACTCTTATCCTCCATCACTCTCCCACTTTACCCTTCCCTCTGCTATGTATGTTCCCAATCTCCCCACTTCTGAGCCAGACCCTCATCTTTCTAGGTACCCACAGAAGCAGCTACAAGTGTCACTGAGAAAATTCCACAGACTCTACCAGCAAACTCAGTCCTCTTATTGTGCCCCTGGGAGGGACAGAGGAAGGAAGGAAGGAAGAAAGGAAGGAAGGAAGGAAGGAAGGAAGGAAGGAAGGAAGGAAGGAAGGAAGGAAGGAAGGAAGGAAGGGAGGGAGAGAGAGAGAGAGAGAGACATCTATTTGAATATTTGAGTATGTAGCTCATATAGAGAAACAGTATGATAGAGCAAATAGAGAGCCAAATTCAGAGTCAGGAAGACTGGACTTAAAGTCTTACCTATGATACATACTGGCTGCGTGACCCTGAATTAGTCACTTAACTCCTCAGTGCCTGAGGCAACTCTAAGACTATGAAGTTGCAGAGCAGGGGCCAGTCTACATTGATAGAGGAAATATCCCACTGGGAACCAATCAAACCAATAGGGTTATGCTGTGGCATTTGGCAGTTCACTGATTTGCGAAATAATCACAGTAACCTTTAAGAGAAACCCAGATGGGCAGTGTCAGTTCAGTTAGTATAATTTTCCCCTCTTCAGAAATGTTCCATATTAAATGAATTTTATAATTCAGATTGCCCTAGGAGATCTCTAGGAAAAGAAAACATGTACTAGTCTGCAACTAGTCAGTTATTTTCTCTTTCTTCAAAGGAAACCCTTTCTGAAAACTTAAGGTAAGTTTGGATGTTCTTTCTACATTTTCTATTTTTTTTTTGAAAAGAGAAAAAGAGCTTTGAAGTCATTAAGACTATTCAAGTTCCACTGAGTCAAGGGAATCAGAGGTACAAAAAAAGCAAAACTTTGACTTCAGAAGGGTTGGGCAAAAGAAATCTTATATATTAGAAGCTAAGTTCCTTGAGGTCAGGTACTGTCTTCAGTTTTGTGTTGGTATTCCCCAGGCTTAGCAGAGTTTCAGGGCACAGAGTAGGTATTTAATAAATGCTTGTTCATTCTTTCATTCTTATATTCAATTCTATATAGACTTTTTAAGTGTCTGCTGGGCCCAGGAGATACAAAGACAAAACCAACAATCCTTGCCCTAACCCAGTTGACTATTTTCTACAGTGAGGTACAGCATGATAAGTAAATCCAAGGTAATTTTTGGAGGGAGAAAGAGTTAACAACTGGAGGGATTGGGGAATACTTCTTAGAAAAGAAGCATCTGACTGAAACCTTGAAGGAAGATACCATATCATAGCTTTAAAAATATGGTAGTTTCCTGATGTTAGTTATATCTCCAGTGAGAAACACATTCTGTTGCTCAGGGCATTCCACTAAAAAACAATTTTACCTGGTTCCTGCTAACAACTTTCTTTTTTTCCTTTAAAAAAAATAAAAAAGATCTTTTTTCATTGCTTTCATTTCCAAATATATTTAATCCCATTTAACAAAGAACTAAAAAGAAAGAGAAAAAAAGCAATTTCCCAAAAGTAACCAACAAAACTAATCACTCAAGTCTGAGAATATATACAATGATCCACATCAATAGTGCCCTACTTCTGCAAAGAAGAAAGAACAGAGAGCATTTTCTCATCTCTTCATCAATAAAAGCCTGGTCATTGTAATTACAGAAAGTTTAACTTTATTAGCTGTTGTTCTTTCTATTTATACCATCATGTTCATTGTGTATACCGTTTACTTGGCTCTGCTTACTTTGCTCTGCATCAGTTCATCGGTCTTCCCACACTTTTCTGAATTCTTCATAGTCATCATTCCTTAGAGCACAGTATTATTTCATTACATTCTGTACCACAGTGTTCTTGCCAACAGCTTTCAAGGACCTGCCTCTATACACCTTCCCTACATTTTTACAGATATTATTTATTGAATCAGAGCATAGAGGGGTAAGTGCCACCACTGATGTCATTCAGGCGTTTTTGCAATGATAAATATATCCTTGGAGGATGATTGCAGGCAACAAAAAAGGATTGTAAACTGAATGACAAGGTGAAGTGGGGATGAAAAAACCCACAGTGGCTGTGTAAGAATCTGGCGGTCCTCCTTCACCTTCTCTTGGCTGTCATTCATGATGGATGACACTGTCAGGAAGGGTTTGACTCAACTGTAATGGTGAAATGCAATTAAACTTTCTTTGCATCCTTTCTCCCCTTCATTAACATATAGACACATATACAATTATTTCCCAGTATAGAATATGTACTATTTCCAGCAGATGGAATCTTTGTTGGGGAGTGTCATTGTAAATGTTCCTCTACCAAGTTTTTCATAGAATTATTTATGCCTCAAAGTGATTTTTTGTCCTTTGTAGAACAAAGAAACTGCAACTTCTGAAATAACTGGAGACACACCAGAATAACTGAAAGGGTATTTGATATGGAGCCAGGAGTTTGGAATCAGAATGCTAGCTCAGATACTTTCTAGTTATGGGACCATGGAATAGTCAATCACTTAGGCCCTTAAAGCCTCCATTTACTTATTTGTAAAATAGGGATTTGAATATTTGCATCACTTACCTTGCCACATTGTGCAGAAATCGCTATGGAAGTGAGTTATTATGATTATTGTTGATGTGATTATGTGAGGGAAGCAGAAACAAGAGCTGTATTTGGTCACCAGCTATATAATTCCTAAATGCCATTGCCAACAGTGACACGAAGAAAATAAGAAAAAAAAGAAATGGATATTATTTTTATTTAAAAATGTTAATAATACCAAACCCCTATTAACATACATGCTACTGTGTACAAATCTACACATGAACATGTGCAGATGTATATATGCATACAGTACACATGTATATGTGCAATATATATCTATAGATATCTATCTATAGAATCTATCTGTATCTCTGTTGTCTATCTATCTATGGATGAGACTTATGGGTTGCCTGTCCAGCTGCAAAGGTGGTACACCCATGCACTGCCTTGTTACTCCTGGAGAACTAAAGGAAAGTATTCAGCCTGTTGGGTGGATCTCCTATATATGGATCTATGGGAAGATATGAACGAGAGTAACAAAAGATAAAAAGGTGAGGTCAGGTAGATAGTTGAATGATAGAAGGAGCGCCCACCTCTAAAAGACTTCAGTTCTGCTGAAGCTTTAAAGTATTCAATGGACAAGCTTTCTCTGATGCACCACATGCTTTTTTTTTTCTCCAAGAATATACTGAGGTCAGTTAAACTTTTCTTGATGATTCATGCTCATCACCGTGTTGTGTTAACTCTGGTTAGTCATCCCCTGTAGTCATGGCTTAGGGGTTTAGAGTAACTTGAGTACATTTTGATACAAACATTTCTCATAATTTTGTTGGCTATTTGGTGTGTTATCTATAGAAGAGAGAGGTCCAGTCCAAGGAAAGCTCAACTTTTTAGACACCAATAGGAACGTCCTCTACAATTAAGCCCCTTCCACCAGCATATGTAGGTATCTCCCCATCCAGTTCTACACCCATGACCCTATCCCTTGCCCTCTCTACCTTCCAAGTTGATGTATGGGCTTTCTCTTCTGTGTGTGTATAATTGATTGTTAGCATACGAACTACATCTGCCTATAGAAATTGACTTTGTCCTAAAACTTCTTCCCTCTTTTACTGCGCTCAGCTATTACTCTGGTGTGGTAGAAAGAGCACTAGATTTGGAGCTGGAGGAACTAGGTTCAAATCCTGGTGCAGCTATTTATTTGCTTGGGTACTTACCCACTTCCCTTCTCTGATCTCAATGTCCTCATTTGTAAAGTGAGAGCTGGCCTGATGTACCTTCTTAGATAGAGAGACAGACTGTCTGACAGACAGACAGAGAGAGAGAGAGAGAGAGAGAGAGAGAGAGAGAGAGAGAGAGAGATACAGAGAGAGAGAGACAGAGAGAGAGAGAGACAGAGAGATACAGAGAGAGAGAGACAGAGAGAGAGAGAGAGAGAGAGCAAACATTTATTCAATGCTTATTGTATGCCATGCCATATACGGTACTAAGTGCTGAGGATACAAATCCAAGAAAACAAGATGGTCGCTACTTTCACAGAGCTTACATTCTAATAGGAGAAGACAAAAAGTAAAAGGGGACCTGGAAAAAGAGAGTGGAGTGGGAAGGCAGAGTGATTTAGGAGAGTGAGTTGAGCCGAGAATGAAGTGTGCAGCAAGGGTGTGGTTGCTCCGGAAAGTATGCCAGGTAGGGACTCACCATTTAGTGAGCTGGCCTCGGGGCAGAGAGATACAGAAAGGGGTCAGGCATCTTCCTGCTCCAAATCCTACAATCCCTATCTTTTTTCCCTCTTGTTCTCTTGGCATTTCTCTGAGAGGTCCAACTCTTCCACAAAAATAGGATTTCCAATCAATCAGTGGTCACTGCCTGTCTAGAAAATCCATAAGATTAAATTTCTATAAACAAGACATTGCCTGGCAATTAGCAGTTTGCTAATCTTTTGTATTAAATATTGCTTCCCCTTTGAAAACTTTCTTCTCCCCTCGAGATAGTAACCTTATATCACTGTGTTGAAGCTTTAGTGTTCCAGTTCTGACCTAATCCTCAAAAAATACTGTAATACGTTAATTGTTGTACTTACTGAATTCCTACGTTCTCTTTCACACAATTCTTCTCAAAATTTTTCTATTGGGCCATCAGCTGTCACTTTTTGCTTTTGCCAGCGTGCCTACCTTTAGTAGTTCTTTGTTTCCTTTCTCAGTCATCAGCTTCTGCTTCCAATCTTTTAAGTACCTGGCTGGGGAAGCAAATGTCTAAAGTTGTTAGAACTGTGTATGAGTCTCTGAGTAAAAGCCTTAAGAGCTTTCCTATGAGTAAGGCACATGAGTTTTAGTTCATGGGCTTCACTGCATCTACTTTGGCTGCAGAGGTATTATTATGTTTTATTACAAATGGTTGTGATTGCCAGATAAGTGGTATCTAGAAAGTGAGGTTTTCACTAGTACTATAAAATTCAAAACAAAATAAATTATGTCCCTTAAGAAACTGCCTCCCTTTTAATGTTGAATTGCTTGTGTACGTACTGCTAGCAGAGTGTAACTCTGTTGGTTATCTCCCATTTATCCTGCATGCATCTTATTTGCACATAGCTGTTTGCATGTCGTCTATCCCATTGGACTGTGAGCTCTTTGAAGCCAAGGAACTATGTATTTGCCATTATTTGTAATCCTAGTACTTAGAAGTGCCTGGCACAGAGCAGGTACTTCAAAATCACTTGTTTCTTTGGGTTTTTTTGTTTGTTTGTTTTTCCAGGCAATCATGGTTAAGTGACTTATCCAAGTTCACACAGCTAGCATCAAGAGTCTGAGTCTAGATTTGAACTCAGGTCCTCCTGACTCCAGGGCTGGTCCTCTTCATAATTACTTGTTAATTGACTAACTGACTTTCTAGGACCTGCACTTTACTTCATTATGAGCATTCATTTTTGCAATAAAAAAGTTTTCTCTCTTAAGAAATATTGTCAGTTTCTCTTTTCTCCTACATAAAGTTTTGCTCCCCTCCCCCCAAAAAGCAACTACTGGAAACTAAGGCAGATGTTCACTGATTGGGTGATGACCAAACAAATGCTATTATATGCATGTGTTGTTGTTCGTCTTTCCTTTTCAAAGAGGACCAAAGACCTCATGATGTCGAGGTCAGGATACAGTGTGTTCTCAGTTCAATACAAGTTTGGAAGGCTTGGGCACGGGTTGGGCACAAGCAGTCTGTTAGAACATTTGGGATGGAGATGTCTCTGGATTCGTGTAGTTTGCTTTTTCTTTTTGCTACTGTGATTCTGCTTTGTTCAGGGAGTACAGTGCTTTCTTTGATGTTTGCGTGCCATCCTGGGCAGTCCTCTGCCAGTGTCTCTCATGTCTCACGATGGAGACTAAAGTTCTTCAGGGAGACCTTGAGAATGTCCTTGTATATTTCTCGTGATCTCCGTGTGAGTGCTTGCCTTGTTAGAGTTCTCCATAAAATGGTCTTTTAGGTAAACATGCGCTTGGTATTTGGTCATGGACAGCCCATTGGAGGGGCGCTCAATGCAGCAGAATTTGAATATTTGACAGTTTAGCTTGAGGAAGGACCTCAGTGTCTGATATTGTGCCAGGTGACCTTCAGAATCTTCCGGAGACAATTCAAATGGAAGTGGTTCAGTTTTCTGGCATGGCGCTGGTCTCACAGGCATATATATAACAATGAAGTCACTGCAGTAGCTCTGTAGACTTTCAGGTTGGCAGGCAGCCTCACACCTCTTCTCTCTCACACATTCTTTTGGAGCCTCCCAAACACTGAGCTCCTTCTGGCAATGTTTGCATCGACCTCATCATCTATGTGGACATCCCTGGAAAGCATACTGCCAAGGTTAGTTAACTTATTTATCCACAGCATTCATAATTTCTCCATGTAAATGGAGTAATTGGTGACCAATGGTTCCATGTATGGATGGTGTGGTGCTGGCTGGTGAAAGACCTCTGTTTTCTTGGTGTGATCATCAAGTGTATTAGGAGGGCAGAGTTTATAATCTCAAAGAGGATCATAAACATGTCTGAAACGTTCGGAATCGCCGGATATAAGAAACTCTCAAAGTAGAAGGCAGAAGAATCAAAACATTTATTTAGGCTCCACAGTAACCAACCCATGAACCAGCAACCCCATTTTGATATATTGATCAAAAGCTTCCAGGCCCAATAAGTACGCCTTGAAAGAGTAACCAGGAGGCTACAGAGAAGCATGATTGCGTAAAGCAAAATCATGTTTCCCCCTCTATGGTAATAAGATTACCCACTGGCCTGAAGTCTTTGTTCAGCTTTCTCCCGTAGGTCAGCTCTGCTACTGGCAGCTCCTGCTTCAGCTGTGTCTGTGGCTGTGGCTGTAACTGACGTAACTGTAATGGCCTGAAGTCTTTGTTCAGCTTCCTCCCGTAGGTCAGCTCTGCTACTGGCAGCTCCTGCTTCAGCTGTGTCTGTGGCTGTGGCTGTAACTGACGTAACTGTAATGGCCTGAAGTCTTTGTTCAGCTTCCTCCCATAGGTCAGCTCTGCTACTGGCAGCTCCTGCTTCAGCTGTGTCTGTGGCTGTGGCTGTAACTGACGTAACTGTCGTAACTGCCTCTGTAACTGTCGTTGTAACTGTCGCTGGCTCCAACCGGAAAAGGAAGAGAGGATCTTCAAGCTGTCCTCTCCCCTCTTATAGAGTTTTTTGACATCATCAAGCACTGCCTGAACGACCAGGGCCGATTGGTTCTTGACTTGGCCCCTCCCCCTAGCATAGCCGTTAACACCTCCCCTCAGCCAGCCCCATGACTCCTCACACAGGAAGTTGTCTGCTTCCTGGAATGCTCTTTGGGCCTCCTGCCCCGGAAGAGCAAGCCACAGTGTCCAGAGGCTCAATGAGGTAAGCTGAGTCATTCAAAGAAAACAAAGGCCATTCTGGCTACACTCCACCCCTTGTTATAGGATACATAATCTAATCAGCCATGTATCCTAGAACATACATTGTGATCCAATTACAAAGGAAACTAAAATATATCATTCATTATAAAGCAAAACATATCATTTGGTGACATTCCTAAATATTGGTTTACGATTCAAATGTGATCCACCCCTAGGTCCCAGCAAGATAATCTCTTCAATCAATCATCCCCAAAATAATTATTAATAATTCAAAGGTCCACCCCTAAATCCTTGTATCCATTACATAGGATCAATAATATCATAACAATAAAACAACACAGCAAGGATAACACAAAATAAGTAAACAGAACACTATCATCATTTCCACCCCCCTTGAACGATTGGGGCTCAAAATCTTGGGGTGAGGGGTGAAGGTCTCATTTTCCATAGCTTCTTCATGCTGAAATTGGATGTAGAGATGGCCCTGCCCCCAAAAAGTCCCATTCCAGAGGTCATTTCTTTAACGAGCTGGCAGGAATTCCAAGAATGCTACATGCTTAGGCAGTCACCGGAAAGTGCAGGGTGCTTAAGCCTGAAGGAAACAAAACTAGCAACAAGGTTAACCAAAACAAAGGACAGAAAGAATAGACAAGTATGGACTATAATTCTTCAAATAAAATCATCTCAAGTTTGGTTGAGATTTCAGTTATGCAAAGATCCAACATCAGAGCCAAACTCAGGTGGGAAATGTTTCTTTTCAAAAGGAACATAATGAGGAAGCCAAGAGGATCCCACCCTAGATATAGACTAAGATTGTCCTCCCAGCCTTTCCCCAAATGTACAAGTTTTCATCCGTTAATCACACAAAGTTACCTTTCCTCTGAGTGGCTTATGGCATTTACCAGCATCAGCCATACCTGTGGAGTCTGTGAATCTATTATTATAACCTATTCACGGTAAAATATATGGTTCAGGGGTACGATTTGGTAATTATTTTCCCCTGAATAGACAACTGTTACAGTGTTGTCCTTCCCATGGGCTATAACTTCTGCAGCCTTTGGAATATCATCTGGCTTCCGTTTTACCCATACCTTAGCTCCTGACTTTATTCTATCAATGGAGCAAGACCCTTTTGCCCCTCTAGTAGTTATTTTGGGAGGAGGGTCAGTTTTCACAAAGGGTATTTTTTCACAGGGGATAATAATGACTTGAACCATCCTATCATTTCTACAAAATTGTACAGGTTTTTTACCCATATTCTGGAGTGTCACAACAATTTCTTTTTGATAATTAGAATCTATCACTCCAGCCAATACATGTATTCCTTGAGCCGCTAATCCTGGTTTAGGTAATATCCGTCCAAGATGATTCTTGGGGATTCTCATACATACTCCAGTAGGGGTTTTTCTTATCTCTTTCCTATTTAACCTAAAATTCTCTATACAATGTAAATCATATCCTGCTGAACCAGGTATTCCTGGACTTGGTAGTGGGACATCTTCCCTCACAGTCCAAAATTCAATGTTTTGGATCTCACATGTTTGCTGTTCTCTGATCTGCAGATTTGGGGTCATCATTCTGGCTAGAGGTGTACTTCCCCCTAAGGGCCTATTATTCAAATTACGTAAGGCAATAGACAAATTATCCTTCCAATGTCGATATGAATTATTTGAGCTTAATTTTCTCAGCTGTTCTTTCAACAATCCATTCATTCTTTCAATTAGCCCAGATGCTTGTGGGTAATATGGAATATGATATATCCATTCTATATTATTCAACACACAATATCTTTTCACTTCTTTGCCCTTGAAATGTGACCCATTGTCACTTTGAATCTGCATTGGGGTTCCATAATATAAACTTACAATATCTAGAGTTTTACAGGTGTTTTTCTGAGTTGCGTCTTTATAAGGACAAGCCACTAGTACACCTGAATAGGTGTCAACACACGTACATACATATTTACATCCTTTATCCTGGGGTAGTGGGCCAATATAATCTATCTGCCAAATTTGGGCTGGAACTTTTCCCCTTGCTATTTCTCCAGTAACTATCCTAGGAAGAGTTCGTTCTTTTTCTAATTGGCATATACAACACTCCTCTGTTATTTGTTTTAACAACTCATGAGAAATACTGATACCTCGATCCTGTGCCCATCGATGGGTGGCCTGGACCCCTAAATGGCCAGCAGTCTGGTGGACCCATCTTGCTAAGGCTGGGTCATCAGTTGGAGTCGGAGTAGGGACAATACATTCAGTAGCAATCTTTGCTAGTCGATCCGCATGTGCATTGTACTCACGTTCTGGTGTGGTCAGGGTTGCATGAGCATCAACATGAAAAACTGACAGATCTGTAACCAAAGACATGTCCCATATATTTTCCCATAACTCTTTACCCCAAACTTGTTTGCCATGAATCTCCCAATTCTGATTCCTCCATATAGGCATCCACGTAGCTAATCCATTAGCTACCGCCCACGAGTCAGTAAATATATGACACTGTCCTCCTTTCTCTGCTCTGATGGCCTGATGCACTGCCATCAGTTCAGCATATTGGCTACTTCCACCTATCCCAGAACTTTCCAGAGTTCTCCTTGTACAGGGGTTATAGGCTACTGCTTTCCAATGTCTCTTCTGTCCTAAATATTTTGCTGTCCCATCAGTAAACCAAGCATGTTTCTTCTGTTCTTCATTTAGTCCGTCATATCCATTATTCCATTTCACTAAGGATGGTACCATCTGTTGCTTAGATTCAAGGGGCTTTTCATTGCTCTCAGTATCAATGTTCGCCACAGATTCATGTAGAGCAGAAACTCCATTTTTGCCTGCTCTGGACCTATTCTGAATATACCACTTCCATTTGATTATGCTTGCCTCTTGTGCATGTCCAATTCTGTGAGAAGCTGGGGTACTCATTACCCAAGTCATAATTGGAATTCCAGGCCTTAATACCACTTCATGACCCAGAGTTAGTTGCTCAGTTTCTACTAAAGCCCAATATGCAGCTAACAGCTGCTTCTCAAAAGGTGTATATTGCACTCCAGATGAGGGCAGTTTCCTTGACCAAAAGCCTAAAGGTACACTTCGGCTTTGTTGTTTTTGCCACAGACTCCAATTTGCATAGTCATCTTGTACAGTCACTTGTAACTCCACTGGCCCATTTTGCATAGGCCATAAGTCTAGAGCTAATTGAATAGCAGCCTTTGCTTCCTCAAAAGCTCTACTTTGTTCAAGTCCCCAGTCAAATTCATATTTCTTTCTGGTGACTTTATACAAGGGTTTTAAAATCTGTCCCAAATGTGGGATGTGGTGTCTCCAATAACCAAACAGCCCTATGAACTTTTGGGCCTCTTTCTTATTGGTAGGGGTGGGAAAATCCTGGATTTTTTGTCGAGCTTGTGGGAGAATTTCTCGCAGTCCTCTATTCCACTGTATCCCCAAGAATTTTACAGTTTGAGCTGGCCCTTGAACCTTTGCGGGGTTGATTTCCCATCCTTTGCTTCTCATATGGTCAATTAATAATGCTAAACTCTCCTCCACCTCCTTTATATTCTTTCCCTGTATCATGATGTCATCTATGTAATGTGTAAGCTGTACACCAGGTAACTTTAATTCATCCAAATGTTCAGCTACAATCCTGTGGCAAATAGTTGGGCTATGAATATATCCTTGCGGCAGGCGTGTAAATGTATACTGTCGGCCTTGCCAAGTAAAAGCAAACTGATTCCATTGCTTGGGGTCTATTGGGATTGTAAAGAAGGCATTGGCCAAATCAATAACTGCATACCAAGTCCCTTCACGTTTTTGTATTCTCTCTATTAAAGTAACCGTGTCTGGGACAGCAGCATACAAGGGAGGAGTCACTTTGTTCAGCTGTCTATAATCTACTGTCATCCTCCATGTTCCATCTGACTTTCGGACTGGCCAGACAGGGTTGTTCCATTGAGTAGTTGTAGGGACTAACACTCCTGCCTCAACACATTCTCTTATAGTGTTGGCAATTTCATCTTGCCCACCTGGCACACGATATTGCCTCAAAGTAATTATTTTAGAAGGTTCGGGCAAAGTGATTGGATCCATCTTGATTTTCCCCACTAAGACTGCATTAATGCCTATTTTCCTCACAGCAAATTGGTATTTCCCTTCGGGTAAATTTAAGGTCATACCCTTCAATATGTCTATTCCAATGATGTATTCGGGAATAGGCACAATAACCACACTATATTCTTTCTTGGGCAACTGTCCAATTTTCATCATCAATTTAACTTGTCTGGCTGATATTTCAGTCCCTCCTAGTCCTGTGATGGTAATAGGAGTTCCATGGCTGAATTTGTCTGGATTTCCATAAATAAGGGTGGCCTCGGCCCCAGTATCTATTAATGCCTGTTACCGTACTTGACCCATTTTTCCAATATATGGTCAAGTTAATGTGAGGTCTACAATCCAGCCTGTGTATTTCCTTAATTTGGACTGGGGCTCGGCCTGTTCCCTAGTATTCCGTTTCATATGATTCACTTGGGTTTGAAGGTTCAACATCTGTAGTATTTGCAGGAGCAGTTCTTATTTCCCTATCTCTCCTGTTATCAAGGCCTTTATCTCTGTACATTCTATATAATTCATTGGTTGGAATTCCATCTATCATTTCAAAACCTACCCCTGCTCTCAATAAAGCAGTAAACATTTCTTTCCTTGTTACTCTCCTTTGGCGCCAAGTTTGCTGGTTATTCACCCTTCTCTCTCGAGGAGATCTATCCCTTCCCCAGTCACCTAAGTCATGTAACTGTAAAATCTTATTTATCACTGTTGTAAGACGGCTCCCTACTTCTCCAAGTAATAAATTCAAAATTAGTTGTTTATAAGCAGGGGGAGCTGTCCTAATTATTAAATTCCTATGAGGCAGTCCCATTGGATCATTGTAATATTTGTCTGCAGTTCCTATCATAATGGCAGTCTTCATTACCTCCTCCTTTAGTCTCATGATACAATCTCTAAGTGAATACCAGGGTCTGTGCTCAGTGGGCCACATAGAATCAGTATCATATCTCTTATTGCATCCCACAGCGGCTAATGCCAACAGAGTAGTCCTGCTATCACCATCTCCTTGCTGATGATGTTCCCTAAAAGCTTGTTGAACTAGAGGATCATGGCTGATACCTATGAATCTCATGCAGTCTGTCCTATCTACTGATATTCCACTGGCCCCTTGATCACTGAGTCTTACCATCCAAGATATCAATGGTTCTCCTATTCTTTGGCTGAATCTACTCAAAATATCTGTGACCTCTTGCGGTGAGAAATCTTCCTGAATTTCCCTTGTAACTGAATCTTCACCTCGGGTTTCTGTCTTCCTCCTTTGTATGGGTCGAGCCCTTGTCTGATCATTTAACCATCTCCTATTCTCTGTGTGAGGCACATCCTGAACCCCAGTAGTGTTTTGTGCCTCAGCCCCTAACATTGTCTCATTCTCTCCCCACTCACTTCCTCTGCCACCATGGCTAGGACGAAGCAGGCAGTCAGGCTCTTTCTGGGCTGGGTTGAAATGCACTCTGGGCTTTTTTGGTCTCCTGTTGCTCTTAGCCACATTAATAGAAAAGTTCTCATTTGAGTCAGTTTGGTCTCCTGCTATCTGAGATTCCCCTTCTTCCTGTGGGGTAGGAGTGCCCCCATGTCTTTCACTTAATCTCAATCTTTCGTATACTAGCCGGTAGGCTGATAACACTATCCAGCTTTGCCTAGATAGTGATGCCCCTGACTGAATCCCAACTTCTCGTAAACACTTTTCCAAATCCCTAGGATCTCCTCTCCGTAGCCTTGGTTCCCAGTTTTCACAGGGTCCAGCTTTTTTAGCCAATTCTTTTGCTAGGGAGGAATAAAATGGATCCTCCCATCCTGGGATATTCATCTCTTCCTCTGGAATTGTTCTGCTTCTAAATAGAGATCTTATACCTAGCGATCCCATCCTCGTCGCCAAATGTATTAGGAGGGCAGAGTTTATAATCTCAAAGAGGATCATAAACATGTCTGAAACGTTCGGAATCGCCGGATATAAGAAACTCTCAAAGTAGAAGGCAGAAGAATCAAAACATTTATTTAGGCTCCACAGTAACCAACCCATGAACCAGCAACCCCATTTTGATATATTGATCAAAAGCTTCCAGGCCCAATAAGTACGCCTTGAAAGAGTAACCAGGAGGCTACAGAGAAGCATGATTGCGTAAAGCAAAATCATGTTTCCCCCTCTATGGTAATAAGATTACCCACTGGCCTGAAGTCTTTGTTCAGCTTTCTCCCGTAGGTCAGCTCTGCTTACTGGCAGCTCCTGCTTCAGCTGTGTCTGTGGCTGTGGCTGTAACTGACGTAACTGTAATGGCCTGAAGTCTTTGTTCAGCTTCCTCCCGTAGGTCAGCTCTGCTACTGGCAGCTCCTGCTTCAGCTGTGTCTGTGGCTGTGGCTGTAACTGACGTAACTGTAATGGCCTGAAGTCTTTGTTCAGCTTCCTCCCGTAGGTCAGCTCTGCTACTGGCAGCTCCTGCTTCAGCTGTGTCTGTGGCTGTGGCTGTAACTGACGTAACTGTCGTAACTGCCTCTGTAACTGTCGTTGTAACTGTCGCTGGCTCCAACCGGAAAAGGAAGAGAGGATCTTCAAGCTGTCCTCTCCCCTCTTATAGAGTTTTTTGACATCATCAAGCACTGCCTGAACGACCAGGGCCGATTGGTTCTTGACTTGGCCCCTCCCCCTAGCATAGCCGTTAACACCTCCCCTCAGCCAGCCCCATGACTCCTCACACAGGAAGTTGTCTGCTTCCTGGAATGCTCTTTGGGCCTCCTGCCCCGGAAGAGCAAGCCACAGTGTCCAGAGGCTCAATGAGGTAAGCTGAGTCATTCAAAGAAAACAAAGGCCATTCTGGCTACATCAAGCCAAAATTAGCACAAGTGGCAGAAAATTGATACATACTCTGTTGCATCTCAGACCCAAAAGCTGCACTGAGTGCACAATCTCCTGCGAACAAAAAGTCAAGCACCGACTTTCCCTACACTTTAGTCTTGGCCTGTAGCTTTTTCAAGTTAAATAGTTTACCAAAATTTAATATTATTAGAAAAAGAAAAAACGAGGAATTCAGCTGAGCATTGGAAGATTTATATGAACTGACCTGAACCCAAGAAAGGGGAACCAGGAGAATGATATACGCAATGACGATAACAATATAAACATAAAAACAATACCAAAAGATAGCTAGCTTATAATCAATGAGATAATCCATTTTGGTCCTAAAGAACAGTTGATGAAATGCATTTCTTTCCTCTTGGGAAAGATGTTTGAGTCCAGGGGGAACCACAGGCAAGTAGGACAGCTTTGAAAGTTGCATGCTGAATTCATCATACACCTAGGAAAGAAGGAAATAAGCATTTATATATCACCTACTATGTGTGAGGAATTGTGCTAAATACTTTATAAATAATATTTCATTTGATCTTTACAAAAACCATGGGGAGTAGGAGCTATTAGTATCCCCATTTTATAGTTGAGATGACTGAGGTAGACAGAGGATAAGGTACTTGCCCAGGGTCGCACAGTTAAATAAGTGTCTGAGGCTAGATTTGAACTCAGATTTCCTCACTCTAGGCCCAGCATGGTATCCACCGCTCCACCTTGCTGCTTATACTTCAAACGTACATCATAGAGATTTGTGACGTCATATACAATCCTCTTCTGATCTACTTTGTTCTGTTCTGTTTTACTTCCCTGGGCCTCAGTTTCCTCATCTGTGAAACGAAGAAGTTGAACTAAGCGACCAGTAAGATCTCGACCAATTCCAAATCTATTATCCTGTGATGATCACAACTTTAATTAAAGAAGTTGCAATTATCTTCCTTCTAATTCAAATCTTCTAGTGCTAAGAGTGGAGCCCAGCCCAGAGAGGGGGCCTTCCGAAGCCCTCCCATTCCAGCAGATTGAGGTCTGGGCGGGGAGTGAGGGGAACGGGATCCAGAGTGGTAAGGAGATTCATTGAGACCAGCCTGTCTTGGGGGTCAAAGGAACTGAGGAAGTAAACAGCTGAAATCTCCAGAAACGTGAGGGGAGAGAGGAAAGAGGGCCCTGCTTACATATGGCGGAGCGCAGGCCTCAGAGTCAAGAACACCTGAGTACAGATCTGACCTCAGACACTCAGCCGTCCGGGCAGGCTGACTAAACCCTCTCTCAGTTTTCTCATGCGTAAAATGGGGATGATGGGGCCTACTTCTCAGGACTGTAAGGATCAAGTGAAATAATGTTGACAAGCGCTCTACAAGCTTTAATCATTGCTGTTCAGCTAGTTCGGTCGTGTCCTATTCTTTGTGACCCCATTTGTGGTTCCCTTGACAAAGGCACCAGGGTGGTTTGCCATTTCCTTCTCCAGCTTGAGATAGAAACATTTTACAGATGAGGAAAGTGAGGCAAACGGGGTGACGCGACTTGCCCAGGACCACACACAGCTAGTGTCTGAGGCTGGATTTGAACTCATGAAACTGAGTCTTCCTGACTCCAGGCCCAGTGCTTTAACACCGCGCCACCTAGCTGTCCCTGCAAGCCTTAAACTACTATATAAATCCCAGCTGTTATTATTATTATAGCAAAACTCCCCAGAGTCAGGCCTACAGCCCCTGTGGACACAGGGGAAAGGTCAGAGATAGGGGAAACCCTACTTTTAAAATGCCATGTCTCCTTGTCACCCCAATAGTGACCAAGCCCCAGGCCTCTCCTGCCTACTCCCCCAGACTAGGCAAAGGTACATGCTATGAGGAAATTGTAGGGGTGGAGGGAGCAAGGTACCCTGAAATTCCTGTCCTGAGCCTCCACCCAGCTTTTATTTTCTGACACTCCTCTGGATGTGAAATTCAAAGCAGTTCACTGAACTCCTTGCTCAACATTCAGGGGAAGGATTTGGCACGGGAAAAAAATTGAAACTCTTGGTTTCATAACATAAAGCTTTCAGTTTCTTTGTGTGTCTCAATTATTCATGTTCTCTCTAATCAAGAGTTCATTCTATTAAACTGTGGCTCAAAAGCAAAACTACAGAAAACCAGAGACAAAAAACACCTTTTTTCTTTTAGAGAGAAAACCGTATTTCCCATCAGTGAAAAGCAATAGCTTAGCCCTAAGGATGTTATGTGAATGAATCGGTCCTAGGGATGGCACTGTAATAGTAGAACTATTACAGAAAGTTGGCAGAATTACAAAGAAATAATTTCTCATTAGATTGAGCTTCATTCTGTTCCTGAGTGAACACATCATCATAAAACATGATATAGCATTCACCTCAAAAAGATCAGACCCATTAAGTCAGTCCTGGAGACTGTTGAAAGAAATAACTTTAAGTACCTTAAACACTCTTAAACATATGACCCTCCCCCCCAACCCTGCAGACACAGACACACACACAGACACACACACACACACACACACACACCACTCTAGGAAAGCATAATTAAAATGTAGACTATTTTGTGGTGTTACAAGGATTTTTTAAAACTCATCAGCCCTTCTGCTACATTAGAATATTGCATACCACAAGTGTTTGACTTTATTCCACAGTAAGTACAAAGCACTTATCTCTGATTATAATGGCAAATCTGAGATGGGATGAAGGCATGCTTTAAATGATGAAGAAAATGTAAATGCTTGTAGTTTATGGGGAAATGGACTCTCTACTAATTGCTTCAAGAATTGAGTGATCTGGTAGACCTCAGGAGAGGCTTCCTCTTCCTAATTTGCATACACTTGGCTCCTGCTACCTGGCTTACTATAAATTCCTTGATGATGCTGTGTGTGTGTGTGTGTGTGTGTGTGTGTGTGTGTGTGTGTGTGTGTTCTGCATCAACCCCAGAAATTGTGAAGGAAGCGATGACTCTGGGGACCAGAAAGCTTCTCCCCACAAAGAAGCTGCCCGCACTGATACATAGCCCTTAGCAAAGCAGGCTTCAAGTTTGATAAATGACCTGCATTTCAAACTGTCCATTGTTATTTTCTCCCTCAAAAATTTGTAATTGGATTAATTTTCATAGTGAGACTCAGGTGAGGCTAGTTAGTTAATACTGCATCTCCGTGCCCCCTTGCGTAGGTGCTATTTTACACAAACAGACTAATTAAAAGGACATGGGGAAAATAAATATTTTAGTCTTCTTGCTTCTTTCCAAATGGCCATCCCCTGGCAAGCTAAAAAATCTGAAGGAACTTTTGCCCACTAAAAAACAAACAAATAAACGAAAACAAACAAAAAGCATTTGACCGGGTTGGACATGGTGTGACCTGCATCCAAGTGAAAAATGGAGTCTTACTTAAGGGTACCATGAGCATCAGCAAAAAAGAAGAGAAAAAGAATTAGGACAGAGAGAAAGAGAAAACAAAGAAAAAGAAGGATGAGTGAAATATGGGAAAGGGTAAGAGAACAAGCAGAAAAGAGAGTGGAAAGAAGATGGGGAAGAGAGACAGAGAAAGCAGGGCATAGGAGAACATGAGAAAGAAGGAATAATAGGAAAACAAAGATACTGGAAATTCTAGAAATGGAAGGGAAAGAGGGGGAAAATAAAAGAAAGAGTCAGAAAGGAAAAAAGGAGGTGGTATAAAAAGAATGGCATAGAATCAAGTGAAAGGTGGTATTTGCAGCACTTGTTACCCAGGAAAAATGTTTAAACTTCATAGATGTATCTGCATTTTCCATAGTCAGGCTCTTAAGCCTGGAAAAAGTAAACGAGCCCCTCAAGGAAGAGAATAAGATCTTGAAACAATGCCCCATAGTAGCAGCTCCTAGACATGCATGGGCACAATCATAATGTTAGGATTTTTCATTTATCTAGAATACACAACCATGATTTGGTGCAGGACAAAGGGTGGAGCACTGTGTCAGGGAGAAAATTCATTTCAGAAATTAAAATAAGAGACACAAGGTTGGTTTTTGTTCCAGAGGATTAAAAAAGACCCTGTTAAATATGAATATGAAGATGAATAAAATATAAGGTCATAAGCAAATCATCCTGTTTTCTTGAACCTTGATCACATAATGCAAGTTATATTTGTTACAGAAACATGAATGAAGATGGAATTCAAGATAAGATATTAATCATAATTAGAATGATGGTGACAGGTCTGCAGTGACAAATTCTTAACAAGTAGTAAGAGTGCTTATTCATAATGAACCTCTTAATTCAGTCAATTCCTCATTAGAGGGACCCCCTTCTAATAAGTTCAAGATAAAGTTGGTATAAGATGGTATTTGTATTCTCTCTTTTTATTTTCATTTCAGAGGCACATTATAGGCCAAATGAGATAAATCATTTAAAACATATAATTACTTGGATATATTCACATAGTAATTCCCTAAGCAATTGTGTTGTTATAAGTTGTCAGTGTGCATATTAATTTATCATATCCTCTAACCTCTTGTTCATTGATTTGCTACTAGCCATTGGAAAACCCTGTTAAGTAGCACATGCTGCCCTTCTCTGAAAGTTTGATTGTAGCTCAAATAGGGCATATAGTGCTTTGCAATTAGAACCCTGCTGTTTGTCAGGACTTGACAATGACTAATTACAGTCCTAAATGACTTAATATGTTTGAATGCATGATTATTTATAAATACATTTCAAGAGCTGCATAAAATTAGTATTCTGTAGTTTAAGAAGAAAAGACTATTGCCCATACAAAAGAAAAAAAAGAAAAAACAAAAACCTGTTGATACCTTATATTATTGGAGAGAAAAAGTATCGGTACTAGTCTTCATTTGGGCTAAATGGGAAAGACAAAAATTGCCTTTAAAAGGAAGAGAAAATGAATTTTTAAGATACCAAAATAGCAAGGGAATAAATATTTAGACTTCAATCTTAGCATCTTCAGACTTTCCAATTTCAAAATTCTCCAGTCCAGGAGTTTTAGAGAGGTCTGCTGCTCCTGATGTGTAAGTTCCACAGTGAGTCAATTATTCTTCTGGTTCCCAGATTTCCTGAAATTCAACACTAATATGGCATGCGTTGATTTCACAAAGGTGGCATGGAAGTAGTGATTGGAACAAGCCTAGATAATAAGATGCACACATTTTCTCTCTTTTGTTACAAACCATATAGAATTATAGATTATCGAAATGGAATAGAAAAAGGGGTATCTTAGCTAAATATCATAATATCCTTGAGTAATGTAGACATGGCTTGTGTTTCTCCTCTTAGCTAATGTTGCAATCACACAGAGTCAGTACAATTTTCTGAATTGCAATAGTCATAAAATTATAAAGTTGGAAAAGGTTTCAGTATACATTGCCTTGCATTTAGAAAAGGCAGTACCTAAACCATCCTGGGCAAATGATCACATAATATTTTCCGACTCCGTGACACCCCCCTCTCTAGGAAATTTTGCATAAGACCTTGGCTTTAGAACTACACGGGACCTTAGAGGCTGAATCGACTCATGTTACAATGAGGTCTTGGGAAACGACTTACAGTGGTAGAGTCAGGATTTGAACCCAGCTCCATGACCTCCAAATCCAGCACACTTTGCCACTGTATCTCACAAAACAAACTAAATATTTTCTAATTCTCACTATCAGATGATCTTTTATTATGTTGAGTTTAAATCTTTAATTTAGAGCTTAATCCCCATTCATCTTTTTCACTACTCAGAGAAAACAGAGAGGTGGCTATGCTTCTTTGAATAATAACCTACATATACTTAAAATCCTATTAGTTACTCTTATCCTGACGTAAAAATCCTGGTTATTTTCATCTTCGATTGTAGATCCTATTTTGAAATCCCTTATCATCTCTCTGGACTTCCTCTAGATTTTACTCAAGTAGAAAATGAGTCCCATCTGTTCAATAAATGATGGTGATATTAATAATAACAATAATACACATGTAGCACCTTAAGGTTTCCAAATTGCTTTCCTTAAAACTACAACGTGAAGCAAGTAATTACTATTTATTAAATATTATATTACTATTACCAAGTTATAGATGAGAAAACATGCATAGAAAATTAAATCACTTCCTAGGGCCACATGACTTGTAAATGCCAGCACTAGAACTTAGATTCAGGTCTTCTGATTGCAAGACTTAAAAATAACTTTTAAGATGACAACCCTGTTATGGATTTTGGGATTTTCCCATTGTTTTTGCTATTTTCCTTTAACTAGTAGGAAGATTTATACCATATAAAATAACTAATATTTATAAACTGCTTTTTAGATAGGTCATACAAACATTACACCCAATTTTCATAAGAAGAAAGCAAATTGACTTATCCACAGACATGTAATTCCATTCAATAAGCATTTATTAAGTTCATATTATATGCATGACACTGAATTAGATCATGGAAATGCAAATGTAACCATAGAGGGTGGCTACTTTAGGCTTGTGTCTTATGAGGTAGAATTTAAAAGTTCCCACGTTGATAGTTCTGTCCTTGGAAGTATATTCATAAAACATACGAATGGCTAATAATTGTGGCCCCAGTTTAAGAGTAAAACTCTCTAAAATGGATTCAGGAATTGATGGAGTGGGATCCCAGCCCTACAAAAATCAAGTTCACTCTTTCTTTCCCATGTGAATCCCAGAGCTAGGAGAGGATCAACCACAGGTACTTATGAGGAAGAAGATTAAATCAATCAGATGAAGTCTTTAATAGAATAAAATAGGGATGTGTTCTAGATCCAATCAACTTAAGTGATGCATGCCAGGGGGGGGGGGGGGGGGAAGTAAGGACCACAAATATTTCTTGCCTGTTTTTCTCTTAGCTCTAGCCACCTGAGTGAGAACCCATGATAAAAACAAGAGAGGGAAAAAAAGCAAAAAAAAACCCGCACAATCTATTACTTCCCGTTTATCCCTTTAGCTTTTACCTCTAATGAACTCACTTACAGGTTTAGTTTGAAGAAAGAAAATGCAGATGTCACTGCCCCCAGACACCACAGACATAATATTAATCCAAGTGTCAGGGCCCTTATTGTCACATCCCTCATCTCTGCTCTTCATGTTCTCTCTCCTCCCCTAATTTCTCTCCTCTGCTCTCCTGTCCTTCCTTCAAGGGACTCTCCAAATACTCCTATGGTAGGGGGATAACCTCACCCTCTAGTCCTGAGCCTGAATTAGCTCCATTTCTTTTCATGATAGGTAGAAATACAACTCTAAGGGTATTGGTGCTCAACCCAAGCCTTCCCAGAGGGCTGTTACACAAAAATGAAGGAAGAATCTCTCTTCAAAGAGCTTGTAATCTCATTGAGTTGGGGTGAGAGAGAAGGGGAAGCAAAGGAATATGACATATGCAAAGCTAAATATGATACAAGCGATCCAAATAACTAAAAGACAACTTGAGTAGGGTGAGATCATTTTCATTTGGGGAGATGAAGGAAGGCTTCACGGAGGAGGAAGAACTTGAACCAGGCCTTGAAAGAAAAGGATTTCAGTAAGTGGAGTTGTTTGCCCTTCGTTTTCAAAGAGGACCAATGACATCACAGGATGTTGTCTTGACTCATTCGTGAGTTAGACTTAAGTGAGGCAGAGATGCACAAAGTTGTCAGCCTCATTCCCTCTTCCAGTGACAAGGTAAGCCTGGGATGCAATAAAGAGGAGTAATGGATGGTGCAGGTCCCAGGCATGGGAAAGGACTCTTGGGAATGCACAGAGGCAAGAGAGTACAGGATGATACTGAGGACCAGCTGAGAGTCCAGTACGGCTACAACATCAAGTCCTTGAAAGGAAGAAGTGTGAAATAAGGCAGACCATTTGGAGCTAGGTTATAGAGAACCTTAAATGCCAAACTGAGGAATTTGTGTTTTGTCCTGTAGGCAATAAGATGTCACCGAATATTTTAGAATAGGATTTGGACATGTTTGCGAAGCTACTATTGGACCTGAACCCAGGTCTTCTGATTCTATGTTTAGAGCCCATTTTATTATATCATAATACTTCACAAAACCCTGGTATGGTGTGCGTACATACATGTATACTTACTAGCATACACGTGTACTTACTACATGTATGTAAGTGTATGCACATAATTGTTACACTATATTGTACGCCTATGTTGTGTTACACATTATATATCCAATATAATTATATAATGATAAATTACTAAATATATAAATGTGTGCACACTCATGTAATATGTATAATAAATACATATATTTTATATGTTCTCCTGTTTATTCATGCCATCACAGTCTCCAAAGCTAGAGTGATATGGAGAGGAAATTTGAGTACTTGGACATCAATTACAAAGCTCTTCACTGCACTGACAAATATTCAGTTCAATATATCTTTAAAATGTTCCAGATTAGCCAGAAGATAGTCCACAGCTTGTCATTTCATTCATCCTTACAGCTAACAAAAACAGTGGATTCACCATGTAGACGTGGGCTTATTCTAAGTTAGGTCCTTGGAAAGTATTAGTTCATTCCATTTGGGTGGTATGCAGGGCACCTGCGGTCCTACTAAAAGCCCAGGTCTTATCCCAGCTCCTCTAACGTTCATTCATCTAGTAGTTATAGAGGCATGTTTCCTCTGTGTGGAAAAGTGGGACTTTCTCCCAACCAGCCACTGTTTCCCCCTTCTTTTTACAAGTAATTCTTGAAAAGAAAAGAAAAAACCTCAATATTAATAGCGAATGAGCAATTTTTATCCATTTTAGTCCTTCCATTTTTAAATGTTAAAACTCCAATTTATTTGCATGTTTTACAACTAACAATAATAATTAATGACTACTTATGTGATTTTACTAAAAAGAAAATAAAGATGTAATACATCAATTTTCATTTATAATATTAATGATGGGAAAGTGCCTTCAAAGCAAACAAAGTCCATTGGAATATTTGCATTCAAGGATGAATTAGCAATTTTATTAACTAGGATTGTTGAGTCTATTTGTTTGCTTGTTTATTTTTGTTTCACTGACACAATTTAGACTTAGGCACAGAGAAACTAGAGTGTAGAGTAAGATAGCTTACTTTGTCATAAGGAGAAGTTGAGCTCAAAGGACTATAGATTTAATCCTAGTAGGAACCTTAGAGGCCATTGAGTTCAACCCAGTCATTTTAGAGATAAAGAAATTGAGGTCTAGAGAAGTTGTGACCTGCCCACAGTCACTCAGCTAGGGCACAATTTTAATGTGGGTCTTCCTGACTCTTAAGTTCAATTGCCTATCCATTATACCTCAATCTAGGCAAGCAAAATGGAAAGTTGAGCAGCTAGCTAATAAATTCATGTATATCACTAACTGGGATAAGCCAAATCTTTCTAGAACCTTCCTTTTCATAATTATTCATAAATCATGGGCTTTTGCTCCAATTATCTATGAAGGACTTTACTCCAAGGAAGAATAATAATCTTTCCTTTGGAAATACACCCTCACTGAAAGTATGTTATCACATATTAAATCTACTAAGATAGGAACAAGCAAAAAGAGGAAAGTTTAGGGTTGATTATGATTAAATGGGACCTATATTAAAAATGCCACATCATAAGGTAAAGAGTAGACAGATCCTGCCAGGAATATAGCACACAGCTAATGTTCTAAATTATCAACCACATGGTTTTAAACTTTATTGAAAGTTTATGATAAAAAAGAATAATAAAAGAGATAGTATGGTATAGTGAAAAGACTACTGGACAGAATCTAGATGTCCGCCACCTACCAGACATGTGATCACGGGCAAGTTAATTAAGCTTTCCTCATCTTTAGAGGAGTTTCTTTAGAGAAGTTTCCTCTTCTTTAGAGGAGAGATTATTGTTGACAAGTAATAGTGCTTTATATACATCATCTTATTTGACTGTCAAAACAACCCTATGAGGTAGATGCTCTGATTAGTCCCCTTTTAGAGATGAAGAAACTGAGAACCAGATGCGTCCGTCCATGATCACAGAATAAGTCAACAGAGGCAAAATTTGAGTCCAAACCTCCCCAACTATTCTTTCCCATACACTAATATTTTTACTATCTAGCTCAGAGGGGTTTTGTGATAGTCAAATAAGGAAATATAAAGTATTTCCCATATTGCATAAATTTGAGTTGTCATGAAATATAAAGCACTTTATAAAAGTGAGCTATTGTTAATGTTAGTTGTTATTTTCATAAAACCCTAGCATGAGAATTTTTTCCTTCTGTGAGGACCAATATTTATATTTGATTTGACGTGAATTAAATGAGATTGTTTTACAGGTTCTTTTCTTCTCACAGAAGGTTAATTCTCAGTTTTCCATTTCACAGATGGTAACTCTTTAAGGCTTCCTTAGGAACCACTCAGATTGAGTCTCCCCAACTTTGATATATAGCTCCCAGAAGCAGAGCTAGAAATGACAAGCAAGTTGGACTGTAGTTTATGAGAAACCCAGAGTTTATAAATGTCTCAGGTATTTCCAATAAATTGGAGGTCACCACAAAAGATGTTAAGATAATAAATCTAGCTCCTAAGTATATTCTCCCTTTACCCAGCGGGGAGCCTCCTGGGATCATTTGTCTCCAGTTCATTATCTTGTCTGCATTATTCAGCAGCTCTGTTCGTACTCAATGGGCTTCGAATGGCTTTTAACAGCTGCAGCAGCCTCCAATTTTTACTTAAGTTCTCTTTCTCTGTGTAATAATAATAGAACAAAAAAAAGTTGGAACTGACTGATACCTAAGAGCTACCCAAGTAATTAAACCCATGTCAAAATTGAGTACTTGCTTACTTATCACACATTAATTCCAGCAGTGCTAAATTTGTGATATTCCCGGTGCCAAAAGGCAATGATTGTATTTGAATGCTAATGGGATGACGGAAACTATTAAACAAGATCATAAAAAGCAAACCATATATATGTGTATATATGCACACATATATAGACGTATGTGTGTGTGCATGTGTGTTTGTGTTTTTCAAGGGTATCAGTACTAAACTGTTTCTCATGTAAGAGTTCCCCCTTGAAGTAAGATTTCCTTTTGTAACTAGCAGATCATGGGATCATAGAGTTAGAGCTGGGAAAGTTAGAGCTTAAGCAGGGGTGGGGAACCTGAGGCCTCCAGGCCCCACATGGCCATCTAGGTACTCAGGTGCAGCCATTTGACTCAATCCAAACTTCACAGAGCAAATCCCCTTAATAAAAGGACTTGGACCCAGTCAAAAGGCCACACCCAAGGACCTAGAAGGCCACATGTGTCCTCAAGGCTGTAGATTCCCTACCCCTGGCTTAGAATACAGCTGTCTTATTTTGCAGAGGAGAAAACTGAGGCACAGAAAGGTTAAGTGACTTGCTCAGGGACCCACAGCTATTAAAGGTCTGAGGTAAAATTTGAACCCAAGTCTTCCTCACCCCTAACTCTAGCATTCTATTCTATGCTGCCTCTATCATACCTGACATGGTATGTATGTATGTATATAATACATAATGTACATATAGGGCATATCTATATATTCCTCTAAATATATACATGTATATTTACATATAATGTATGATATGTGTGTATATCCATGTACGTATAGGAAAGTGGCTTTCAAATCTTGGGGTCTTCCTGAGCCTGAGTCTGTTACTCTAACATTTAAACGCATCCATATTCTAAAACAAAATCTGAGTTAGAAAACCTTCCAGAGCTAAAGAGTGCAAATATGTTTTAAAGAACAGGTGATTTATCTGTATAACTGAAAACTGCAGTGCACTAATTTTCTTGTTTCAACTGAGATATAAATAGAATGATAACTTGCTATAGCCTGCAGGTGGTTTAGTTTTCAAATATAATGGAGTCATTTCATGAATCAGGCTAAAGACACCCTATTGGATCAATCCAAGTCGAAACAGCCACAATTGAGGCCAAACAAATAAATAAATAAACATGGCATGGTTCTTGGAGACGATTTTCAATGTAATGATAAAACAATATAAATTCCTTAATGATATAAAATAGGTAACCAACCTGGAAGGAATATGCACACAATACTTTCTTGGCATACATGAGGGCAAAGACTGCCAAAAACAGATACAAATACTGCAGAGCAAAATTAAATCCACAGACAGGATAATGGAAGTACTTCAGGGGCCTATCAAATGCCAATTATTTAACCTAATCAGATGAGATTTGGCTGACAAGTGAAAATTTTTCAATCAAGATTATTGAACTCTCTGATAATAAAACTGAATCAACCTCAACATCTTAAAGCATGTAGTACAAAAGAATTGAGATGAGCCAAGAGTCCTTAAATAAAACAAAATCTTTAGTAAAATATTTTTCGATAGTCTATATTCACTCAGGGATTGATTTAGGTGCCCTGCCACAGTGTGATTCATGTTTGATGATATAAATCAAACAGCAAGACCGTTTTCCAATTAGTAGTTAAATGTGATGTGAATCGTCCACTTTTCGATCAAAGCTCTGCTTAACAATGCACAGATACACACACAGAAATGTATTCAGAAAGGGAGGTCTATGGACCAAATAAAGACAGTTAAGTTCTATACTGTGGCCCAGAGTTCCTCTTATCTTAGCGAAGGAATGAGGTCAGCAGAGGTTATAGTCCATATCCAAGAAAGGAATGTCCTATCTCAAGCTAAATACAATAACAAGGGACTGTAATTTCCAAGCATTAGATTGGCATATTAAAAATCAAGGGAGCTTTTCATCATGGCCATTTGATCAGATTAAGGACTCAGTGCTCTACAAAACACAGCTCGTTGGCCCACAAAGTCTGAAAGCATCCCTAAAGTTTCACAGAAATGCTAAGTAGTCTCAGGCATCTATACAATGCTTAACATCTGGGAGAAAACCCAAAATTCAGTCAGTTATCTGGATCTTTTCTTTTAGAAAAAATACAGATCATTAATTGAATTTGTTGTTTGGGTATATAAAGGTAATTGACGGAGTCATTCAGGTGTTTTTTTTTTTCTAAACCATTTGTACCATTTGATCCAAACTTGCTTCAGCAAGTTAGAGGTTGTAGGAAACCTCACACATAACTTTAAATCTGTCTTTCAATCTTCCATTCTCTCAAACAGAAAAAAGGGGCTGGTGGCTGGGGGCTGGGCACAATACAATGTAAAAACAAGAATTTTTCTTCTAAAATCTTTTTCCAAATGAAAAAATTTCCAAAATCTAAGACATCAGCTCAAATACTTTAAAGGTTTGTGGCAATTAGAAATGCAAATATGACATTTGAAAATGAGATCAGATTTTCTATTTTCTTTTCATCTCAATTCCCTTTCTTTGCATATATTACCAGAAAATGTTGACATCCAAATCAAATTGATTCTTAACAACTTACCCTTAGGTTTCCAGTCATTGGAATATAAACCTTGTGTTTGATGACTTCTTTTCAGTCAGTGCCAGGTTCTAAGAAGCATCCTTATTAGCTTTCTGAACATCAGAAAATTGGCTGTTTTAACCACCAATATCATTCTGTCCTACTAGCAAACTCACAAAATCAAAACTAAGAAATTACTCAAAGTCATTACTAGACTGATTTGAAAATCAAGATGAACTTCTGTGTCATTTGCTAAAAACAATGGGGTTTGTGATAACAGGAAAAAGAACCCAAAAGCCTAATTTATATCTAGAAACCCTTAAAATGCTGCAGTTGTAAAGAAGAGATTCCAGAGCAAGCTAAAGGATGAAATGTGGTGGACTTTCCAAATGTACACATGGTTTTAAAAATTAGACTTTTAATTGCATTTCCACAGAAGAGCAACAAATTGATAAAACAAAGTCATAATCAAAATAAGTTCAGTAACTGCATAGCAACCATCGTTAGTCGTTTATACTTTAAGAAAGTAATCTGACTTGATGCTGTTTAGAAAGCATTTTGGTTGAACTACAATGTACTTTCATGGGGTTCTGGTCATCTACTTGAAAACTTGAAGGCTAAAGAGAACCACTGATTTTCTGAGTGTTCTATGGACATACTTCCTATATCAAATTCAGGAGGTACTGGAAGGATTTGTACTCCGTTAACAGGTAGAAACAATTGTGCTTTCCATCCAGTTACCAAGAATAATTAATTAAAATAGGAAGCTGCTATCAGAAATTGGTCTAACTTTTCTGGTAAACAACTTCAAATTGTGCTACGAAAGCCACTAAAATGCCCAAACTTTTTGACCTAAAGATCTCACTGCTAGGCTTATTCCCCAAAGAGATCAAAGATAGAAAGAAAGTTTCCATTTGCACTAAAACATTCACAGCAGCATTTTTATAGTGGTAAAGAACTGGAAAGGACACAGGAACAGATACATAGTACAAAGAACCTGGTAAACAATAGACACAGTGATTACAATAATATAAATGCTAAAAACAACAGCAAAAAAAAACCCTACTCCTAAAACTAAATGCTTTGTAATTTAATAATCAAGCTTTTCCTGAAAAAAAGATGAGAAAATAGAATTCCCTTTCTTTTTAAAGGGGGGGAGGCTATGACTAATGGAAAACTTCACATTCCATCAGTCTTGGATTATATTTGTTAGTGTAACATGGGTTTATAGAACATGCGTGATATTCCTTGGCACTTGGACCCTCTGGGGACAATGGACTTTTGACTATTTCCAGACATGTAGTGACTGCTCGGAGCTGAAAAGATTCATCATTTTGATATTACAAAGAAAATCCTGAGTGGTCCTTTAGTCCTCCAAGGCCACCTCCAAGCTCGGATATGTCTATGTCAAGATTGATGATGTTTAGTCCATCTACTCATAAAAGGAAACACTAAGTGAAAAAGGTAGCCAGAGATAACTGAAAGCTGTCCCTTCTTGTTTAACCAATGCAACACCCCCAACCAGTCCTGGGATGTATTAAAAATGAAAGCATCTCTCCCCCATTCTCCTTGTTCTCCAGGTACCATATTACCATGCTTCTAGTGAACTATACGCCTCTTATTGCTTCCCTGTCCCTCTAGCTCAGTGGCAGGCTTGTAATGTCCATTAGTTCATGTATACTGAGATACTGAGATCTGTCTCTGAGTTTCCTGCCTCCATCTGAATTTGTCTTAAAAGTCGATTTGAGGGTGCCCTTAAATCCCCAGACACGTTTTAAGCTGCTTGCCCTCAAACTGCTGGTTACTGCTCTACATCAATCAGTGCGCGGGCGAAGCTACCAACTAAGTCCCAAGGTAAGGAACACCTTCACGAAAAAAAGGCCTTTCGAGGATAGAGAGAGGCTGAGAGTGAAGGGCCTCATCAAGAGTGATAAAGAGCTTGAGGAATAAAACGTATTCCTTGTGTCATGCGTTCTCTTTGTCCATTAGACAGCAGTGTTTGAGGATGTTGGGTGCTATTCTCATCATCTGCACCAGGTACAAGACGTGCACTGTAATATATAACCTCAAAGATTTGATTTGTCTCATATAAGAGTGTAGTGTGACTCTAGAGTTTACATTATTTGCTTAGGCTTGCCATAAGGATCAGAACATTATGAAACATATAAGCCCTGTAATGGAATACAGCAAGGGACAACCAACATCACTTATATAAAACAAGATGCATATGTACATATACATACATACATACATACATACATACATACACATATGTATTCAAAAGATGCACATATCCCAGGAGCTCAGAGAGATTATTGTTATTATTGTGTCATTTCCGTCATGTCCAACTCTCCTTGACCCTGTTTGGAGTTTTCTGGACAAAGATCCTGCAGCAGTTGGCCATTTCCTTCTCCAGCTCATTTTACAGGTGAGGAACTGAAGCAAGCAGGGACTTCACATAGCTAGGGTCTGAAGCCACATTTGAACTCAGGTTTTCCTGCCTCCAGGTGTGGCGTTCTAGCCACTGTGCCACCTAGTTTCCCTCAAAGAGAGATAAGAAGGTCTAATACATACCAAAGTAGTCATGGTGACACTTTTTGTAGTAGCAAAGAACCAGAAACAAAGTAGATGCTCCATCAATTGGAAATGGCTAAACAAATTTGTGCATGAATGTAATGGGATATTATTGCGCTATCAGAAATGACGAATATGATGAATTTGCAGAAGCATGTAAAACTTGTCTGAACTGATGCAGAAAGGAATCAAATAGAAATAAGAAAATTGTGCACACAATGACTACTTCAATGTAAATGAAAATAGCAAAAAACCACAAATTGAACTAACTGTGGAATTATTATGGCCCTGAAAAACAACCAACCAATTAACAAATATTTATTAAAGACTTACCATATGCCCAACACTGTGTTAAGCACTGGAAATACAAAAAGAAAAGAACAAAAAAATAGTTTCTGCCCTCAAGAAATCTACATACTAATGGGGAGACAACACATACATACATACATACATACATATATACATACAAGACACAGGTAACCTTAAAGGGTCACAAACTTGAGTGACTGGAGAGATTTAAAAACCCTTATGCTGAAGACGGCATTTGGGATATCTTTAAAAAGCTAGGGATTTCAAGAGGACTTGAGGATGGAAAGTGTTCTAGGCCTTGCACAATGGCATCATAAACATGTAGAGAACAGAGATGAAGTGCCCCCTGGGAGGAACAGTAAGGAGGCCAGCATTTTGAGCTCAATAGCATATGTGGAGGGGAGTAAAATGGGAGAAGCCTGGAAAGGTAGGAAAAGACCAGGTTTTGAAGGGTCTTAAAGGCCAAAGGACTTTCTGTTTGATCCTGGAAATAATAGGGAATCACTGAGGTTTACTGAGAATATTGAGCAGGGAGATGAAAAAATATACCTCCATTCCTTGGAGGTATCTGAGCGCATTCACTGGCAGACTCAGTTGACATGTTGGCTAGTTTTGCTGAACTGTCTTTGTGCTTCTTTTATTTTGGGTACAAGGGGTGACTCATTGGGCAGAAGAGGGGAAGGGCTACATTGGAGAACAATGAGATGCCAAAACAAAAGATATCAATTAATTCTTTTTAAAAAAGAATGACAAGACCAAGGTCAAGTTTGAGGAAAGGTACAAGACAGGCCAGAACAAGTAGTTCTTCCAGAAGCTACAGTTTTAGAACTACTGTGTTGGTCAGTAAATAAAATGTTTACTAAAACTGAAAAAAAAAAAGAATGACATATGCTTGGACTCTCAAGTCATTACTGGGCTATTCTTGTTGTCAATGGATGCGATGAGGGAAGGATTAGGATAACAATAAATCTTATTTATGATACATTAATTAATGTATTGTATACAGTTTAATATAATATGTTATATATTAATTAGGATAATAAATAAATAATAAATCCAGGGCTTACCATCTGAGTCTTGGAACAGTTGCTTTTTTTAATTTTCAAAATAGTAATTGACTTGTCTGAAATTTTAACTAGAGAGGAGAAAGCCCTGGTGAGCTTTCATTTTAGGAAAAAAATCCATGCTTTAAAAAGTAGTTGTGGGGGCAAGGGGTTTTATGTCAGACTCATATGTTTTCAATGAGGACCCTTCTCTATACTGATTTTAAAAATAATCGCATTTCAAGGGAAACTGAATTGTAAAATTTTCCTTGGTGGGTCATGGAGGGTAAGGGAGAAAACTTGGAATGGCATTTGCCCTTAACTGGGCCTGCTTCATGGCATTGACCGAAACTTCCCTAACTGGAGAGCACAAGATCCAAGGCTGTAAGGTCCCTGCCTGGAGAGTGGCCGGAAGCATCAGGTTGATTGTTGGGAGATGGGTTACCAGAGAATCTTCTTGCTGGGCAGAAGGGTCAGAGGGAGAAGGACCCAGATCGGGAGTGTGAATCAGTCCAATACTTCAAGGTACAGGCAACAAGATGTTGTCAGGGTCATCAGAGAATTCAAGCACTGGAAGAAATGAGGAGGGATTGAATTTCACAAAGAATCTGAGACAATTTGTAGTACCCAATTTCTTGCAGGTGCACATAAATGCAGCCCCAAAGGTAGCCCCACTTTTTGCTTTCCTATAAATGCATTTCACCTGTACAGCTCCTGCTATTGCTCTTAAGCGTTCCTTTCAGAGAAAGTGGCGTTCTCAAAATAGTGGCAACCAGTATTGCCATGACATGTGGATTTTTCATTTGTAGTAGTTGAAAGAAAGGTCATCGAAAGGACTGTGATCATTTAGAATTGAAGCTCAGCTTCACAGCTTTTCCGTGTCTCAGAAACTCTATGTGATAGAAAGTTCTCTGAGCAAGATGATGCTAGTGTCAAAAATGAAGACAGCATATTTATTACATGAATAATTATAATATTATTTTATTATCAATAAAAAAGGTTTTGGACTTTTCTTCCTTTTTAAAAAAACTATTTTTAAAATAAAATTTACTTTTATTTTTGTTATAGAGAACCTCAATCCTTGGAAATTAATCAGAAGTGCTGGCCACTTCTGATTTAGCAATGCCAAGAGGCCAGATATATGTGTCTGTTTCCAAATAAAGCTGGCAAACTTGGCAACTGAAGCAGCTGTAAAAATGGAAATGCAATCACAGGAGGAGTTATCAGCCTTATGAATTGAGGAGTCTTGACACTACTTGACATTCATTCTCAATTACCAAGTTCAGGTTTCTTGCCTTCATCGAACAGCGCTACAGAGTACCTCAAGTAAATGAGTGGATTCTAGGCACCCATGATGGCATAAGTAGCATGCTTCACTTCTTCAAAGGACTTGGGTCAGCCAGCAAAGCACTAGGCATTAAATTATGTCTGACAGCAGCCACAGGCTATTAGAAATGTAACCCCCATTTTTCTTTCAGATGTTTATCTTTGAAGAAAGCACTCATTTATTGCAGTCATAAAGTCTGTTGTAATGATAAAAAAATTTTTAACAAGGCATTTGACCTATGCCTGCTTGCTGTAGCAGACCACTGAAAATTTTAATTGCCTTCTTTCACAATTCTCTTGCTTATGACTTACAAGGTAAGGCTTGTGTAGAGCACAAAATTAAGGAGAAATGATAAATAACTACCAGGATTGGATCCTGAGATGTAGCAAATAATTTGTCAGCTTAACTTCATAAGCACGAATAGGACAAGGGTTCTGTTCAGATGTGCAGCGTATTTGTTGCAACGTGTTTGCACTGACTTCAGTAGAAACAAGATACTGAAGTGTCTGAGGTTCCAGTGAAATGAGGCATTTCAATAGCTCAGTTGGGCCAGTCCGAATGAAATGAGGTCAGTGTGGACACTTAGGTCACCTATAGGACACCTAGGAATGGCCAAAAAAAAGTTGTTGTGTTTTTTAATTTTTTTCTTTCCTCTAGTAGAGAGACAAGTGTCACAGAAAAGATGCATATAATGTGTCTCAATGCTACCCACTCCCTGGGGTCCCATCTGGGGAAAGGAAGTTCATTTGGCACCATGAAGATAAGTAGTGCTAGATTGAATCTGATGTTGCAACTATCATTATCACTTAATCCCACACAGGCATAGGCTTCATGAGAGCACTAGACAAACCAAACTACACCCTCTGACCAAGGCAAATACCTACCATATAGCACAGGGCTAAAAGAGGGGAATGCCTTTGAAATGAGGTTGCACCACAACCCCTCCATACTTCCCAGCTTCTCACACTCCTTACTGGTGCTCACTCCACCATTTCCTATCACGTATTACACAGCTCCCCACCAACCATTGCTCGATGATGACTCAAGTGCTCTCAGCACAGAGGTTGGTTTCATCTACTTTGCCCTATGCCATCGATCTGCCTGCTTCCTGAGTTCCCAGAATCTTTTAGAACTGGAATCAAAAGACTTATATGAAGAATGCAGAATGAAGTGAGCAGAACCAGAAGGACAATTTGTGAAACAACAGCAATTTTGTAGCAAAAAAAAATTTGAAAGACTTTAAGACTTCAATTAATGCAATGACTAACCATGATTTCAGAGAACACACAGTGAAGAATGCTACCTATTGCTTGACAGAAAGGTGATGAACTCACGATGCAGAACAATACATACATTTTTGGACATGATCAATGTGAATATTTGTTTTGTTTTGAGAGAAATCATTATTTTCCATTATATTACTAACTAATTATTGTATTAGGATTAAGGTTTTTTTTCTTTATTGCCCCATTCAGGGACCAGTCTCTGAAGGACATTACTGATAGAGGAGATTGCCCAAATCCTCTGGCTATATGCTCTGTGATTTTGGGCAGGGACCCCACCCCACCAGAAGAATTTACTTCTGTTTAGAGTGTAAATAGAATCTAATCTAGGTGAATTCTTGTCCTTAGGAAATAAGACCATGTCATTGTTCCCCTCCATTGGAGTTTAGGGTAACCCAGTTTATGAAGGAGAAAACTAGGTTGGTCTGGGTAGAGATGGATTCCTTTGTTCAGATTTCTGGAGATGGTTGAATCTCATGATCAAGCCACGTTCTCAGCTGGAGGAGCTGAAGACTTTTAGCCCACCTCCTCAGTAATATGTGCACCCTTTCATTAATTGTTCACCAATCAGGGTTGACTTTTGTCTGTCAGGGGCACCTCCTTTTCCAAAGGTATTTAAGTCTTCAGTTATCTCCATGGTTTTATCTTTGGTTACCAAGAGAAGCCATTGACCATCAATTTATTGATTATCAGCTAGCCAAATTAACAAATTGATTATTAATTACCTAGAAACTCTATCTCTCAGCCTTTTCATCTCAGTTTGATTATGCATATTTATTAGTGGGGTTATTGCTTTCCTTTTTTCTAGCTGGAGGAAAGAAAATAAATGCTCATTAACTGAAAATTTTTAAAAGGAAAAGGCCAACAGGCCACTCCCCAACTGCTCACACAGCAGTGAGAACTCCTAGAAGAAACTTTATCAGGCTGCAACCACTCCCTTCTCCAACACACACACACACACACACACACACACACACACACACACACACACAGATGCACGCGCGTGCACACACATCTCCTTCCAGCTCCATAACCTCCCAATATCCTAACAGAGTATCAGAGTATAGGTTGGGTTGGATACCATCTTTTATTCTGTGTTTCACCTCTCTCATGGCCATGACAGCATGGGACAATGGAAAAGGTACTACATTTGCAGTCATTAGACTGGGGAGGGATTAGTTTTGCTACTAGCTACCTGTGTGACTTGAGGTATGTAATTTCATCTTTCTGCCATCAAATGTAAAACTAAGGCATTGGACTGGATGACCTCTAAAGTCTCTTTAGCATAAAAATGCTATAATTGTAACATTTTAGTACTCTGCAGCATCCATGCCTAGCCAGCCTAGAGAGAAGGACCCTTTTAGGATCATAGAATTTAGATGTGGAAGAGACCTTCGAGCTCTAGTTCAACTCACTCACTTTACAGATAGGGAAACTGAGGCCCAGAGAGAAGATGTGGCATATCCAGGTTCTGGCAGCTAAGTAGCTATTAACAGACCTGGGATTCAAAACCAGCTCTGTTTGTCACTACACAACATTGCCCTCTCTAGGGTAGCAACTTTACTACTGAACAAATGCCTTACTTTAGGTGATATTAAGCCAAATGTTGTGCTAGAACACTAGGTAACAATAAATCATGTCCTTTTCTACATCGAAATTAACCAAGAAAAAGCATAATGATAATTTATTTACAATGCACACTACAAGGCACAGAAAATTTAAGGTAACTTCTTTTTAAATACCTTATAAGGTCATTATAACTATTAAAAGATATCCAATTCATTCACCCAGACTGATGAATTCAACAAGTATTTTTTGAGGCACTTCATATGCACAAGGAACAGTATTAGGAGCCATAGGAACTACGGGAGTTGAGTTAGGTCTGGCCAGGGCTGTCAAGAAGTAGACAAAACAGTAGCAACTCTAAGCATCTCTTTGCAAGAAACACCCTATCAGGCGCTGCACAGAACAATTTAAACTGATGTGGCACCATTCCCTTGGAGCTTAAATAAGAAATCATCACCTTCTTTTCTGCTTTCCTTCAATGGATGGAAAAAAATTATTTTCTTTTCATTTTATCCTTCCAACACATTCATTTCCCCCAAAGTAGCATCAAATTTTCCAAATCTAATGATAATTAGTTGCTTTCTCTCATGTCCTGCACATTCACTCTACAACCTTTTATTGCATACGTACTATGTATAAAATTTGGGTGAAACATTCATAGTGTAATCCTCTCTTTTTTTGTCTCTGGTTTATGTTTATTTATATCTGACCCATGTATGTAGTGAGGAGAGATCGATTAACAAGTATTTCTATTTACTTTTCTTGCTCTTGAGAATTATTTGTACTTTAGTTGTTTTTTTTTTTTTTACTTTTGATTATAGCTGTTAGAAAGTACTGAGCTTTCTACTAGGTAAGGTATACAAAATTTAAGCATCTAAAATGAAAATATACTTTCTTTACTAAAAAGTAAAATTCATAGTTAAATAATCAATTTGGGTTGGAAACAAAATAAATAAAAATATAATGTTTGTGTACTAGATTTATGATTTCATTGGTACAGGAAACTCCAAGTAAATAAACTTCCTCTACCAATGCAAGTTAGCCCCTGCTCTGAAATTGAAAGTACTGGAGAGTTGCTCAGAACATTGAGAAGTTAAGGGACTTGCCCAGGGTCACATAGGCAGTAAGTGTCAGAGGTGACAGAGAATTGAATGTAGGTTTTCCTGTCTCTGAGTTGAGCTTTCTATCTACTCGCTACATTACCTTTCAAAAATATAATCCATGATGCATTTTTTCCCTATGGATATTAGTTTGGTCTCTGATTTCAAATAAAAAGCAACTCACTCTCTCTCTCCTTTCTCTCTCTCTCTCTCTCTCTCTCTCTCTCTCTTTCTCCTTTTCCTCCCTTCCTTCCTCTCTACTTTCTGACTATTAAACTGACTTTTAAGACCACTAAAGACACATTGTTTAGCAAAACTGGGATACTTATGGAAGCTTATCTTTAATGGCATTTACAAAATTGTGAAGTGTTTTCTGATTTTCAAATCCTAAATGGACAATATCAAATCACTCTGGAAAGTTCTTGTCATGGGCTATATGCCATTTTGTATACACTCCTATCCCTCCAAAATGTATACATTATAATTAAATTTGGTATAAAGAATGAATAAACGAATGAAAAAAAACATTTATTGAGTGCTTATTATATGCCAGGCACCATACTAAGTGCTGGGCATACAAATATGAAAATAAAGAGCCCCTGCCCTTAAGGAGCTTACATTTCAATAAAGGAAGACAACATGTAGTATGAGAAAATAATGGCCAAGGAGGAGTGTTTTGGCATGGGAGTCACAGGATTATTGAGTAGAGCCAAAGGGCAATTACACAACTCTTGCAGGAATGTAGTATTGACTTAGGTGCTGAGTGTGTATGTGGGGTGTGTGTGTGTGTGTGTGTGCGCGCACGCGCCCATGTGTTATGGTGGGTGGCTTGGGGAGTTAAAGAACCTGATAGGTGATATGCAAAAGCTGGCTGATTTAGGCTGATCCAGCCCCAAGCTGACAGAATCTACTGATGTACAGATAACTGATTTGTGGCTTTTAAAAAATGCAAGAATGAATGTAAAAATAGTTCAAAAATATTAAGTTAACAGAAATCTGATTTATAAAAATCTGGCCAATTACCAAGTCCAGTTTATCTTCCTACCAAGTATATCTCATATTCATTCTTTCTTTTCATTTCTATTGTCACCACCCTAAGTCAGAGCTCTATTACTATAATAGTCTTCCAACTGACCTCTATGACTTGAATTGAAGTACATACTGTAATTTATTCACAATTCTAATGATTCTGGCCTAAAGAAACATAGTAACCTCAAGCTGAGTACCAAATTCATATAACTAAGAAAAAATTTAGAAATGAATTACGGCTCTCTTTATTATTATGGAGAATAAATATTAAATGCTCCTGATCTGCTTCATGGAAAATTTAAGCCAGCATATTCCTTAGGGGGTTCAGAGTTCTGTTCATATTAGACATGGAGGAGTAATATCTATACCATAGAAAGCTAGAGTACTGGGAATCTGGAAAAATGTACTAAGGCATAGACATAATTCATGTTAGAATCTGGGCTAGAATGGTGGTGATGTACTTCGTTCTCAAAGAAAATCAAAATGACATCACTATGTTGGGATCACTATGTTGTATAGTGTGTCTGATTGTGGCTGATTAGACCAATACAAGCTTGGAAGCCTCTACCACAGGTGGGGTGCAAATAGTCAACATGAGCATTTGGAATGGAGATGTCTCTAAATTTGCACATCTCAAATGGGCTAGACTAGAGCAAGACTGTATCCAAGTCATACCAGAGAATTAAACTTTCCTCAATTTAAACAAAAACACACACATACACAAAAATTAGGCTAGGAGACTAACCAGTTATAGATACAACTCAAAGAAGCAAAAACGAACGTCTTGCCAAAGCTGAGATCTGCCAAGTCTTTCATGCCAATACAATCATTAAGGCTATAATTAGGTGTGACTGGTATTCACACCACAGTATGCCATTGTCTCTCAGTGTTAGAGTGACACTCAGAGAAGAGGCATATTTCTATCCTACAAACAGCAGCAAAATTGGAAGAAGCAAATACGGTGCTTGCTTATTACTTCCCATCTTAAACAGGCAGGTAAGAGGCTAAGAGATTTGTAGTTGGCTTTCAGGAGGAAGGAAAAAGAGACAGAGTGGACAGGTGCTCAAGAGAAAGTTCAAGAGAAAGAACAGTAAAATAATAATATTTATATACAATCACTTGCTAGGTATTATCAATTCTACTTCCACAGATCTCTTGCATCTGACCTCCTTCTCTCCACTCGTGCAATCACCACCCTTTTTCAATCTCTTAACACCTCTCATCTGAGACTATGGCAATAGATTTCTAATTTGTCTCCTTCCTGCTAGCTTCTGGTTTTTTTTCCAGTTCAAATTAATAGTCCCAACATAAAAGTCTGACCTTGTCAAACCCTTATTCAGATCTTTGCTGGATCCCCATTGCCTCAGGAATAAAACTTGGCTCTTCTCATCGATACACCTTTTTTGGCTCTCCAGCCCTGCTTTTAAGCCTTCCAACTTGAAAAGCATTCCCAGACATAGGGGACAGCAAGGACAAGAAATGCGAGTATCATGTATGAGGAACAGCAAAAAGACCAAGTTGTCCAGACCTGGTAATGTTACCACCCTTCTAGTTCACACAAATCTCTCCAGAAGATTTTCTTTCAGAATGTTTTGTGGCTTACATCTTATCTCCACCCATCCCCCAACTCCAGCAAAAATTTCATAATTATTCTATCGATGGCTCAAACTTCTACCCAATGTATAACTCTGTTGCTACACATACTAGAGAGATACAGATCCAGTAGCAAGGTATTTAATTAAATCAGGAAATAACACAAAGAAAAGGAAACAAAGGGTAAAATATTCTTTTCCCCAACAGAAAAAGTGGTGCAAGTCTCTTACATCTAATTTCCCTCCTCTTTAGCTCTCAGTTAGGTAAGGCCCATTTGCAATTCACAGACCAAGACAATGTTTTGTTTTTAGTATGCATTTTTTTTCTTCTTTAAATCCATCCTGGGAGCCCATTGAGCAGAAGAGAGAATAACTGAATGGTCCTGCCTCAGCTCAGTACTTCATTTTTATGGCTCAGGCAGGATGAAGGGTTTCAAGACAACATGGTCCACTTCCCCCCCTTCTCAAACTTCGTGATTTAATACTCCAATGTGTAACCCCATCATGGGTCACCATTCCTACTTTTATATCCCTTGCCTTATAAAGACTCCTCACTCAGAGTTCTTATACCTGAACTATGCTGCAGGCTCATTGCATAGTCTTTTGGGAAATGTTCTTTTAATTCCAAGTCTTGAGAGAAATGTGGTTCTATGAATGTGCCCCTCACCTAACATTCCAGGCAAACTACCACTAGCTGATCTCTGAATTTGATATTCCGTCTTCTGACTTCATTCATATCTGTAAGCTGTGCCCTATTTATCAATAGAGTTCTTCAGCTTCCTTTAGAAAGCTAGGTGGTTCAGTGAATAAAGTGCCAGGCCTGGAATCAAGAAGACTCATCTTCCTCAGTTCAAATCTGGCCTCAGACACATACTAGCTGTGTAACCCAGGCAAGTCACTTAACCCTATTTGTCTCAGTTTCCTCATCTGTAAAATGACCTGGAGAAGGAAATGGTAGTATCTTTGCCAAGAAAACCCGAAGTGGGATACCTAAGAGTTGGACACAACTGAAAAATAAACAACAAAAAAGCTTAGCAAGGTAATAATAGAAGTGTTTTCTTTGTGACTCCTTCTGGGTTTCTTTTTGTTTTATTTTTTGTTGATGCTTTTTCCATATCTCTTATGAAGTGATGTTTCTTGTTACCTTTGGGCCCATGACAAAACCAATTCTGCCAAATCCTTTTTTTTCCTCTCCAAAGAAAACCTATGGACTATCCTACCCTTTTACTATAACTTCTTTTCAATTGTCATGAGAATGTCAGTATTGAGTTCAATTCTTCCAGTAGTATGTCAGTTCATTGATCATTGGATCATTGTTTAATGTAATATATAAACAGCAAAATCTCAGCTGTTTACTATGAAAAATACCAAGAACAGAAATATTAGCATTAGAGGATAAAACCAGTAGGAAAACAAGTGATCAGTGAATTTTTACCCTCTGCACAATAATGATTCCACTAAAGGTCTACTTGGATGCCTTATCATGGCATGAGGTTGACCCTAGGCTCTTGAAGGCTATGACAGTGGGTCCTATTAACTTGGAAGGCCCAGCACTGGGCTACATTTTTGATATTCCAGAGGATGCTCAACTAAGTTGAGAAAGTCTCATCACCAGACAACTGGACACTAAGTGAATAATTTTTCAGCCACAACAATCCACAAAATTGTCTACTAAAGTATGGAAGATTGGGAGCCAAGATGGCAGCTGGAAAGCAGGGACTTGCGTGAGCTCCCCTCCAGGTCCCTCCAAAAACCTATAAAAAATGGCTCTAAACAAATTCTAGAACTGCAGAACCCACAAAATAGCAGAGGGAAGCAAGGATCCAGCTCAGGACAGCCCAGATAGTCGCTGGATGAGGTCTATCGCGCAGGGAGCGGAGGGGAGCAGAGCCTGGAGGGGAGCGGAGCTCAGCATGGGCCGCGGACCAACCAGACCAGGAGCTGGGCACAACGGTCCCTAGCACCCTGAATCAGTGAGCTGTGGCAGTTACCAGACTTCTCAACCAACAAACACCAAAGGCAACAGAGAAGAACTGCAGAACCCACAAAATAGTGGAGGGAAGCAGGGCTCCAGCCCAGGACAGCCTGGATAGTCACTGGGTTAGGTCTATTGTGCATGGAGCTGGGAGCGGAGCCCAGGGTGGGCAGTGGCAGGACCAACCAGACCAGGAGCTACGCGAAACAGGCCCTAGCACCCTGAATCAGTGAGCTGTGGCAGTTGCCAGACTTCTCAACCAACAAACACCAAAGGCAACAGAGAAGAACTGCAGAACCCACAAAATAGTGGAGGGAAGCAGGGCTCCAGCCCAGGACAGCCTGGATAGTCACTGGGTTAGGTCTATTGTGCATGGAGCTGGGAGCGGAGCCCAGGGTGGGCAGTGGCAGGACCAACCAGACTAGGAGCCACGCGAAACAGGCCCTAGCGCCCTGAATCAGTGAGCTGTGGCAGTTACCAGACTTCTCAACCCACAAACACCAAAGACAACAGAGAAGGTTAGTGGGAAAAGCTGCTGGGACAGAGTGGAAGGAGTTCGTGGTTCAGCCACTGCCCCAGGGGCAGTGGGGGTGGTGCAGCTACAGAACTACAGCTGCAGCTGCTTCCAGACCCAGGCCCACCTGGTGGGAAGAATTAAGTGGAGGATCAGAGCAGAAGTGCAAAGCCTGCTGAAGATCTGAGTCAGGTCCAGGTTGGCAGTTCTTGGTGAAGGAGGAGTGCTGGTGTGGCAGAGCTGGCTGTATAGAAATAGCTCTGAAATCAACTGCACATCCCCTCAAGCTTGGAACAAAGTACTCGTTACTCTACAAGCAGTCATACCCTGCTGAAAAACTCAGGGGTCAAGTAAGTTGGCTGGGAACATGGCCAGGCAGTGAAAACACACTCAGATTCGTTCTCAGACTTGGAATCTTTCTTTGGTGACAAAGAAGACCAAAACATACAGCCAGAAGAAGTCAACAAAGTCAAAGAGCCTATATCAAAAGCCTCCAAGAAAAACATGAACTGGTCTCAGGCCATGGAAGAGCTCAAAAAGGATTTGGAAAAGCAAGTTAGAGAAGTAGAGGAAAAATTGGGAAGAGAAATGAGAAGGATGCAAGAAAACCATGAAAAACAAGTCAATGAATTGCTAAAGGAGAACCAAAAAAAAATACTGAAAAAAAAATAAAGTATGGAAGATTGTGTTAGGGATATGAAGATAGATATGATATTGAACTTGCCCTCAAAGAGTTTATAATACAATAGGGCTTCAGGGAGGGGAAACTGATACACAGATATTTATGATATAAGGGAGAGTGTGATAAGAACAAAGAAGAGATTCAAGCAGGAATATGATAAAGGAGAGATAACGTTTAGTTGGAAGAGAGAGAAGGAGAAAGATCTCAAGGGAGGCTCCATCAAGGCAGTGTGGTACAGGGAAAAGAACAGTGAGTGCGGAGCTGAAAAACCTAGGGGTTAATGCCATCTTCCCATATTCTTACCTGGGTGAGTTTGGGCAAGTTTTTCACTTCTCTGGGTCTCAGTTTTCTCATCTGTAAAATGAGGAAGTTGGACTGAAAGTCCCTTTCGGTTCTAATCCTATGATCCCACAAAACTGAGTGAGGCACCTGAGTTGTGCCTTCAAGGGCAGGATTCCTCCAGGCAGAGATGGGGCAGAGAGATTAGGTAATTATACTAAAAACCTAGTAACAAAGATTTTTATTTCTGATTTTGCAACTAAATTTGTCACTTTATGCACATACTTAATTTGTCTTTCCAATAGTTTTTCCATCTGCAAAATGACAATAATATTGTGGGATTCCATGACTGTTTGTAAAGTCCTTTTAGACTGTTCAATACTAGATAAATCAAAGTATCATATGAATATTATAATTATTTAAAAGTACAAATACATATATATTTCTCCATTAATCTTTTTTCATTATATTTACTGTTTGCAGATGCTAAAATGAAATTTAACAGAGATAAATTTATGAAGTTCTGCATTTAATTTGTTTAAAAATCAATTGTACTTCTACAGGTGGGGGGTTATATGGCAGAACAGCAATTCATTTGAAAAAGGGCCCTGGGATTTGAGTTACAGAAAGTTACATTGGCCTATGTAGGCCAATGCTATTGAAATGTCTATTTAAAAAACCTAAAAACCTGATGCAATCCTAGGCTGCATTAACAGAAATAGGTCTAGATCTAGGGAGGTAAAGTCCCATATACTTTGCACTGGTTGACCTCATGAGGAATATTATTTTAAATGTGGGTGATACATTTCAAAAGTTAATGGTAGGCAACATGGTGTGGGAAAAAGAGTGCTGGGCATGACTTGCTAACTGTGTGCCTATGAGCAAATTATTTAACGTCTATGAGTCTTAATTTTTCTTCTTTGTAAAATGGAGGTGATAACATTTTCTCTACCTATTTCACAAGTTGGTCAAAAGGAAAGTACTTTTTAGAGGACTCTATAAATAAGAGTAAAATACCTTTGAAAAAGGATAACTAGACAAGTACTTCTTTTTTTTTTTTGCCTGAAGAAAGAATGAGGACTTTAATACGAAAATCCATAAGATGTCACATTTTAAACAATGCCTGTTTTAAAAGAGAGGTTTGATTGTGCACAAAATCAAATTACATAAATTTAGTATTTTTTTGAAAAGTATTGCTTAAACACTTATGTCATGATCAAAACTCCTTCAGTAGCATTTAATCAAAATGAAACATGCTATTTTGCAAATCCGGTAAAATATACAGAGGTACTTGTAAATGTTATCACAAAAAGTATCTTGCTCCTAGTTACCATACTATATAGCTACATAACTTTCATTCTTTAATTCAAACCCACTTACATATATACAGTATGAAATAAGATACCAACAAAATTCTTTTAGCCTCTCTAGACAAAATAACTTCTGCTTTCACATCAAGACTTTAAAAAGCCTTTGATAAACTTTTTTTTTACAGTGGTAGGGCACACAGCATGATTACTATCCTTGTGCATGACTGTAAAAACAGAACCAAGGTTTACTGTAGCAATACTACAGTTACAGGTACTTCTTAAACTGTGGGTCGCCATTCCATATGGGGGTCCCGAAAAATTTGGCAATAGCAAAAGGTTTCTGAACCAAAAATTAGTTCAAAATCAAATGCGTAATGAATCTGAGGTGTTTCTGGCAGCACTTTCCCGTGTTTCATCATGAGACTTCACTGCAGCGTTGGTTCTGAACACAGCATTGACAATTATGAAATCAAAATAGTGGCCAACTCTGAAAAACTTTGAAGATGCTCTTCATCCTGCAGTATCAAATATTCTGCCAAGATCTAATTCTTTACGCAAAAATAAACAAGCACATCCATCTCATTAGTACGCAAATTTGTTTTCGTCTTTAATAAATAGTAAAATTATATGTATACCAAAGAATTGTTTTAAAATAAATTTCTTTATGATTTATTATCAGTAAATGTTTGATTTGTATGCCTATTTTATATACCTATATATTTAGGGTCAGGTAAAAATTTCTCCAGAGAAAAGGGGTTGTGAATGGAAAAAGTTTAAGAGGCCCTGAACTAGACTAGAGAGGGCTCTGGAAACCATGACATACGAAGAATAGGTGAAGAAACTGGACATGTGTTACCTGGAGGAAAAAGACAACTCAGAGGGGATACACTAGTAGGCTTCAAATATTTGAAGAGCTATCCTGTGGAAGGGGGAGTAGACTCCTTTTCTCTTGTTCCAGAAATCAGAATCAGGATCAATAGGTAGGATTTATAGCAAGGCAAATTGGGGTTTTATATGAGAAAGAACTTCATGGTAGTTTCAACTACAATATTCCTTTCTCTTTCCAATACATTTGGGATTTTGGAATATCAAGTAGTGACCTTTATATGTAACTTAGAAAAATGTAGTAGGAGGCTAATGGTTTTGGATATCTCTTAATTATGAATAAAGGAAGGGAGGGAGGGAGGAAGGAAGGAAGGAAGGAAAAAAAACACTTATTAAGCACTCACTTGTGTAAAGAACTGCGTTAAGTGCTAGGATACAAATAGAAAAGCAAACCCCTGCTACTTTATTCTCTCTCTCTCTCTCTCTCTCTCTCTCTCTCTCTCTCTCTCTCCAAGGCAATCAGGATTAAGTGACTTGCCCAAGAGCTAGTAAGTGTCATGTGTCTGAGGCCACATTTGAACTCAGGTCCTCCTGGGGGCTGGTGCTCTATCCACCACCCCACCTAGCTGCCCCAAGATTCTGCTTTCAAAGAGTTCATATTCTAACACAAGAAATGATACGTATAGGAAATTCTAGCCGTAAGGATGAAAAGGTACCATGGTCCTTAGAGTTCAATGACAAAGCAAATGTGACTGCATCCTCATTAACGGTATTTCCACTGATAAAACCTTATCCAAATCTGATGTCGAACCGTTTAATAGTGCCAAGGACTTTAGTGGAAAGAACTTTTTTTTTTCCACTCTGTGACTTAACATATCTGATAGAAGGCTTATGTTTTCTTTCTTCAGTGACATTCGTTCCTGCTATAATATATATGTTGATATAGAAAAACGTCTTTAAAATACTGGGATTACTATTCTCCAAAGAATAATGATAATTTAATGACACGTAGGCAATTTACCTATGAATTCTCCTCTCACTATATAAAATTATGTTTTGTTTCTTTGAGTGATTTTTAGAAGATGTAGTCTTTTAAGCAGATAGAGAGGGGAAAGTGAGGTTGCTCATTAAATCTGAATAGGAAACATGGACAGTTCTTTTATGTTTTGCAGAGTTTGGGGGTGCCTCTATGTTGTTTCTTCAGGGTGGCCTTTCAGCCAAGATTCAATAAGTAATCCTTGCTTTGCGGCTAACACGTCGCGTAAACCCAGTTCCCTACATTAATCATTTCAGTGAATCTGGTCAAAGAACAAAACCTGTTAAAATGGATCAGCCTTCTTACTTCTCTAGGTGACCAAAAAAGGGAGAGCTGTGCAAATGTAAATGAGCTCTTTTTGTTAGGCCAAGCATTCAAAGCAAACGCCTGCATCACAAAGGCCGCACAGTTGTTCACAAGGTGCGAAGTGCTTTCAGAGGCCTCTCCATACTTGCCGCCATCTGCTGGTCAAACCGAAAACCTGAGTCAGGAGGGTGGAATTAAAACAAGGTAGAATGTTTTGTTAGAAGAGGGGCCTAGAAGATGTGGTACAGAGGAGAGGAAGGTAATATATACAAAATAACTATAAAGTTAATAAATGCAAATGTTGTTTCTTCCTTTTTTGAAAAGGACCAATGACATCATGGATGATTTCTTGACTTTCGTGTGAATTAGATTTAAGGGAGGCAGAAGTTGTGCAAAGTTATCAGCCTCATTCTCTTCCAGAGTCATAGAAGACCAGGGGCAAGACAAAAGTCAAGATGACTGGCAATGGCCAGGGATGCAGTGGATGAGCTTTGCGTCTTCAATGTCTGACCAGTGCTGCTTCAGCTGCCTTCATGGCCATTGGAACAAATTGTTCATTCCCCCCATTCCATCTTCACATGCTTGGGATAGACATCTCCTCAAGTCACCAATGAGTTTGAAGCCTGTTGGTTACCCTCCACCAGGTTTAGCCCATCTATGGAGAAGATTTTTACTGGGGTGTGGCCACTGCAAGTGCTACAGCTTCTTGGTACCACAGGTGAGAGTTGGGTGAGAGGTGGACACCAAAGGTGGATGAGCAGCTCTGAAAAGGGTAGAAGGGGTGGATGAGCATTCAGGGAGGACTGACATCTCTGGTGTGACATGCAAATATAATAGGGATCTAGAGAATATTGCTTCATCTCCAGACTATGGCCAGCATATTCAATGTCCTGCCATGGAAAGAAGCTAGGGAGCCTGCTTCTGTTAAAGGGTCACATCATGTAAAATAAAAGGGCCTCAATCTGTAACTTGGAGCATGAGATAACATTCTGTAACCAATCTGGTCATTTAATCATGTGGTGAAATGATTGCCTTTGGCTGCTAAGCCAGAACTGGGATGAATTCAAAAGGCACTAACTGGAAGAAGTAGACCTCTGGTAATTTCCTGGCTGGCTGTGTCCACTAAGGAGGCAAAGACTTCTGTAAGCCTTGGAGCAGAAAGAGGCTTCAGGGCTTTATCTCCCCCAAAGAGGCTGCTGCCATGATGGCTCTGAGCACATGACCCTGCTGTTGCATCTGTTTTTGTTTTCTCTATTTTTCCTGCTTCTAAGTGGCTATGGCTAGGACCTTGTGAGATTGGAAAGCTCAGAATAGTGGCAGGAGTCTGAGAGCTGGAGCCCATTCTGGGATTTGTTGAAGGTCAGGCACAGGTGAGGGAGCAGCTGAGGCTCTCGACCCAGCCCAGAAGCAGACCCAGAATCACCAGCTATGCCAGATTTGGCAGTGAACTTGGTTGTGTGGATGCTTTGTAACAAATGCTGTATGTGAGCCCTACTTTTCCCAGGGATTTATATGATAGATGAGAAAATGTGATCTTCCCTACCCCCAGTTAGAGGAGAAATACTGTTCTGTTTTTGCTTTATCCTCACAGTAAATATTCTAATTGATGTTCACTATTTAAATGACTGTTGTTTAGTCGTGACCCCATATCAAGTTTTCTTGGCAAAGATACTGACTCCATGATTTATTTTTAAGTTCCATGTGTGGTACAAGATATGATGTTTGCGTGGCTTGAGATTGTAGAACTATTGGTTTTATGCTGGTGTTGTCACTGTAGTCTGAGGACTTTAAAGGACCAGGTTACCGTAGCAGCAGATCCAAGCCATTCCATTTACTGTATTTTATGGCATAATCATTGCCACCACATAATCGTTGCACCTGTTTCTTTCAGTCTAAAAATTGGTGTCACCTTTCATTGCATAATCATTGCATGGTATAATTCTGTTTGTCAAGCCCCTTAAAAGGAACACAGCAGCAATGTATTCACCAGTGGTAGATGGACATGCATTTATCTCTCTCTCATTGCAAACCGGGAACCTAGAATTCTCAGCACACACAAATTGTCAGTATATTGCCCAAAGCCGACTTGCATGGTTTGCTTAAAGCGCTGCGGTATTAACAGTATTGTCACAACCCAATGAAGAGCCGTACTGTAACAACAATGCCACTTGCCGATACTGTGGCTGTGTAAGACCAATAACACCAGCACACAGGAAGGCTGCCAGCACAGGTTCTTTGGTCTGCTTTTCTAAGGAAAGCAACTTTAGGGGGTTACAATCTCACTTTAATTAAACATACATATATCATTCACTTAATTCAGGGGGAAAAGTCAGCACCCTGAACTTTAGAGAAAACACAAACAGAAATTATAAGCAGAAATTATATAAACATAGCAAATAAATACAGATCAGCAGACAGGCTTCTGTCTGTCTGACCAAGACATTACATACATAGTTACCAGACAGAGAAGCACCAGCATCTGGGTTTTTCAAAGCCAAGGGGCTCCAACAGCTACCCAGAGTATCCTCTGGTCAAATCACGTGACGCTCTTCCAGTGAGCTCCCAGCAAAATGCTAACCTCGGAGTATATATATATATATATATATATATATATATATACACACTTCTTCAAGGTCAGAGGGCATCACAACCATGTGACTCAAACCCATGTGACCTAGGCCTTCCTGTGACTTAAGCAGGTAATCAAAGACTCCTGATTCAACCAAGAACTCTTGATTGAAACAAAGGCAAGATTCAAAGGCACTCGATTGTCTTAGTGCTGAGAAACACTCCAAAATAGAAGACAATAAAAAGTCCCATTTTACTTGCCATTACACAAGGGGAGCAAGTGGGCAGGCAAAGCTGCCATCAGTAAGTCATGTGATATGGTAAGACTTGCATCTTCCCCCACTGGCTAAACTGTACATTTGTCTGCCAGCAATACATTAACGTGCGAAGCATTTCTCTCTGATTATGGGTAAATGTAAAAACTATTCTGCTGGCTTCAGGCTGAAAGTGATGGAAACAGAGCTGCAGAAAGACAGTTTTCAGTGAATGAAAAGTTGGTGTGTGAGACTGGAGGAAACTAAAAGACAAGTAATTCTGGCATAAGTTTTTTTAAAGTTTTATATATTGGGGAGGGGGGAGGGAAGAGAGGGGGAGAAAATTTAGAACTCTAAATCTTATGGAAGTAAATGTTGAAAACTAAAAATAAATACATTTTAGAAATGGAACCTATTAAAAGCTTTGCACAATGGTCACACCCCACTTTTTGCAAAAAGTGACATAAAATCTGCAATGATTACATGGTGAAATACAGTGAGTGAGCCTGATCATTTAGGCCAGTTCTTGGGTAAAATTCAAAGGCAACAGAGAAAGATATTTTCTTTGGTCAAAGCTAAAATACTAATTAGATAACTTCTTATGCCTATTGGGCTTTTCGCTATCTAAGAAGCACAGTGTTTATCAGGCCTGAACTAAAGAAGTTATTGAGTAGAATATAAACAGTAATAAAAGGTAGAACAAAAAGGAATGTCAGCCAATGGCAATCTTGATGAATAAAAATTCATTTGTATAACCTTATAAGGGATTACAGGGGAGAGTGGTAGAAAATTCATAAAACAATAACAAGCCATGGAGGAAAAACAAGTTAACAAAAACTTGGCAAGATATACATCTGAGCCAAAACTTCCTGGTAAAGCTGTAGGCAGGAAAATAAACAGACCCCAAAATGCAAAAGATCTATAAAGATTTATAAAACACACTCTTTTCTCCATCAATGTAAATGGAATCACTCCATTTGGACCCTAAAATCAGACTCCCACATTGCAAAAAGAGAAAGTGAAAACAACATTAAAAAAATGGGAGGAACAGTTGGACTATTAGACCAAGTAGAGGTCTGTATTGCAGGTGACATAATTTTAAAGATGTTAAGGGATCTATTTTTTTTGTGTGATCTATTTTTTTTAATTTCTTTATTTATTTTTAGTTTACCACACACGGTTCTACATATTTTTGAGTTCCAGTTTTTCTCCCCTCCCTCCCCCCTCCCTCCCCAAGACGGCATGGGATCTCATATAACTGTCATGTATAACTTCGCATTGAATTAATTTATGCACTAGTCAAGTCGTGGAGAAGAATTTTGACCAATGGAATGAATCATGAGAAAGAAGAAACAGAACCAAAAAAAAAAACCCAAAAACAAAAACAAAAAAGGAGCAAAAAAGGCGAGCATTTAGTGCGCCTCGATCTATATTCAAACTTCGCAGTTCTTTCTCTGGATGAAGATAGCATTCTCCATCGTGAGTCCCCTGGAGTTGTCCTTGCACCTTAGGTTGCTGAGAAAAGCTCAGTATGTCAGGGTTGGTCCTCACGGAATCCATATATCTGTGGCTGTGCACAACGTTCTCCTGGCTCTGCTCCGCTCACTCAGCATTATGTCGTGTAGGTTTTTCCAGGTTGTTATGAAGTCTGCATCATCCCCATTTCTTATGGCACAATAGTATTCCATCATAAGGGATCTATTTTAAAGATAGCTGAGAGGAGAAGATACAAAATGCTGGGGTGGAGGGTGGGGAGAAATAGTAGAGTTTATTTATTTATTTATTTTTAACATTTATCTTTTCTAAATTTGAGTTACAAATTCTCTTCCTCCCTCCAGCTCCTCCCTCTCTCATTGAGAAGGCAAGTAATATGATGTCGATTATACATGTGAAATCATGCAAAAAATATTTCCATATTAGCCATGTTACAAAAAAGAGGCAAGAAAAATAAAGGAATGAAAAAAATTATACTTCAATTTATACTCAGTTCATCAGTTCTCTCTCTGGAGGTAAGATAGCATTTTTCATAATGATTCCTTCTAAATTGTCTTGGATCATTGTATTTGATCAAAGTAACTAAATCTTTCATAGTTGAGCATTGTTACAATATTACTCTAACTGTGGACAATGATCTCCTGGTTCTACTCACTTCATTCTGTATCAATTCATATAGGTCTTCCCAGGTTTTTCTGAAACCACTGCCCTCATTTCTTATTATTTCACATAGTACAATAGTATTCCATTCCATTCATATACCACTTGTTCATCCATTCCCCAACTGATGGGCATATAGTCAATTTCCAATAACAGACTTTATTATTAACCAAAAAATAGTGACTACCAACTCATATATCCATCACTACAAAGTCTCTATAAGAAAAATAATTCAATTCAATAAATATTTATGTGCCTTCCATGATGTAGCAGGCACTGTGCTAACCACTGATAACCACAAATAAGAAAAAGAAAGATGGTCCCTCAAAGAGCTTACAATCTAATATGGGAAGACACCACACAAAAGGAAGGTGAAAAGGGAAAGAGAAACCAGGAAGTATGATGTTCTATGGAGTCAAAACCAAGCAAAGATGCAGATGGAAAATAGAGAGTTACCTGGAAAGTTCTGATCTAAGCCCTCATAAAAAGAGGCTTTGGAAGGAGTTAACTGCTCCACCCTGGAATCAGAAGGGAGAGAGGCAACTGAAGAAGTTGGAAAGGTGTCAAGTATCCAAAACTGAGTCAATTACCATGGTGATGAGATTTCAGGTGATCAGCTTATCTTGGGGAAAGGCATGATGTTCTGCAGAATCCAAATCAAGCAGAGCTCTTGATGGAAAATGAAGAGTTACGTTTATTTGTCAAGGGCATCCTTGATCAGGTTTGAAGAGAAAAATCAGACTTCTATAAATTATATTCTATGGTAGACCACATATTACAATCACAGAATTATCTGAAACATATAGAGAATACAAGATCTCATGGTACATTGTATTTGTTGCTTACAAAATTCACTGGACTTAGCAGAAAAAAATGCTTCCTTAAAGCTTTCTCCCAACAAAGTGTCTTCCATATTTATGAATCATAAAAGATTCCTTGAGAGATATACAAGCAACTTCATTTAATGACTCTCTAATTATTAACATGAAGTAAGGCACAAAATAGGAAGAACTATGCTTTCCAGAAGCAGTTTGCTACCATCACAGAAGTCACCCAACAGATGGTGTGTGGTAGACCTGAGTAGGCTGCATCATATTACCAGTGAGAAATTTCACAGAGGAAGTAGCAGAAAGAATGTCGTCAGAGAGACGTATGACTGGAAAAGAACTTGGGCCAATAATGAAACAAGAACAAATGATAGCTGATAAATGGCCTATAGGTCACACCGTTATCCGTGTGATGGCAAAAGACATAAAAGAAGACTTCCATCACATTGGATATAGACCCTGCAGATGAATTAAAGGATGGCATTAACCAGAGTTGCACAGAATTAGGAGGTTTCCCAAGTAGGTGGAAGGGTTGCAATCTGCATCACTGGAGGGAATGACTATACTGATGAGATCACATAAGATCATAGATTATAATTAGACCTAGAAAGGTCCTTAGAGGTGATTGATCTAGTTCAACTCCCTCACTTTACAGATAAGGGAACTGAGGCAGAGAGTTTAAGTGACTTAACCAGGGTCACACAGCTAGTTAAATATCTAAAGAAGAATTTGAACCTAGTTCTTCCTTATGAAGTCCAATGCTCTATTCACAATGTCATGCAACAGCAGTAAATGGACAGCATGCCAGTGCAGGGAGGTTGATTGATATCTGGTGGACGAATGTACAGATCTGCCAGGCATAAAAAGCTCAGTAGCAGAGGACTTCTGATGATTATGAAACTAGCAGCGAGAGAATGCAGATCATCGGAGTGAAGTAAACTCATAAGAGTGAGTTTTCACCTGCCATGAAGATGGAGCCATGGTGACTGAAAATTCTTACCTATCTTTCTAAGCACATTCACAAAGTCCTTTTAAGGAAGTTCAGTCATTAGATACTTGGGTATATGTATCTTCCCCTTTCGGACAGTAGCATTCAAGAAATATGAATATCTGTGTGGAGCTGCTGGGGCAATTATCACAGGAAGCAAGAGCATCTATATCACTAAAGGGTGTCTTTCATTTACCAGTGATGAAAAGAATGCCAACAGCCTTGACTATCAGCCACCTGTGTGATGAGGCCTGTCCAAAATGTTTTTCTACCCTTAGGGAAGCAGCTGCAGCAGAAGCCCCAGGCTCCTACACTTCAATGTTTCCTTTTGTTTTCTATTTTACAGAATTCCCATAGCTTCAATCAGGCACAATGTCAAGTTCATTTCACATCATACAAGTCCAGTTCCTACAACTGACAACAACTAATTGTGGCTTTAAGTAGTTTAAACAGAGAATAATAGCTTTGTTTCCCAAAAGAAATATAGGGAGCAATACGACATTTCTCTGATTGGGAAAAGTCATTTAATTTCTTACTTTGGAGGATCAATGATTTCAGCAGATCCTCTTGTTTTCTGATCTACCTTTATTAAACTTTTTCTCATGGACTTACATCAAAACTGTCATGTATGTGTCAAAACCTTATTCCTTGGTTGATCCTAGGTTAGGATTACAATGCAATCCCTTCAGTCACTGAGCAGCAGCTAATGAAAGTTTTACAAAATTCAAAAATCAGCTAGAACTATGTAGAGCACAAGGTGATGATAATGTTGAATTTTACATATCAATACTCTAAAATTTTAAATAATAACCTTACAAATAAGTTATTAATGCTTAAAACTGTACTAAGACTTTTGTAAAGCCAGGTATATAGCATTTCTTCTGCACTGATCATCCTTGGAAATAGGATTGTCTGCTTGTCCATTCAGTATTTTTTCATTATTCATTAAGTTATTCTTAGTTTGGATTCTTCAGAGACGATGATCCATAGCCACACAGTACAACTGAAACAATATTGGTATGATAAAGGTCAGCTATTGGGTGATAAAAAGTTTGTTATATATTTTATTTTATTATTTTTCAAAGGAATAGCAAGTTGTACATAACAGATTTGCAATTTTATGTGCAATCATTTTTTTATTATACTCTGTTGCAGAAATCCTTGTTTTATTCCCTAAATTAAAAATAAAATAAATTAAAACTTAAAAAAAAGAAGTTTGGGATCACTGAAAGCATTTGACAGTGTGACAGCTGAATCTCCTACTATTACTCAAATCTGTAGGCCCAAGGTATATATAAAACACATATACAAACACACACAGAGGTTTGTATATGTGTACTATGTGTGTATATTTTATATACATATGTACATATACACACGCACACATACACACACACACATATATATGTGTGTGTGTGTGTGTGTGTGTGTGTGTGTGTGTATATATATATATATATATATATATATATATATATATATAAAATAGCAGCTAGTGTATGGTATAGTAGACAGGATGCTGGGCTTAGAGTCAGGAAAACCTGGGTTCATTTTCTCCTCTGACACTAGTAATTATGACCCTGGGTAAATCATTTACCCTCTATGTGATTCAGGCAATTCTTCAGGATTTCTCTACCAAGTTATAGATGGGTTATTGATCTATGAGAGTTCTCTTCTCAGTGAGATTTCATATATTCAATAATATATATTTATAGAAAAACTCAATGTTCTGCTTTTTCAGTACATTGTCTAGCTAGCTGCAGCTTTGAACAAAGTGCACATGGTGGGGAAGGGTAGAGAGAATTCTGGTACATATCATGGGTCACTGCAGAAACAACAAAAAATTCACCATCTGATGGCCAAACCTCTCTCCATACTTAGCTAGACTGGTCCTCTGACAGCAGACACATAATCCTTTGCTCTATAGAATGTAAGCTCCTTGAAGGCAAGGACAATTTTGTTTTAGTCTTACTGACTCTAGAACCTAGGACAATACTTTTTTTTTTTTACCAGACCTAAGATTTGTTTCACAGGTATAAAGGATTGCCTATAACAAAACTCCTTTTACCAAAGTAGATCGGCATCTGCTCCAAAGTGTATAGTCTTAGTGAACTGCCCAGGACACTCATAGGTTAAGCAGTCTTCCCCAGGTCTCCTAGTATTTGTCAGAGGCATTATCTGAATCAGGGTTTTCCTAATCACAAGGCCAGCTTTTAGCCACTATGCAGCACTGCCTCTTATATACCTTACACGGAGCAGATGTTTTGTTTTGGGTTTTTTTTTCACAGAGCAGAGGTTAACAAACATTTGTTGAATTGATTTGACTTGATCAAATTTGTCATAGATTGTTCTCCACTATCATGGACTTCAAGAATCCAGGTCTGTAACTACAACTGTAACACATCAGAGTAGGACTTTTGTAAAAGTGATTATAAAAGTTTAAGCTCTTGGACTAAAGGTCCAAGGTATATATAATGAGGTATCATGTTAATTATACTTGTCATATTTGTATCATACTGCTATTCATATAATTCAACTTCCCAATAAAGAATTAGGAATTTTGTTTTTCTTTGATTATATCATGACTCCCAATAAAATCATTTGAACTTGCCAATGAGAATTAGAACAGACAATATTCTCGGCCCCTAATCATTTACTCTTGGACTACAGACAGAAGGCTTTCATAGTATTATGGTCTATTACTAGGATTCATGTTCAACTGAATAAGTAGTACTTTCAGCATTCTTTGTACTTAAAAGAGAAAAGAATAATGACTGTGGAAGTGGATTAAAGAGGCTCAAAATACTGGCCCTATTTTTAGGAGGCAGTTTTTTAGGGGATATGTATCAATAAGACCAAGTAACAAGGGACAAAGTGCAAACATCATGGGAAGAGGCAATTGTTATCATAAAAGGATACTGACCCCAAGTTCCACTACGTTTCCTCACGTTGTTCCCAAATGCCCTTCCTTGTTCTTGACATATCCTTTATCTCCCACTAATGATGACCAGCATCAGGCCCCGCTGGCTTTTCCAGAAATGCTCTCAGCTACTCTGAAGTTCTACAGTCCTCATGATTCTGGTATCAAGATAAAAATCAATATTGACCTTCATTAGGCCTGACACCAGGACTACCAGAGGTAGAATGTTTTTCAAGTAAGGTGACCTGTCTATCATATGTGTTTTAATTATAGATTCATATTAATACATACATTAGGAAAGACAGCAAATGAACAGATTTACAAATTCAATGAAAGGTTCTTTAAAATCTTGCATAAACTTCAACGGGACGTGTGCAGCTGACGTTCAACTCTCGGGAAAGAAAAAGCTAAATGTGAAATTCGGTAAAAGGTACACAAATATAAAATTTAAAATGGTTTTGAATGTAGCCATATATCCTTTTTAAAGGTTTTTTAAAAACAGGGAGCTACTTATGTCCAGATAAGATTAAAAAATGAACATCAGTGAATATAACTCTTTTGAAAGAAAGAACATTTCAAATAGAAGAGGTCATGGAAGATAAAATGGAGAATGGAGAATAGAGAACAACTAGCATTTAAAGGGTGTTTTAAGGTTTCCAAAGTGCTTAACATAGATTGTCTCATTTGATTCTCACAAAAACCCTCTGAGGCAGGAACTATTACTATCTCCACTTTACAGATAAGAAAATTGAGGCTGATTGGTATTATGCAATTGGCCCAGGATTACATAGATAGTAGGTGCCTAGGATTTAAACTGAGGTCTTTCTGACTGCAAGTTAGAAAGTATCCCATGTGTTGTGCCTCATAGCTGATTCTACAGGACAATTTTGATTACAGAAGATGGAAAAAGTTTTGCACAAATGAAATCAAGACAGATATAAGTGAAGTAGTTAACTGGTGAAAAAATTTGTAGCAAACTCCTCAAATAAATGTCTGATGTATGAGATATATAGGGAGTACTTTTACATATACATATGTATATATGAGCTGTTCTCCAATAGACAAGTTATCAAAAGTTATGAGCAGGAAATTGAAATCTAAGTTATTGACAATTATGTGGGAAAATGCTCCAAGTCACTAATAATAATATAAATGCAAATTAAAATGACTGAGATTCTACCACATGCTATTCAAATGAACAACAATAAAAAATAAAGAAAATGGGAGCAGCTAGATGGTGCAGTGAGTAGAGCACCAGCCCTTGAGTCAGGAGGACCTGAGTTCAAATCCAGTCTCAGACACCTGACACACTTATTAGTTGTGTGAACTTGGGCAAGTCACTTAACCCCAATTGCCCTGCCTTCCCTCTCAAAAAAAAAAAATAAAGAAAATGATAGTGCTGGAGTGGGAGAACAGCACACTAATACACTGTTGGTAGAGTTATAGATTGGTCCAGCCATTCTGAGAAAAATAAACTGTTTTCTTTTTCCACTCAATTTTATTTTATAGGAAGGCAGAGCCACGATGGCGGAGAAAAGGCAGAGACTCTCCTGAGCTCTCCACTAAGTCCCTCCAATGAACTTTAAATAATACTTCAAAACAAATTCCAGAGCAGCAGAACCCAGAAAAGGATTGAGTGAAACAATTTTCCAACCAAAGACAACTTAGAAGGTTGGCAAGAAAGATCTGTTGCACCAAGGTGAGAGTGGAGCATAGTCCAGCACAGGCCATGTCCCAGAAAACCAGCAATAGGCCTTGGGGGCAACTTAATCAGTGGCAGCAGTGTTGGTTTTCAGACCTCTCAGGCCACAAACAGTAAGAGGTTTGGACAGCTGGTCAGTCTCTTTGCTGGAACTGGGGGCAGGGCTCTGTTGCATTGTCCATATTTGGATCTGGGTTGCAGTCCTGGGTCTCAGCCCTAGGAAGAGGAGGAGCATTAGCACACCAGAACCTTGTAGCCTCAGGGGAACTGGGACCCTCATCACAGTTCCAGGGCAGAAAAGGGTGTTTGTAGTTGCTCACAGACCAGACCACAAGTCAGGAGAGTAGTAAGCACATTTCTCCTTAGATGAAACCACCTTGGGAGCATCAAAAACTCACAGATGCCCAGAGTTATCTCTGAAAACAGCTGCACAAAAAAACCTAGAGCTTGGGACAGTGCCCCTTCACTCCAGAAGCAGAGCCCTACTTAAGCATAGAGTTAAAAGTCAAGAAATAGGCTGGGAAAATGAGTATACAGCAGAAAAAAAATCCTGACTCTAGAAAATTGCTACGTATGGTAATAGGGAAGATCAAAACACAAACTCAGAAGAAGACAACAAAGACAAAACTCCTACATCCAAAGCCTCAAAGAAAATATGAATTTGTCTCAGACCATGGTAGAACTCAAAAAGGATTTTAAAAATCAAGTAAGATAGACAGAGGAAAAATTGGGAAGAGAAATTAGACTGATGCAAGAAAATCATAAAAAAAGTCAACAGTTTAGTAAAGGAGGCACACACACACACACGTACGCATGCGCACACAAACACACACACACACACACACACACACACGGGAGAAAATAACATCTTGAAAAACAGAATAAGGGGCAGCTAGGTAGTGCAGTGAGTACAGCACCAGCCTCTGAGTCAGGAGGACCTGAGTTCAAATCCAGCCTCAGACACTTGACACATTTACTAGCTGTGTGACCTTGGGCAAGTCGCTTAACCCCAATAACACCAATAACTTCCACCTCAAACAAAAAAAAAAGAAAAAGAAAAACAGAATAGGCCAGATGGCAAAAGAGGCACAAAAATTCAATGAAGAGAATGCCTTAAAAAACAGAATTGGCCAAATGGAGAAGGAGGGACGAAGAGTTCACTGAAGAAAATAATTCCCTAAAAATTAGAATTGGGCAAGTGGAAACTAATGACTCCATGAGACATCAAGAAGCAATAAAAATCAAAAGAATGAAAAAAAGAAGAAAATATCTCAAAGGAAAAAAATAACTGACTTAGGAAATAGGTCAAGAAGAGATAATTTAAGAACTACTGGACTTCCTGAAAGCCATGATGAAAAAAAGAGCCTAGACATCATCTCTCAAGAGATTATCAAGGAAAACTACCCTGATAGTCTAGAACCAGAAGATAAAATAGAAATTAAAAGAATCCCTTGATCACCTCCTGAAAGAGCTCCCCAAATGAAAACTCCCAGGAATATTTATAGCCAAACTCCAGAGCTCCCAAGTCAAGGAGAAAATATTGCAAGCAGCCAGAAATAAACAATTCAAATATCATGGAGCCATACTCAGAATAACACAAGATTTAGCAGTTTCTACATTAAAACATCAGGGGGCTTGGAATATGATATTCCGAAAGGCAAAAGAGCTAGGATTACAACCAGGAATCACCTACCCAGAAAAAATGAGTATAATTCTGGGGAGAAAATGAAAATTCAGTGAAATAGGGGACTTTCAATTATTCCTGATGAAAAAATCAGAGCTGAATAGAAACTTTGACTTTCAAATACAAGACTCAAGAGAAACATAAGAAGGTAAACAGGAAAGTGAAATGGAAGGAATATCTAAAAAAAATTATGGGTGAGAAAGGGGAATGCATTGGGTAAAGGGGAAAGGGAGAGATAGAATGACATAAAAGAGGTGTAAATAAGCTTTTACAATGGAGGAGAAGATAAGGGGGTGGCAGACAACGCTTGAACCTTATTCTCATTGGAACTGGCTCAAAGAGGGAATAACTCAGCTGAGTGTAGAAATCTATCTTACCCTACAGGAGAATAGGAGGGGAAGGGTATAAGAGAAGGTAGAAAAGGGGGGCTGACAGAAGGGAAGACAGATTGCAGGAGATAAAAGCCAGAAGCAAAACACTTTTGAGAATGGACAGGGTGGAAGAAGAAAGAGTAGGATAAACAGGGGGAAAATAGAATGGAGGGAACTACATGGTTGTATTAATAACTGTGAAAAAATACTTGAAGTTGCTCTGATAAAGACTTCATTTCTCAAATATATAGAGAATGGAATCAAATTTATAGAAATAAGAGCCATTCCTCAATTGATAAGTGGTCAAAGGATATGAACAGGCAGTTTTCAGATGAAGTAATCAAAGTTATCTGTAGTCATATAAAAATGCTCTAAATCATTATTGATTAGAGAAATGAAAATTAAAACAACTCTGAGCTACCACCCCACACTTATCAGATTGGCTAATATGACAGAAAAGGAATATGACAAATGTTGGAGGGGATGTGGGAAAATTGAGACACTAATGCACAGTTGGTGAAGTTGCATAGTGATTCAACCATTTTGTAGAGCAATTCGTAACTGTGCCCATAGGGCTATAAAACCATGCATACCCTTTGATCAAGCAATACTATTACTAGGTTTATATCCCAAGAGACAAAAAAGGTAAAGGACCTTTATGTAAAAAAATGTTTATATCAGCTCTTTTAGTGGTGCAAAGAACTGAAAATTGAGGGGATGCCCATTGATTGGGGAATGGCTGAATAAGTTGTGGTATATGATTGTGATGGAATACTATTGTGAATAAAAAATGACAAGCAGGATGCTCTCAGAAAAAAACTGGAAAGACTTACATGAGACGATGCAAAATGAAATGAGCAGAACCAAGAGAATGTTATATACAGTAACAGCAATATTATAAGATGATCAACTATGAATGACTTAGCTATTCTCAGCAATGTAATGATGCAAAATAATTCTGAAGGACTTATGATGAAAAATGCTATCTCCAGAGAAAGAACTGATGAAGTCTGAATGCAGATTGAAGCATACTTTTTCTTTACTTTCTTTAACTTTTTTAGTCTGTATTTTCTTTCACAGCATGGCTAACATGGAAATATATTTTGAATGACTGCACATCCATAAACTTGCCTTTCTCAATGAGGAGGGAAGAGGAGGGAGGCAGAGAATTTGGAACTCGAGAATTTTTTAAAATGAATATTAAAATTGCTTTTATATGTACTTGGCTGAAATAAAATATTAAATTTAAATAAAAATAAACTAGAAAATTAAAAAAATCTTTTCAGTTCCATATTCTCTTTCTCTACCAAACCCCTCCCCCACCCATTGAGAAGGCAAGAAATACAAAACTCATTACATATATGAAGTCATGCAAAAGATATTTCCATATTAGTTATATTCTGGGGAGAAAAGAACAAGAGAAAGGAAAAGAAAAAATATACTTCAATATGCACTCTACCTCCATCAGTTCTCTATCTGGAGGTTAGTAGCATTTTTCTTCATGAGTCTCTTGGAATTGTGATGGGTCATCGTTTCAATCAGTTATTAAGTCTTTCACAATTGATTAGCTTTACAATATCGATGTTACTATATAAATTGTTCTCTTGGTTCTTCTCACTTCACTTTGCATCAGTTCATAAAAGTCTTCCCTTCAGCATAATAATATTCAATCACATTCATACACCATAACTTGTTTAGCCATTCCCCAGTTAATAGATATCCTCTCAGTTTCTAATTCTTTGCCTTCACAAAAACATAAATATTTTCATACATATTGGCCCTTCTTTTTCTTTGATCTCTTTGGGGTACCAGAAAACAATTTTCATCTATACCCTCAAAGTCACTAAGCTGTGAATACACATTGACCACTGTGATGCCACTACTAGACTTATAACCCAATGCATTCAAGAAAAGAAGAAAGGGCATATATGTAGAAAAATTACTTATGATAGCATTTTCTGTTATAGCAAAGACCTGGGGGAAAAGTAGATGTTCATCACTTGGGAAATGTCTGAACAAATCATGGTACAGTATGTTAACATGGTAGGATATTATACCATAAGAAATGATGAAAGGGACGGGTTCAGAGTGCAGACTGTGCAAACCTGTGCAGATTTACATGAATTGATGGAGAGTGAAGTGAGCAAACTAGAATAATTTATACAGTAATAATAGTATTGTAAAGAGAAAAAAACTTTGAAAGACTTAAGAACTCTGTTGAATACAATTACCAACCATGACTCTAGAGAGATGATAATGAAATATCCTCCTGGCAGAGAGGAAGTGGACTTGAGGTGCAGAACGAGACATACATTTTTGGACATGGCCAATGCGTGGATTTGTTTTACTTGATATACTTATTAGTTACAAGAGTTTTATTTTTCTCTTGTTTCCATGGGAGGAGGGAATTCAGAGGGGATATAGTAATAGTGTTGCTTCTGGAAAAAGAGGAAAAGGAAATAGAGTCACTGAAGAATTTTTAAAATGCAAAGAGAAAAAAAATTCAGTGAGAAACACAAACAGTACAGCTTTTAAAGTAACATATTTATTGTACACATCCACATATATTTAAAACAAGCTATACATGATAGAGATTTGTGGTTTCATAATATTTTTTCTCTCATTTCAGATATAGAAATGTTCAAGAAGGAATTAATTTCACAAAAAATTTACACTTACCCATAGTCATTTGAATTCTCTATTGTAATTTTAGAATTGCAACAATCTATTATATTTGGAAAATGTGTCTGAACACATATGGAAGGTTACCTAAAAGCTACATGTCACTTTGATGTTTTGATACTGAGATATCATATGTGAATATATATGAGCACATATGTGAATATATGCATACATATGATGTATATGAAATAAATGTCCAAATTTTGGGGTATTGAAAAACTGTAGCATGTGAAGTCTCATTCCTATACTATGAAATAGAAAATATGCATATTCTAATATGATCAGTCTATTAGAGTGCAAGAAACTAAAGAAAATAAGGTATTACCTAAATCTCTTTTGGTTTCATCAAATTTTTACCCCCAAATAACTTTAATACAAAAATATTTTTAAAAGAAAAATTAACAACATCCTATAGCTTGAATTCTTTGTTTTCTTAACTAGATTTACCCTTTTGGAAACTAAATTATGATCATGATGGTTAGGAATAATACATTTAAAGACATGAACAACATGGAGCTTATTTTTGAAACTTGCCTCATTTGTCAAAAAGATCAAAGAAGATTTAGGAAGATGGAATCACAGCACACTCTCCTGGCTTATGTATGTATCATTTTCCTTAGAATGAATTTGTTTCCTAAGTTTTCCACTCTCGAGTTATCTAATTGATATTCGAAACATGTGGGAGGTGGGGGAAGGTAAAGAATATGACCGATTCAAAAAAGAGAACAATTAGAAATCTCCCCTTAACTGTGACTGTTACTATTGTACAGTTATGAAGAAAAAACCCACTGGTTTTTTTTATTGGTGTTGGATTTTAAAGGAGTCCAGGACAGTAAGCTACCGAGGGCAGAAATACTAAATTCAATACAACAAACACTTGTCAAGAGTCTACTATCTAGAATACATGGTGCTAGGCACTAGGGATATAAAAACAAATGAAATTGCTTTCAAGGAGTTTGCACTCTAACTGGCTGAATAAAGTATGTACATACAAATACCTTGTATTAAGTAAATTTTTATAAAATACTTTGTATTAAGTAAATAATACCAATAGCAAATACCAAAAGTAATTTCAGGGGGAAGAAAACGCTAATAACTGGGCATCTGGAAAGGTATTGGATAAGAGCTGAAATCTGAGCTGTGCTTTGAAGGAACCTGGTGCCATTTTTCAACAGATCTAATTGTTAGAAAATTATGGTTTTCCCCATCAATTCTAAACTTTCCTCTTTTTAATATCTACCCAATGCTCCTACTTCTGCCCTCTTTGGTCTAGCTGCAGAACAAATCTAGTTGCTCTTCCATGTTATAGCCCTTCAAGTACTTGTAGACAGCTATCATGCCCCATCCCCTGGAGCTTCTTTTCTTTAGGTTAAGCATCACCAGTTCTTTCAACTGATCTCTATGTGGCATGAAGCCAAAGAGTAGTCATTTATGGCATCTCTCCTCTGATACTAACACCACCCTGGTGTAGGCCTTCATTGCCTCGTTCCTGGACTATTGAAACAGCCTGCTGGTTAGAGGTTGGTCTCAAGTCTCCCCCTACTTTAGTGCCTACTCCACTCACCTATCAAATTGATCTTCCTAGAGCAGAAGTCTGATTATGTAATAAATTATATCATAATGCCCCCCCTTCAATAAACTCCATTGATGTCTTCTCATCTCCAGAATCAGATATGAAACCCTGTGGCTTTTAAAATGCTTCATCAACTTGCCCCCTCTACATTTCCAGTTTGCTCACACCTTGCTCACCCCCACAATACTTTCTGATCTAGTGCTGCTGGTCCCCTTGTCCTTAGCACAAAATTCTCCATCTCCTAATTCTGGGGCATTCTTACTGACTGCCCCCCATTCATGGAATTCTTTCCCTCCCCATTGCTGCTGTCTGGTTTTCTTAAAGTCCCAGCTTCTGTAAGAAGCCTTTCTCAATCCTACTTAGCCGCACTGTTGATTGCCTCCTATGTATCCTGTCTCTATCTTGTTTATACAGAGTTGCTGCATGTTGTCTCCTTGATTAATCTGTGAGCTGCTTGAGAGCAGGGATTGCTCTTTGCCTTTCTTTGTATCTCTAGCGCTGAGCACACTGCCTGGCATATGTTGTTCAGTCATTTTTCTGTTCTGTCTGACTCTTGTGATGCCATTTGGAACCCCAAATGAATGAATGTAAATAGCAATTGTTTGCTGTTCTAGCCAGAAACTTTGAGGGTCTTCCCCTCTTAGACTGATGTGTTGGGATGGTAAATTGGGCCATCTTTTGTCTCAATTTTCACCTAGCCCTTTGTCATTGAATGGGTGTTGCTTCAGACAGACTGAGACCTGGGAAAGACCTAATTTAGAAAAGTCTGTCACTGAATCCCAGGACATTTCCAGTTATCTTGACTTTTGGAAAAGTCCAAGTGTCTTGCCACTGGATTTTGATGACTCTGGAGGACAGAGTGAGGCTCTCAACTTTGTATAGCTCTGTATAGCTTTGTATAGCTCTGCTTCACTTAAATCCAATTTACATGCAAGTCAAAACATCACCCTAGTGATATCATTGGTCCTCTTCAAGAACAAAGGATGAACAATAGATGAGGAAACAGGCAAACAAGGGGTAGGTGAATTGCCCAGGATCACACAGTTAATAAGTGTCTAAGGCCAGATGTGAAGTCAGGAACTCTATCCCGTGTACCACCTAGCTACCTGGAAGATACCAATTGCTTAGTAAATGCATACTGGTTGAGTGACTAACAGTCAATTTAGAAAGAGGTCTCTACTGGAGTGCCTTAGGGTCACTGCATTTTGCTGTGCTGATTAACATTTTAATTAGTGACTTGGAGCCTGGGTAGAGGTTTGGGGCAGGAGGATCAAAAAGAAGACTGTTGCAGTAGTCCAGGTGTGAGGTGATCAGAGCTTTACCAGGGTGGTGGCAGTGGCAGTGGCAATGGCAGTGGCAGAGGAGAGAAAGTCCAGACAAAATCTCTAGGTATCCTTTTCTACATCAAAATCCTAGGTTCAGGAACAACCTAGGGCACTCAAAATTTTCTCCATGGATCTCTGCCATTGAAAAGGTAACCTAAGTGGAAGTGCAAACTCAGCAGCAATAGAACAAGCAGCTTCAGTTGGAGAGTAAATAAAATCAGGTAAACTTTGAATGAGTATGATGCCCCTAAGATTAGGCACTTAGGACTGATTACTCAGGGTTTCTAGGCCAGCAAGCAAACCTATTCTTTATGGACCTGAAATCCATAAGGATTCTCAGCAAGTCAAGAAGTCTGTGTCTTTTTACAAACAAAAGAAAAATGAAAGCATTTATGAGCCAGACATTAGCATTTAGGGATGCAAAATCTATACATCTCATATTAGTCTCAATAGCAATACACATAAAATATTCAGTAATATGGAGTTATGATTACTTAAACATTCAACTCTGCAAAAGTCATCTAAGAAGAAACTGGTCTAACATGTAAAGGAAATACACCAGAAAAAGATGACTACATTTCTAGCCTTTAAAAATTGCCAATTTTTCTCTAGATCCCAAAAACTAAGGGGTCCAATAAAAAGAATCCATGATGGAGTATCTCCCCATTGGGTCACTACAAGTGTGAAGGACCCCAATGTTTATCTCAGACTAGCCCCTACATGAAGCCATACAAATTCTACAGTCCCTTATCCCAACACAAACTTTCATTGATGAATCAGGGTCCCTAGAGAGCTGGCTAGCTACCATTACAATTCTTCTCTGAGTTTTAGGTGCTGTGACTATTGTGTCTTGGTCCAATATGTAATGTGAAAGGAATTGGGACTTGTACTTTTTTATTTTCTTATCTTTCCTGGATGAATTAATTTTCCTTGATTTTGTCTCTGGTCATTTGGCTCAATCCAACATGGGATACATGTTAGATTTCTCTCCCTGGACTTTGGCCTGGTTGCATCAATTTTATTAGTCTCCTGGGGGACCTTCCCGGAGATCCCAATGGCTCCAGCTTTAGAGGATCTCTTGCAGATAGATAGGTTAAGACACCTCCCTCCAACTTCTTTACAGAGGCAGGGGACTAGGGGTATAGAGCAAAAGATATAACAGACTTTTTCAACAGTGTTGTTCAACTTTTTTTGGTCTTTTTTTCTTGTTTATTGTAAGGGATGCTTTCTGGAAGGGATTGGAGAAAGGAACTGGTAGGAAACATAGGTGATATAAAAACAAAAGATACCTATAAAATCTTATTTGAAAAAATCTCTCTTGCTTCTGATACATCCCTCCAGTAGAATGCAACCAACTTAGGTATTATTTTTAGTTTTATCTTTGCAACTCTGACACCTAACACAGTACTTTACATATAATTTAATAAATAAATATAATTTAATAAATCTGTTTTGAGTGGAACTAAATTACCTTACAGTTAAGTTGACTTCTTGGCCATACAGTGGCATATGAACCTTCTCTTTCCATGACTTATGACTTTTCTGGAATCTTCTTCTTCCTGTTAAAAATTCATCCTGTCTGATGGAGCTCCCAACAGATTTTGCTTTGGAGACTCCCAGCTCATAGAGGAACTGAGATAATAAACATAGCCTGGACCTTTTGCTTAAGTTGCTTCCTAGAAAGCTGAATCCTGGCTCCATTCCCCACTCTTGGGTAGAGAGTGGAGAGAGTGCTTTCTAAACTATAGGTTTGACAATAGAAAAAAGAAAATACCTGACACATACACCCAATAAACAATACTAAATCAGTGCCTTTATGAAATGTGCTATAAGGACAAAGCATAGCACTGACTATTCATATGCTAATAAATAGTCAGTGAAGGCTAGGCTTGGATTCTCCAAAACTTTAAAGGACATCTCAGAGTCTAAGAACATCTTATATAGAACTTTCTTCTTAGCCAGCACCTTCCAGGATTTTTCAAAAAATGTTTATTGTCTAATTGTGCATGGTGACTTTCCAATACTAGAAGGAAAGCATCTAACGCATTTGAAAAGCAGCACTCCTTGGCCCCCTGCTGGCTATAGTCTGTATCTTCCTCCCTTAATATTCTTATGGATAATGTTTAATCATGCACTCAAGATGGACAAACCCAGATGATGATAATTTAGCAAGTAGAGACTCAGTATGCACCCCTGCAATCTACCTGCAGCACTAGAAATTCTGATTACCCTAAACAACAGTCATGCAAGTGACCCCAGACTTGATCTGTGGGTTGAATGCAAACCTCAACCTTTGCTTCTGAGCAAAGGGTACATGGATTTAGTAACTAGAAGATATTTTAGCTTTTCATTACTCAGTGCAATATAGTAATCCATCATTTAATATGAATATTCTTCTAGTGATGCTATATAGATAAAATCATGGAACAAGACAATACTCTATGAAATAAAAAGTGCTAGTGGTCCCCAGTTCAATAGAGCCATATATTATAGAAACTATAGGTTCCAGTGTTTTGCCTACAATGATTTACATGCAAGAAGTGGTGTTAAAGATATAATCCACAAAATTTATGATTGGAAAAGAGGATGAGCTGGTCCTTGCAAGTGACAACATATAATAGCTTAAATACTGTACTGATACTCATAGAATCTTAAAAAATGAAGATGAAAGTCTCATGGGGCTTATAGGAGGCATAAACAGTCACATAGGATAAGAAGGCATATCTAGCTTGCATTCTACACCACTGGAAAGAATACCTATCCCAATAAAATTGCAGGTCCACTGGAGTATTGCTAAATGTAAGTAATATAAAATAAAATAATTTTAAAATGGACTTTAAATTGGTCAAGTCACTTAACCTCCATAGGCCTCAGTTTCTTCATCTATAAAATTAGGGGGTTGGACTAGATATCCCCTGACTTGCCCTCTAACTCTGTATCTATGATTCTATGAGCCAACAATTTTGGTGCTCCATAAAGGATTTGCTTTCCCTGGTACAGTAAAATTTCACTTATTTGGACAATAGAAGGACAGAGAAAGGAGGCAATCTAGATTATAGAATGTGTTTTTAAAAGGAATTGTTTCATTATTTTTATATATACTCAAATGTTCAAATGGGGCTGTGATCTAATCAATTCAGAATCCCTCTGATTCAGTTTGCTGCCAATATATACCTGCCCATCCCATGCAACTCTTGACTACATACTCCCTTAAATTTGCCACAGGATGTCCACCAAACATACTGGAGGCCTTCTTTTATTTCTCCTAACATTGAGAGGTATGCTTGACATATTACAAGTCCATTATTTGTAATATCTTTTACTAGTGTTTTTTTTTGGAGCTCCTCATTGGTTATATATCATTGCCTACTTATACATAGGCTTCTCTACTTTACCCTGTGTCATGTTTTTAAAGTCTTTTGAAATAGTTATATTCCAAGTCTTGCTGCAACATAGGAGTAATGATAATATCATTAGAATATTAGGACCAAAAAGATGGGCTTTTGCTTTCATGGGTCATGGGTTCATAAAATAGCTTTGCCATTTCCCAAAGGCAATTCTTCCTACTCCTTTCCTGTTCAACTCTGGTCTCACCTTGTTGTCCATTTCTACTTTCTGCCCCAATGTGTTTTCTGATAGGTGAGCTCTATAGATTAGTTGCCCATCTAAATACATGTGATATTTCATATTTAAGTCAAATCACTCTTAACAATTTGTTGCCTTTAGAAAATATTTCAATAAACAGGTAAGATTAATATTAATTTTTGCATGTTAAGTTCCAAAATGCCTTCCCTTTCCTCTCAAATAAAGAAATTATAAGACTGTCTTTTGTTTTCCCATTATAGTAATTTTTGGATAAAAACTGACGACTCCAGAATTAGAATTAAACTCTTCCTTGTAACCAAGTAAAACACATAAGCCAATACCACCACCAATAGCAGTAGCTACCTGACAACAGTGTCTGAAGCATAGTAGAAAGACAGATAGCCTAGAAGACCTGGCTTCAGGTCCCACCTCTGACATGCCCTAGTCATCGTGCTCAGCAAATCTCTTAGTCTTTCAGTGCTCTCAGGCAAATCTCTGACACTCTAAATTGCAGAGAAGGTACTGAACTGCACTGGTGGTAGACGAATTCTTGGCAGATGGGCTAAACCAGCTTGAGGGTAACTGAAAGGCCTCAAACCCATCGGTGAGTTAGGGGGTGTCGACCCCAAGCACATGAATACTTCCCTCAGCAGGAATGGACAAATGAGAACAATTTGTTCCAAAGCCAGGAAGGCGCCTGAAGCAGGTGCTATGGAGTGCTTAGATCTTGGTCAAACATTGAAGACGCCAAGGTCATCCACTGCATCCTAGGCCATGACCAGTAGTCTTGATTTTTGTCTTTACACTGTACTTGGATGACTCTGGAAGACAGAGTGAGGCTGATGACTTTGTGCAGCCCTGCCTCACTTAAATCCAATTAACATGCAAGACAAGACATTACTCATATCGTGATAGGTCTTCTTTGAAAGTGAAGGATAAACAACAACAGAGGAATTTCCTCACCAGTAACTGTGTAGAACTATGAAATCACAAGTCTGGTCTGTAACATGACAGTGCTCACTATGAAAGTACATGTTAGTTCTGTTCTCCTTTCTCCTGCCTCTCTGGGGCATGTTTTATTATGTTTTCTTCTGGACTATTATTCCTTTTTACCCCAATTGCTCCAAATGTATTTTTACTTTCAGTGGTCTTTTCATTTACATTGTCGTACTCATTTTTTGTTTTCTTTTAGTTGCACTTATTGTACTCCCTATTGATTCATATAAATTTTCCTATGTTTCTCTAAATTCCTTATATTTATTATTTCTTATAAGTCTTGTTTAGATCATTAATTTTTACATTCTATGAAAAAAGTTTTGAGAAAAGTGAAACTTTAACCCAGATCCCGAATTGGATCATTACTATTCTGAATCAGTGAAGTCCTAATTGATTTTAGTTATTTTGATGTTCTAATTTAAACTTTAGCTTGGAGTCATTTTGTTTTTCTCTTAGAAAATTCATAAAACTTGATTTGCACACTCTTTGTCTTTCAAAATAAAATTCTAACAAAGATAGATGCTTGGAATTCAATTTTTTTTTCGTCTTTAAAAACTACCACTAGGTGGTGCTTTTTTCATTACCTCTAAAATCGCTAAAGTTCATTTATTCTGCCTGCCTCTCTGAGTTAATTTTGAGTTGATTCAAGCAAAATAGTTCATCTGGTTCAGGATGTCCCTAGATATAGCCCAAAGCTGATATAGTCTAAAGAAGGTATAAATATGATCATTGATTTACACTAACAAATGGAGAAATACTAGTCTAACTTTAAAGCCTAGTGTGCAGCTTGTAATTTCCTTACAAACTCTTTTAGAGATAATGATTTTCACAGCTTATACATAAGGACAATTTAGAAAATATCACAATGAATCATAACATCATTAAAATATTCTACATTTTCAGAAAGGTATTCAAGCTATTTCTATCCTGGGAGTGGTAAGCTTGTAAAAATGTCAGAGAATTTTGTACTTGTCTTCTATAAGGGATGGATGAAATCCTTTGGCAACATATCAGCCAAGCAGCATTTATTAGATACCTACTATGTTTTAGGCACAGTGATAGAGGTTGGGGATACAAATACAAAATTCAGATAGCCCCTGCCCTCTAGAAGCCTGAATTCTACTGGGATCTCTTATACCCGGAACTACGAAATGATCCTTCAATGAACAGATGAAGATGATGAAAATGTCATCTATTTTAACATAGAAAGCTGGAAAAGAAAGCTGTTTTCTAGCTAGTTTCTAAAACTATTTATAAACCATCTTATTGCCAGGCAATTCGTTGCTTAAATAAAGAATAGAAAAGCAAACCTGTAATTAGAGGGAGTGTAAAATGGGACATTTGGAAGTGGGTGGAAGTTGCTTGCTTATTTATGGATCAATAACATGCTTTCAGAGGGTGGTTTTACTGCCAGTAGCATTCATGGTAATCAGCAAGAACAATACGGCTGAGAAGATTTTCAATAAGTCAGAAATACAAAAATCCAATGAAAACTAATGAAGCAATTTAAGCAGGTTCGATTCTGAATCTTTATGTGAATATTAAAGGGAGAAAATGTTTTCTAAGTGAAAACTTCCTACTGATTACTGTTAGACTGGTAAACTCAACTAATTCAATAGCTATCGCTTTTATTATTAAATATCCATATTCTAGTTGTGATTTCACTTGTCCCTATCATCAAAGGTCAAAATTTCTAGCAGGGCACACCTTCTAGAAGGTTGGTAAAAATGGTCTATCTAAATGAGTGTGGCTCCAGAGTCTCTGGGTGATGTTTATCATTGATAAACCCAGATTCATTAGCCAGGAGGAAATGAGAGAGGAAGCAAGTTCCAGACAGAAAGATTACAATGGGGAAGAAAGAAGGTGAGAAGCAGGTTAAAGGTCTAGGAGTTCTAGGCAAGCTAGAAATTCTTACTTTGGCCTCAGCTTGCAAACACTGGAGGTCCTGTTCCCTTCACTCCCCTGTACTCTGCCTGCCTCCTCTGCCTTGTCCTTCAGGGATCACCTCCTACATATTTGATGAGGGGTTCGTTAGAAAGAAAAGCTTAAAAAATGGCAAATGATATCCAATACAAAAGAATAAGATTTAGTTCCTTATAAATCCATATGTAAGACTTATAAATCTATATTTTTAAGAAAAATGTGTCCTCATGGTTTGATCTTTTGCTATTCTATGCTAAGATCAAACTGGGAGAACTGGAGTTGCTGGGACCATAATAAAAAAATCCAGAGAATGGTCCTGAAGGCATGTTCACTCAGTGGCTACACCTAGGTAGGTGAAGGGAAATTCTATAATACCCTGAATCAATCAATCTACCAACAAGCATTTATTGTTTACTATACGTCTAGCTCCATGTTAGGTTCTGGAGCTACGTAAAAAAAAAACCCCAACATTTCCTGCCCTCAAGGACCTCACATTCTGATGGGGGTGATAGTAGGTACATAAATAGGTAATTAAGATATATACAGAGTAGCTGGAAGGAAGCCTTAGAGGGGAAGGCAATAGCAGCTGGGTGGAAGGGAAACACCTCCTGTTGAAGGTGTGGTTGGAGCTGGGTCTTCAAGGATGCTCTGGGAAAAAGAGGTAGGGAAAGGAAACATTCCTGGCACAAGGACTGAAGTCCTACAATTGCCATCCTGCTGTAAAATCCTCTGCTTCTGTAGTGTATGGAGATGAGAAGTTTATATTAAATAAGTGAACTTCCTTATTTTTTCTCTTGTAGCTCAGGAGTAGAAGAATAAGCAAAGAAATGGAGCCTCACCCCTAAGGGTGGGTATTGAGATTTACCGTAGTTTCTGTTACTACGGCTGCTACTGTTGAGATCACCAGGCTTTTAAAAATTAAACCATTTTTCTTTCAAAACCTTAAGAAATCTAAATTATTTGCTAATAATGTGCTGGATCTAAGAAGGAAAAAAAGAGGAGTTTCCAATAGGAATGGGCTGTGAAGGTAGGAAGAGAGCCAAGTGTGCCTGACTACCAACCCTAGGACTCTGAGGCTGGACACATGTAGGACTCTGTCCCATACGTGGGTGGGTGTTCCTGTTACAGGCAAAAGGCAAAGGCTTCGTTAAGAAGCTTTCTTAGATATAGGCACTTCCCCTGAGGCTGAAAGTTCTTATGTCATAGAATTAATCAGTAAAGAACTGGAAAGGAGCTGAGAGGCCGTCTAGCACCATTCGTCCTAAGCAGAGCTTCCCCTCTAAAACATCACAATCAACGAGTTATCCGGGATCCGTTTGAAGACCACCCTTAGCAGGGACATGGTTAGCTCTAGTGTTGTCTTCCTATTGTTTTCCTGGGTATATGTTACTCGCTCACACAGCTCCAGGGAAGATAAGTCGGTTGGCACTTTGGGAACCACCGCTTTTTCACAAATGTAAATCACATTCCCTCGTTGGTGAACTGACAGCAATCTGTATCCCCTTCCTTCTACAACTCACATACCCCTGAAATCACACGGGCTGTGCTGCCTGGCTCTCCTTCCTTTAACCACGATTGTATAGGAATCAGATCTTTTTTCCCATCCAAATCCATGTACCCGTGTCATTGATATAAACAGACTATGAAAAGACCCACAGAAAACAGTCACGAAAATAGGAGCTAAAGAAACCTCCAATCACACTGGCTCACTGTTACAGACCCCTGCCAACAGTCATTATCATTTGTGTGGTACTTTGCCCTGCAGCTATAGAATGACCTTGGCCAGTTTTATAACCTGAGTAGTTTTATGGCAGTGAATGAAACCTGAGATTAATACCTCCATGGTTAATCACTAGCCTATTTGCAGAAGGATTCCTAACTGTTGTTGCTCCTTGTCCAGGCTACATCCAGGCCTAGTGTACCTCTCACTCCCTGATTCACCTAGGGTACATCAGGGGTTTAATGCTTCATGTCCTTGCCTGCTGTTGAATTCATCTACTTTTGGTCCTTTTCCCCACGTGCCTCCTCCCCTTTGATGGGGTGGCTGGATCTTCTTTGAAGGCTTTGGACAAAAATGGTGGATCAGGGCTGGGATGTGCATACTCTCCCCCTTCTCAAGTCCAAAACTCTGGTCTATTGCTCACTTGACGAGCTAATGAATGACACTTCTTCCTCTAACAACCCAGGATCTCATTCGCCTCATACTCCTTTTCTCTGTAGAACTTAATGGACACCCATGGCTTCTACTACTGTGGAAATTCTTGCTGACATACAGATTTGAAATATATAAAAGACAGTACATCCATTAGGTCCTGAAGAGGCCTACTTCATAGGTGACTAACTTGAGCCCTTGCCCACAATAAATGATCCTCAAATGCAAGCAATTCTGCTATCACAAGACATATGCGCTACTAAAAGTCACCCAGTGTACAAAATTGTGCAATAATACAGACAGAGCTTATGGGGAAAATGGGGTGAGAGGTACAACAGTCAAACTTGGTCCCAGGGAAGCCAGGGACTTGCTATGACATAAGGAACCTCCACTGTGAAGTCTGGGTCACTAATCATGCCAAGTAAGATTGCCCTATAATTAAAATTGGGATTAGGATGACCTCTCCTGTGATGGACCATGGCCCATCCCCCAACAGTGCCAGACCCATTTCCAAGGATGTGTGGGCTTCAGGGCCCTGGGCAAGTCACTCAGGGGTGATGCGAATCAAAGGCACTGTTCTAGGTGAAGGTAAATTGGTAGTCTCCTTGTTTTTTCTTCCATTCTGTGTCTGCCTCTCCAGGCCCCCACTTTTCCCTCCTTCAGTGTCATATCTCACCCCAGTAGCTCACACTGCATCCTAGAGGATTCTCAACTGGAACCAGGCATTTCTTCTTTCCATAGGTCCCATTATATTCTGGCAGCAGCCCTCCCCAAACTGGTCTATAGAGGTCAACCTCTAATACATATCTTGCTACCACAACCTGGGAGACTTCGATTATCAAATAATACATAAACAAACAAAATTGTAGCACTCAAACTATTCCCTAATACAGCAAACCTGTTAAAAACAAATTCATATTTTCAAAATAAGTGTTACAACAGAACTGATTGTATTGCTTGTCCAATGTCACAGAGTACTAATATAATAATAAATGCTTATACATTTGTATAACTACTAATTATAGTCATTGACTATATTATATCTTGTCTCCTATTTCCAGAAAGGGGGCCTCAGATCTTCACTTATCTCCTTGTCATCTCCCCTACTCTAGAACTTGTAAGACCAGTCTGAAGGAGTTTCTTTCATGTATCCAAATTAAGCATCTCTGTTCTCTGGTACTTCCACTAAGCAGAAGTGAGCTGTATAGCCATAGGTAAGTATGACTAATGAATGACCCCTAAGGCTGGGTTTAATGCAGTGTAGAATTCCTAGTCCTGTTTTAGACACAGAGTGACTTTGAAAAAAATTGTTAGATGGTATAGTTTGCCTTGTCTTTCTATCCAAAACTTGGTCATGAGTTGAAGCCCTGGTTCTGAGAGGATCTGTGCCAGAAGTCTGTAGACCATCTGCAGAACGGATGTCAGTTTTAGGATCAAGTGACATTGTCTTGAAAAGTGGTTGTCCACAACAAATATGCTAGAATATCCCTGGGAAAATAGCAGAGCAGTTAAGAAATACATCTGCATATGGTGCCATGGTCATAGCATGGCTATGAATATTTATCATATAGCTGAATTAACAGGCACTCATCTCAACACTGGTCAGTTTCCCCTTGGTATCTGCATTGCCCTGAGATCCAAGTTACTCACTTTGCAACCCCAGACATCAAATTAATGACAATTCTGTGGTCTATTTCACAAGGGAACATAACAAACAGGATTTTTTTAAAAAAACTACTTTTTCTCCTTTCCTCTCCCATCCTTGGCCTTCTTTCAATACAAAGCATCACAGAAGTCCACAGAGAACTTAAAAACAAACAAGAAAGGTGATTTGAGATGACCGTATACCATCATGAACAAATTGGCCTCCTACCTCAGAAAGTCCCTACCAATTGCCACTTTCTGTGCCCTTCACTCTGCTAACTCTGGCCAATTTTGTAAGACTAGCTACTGAAGACTGCCTTAACAAATAGCTCCATTGTGGGGGGGAAATTAGAACTCAAAATCTTATAAAAGTGAATACTAAAAATTTAATAATAAATAAAATTTTTAAAAATCTCTCCACTAATTGCTGTCACAGATAGGGCAGGATTCTAGAGTGCTATTTTCCAAAGCCAGCAGCTGCGTAAGGCTCCCTCTTGTCTGTTGTACTTGAGTCTAAAGACTTTCAGTAGGGGGGCGGAGCCAAGATGGCAGCTGGAAAGCAGGGAGTTGCTTAAGCTCTCCCCCAAATCCCTCCAAACACCTGTAAAAATGGCTCTGAACAAATTCTAGAGCTGTGGAACCCACGAAATAGCAGAGGGAAGCAGGGCTCCAGCCTAGGAGAGCCTGGATGGTCACCAGGAAGGGTCTATCACACAGTGCTGGGAGTGGAGCTGCAGCCCAGAGTGGGCTGCGCCAGGACAGACCAGAAATCAGCCAGCCAGAATAGGCCTTGGGGCCATGAAGCAGTGAGCTGTGGCAGTTACCAGACTTCTCAACCCACAAACGCCAAAAAGCAGGCTAGGGGGAAGCTGTGGGGATTGAGTTCAGAGTGGTCTGGCCACCAGCTCTGGGGGTGGAGGAAGTGGTGCAGCGGTGGCCATAGAAGCAGCAGGAAGCTCCTGAAGTTGCTCCCAGAGCTCCAGCCTCAGCGGCTTCCTAAGTCACTGGCTCATAATGTGGGAGGAATCTAGCAGTGGATCAGAGTGGGAGTGCAAGGAGCACTTTGTGGGCACAAAGGCAGGTTCTCTTGCTGTGCCCAGTGTGGATCTATATTGCTGTGCTGGCTGGCAGTTCTTGGGTGAGGAGGAGCACTGCTGTGACAGAGCCTGGGCTGATGGCAGAGTAGAAGTAGCTGTGAAAACAGCAGTGCTTGGACCCTAAAGCTTGAGACAAAGTACTCTCTACTCTACAAGCAGTCATATCCAGACAAGTAGTTGACTGGCAACATGAACAGGCAGTGAAAATGGATTCAGATTCAGACTCAGACTCAAACTCAAACTCTAGATTCCTTTTTTTGTGACAAAGAAGACCAAAACATACAGACAGAAGAAGTCAACAAAGTCAAAGAGCTTACATCAAAAGCCTCCAAGAAAAACATGAATTGGGCTCAGGCCATGGAAGAGCTCAAAAAGGATTTGGAAAAGCAAGTAAGAGAAGTAGAGGAAAAATTGGGAAGAGAAATGAGGGTGATGCAAGAAAACCATGAAAAACAAGTCAATGACTTGCTAAAGGAGACCCAAAAAAATACTGAAGAAAGTAACATGCTAAAAAATAGACTAACTCAAATGGCAAAAGAGCTCCAAAAAGCCAATGAGGAGAAGAATGCCTTGAAAGGCAGAATTACCCAAATGGAAAAGGAGGTCCAAAAGGCCACTGAAGAACATACCACCTTAAGAATTAGATTGGAGCAAGAAGTGGAAGCCAGTGACTTTATGAGAAATCAAGATATTGTAAAACAGAACCAAAGGAATGAAAAAATGGAAGACAATATGAAATATCTCATTGGAAAAATGACTGACCTGGAGAATAGATCCAGGAGAGATCATTTAAAAATTATTGGACTACCTGAACGCCATGATCAAAAAAAGAGCCTAGCTCTTCTTGAAACATCATGTTTCAAGAAATTATCAAAGAGAACTGCCCTGATATTCTAGAACCAGAGGGTAAAATAGAAATTGAAAGAATCCACTGATCGCCTCTTGAAAAAGATCCCAAAAAGAAAACTCCTAGGAATATTGTCACCAAATTCCAGAGTTTCCAGGTCAAGGAGAAAATAATGCAAGCAGCCAGAAAGAAACAATTTGAATATTGTGGAAACACAATCAGAATAACACAAGATCTAGCAGCATCTACATTAAGGGATCAAAGGGCTTGCAATATGATATTCCAGAGGTCAAAGGAGCTAGGATTAAAACCAAGAATCACCTATAGAGCAAAACTGAGTATCATGCTCCAACGCAAAATATGGATTTTCAATAAAATAGAGGACTTTCAAGCTTTCTCAATGAAAAGACCAAAGCTGAACAGAAAATTTGACTTTCAAATACAAGGATCAAGAGAAGCATGAAAAGGTAAACAAGAAAGAGAATTCATAAGGGACTTACTAAAGTTGAACTGTTATGTTTACATTCCTACATGGAAAGATGATGTGTGTAATTCATGAGACCTTTCTCAGTGTTAGGGGAGTTGAAGGGAATATAGACAGAGGGCACAGGATGAGTTGAATATGAAGGGATGATATCTAAAAAAATGAAATAAATTTAAGGGGTGAGAGGAATTGAGAGAGGGAGAAAGGGAGAGATAGAATGGGGTAAATTATCTCATACAAAAGTGGCAAGAAAAAGCAGTTCTTTTGGAAGGGAAGAGGGGGCAGGGGAGGGGGAATGAGTGAATCTTATTCTCATCGGATTCAACTTGAGGAGGGAAAAACATACACACTCAATTGGGTATCTTACTACACAGGACAGTAAGGGGAAGGGAATAAAAAAGGGGGGATGATAGAAGGGAGGGCAGATAGGGGGAGAAGGTAATCAAAAGCAAACACCTTTGAAAAGGGACAGGGTCAAGGGAGAAAATTGAATAAAGGGGGACAGGATAGGATGGAAGGAAATATAATTAGCCTTTCACAACATGACCATTGTGGAAGTGTTTTACATAATGCTACATGTGTGATCTATGTTGAATTGCTTGCCTTCCTAGGGAAGGGAAGAGGGGAGACAATTCGGAACTCAAAGTTTTAAAAGCAGATGTTTAAAAAAAAGTTGGGGTTTTTTTTGCATACAGCTGGGAAACAAGTTATATAGGGAATGGGGCATAGATATCTATCCTGCCCTACAAGAAAGTAAGGGGAAAGGGGATGGCAGGGGGAGTGGAGTAAAAGAGGGGAGGGCTGACTGGGGAATGAAGCAATCAGAATATATGCCACCTTGGAATGGGGGGAGGGTAGAAATGGGAAGAAAATTTGTAACTCAAAATCTTTTGGAAATCAATGTTGAAAACTAAAATATTAAATAAAATAAAACCTTAAAAATAAAGACTCTCAGTACTTGCCTCCTGTTGAAATCTAGTTTGTTGCACTGGTCTTAGTGAGTCTGAATATCTTTGAGATACTCTGTGGTATAATGGGAATACTGACTATTTCTTTATTCTGAAAATCACTTTCACTTAAAAGTGATTACTGTGATCACTATGATCACAGTTTTATAGCTGGAAGGGACCATGAAGTCATCTATTCCAACTCCCTTATTGGTTTCTATGATACTACTTTATAACTAGTTAATAGATGAAAGAGAGAAATAATTTTGTTTCCATCTTCTCTATTATAGAGAATTTTCTTCCTGGCTCTTTTACTCACTAGTCAGTCTTAGATAAATCATTTGCACTCTCTGTGTCTTGATTCCTTCATCTTTAGAATGAATCAGCTGGACTAAATGATCTCCAATCAGTCCACAACATTTATTAAGCACTTTCTATGCACCAGACATTGTACTAAGAGCTGAGGCTACAAAAAAGGCAAAAACTTGGTCTCTGTCCCCATAAAGCACATCAAATGGGGAAGACAAAATGCAAACAACAATATACATGTAACATATGTACCATGTAAACAGAAGATAATCTCAGAGGTAAGGGGGAGATGGAGACATGAAAGGGGAGGGATTGGAAGGCCTGTAGCAGATGGTAGGATTTAAGCTTACTCTTTAAAAAAAATCCAGGGAAGTGAGGAGGGAGAGGTGATGAGGGAGAGCATTCTGGTCATGGAGACAGCCAGTGAAAAGGCATGAGCTGGAAGATGGAGCATCACATGGAAGGAACGGCAGGAAGGCCATGGTCACTGAATCTGAGAATATATGGAGGGGAGTAAAATGTAAGAAGACTTAGGAAAGGCCAGGTTATGAGGGGTTTTAAAGACAAACAGAGGAATTCATATTTGATTCTGGAGGCTAATCTTTAAGGTCAATGTCCAGTTTCAACTTGCCATAAATCTATTCATCTTTGTAAACCTACTTTGCTCTGCTCTACCCCATGAACCCTACACTTCAGCCAAAATAGCTTACGTGACATTCTCCCACTACATTTTGTGCCTTCTCTGTTTTCCTTGCCTACTTACCTTTGTTTATGCCATTCTTTTGTCCTCCCTTTTTCCATTTGTACCTATCAAAATCTTACCCAGAGGTCAAGGAAGGTCAAGCTCAAACATCACTTTTGTCATGCAATCTTCATTAATAAAGCCTTTGGAGATGTCCTTTCTTCCTTAGAATTCTTTTAGTACTTTATTCACATCGGAGTGTGTTTTTTTTCTATAATGCCTTGTAGTGTGGTCACATATAAATATGTATATCTATATCTCTCTATATATACAAATATGTTTAATCTTCCCCAACTATGTAAAAAGCTTAAGGGCAGGAACCATGTCTCATATATCTGCCTCTGATGACACATAGCAGAGGACTTTAGATGAGGCATTCAATAAAAAGTTATTATTAGGTTGCACAGTGCTTAGTTCATCTACCTCCAGCAATCTCCTAGCGGAACAGAAACTTAAAGCGAAGTTCAGTTGCCTGTGAGACAGAGTACACTAGATAAAATAAGACTTTAGAGATTTCCACCACTGCTTGCTTTTTATTTGAATACTACATGCCCAGGGTGCATGTTGGTTGGGAGATGGGGGCCAAGGGAATGAATTAATAATCAGTTCAAAAGCCTCTGTGCACGCACCATGATGCCCATGAAGAGGAAGCTGTTCTGCAGCAAGCCCTGGAGTTTCCAAGGCCTTCAGCCTCTATATTCACCTACTCGCACTTTCACCCATTGGACTATACTTGAAGTGTATATTATTTCTCTAGTTTTTACATTTACCTGAACTCATTGTCCTTCTCAGGCCACTCTTTCTCCTCCTTAGAAATTCACATTCCCTTCTACCAGTACTTCTCTCCTACAGCCTTATTCACAGGCCTGCCTCCAGACCACATACACTAGGACTATGCCTGTTTCCTGATGCTACTAAATCACTCTTAAGGAATTGCAGCTACTTGCTCCTGCTTGAAACCTCCCACAACGGCAGCAGCAGAAGAGAACACTGTCTTATGGAAAAGACGACACTGTGCGTTTTCTCTTCTCTGTCCTGACGTCGTTGCCCCTTTCAAAGTCCACTCTCTTCCTCTTCTCCCTCAGGAATGGTCAGCGCTTGTCTGTCCCTGGAAGGAAGCTTCCTAACCCTCGTAAAGGTCTCTACTTGCTGAAGGAACTGGGAATTCCATATCCTGTGGTCTTCGTAGGGAAAGGCTCTTTGGTGGATTGCTTGAGAGCTTTGTTGTCCAGAAATTTACCGGTCTTCTTTCTGTTAGCCCTTTCCTCTTTTCTACTCGAAGAGTTACATAGTGCTGAGGACTGTTCCAATCATTCTTTCTGTCTTCTGTTTTTTAATTATATTAGCTAACATTTGTATAGCACTTTAAGGTTAGCAAAGAGTTTGACCATTATATCATTTGGTTCTTACAATAGCCCTAGGAGGTAGGTGCTATTATGAACCCCATTTTACAGGTGAGGAAACTGAGGCAAATAGAAGTTAAGTGACTTGCCCAGGGTCACACAGCTAGTGTCTGAGGTCAGATTTAATTCGAGGCTTCTTGACTTCAGGTCGAGTCCCTAAGTATGTTCATGTGTTAAGGAGGGTTGGATTTAAAAGCCATATAAAGATTTATTACCTCCAGAAATGACCCTTTTTCTCCTATAGGTCTCAGGGATGGATAGCATCAGCTCTTTCTCTTTCCCATAACTGATCCTGGCCACTTAAAGTTTTCTCTACCTAGTAACTTTAGACTTGAGGTCTTGTGATGATGGCATCATGGAAAGGTTCTTGGACCCTCCTATGACTGAATTTGGGTCGTGCTATTGCCCAGATTTCACACTGGGGTGCTGTTAGTACTGCCTCCACCAGTGGGTTAAATGCCTTGGGTCACTACATTAGTAACAAAGGCTTCTGTAGTTCTATTCAGCGATACCGTAGGGATCTAAGTCCTCTACTTGCTGTCTTGTAGCAGTTTTCACTTTTTTCTAACTATGAGCTCCCCTTCCCATTCTGAACCTGACACTGGTGATAATGGCAAGCTAAGTGACCTGGGGCTCCATAGTGAAAGTATAGGCATTGATGTGTTCTATCCTACCAGTTCTTAGAATCTTGCCTGTATTAGGTGGTTTCTAGGTTCATGACTTTAGGACTTTGTAGCTTTTCCATTTTCTTTTTTATATTCTTTTATTAATTTATTTATTTTTAGTTTTCAACATTCATTTCCACAAGATTTTGAGTTCCAAATTTTCTCCCCATCTCTCCGCTCCACCACCCAAGATGGCATGCATTCTGATTATTCCTTCCTCCAATCTGCCTTCCCTTCTATCACCCCACCCACCCTTATCCCCTTCTCCTCTATTTTCTTGTAGGGCAAGATAGATTTCTATATTCCATTGCCTGTATATCTTATTTTCCAGTTGCATGTAAACAATTTTTAACATTTTTTTTAAAACTTTGAGTTCCAAATTCTCTCCCTTCTTCCCTCTCCACCCATCCTCATTGAGAAGGCAAGCAATTAAATATAGGTTATACATATGCATAAGTAGTTACATAAAACACTTCCATAATGGTCCTGTTGTGAAAGACTATATTTCCCTTGATCCTATCCCACCTCCCATTTATTCTGTTCTCTCCTTTGACCCTGTCTCTTTTCAAAAGTGTTTGCTTCAGACTACCCTCTCCCCCAATATGCCCTCCCTTCTATCATCCCCCTCCTCTCTTATCCCCTTTTCATCTACTTTCCTGTAGGGTAAGACAGATTTCCATACCCAACTGAGTATGCATGTTATTCCCTCCTTAAGCCAGATCTGATGAGAATAAGGTTCGCTCATTCACTCTCTCCTCCCTGATCTTTCCCTCCAGTGTAAAAGCTTTTTCTTGACTCTTTTATGGGAGATAATTTACCCTATTTGACCTTTCCCTTTCTCCTTCTCCCAGAACATTCAGCTCTCGATCCATAATTTTATTTTTTAGATATCATCCCTTCATATTCAACTCATCCTGTGCTCTCTGTCTATATATCTCTTTCTCGATATCTATCTATCTATTCCCTCCAACTCCCCTAATATGAGAAAGGTCTCATGAGTTACAAATATTATATTTCCATGTAGGAATGTAAACAGTTAAACTTTAATAAGTCCCTTAAGATTTCTCTTTCCTGTTTACCTTTTCAGGCTTCTCATGAGTCTTGTACTTGAAAGTCAAATTTTTCTATTCAGCTATGGTCTTTTCATCAAGAATGCTTGAAAGTCTTCTATTTCATTGAATATCCATTTTTTCCCCTGAAGGATTATACTCAGTTTTGCTGGGTAGGTGATTCTTGGTTTTAATCCTAACTTCTTTGACCTCCAAAATATCATATTTCAAGCCCTCTGATCCTTTAATGTAGAAGCTTCTGAATCTTGTGTTATCCTGATGAGGTTTCCACAATACCTGAATTGCTTCTTTCTGGCTCCTTATAATATTTTCTCCCTGACCTGGGAACTCTGGAATTTGACTACAATATTTCTAGGAATTTTCCTTTTGGGACCTCTTTCAGGAGGTGATCAGTGGATTCTTTCAATTTCTATTTTACCCTCTGGTTCTTGAATATTAGAGCAATTTTCCTTGTTAATTTCTTGAAAGATGATGTCTAGGCTCTTTTTTTTTTTGATCGTGGCTTTCAGGTAGTCCAATAATTTTTAAATTATCTCTCCTGGATCTATTTTCCAGGTCAGTCTTTTTCTCAATGAGATATTTCACACTGGCTTCTATTTTTTTCACTTTTTTGGTTCTAAAATTCTTTTTATAATTCCTTGATTTCTCATAAAGTCATTAGCTTCCATTTGCTCCACTCTAATTTTTAAGGAATTATTTTCTTCAGTGAGCTTTTGGACTTCCTTTTCCATTTGGTCAATTCTGCTTTTTGGACTTCCTTTTCCATTTGGTCAATTCTGCTTTTTAAGGCATTCTTCTCCTCATTATTTTTTGGACCTTTTTTTGCCATTTGGGTTGATCTGTTTTTTAAAGTGTTCTTTTTTTTCTTTTCTTTTTTTTTTTGGTTAAATCTTTTTATTATTTTCTTTTTTTTTCTATTTCTTTTATTTATTTTCTGTTTTCAACATTCTCTTCTATAAGTTCTAAATTTTCTCCCCCTCCCTTCCCCCTTGCCCAGATGGCACATAATCTGATATGTGTTCTACACACATATTCCTATTAAACACATTTTCACATTAGTCATGTTGCATAGAAGAATTATAATGAATGGGAGAAACCATGAGAAAGAAAACAAAGCAAAACAAAAGAGAAAATAGTCTGCTTCGCTCTGCATTCTGACTCCATAGTTCTTTTTCTGGATGTGGATAGCATTTTCAATGATGAATCTTTTGGAAAAGTTTTAGGTCTTTGCATTGCTGAGAAGAGCTGTCTATTAAAATCAGTCCTCCAACACTGTGGCTGTTACTATGTACAATGTTCTCCTGGTTCTGCTCACTTTACTCAGCATCAGTTCATATAAATCTTTCCAGGTTTTTCTGAAGTCCACCTGTTCATCATTTCTTATAGCACAATAGTATTCCATTACATTCATAAATCACAACTTGTTCAGCCATTCCCTGATTGATAGGCATCCCCTCGATTTCCAGTTCTTGGATACCACAAAAAGAGCTGCTATAAATAATTTTGTACATGTGGGTCCTTTTCCTATTTTTATGATGTCTTTGGGATTAAGGTATTATTTTCTTCACTATTTTTTTTGGGGGGTGTCTCCTTTACCAAGCTATTGGCTCATTTTCATTATTTTTTTTTGCATCACTCTCATTTCTCTTCCCAATTTTGCCTTTACTTTTCTTACTTGATTTTCAAAATCCTTTTTGAGCTCTTTCATCCATGGCCTGAGACAAATTCATATATTTCTTGGAGATTTTGGATGTAGGAGCTTTGACTTTGTTGTCTTCTGTTTGTATGTTTTGATCTTCTTTGTCACCAAAATAAGATTCTATAGTCTGAGGTTTTTAATGCTGTTTGCTTATTTTCCCAGCCAAATACTTGACTTTTTAACTCTTTAAGGTAGGACTCTGCTTCCAGTATGGAGAATGTACTATCCCAAGCTTCAGGGGTTTTGTACAGCTGTTTTCAGAGATAGTTCTAGGGGCCTGTACATTTTCAGTTCTTCCAAAGTGATATGATCAAAGGAGAGGTATTTACTCCTCTCCTGGCTTGTGCTCTGGTCTGTGAATGACCACAAGCACTCTTTTCTGCCTTGGAACTGTGAGGAGGATTCCCTCTCCACTGCCACCACAAGCTCTACCACACCACCACTCTTCCTCATTCCAGGACCACCACCCAGGACTGTGACCCAGATTGAAGCAGAGGCAAAGCAAGATAATCCTGCCTCAGTGCCAGCAAAAAGATCCCTGCAATTCCCCTTTGATCAGCTGCTTGATCCTCCCACCATTTGTGGGCTGAGAGCTCTGGAAACAGCCTCTGCTGCTGCTGCTACCACCAACTCTGCCTCCCCAGGCCTGGGGCCCAAACTCCTCTCTCACCCAAGTCCAAACAGATCATTCCCACTGACCTTCCAAGTTGTCCTTGGTGTTTTGGGGTTGAGAAGTCTGCAAACTGCCACAGCTGCCAGTGATTCAGAATCCTGAGGCCTGCTCTGGCCCATCTATGCCAGGGTGGCCCATTCTGGACTGCGCTCCTCTCCCAGTCTGGTGCTATAGACCTTTCCTGTTGATCTTCCAGGTTGTCTTGTGCTAGAAATTTGTTTCACTCTGTCATTTTGTGGGTTCTGCAGCTCTAGAATTTGTTGAGTCATTTTTACAGGTATTTGGACGTGTCTGGGGGAGAACTCAAGCAAGTCTCCGCTACCTTGGCTCCACCCCGCTTTTCCATCTTCTAATGCTTTGGATCCATGCTTACCCTCTCTTCCAATGTTCTAGTCTATTTTTCAGAGGGACAAATGTGTCCACCAGACCCAACAGGTTGCATGGAAAAGGTACCCTGCTAAATGGTCTTGGAGCTCTTTACTCTGGCCCTTAAAGATTTCCTCAGAATTCTTCCACCTAGGCCAAAGGCTCTCAGTTGGTGAAATTATTTCATAATAATAAAACCTCTGATGTTCCCTGTCTACTGCTTAGCAAAGAAGCTGTAGCATCCCTTATTCTGTTAAGGTAACTGAACATTCAGATTAAAAAAGGTAATAGTTATCTAGTAAAGGTATTTTTCCTTCCATCAAGGGTATTGCCCAGTGAAGTGAAACACTTCCCTGCTTCCAGTCTGGAAGGGTACTCATCCCTTACTGGTTATAGTTTAAAGATTTTGTGGCACTGTGCCAAAAAATTGAGGGCCCTCCTTTCAAGTTTACACCAGTTCATTAATTAATGTACTAGGTCTAGTCATTCATTCAACCACTTTCAAATCCACCTGTCATATCATCTACTACATAGGACAGTATAAGAGATTTTGCCAAATACTTAACTGAAATCTAGATGTACGACATCTATGTCATTTCCCTGACCTATTTACCCTGTCAAAGAGATTAGTCTGGTAGGACTTGTTCTTGATGAAGACATGCTGTCCTTTAATAATCACTGCTTCCCTTTCTCAATGCTCACATCATCACAAATCATCCCTTTAATAAATATATTCCAGAATTTTACGAAGAATAAAGTCCAACTTCTTTTCTTTTCTTTCTTTTCCTTTCTTCCAATACAGAATAATATTTGCTTTTCCCCAGGCAATTCTGCAGCAGTTTTCCTTGTATGACTCATAAGCATCTTAAACTTATCACATGCAAAAGTGAACTTACTCGTTTCTTCCTAACCTTACTTTTCTTCTAGACTTCCCCATTTCTATTAAGGACACCATTGTCCTTCCAATCGTCCAGGTTTATAACCCTATAATCATCCCCGAATCTTCTATTCTCTCATACTCTACCCCCTTCACTATGTAGAATCAACGGCCAATTGTTTTATCAACCATAGTTTCAAAATGTCTCTCAACCACACCCATCTCTCTACTTACACAATTCTGTTGTTATTTGGTCATTTCAGTCATGCCTGACTCTTTGTGACTCCGTTTGGGGTTTTCTTGGCAAAGATACTACAGTGATTTGCCTTTTCCTTCTCCAGCTTATTTCACAGATGAGGAAACTGAGACAAATAGGGTTAGGTGACTTGCCCAGCTAATAAGTGTCTGAGGCCAGATTCGAATTCAGGAAGATGAGTTTTCCTGACTCTAGGCCTGGCACTCTATCTACTACGCCACCTACCAGCCCATAGCTGTAGAAGCAGGACTCAAATATTGGGGGTCGGCTAGATAGAATAGGAAGAAAAGGTCACTCACTACCTAGATAGTGTGATTTGGGGAGCTATGGAAAGGAATATTTACCATCCACCCCAAAACCCCACCCATACATACTTGAAATCCCATGATTAACTTTCTATTCCTTTTGAAGGTAGCATGAAGCTCTGGAGTTAGCAGACCTTGGTTCAAATGCTGCACACTCACACAGTACAGGCCCTCATTATCTCTCACCTGGACTACTGTATTGTAATAGGCAACTGGGGGCGCCAGAGTGCACAGAGCGCCAGGCCTGGAGTCAGGAAGACTCCTCTTCCTGAGTTCAAATCTGGCCTCAGACACTTACTAGCTGTGTGACCCTGGGCAAGTCAACAGCCTAATTGGTCTACAAAGTTAACATCTCTCCTGGCTCAAATCTACCCTCCACAAAGGTGCCAAATTGATACTCCTAAAACATAAACCTGTCCATTTGTCTACCTACTCAAAAATCTTTAAAGGTACCATCAAAGATAAAATGTAAAATCTTTCTGCCATGGAAGGGCCCCCACAATCTGACTCCTCCACCCTCCCCATCTTATTTTATATTACTTAGATTCACACACTTTCTGTTTTAGGCAAATTGCTCTGCAAGCTATTCTTGTACAAGATAGTCCATCTGCTTCCCCCATGCTTTTGTACAGATTACCCCACCCCCACCCCCCACGTCTGGAAATACACTCTCTTCTCACTTCTATTTCTTAGAATCCCCAAATACTTTCCAAATGCAGCTCAGGTTATATCTTCTACAGAAGGTATTTTCTGATTTCCCCATTTGTCAATGCTCCCTCTCTTTTGAAGTTATTTTGTGTTATTTTGCACATATCTTAATTTACATTTGCTTATCTAATCCTATGTGGTTTCACTTCCCCACTTCCTTTTGAACCCTACCTCCCACCTTCAACCTCAGTGTGAGCTCCTTACAAGTGGGGTTTTTCACCCTAGTACTTAGCAAAGTTCTGTAGCAGTAACTTCACAAATTTAACAGGACAGGTTTTAATTTTCTAGTTTTTGCTTGAAACCCTCTAGTGATGGTGATTCCACTACCCTCTAGGGCAGGCCATTCCACATTATTGAGGTCAAATTGCTGAAAATTTTTTTTAATTCTTTCTTTTTGCAACTTCCATCCACATCTCCTAGCTCTGCTCTGTATAGCCAAGTTTAACTAATCTAATCCTTCTCCCACATGATACCTCCTCAGTGCTTGAAGCTAGCTATAAAGTCTCTAGTTAAGCCTCCTGTTCTCCAGACTAAACATCCCCAGTTCCTCTGATAGAGTCTCATGTGTCCTGGTCTCCAGTTCCATCACCATTCCAGTTACCTTCTTCTTGTTCCTAAATTTTGGTTTTGCTTTATTTGGGGATCAAGATCTGTGATTTTACCAGAATAAGAAACTGCAGGGAAATAAATACCCTTTCCTAAAGTAGACTAGCAACTATCCAGAAACTCAATAGGGCTAGCAATTTCTTTTCTGGGACACTCAAAGTTTCAGCAGTTTGCCTTGTGTTATACAGTCCGTGTATGCCAGAGTCAGGAGGCAAACATAGCTCTTCCTGACTCCAAGGCCTACTCTGTATCCACCATCCCATGCTGCCTCTCTAAAATGGGGCACCCCAAAATAAACATAGTACTCCAAGTGTGGTCTGACTGGGACTATCCCTTTCTTTCTTCTGGAAACTATATATCTCTTAATGCAGCTTTAGCCTACAGCAGTTTTATGGGGGCTACTATTTCACATTGTTGACTCAGTTTCACAGCTGATATCAGAGTTCTGCACCAGTTTAATCTGAGTTGTAGCTACAAGAGGTAAGTGGCACGTCACGCTAATAGCAAAGGTCTGCAATTGTTAGGAGAGCAAATTCAGAGTCCAAGGGTCAGAGGCAAGAGCAGCATCAGCAAACGAGTTGAACAATACACAATCCCTTGGAGCCTAAGAGGCAGAATCTAGAGGCTAAGGCTAAACAAAGCAGGAGTCAGAAACAATGAAGTACCAAACATTTCATAGAAACAAACAGTATTTGTGTTCCATCAAAGAGCTGACACTGAGTTGCATTCAATGAGCTAAGCACACTGGGTTCTTTTAAGTTGAAGTGTGTAGAACTAGTACTGACCCACCCATCCCCTTATTCTTCCAAATATTCAGCTGTAGACAGTTGTTATAGTTTGGCCTCTCCTGAATGGGAGACAGCTGTATCAGGGCACCAGCTGAAACAAACCTATAAATGCAAATTATTTAGGTTGATCAAAATAACATACATATATGAACTTGTATGAATAATGAACAAAATATATGTTGCAAAAACCCATAATCGATTTGTAATTACATAATTAATAATAAGTTTTAATAAGGGATAGAATGCCATTCTGTTGCACCTCTCTGTAACACCCCATGCAGCTCACCATTTACACAAAACTGCAGCTGTACTTCCAATAAAAAAGATTAGTTTCTTGAAAGCAAAATTAATCTTGAGAACTGATTCTATTTGCCCTTCTTCTTTTGAAGGAAAAAAAAACAACTAGCCAGATTTTACTCCCTTAACCATACCCTGAAAACCAAACAAGAAAAAACAATGAAGTGGGGCAGGAAGGAGAAGGGGTAGGGAGGAGAAAGGAAGCTCTTAATCCAAGTTTAGCAAAAGCAAAAGTTCATCAGATTTGGGGAACAAGGACCAGTGATTTGATAGAAGTAATCTAATGATTGGCTAGAAAGTTATGTGATTATAATAAAATACTCAACTGTTAATAAAGTTAAAATATGACTCAATCATTTTTTAATCAAGATATATGTGTCTATCACATATATAGGTCACAAAGTGCAAATACATAAACTTCCTTGGATATGTGTTGTGAGAAAAAAGTCCCCAACACCTACCAACAGTGCCTTCCCAAGTATATGTTGCATTGGCTGTAGAATATAGATTCCTCTTTGTCGTTTCTTTTTAATTTTTAAAAGGTTAAAGAGAGGAAAGAGGGATTGCTTTCAAATATTTGTTTTCAAGGAATTAATAGCCTTTTCCTTCAAACAGCAGACTTTTTGTAAACCATCTATTCTAAGAAGCAAGTATTTACTATTTTTGCTAGGCCTGCTTAGTAAGCTTGTAATCTATGCTGTTAATATGCATCTCATATGGATGTCTTTCTTTTGAGATTTTCTATATAATTAATTACATAATACACTAGGTTGCTTTTTATTGTTCCATTTATACCTGGACTCCAGTGCTCTACAGGAACTAGGCAAGTTTTCATGAGGACTGACTGGTAAAGAACATCTCTGACTCATTCCTATTAAATTAACATCTGTGGGAATCAAGACTGCAGTAAAAGAGTTGTTCAGCCTAAGTTTCCGTCATAGTGCCGGTGGATAAGCAAACCAAAGTATAGACCTATTTATTACTCTAATGTTTCGTTAATCTGAACTCCAAAGAACACCAATTAATCATCACTTAAATAGAATTTAGGTGAAATTTATCTTCATTTAGAAACCATTGCAATAAAGTACTGTAAACATCATTGGCAGGAAGAATATTTAAAATAGCTAAGAATATAAACTATGTCTAAATGTTTAAAAGCATTCATTTATATATAACAATTTATATTTTAATAACAAATTATTTTCATTAGGGTAAATCCCCCTTTAGATTCCTTTTAAGGCAGCATAGCATAGTGGAAAGCAAGCTGGATTTGGAATTAAGTCATGTCAATAAGCATTTTTTGTTTGTTTGGTTTTTTGGAGGGGGGAAGGCAGGGCAATTGGGGTTAAGTGACTTGCCCAAGGTCACACAGCTAGTGTGTCAAGTGTCTGAGCCAGATTTGAGCTCAGGTCTTCCTGACTCCAGGGCCAGTGCCCCAGTAAGCATTTTTTAAGTATCTACTCAACTGAAATTTTTAAGGCAATGTGCTAAGTACTGAGAATAGAAAGAAAGACAAAAAACAGTCTAGCTCTCTAGAAGCTCACATTCTAATGGGGAAGAAAACATATAAACAACTATATACAAACAAATTTTTTACAGAAAAAAATTGGAAATTATCTCACAGGGAAGGCCTAAGATTAAGGAGGACTGGGAAAGGCTTCTTACAGAAGGTAGAGCTTTAGTTGAAACTTGAAGGAAGCCAGGAGGCAAAAATGAGCCTGGCATAGGAGACAGACATTGAAATGCATGGAGGAGATGGCGGATTAGAGATTGCAACTCAGCTGAACTCTATCAACATTCCCCTCCAAACCACTTTAAAATAATACCTCAGATTAAATTTTGAAGTTGCAGAGTCAATAAAATGTCAGAGTGAATCATTTTTCTGGCCTAAGAAAACTTAGGAGGTCTTAAGTTGTGACACCTGGCTGGAGATGCACACATGAGGCACAGCCACAACAGCAGCAGTAGCTTTAACTCTCAGCTCAAAGATATTCTGAGTCACAGTTCCAAAGCACAGAGGAGCGCCTGTGGTCAATCACAAGGGAGCAGGGGCCCTGGTCACAGTTCCAGGGCCAAGAGGAAGGATAATGCTTGCAGCTGCAGGGAATCATGGTCTTTTCCTGGAAAGATCAGAGTACAGATCAGGAAAACAGTGACCACATTTTGCCCAGGATCTCACTACCTAGGAAACACCAAAAACTTGCAGACCCCCAGAATTAGTTCTAAAAGCACTGGCGCTAAAGCTTAGGCCAGTGCCTTCTCACCCCAAGCGGCACAGAGCCCAAATTTAAAAAAAAAAAGCTAAAGTTAAGAACTAAGCTGGGAAAATGAAGAAACAACAACAACAACAACAAAAAGAACTTGACCATAAAAAGCTACTACAGTAGCAGGGAAGACCAAAATATAAACTTAGAAGACAATAACTGAAAATAGATATAACCAAAGCCTCAAAGAAAAATGCTAATTGGACCCAATCCCAACAAGAATTACTGGAAGTGTTAAAGAAAGATATGAGTGATAGAGGAAAAATTGGGAAAAGAAATGAGTGTGGTGCAAGAAAACTATGAAAAGAGAATTCACAGCTTGGTGAAAGAGGCACAATAAAAATACTGAAGAAAATAACACCTTAATAAATAGAATTGGCCTAATGATAAAAAGAGAATAAAAAAATTCACCAAAGAAAAGAACTCATCAAAAAGTAGAACTGGTCAAATGGTAAAAAAAGAAGTAAAAAACCTCACTGGAGAAATAATTCCTTAAAAATTAGAATCAGGCAAGTGGAGCTAATGACTCCATGAGACATCAAGAAATAATAAAACAAAGTCAAAAGAATGAAAAAATAGAAAGAAATGTGCAATATCTCATTGGAAAAATAACAGAGCTAAAAAAATAGATCAAAGAGAGATAATTTAAGAATTTATTGGACTACCAAAAAGCCATGAGCAAAAAAAGAGCTTAGACATCGTAGTTCAAGAAATTATTAAAGAAAACTGTCCCAATATCTTAGATCCAGAGGGTGAAATAGAAATTGAAAGAATCTACTGATCACCTCCTAAAACGGATCTTAAATGAAAACTCTCAGGAATATTATAGCCAAATTCCAGAGCTCCCAGGTCAAGGAGAAAATACTGCAAGCAGGAGGGAAAAAATGTAATTCAAATATCATGGAGCCACAGTCAGGATCAAACACGATTTAGCAGCTTCTATGTTAAAGGGTTGGTGGACTTGGAATATGATATTCTGGAGGCCAAAAGAGCTAGTATTATAAGAATCATCTACTCAGCAAAACTGAGTATAATTCTTCAGGGAAACAAATGCATATTTAATGAAATAGAGGAATTTCAAGCATTCCTGATGAAAAGACCAAAGCTGAATAGAAAATGTGACTTTCAAATACAAGACTCAAGAGAAGCATAAAAAGGTAAAACATGAAAGTCACAAAGGACTTGATAAGAGTAAACTGTTTACCTTCCTAAATGGGAAGATTCATGTAACTCCCAAGAACTTCATCATTATTAGGGCAGTTAGAAAGAGACTACATAGACAGAGGACATGGAAGTGAGTAGATTATGTTGGATTGATTTTCATAAAAAAGGAAGGGGTGAGAAAGAGGGATGCACTGGGAGAAAAGGAAAGGGAGAGGTAGAGTGAGGATATTTTTCTCGCATAAAAGAGGTGTGTAAGAAAGCTTTTATATGGGAGGAGGAAAATGGGCTGGTGGTGGTAGTGGCAGGCAATCCTTAAGCCTCACTGTCATTGGAATTGGTTCAAAGAGGGAAAAATACACATACACACATACACACACACACACACACACACACACACACACACACTCAGCTGTGTATAGAAACCTATTTTATCCAGTAGAGAAATAGGAGAGGGAGGGGATAAGATAAGAAAGAGAGGGCAGATTAAGGGAGACTATGATTAGAAGCAAAATAGACTTTTGAGGAGGGACTGCATAAAAAGAGAGTGAGAATAAACAGAAGAAAATGGGATGAAGGGAAATACACAGTTAGTAATCATCACTGTGAATGTGAATGTGAATGGAATGAACTTACCCATAAAATGGAAGCAAATAGCAGAATGGATTAGAAACTAGAATCCAATAATATGTTGTTTATAATAGACATGCTTGAAACAGAAACAGACACACAGAGTTTAAAAAAAAAAGGCTGGAGCAGAATCTTATATGCTTCAGTGGAAGCAAAAAAGGCAGGGGTAGCAATCATGATCTCAGACAAAAACAGACCTAAGTAAAAGAGATAATCAGGGAAACTACATTTTGATAAGAGGTACCATAGACAATGAAGTAATATAAAAATATTTTACAGCAAGTTTCTCTGATAAAGTCCTTATTTCTCAAATATATTGAATGAAATTTATAAAAATAAGAGCCATTGCCTAATTGATAAATGGTCAAAGGATATGAACAGGTAGTTTTCAGAAGAAGAAATCAAAGCTATCCATAGTCATATGATAAAATGCTCTAAATCGCTACTAGTTAAAACAGCTCTGAGGTACCACCTTACCCCTATCAGAAATGAAAAATGCTGAAAGGGATAAGGGAAAATAGGTAAACTGATGAATTGTTGGTGGAGTAGTTAATTGGTCTGACCATTCTGGAGAACAATTTTGAACTATGCCCAAAGGGCTATAAAACTGTGCATACCCTTTGACCCAGCATACCACTACTAGGTCTGTTTCCTAAAGAGATAAAAGAAAAAAGGGAAAGGATCCATATGTACAGAAAATATTAATATTAGCTCTGTGATAGAAAAGAATTGGAAGTCAAAGAGATGCTCATCAATTAGAAAATGGCTAAACAAGTTTTAACATATTATTGTGATGGAGTACCATTGTGAGATAAGAAATCTTGAGGGGGGTGATTTCAGAAAAACATGTCAAGACTTACATGAACTGTCTAAAACTGAAGAGATGAGTAAGGAAAGATCTGCCTCTGACACTAGCTGTGTGACCATGGACCCATCACTTACCTCTCTAAGCTTCCAATTCTTAGAAAGTAGGTTACCTGTAGAGACTATCTCACAGACTTATTTCAAGGATCCAATGAGACAATATAAAGCATTTGGCAAACCTTAAGGTGTCATATAAATGTCAGCTATTTTAAGCCTATTTGATTTATGAGAGAGGAAGAAGAGAGAAAAAGAGAAAGAAGAGAGGTGAGGTGGAGGGAGAGGTGCTCTGAATAATGCTTGATCTTATTCAACTATTAGGGCTAGGGCCTCTGCTGTCAATTAAGCACTCATTCAACCTGCTATGTGTACCACCCAAATGAGAGGGTACTCAGCTCCCAGTGCCTCATTTGGGGCTGTCACTTTAGCTTTGCCCCCTTTGAGTAGTATCACTTTTCTCTTCCTAGTGTAGGAGTTTGTGTGAATTCTATATAACCCAGCCCCCATTCTACTTTGGGATCCCTCTTCATCCAGGGATGTGCTTTGGTAAATGTTTAAAAACCAGCTCTCTGAAAAAACTGTATGCAGGATACACTTTGAAATTTAATGTGTACATTATTAACATTTTCTTCAATTCTTCCTTAAATCTAGACAATCAACAAAACAAATTAAGCCCTGATTTGCTTATTTCCTAGGTGTAAACACCCACAATGAAATTTTAACAACCAGTTCTCACTAACTGGTTAAAGCTGTCTGCAGAACAGCTAATTATTCACAGCACAGCCTGCTGCATTTCATTTAGGGTCAGTTACCAAGGCATATTTGTATAAAGTTCTTTATTCAAACTATTATTAATGAATATAAGTTAATATCAATCCATCCAACTTGCATATTTTCTAGTACATGTCCCTCCTTAGACCCTGCATCAGCTCTCAGAGGAAGGCTGGCCAGAAGCCCCAAAATCCAGTTCCTCCTCACTGCTCATGGGGGGGAGGCATCATGATTAGTCCAGGAGGTTGTTTTTTTGTTTTTTTTTTTTTACATACTAAACCTGTGGTATTAGATCAGCTTCTTGTTAATTCTATGTAGCAACCCTAGTGTCTCCTAAAAGAAGCATTAAAATTTTGACCTTTGATGATTCCAGGTAATCATAGTTTCTACTTGGCTTGGCTAGAATCAGGTTTGCCTGCTGTACCTCATCGCCCTGGTCCCACCCATGTTTATGCTTGGGATCTGAAACCCTACTGAGCTATGGTTTGCTTCTGCAAATGCCTAAAGAGTATTGTCTGACAGTCCTAAATCTGGAGTTCACAATAGCAAGAGAGCTGCTGTAGGTGGGGCACTTTAAGGTCTTTCCTCTTTCACCTTTAGATGTCTAGGCTGTGTTACCTCTGACATCACATACTTTCTATTTGTTATCCCTTCAAGTGTAATGAATCTGAGGATATAAACCATGCAGATGAAATTATGACAATGTTAGTATGCTAGTAGGACCCAAAATACCCACACATTAAAGTAATTAAAGTTTATTTCTTTATAAATGACTCAATAATTCATACTTTTAAATAACTCAGATGAAATTTCTTCAGATTACTCTAAATTGACTTATTCATGGATGGAAAAAGAGTTCATCACCAAAAGATAAAAATGACCAAAGAAGAAAAAATGGACAATTTTGGTTATATAGAATTAAAAAGTTTTTATACAAAACTAGCGCAGGTAAAATTAGAAGGGAAACAGGAATTAGGGGAAAATCTTTGTAGCATTTTTCCGACAAGTCTCATTTCTAAGATTATAAGGAACTGATTCAAATTTGTAAGACTAAGAATCATTGCTCAACAAATAGTCAAAGGATCTGAACAGTTTTCAAAGGAAGAATATCAAGCTATCAACAATCATTTGAAAAAAAGTGCTGCAAATCACCAATTAGAGAAATGCAAATTAAACCTCATACTCATCAGATTGACAAGATGGCAATAGAGGAAAATAATAAATGTTGACAGGGCTATAGGAAAATAGGTACACTAAGGCATTGTTGTTGGATCTGTGAATTGGTCTAGAGTCTAGACAATATGGAAAGCAATTTGGAACTGTGCCCTACCAAAACTATCTAAACCATTTAATCTAATGATACCACTGCCAAGCCTATACTCCAAAGAGATCAAAGAAAAAGTAAAAGGACCTACATGTACAGAAATATTTAGAGTGGCTCTTTTGTAATAGTTAAAAACTGAAAACTAAGGAGGAACCCACAGGGGGAATAGATAAATTATAGCATTTGAATATAATGGAGTATTATTATGCTAAAAGTAACGATGAAATGGATGATTTCATTCATTCATGATTTCATTCCATTTCATCCATGGATGAAATGCAGAATGAGATATACATTTTTGGACATAGTTAATGTGGAAATTTATTTTGCTTTATATTTGTTATGAGGGCTTTCTTGTTTTGAGAAGTGGGGTAGGTGGAGTAGGAAAGAGAGATGACAAATGTTTGCATAAACAAATAAATCAATCAACATTTATTTAGTGCCTACTATGTGCCAGGCACTATGCAAAGTGCTGGGGATACAAAAAGAGGCAAAGGACAGTTCCTGCCCTCATGGAGCTTGCAATCTAATGAGGAAGATGATGTACAAATTATACAGAAAGCGGGCTATATACAGGATAAATAGAAGATAATTAACAGAGGGAAGGCACCAGAATTAAGAGGGATTGGGGAAGACTTCCTGTAGAAGGTGGGATTTTGGTTGGGACTATAAGGCCTTTTAAAAAAATGGGGGGGGGGTGGTTAAGTGATTGGAGCAGAGGAAGGGGACCATTCCAGGCATGGGGGGCTCGGGACAGCAAAAGAAAATGCCCAGAGCCAAGAGATGGAGTGTCTTGATTCTGAAACAGCCAGGAGGCCAGCATCACTGGATCAAGGAGTTCATGTCAGGGTATGTAAGGTATAAGAAGACTGAAAAAGGAGGGGATTAGGTTATGAAGGGCTGAATACCAAGCATTTTTATATTTGATCCTAGTGTTATGATTACACCTGCCTTTTAGGAAAATCACTTTAGTGGCTGAGTAGAAGATGGATTGGAATGGGGGGACACTTGAAACAGGCAAACCTACTACCAGGCATATTTGTAGACAGTTCTTTATTCAGACTATTATTAACAAATATAAGTAAACTAATATTAGTAATATTAGTTAATATTAGATGATGAGGGCCTGCACCAGAGTAGTGACAGTGTCAGAGGAGAGAAGGGGACATATTTTAGAGATGTTGCAAAGGTGAAATTAACAGGCCTTGGCAGCAGATTGGATATGAGGATGAGAGATAGTGATAGGAAGGGCAGATGATTTAGCGGGAAAGACAAGTTCCATTTTGGACATATTGCGTTTGACTTAGGAGTTTTGTTGTATTTTTAATTTCCTAGTATGAAGATTTACTGCTATTTTCTTTTTTTAATTTATTTTTAGTTTTCAACATTTATTTCCACAAGATTTTGAGTTACAAAATTTTTCCCCATCTCTAACCTCCCCCCACCCCAAGATGACATGTATTCTGATTGCCCCTTTCCCCAGTCTGCCCTCCCTTCTATCTCCTACCTATACTCTTTAAGGATGCAAACTGTCATATCTAGTCCTAGTCTTCAACAAATTTTTTAAATTTTTTAATGCTGAGTACTTAGGCTTTTTTCTTGGATCCTGCCTGGAGACAGGGATGAAGTAGAGATTTTTCCTGAGATCTTCTTGGGCTCTCCCCGCAGCCATTCCTGGAGACTCCAATTCAGACATAAGATCTCAGAATCATGGTGAATGGCCAATGGATGGAGTCTGAATTGGGAAGCATAAACATGCCTCTTAGAGGTAGCACAGTGTAGTGAAAAGAAACTATAGTGTGAAGCCAAAAACCTGACTTCAAATCTTGATCTTAGACAATCCTTTATCCTCTCTGGGTTTCAGTCTCTTGATCTCTAAATTGAGGAAATTGAACTGGGTGATCCCAAGGTCCCTTCAGAGTTCTAAATTCTCTGTTTCTCTTCTCCTTAATTTACTATTCTAAGTTGATTAAAATGATTCAGTCTGAAGCAAACTGTCCTCTGACTCACAGTATGCACATAAAAGATGCAGGACTGAGTCCAGATTAGGAAGCAGAACCAGTCAGACCTTCTCTTCGATGGAATCATAAATGTTTCTAGCTTAGATCAACAGCTATGAAGAATTTATAGGCATATAATGTTCTCTAAAGTTAAAGAGTGCTAGAAAACTCGGCAAAATTCGTTTATGGGGGGGGCGGTGTTTGGAAGGAAGTAGGTTGAATTAAATAGGGCAAACATCTCAGTGTAAGAACAGTAGGAAGGCTCACTGGCATGGATTTGAGGCTTACCCTGCTTAAAGCAGTAAGAAATATAAAATATATAACTTCTATGCTTCACCACTTGCAGTTTAAAAAGCTTGATTCTAAAACCATTTAAGAGCTACACTACGAAGCCTCACTTTATTTTTATATCTTATTTGCTCTTGAGCATACCTCCCTACCTGAGAATTATAATAAGGATGGTCTGTACCTTTGGAGTTGTATTTGGGTGGAGTTAGAAGTAGCTGCAGGTAAGTTGTTGCAATTCTCCACAAGATAATATTCTATTCTAGGCCATGACTGACTCAATATGTTTTGTCAGGATCAGAACAAAATGAAATACATGTAGACCATCCAATACTTGACAAAAAAAAGTTACATAACAATAACACGGCAACGATATCCAGTGAAGACACATCACTGGTTTAGTTAGACTTAGCCTCATTCCCCTCCACTTAGAAATTAACCTGGTCAGAAGGGTGTGTTGAGTTACCTACCCAGCAATGAAACATCTATCAAGTGTGAGGAATACTGACTTCTCATGGGTTGGCCTTTTTACATCCTAGATGAGCAGGAAGCCACGTCTATGACTGGAGCCATAGTACCCTGAACCAATCAAGTATCAGAGACAGCTTCCCTGCGTATCAGGACAAGATGAGACCAGCCTATGTAGCCAAGTATAGAATTTGTGATGGGGAGTAATGGATTGTATTCCTGGTCGTACCACTTCTTAGCTCAGTGACCTTGGTCAGATTCCTTAAAATCTCTGAGCCTCATTTTTCTCTTCTCTAAAATATGTTTAACAATTTTTATCACGCCTTCTTCCTCTACCTCCTAGCATTGTTGTGACAATCAAATTAGGTAATATGAGAATATGGTTTGAACTGTCAAAAAGATATTCAAATGTAAGGAAAATGATGATATCTTATATGAGCGCCACCTCCCACATTTTCCTCATTTTTCTCCTTTGAGGCCTGCCAGACTAGATGCATGAGGGACGTCTGGGTAATCTTTTGGTCTGCTCTGGCCAACTAGGAGTCATAGGAACAACATTCTCTACGGACATGAGCGCTCAGTTAAGAGTTTTGAAGTAGCACTTAGGGAATAGTCAAGTTCTGATTATACTTCTCCATTTCATATCGCTCTTGTAGTTCTAGGACTTATTCTTCAAGGTTCGATAGAACCTTAATTTTGGGGCCGTGCAGGCCTAGAAACCAGCAGCGTAAGCCTTATAGTTATCGTAAAACAGGAACAATTTTAAACCATTCTGAGTTTATGAACATACTCATAATAGAACAATACCTATCTCAAGAAGTGGTAACAATAGTCTTTCTGCTATCTACGGAGTTACCATTTTCAGACGTCTCTTGTAAACCAGAATTTTCTTTCTTTGGTCTCTTTAGTACATGAATGTTATTTTTTTTTATCAGAAAGTACACTTTTAAAAACAATTACATGGAATTTTTTCAGGTCGTCAACACTTTCCTAACATTTCACAACAAAGTAACGAAGCTTTCATTTCAGATTTTGTTTCATTAAATTATTGCACAGTAGTTGGCACAAGCTTTTTTGCAGTAACTTGGCAAGCTCACCTATGTGATTTCATAATTAAGGTGTTTAAGTGGAGTGGTTATTCTGGAAAAATCCTTTATCCAGGAAAATCCAGATGCAACAATTTCTAGACCAACAAAGATCATGGTAACCTGTTACCTGGGTTAAAATTCCAGCTCCGTCACTTGCCAGCTGTACGAGCCTGGGCAAATCATTTCAGCTTCCGGGACGGCTTCGTTATTCGGAGACAAGGGTCTAGGCGACCTCTAAGCTTCCTGTGGTTAATCATCATTATTATTGCGCTTGCTCGGCTGGTTTAGTCGCGTCCAGCTCTTTGTGATCCTATTTGGGGTGGCTTGTCATCTCCTCCAGATCCTTTTACAAATGAGGAAACTGAGGCAAACAGGGTTAAATGACTTGCCCAGGGTCACACAGCACAGTAAGTTTCCAAGGCTGGATTTGAACTTAGGACTTTCTGATTCCAGGCTTGGCACTCTTACATTACATTAGCGGTTGTGAATAGCGCCGTACTTGGACTCAGGAAGCCCTGGGTTCAAATCCTACTTCGGACATCAGCTGCGATACAGTGGGAAAGTCACTTAGCTTCTGTGAACCTCTTTTTCCTCATCTGTAAAATTGGGGTAATAGTGCTTGTACCGCCTGTCTTACAGCCCCCCACTCCTTCCCATTCCTGCCACATTGCCACGGAAACTTAGTCTGCAAGAAGTGACCGTTTTAGCAAATAGTTTTTATTAGGAGATCCCAAATGCTCGTGATGTCGGATCTGAGTAGAAGCAGCCCTGAAAGGAGAAAATGCTACATGAAATGTGCAATCAGGAAGAAGGTGCAGCAGCCCCCGGAGACGACAGGAGTCACACCGGGCCACTCTCTGAGCAGGGCAGCGGATAAACATCAGATCGCCTTCCCCGACAGACCCGAGGGGAGCTCTGGGAGCCCAAGGCACGCTGGAGAGAAGCTGAGTTGTACAGAACACGGACAGATCCTCTCTGCCTGTTTCTATTTGAACAGGTAGAAGATCTGGGGGGCTGCTGAGCTGGAAGAGCTGATAACACAGTTCTTAATCTGATCGGAAAGCCTAAGGTTTGTTTTGAGCTATGTCACAGAATTCAAGTGGGGAAAACAATAAGTGCCTTGTCTCCTGTCTGGCCAGCATGTAGCCATAAGCGCATAGCTGTGTTTGTCCCTTTTGTGTTTGTTTCACAATCTCAGGTGAACAAATGTTCCATGCTGAATGTGTCCAGGACTGGCAACAACCTAGTGAGTTCTAAAGATCCAAAGGAGGACTAGCGTGGTGTCCCCACAGCAGTAGCAGTTGATAGCAGAGAAAATTTCTGCACTGGGAGGGATGGCCACTAGCAAAAGGACTGGCCCTATGTTACCAGCAGATGTGTCAAGAGTGACTGGACAGGGCAGTGCCAAGGTAAAATACGAAATGTGTCCTTAAAAGTCTTACAAAACTGTTTAACGCTGAGGCTTAAACATTAGACTCTTCGCCAATTGCAATCATAATTATAAATTACCTTTTGGAAATAGGAATAAATTACCTTTCCCATACCAACTGATATTACGCCTTGAGTTATTTTTGTCATTTCTCTCCTTTTGAGGAATCCTATATTTATGAGCCAAAACTTCTTCTATAATTAGTATCATCCCTGGGTCTGTTGACATTTCAAGAAGTGTGAAAAAAGGAAGCCTTCTCCCCTCTCACTAAAGGCAGACTTTCCAGAACTGAAGACAATTCAAGTGCACAGCTAAGCACGGGATAGGGAGGAGTAAATGTCCCAGTCCCTGTGACCTCAGACTAGTATTCATCTTGGTGTTAAATCTGACAAAATCAGGTGCTATTGGAGGTGAAACATGGAGAAGGTAGATGCGTAATACACGCACACACACACACACACACACACACACACACACACACACAGTAGGAGATGAATGTCATGAAAAAGGTCTGGGCTCCATATGTAGATCTTAGAATCATTGGCATAAATAAATAATATTGAGGGAGAAAAGAAGAGGGCCCACAACAAACCAGTGGGGACACATCATGTCAACGAGCACAATTATGAAGATGCAACAAAGGGGACTGAGAAGGAGCAGTAAGCAGAAGGAGAACCAAGAGAGAGCAGTGGCACAAAAACCTAGAGAGAAGTGAGCATTAAGGAGAAGAAGGTGATTGACAGTGTCAAAGGCCGCAGAGAGGTTGAGAAAGATAAGGGTTGAGAAAAGATCATTGGATTTGGCAATTAAGTGACCACTGGAAAATTTGGAGAGAAGGGTTTCTGCTGAAGTAGGTTAGATAACATAATGCAGAGAATTAAAAAGAGAGTGAGAAGAAAGGAAGGGGAAAAAAGATTGCTGACAGCATTCTCAAAGAGTTTAGGTATGAAAGGGAGGAGAGATATTAGCTAGCAGGAATGGACAGATCAAATAAAGGGATTTTTTTTGATGATGGAGAGTTAAGCATATTTGTAGGCAGCAGAGAAATAGCCAATAGGTCAAGAGATTGAAAATTATTGAGAGTGGGCCACCTCTCCATGTGAAACAGGGGTGAAGGAGGAGGTAGTAGCAGTTATGTGAGATGTGAAGGACAGAAGAAGGCGCTCTCAGTGAATGGTTTTATTTTCTTCAGCAAAATATGAGACAAAGTTCTCAGCTGAAAAAGTGAAGGGTGAGGGAATCACGGGAGTTTTGAGGAGGAATGAAAAGATTTAGGGAAGTAGGGGTAGTGAGTAGAATAGTGAATTGATTAGAGAGACATAAAAAGATAGCCTTGCTTTAGTAAGTGCTCAGATAAGAAAATATAACATAAATTTGTAGCGGACCCTGTCAGCCTGGTTTCGTGACTTTCTCCGGCTTTGATAAACAGCACGTGAACATGAGCAAGGGCAGTGTATGGTACGAGTGATCCATGACTGAGGCTTGGCAGGGCAAGGTCAGTGATAGGATAAAGAGACAGCGACTCTAGAGGATAGAATAGCGCTGATTCACAAAGGGATCAAAATGGAGAAAGAAGTAGAGTGTATCCAATGCAGGGTGATGACCTAAGAAACATCTGCAGAATGGAAAGATTAGAGGTCACAGGGACAACAAAGTATAGTTTTAGGGGTTGTAAATAGAGGGAAAGCTAAAATGAAAAAAATCTTATGATCAGATCAAGGAAGTAAGGTTACGTAGATCCAAGCAAAGCTTCCCCCGCTGCCCCCCCCCCCACAATATGGATGCCTAGAGTGCTTTAGCACTGTTTTATAAAAGGAGAGTAATGTTCACCAGAAATCAACTACATTTGTCAACAGAAAATTTAGTGGCAGACGTGCTACCTTCCAGATAAATTGTAATTCATGATTGTCAAGTGGGCTCTCTTTAAAAAGTTCAAAGACTTTATGTATGAAGCAAAATTCCAAGTGTGGAATGACAACCATCAACTAAATGACATGGTTTGACCAGTGCCAAGGTAGGTGTTACTCACCAGACACAGTAAATAGCAGCAGCCAACTTTAAATTCAGCACTATATCAACAGCTTCTCCTTAAACTGAGGAGAATACTAGCTGAGGCAGGGAGAGGACTTAACTCAAAGGCAGCACATTTTCTACCTAGAACTTCAGCAGGGATTCTGAGAGTACAGAGATAATTTATAGAACCTTAAAATGTTGATAGCCAGCCAGGGCCTTCAACAAATTAAGGTTTGGGAATGAAATCTTACAGCTGTGATAAAGGAAATAATCAGTCCATACTATCAACCAGCTCAGGTATGGGGGCAGAAGAGTCAGCAGAACACAAAGAACTAGATCCATTTGACCTGTCACAAAATTAATTTATATTATAGGTACAACTAGATAAGTAGTTATATGTGTAGGTAGATGGCAATATTAACGTTTGCCTACGTTTCCCTTGCATGTACTTTCACGTTTGTTGAGGCAAACAGTAATTTCTTCTGTCAGTCTATATTTTGTTTTTTAAAATTACATGTAAAAACAATTTGTAACTTTCTTTTTAAAAAATATTTGGGGGGGTGGAGCCAAGACGGCAGCTGGAAAGCAGGGACTTGCGGGAGCTCCCCACCACATCCCTCCAAAAACCTATAAAAAATTCCTCTGAACAAATTCTAGAACTGCAGAACCCACAAAATAGCAAAGGGAAGCAGGGATCCAGCCCAGAACAGCCTGGATGGTCGCTGGATGAGGTCTATCGCGCACGGAGTGGAAGGGAGCAGAGCTCAGCATGGGAGGCAGCAGGACCAACCAGACCAGGAGCCAGGCAGGACAGGCCCTAGCACCCTGAATCAGTGAGCTGTGGTAGTTACCAGACTTCTCAACCCACAAACACCAAACACAACAGAGAAAGTTAGTGGGAAAAGCTGCGGGGGACAGAGTTCGAGGTTCAGCCACTGCCCCAGGGGCAGCGGGGGAGGTGCAGCTACAGAACTACAGCTGCAGTTACTTCCGGCCCCAGGCCCACATGGTGGGAAGAGTTAAGTGGCAGATCAGAGCAGGAGTACAGAGCCTGCTGAAGATTTTCCTCAGGTCCGGGTTGGTGGTTCTTGAGGAAGGAGGAGTGCTGGGGTGGCAGAGCTGGCTGTATAGAAATAGCTCTGAAATCAACGGCGCATCCCCTCAAGCTTGGAACAAAGTACTCTTTGCTCTACAAGCAGTCATACCCCCACGAAAAACTCAAGGGTCAAGTAAGTTGGCTGGGAACATGGCCAGGCAGCGAAAACACACCCAGATTCAGTCTCAGACTTTGGAATCTTACTTTGGTGACAAAGAAGACCAAAAAATACAGCCAGAAGAAGTCAACAAAGTCAAAGAGCCTACATCAAAAGCCTCCAAGAAAAACATCAACTGGCCTCAGGCCATGGAAGAGCTCAAAAAGGAGTTGGAAAAGGAAGTTAGAGAAGTAGAGGAAAAATTGGGATGAGAAATGAGAAGGATGCGAGAAAACCATGAAAAACAAGTCAATGACTTGCTAAAGGAGACCCAAAAAATACTGAAAAAAATATTGAAGAAAACATCACTTTAAAAAATAGACTAACTCAAATGTCAAAAGAGCTCCAAAAAACCAATGAGGAGAAGAATGCCTTGAAAGGCAGAATTAGCCAAATGGAAAAGGAGGTCTAAAAGACCACTGAAGAAAATACTACCTTAAAAATGAGATTGGAGCAAGTGGAAGCTAGTGACTTGATGAGAAATCAAGATATTATAAAACAGAACCAAAGGAATGAAAAAATGGAAGACAATGTGAAATATCTCATTGGAAAAACTACTCACCTAGAAAATAGATCCAGGAGAGATAATTTAAAAATTATTGGACTACCTGAAAGCCATGATCAAAAAAAGAGCCTAGACATCATCTTTCAAGAAATTATCAAGGAGAATTGCCCTGATATTCTAGAGCCACAGGGTAAAATAGAACTTGAAAGAATCCACCGATCGCCTCCTCAAATAGATCCCAAAAAGAAAACTCCTAGGAACATTGTCGCCAAATTCCAGAGCTCCCAGGTCAAGGAGAAAATACTGTAAGCAGCCAGAAGGAAACAATTTGAATATTGTGGAAAAACAATCAGCATAACACAGGATCTGGCAGCTTCCACATTAAGGGACTGAAGGGCTTGGAATATGATATTCCGGAGGTCAATGGAGCTAGGATTAAAACCAAGAATCACCTACCCAGCAAAACTGAGTATCATCCAAGGCAAAATATGGATTTTCAATAAAATAGAGGACTTTCAAGCTTTCTCAGTGAAAAGACCAGAGCTGAATAGAAAATCTGACTTTCAAACACAAGAATCAAGAGAAGCATGAAAAGGTGAAGAAGAAAGAGAAATCATAAGGGACTTACTAAAGTTGAAGTGTTTTGTTTACATTCCTACATAGAAAGATGATGTGTATGATTCATGAGACCTCAATATCATAGTAGCTGAAAGGAATATGCATCTATATATACATATGTGTGTGTCTATGTATGTATATACGTAGGTATACACACACACACAAAGGGCACAGGGTGAGTTGAATATGAAGGGATGATATCTAAAAAAATAAAATCAACTTAAGGGATAAGAGAGGAATATATTGAGAGAGGGAGAAAGGGAGAGGTAGAATGGGGTAAATTATCTCACATAAAAGTGGCAAGAAAAAGTGGTTCTGTAGGAAGGGAAGAGGGGGCAGGTGAGGGGGAATGAGTAAATCTTGCTCTCATTGGATTTGATGTGAGGAGGGAATACCATACACACTCAATTGGGTATCTTACCCCACAGGAAAGAAAGAGGAAGAAGATAAAAAAGGGGGGATGATAGAAGGGAGGGCAGACGAGGGGAGGAGGTAATCAAAAACAAACATTTTTGATAAGGGACAGGGCCAAGGGAGAAAATTCAATAAAGGGGGATAGGTTAGGAAGGAGCAAAACATAGTTAATCTTTCACAACATGAGTACTGTGGAAGGGTTTTACATAATGATACGCATGTGGCCTATGTTGAATTGCTTGCTTTCTTAGGGAGGGTGGGTGGGGAGGGAAGAGGGGAGAGAATTTGGAACTCAAAATTTTAAAAACAGAAGTTCAAAAACAACAACAACAAAAAAAGTTTTTTCATGCAACTAGGAAATAAGATACACAGGCAATGGGGCATAGAAGTTTATCTTGCCCTACAAGAGAAGAAGGGAAAGGGGGATGGGAGGAGAGTGGGGTGACAGATGGGAGGGCTGACTGGGGAATGGGGCAACCAGAATATACGCCATCTTGGAGTGGGGGGAGGGTAGAAAAGGGGAAAAAATTTGTAATTCAAACTTTTGTGAAAATCAATGCTGAAAACTAAATATACTAAATAAATTAAAAAGAAATTTGTTTTCCAAATTCTCTTCCTCCCTCCCTTCTCCCCTTCCTGAGACAGCAAGTAAATACAGATTATACCTGTGTAGTCATGTAAAACATATTGCCATATTAGCCATGTTGCAAAAGAAAACAGACCAAAAAAAAACCTAAAATAATCCAGAGAAAAACAAAGTCAGGAAGTGGATAGCATTTTTCACCATAAGACCTTTGGAACTGTCTTGGATCATTGGATTGCTGAGAACAGTGAAGTCATTCGCAGTTGATCATCATACAATATTGCAGTTACTGGGTACAATGCTGTCCTGGTTCTGTTCACTTCACTGCATCAATTCATGTAAGTCTTCCCAGGTCTTTTCCAATACCATCCTGCTTATCATTTCTTACAGCACAATAGCATTCCATCACAATCATAGGCTACAACTTATTTAGCGATTCGATCCCCCAATTGATCGGCATACCCTCAATTTCCAATTCTTTGCCACTCACTAACAGACCTGAGGGAAGTGACCCTAAGGCATGACGAGAGCTAAATGTGAGTCAGGCAGGTCAGGTAATATTGGATACCAGTGAAAGTAGCATTTTGTGAAGTGGGTCAGTGAGCTATATACAAAGTAGGTCCCAACACCTTTTCACATACACAGTGGGTCCCTAACACCTTTCTTTCCCTTTTCTATTACTGATAGGTGAGGGTTGCTCTGTTAGTTGTACAAACATTTAATTCCTGTTTATCCTCCATAACAGGACATAGTAGAAGGGAAGGAAGCCTATTCTGTTTCCAGTCAGTGACATTCCCAATCAAGGTTGCTTTTCAATTGAACTGTTCCTCAAATATTATAACTTCACTACTTTATCAGTTTGTTATGATATAAAAACTGGCAGCCACCAACCCAAATTAGTGTGGTTAGTGATGACAGTAGAGCCAGATTAAGAGGAAGTGGGAAACTAGAGCCCATTGAAGAATTAATTCAGTACTCTTACATTTTTCTGGCTTAGCAAAGGCACTTTTATCGTTTATATATACACATTCCACCACTGACACATATATGAGGCTGGGAAGAGGTTCTTAGCCTCTCCAGGATGCCTGCCATGCCTTTTCTCGTCTAACTACGCTTCAAAGACACTCTTCTTTTGAGGAAGTTTGATCAAGTTCAATGTCATATGCATCTAGGAACCACAGGTAAATAGGTCTGATGAGCTCCAGTAGTCACTCCCTGGGCAAATCACTTATTTAACCTCTCAGGGTTATGGGCAATTCTCTAAGACTTTGTGTGGTAGAAAGGATACAGACCTGCGTTGGCAGAGGGAATTTCCTCATCCGGAAAGTTCCATTCACCAATGAAATCACAGGTCCAGTTCCTCTCCCCTATCTCAATCTTGTGTGTAGAAGGGGAGAATTGGAACCTGGGCACACAAGCAGGTTTCACAGCCATGTTACTCTCACCGAGCAGTACATGGCCAATTTATAATTTTCCAACCAAGTTAAGAAGACAGAGGGTAAGTTGGTAAAGAGATGGAAGTCAAATTTGAGGGCGGTCTAGTTGGGAGAGAGAAGTAGATTGATGAAGGCATCCTTATCTTGGGCACAAGGAATAGTTGTAATGGGACATTCCGGTAACAAGTATTTCAAGCTGAGCAGGTTAATTTTCATTGTTCTCCTTACAGAGTTTTCTTTTTTTTTCCTAATGAGAATACATTATCATATAGGTTTTTCAGGATAGGAAGACAGTGTCCTCACGGCCTTTTGCAGTACAGCTTCTAAGCACCGTCTAATGAAAAATGCTGAGTCCCTAAGTCTGTCTGGGAGTTAAAGAGACCAGAGACATTTTTGCTCCTTATTGAAAACCTCCAATTTATCTCCTCTCTAGCTTGCTTGGTACACGTTTGTTTGCATGTTGTCGCCCCTACCAGATTGTAAGGTCCTTGAGGGCAGTGACTGTCCCCCGCCTTTAAAATTCCCAGTGCTTAGCACAACAGCCTGGTAAATAGCAGGTCCTTTTAAATGTTTATTGATTAGCCTGATAGAATCTTAATTGGATTAATTTGTGAAGGATTATAGGAGATAGAGGTGGAAGGGTCCTCAGAACTATCTGGTTCAACTCCCTCACTTTATAGATGAGGAAACTGACTCGGTCAAGGTCACACAGGTAGTAGACTAGAGAGCTGGATTTGGAAAAATCTATCCTTCAAGTGTACAGTTGCCAAAAAAAAAAAAAAGCCAGATGACTTCTAAGGTTACCCATTTCTAAGTCCATGATCCTAGGATAGTAAGAAATAACAATCTGTTTTTATGACAAAATTCGGGTGAGCTGGCGCTCCTAACTCCACATCCACTTCTAATCAGAATTATGTCAGTCATTTAGTGACAAACATTTATTAATCGCCCATTATGTTCCGGGCACGGGGCTAAGCGCTAAGGTTACAGAGAAATGCAAAAATAAAAAAAAAATAAAAATAAAAGTTCGCGCTCTCCCGAGGCCAGCTCTGAAGGAGCCCTTGGCCGCCCCGGCCCCCGCCCCTACAGCTTCTTTCCTGCGGTCAGTCAGTTGATAAGACTGGGGCGCTTCCCTCCGGGCCGTTGCTGCTTTCGGGAGGGGGAGGGGCGCCTCGCGAGGGTGTAACCGCCGCCTCGCGCGATCGCCCACGCGCCTGCACCGGGGGTCACCTTTACCCGTCAACCCAAGCCTGAAGGACCGGCCTCCGGGGGCTGTAGGAGGGAAGTCGAAACTTTACGTGAGGACGCAGCGCCTCCCAAACGCGCCGAGAGCGGACTTCGGAGCACGTGCTCTGTTGCCGGGACAACCAGGAGGCTGGGAGGAGAGGAAGACTAGTCAGTCACTCGCGTCACGGGCGGGGGTGGCGCCTCCCGGCTCGCGGTCTCGTGGAGCTCCTGAAGCTTCTCCGGCCCTTTGCGCACGCGCGCACCGGGTTTTACTCTGACCCCCCTCTCTCAGCTACCCCGGTTCCTCTCTCTCCCCGCCCCGTGCGTTCGCGCATGCGTATTCTAGCTGCCGCCGTCGGTACCTCCCTCTGAGTCAGCTGCGGCCGGTGTCAGCCAGCCCCTTTCACCGCCCCTCCCATGGTCCGGGCGGGACGGTGTGTCCTGCGGCTGGTGGCGCCACTACCCGAGTTGGAGCCGGAGTGGCTAGAAGTCCCTTCGGGGCTGACAGGTGGACCGGCGCCGGGGAGGGGAGGGAGAGGAGGAGGAAGACCTGGCCTCGGGGGCTACCTCTGCCCCGGCCGTGGAAGATGGTGTTCGAGTCGGTGGTCGTGGACGTGTTGAACCGGTTTTTAGGGGATTATGTGGTGGACCTGGACACTTCCCAGCTGACGCTGGGCATCTGGGGAGGTAACGAGACCTCCTGCCCGCCCACTCCCACTCCCTCCGCGCGGCCTCCCGCAGCGAGGGCTCCCGGGGTCGCTGCGCCTCCCAGAGCACGCCGGCGCTGGCGCGTGTGTCACCGGGCTCACGGCCGCACATGCACACCCACACCCACGTGGACACGCCTTCCCTCCCTGCTGTTTTCTTTTTGGGCTGCTCTCTTCCGCCTTGAACCCCTTTCTTTACCGGGATCCCTCCCTTTTGCCGGGGTCTGGATTGCACCGTGCTCTCCCTTTTCCCCGAGAACGTCAGGTTACACAAAGTCGGGGGTGTAGGTGGCAGTTCTTGCCTGTGAATTTTTATTTTAATTTTTTTGGGGTGGGGGGACGTAAGAAAACTTCATCCCTCTGGACTTTAAGGAAATGGGTTGACTTGAAATAAACGCCTCTTTTTCCTTCGTCCCTGCTGCGTTAGTTTTCTTTTGGGAGGGGGATGATTGTGAAGCAAGAAAAAAGCCTCTGCGTTTCTGTTCTCTTGGTTACTTTGTCCCTTCTGATCCAACGGAGGCCACGAGAGACAAGTTAGCACCTCACGTTGCTCGACACGTGAAAGGGAGACGAGTGACATAAAATTTCTTTCGCCTTAACCTAGTTTCGCTTAACGGGAAGTGCAGCGTTCACCTGTGTTTTCGTTACTTTGTTTCTACAAATTGTAGCCTGTTCATTGCTGAGAAGTTAGCCTGCTACTAGCCCGTTCGTCGTTGCTTTGAGATTTTGTGTGTAGGAACTACACAACTTTGACAAATTGATTTAGCCTACTGAAAGCAGGCAGAATTTACAGGAAAATAAGTTAGCTGACTAGCGAAATACCGAACTTTATTTTATGCCAGTTTACACTAGTGCTTAATTTGTTTTAGAGACTTATTTTTAGTGCTTTGTGCACAGTAAGTTAGGCAAATGAACCAGTGTAAGTCATTTTACTGACTTAAACCGGCTAATAATGACTTATTTGAAATTAAGGATTTTCAGATAAATGTGTCAAAGCTAGTCATTTTTTAAAGGTATTTACCTTTTTTTTTGTTTTTGAGATTTCTTACCGGATTAGCTTTCACCGGCTGAGGTTTTTTCCCAATCAACTGAAGCTTAAGGTTTCTGGAGTGATATAGCTTGAGGTGTAGTCAATTAATTTTATTTATTTTTATTTATTTTTCACTTTACACTGTGATTAACACTGATTGGTTGCCCAGGAGCTTTAAGTAAGTTTTAGCCCAGCCAGCTTCTAACTAATAATGGTGATGTTTGATAAATTGTTTAATTTTTTTGTAACTAGTGTCTCCATTTTACAAATGGAGACGAAAATGGGCATAATAAAACCGTCCCATCCTACTAAGGAAAGCTGTCCTAAGAATAAATAAAAAATGTTTTGTTTACTGGTGGAAGTTTGCAAATACATTGAAGGTAGTGGTGTTAATATTGTATATGTAGTTTAATCTACAAATAATCCTGTATTTCAGAAGAAAGTTGCTATGTTGAATGCCTGGTGTTTGCCCCTGCTGAGAGACCTAGGGCATTTCACTTGACTGCTTCTAAAGCTTCAGTTTCCTTCTCCGTGAAATGTAGGGATTGGACACAATGATTCCTCAAGTCCTCTTCAGTTCTAATAGTATGTAAATGTGAAATAAAACTCTTTCATCTTTTGCACGTCATTGTCAGAATGCTGATTAAATGACTCAGAAGTTTTGATGTGTTACTTGCCTGGAAACTGTGTAGTAATGAAACCAGTTTCACCATTAGCACATTTCTGATACTGAACCTGATATGATACCTCTTGCTTTTTCTGCACATAGTAAGCCTGAAAAGGGTTGTATTCCAAAGCTGATTTGTAAGATTTGTTTGCAACTTTCCCAGAGAAACAGTATTATTATGTTCGGCTTTCCAATGTAGGCCACAAAAACCTATTTAACATGTAACTTAGTTGAACTACATAATAAGTACTAGTTTGAGCTCTTCTTGAGTCCTAGGAGCAGTTAGGGACAGGAGCTGTAGGGAGGAAGATAATTTATGTTGGTGCCAGGTAGTATTTTAATAGAAGTGAAGTTTGTTACTTTTTTTTTAAAACATGAGTCAGCGATTGAACTAGCCTCAGAGTTAGGAAGACCTGGGTTCTTATTCTGCCATGGACATACTGGCTATGTGACCCTGGGCAAATGCTCAGGGCCACTCTGAGTCCATAAATTGCAGCTGAGGTGACAGCCTGCATTGGTGGAGAGTTTCTTCATCCTGAAGTTGTCTTTATAAATGAAATCACAGTACTAATCCCTATCCTTCTTTCCATGTCTTCAGTGTACATGTGGCTGTAATCCATCTATTGTGATACTCTGCCAGCCTTCAGTACCTCCTAAAGTGTCTTATGCTATAATATTTGCAACAGTTATACTTCCCCATAAAACTTTAATCTCAGCGAGGATAGATTTCAGTACAATAAATGTTCAAAGGAACATAAGTAGAGCAATTCATGGTTATTGTGAATGACAACCCCTTTACCTTCCCAGAGCTACTGGGGATTTAAAAAAAATAAATTTTATTGATATCTTTTGTTTTTATATCATTTTATTACTTCTTCCTCATCTTCACTGAAAACTATTCTTTATAATAAAGAATAAAAACAAACCCACCTGATTAACAAAGCTAAATACATCAACTAAGATCATCATATGTAATCTTCCACATTTGTAATTTTCTCCAAGTAGGGGAGAGAGAGAGGGAGGGGGAGAGGAAAAGAGAGAGATCACATCTGTTCTTTAGGGCCAAGCTTGGTCATTATAATTTTACAGCAGTTTCAGCTGTTTTATTTTTGTTTTCTTTCCGTTTTCATCATTATAGTCACCATATATATTGTTTTCCTGGTTCTGCTTACTTTGCAATAGTTCATATCTTTCCATGCCTCCCTGTATTCTTGTTTATTTTTTGCATTGCAGTAATATTCCACTGTATTCATGTGCTGCAGTTTGTTTAACCTTTCACCAGTCTTTGTTGTTATTCATTTGTTTCAGTCGTATCTGACTCTGTGGTCCCATTGGGGTTTTCTTGGCAAAGATGCTAGAGGGGTTTGCCATTTCCTTTCCCAGCTCATTTTACAGATGAGGAAACTGAGGCAAGCAGGATTACACGACTTGCCCAGGGTTCTACAACTAGTGTCTGAAACCACATTTGAACTCATGAAGATGAGTCTTCGTGATTCCAAGTGCTCTATCCACTGAACCACCTAGCTCCCATTCTCCAATCAATGGACATCTAATTTGTTTCTACTCTTTGCTACTGCAAAGTGTTGCCAAATGTATTCGTGTATATTGAGCCTTTCTTTTTGTCATTGAAGTACTTGGGGTATATGGCAAGCCATGGTATCTCAGGCACAATTCCAAATTGCTTTTCACAATGGTTTGACCAATAATTCACAGCTCTACCAACAGTGCATTTGTGTGCTTTTCTTTGCACAACTCCTTGACTCTTCCCATCTTTTGTCATCTTTGCTAATTTGTTGGGTTAAGGTGAAAACTCTCAGTGTTAGTGATTTAGAACTTTCTTCCATATGGTTGTTAATAGTTTGCGGTTCTTTGGAGAACTATTTGTGCATATCTTTGATTACTTACCCATTGGAAAATGGCTGTTGACTATATAAATATTTGTTTCCTGTATATCTTTTTTTATGAGACCCTTATCCAAAAGTATTTGATGTGAAATTTTTTCCCCCTAATTGACTGCTGCCCTTCTGATTCTAGCTGTGTATATGCAAAAGCATTTCAATTTCATATAACTGAAGGGATCCCATATTTCAGAGATTCTTAACCTTTTTTTATGTCACCTTTTGGCAGTCTGTAGCCTATGGACTCCTTCTCAGAATAATGTTTTTAATACATAAAGTTTTATAAAGACACACTTATGCATGTGTATGTGATTACAAAGAAAACCACTTATATTGAAATAATTATCAAAATATTTAAAAAGATTCATGGACGCTAGATTAAGAATCCTTGTTTTATTTGGTTATGACATCTTCTCTGCTTCATATAATTTTTTAATATTTTGATTCTTCATAGACCTGCATATAATTTTTAAAAATTTTTTTGAAATTTTTTTATTATTTAATATTTTTAGTTTTCAGCATTGATTTCCACAAGATTTTGAATTAGAAATTTTCTCGCCATTTCTACCCTCCCCCCTACTCCAAGATGGCATATATTCTGATTGCCCCATTCCCCAGTCAGCCCTCCCTTCTGTCACCCCACTCCCCCGCATCCCCTTTTCTCTTACTTTCTCGTAGGGCAAGATAGATTTCTGTGCCCCATTGCCTGTATAGCTTACTTCCCAGTTGCATGCAAAAACACCTTTTTTTTTTTTTTTAAACATCTGCTTTTAAAACTTTGAGTTCCAAATTTCTCCCCTCTTCCCTCCCCACCCATCCTCCCTAAGAAGGCAAGCAATTCAACATAGGCTGCACATGTATCATTATGTAAAACCCTTCTGCAATACTCATGTTGTGAAAGACTATGTTTTACTCCTTCCTATCCTATGCTCCTTTATCCAGTTTTCTCCCTTGACCCTGTCCCTTTTCAAAAGTGTTTGCTTTTGATTACCTCCTCCCCCTATCTGCTCTCCCTTCTGTCGTCCCCCTTTTTTATGTCCTTCCTCCTCTTTTCCTGTGGGGTAAGATACCCAATTGAGTTTGTATGTTATTCCCTTCTCAAGTCAAATCCGATGACAGCAATATTCACTCATTCCCCCTCACCTGCCCCCTCTTCCCTCCCAACAGAACTGCTTTTTCTTGCCACTTTTATGTGAGATAATTTACCCCATTCTATCTCTCCCTTTATATACACACACACACACACACACACACATATTCCTTTCAGCTACCCTAATATTGAGAAAGGTCTCATGATTTACACACATCATCTTTCCATGCAGGAATGTAAACAAAACAATTCAACTTTAGTAAGTCCCTTATGATTTCTCTTTCTTGTTTACTTTTTCATGTTTCTCTTGATTCTTGTGTCTGAAAGTCAAATTTTCTATTCAGCTCTGGTCTTTTCATTGAGAAAGCTTGAAAGTCCTCTATTATATTGAAAGTCAGTATTTTGCCTTGGAGCATGATATTCAGTTTTGCTGGGTAGGTGATTCTTGGTTTTAACCCTGGCTCCATTGACCTCTGGAATATCATATTCCAAGCCCATTGATCCCTTAATGTAGAAGCTGCTAGATCTTGTGTTATTCTGATTGTGTTTCCACAATACTCAACTTGTTTCTTTCTGGCTGCTTGTAGTATTTTCTCCTTCATCTGGGAGCTCTGGAATTTGGTGACAATATTCCTAGGAGTTTTCTTTTTGGGATCTTTTTGAGGAGGCAGTCTGTGGATTCTTTCAATTTCTATTTTACCCTCTGCTCTAGAATATCAGGGCAGTTTTCCCTGATAATTTTTTTAAGATGATATCTAGGCTCTTTTTTGATTATGGCTTTCAGGTAGTCCAATAATTTTTAAATTATTTCTCCTGGATCTATTCTTCAGGTCAGTGGTTTTTCCAATGAGATACTTCACATTGCCTTCCATGTTTTCATTCCTTTGGTTCTGTTTTATAATATCTTGATTTCTTATAAAGTCACTAGCTTCCACTTGCTCCAATCTAATTTTTAAGGTAGTATTTTCTTCAGTGCTCTTTTGGACCTCCTTTTCCATTTGGCTAATTCTGCCTTTCAAGGCATTCTCCTCATTGGCTTTTTTGGAGCTCTTTAACATTTGAGTTAGTCTATTTTTTAAGGTGATATTTTGAGTCTCCTTTAGCAAGTCATTGACTTGTTTTTCATGATTTTCTTGCATCACTCCCATTTCTCTTCCCAATTTTTCCTCTACTTCTCTAACTTGCTTTTCCAAATCCTTTTTGAGCTCTTCCATGGCCTGAGACCAATTCATATTTTTCTTGGAGGCTTTTGATGTAAGCTCTTTGACTTTGTTGACTTCTTCTGGCTGTATGTTTTGGTCTTCTTTGTCACCAAAGAAGGATTCCAAAGTCTGAGTCAGAATCTGAAAGCTTTTCTGCTGCCTGTTTATGTTCCCAGCCAACTTACTTGACCCTTGAGCTTTTTGTCTGGATATGACTGCTTGTAGAGTAGAGAGTACTTTGTCCCAAGCTTGAGGGGCTACACTGCTATTTTCAGAGCAACTTCTACACAGCAAGCTCTGCCACATCAGCACTCCTCCCCCCTGCCCCCCAAGAACCGCCAACCAGGATTGAGGCCCAGATCCAGGCAGGGCAAAGCAGGCTTTGTGCTCCAGCTCTAATCTGCCGCTTAATTCCTCCCATCAGGTGGGACTAGGGCCACAGGCAACTGCTGGAAGCTGTCTGGAAGACAGCTTGGACGGTGGCTGACCTGGAACTCCTTTCACTGTCACAGCAGCTTTTCCCACTAACCTTCTCTGTTGTCTTTGGCGTTTGTGGGTTGAGAAGTCTGGTAACTGCCACAGCTCACTGATCAGGGCGCTATGCCTGTTCTGCCCAGCTCCCAGTGTGGTTGGTCCTGGCGTGGCCCACTTTGGGCTCTGTTCTGCTCCACTCCCAGCTCCGTGCGATATATCCTTCCCAGCAAGCATCCAGGCTGTCCTGGGCTGGAGCCCTCCTTCCCTTTGCTATTTTGTGGGTTCTGCAGTTCTAGAATTTGTTTAGAGCCTTTTTTTTATAGGTGTTTGGTAGGCCCTAGGTGGGGAGAGCTTAAGCAAGTCCCTGCTTTCCAGCCGCTATCTTCGCTCTGCCCCCCCCCCCCCCCGCCCCATGTAGTTCTATTGGCATTATAGTATCATGATCTTTTATTTTCTGAATAAGTTTTATTTTTGCCTTTTATTTTTCCATCACAGCTGTTCCCAGATATCACATAGACTCATGTTTCTAACAAAGAAAAACAGTTCAACAAAAACCAATACAGTGGCCGTGTCTGGTAGTATATGCAACTCTTCACTTGTAGTCCCCAGGTCCTCTACTACAGGTGGGCTGGTGCTGCCACATCTCTGTGCTAGGGCCAAGATTCTGCGTATAGCACTTAAAAATCTGCATTTATGCTTGTATTTACTGTAATCCTTAGTGTCATTTCTACTCCTATTTACATGTACCTTATGTTGTATTTTTGCAGTTGGATCCCTTCTCAGATTTCTTAATTGTTACACCATTTTATCAAAGGTCGTTTAAACCCATCCCGTATTCCATATCCTTTGGTCAAGTTAGCACCTTCTCTTCAGTATTTTCCTAAGTTTTTGACTAAAATTTATTTATGTTTGCAAGTTGCACAGTATGACTTTAGTATCAGTCTTTTAAAAGAGCACAGTCGACACATTTATTAATTGAGCCTTTATCTTGAGGAAGGCCTTGTGCTAGGCACAGTGAAGGATATCAAACTATATAGAAACAGGACCTGACCTCAAGAGACTTGAAATCTAATTCCTCAGAATATAGAAGAGGGAGAGATTACTAGGTTGGACTAGTGTTGGGAAAAATTTTATTTTGGTGGTGAGATTTGAGCTGGGGCATTCCAGACTGGGGGTGATTCTTCATAACGAATATATTTTATCAAGATCATCTGTGACAGTCCTCATTTTCCTTTTTAAGTATCAAAACACTTTAAACTTTGCCACTCTATCCGTTAAATATATAGATTGTTTTATTTTTTGAAAAATCAGGATTAGTGAAGCATTTCTTCCTTTAAGACATTTACTAAGGTTAGCTTTACCTTATTTGGGTGATATTCTTTGCAAAGTCTGTGCATTTTTGTGTTTTTTAGAAAATTTTGTGGGTTGGTGTTTCAACAGTTCAGCAAACAGCTGCTGTGGGGGTGTAAAACCAACAACAACCAGCTCACAGAACGCTGCAAGCCCAGATTGTTTTGATCTGCTCTATTAAGGAAAGCAATGTTAAAGGGTTAACAATCTTTAATCCAATATACAAATATCATTCACTTAGTTCAGGGGAAAAGCCAGCACCCCAAACTTCAAAGCAAATACAAGCAAATTACAAACATCAACAGACCAAATACAATTCATAGTTACCAAGAAAACCATCAACATCTGAATTCAGCCAGAAGGCCCTTAGAGGGGCTGCCCAAAGTCCCACACCTCCAGGAGTGAGAGCCTTAAGGAAATAGCTATGTCTTCCTTTTTATGTACTCTTCAGCCCTCATCAAACGTCATCTGAGCAACCAGAACTTAAGCTCTTGCTATGGGCTCTGGAGTTAGCACTTCCCCTTAGAACCCTGGGAGCTTCACGCCCACATAGGCTTAGCACCTAGTAGGTAGGGGTTTGGACCTGAGGTTTAGTACCTAGTGAGACTCAATCAAAGGAAGCAAAGGCCACACTCTTCAAGGGACTTGGTTGAATAAGTGCTAAGAGCTCATCTTGATCCCCAATACGGTGGGATGGTTTCTTTCCTGTTCTGTTTTGTAGATAGTGCCTTTGTCACATGATCCTTTATTGGGAGTCCATTTGACTAAGCATGATCTCAAACTTGATGGGATATTGCAGTTGAAAAATTTATTTCATATCCTTTACAGCCTCTAGCACTCAGTAAATAGTTGTGGATTTCGAAAGTGGGTGTGGATTTCAGCAGTGTAGAAGACTCTTGGTAAGAAAAGCCTCTCTACTGTCTTATAATTTATAGTTTTAAGGAGTTGTTTGGGTTTCTGAGAGACTGATGATTTTGATTAGCTTTCACTTAGGAAGATACTTCCTTTAAAATATAATTAAAATGGTTTTTATTTGTACTGTCTTATAGCAAGACATTAGAACTAACCTATCAGTGATTCTTATAGTATGGGAAACATTAGAGTCAGTGTTGTGATATGCAGAACATCTTGTAGGGGGTGTACAAAGATTTAATTAGGATATATGTAATAACAATAGTAAGAGACATCGTTCAGAATATAAGCCCTATGTAAAAGTTAGTTGCTACCCAGAGTTTTTGAATGATTAGAGAGTGTACTTTTTATGTTTCAGTGACTAGGGATATGGCAGAGAGTTTTCAGTTATGCTTATAGTTTTATTAAGTCTTAATGTTCTAATTGTGAGCTTTTTACATATTGTAATAAGAATGTTGCTTCTGTATCAGCTGTTAGAAGTAGAATGTTAATGGAGTAAACATTTAAATTTTATATCTTAAACTTAAGTCTTATAATGAAGAGTTTTAGAGACATAAAGATGTAATGAAAGTATTAGCATAGGATTTTTATATTGAATTCAAAACATTTTTTTTTACTAAAGTACTGACAAGGTGAATAATATTGAATAAGTCATTCATATCATAGGATGTGCTTTTAGTATAAATTTACTGCATCTAAAGGCAATAATAAAAAATTTCATGAGATGGTCTTGTCTTTAAGTGTTTATGATAAACATTTGCAAAAAGAACACCATGAAGATAATTGTAGTTTACGTGCCAAAATCTGATGCAGAGGTCTACAAATTCTATGAAGAACTTGATTAGTCTCTTCTAGTTAAGTTCACATGCACTTAAAACTCAACAGTAATTTTTTTTATATCACCTGAGTCTTAACAGTGTGTATGATATTCCATTCCCATAATACCTACCCTCTGCAAAGAAGTAAAGGAGGTGCAGTTTCTTATCTCTTCTTCAAGGCCCAGATTCTTGGTCATTATAATTACACAGGATTCAGTTTTTTCATCTTTCTGTTTGTATTGTTGTAGACATTATGAGTATTATTTTTCTTGTTTTGCCCACATTATTCTGCATCAGCTCACTTAATTTTTCCATGTTTCTCTGACTTCCTTCCATTTCTTACAGTGCAATAATACTCTTTTATTAATGCAATGCTACTTGATTAATTAAAAAATGGACATCTACTTTATTTCTAATATTTTGCTGCCACAAAAAGTGGTGGTATAAATATTTTGGTAGATATGCGACCTTTTTGAGGTGATAGCAGGGGTTCTCTGAGTCACTTGAAAACAACAGCGTAATTGCAAGTTGCTTTCCATAATGATTCGCTCAGTTCAGTCAGCCAAGAAAGTATTACTATGCTACTCCAGCATTGACTATTGCCATTTTTTGTCATCTTTGTCAACGTGCTGGGTGTGAGGTGAAACCTCAGAGTGGTTTTGATTTGTATTTCTCTTATTTTTAGTGATTAAGAACAATCTTTCATGTGGTTAATGCTGTAGATTGCAAACATTTTTTGGGAAATTGTTCATAGCATTTGAACACTCGGCTAATGGGAAATGATTCTGGGTCTTTAATATGGATTCATCTTCATTTCTCATCTTGAACATTAGACCTTTATGACAGATATTGATGGCAGTTTTTTCCCCCTGTTGATCACCTGTTATCCTAGTTGAGTTGGAAAGCTCAAAAGCTTTTCAGTTCCCATGTAATCAGATTCATCTGCTTGATATTTTTTTGATCACCTCTGTTCTTTTGTTTTGAGGATTCTTCCCTCCAACCACAGCTGAAGATAGCTAACCTGATTCTCTTCTAATTCTCTTTAGTAGTGTGAATTGTGTTCGTCATATTTTCATTTTTATCCTATTCTGCTATATGGCATAAAATGTTTGTTAGGCCATCTGCTTATCAGTTTTTCCAGTAATTCTTGTCAAGGAATTCTTTCTCAAGTAATTTTCGTTCTCAGGTTTATTGAACACTGAGTTATCAAAAAGTTAAATTTGTTACTGATTCTTATTTGGTTTGTTCTGTTTTATTATAATTATGCAAGACAGTTTTTGCTTTATGTAAGCTTACATTATGCAAAGAATTCTGAAATAAATCTGCATTCCCGAAAAACTCCACCAATGTTAACTTTACTATACAGTACTATATTGTCTCTCTGCCCCTACCCCTTTACTGGGTGCTCCGTGTCATCTCCCCCTTCACCAAAAAATCCTTAGAACAAAAGCCACCAAGTCAGAGACCGCACTACCTCCACAGGATGAAGAGCTTGGCTTGAGACCTCCTGTCCGCTGACCTTGTGTGTCTCTTTCCTCTGTTCATGCTGGAGTACCGCCTTTCTGTCCCCATTTGCCTGTCCTCATTCCTGCGTGTTGTCCATCCTTTCCTATCTGTGTTTGTGTCCAGCCTCCACATATCTGCCCCCACCTGTCACCCCCTTTGGTTTTGGCTAGGCCCCCTGCCTCCTGGCTGGCATTGACCCCCGGGTGTTCCTCCTCCTGCTCTAGCTTCTGTGTCCCTGCTCCCCACCTGTCCTTGAACCATGTGCTAGCCCCTTTTCCTTCACAAGTGCAAGACCTTCTCCCTTCCTCTCCCTCTCTCTTCCTTCTCCATGTTGTGGGCAAATTCACATTTTATAAAAATTGCTGTAGTAGAGGTCTTTGGAAGGGTCAACTTACATAAAGTGAGAACTGTCTGCAATGTAGTTTGAAATCTGGAAATGCCATCCCCGTTTATTCCTACTTTTCCCCCCATTATTTGCGCTGAGATTCTCTTTTGTTTTCCTAAATTTTATTTTATCTAGTTATATGAAGTCATACTTGGTAGTTTGGTTTATCTGTAAATTAATTGAGGTAGTATTATAGTTTTTAAGATTACTGAACAGTTCAACCATTAGCAGTAAATATCCTTCTAGATAGTTATTTAATCTTTAATGAATGTTTTATACACATGTTTATATGTCTTGATAGATAGAATTGAAGATATTTTATGCATTTTTGAGTGGGACTTCCTATTATTTCTTTTCATATGTTAAAAATTTCCATATAGAAATCCTTTTGATTTTTGTAGATATACTTTATATCCTGCTACTTTGCTGAAGCTATCACTTGTGAGTGGGTATTTTTTTTATTTTTTGGCTGTTTCTCTGGGGTTTTCTAAGTAAACCATCGTATCATAGGAAAGTGTAGATAATCTTGTTTTTTCTTTGCCTGTGTTTGCTCCTTTAACTTTTTTCTTTTGTTTTATCACTATCACTAAAACAGAACTATGTTAGATAAATGCCTAAAGAGATATCCTTACTTTTACTTCTGTGTTGACTTGGAAAATTCTGGTGTTTCCTCATTGTAGATTATTGAAACTTGGTTTTAGACATTTTTTAGTGTAATAAAAATGACCCTCAACCCCCATGGCTATATTTTGTTGTTGTTTTTAGCATAAATGTGTTGTATTATCTCAGGCTTTTTCTGCATCTATTAAGATAATCATGTTTTGGGGGGCATTTTTGTTAAGATGTTCTCTTTTGTTAATTTTTCTTTTATTTATTTTGCTAATGATGAACCATCTTTATATCCTTGCTATAAATCCAAAGTACGTATGATAATTTTTTTAAAAATTTATTTTACCAGAACACAAATACAGAATAGAGAAAAGAAACAAAAACATATCATAAACTTAAATACAAAGAAAAAAAGTATGTCATGTGCATAGCAGAACACAAGAGGATTCAAAATATGTAACAATAAATTTTCGTTTCAAGAAAGCCTATATGATAAATAATACAGCTTGTGTTGAGAATTATCCATCTTTTCTTTGCTTCCTTGTGTTTCTTTTGTTCTCTGCTGTACACTTTTTAACTTTGTTCTTTTTTTCCCTTCCCTCTTCCCCCCAGAAAGGTGCAATATAGTTTAGATATGTTTCTCATTATATACATACTTATACATATATACATGTGTATATAGACATATACTTTCCCAAACATATTCTACTGCTGATCTTTGTTTTTATGTTTGTACATATCTTGTTTCCTATCCCTTCTGCCTCCTCTACTTTACTCCCATCTGCTCGCTACCTTGCCCTCCTATTGCCTTCCCCCCTCCAAGGATCCCTCCCCTATCCTCCTATTCCCATTAATCTAAACACCCTTCTATACCCCCTTTTTTAACCTGTTCCCTAATTCTCCCCTCTCCCCCCTCTCTGTGCCCCTACCATTTTATTTCTTCTAAATTTAGAAGACTTTTATACTCTTCTAAATATATACATGTATTGTTTCCTCTTAAACCCATTCCTGATGAAAGTAGGTTACCAGAACTACCAGTCCTCCTCCCCTATCTCATTCCTCTGTATCCTTTCTTCCTCTTATACCTCATTTGTATAAAATAGTTACTTTTTTTTAGCTGTTTCTAAATGGTTTTACTTTTTAAAATTCATATCATAGTCAGGTTTACTCCAGTCTTATGAGCTTGCCAGTTATTAATAAGAATCTTAGACATACATTTTACATTATATAAAAGGTAAATAATCTGTCCTCATCAATCCCTTATAGTTAGCATTTGGTATATATCTTATGTTTCTCTTGGTTCTTGTATGTTGAATCTTCTATAAGTTGAGGAATTTTTTTTACAAAGTCTTGAAAGTCTGAAAGTTTTATCAAATGTCCATTTTTTTTTCATTCAAAATAATACTTAACTTTGCAGGCTATGATATCTTCGGCCAGAGCCCCAGATCTTTTACTCTTCGATATATTGTGTTCTAAGACGTGGTCCTTTAATGTCTCTGCTGGTAGGCCTTGTGTAATTCTGATTGTGGCGCCATCATATTTAAATTGTTTTAATCTTGATGCTTTTAATATTTTATCCTTGAGCTGGGGGTTCTATGATATTCCTATGAGTTTTCCCCACAGGATCTCTTTTAAGTGGTGATTTTCTCTATTTCTCTGCCTTGTTCTAATGCGTCAGGACAATTTTCTGTAATTATTTCTTGTATTATTGTGTCAAGATTCTTTTTTTGATCATGACTTTCAGTTACTCTGATTATTTTTGTATTTTCTCTTCTTGATCTATTCTCCAAATCTCTTGGTTTTCCTATGTTTCACTTTCTCTTCTATTTTTTCATTATTCATGTTTTGTTTAATTATTTCTTGATCTCTTATAACTTCAGTGGCTTCACTTTGCCCAATTCTAATTTTCAAGGTGTCATTTTCCTCCTTAGGATTCTGGATCTCCTTTTCTAATTGGTTAACTTTCCTTTCATAACCTTCTTGTTTTTCTTGGATTATTTTTATTTTTAATTTTTTTATTTTTTCCTCCATCTCTGTCATTTGATTTTTAAAGTCTTTTTAAAGATCTTCTATAAATTCTTTTTGGGCAGGTGACCATTTGACCTTACTCTTTGGGGGTTTCTTTACTTCAATATCCACCTCTGAAGATGAACCCTCGTCATCTCCGTTCCCATAATAGGTGTCTATGGTTGGATTCTTTCTCCTTCGCCTGTGCATTTTTTGTGGTAATAATTTTTGTAATCACCTCTAGCCCTAGGGTATGAGAAATGGTGCTTCTTGCCCCAGATCTTCAGTTCTCCCCTCTAGCCTGGAACCAAAGCCAGACCTCCAACCTCCTGTAAGTTCCCACAGCCAGGGGCTTTCTGCCCCACTGCTTCTGCATTCACGGGCCTGTGGTTGTTCCTTCTTGTCCTCACCGCTCTTGGCAGCAAAGCTGGGTCTGGTGTTCCTTATCAGCAGAGGTTCTCTCCATCTTCCTGGGCTCAAACGCCCAAGTCACCTCACTGTCCTCGGGTGAAAAGTTCTTGTGCTGGGCCAAGCGAGGCAACCTCTCCAACCAATTAACCCCAGGGCTTGCCACTTGTTGTTTAAGGGGCTTGCTGCTTGTTGTTAAAACGGAACCTAGCCTGGGAGTGTTTACTCTTTGCCAGGACCAAACTTCTTCCTGGGATTTTTCTTCAGATCTTCTCAATCTGTCCCAGGAAGATCCCAGTTGTGCCTCTGTTCTTCTTTGTGCCTCCATACTTCTTTTGCGCTAAGGTGCTATTTTAACTCTTGTGGGGGAAAATCTTGAGAGCATGGAATTTTCTGACCTACTCCGCCATATTCCCAGAATCCTCTCTCCATAATTTTTTTAGATTATATTACAATAGCCTTTTTTCCTAGTAGTTCATATAAATGTATAGTGCCAATGTTCACTGGTTATATTGGTCTGTAATACTCCCTTTGCTTTAACACTATAACTTAGCTACCAATGCTGTATTTGACTATAAAAATGAGTTGGCAGCAATGTTGTAGTGATGAGAAACTGTGAAAGACTTGGATACTCTGAGCAATGCAGTGATCCAAAACAATTCCAAAGGACTCATGATAAAAAAAAATGTTGACCACCTCCAGAGAGAAAGAACTGATAAATTCTGCATACAAACTGAAGTATAATTTTATTTATTTTTCTTGCTTTTTTTCTTGATATGGCTAATATGGAAATGTCATCTATAATTTCATATGTATAATTTATATCATATTGCTTACCTTCTCACTTGGTGGGTGAGGGGATGGGAAGGAGGGATAGACTTTGGAATGCAATTTAAAAAGAAAAGTATGCTAAAAATAAATAAAATGTAAAAAAATTTTAAAAAATAAAATCTGCAAAAAATGAGTTGGTACAATCTTTTCTTTCTCAATTCTTAAGTAATTTGTGTAATAATTATTAGTTGTTCTTTAAGTCGTTTTAATTAAATTCTTCTTTTAACATTTGTATGAATTTACCTGCAAATCTGTCTAGACAAGGTTTTTTTCCCTTTCTTCTCCCTTTGGTAGTTACAGTAGTTCAACTTCATGCTTTGGGAATAGGTTGTTAAAATCTCTAATGTTCTGGTAAATGGGATGTTATTTGATTTAAAAAACTTTTTTTGAAATTTCATTTATTTATTTAATTTTAGTTTTTGACATTCACTTTTATAAGATTTTGAGTTCTAAATTTTTCCCCCTCCTTCCCCTCCACCCTCCTCAAGACAGTGTGCAATCTGATACAGGCTATACAAATACATTCGTATTAAATCTATTTTCACATTAGTCATGTTGTAAAGAAGAATTAGAACCAATGGGAGAAACCATGAGAAAGAAGAAACAAACAAAAAAAGAGCAAATAGTATGCTTCGATCTGCATTCAGACTCCATAGGTCTTTTTCTGGATGGGGATTGTGTTTTCCATCATGAGTATTTTGAAGTTGTCTTAGATACTTCCATTGTTGAGAAGAGCTAAGTTTATCAGTTAGTCCTTGTACAATGTTGCTGTTACTATGTACAGTGTTCTCTTGGTTCGGCTTACTTTCCTCAGCATCGGTTCATGTAAGTCTTTCCAGGTTTTTCTGAAGTCCACTTGCTCATCATTTCTTATGGAACAATAGTATTCCATTACATTCATATGCCACGGCTTGTTCAGCCATTTCCCAATTGATGGGCATCCTCATGGTTTCCAATTCTTGGCCACCACAAAAGGAGCTGCTGTAAATATTTTTGTACATGTGGATACTTTTCCCATTTTTATGATCTCTTTCAGATATAAAACCAGAAGTTGTATTGTTGGTTCACAGTTTGACAGCCCTTTGGGCATAGTTCCAAATTGCTCTCCAGAATGGTTAGACCAGTTCACTACTCCACCAACAATTCATTAGTGTACCTATTTTCCCTCTCCTTTGAGTGTTTGTCATTTCTGATAGGTGTGAAGTGATATCCAGAGTTGTTTGTTTTGATTGGCATTTTTCTAATCCATAGTGATTTAGAGCATTTTTTCATATGATTATAGATAGCTTTAATTTCTTCATCTGAAAACTGCCTGTTCATATCTTTTGACCATTCATCAATTGGGGAATGACTTGTTTTCTTATAAATTTGACTAGCTTTCTATATATTTGAGAAATGAGGCCTTTACAACACTGGTTGTAAAAATTGTTTCCCAGCTTTCTACTTGCCTTTGAGTCTTGGTTATGTTGGTTTTGTTTGTGCAAAAAATTTTCAATTTAATGTAAACAAAATTATCCATTTTGTATTTCATAATGTTCTGTATCTCTTGTTTAGTCATTAAATCTTCTGTTCTCCATAAATCTGACAAATAAAGTATACCTTGCTCTCCTAGTTTGCTTATTAAAGTATCAGCCTTTATATCTAGATCATGTACCCATTTTGACTTTATCTTGGAATACGGTGTTAGATGTTAGTCTTTGACTAGTTTCTGCTGTACTCTTTTCCAGTTTTTCCAGCAGTTTTTTTAAATAGTGACTTCTTATCTCAGAAACTAGCCTTTGGGTTTATTAAACAGTTATTCCACTGGTCCACCACAGTACCAAGTAGCTTTGGTGATTGTTGCTTTATAATACAATCTAGAATTTGGTACAGCTAGGCTACTTTTGCTTGCATTTCTTTTCTTAAATTCCCCTGATATTCTGGACCCTTTGTTCCTCCAGATGAATTATGTCATTATTTTTCCTAGCTCTATTAAATAATTTTTGGTAGTTTGGTATAGCACTAATAGGTAAATTAATTTAGGTAGAATTCTCATTTTTATTTTCTATATATACATATTACATGTATTAGCTCAGCCTACCCATGAGCATGATATTTTTCCAGTTGTTTAGCTCTGACTTTGTGTGAGAATTTTTTGTAATTATGTTCATATAGTTCCTGGGTTTGTCTTGGCAGATAGACACCGAAATATTTTATATTGTATACAGTTATTTTAAATAGAATTTCTCTTCCTGTCTCTTGCTGTTATGTTTTGTCAATAATATATAGAAAGGCTGATGATTTATGTGGGTTTATTTTATATCTTGCAGCTTTGCTAAGGTTATTATTTCAAGTAGTTTTTTAGTTGATTCCCTAGGATTTTCTAATTATACCATCATATCATCTGCAGAGTGATAGCTTTGTTTCTTCTTTGCCTATTCTAATTCTTTCAATTTCTTTTTCTTATAACTAAAACTAATATTGCTAGTACAGTATTGAATACCAGTGGTGACAATAGACATCCTTGCTTCACCCCTGATCTCACTGGATCTACCTTATCCCCATTACATATAATGCTTGCTCATGGTTTTAGATAGATGCTGCCTATCATTTTAAAGAAGAGTCCATTTATTCCTATGCTCTCTAGTGTTTTTAATAGGAATAGGTGTTGCATTTTGTCAAAAGCTTTTTCTGTATCTATTAAGATAATCATATAATTCTGTTAGTTTTGTTATTGATATGGTCAGCCATTGATACGGCTGATAGATTTCCTCATATTGAACCAGCCCTGCATTACTGGTATAAATCCTACCTGGTCATAATGTATTATTCTCATGATAAGTTGCTGTAATCTTTTTGCTAATATTTTATTTAACATTTTTGCATCTATGTTCATTAGGAAAATTGGTCTATAATTTTCTTTCTCTGTTTTGGCTCTTCCCAGTTTAGGTATCAGTAACATGTTTGTATCATAAAAAGAATTTGGTAGGATTCCTTCACCTATTTTCCCAAATAGTCTATAAAGTATGGGAATTAATTGTTCTTTAAATGTTTGATAGAATTCACTTGTAAATTCATCTGGTCCTGGAGATTTTTTTCTTAGGGAGTTCATTGATGTCTTCTTCAATTTCTTTTTCTGATATGTGGTTATTTATTTCACTTCCTCTTCTGTTAATCTGGACACTTAACATTTTTGTAAATATTTATCTATTTCACCTAGATAGTCAAATTTATTGGCACACAGTTGGGCAATATGGCTCCTTATTATTGTTTTGATTTTCTCTTTGTTGGTGGTGAATTTACCCTTTTCATTTTTTGATACTGGTGATTTGGTTTTCTTTTTTTTTTTTAATCAACTTAACCAAAGGGTTATCTATTTCATTGTTTTTTTTTTTTTTCATAAAATCAGCTCTTTATCAGTTGAATAGTTTTTTTTTAAATTTCAATTTTATTAATCTCTCGTTTGGTTTTCAGAATTTCTAATTTGATATTTAATTGAGGATTTTCAATTTGTTCTTTTTCTAGCTTTTTTAGTTGCATGCCCAGTTGATTTATCTCTTCTTTCTCTATTTTATTCATGTAAGCATTGAGAGAGAGAATTTCCCCCAAGAACTGCTTTGGCTGTATCCTGTAAATTTTGGCGTGTTGTCTCATTATTATCATTCTCTTGGATGAAATTATTGATTGTTTCTATGATTTCTTGTTTCACCCACTCATTTTTTAGCAATAGATTATTTGGTTTCCAATTTTGAGTCTATCTTTCCATAGCCCTTTATTACATTTAAGTTTTATTACATTATGGTTGGAAAAGCATGCATTTAATATTTCTGCCTTTATGCATTAGATTGTGAGGTTATTATGCCTTATTGCATGGTCACTTTTTGTGTAGGTGCCATGTGCAGCTGAGAAAAAGATATACTTCTTTCTATCCTCATTCAGTTTTCTCCAAAGGTTCACCGTATCTAACTTTTCTAAGATTCTATTCACCTCTTTAATTTCTTTCTTATTTATTTTATGGTTAGATTTATATAGTTCTGAGAGAAGGTTGAGGTCCTCCACTAGTATAGTTTTGCTATCTATTTCTTTCTATAAGTTCCTTAACTTTTCCTCTAATAATTTGGATGCTATAACATTTTCTATATATATGTTTAGTATTGGTATTACTTCATTGTCTATGGTGTCTTAGCAGGATGTAGTTTTCTTCCTCATCTCTTTTGATTAGATCTTTTTGTCTGAGAGCAGGATTACTACTACCCTTGCTTTTCTTTTTTGACTTCAGCTGAAGCATAATATATTCTGCTCCAGCCTTTTACCTATACTCTGTGTGTATCCCTCTGCTTCAAATGTGTTTCTTCTAAACAGCATATTGTAGGATTATGATTTTTAATCCACTCTGCTGTCCTCTTCCCTTTTATCAGAGTTTGTTCCATTCCCATTCACAGTTATGATTACTATTTGTCCTTTTCTCTCCCTCCCATTTTCCCGTTTGTTTTTCCTCTCTTTCCCTTTTCCACCTCACCTATGTTTTTCTCCTGACCATCACCTAATTCAGTCTGCCCTCCCTTCTGTCAGTCCCCCTCCCTTTTCTTTCCCCTTTCCTCTCCTGCTTCCTATAGAGTAAGATAGGTTTTTGTACCCAATTGAGTGTGTATGATACCCTTCTTTGGGAAGTAGACTGATGAGAGTAAGGTTCAAACAATGCTTGCCTCCCTCCATTCTTTCCCTCTATTGCAGTAGGTCTTTGTGCCACTTCGTATGTTGTAATTTACCCTTTTCTGCTTCCTTCTTTCGTCTTCTCAAAGTATAATCTTTTTTTCCCATCCCTTAGTTAATTTTTTATCATCACATCAAAGTCAGCCTATATCCACACTCTCTGTCTATGTACATACATTCTAAATGCTATAATAAAGATACAATTTTCAGGAGTTAAAAGGATCGTCTCCAATGTAGGGATGTAAAGAGTTTAACCTTATTGAATAACATGGGCTTTTTTTCCCCTCTTTTCCTGTTTACCTTTTTATGCTTCTCTTGAGCCCTGTAATTGAAGATTAAAATTTCTGTTCAGCTCCGGATTTTTCATCAGGAAAATTTGGAAGTCCCCTTTTTCATTGAATGCCCCTCTCCTGAAAGATTATGCTCAGTTTTCCTGGTTAGTTGATCCTTGGGTGTAATCTAAAGTCCTTTGCCTTCCAGAATATCATATTCCAAGCCCTCTGATCCCTTACTGTAGAAGCCGAAGGTCTCCCGTACGCTGACTGTGGGTCCATGATATTTAAATTGTTTCTTTCTGGCTACTTGGAGTAATTTCTCCATGATCTAACAATTCTGGAATTTGGCTATGATATTCCATAGCATTTTCAGTTTGAAATCTCTTTCAAAGGTGACTGGTGGATTCTTTTAATGATTAATTTACCCTCTGGTTCAAGGACCTCAGGGCGGTTTTCCTTGATAATCTCTTGAAAGATGCTCTCCAGGCTATTTTTTTGATCATGGCTTTCAAGTAGACCAGTACTTCTTAAATTATCTCTTATGGATCTATTTTTCCAGGTCATTTGTTTTTCCAATGAGGTATTTTACATTCTATTTTTTTGTTCTTTTGATTTTGTTTGATTGATTTGTGTTGTTGCATAGAGTCATTAGCTTCCACTTGCCCAATTCTAATTTTTAATCTTTTGAACCTTCTTTTCCATTTAGCCAATTCTGCTTTTTAAGGAGTTCTTCTCTTCAATGAGTTTTTGTGCCTCTTTTTCCATTTGGCCAATTCTACTTTTTTTTTCCCTAAGAACTATTTTTTTTTCTTCCTTTAAAATTTTTTTTTTTTTGTTTTCAACATTCACTTCCACAAGATTTTGAGTTCTACATTTTCTCTTCATCTCTGCCCTCCCCTTACTCTAAGATGTTGTGTATTCTGATGACCCCTTTCCCCAATCTGCCCTCCCTTCTAATACCCCTGTCCCTTCTCTTATCCCCTTCCTTTCTATTTTCCTGTAGGGCAAGATAGATTTCCATACACCATTGCCTTTGTATCTTATTTCCCAGTTGCAAGTAAAAGCAATTTTTAACATTCATTTTTAAAACTTGGAGTTCCGCATTCTCTCCTTTCCTCCCTCCCCACCCACTCTCATTGAGAAAGCAAGAAATTTGATATAAGTTATACATGTGTAACGCAAAACACTCTATAATAGTCATGCTGTGAAACACTAGATTTCTTTCCATGCTATCCCACCCTCCATTTATTCTGTTCTCTCCTTTGACCCTGTCCTTCCTAAAAAATGTTTTCTTCTGATTACCTCCTACGTGCATTTGCCCTCCCTTGCATCATCCCCTCCTCTCTTATCCTCTTCCCCTTACTTTCCTGTAGGGTGAGATAGATTTCCATACCCAATTAAGTGTGTATATTATTCCTTTCTCAAGCCAGATCTGTGGAGAGGAAGGTTCACTCATCCCCTCTTACCTCGCCTCTCTTCCCCTTCATTGTAAAAGGATTTTTTTTTGGCCTTTTTTATGTGAGATAATTTACCCCATTATACCTATCCCTTTCTCCTTTTCCCAGTGTATTCCTCTCTCACCCCTTAATTTCATTTTTTATATATCATCCCTTCATATTCAACTCACCCTGTGTCCTCTGTCTATATATGTGTGTGTGTGTGTGTGTGTATACATGTGTGTGTATATATATATGTGTGTGTGTGTATGTATATATATATATATGTATATATATGATATGTGTGTGTGTGTATGTGTGTATGTTCCCTTCAACTACCCTTATACTGAGAAAGGTGTCATGAGTTACAAATATCTTTCCACGTAGGAATATAAACAGTTCATCTTTGATAAGTCTCTTATGATTTCTCTTTCCTATTTACCTTTTCATGTTTGTCTTGAGTCTTGTATTTGAAAGTCAGATTTTCTATTCAGCTCTGGTCTTTTCATCAAGAATGCATGAAAGTCCTCTGTTTCATTGAATGTCCATTTTTTCCCCCGAAGGATTATACTCAGTTTTGCTGGGTAGGTGATTCTTGGTTTTAATCCTAGCTCCTTTGACCTCTGGAATATCATATTCCAAGCCCTCAGATCCCTTAGTGTAGAAGCTGCTAAATCTTGTGTTATCCTGACTGTGGCTGCACAATACTTGAATTGTTTCTTTCTGGCTACTTGCAATATTTTTTCCTAGACCTGGGAGCTCTGGAATTTGGCTACAATATTCCTAGGAATTTTCTTTTTTGGAATCTCTTTCAGGAGGTGTTCAGTGGATTCTTTCAATTTCTATTTTCCCCTCTGGTTCTAGAATATCAGGGCAGTTTTCCTTGATAATTTCTTAAAAGATGATGTGTAGGCTCTTTTTTTGATCGTGGCCTTCAGATAGTCCAGTAATTTTTAAATTATCTCTCCAGGATCTATTTTTCAGTTCAGTGGTTTTTCCAATGAGATATTTCACATTGTCTTCTAGTTTTGCATTCTTTTGGTTTCGTTTTATAATTTCTTGATTTCTTATAGAGTTCTAACTTCCATTTGCTCCTTTCTAATTCATTTATTTATTTACTTATTTATTGCTATTCCAAATATTTTAATAAGAGTTCCCTGCAAGGCATTTAAAACACCAGTTTGTGTGGATAAATTCCTTTGGAGAAAGAGAATACAGAGCGCAGATAGCCATGGAGCTGAGGAATTTTCTTGATTTAGGGCAGGATCTGAGAGTCTTCTGTTTTTTCATCATCCTTGTGCTGTTCTATAATGTTGTATTTCTCTTTTTCTTTAATTTTAATTTGTAATAGATTATTATTTTTATATTTATTTTTTAATTAAGATTTCTTATTTTTAGTTTACAACACTCAGTTCCACATGATTTTTGAGTTCCAGATTTTCTTGTCCCCTTTTCCCCTCCTCCCTCCCCGAGACGGCATGGAATCTGACATATCTTCCACATATCCGATATAACTTCGCGTTAAACTTATTTATACATAGTAGTCAAGTTGCAAAGAAGAACTATGACCAGTGGAATGAATCATGAGAAAGAAAAACAAAACCAAAAAAACAAAAAAGAGGAAAAAAAATAGAAAAAAAAAAGGAGAGCAAGTAGTTTGCCTCAATCTGCATTCAGACTCCATAGTTCTTTCTCTGGATGTAGATAGCTCTCTGCCTCATGAGTCCTTTGGAGTTGTTTTGAAACCTTGTATTGCCCAGAAGAGCCAAGTCTATCAAGGTTAGTCATCACAGAATCAGTATATCTGTGGTTGTGTATAATTTTTTCCTGGTTCTGCTTCTCTCACTCAGCATCAGATCATGCAGGTCTTTCCAGGTTATTATGAAGTCTGTATCTTCCCCATTTCTTATAGCATAGTAGTATTCATTCATATACCACAACTTGTTCAGCCATTCCCCAGTTGATGGGCATTCTTTTGATTTCCAATTTTTTGCTACCACAAAAAGAGCTTCTATGAATATTTTTGTACATATGGGTCCCTTTCCCGCTTGTGTGATCTCTTTGGGATACAGCCCTAGAATTGGTATTGCTGGGTCAAAGGGTATGCACATTTTTATAGCCCTTCGGGCATAGTTCCAAATTGCTCTCCAGAATGGCTGGATCAGTTCGCAACTCCACCAGCAATGTAACTGTTCCAGTTTTCCCACAGCCTCCCCAGCATTTATCATTTTCCTGTTTTGTCATGTTAGCCAATCTGACAGGAGAGATGTGGTACCTAAGAGGTGTTTTGATTTGCATTTCTCTAATCAGTAGTGATTTCCATTATTTTTTCATATAGGTATCTTTAATTTCTTCCTCTGAAAACTGCCTGTTCATATCCTTTGACCATTTCTGAACTGGGTAATGATCTGTATTCCTATAAATTTGGCTCAGTTTCCTGTATATTTTAGAGATGAGGCCTTTGTCAGAGACAGTAGTTATAAAGACTTTCTACCAATTTTTTGCTTCCCTCCTAATCTTTGTTGCATTGACTTTGTTTATACAAAAACTTTTCTATTTAACATAATCAAAATTATCCATTTTGCATTTTGTAATGTTCTGTATATCTTGTTGTGTCATAATTTCTTTCCTTTCCCATAAATCTGATAGGTAAACTATTCCTTGCTCTCCCAAATTGCTTATAGTAGAAAACTTTATTCCTAAATCATGAACCCATTTTGACTTTTTTTTTGGTATATGGTGTAATATATTGGTTTATGCCCAGTTTCTGCCCTACCATTTTCCAATTTTCCTGTCAGTTTTTGTGAAATAGTGAATTCTTAGCCCAGAAGCTGGATTCTTTTTTGTAATTTTTAAAATTATTTTATTTTATTTTTACGTTTTTATTTAATATTTTAGCTTTCAACATCGATTTCCACAAGATTTTGAGTTACACATTTTCTCCCCATTTCTACCCTCCCCCCCATTCCAAGATGGCATGTATTCTGATTGCCTTGTTCCCCAGTCAGTCCTCCCTTCTTTTGCCCCCTCTCCCCCACCCCGTCCCCTTTCCCCTTACTTTCTTGTGGGGCAGGATAGATTTCTGTGCCCCATTCCCTATATATTTTGTTTCCCAGCTGTATGCAAAAAAAACCAAAAAAACAAAAAAAACTACAACTTTTTTTTTTTAAGCATCTGCTTTTAAAACTTTGAGTTCCAAATTTTCTCTCCTCTTCCATTCCCACCCACCCTCCCTAGGAAGGCTAGCAATTCAACATAAATCACACATGTATCATTATATAAAACACTTCCACAATGTTCATGTTGTGAAAGGCTAATTAAATTTCCTTCCATCCTATCCTGTCACCCTCTATTCAGTTTTTTCCCTTTACCCTGTCCCTTTTCAAAGGTGTTTGCTTTTGATTACCTCCTCCCCCTATCTGCCCTCCCTTCTGTCATTCCCCCTTTTTTATCCCCTCCCCCCTACTTTCCTGTGGAGTAAGATACCCAATTGAGTGTGTGTTATTCCGTCTTCAAGTTGAATCCGATGAGAGCAAGATTCACTCATTCCGCCTCAACCTGCTCCCTCTTTCCTTCCAACAGAACTGCTTTTTCTTGCCACTTTTATGTGACATAATTTACCCCATTCTATCTCTCCCTTTCTCCTTCTCTAAATATATTCCTTTTTCACCCCTTAAATTTATTTCATTTTTTAAGATATCATCCCTTCATATTCAAGTCATTCTGTGCCCACTGTCTGTATTCCCTTCAACTCTCCTAATACTGAGAAAGGTCTCCTGAATTACACACATTATCTTTCCATGTAGTAATGTAAACAAAACAGTTCAACTTTAGTAAGTCCCTTATGAATTCTCTTTCTTGTTTACCTTTTCTTGCCTCCCTTGATTCTTGTATTTGAAAGTCAAATTTTCTATTTGGCTCTGGTCTTTTCATTGAGAAAGCTTGAAAGTCCTCTGTTTTTATTGAAAGTCCATATTTTGCCTTGGAGCATGATACTCACTTTTGCTGGGTAGGTGATTCTTGGTTTTAATCCTAGTTCCTTTGACCTCCAGAATATCATATTCCAAGCCATTTGATCCCTTAATGTAGGAGCTGCTAGATCTTGTGTTATATTCTGATTGTGTTTCCACAATATTCAAATTGTTTCTTTCTGGCTGCTTGCATTATTTTCTTTTTGACTTGGAAACTCTTGAATTTGGTGACAGCATTCCTAGGAGTTTTCTTTTTGGGATCTTTTTCAGGAGGCGATGGGTGCATTCTTTCAGTTTCTGTTTTACCCTCTGGCTTTAGAATATCAGGGCAGTTTTCCTTAATAATTTCTTGAAAGATGAAATCTAGACTCTTTTCCTGATCATGGCTTTCAGGGAGTCCAATAATTTTTAAGTTATCTCTTCTGGATCTGTTTTCCAAGTCAGTGGTTATTCCAATGAGATATTTCATATTGTCTTCCATTTTTTCATACCTTTGGTTCTTTTTTTATAATATCTTGATTTCTCATAAAGTCACTAGCTTCCACTTGCTCCAGTCTAATTTTTAAAGTGGTATTTTCTTCAGTGGTGTTTTTCCTTTTCCATTTGGCTAATTCTGCCTTTCAAGTCATTCATCTTCTCATTGGCTTTTTGGAGCCCTTTTGACATTTGGTTTGGTTTATTCTTTAAGGTGTTATTTTCTTCATTATCTTTTTGGGCCTCCTTTAGCAAGTCATTAACTTGTTTTTCATGGTTTTCTTGCATCACCCTCATTTCTCGTCCCACTTTTTCCTCTACTTCTTTTACTTGCTTTTCCAAATCCTTTTTGAGCTCTTCCATGGCCTGAGCCCAATTCATATTTTTTTGGAGGCTTTTGATGCTCTTTACCTTTGTTGACTTCTTCTGGCTATGTGTTTTGGTCTTTTTTGTTACCAAAAAAAGAACCTAGAGTTTGAGTTTGAGTCTGAGTTCGTTTTGCTGTGTAGTTGATCCTTAGTTGTAGTGCCAAACTCCTTTGCCTTTCAGAATATCGTGTTCTAATTCCTCTTGTCTTTAAATGTAGAAGCTGCAAGGTCCTGCATGATCCTGACTGTAGTTCCGCCATATTTAAATTGTTTCTTTCTGGCATAATTTTTCAGATCGTTCCATCACTGCTACTGGCTCTGCCACAACATGTCTCCTTTCTCCAGGACTGCCACCCAGGACTGTGACCCAGATTGAAGCATAAACAAAACAAGAGAATCCTGCTTCAGCACCAGCAAAGAGATTACTCCAATCCCGCTCTGGTCAACAGCTTGATCTCCCCATTGTCTGTAGGCCAAGAGGTCTGGCGGCTGCTGCCTCCACTGCTGTGGGCCTGTAGCCTGATTTGGCTTCTCTCTTTGCTCTGGGCCTGGGCCTAGAACATGCTCTTCTCTCACTCAAGCAAATCCCACAGACCTTTCTTACTCAACTTTTTAGTTGTCTTTGGTTTTTGTGAGTTGAGAAGTCTGGAAATTGCCACAGCTGGCAGTCATTCAGTGCTCTGAGGCCTGCCCTGGCCCTCAGTGCTGGTGCAGCCCATGCTGGACTGTGCTTCTCTGTCATACTCGTGCAGCCGACCTTTCCTGTTGGTCCACTTGGTTGTCTTCGGTTGGGAATTTGTTTCACTCTGTCCTTTTGTGGATTCTGCTGCTTTAGAATTTATTTAGTCATTTTTTCCAGGTATTCGGAGGGGTTTGGGGGAGAGCTCAATCCACTTTGCTCCACCATCTTGGCTCTGCCTCCCACATTTCTACTTTTTATTTATTTATTCATCCATCCATTCACTCATTTATTTATCTATTCATCCGTTTATTTATTTGTTTTTGCAGGGGGGAAGGCAGGGCAATTGGGGCTAAGTAACTTGCCTAACCCATTCTACTTTTTAAGGAGTTGTTTGCTTCAGTGTGCTTTTTTCCCCCCAATTTAGCCAATTGTATTTTTTTGGAAATTGTTTTCTGCAGTCAATTTTTGTCCTTCCTTTTGCAAACTATTGACAGTTTCTTGAATACCTCTCATTTCTTTTCCCAGTTTTTCTTCTACCTCTCTTATTTGACTTTAAAATCCTTTTTGAGCCCTTCCAAGAAGGCATTTTGGGCTTGACACCAGTTCATATTCCCCTTTGAGGTTTCAAATGTAGGTATATTGACAATATTGTGTTCTTCTGAATTTGTTTTTTGTTCTTCCCTGTCCACATAAGAAGAATCTCTGGTCGGTGTCTGTTTCTACTTTTTGCTCATGGTGTTTGCATATTTTCTGGCTTTTAAAGTTGAGTTCTCCTGCTGGAACACAGAGGTCACTATGCCAAGCCTCTTGTTCTTAGTGCTAGGGGCCTGGTCACTGGCTTTGTGTGCTGGGGCCTCAGGTGCTGGCAGCTGGAGCGTGTAGTGCTTTAGCAGCTTACCAGGTCCTGAGCTTAGATCCTAGTGGTGGCAGCTGACATATGCCAAGGCCAGGTGGGATTTTCTTGTGTTTCCCCAGAGCTACACTGAAGCTTGCAGGTTGGGGAGTGGTTGCCACTGGATGATACCTGCCCCCCTGGAGTTTCACTGAAGCACATGGGGGTTCAGGTGCTAGAACATGCCTGTCTGCCTGGAGTTGCACTGAAGCACGTAGGGGTTCAGTTGCTGGAGGATGCCTGCCCAATGGTGTGTGTGGTGGTTCTCCAAGGTTGAATCTGCTAGTTCCTGTTTCAACAATCCGGCTAGCAGCTTCTGTGGGAGTGTAAGATCCACCCACAGCCAGCACCCAGAAAGCTGCCAGCAAGCTGGGAAAGCACAGGTTCTTTTTATCTGCTTAACCAAGGAAAGCACGGTGAAGGGGTTGACAAGTTTACTTTAATCCAGCATACAGACAGCATTCAGTTCAGGGGAAAAAGACCAGCACCCTGAACTTCAGAACATTCATTTAGTTCAGGGGAAAAAACCAGTACCTTGAACTTCAGAACAAAATACAAACAAATTACAAATATCAACAGACAGACCCAATACAATTCATAGTTACCAACATCTAGGTTCAGCCCGAAAGCTCGGAACAAGGGCTGGCCCAGACTCACGCTCGCCACTGCTGCTGCTCCAACCGAAAAGGGATCTTCAAGCTGTCTTCTCTCCTCTTACAGAGTTTTTGACATCATCAAGTGCCGCCTGAATGACCAGAGCCGATTGGTTCTTGAGTTGGTCCCTCCCCCTAGGACCCTGGGAGGTTCACATCCACGTAGACTAGGTTAATAGGGGATGGCTCTGGAGTTAACACCTCCCCTTAGCCAGCCCCATGAATCCTCACGAAGAGGCGGACCTAAACCCACGTGGTCTAAAAGCCTCTGCTGTCCCAGACATGTAAACTAGGCCCTCCCTGGAGTTAGCCCAACAGGGGCCCAGCACCCAGCAAGGCTCAATGAGATAAACTGAGTCACTCAAAGAAAACAAAGGCCATTTTGCCTACAGACACAGTTCCCCAGGCTGTGCCACAGCACTGTGGTGGGAAGAGAGGGGTCCTGGTGTTGGTATTTGCCTGCTCTGTCACCTTGGAGCTTAGGATCTCCCACTGGCTTGTTGAAATGGGGTTTGCTACTGGCTTGCTGGGACACCTCCTGTCCAGTACTATTCTGCTTCCACCAGAGCTAGAGGGACCTTTCCCATTAATCCTCCAGGCCTCCTGGGCTCAAAGATTGTTGCACTCTGTCTTTCTGCTGGTCCACTATTCTAGGACTTTTCCTGAGGCCATATTTTCTGGGTTTTTAGAAGTCAGTAAGGGAGTACGAGAGGGACTTACTGCTTTCTCCACCATCTTGGCTGGAAGAAGACCTTAGTGTTATTTGATTTTGTAAGTAACTCTTCTTTTGAGAAGATTAAAATTGATCTTGTATAATTTTCTTGTCGATACTATTTGCAGTAATTAATTTTGCCCTGTAACTGATTTTGTTTTGTGTGGGTTGGAAGACTACCAACTCAAGTAAAAGAAAAAGAGGTTTCTCAAGTTAGGAAAAACAGAAGCTTTATTTGATCAAGTCTCGCCAGAGTTGGGCGTCTCTCTCACTACCAGGGTGGACTAGCAGTGATGAGAGAGGTGGTGGGGAGAAGGCAAGCAGGGAGATATATACCCCTGTACAAACAATTCTAAGAAATCCCACCCCCGAGGCATCCCCTCATCCCTGTTGCCAGAGACATGTGGCCTCACAATCTAACCAGGAATAAACAAATAAGTTTTTACCCAATACAAGGACAGAAACTATAGAATTACCTTATGGGGGAAATAAGCGAGGGGGAGGGGGAAAGGGGAATACCATCTGTTTTCCCTGAAATCATATGATTTACAGGAAAACAAAACTCAGGCCTGGTGAGGTTCACATCCTAACTAAATTTTTATGTCCTATCTCTATTTTCAAAATTGCCTTGCCTGAGTTATTCATAGGGAAGTTTTCACAATCTTGTATTCCACTCACAGCTGAGGTGACATCTATAAATCTAAAGATGGAGAACAGAGTAAGAGGAGGGGGAAAACCCTCTTCTCTCATGGTAAAGAAAAGCAGGTCACAGTGATCCTATTCATATTTGTAAATCTTTAAACCAGAAGCAGGAGAAAGAACAAAAACTTCAGGGGAGAAAGACATTCCTAAAGGCTAAATAATCAGATTCCCACAGACTCAAATTTATCCCATTTCACTTTTCTCTAAATAATGATTCTTAAACATTTTAGATATAAATACTATATATATTCCCTGTGAAGCCTTCACACTTTATTCTCTCACTACCTCACACAGTCTTATAACTGTTTTAAGTTGGTTGGTGGTTCTTTGTTTCTGAACTTAGTTCAGAGTTCACCTGGCCTGTAATGAGTTAAGTTTAAATATCCATCTATTTTTGCCTGAAGGCATTTTGTTCACCTTGGGAGATTGGTGTGGTGAGAAAGGAGTTGAGCCTGATTATCCAAGCAATCCTTTAAGGATCTTTGTTTTGCTATTCAAAGTCTCGTCCACTTTCTCATGTCTGGACTCCAACAAAGAATACTTCTTAGTCTCATGAGAAAAAGAAGGAGGGTTGTTGACATCTCCATTACCAAACTTCTGTCCAGTCATGTTATTCCCAGCACTTCAGTTCCATAACCCATTATGGTGTATCCTCAATTCCATGATGTCACTTACCCTGCTCTGTTCTTTGTGCTGTGCTCCCCAAAACCTATGTAAGGGGAACTGGCCTTGCTTGGAGTCCTTGGCATTAATGTAGGCAACCCATGGACTCATTTATTGCCTGGTATCATCCCCTTGCTAATAAATACTATCTATGATTGAGACCTGCCTCAGTTTGTTAAATTCTCAATCGCAGCACTTTTAAGTTCTCACTCTTGCCAGTCTGCAATTGTTTATTATAGGTTGTGGTAATTCTTTTGATGTTTTGCCCTAATTTTTTTTATTTTAGTAATTTAATTTTCATCTCTAAAAAACTGATTTGCTAAAGGTTTATTGTTTTTTCATGCTTACCATAGTGCCTACAACATAGTTAACATACTTAATAATACATAATAACATACTTATTAAATACTCTTTGATTGATTTGTTAATCTTTTCAGGGAACGAACAATTTTAGTTTTGTTGTTACTATAGTCTTTTTGTTTTTCATTTTCTTTTTCTAATTATCTTTTTTTTCTGGCAGCTTAAAAAATTGGGAGCTAAATCATCTCCAGACATAAAGATTTCAGCATGCAAAGAATAGAGGAAAGAGTATTTAAAATATTTATGTTGCTAGATTTTTTATTTATATCATTTATATTTTGAGCTGTATTCCTCCACATCCTTTCTTCTCGAGTTCCATCCCTTATAATCGACTTAAACACTGTGTCCTACCCTAGCAGAATCAGTTAACACGTTGAAAAAAATTGTTATATGCAGTGTTTCACACCTCTGAACCTTAAGGAACAGAGGGTGTGTGTGGGCACGCATGCGTTTCTTATCTCTTTTATGTTCCAGTTGTATTGTGATTGTGATTTTTTCAGTTTTCAGTGTTGTAGCTATGATCTGATTCTGTTTGCTTCACAATTCATTGAAGTTTTTCTATGCTTCTCTCTATATTTATTGTGTTCCTCATTTCTTATGGTACAATAATATATAACATTATATTCATGGTGCCACAATTCATTTAGCCATTTCTCAGTCTGTGGATCTCTACTTTATTTCTAAAACAAGTAGTGTTTAACTAAAACAAGTAAATATTTCTAAATTTCTATTTCTAAATATTTCTAAAACAAGTAAATATTTCAAGGTACATGGATCATTTCTTTTTATTAGTGACCTCGTTGGAGTATATGTATGACAGTAGAATCTCAGGGTCAAATGATAGGGACCTTTTAGTCACTTTCTTAGCGGAATTCAGAATTGCATTCCATAATTGTTGGACCAATAATTGACAGCTCCATGAAAGTGCATTAGTGTGCTTGTCTTTGCACAACCCCTCCAACCTTGACTATTCTCACTTTTTTTATCTTTGCAAATTTGTCGGTTTTGAGGTGAAACTTCAGGTTGTTTTTCATATTTCTTTTATCATTAGTAGCTTGGAACATACCCTTTAATTAAGTATTTATTTATTAGGGAATGACTTTTGATCTTTTATTTTTATTTGCATATCAATGCCTTATCAGAAATATTTGATTTAAAGATAAAGGAAGAGGATTATTAAATAAACTGAATTTCTAGAGCATAGTTTTATTTTTTTAAAAAGAAGTTATATATTACATTTAATGGGGTATTCACAAAATTCCCCACTTTTATGTCTCCTCCTACATTTTTTCTTGTGTTTAAAAATGTTTTTGATGTTCTTCATGTCTTTCCCCTCTCATTAATCTACCTTCTCTTTCCTTTTGAAGTCCTTAAAACAAATATATGCATATACTTATTTTGTTAAGTAAAATTAACACATTGATCATGTCTGAGAATGCCTATTTGTTTCTGTGCCTTAAGTCCTAAATGTCTATGCTAAATCTTTTGAAGCCATGATTAGTTGCTGCTTTGGTCAGTTATGAGGTATTTCAAAGTTTTTTTCCTTCACAGTGCTATTATAGTCATCCATAAATTGTTTTTCTCTTTATTTCATTCTTTATTAGTTTATAGCAGCCTCATATTTCTTTAAATCAGTCATATTTGTAATTTCTTATGGTACAAAAAAGTTCTGTCATATTTTTATGCAGTTTATTTTTCCATCCACCAGTTGATGGTACTTACTTTGTTTACATTTCTTTGATTCAGTAAAAAAGTATTTCTATGTTTCTTATGCCTATAGGTCCTTTTCTTCTGTTTTTGATCTCTGGGTTACATGCCTAATTAAAACATCTTTGGCCAGAGAATTTATACAATTTAGTGACATTTTGCTTAGAGTTCCAAACTATTTTCCAGAATGGTTAAACTTTAACCACTTCATAGCTCCACTAAGAATGCATTAGTGTGCCTATCCTCTGATATGTAAAGTCAATAGTTGCTATTTTCCTCTTTTGACATATTTGCCGTTCTCATGGATTTGAGGTGGAGTTTTAGTTGTTTTATTTTGTATTTCTCATATTAGTAATATGGATCATCGTTTCATATGTATGTTGATAGCTTGCATTTCTTCATTTGAGAAATGGCTAATATTTGCCCTTTATCTGTCGGAAAATAGCTCTTATATATGTATCAATTACAAGTCTTAGTTGTTAGACTATTTTTTTCAGAGAAAAAAGATTTGAAGTTCTTTTCAATGTTGTTTCTCTTCTATTCCTACTTGCATTAATTTTGCTTTTCAGTTTTATATAATGGGAATTGTTCATTTTGTGTTTTATGATCATCTCTATCCATGGTTTTAGTAATTATTCTGCCTCTAGCCACAGACAATTCCTTCCTTTGTCCTCTAATTTCTCTTTTTGTTTTCAGAACATCAGCTACTTCATATTTTTTATACTATGTATACATATCTGTGTGTATGGCTGTTATTGTTGTTCAGTCATTTTCAGTCATGGTGGACTCTTCATAACCCCATTTGGGGTTTTCTTGGCAAAGATACTGGACTGGTTTACTGTTTCCTTTTCCAGCCCATTTTACAGATAACGAACTGAAGCAAACAAGGTTAAGTGACTTAGTCACACAGCTAGTAAGCATCTGAGGCCAGATTTGAAATCAGAACTTCCTGACTTCAGGCCACTATTCTATTCATTTCACCACTCAGTATACACACATTTTTATACGTACTTGTTTATTAGTGAAGTAGGGCTCCTTTTGAGTATAGCTGTTTGTACTTGAATCCCTAGAGCTTAGCACATAGTAGGTATTTAATAAATCCTTGTTGACTGGCAGATCATTTTTCCATTTGGAATTTATTGTGTCAGATGGTATGTTTATTTATAATTTAAGAGTCACTTATCTTCTCTGAGCCTCATTTTCCTTATTTTTTAAAATGCAGATGTTGGACTACATTGTTTTTATTGTCCTTTTTAGCTCTAGATGTATGATCCCATGATTCTACTAGACTGCTTTTCAATTTTCCCAGCAGTTTTTGTCACATAATTCATTCTTCTTCTAGTAGCTGGTGCCCTGAATTTTACCAAACATGCTTTTGTGCTTGATTACTTCTGGATCATATTTACCTAATATTTTCTATTGATCACTATTTTTAACCACTAAATTGTTTTGATGATTACTATTTAATATGTAGTTGACATCTAATAATACTAGGGACCCTTCATTTGGGCTTTATTTTCATTATTCCTCTTGAGTTTCTTGACTTTTTGTTTCTCCAGATGAATTTTGTTATTATTTTGTCCAGATCTATAAAATAACCTCTTGGTAATTTGGTACTTGAAAAGACTGCAAGCCAAGACCAAAGTGGAGGGAGTGTTGGTGCATGATTTTCTGGTTGCAGATGATTGTGCGCTCAATGCAGCTTCTGAAGGTGAGATGCAAGGAAGTATGGATCAGTTCTCTGCTGCTTGTGCTAATTTTGGCCGAACAATTAACACCACAAAAACAAAGGTGCTCCGTCAGCCACCACCACATCATCTATGTGTGGAGCCATCAGTTACAGCAAATGGAGAAGTTTTTAATGCTGTGGATAAGTTCACTTACCTCGGTAGTATACTTTCCAGTATGAGGTTGACCCATGCTTTGCCAGAGCTAGCTCAGTGTTTGGGAGGCTTCGAAGAGGAGAAGTATTAGATTGATTACCAGACTGAAGGTCTACAGAGCTGTGGTGCTGACCTCATTGTTGTATGCCTGTGAAATCTGGACAGTCTACCAGCGCCATGCCAGGAAATTGAATTGCTTCCATTTGAATCGTCTTAGGAAGACTCTGAAGATCACCTGGCTGGGTAAGACACCAGACACTGAGGTCCTTACTTGAACTAAACTGCCAAGCATTCAAACTGCTTTAGAGAGCGCAACTCCAATAGGTTGGCCACAGTTGTTTGCATGTAAAACGCCTGCTTGCCAAAAAGACTATTTTATGGAGAACTCACACAGGACAAGCGTTCACATGGTCAGAAGAAGTGATACAAAGACACTCTCAAGGTCTTTCTCAAGAACTTTGGAATTGCCTGTGTGACATGGGAGACATTGTCATAGGACTGCTCAGCATCAGAGAAGGTGCTGTGCTGTATAAGCAAAGCAAAATAGGAACAGCCCAAAGGAAATGCACAATGCGCAAGTTTGGAGCGTCCACCCCAAATGTTCACATAGAGTATTTGTGCCTGACCGGTGGTAGAACATTCTGAGCTTGTATTGGCCTGATCAGCCGGAGTTAGACACATTGAATATTGATTCAAGCATAGTAATGTTATTTTGATCTTCTTAGAAAACAAAGGACAACAACCAACCACTAATTTGCCTATCTTCCCACAACCCCTTCAACATTAACTATTCCCATATTTTGTCATCATTGTCAGTTTGTAGGGAAATGCTATGGACAAGAAAAGGGAAGTGTGAGAGAAGGTTAGAATTGAGGTGAGAGAGTGGCAAGCAAAACAAATTTCAGCTCTGGGGGATGTTTATATTTCTGCTTTTCTGCCTTTGTTTGGTTTCTTTATGTGCTAATATGTGATTAGTTACTGTCAGGGTGCTGTACACAATTGAGCAGTATGTTTGCTTTATGATACTCTTTCATCAGTTTCCAGAAGCCTGTTATATATTACTTTTCTAAAATTCTATTCAAGTCCTTAACTTCTTTCATGTTTCTCTTTTCACTGGATTAATCTAGTTCTTAAAGGAACACATTGAAGTCTCCAATAATTATTGTTTTGTCATCTTGTTTTGCCTAAAGTTCAGTTAGCTTTTTCCTTAAGTATTTTTACTATCTGTGGTGCCTTTAAGTAAATTTTCCCTTTTTATTTACAGTCCATACATTAGCCATTCCATTTTTTACCGTTCTTTTCTGTGCATGCCATCCCATCTTCTGTTTCAACGGATTTTCACTGTCTTATGTTTGGAATGCTTTCTTTCTTCAGTTCCATCTCTTGGAATCCCTAGCTTACTATAAGACTCAACAAAAGTGCCTCCACTTGATGTTCCCCGAGATGTTATTTTTCTCTCTGTTCCCCACACCCATTTTGTTTTTATTCGCTTGTCACATTGTATCTCTCAAGTAAGTTTTTTGATATCAACGACTATTTTTGTCTTTATATTCTTAGTATTTAGTACATGCTTTGCACACAGTAGATATTTAATAGATGGTTGTTAAATTGAATCAACACAAATAATTTTGACAAAATCTTATTGATCAGCATATAGGTTGTTCTCCTTAAGATAGATCTCTTTGAAAGGAAAAAAAATATACATGACTTATAAAAACCACCATTTATAGATTATACTCAAATGGTCTATATTTCCAGCTCTCTTTCTCTTTTCCAAGTGTTAGACACATTCTAGATGTTTGCTTGATGTTTTACCTGAGTGTCCTGGCAACATCTCAAACTCAACTTGTTCAAAGTAGAAGTTATCTTTTTTCTCAAACTGTCTCCTTCTCACTTCTCTTTTTCTGTTCGTGATACCATTCATTTAGCCATCCAGGTTTGAAAACTCAGTGTTCTGTTGGGTTCTTTATCTTCCTTTGCCTTTCACCAGTCGTTATCACGTCATATGGATTTTCATTCAACATGTCTCAAATTCATTCCCATTTCTATCGACTTAGTATAGGTCCCTATTTTAGCAGCATTAACTTAATGACTAGTTCCTCCATCTCATTAATCCCTCCTTCTTACCCTGGCCAGATTCATATTCAGACCCCTTCCAGATCTGATCATGCCACTCCTTTGGTCAAAATATTTCCTTGGATACCTATTTTCTTCCAAATAAAACTCACACTTAGGCTGGCACTCAGGGATCTAACTGGCACAATACTGCCGTGCCTTTTTTCAACATTTCATACTGCATTTCTCTTTAATATTGTAGGTAAATAGACTCGTCTGTTGAACACATGTAAGAATTTTGCTTTCTTTATAACTTTGTTAACACTGTTCCCAGCTCTGCTTTTTCAAAATCCTATGCTTCCTACATGATTCAGCTTTAATTTTACTTCTCTGATTCTACCTCCAGCACCGCACTCCACTAACCTTTTTTTTCCTTAATCTTTACTCTACCCCTCTTACATTCTTATTTGTTTCTGGACAAAGTTATTCTGTATTGATGTTTGTGTATCATTTACCCGAGTGTAAACTCTACCAGTGCAGGGATCCTGTCTTGCTATTTTCGCATGTTTCTCAGTACTTAATGCAATGTACTGTGCATAATTAGATGCTTTGTAAATGTTTGTTGAATAAATTGAGATATATTTATTGGAATGGTAGACAAGTGTAGTAAAATACGTGTAATAAACCTTTGAACAAATTTTTGATGTTATTTTAAAAATATTTTGATTTTTTAGTTATTATTTTCAATGGCGTATTATTTTATACATGATAAATCTTATGTGCAATTTGGAAACACGGACTAGCTGAAAATAGAGCCCACTGAATTCTTAGGCATTAATCATTTGTGCTCGGATGTTTTTGATTGTACGATATCCAGAGAGAGTTAATTAGTCCATCGTACTTTGTGTTGGTCAGACCATTTCTGTAGTATTCAGTTTTTGATGTGTTTTAAGAAGGAGATTTGTCAGTGGATAAATTGAAGTATCCGGAGGAAAATAATGGTTATTACATTTCTTGTGAGGAATAGCTGAAGGAGTGGAGGGATTTAGGCTGAAGATGAGAAACTTGGTGGTGGTGTGTTGGGAGAGACGTTACAAGTGCCTTCGGATAGTCTATAGTCTCTTTTTAGAGACAGACTTCTTTCTATCATGTATCTCTTCTAACTCTTTGTTCGGCTCATCTTAATGTGGGTGTAAAAATTCCATTTTAGTTTTTCATTTGTTTAAAGAGCTACACTTGCAAACATAGATATACTCTTAATATCTCCAAACGAAGCTTGTCTTTCCTCTTTAACTTGTTTCTCCTCCTGACTTCCTTAATTCCTTCGGTGACATCAGCCTTTTCTTAATCTCCGTTGTTTGAAGCATCGAGGCTCTTTCTGTCCTACCCGTCTTCCTCATCTCATGTTCAGTGGTGAAGTCCCATAGATTTTAAGTCTCTTGACATCTTTCGTCTATTTCTCCTTCTTTATTCTAGTCACCTCTCTGTTACAGGCTACCGTTAAATTGACTTTTTAGCGCAGTGCCTGGCACACAGTAGGCGCTGAATAAATGTTTCCTGAGTGATTGACTTAGAGTTGACATGAAATTGTCCAAGGATTCCTCCTGCCGATCATACTTAGCAATATGCGGAAACCTTTTAATAACCAGTTTATTATATGCTTGAAGCATAGTTCCACGGTACACAAAAAACCAGTGGTCTCCAAACAACATTTTCACCAACCTTTTATAGTTTTTAGTTACAAGATGGATACCGTGAGATTTTACAAAGAGTAGAAGAGGAAAGTAAAGATTTATATTTCAAAGTGATCAGTAGAAAACCTTAGGGGAATTTGCATACCAACCCTTAACTTTAGAGCTGTAGCTAATGACAGGAAATGCTCATTGAAAAAATAAAGAGAGGCAATAAAGATGATCCCCAAATTCTCCTATTGTTGTTCAAGTTATGTCTGACTCTTCACGACCCAGTGGACCGTAGCACACCAGGCCCTTCCATTCTCCATTTTCTCTATGTGTCTGTCCAAGTTCATGTTTATTGTTTCCTTCACACTATCAAATTCATCTCATTCTTTGCCATTCCTTTTTCCTTTGCCTTCAATCTTTCCCAATATTAGGGTCTTTTCCAGTAAGTCTCATTTTCTCATTATGTGGCCAAAGTATTTAAGATTTAACTTCAGTATTTGATCTTCCAGTGAATAGCCTGAATTAATCTCTTTAGGTATTGACTGATGTCCAAGGGGCTCTCCAAAGTCTTCTCTGGCACAATTATAGTCCAGCTCTCACGGCCGTTCATTGCTACTGGAAAGACCGTAACTTTGACTACGTGTACCTTTGTTGGCAAGGTGATCTGTCTCTGCTCATTAGTATATTGTCCGGATTTGCCATAGCTTTCCTTCCAAGGAACAAGTGTCTTTTAATTTCATGGCCGTAGTCACTGTCTGCAGTGATTTTTGAGCCCAAGAATACAAGATTTGACACTGCTTCCGTTTCTTTTCCCTTTACTTTCTAGGAAGCAATGGGACCAGTTCCCAACATCTTAGTTTTTTTGATGTTAAGCATCAAGCCAGCTTTTCTACTCTCTTCTTTTACCCTCATCAGGAGGCTTAATTCCTCTTCACTTTTTATCATTAGAGTGGTATCATCTGCATATCTGAGATTGTTATTGTTCTTCTCCCCTCCGTGTCTCCAGCAACCTTAATTCCAGCTCTTAACTAATCTAGCCTCACATTTTGCATGTTGTACTCTGCATAAAAGTTAAATAACATACTTCTTTTCCAATCTTAAACCAATAAGTTATTCTACTTTCAGTTCTACCTTTTGCTTCTTAACCTGCACAGAAATTCCTCAGGAGACAAACAAGATGATCCGGTGCTCTCACCTCTTTGAGGACTTACTATATTTTGTTGTGGTCCACATAGTGAAATGCTTTAGTGTAGTCACTGAAGCAGAGTAGATGTTTTTCTGGAACTCCATAATCTAGCAAATGTTGGCAATTTGGTCTGTAGTTCCTCTGCTTCTTTGAAAACCAGCCTGCTCTTCTGGTAATTCTTTGGTCACATATTGCTGAAGCCTAACTTGCAGAATCTTAAGCATAATCTTGTATACACCACAACTTGTTTAGCCATTCCCCAATTGATGGGCATCCCCTTGCTTTCCAATTCTTTGCCACCACAAAAAGAGTTTAAATATTTTTGTATATATGTGGCCTTTTTCCACTTGTATGATCTCTTTGGGATATAGCCCTAGAAGTGGTATTGCTGAGGTATGTGCTGATTGCACATTTTTATAGCCCTTTGCGCATAGTTCCAAATTGCTCTCTAGAATGGTTAGATCAGTTCACAACTCCTCCAACAATTCATTAGCGTTCCAATTTTTCCACATCTTCTCCAGTATTTATCATTTTCCTGTTTTGTCATGTTAGCCAATCTGACAGGTGAGATGTGGTACCTAAGAGTTACTTTGATTTGCATTTCTCTAATCAATAATGATTTAGAGCATTTTTTATATGACTATAGATATCTTTAATTTCTTCCTCTGAAAACTGCCTGTTCATATCCTTAGACCATTTATCAATTGGGGAATGACTTTTCTTATGAATTTGACTCTGTTCTCTGTATACTTTAGATATGAGGCCTTATCAGAGACACAGCTCGTAAAAATTCTTTCTTAATTTTCTACTTCCCTCCTAATCTTTGTTGCATTGGCTTTTTTTTTTAATACGAAAACTTTTCAACTTAACAATCAAAATTTTCCGTTGTGCATTCTGTAGTGCTCTCTATCTCTTGTTGGTTCATGAATTCTTCCCTTTCCCATAAATCTGACAGGTAAACTATTCCTCGCTCTCCCAAATTGCTTATAGTGTAAAACTTTATTCCTAAATCATGAACCCATTTTGACTTTTTTTTGGTATGTGGTGTAAGATATTGGTGTATGCCCAGTTTCTGCCATACCATTTTCCAATTTTCCCAGCAGTTTTTGTGAAATATTGAATCTTAGCTCAGAAGCTGGATTCTTTTGGTTTATCAAAGTAGATTGCTATAGTCGTTGACTACTGAGTCTTGTGTACCTAACCTGTTCCACTGATCCACTACTCTCTCTTAGCCAGCACCAAGTAGTTTTGATGACTACTGCTTTATAATATAGTTTAATATCTAGTATGGCTAGGCCACCTTCCCTAGCATTTCTTTTCATTAACCCCCCTGCTTTTCTGGACCTTTGGTTCTTCCAGATAAATTTTGTTATTATTTTATCCGGGTCTGTAAAATAATTTTTTGGTAGTTTGGTTGGTATGGCACTGAATATTAATTTAGGTAAAATTGTCATTTTTATTATATTAGCTCAGCCTAACCATGAGCAATTGATGTTTTTCCAGTTATTTAGATTTGACTTTATTTGTGTGAAAAATGTTTTGTAATTATGTTCACATAGGCCCTGGGTTTGTTTTGGTAAGTAGACTCTCAAATATTTTATAGTGTCTACAGTAACTTTAAATGGAATTTTTCTTTCTCTCTCTTGCTATTGGGCTTTGTTAGTACTGTATAGGAATGCCAGAGATTTATGTGGGTTTGTTTTATATGCTGCAACTTTGCAAGTTTTTTATTATTTCAAGTAGTTTTTCACTTGATTCTCTAGGATTCTCTAAGTAAATCATCATATCATCTGCAAAGAGTGATAACTTAATTTCTTCTTTACCTATTCTAATTTCTTCAATTTCTTTTTCTTCTCTTATTGCTAAAGCTAATATTTCTAGTACCAAATTGAATTATAGGAGTGATAATGGACATCCTTGTTACCCCATATCTTATTGTGACTGCATCTAGCTTATCCCCATTACACATAATGCTTGCTGATGGTTTTAGGTAGATGCTACTTATCATTTTAAGGAAGACTCCATTTATTCCTATGCTTTCTAGTGTTTTTAACAGGAATGGATGTTGTATTTTGTCAAAAGCTTTTTCTGTATCTATTGAGATAATCATATGGTTTCTGCTAGTTATTTTATTGATATGATCAATTATGCTGATAGTTTTCCTAATATTGAACCAGCCTTGCATTCCTAGAATAAATCCTACCTGGTCAAAGTGTATTATTCTTGTGATAAGTTTTGGTAATATTTTATTTAAAATTTTTGCATCAATATTCATTAGGGAAATTGGTCTACAATTTTCTTTCTCTGTTCTGACTCTTCCTGGTTTAGGTATTAGTACCATATTTGTGTCATAAAAAGAATTTGGTAGGACTCCTTCGCCTATTTTCCCAAATAGTATATAAAGAATGGGAATTAATTGTTCTTTATAGCATAATAGTATTCCATTACCCTCATACCACAACTTGTTTAGCAGTTCCCCAATTGATGGACATCTCATTGATTTCCAATTCTTTGCTACCACAAAAAGAGCTGCTATAAATATTTTTGTACATATAGGTCCCTTTCCTATTTGTGTGATCTCTTCAGGATACAGCCCTAGAAGTGGTATTGCTCGGTCAAAAAGTGTGCACATTTTTTGATAGAATTCAAATGTAATGCCATTTCGCCCTGGAGATTTTTTCCTAGGGAGTTCATTGATGGCTTGTTCAATTTCTTTTTCTGAGATGGGGTTATTTAGGTATTTTACTTCCTCTTCTCTTAACTTCGACAATTTATATTTTTGTAAATATTCCTCCATTTCCCTCAGGTTGTCAAATTTGTGGGCATACAATTGGGAAAAATAGTTCCTAATTATTGTTTTAATTTCCCCTTCATTGGAGGTGAATTCACTCTTTTCATTTGTGATAGTGGTAATTTGGTTTTCTTCTTAATTTTTTTCATATTGCCCAAAGGTTTATTGATTTTATTGTGTCATAAAACCAGCTCTTAGTTTTCTTGATTTCAGTTTTATTAATCTCTCCTTTGGTTTTCAGTATTTCAAATTTGGTATTTAATTGAGGATTTTCAATTTGTTCTTTTTTCTAGCTTTTTCAGTTGCATGCTCAATTCATTGATCTACTTTTCTCTACTTTATCCATGCAAGCATTCAGAGATCTAAAACTTCCCCAGAAACTGCTTTCTCTGCATCCCATAAGTTTTGGCATGTTGTCTCATTGTCATTCTCTTGAATGAAATTATTAATTGTTTCTTTGATTTGTTGTTTGACCCACTCATTCTTTAGGATTAGATTATTTAGTTTCCAATTAGTTTTTAGTCTGTCTTTCCATGGTCCTTTATTGCAAATTATTTTTATTGCATCATGATCTGAAAAGTATCCATTGACTATTTCTGCCTTTCTGCACTGGATTGTGAGGTTTTTATGCCCTAGTACATGGTCAGTTTTTGTGTATGTGCCACGTACCTCTGAGAAAAAGTATATTCCTTTATATCCTTATATCTAGGTTGAGTTCCCCCACTACTATAGTTTTGCTGTCTATTTCTTCCTGTAACTCCCTTATTTATCTTTTAAGAGTTTGGATACTATGTCATTTGGTGCATATAGTTTAGTAATGATATTACTTCATTGTCTATGGTGCCTTTTAGCAGGATATAGTTTCCTTCCTTATCTGTTTTAATTACATCTATCTTTGCTTTTGCTTTGTCTGAGATTAGGCTTGCTACTCCTGTTTTTTTTACTTCAGCTGAAGCATAATATATTCTGCTCCAGGCTTTTACTTTTACCCAATGTATAGTCCCATTTCAAATGTGTTTCTTGTAAACAACATATTGTAGGAATATGGTTTTTAATCCATTCTGCTATCTGCCTTTGTTTTATGGGAGAGTTCATCCCATTCACATTCACAGTTATGATTAACATCTGTGTCTTTTTCTCCATCCTATTTCCCCCCATTTACGCTTTTATTTCTCCCTTCCCCTCCTCAAAAGTGTTTTGCTTTTGACCACCACCTCCCTCAGTCTTCTCTCCCTTCTATCAGCCCCCCTCCCTTTTCTTTCCTTTTTCCCTTACTACTTCTTCCCTCCCTTCTAAAACTACCCCTCCCCTTCTTTCCCCTTTTCTCACCTACTGCTCGTAGGGCACGTTAGATTTCTATACGTAACAGACAGAGTATGTTATTCCCTCCTTGAATTGAATCTGAGGAGTAAGGCTGAAACAATACTCATCTCCTTCCCTTCTTTCCCTTTACTATAGTATGTTTTTGTGCCTTTTCATGTGATGAAATTAACCCTTTTCTGCTTCTTCCTTTCCTCTTCTCCCTTTACCATCCCTTTGCTCGCTTTAGTTATGTTTTTTTTATCATCACATCAGTTAATTTATACCCATACCCTCTCTCTATGTATGTCCCTTTTAAATGTTATAATAAACATACAGTTCTCAAGATTAACAAATATCTTCCTCCCATATAGGAATGTAAACAGTTTGCCCTTATTGAATAACAGGGTTTTTTTTTCCTATTATTTTTCCTGTTTACCTTTTTATGCTTCTATTGGGTCTTGTATTTGAAAATCAAATTCTCCATTGAGCTCTGGACTTTTCATCAGGAAGATCTGGAAATCCCTTATTTCATTGAATGTACATCTCCTTGCTTGAAAGGTTATGCTCAGTTTTGCTGGGTAGTTGATCCTTGGTTGTTATACAAGCTCCTTTGCCTTATAGAATATCACATTCCAATCCCTCTGATCTTTTAATGTAGAAGCTTCAAGATTCTGTGTGATCCCGATTGTAGTTCCTTGATATTTGAATAGGTTTCTTTTTGGCTGCTTGCAATATTTTTTTCTCCTTAGCCTCATAATTCTGGAACTTGGCTACGATATTCCTTGGCATCTTCAGTTTTGGATATCTTTTAGGAGGTGATCGGTGGATTCTTTTGATGACTGTTTTACCTTCTGGTTCTTTCCTTGGCGTCTTCAATTTTGCATCTCTTTTAGGAGGTGATCAGTGGATTCTTTTGATGACTGTTTTACCTTCTGGTTCTAGGACTTCAGAGAAGTTTTCCTTGATGATTTTTGGAAGATACTGTCCAGGCTCTTTTTTCCATTATGGCTTTCCAGTGGACTAATAATTCTGAGATTTTCTTTCCTGGATCTATTTTCCAGGTCATTGTTTTTCCAGTTAGATATTTTACATTTTCTTCTATTTTTTCATTGTTTAGATTTTGACTGATTCTTGATGCCTCATAGAGTCATTATCTTTTTCTTGTTCAATTCTAACTTTTAATGAATCATTTTCTTCAGTTAGCTTTTGTATCTCCTTTTCCATTTGGTCAATTTTTCCTGTTAATGAGTTATTTTCTTCAGATAGGCTTTGTACCTTCTTATTCATTTGGTAAATTTTACTTTTTTTTTTTGAGGGGGGAAGGCAGGGCAATTGGGGTTAATACCCAAGGTCACACAGCTAGTAAGTGTGTCAAGTGTCTGAGGCTGGATTTGAACTTAGGTCCTCCTGACTCCAGGGCTGGTGCTCTACTCACTGCGCCACCTAGCTGCCTCAATTTTACTTTTTAAGGAGTTGTTCTCTTCAGTAATTTTTTTTCATTTTGTCAATTGCGTTTTTAAAGTCATTGGTCACTTTTTCTTCTGCCTCTCTGATTTGGCTTTTCAATTCATTCTTGAGCTCTGTCAAGAATTCCTTTTAAAGTGGATCTCTGCTTCTGGGGTGCTGGGGGCTCTGTCCCATGACTCTTGTGCTGGGAGCTAGGGTCCTGGTTAGTGGCTTTACGTGCTGTAGCCTCCAGTTGTTTAATGCTGCAGCTTACCTTGTGTTGAGCTGGCTGGTGTGTGCCAAGGCCAGGTCTTTCTGAGTTTTCCCTGGGGTTACACTGAACCTCGCAGTGTGAGGTGTGGGGGAGAGTTGGTTTGGCCGTTAGTGGTCACCTCTTCCCCTGGGGCTGGATAGGCTCAGCTGCTGATGGATGCCCGAGCTGGTGTCTGCCAATTTCCCAGGCTGTGCAGAGGTAAGCCTGGAGTCCTGGTGTTGGTGCTTGCCAGATCCACCCCCTTTGGGCTCAGGATCTCTTGCTGGTCTGCTGAGGTGGGGGGCTTGCTGGAATGCCTCTTGTCATGCACTGGACCCCTTTAGCCACAGCAAGAGGGACCCTTCCCTTTGATCTCCCTAGTGTCCTGAGCTAAAAGAATGCTGTACCCTTGGGTTCCACTATTCCAGATTTTCCTGGGGTGATATTCTCTAGGTTTTTCAAGGTCAACGCCTTCTGGAATATCATTTTCTAAATTAAATTCTTTGCTCCTTTATTGTCATGTCTGCTAAATAGTGTGTGAACTTGACTATGAATTAATTCTTTATGGCTGCTTGCAGTATGTTTTCAATTTGAAAGCTCTGAATTTTAGCTATGATGTTCCTGGAATTTTCATTTTGAGGTTTATTCTAGGAGGTGACTGGTGGATTTTTTTTGCTTTGCCCTCTTCTTCTAAGAGATCTGGACAGTTTTCTTTAAAGATTTCTTGAAATACAATGTCCACTGTCTTTGTCTCTCCATTCAAATAGTCCACTGATTCTTGTTTTCCAGGTCAATTATTTATGTTATGAAACATGTTATATTTTATCCTAATTTTTTTCAGCCTTTTGACTTTGTTTTAATACTTATTATCTCACAGTCGTTGGCTTCTATGTGGTCCGTCCTAATTTTCAGGGAATTTATTACTTGGGAAGGTTTTATAATCTCTTACACCTTGCTATTAATTCTCTTTCCAATTCTTCCATAACTTTAATTTCTTTTCCAATTTTTCCTCACACATTTTTATTTCATTTATGAAAACATTTTAAAATTCTTTTTTGTAACTCTTCATTTTTCTAGGAATTCTTTTTGAGTTCTTGCCCATATTTATCTCTGAGGTATTGCCCTTAGGCATTTTAGAGTCATTCTCTTTTTCATTTGTGTCTTGAGCATCTCTGCCTCCATAATAACTCATTATAGTGGTATTCGTTTTTTGTTTGCCTTCTAGCCTCCTTCCTGTTTTCAGTCCTGATGTTAGGGCTAGTCTCCGCCACACTTTTGGAAGGAAGGTCTGCTTGTGTTGCTGCATTCTTGGGGTATTGAGTATTGCATTATTCCAGAACCTCAGGAACAGACTGGAAACCTGTAAGCTTTTAGTGCTCCCATTGTGATCTGATCCAGGGCAAATTCTGGTTGCTGCCTCCCTGGTTTGAGCTCTGCAAGTTCTTGACATGGGTTTTGATCAGAGAAGCAATAGAATGATGTAGGACTGAACCCCATCAGCCAGTTAGGAAGTTCTGTTGGTTCAGAGTGCAGAACTTCAGCTTGCCTTTCGGTGTGGGATTCTTGCCCTGACTATTCCTCTGCAGGCTGGGCTAGATCCCACTCTACTCCTGGGATGTGAGCCAAGCTGCTAGTGCTAGCTTTCGTATGCTGCTTAGGGTCTCTCTGTCTGGGAAAACCATCCCTGTGCACAGGTTCTCCTCATCATCCCTTCCTGGATCTGTGATCCGGTACTGGGTAGTGAATAATAAAGCTGTCCATGTTGTTATCACAGTATCCCAAGTAAGAGTCTAGGAGTACCCTGTTATTGGTCTAGCACCTTTTCTTGGCCTGATACATGACCTCTTGTATTAGGAGGGCAGAGTTTATAATCTCAAAGAGGATCATAAACATGTCTGAAAGGTTCGGAACCGCCGGATATAAGAAACTCTCAAAGTAGAAGGCAGAAGAATCAAAACATATATTTAGGCTCCACAGTAACCAACCCATGAACCAGCAACCCCATTTTGATATATTGAACAAAAGCTTCCAGGCCCAATAAGTACGCCTTGAAAGAGTAACCAGGAGGCTACAGAGAAGCATGATTGCGTAAAGCAAAATCATGCTTCCCCCTCTATGGTAATAAGATTACCCACTGGCCTGAAGTCTTTGTTCAGCTTCCTCCCGTAGGTCAGCTCTGCTACTGGCAGCTCCTGCTTCAGCTGTGGCTGCGGCTGCAGCTGCGGCTGTAGCAGCCTCTGGCTCCAACGGGAGCTGCTTTTAACCATCCAGCTTCTGCGGGGGTGTAAGGTACGCCGGGGAAAGCACAGGTTCTTTCAATCTGCTTAAGCAAGGGAAGCAAGGTGAAGGGGCCAACAAGCTTACTCCAGTCCAACATACAAACAGCATTCAGTTCAGGGGAACAACTAGTCAAGGCCACTTGTTGACTAAGTGCTAAGGAGCCCATTTTTGGTTGCCAACACACTTCTCCACCCCTTGTTATAGGATACATAATCTAATCAGCCATGTATCCTAGAACATACATTGTGATCCAATTACAAAGGAAACTAAAACATATCATTCATAATAAAGCAAAACATATCATTTGGTGACATTCCTGAATATTGGTTTATGATTCAAATGTGATCCACCCCTAGGTCCCCAGCAAGATAATCTCTTCAATCAATCATCCCAAAAATAATTATTAATAATTCAAATGTCCACCCCTAGATCCTTGTATCCATTACATAGGATCAATAATATCATAACAATAAAACAACACAGCAAGGATAACACAAAATAAGTAAACAGAACACTCTCATCATTCCCACCCCCCTTGAACGATTGGGGCTCAAAATCTTGGGGTAAGGGGTGAAGGTCTCATTTTCCATAGCTTCTTCTTGCTGAAATTGGATGTAGAGATGGCCCTGCCCCAAAAAGTCCCATTCCAGAGGTAAGTTCTTTAACGAGCTGGCAGGAATTCCAAGAATGCTACGTGCTTAGGCAGTCACCAGAAAGTGCAGGGTGCTTAAGCCTAAAGGAAACAGAACTAGCAACAACGTTAGCCAAAACAAAGGACAAAAAGAGTAGACAAGTATGGACTATTATTCTTCAAATAAAATCTCAAGTTTGGTTGAGATTTCAGTTATGCAAAGATCCAACATCAGAGCCAAACTTAGGTGGGAAATGTTTCTTTTCAAAAGGAACATAATGAGGAAGCCAAGAGGATCCCACCCTAGATAGAGACTAGGATTGTCCTCCCAGCCTTTCCCCAAATGTACAAGTTTTCATCCGTTAATCACACAAGGTCACCTTCAGTCTGAGTGGCTTGTGGGCTTGCAGGAGCAGTTCTTATTTTCCTATCTCTCCTGTTATCAAGTCCTTTATCTCTATACATTCTATATAATTCATTGGTTGGAATGCCATCTATCATTTCAAAACCTACCCCTGCTCTCAATAGAGCAGTAAACATTTCTTTCCTTGTTACTCTCCTTTGGCGCCAAGTTTGCTGGTTATTCACCCTTCTCTCTCGAGGAGATCTATCCCTTCCCCAGTCACCTAAGTCATGTAACTGTAAAATCTTATTTATCACTGTTGTAAGACGGCTCCCTACTTCTCCAAGTAATAAATTCAAAATTAGTTGTTTATAAGCAGGGGGAGCTGTCCTAATTATTAAATTCCTATGAGGCAGTCCCATTGGATCATTGTAATATTTGTCTGCGGTTCCTATCATAATGGCAGTCTTCATTACCTCCTCCTTTAGTCTCATGATACAATCTCTAAGTGAATACCAGGGTCTGTGCTCAGTGGGCCACATAGAATCAGTAGCATATCTCTTATTGCATCCCACAGCGGCTAATGCCAACAGAGTAGTCCTGCTATCACCATCTCCTTGCTGATGATGTTCCCTAAAAGCTTGTTGAACTAGAGGATCATGGCTGATACCTATGAATCTCATGCAGTCTGTCCTATCTACTGATATTCCACTGGCCCCTTGATCACTGAGTCTTACCATCCAAGATATCAATGGTTCTCCTATTCTTTGGCTGAATCTACTCAAAATATCTGTGACCTCTTGTGGTGAGAAATCTTCCTGAATTTCCCTTGTAACTGAATCTTCACCTCGGGTTTCTGTCTTCCTCCTTTGTATGGGTCGAGCCCTTGTCTGATCATTTAACCATCTCCTATTCTCTGTGTGAGGGACATCCTGAACCCCAGTAGTGTTTTGTGCCTCAGCCCCTAACATTGTCTCATTTTCCCCCCACTCACTTCCTCTGCCACCATGGCTAGGACGAAGCAGGCAGTCAGGCTCTTTCTGGGCTGGGTTGAAATGCACTCTGGGCTTTTTTGGTCTCCTGTTGCTCTTAGCCACATTAATAGAAAAGTTCTCATTTGAGTCAGTTTGGTCTCCTGCTATCTGAGATTCCTCTTCTTGCTGTGGGGTAGGAGTGCCCCCATGTCTTTCACTTAATCTCAATCTTTCGTATACTAGCCGGTAGGCTGATAACACTATCCAGCTTTGCCTAGATAGTGATGCCCCTGACTGAATCCCAACTTCTTGTAAACACTTTTCCAAATCCCTAGGATCTCCTCTCCGTAGCCTTGGTTCCCAGTTTTCACAGGGTCCAGCTTTTTTAGCCAATTCTTTTGCTAGGGAGGAATAAAATGGATCCTCCCATCCTGGGATATTCATCTCTTCCTCTGGAATTGTTCTACTTCTAAATAGAGATCTTATACCTAGCGATCCCATCCTGGTCGCCAAATGTATTAGGAGGGCAGAGTTTATAATCTCAAAGAGGATCATAAACATGTCTGAAAGGTTCGGAACCGCCGGATATAAGAAACTCTCAAAGTAGAAGGCAGAAGAATCAAAACATATATTTAGGCTCCACAGTAACCAACCCATGAACCAGCATCCCCATTTTGACATATTAATGAAAAGTTTCCAGGCCCAATAAGTACGCCTTACAAGAGTAACCAGGAGGCTACAGAGAAGCATGATTGCATAAAGCAAAATCATGCTTCCCCCTCTATGGTAAAAAGATTACCCACTGGCCTGAAGTCTTTGTTCAGCTTCCTCCCGTAGGTCAGCTCTGCTACTGGCAGCTCCTGCTTCGGCTGCGGCTGCGGCTGCGGCTGTAGCAGCCTCTGGCTCCAACGGGAGCTGCTTTTAACCATCCAGCTTTTGCGGGGGTGTAAGGTACGCCGGGGAAAGCACAGGTTCTTTCAATCTGCTTAAGCAAGGTGAAGGGGTTGACCGGGAAAGCACAGGTTCTTTCCATCAGCTTAAGCAAGGGAAGCAAGGTGAAGGGGGCGACAAGCTTACTCCAGTCCAACATACAAACAGCATTCAGTTCAGGGGAAAAAGCCAAACTAGTCAAGGCCACTTGTTGACTAAGTGCTAAGGAGCCCATTTTTGGTTGCCAACACACCTCTGAGTGTTGGAATGCTTGCATGTTTGGCATGTTCACACTAACCCAGTTCCCCGTGTCAGCAGACCTCTTTGTCTGATTCCATATGCTGACCCAGACAAAGACTCACTGACTTTTTCTGGATTTCCCCATCAGGATTTATTCTCATGCATTTTCTAGATCTGTTTAGAAGAGTTTGTGGATGGGAGTTTGGTTACATTGCTTCCTGCTACTGTGCAGTCTTGGTTCAGCCCCCTTTACCTTACCTTTCCAACTTTTATCTTATAATAATTGCCTCTTTGTACTCTTTGATCCAGTTTTGCTAGATAGCTTTGTACCTCTGAAAATATGTCCTCTATGTTCTCAATTTTTCTTTGCCTCATATTTTTTCCTATGCTTGAAATACTTTCCCTGGCTTTCTTTTTCTATTGATTTTCTACTCATTCTTCAAAACCCAGCTAGACCATATTCTCCTTGAAATCTTTCTAAATTCTCCTCTTCCCTCTTCGCAACAATGTCCCACGTTGTACTTTACATTGCATAATTGGAAGGGACGTCAGAAGTCATCTAATCCAACCTGTACAATAAGCCTTTCAGTAATGACAAGTAGTTAACCACTATTTGCTTGAAGACTAACCCACTACCAACCAGAATAGCCCATTCCACTCTTAAATAGCTCTAACAGTTGTGAAGTTTTTCCTTAATGAGCAGAAATCTAGATCTCAACAACAGCCATTCATTACTTTTAATTCTGTCTGCTGGAGCCGAGCAGAATCTGTATAATTCCGCTTCCCCACAACTCTTCGCTCACTTGACCACTCTCATGTTTTTTCTTTTCCAGATGAAACATCAGCCGTTCCTTCACCTGATTTCCTTATGGAATATTCTTGAATTACAACATTCTGCAGTTCTCAAATTCACTTACTATATACTATTATGTTAATAAACATGAGGTCAAGGATGTTGGTCTTATATGAACTTTGTATTTGCCCCAGTGCCTAGCAATACACAATAGGAATTTAATAAATATTGTTTGGAGGGGTTTCCATTTGTGTCAGTGGTAGAAGTACATGCTGGTGAAATGAATCTTTAAAAAGTATCAAAGTTTGCTCATGGTGAAAAAATATTAATAAAATATATTTTAATGTTAATTTTCAGTAAGTGTAAAGATTTTGAATTATATTTTTTTTAATCTGCTTTAGGAGCTGTAGCCCTTAAGAATCTTGAAATTAAAGAAAATGCATTGGTAAGTTTTGAATATAAAGAATTAGGACAGTATTAACGAATTTAGTTATAAGCATGTATCTTATTGACATTTTATGATTCAAAATTAGATTCTTGTGGGTTGAAAATACAATTCATTTAGAAAAACTTCAGAATTAAGAGAGTATTCTGATATAGATAGCCTTTATCAATTCTTTTGTTGAAACTTTTTCTTACCTCCTTTTAAAACAATGAACTTGATTTTAGAAATTTCTTCTTAATATTGATGAAATCAAAACCCAATAAAAATGAGAAATTAATTTGAAAGAGAGTAGGTAAGCCTTTTGAAGAGTTGAATTTTTGTGTATATATTCCTGAAAAATGCAAATCACATCTTAGTAGAGAAAATAATAATATGAGAGAACTTTACTTTTTGCCCATTTAACCCTGGAAATTCAGGAAGGTATGGTACAATGGAAAAGCAGTCATTTGGATTCAGAGGATCAGGATTCAAATCATACCCTGCTATTCGTTACCTCTGTGACTGTGGGCAAGTCACTTAATCACCATGGGCCTCAGTTTCTTCATCTTTAAAATGGAGGGGTTGGACTAAATGGCCTTTGAGGTCTCTTCTAGCCATAAATCTTTGATTTTCTTATGTTGTACTTTATTCCACAGATATTATTTTTAAATTGACTGAAAAGAGAGGTGACCTTAAAAAAGAATCTTAAGGGAAATCCATTTGTTAAAGAATCCTTTTGCTGTACAAATGATCACCATATAACTTATATTTTTGGTAAATGTAAGCTTAAACTGTAATCACATTGACATATCTGCAGTATATCAAGTTAACTTTAAAAATGAGGTCCATCTCTACAGGATGTTATGTTAAAAGTATAGTTCTTATGGGTTACCTTAAGTAATAGTATTCTGTTACTATTACTGGAGCGATTTACACAAACTTGCAGGATGCTCATCTGTCAGGAATGCTGTAGAAAGGCTCTTGTTTGTGGGAGGCTGGGTAACCAGGTCTGTAACAATTCACAGGGATTTTATTGTCATTCTACTATTATTATTGAATTATAAGGATTTGGCGAATCAATATTCCCCAACAGACCCAAGCAATTACACTATTACTGGGAAGTCTGGTTTTCCCTATTGGGTTTTGAAGTACTGGGAATGGACAACAGATTCATTGTGTGAGAGTTAAGTAGGACATCTAGGAGGTAAATGTGAAAGTGGATTGGTCCTTTTGTGTTATTGCAACTCAGTAATCATGTGGTGTTGCAAAGAATAAAAAGCCAGATTTTCTTGCATTTCTTCAGCAATTTCTTGCTGTTAGGGAAGGAAAGATGTGATTTTTGTATTATCTTTTGACTTGACAAGTCATGGATTGAACCTGAGGTTCTCTAGGTTTCCCTTCTAAATACTAATAGTATCCCATTATTAAACATAGCATTCTGTCTAAAGTCCTTCCTGATAGCAGTGCTTATATAGTAAAAAAAAAAACAAACCAAAAATCACTAGTTCAGACAGAGTAGGGGCAAGGGAGGTCTATGCTGTCAAATTATTTTAAAGATTTTTTTTGTATTACTAACTAGTTTCAACACATAAAACAATAATTCTAAATGATAACAAATGTAGGGTGTTAAAAAATTTTAGTGCAGCCTTAAGCATCTTAAAAGTACACTACAATTTTTGAAAACCTTTGTATTTAGAAGTAGAGGCTCTATCTTTAATGACCAGGTAAAACCAGTATTTGATTGCATTTTTTGGTATGCCAGTTTATTAAGCAGGTTAATGTCTCTTACACTCATGTTTACTCTCTAAGTACTCTTAACAAATGTTTTTATTTACGTATTTTAAGAAAGCAAACTTTAGCCTAGTTTAGGTTAAAGTATAGCAATTAGGAGTTAATTTTTTATTTTATTTTGGGGTTTTTTTGGGGGGGCAGGGCAATTGGGGTTAAGTGACTTGCCCAAGGTCATACAGCTAGTACATGTGTCAAGTGTCTGAGGCCGGATTTGAACTCAGGTCCTCTTGACTCCTGGGCCAGTGCTCTACTCACTGCGCCACCTAGCTGCCCCAGAATTAATTTTTTAAATAGATTGTTTAGACAGAATTTGATTTTAAAGGGTTTAACTTTGTCTTGAGCAAGAATGTGGCAGAATAACTTATTTTCAAGTTACCTCTTGAACTGATGAAATCTCAAATCAATTTTACCTTAAAAGCACATGCTGTGGTAAATTCTATTTCACTCAAGTACAGTAATGCTAAATTTATCCTTGTGATTACATTAATTTTAGATCTATTTTTTTTCAGTATTGCTAAATTTCAGTCGTAGTATTGCTAAATTGCTATTGACAGATGGTGAATTTGACATCTACCTTCATTAAGTCTTCCACAGAAAAAGTTCGTTTTAGGTACTAACAAATAAAATTCTCATTTTTGAATACTTCAGTAATGAGAATAAATTTAAAAGAATGCTTTGGTATATACATATAGAATTTTCTCCCAACTGATAAATTTTAAACTTAAAAAATGTAATATTAACAGTAACAACACAAGGGTTCCTTATTATATGTCCCCAAACAAGTTTGGGAAGAAAAACCTAGTTGAACTTAGTGACCCATGCCTGTTATTCCTGTTGCTGGGGAAGCTGAGGCTGGGAGACTGCTTGAGCTTGGAATTTCTGAGATGCAGTGTGGTGAAAGTTGATCTCTCTGGTGTCTTCACTAACTCTGGCACCAGTTTGGTGAGCTTCTAGGAATGGGGGTTACCAGGCTGCCTAAGGAGGGGTAAATTGGCCCATATTAGTAATAGAGCAGGTCAGCGCTTCCCTGTTGATCAGTCCATAGTAGGATTAGGCTCTTTATTGGCTGATGCATTTCCTGCCTAGGTAAGGTAGGGAGACACACACACACACACACACACACACACACCCACCCACCCACCCCACAACAACAACCACCTATTGTGTTGGTGAAATGTATTTTTATTGTCTTTCTAGAGTGAACTGGATGTACCATTTAAAGTCAAAGCTGGACATATAGGTAAGTTAAATTAAGTTGATAAATTTGATCAGTTTTGAGGAAAAACAACAGTGCATTTTGATACAGTGATATCATGGTACAGTAAATAGGGAGCTGGCTTCTGAACTAGGAAGACCACTTAGAGTCTCCCTGCGACAGTGTCTCTCCCTCTCCTCTGAGGGAAAAAAAGAGTTCTTCCAACCCTGGGGATCTGAAAGCAAAGAGAAGAGGGAGAGATGCCACAGTGTCAGGTGTTCTGCAAGGAAAAGGATAGGTGTTAAGCACCGTTTTCATCAAAGACACCACAGAAAAATCAGCAGAGAAACTGAGACAGCAGAAGTTGACCAGGGGGAGAAGTGAGTAAGCATTTGAAGAAAAAAGCTTCAGTAGACAAGTACTTTGTAGCAAAGAAAACTAAGGCAGAATATCCTGAGGAATGAATGAATGAAAATGCACTTAAACACTTAGACTGTATAAAGCATTGTGCTAAGTGCTGAGCGTACAAATAGGTAAGTACAGACAGCCCCTCCTTTCAAGGAGCTCATATTTTAATGGAGGAAACATAACATGTAGATTTCAGCTGTAAGATGATAAGGTCTTGAAATTCTCTACCTTCCCTTAGAGGCTAGAAGCAAAAGAGATGGTAATATATTATTTTTAATGTTATTTCCATTGATAGTATCATATCAGTTTCTGATGTTGAACCATTTGACAGTACCAAGGACTTTGGTAGCAAGAACCTTGTTTTTTGGGTCTTTAGTAGTTGTAGTTGCAACATCCATGGAAGCAATTGCCAGGCTGAACTTCTACCTGGGTTGCTTCCTGGGATGATGATTGTGAAGGATGGGCTGGAATTAGGACCAATAGTTGGAGGAGAGTTGCCGCTTCTGGGGTTCTTGGGCTCAGATATATTGGTGGCAGTTAGTTGGTAGTGATGGGCTCCTTTTCCACACATGACTTCTCCCTTCATTGATGGCAGTGAGCCCTGGGGTGGGAACATTCATCTAGGTGGGGAGAACACTATTCCCAAGGTTCTTGGTTTAGGGGTATTGGGCTCTTTCCATCAGAATCTATGAGGAGGTAGGGTTGAAGGTGGTGTATGTGTGGTTTATCTTGACTGATGCATACCACCTACCATCTCTCTCTCAGGGTGCCTCGATGCTTTAGCTCTAATGTCTTGCCTAAGGAAAGTGAATACAGCAAAACAAGTTCTGAAACAATGAAGACATAACTCTAAAAACCTTTAGAATATTTAAAAAGAGCAACCAAAAAATGACAAATTGTAATTTTTAAAGAAACCAGCAAGTCTGATGAGGCAGAGAATTTATTCTTGTAGTTAGCATAGTTGAAAGGAGAGTACTGGTTTTAGAATCAGAAGACCAGGCCTTGTACTTACTACTTACAATTCCCTTAACCTCTATGGCCCTCAGTTTTTTTTAAATCTGTAAATTTAAAGGGTTGGACTACATGGTCTCTTAGGTCTAATCTATGATTAGTTCTAAATTTAAGAGCCTATGGATTTATAACAAACACTTTCAGTGTAATAGTAGATCAGATTTTTTAAAAAGATAGAATCAGAACACAAAGATGCTGAGTGAGAGGAAAACATGAAGGCACAAATTTTTCTTTTTAAAGTGAAAGAACACATTGAAAATGCTATAAAACGATATAGAATTTTGAAAGGTAGTATGCAAAGAAATAAATATTCAACTAGTCAGCAAGCTTTTATTAAGTACCTACTATGTGCTAGGCACTATTCTAAGTACTAGGGACACAAAGAAAGGTAAGAGACAGTCTTGCTTTCGAGGAGCTCATAGTCTAGTGGGAAAGACAACATACAAATTACTTTATATATTATAAACAAGCTCTATGCTTGATAAATTGGAAATAATCCGCAGAATGAGGGCACTAGAATTAAGAAGATTTTGGAAAGACTTTCTTTAAGAGGTGGGATTTTAGTTGAGACTTGATGGAAGCTGGCAAACTCACTTTTAAGTAAATATTTTATTCAGTGCCTACTATGTGCCAGGCACTGTGCTAAGCATTTGGGAATACATATAAGAAAAACAAAGACAGTCCCTGCCCTCAAGGAGCTTGTAGTCTAAACGTAGAAAACAACACACAAAAGGAAGCTGAAAAGCAGGGATGGAGTGAGGGGAGAGCAGTGTGTGTGACTAGGTATCATAGAATCAAAACCAAGCAGAGCTGCTGAAGGAAAATGTAGAGTTACCTGTGAAGTTCAGATCTAAGCGCTCTCTGCAGGAAGGTTTGGGAAGGAGTTCAGTGCTCCACTGAAGAAGGAAATGGCAAACCACTCTGTTTCTGACAAGAAAACCCCATGATATGGTCTGTGGGGTCATGAAAAGATTGAACAACAAATTAGTTTCTACCCTCCAGCCCTCCACTCAGAGAAGAGAGGCAGCTGGGGGAGTTGAAGAAGTGTTGTGTATTAAAAACTGAGTAATTTGGCATGGTGATAAGATTTCAGAAGATCATTTTATCCTGAGTGAAGTATGATGTTCTTTGGAGTAAAAACCAAGCAGATCTGTTGATGGAAAATGGAGTGTTACCAGTGAAATCAGGAGGCTAAATTTAGGTCTCCCAGAAGAACATCATGAAAAATAAAAAGACCACATTCCAAGATATTCTACAGAAAAACTGCCCTTAAATATTGGAAATGGAAGACATTTCAAGCTAAGACTCCTGGAAACACCAGTTGAATGAAACCTCAAGTTTAAGTCACTATAATCACTACATTATAACCAAATTCTGTAACTGCCATATCAAAGGACAAATCTTGAGGATACCAATGAAAACCTCATCAAATTCCAAGTGGAAACAATCCATATAGAATTGGGATTATTTTATAGTACAAGAAATCAAAGGAAAAACTGGAATATGACAGTCCAAAATGCAAAGGACGTTGGACCTCAGAATTACACATGCTACATTGAAACACTGAATGGGAGGAATAGTTGGAAATTCAGTAAGAAGGAAGAATTGTAATCATTCCTTCAAAAGAACCTAGAGGTGAGCAGGGCATTTAACCAACCAAGTAGCAGAAAAATAAAATATTTTCAGATGATGAAGACTAAGAAATGAAACATTTAATTTCATGTGTATAGGGCAAGGGTATGTTAAGCAGAGGGCGTAGCAGCATGAACATGACTCTGTAACAACAATGCTACTGGCCGCTACTGTGGCTCTGTAAGGCCAATAACACCAGCAAATAGGAGGGCTGCCAGTACAGGTTCTTTGATCTGCTTTTCTAAGGAAAGCAACTTAAGGGGTTAACAATCTTACTTTAATTAAACATACTTATATCATTTTTTAGTTCAGGGGAAAAAGTCAGCACCCTGAACTTCAGAGCAAAACAAACAGAAATCACAAACAGAAAAAAAAAAAAACACAAATTAACAGACAGGATTCTAACTGTCTGACCTTAGCAATACATACATAGTTTCAAGAGAAACATCAACATTTGGGTTTTCAAAGCTAGGGGGCTCCGTAACGGCTACCCAGAGTCTCATCTGGCTAAATCACAGGAATGTTCTTCCAGTGAGTGAGCCCCAAAACAAAATACTAAGGTCAGAGCATATATATACCCTGTTCAGAGCCCTGGGGCTTAGTGCCTACTTAGCAAAAGGGTGTGAGCCTGAGGCTTAGCATCTACTTAGCAAAAGGGTCTGGGAAAAATCTCTAAACATGACTAGTGCCACATCATATATATTGTTTCCAATCAGTGACTCTTGATTCAAACAAAGGCAAGACTCATCAAAGGCACTTAATTGCCTTAGTGCTGAGAAGCACTCCAAAATAAAAGACAACAAAAAATCCCACCTTGCTTGCCATTACAGACTCCTCAGAACCAAGGGAGTGGATAGGTAGGACAAGGGTTTGACAGTGAACCCTACTAGGTGGAGTCCTGCCTTTGAATTTTTGAGGTCAGCCTCTGCAAGACAAGGTCATAGTTTTTGTTACTAACGCCCTTCAGGAGAGAGTAAACAGTTGTGTATTTGTGAAGGTACAACCTAGGATAGAAAAGGGATTTGTAGGTTAAGAAGGAAGATGACATGACATCGAAAGAGATAAAGTGAGAAAAAAGACAAAAAACATTTATCATGTTTTACACCCAAGGGATAGAAAACGCTTTACATTATACCTTGCTACATTCATGGAGAAATAGCATTACTGGGAATAGATTATAGAGAGTCCTAGAAGAGGCAAGAAATAAGGGAATAAAAAGGGAGTACTTCTTTGAAAGGAGCACAACATACTGAAACAGAAGAGTGGTTTGATATGGGGATGGAAGGATCAAGTAGTACTACATTCTTAGGTGGACTGGGAAAGAAAAAGGTTAAAATAAAGAAAAGAGAGTGATGGATAACAGTAACCCACTTGTAAGGAAGAATAACAAACACAATATTTGATGTTTCTAATTCTGGTAAATAATATATAGAAATACTAGTTTTAAAACATTTGTATTCTACTTTTAATTAAGCTATTAATCATCTCAGTGCCTTGATTTGAAAAGTTTCTAAGTATGCCATCATGCCGTCTGCAGAAAGGGATAATTCTTCTCCTCTTTGCCTGTGCTTATACTACTGATTCTGTTCTTTTGTTTCAGTGGTATAACTTACATTTCTAGAAGTATGAGCCACAGAATGAGGGAAAAGAGACATTATTGTTTTTTCCCATTTGTAGTTAGCCAATAAGTGCCTACCATGTTCCAGGCCAATGCTAAGTGTGGGGGATACAAAAAAAAGACAAAGGATGTTTATTGCTCTCAAAGGACTCATAATAGTGGGGGAAACACCAGACAAGCAAATACGTACAGACAAACTACTATTAACAGGACTTTACTGAGCCATTCTCCAACCTGAGAGGGACGAAACAGCAGGCCAGAGACAACGTGTCAGTAATCAGGTAGCTGTTCGATTAATTAGTTTCATTATGAGGAACAGATTTGCGAATCAGGAATTCTCTGGATCACAATTCCGCCTTGCTGAAGTGAAGACAGATTATATACATAAATTGCAAGTGGGAAAGGAGGGGCAAGGTGTAATACAAACAATCATTCCCAGAGCTTGAGTGGTTTCCCATGACAAACCCACAAATGGAAGACAATCCAACAATTCTGGAGTCCTGTGGGAGCAATGTTGCTTGAGTCTTTGGGGGTTGTTACTTGGCGGGTCACGGGACCAGAGTTCTGTGACAGGAACAGGCTCTGCCTTTGATCTCTTGTACTTCAGATACAGAGGCAGAAGGGCACCAGTGATTGTGAGCCTTGTCAAGGTTTGATCAGGCTGAGCTGCATTTTGAGCTCTCTCACAAGAGAAAGAGGTCTGAAAAATCTAATCTGTTATTATATTTATTACACATATGTTGATTATTATATAAATCAGAATTCCCTCCACACTTTATATAAAGTAAATAAGAAATATTTAAAAGAGGCAAGGCACTAGAATTAAGGGGGGTTTGGAAAGGTTTCCTGTAGAAGATCAGGATTTTATTTAAGACTTAAAGGAAGCATGAGAGACTAGTGGTTGGAGATAAGGAGGGGAGAGCATTCCAAGCGTGGAGGACAGCCAGAGAAAATACCCAAAACTAAGAGATGGAGTATCTTGTTTGTGGAAGAGGAAAGAGGCAGCTGGATGACTTAGTGGATAGTGCTGGCCTTGGAGTCAGGAATTCCTGATTTCAAATCTGTCCTCAGACATTAGCCATGTGACCTCGGGCAAGTCACTTTGTTTGCTAGGAGGCTCAGTGTTTAGAGCCCTGTAACAACAGTGCTACTTGCCACTACTGTGGTTCTGTAAGGCCAGTAACACCAGTACACAGGAGGGCTGCTAGCACAGGTTCTTTGATCTGCTTTTCTAAGGAAAGCAACTTTATGGGGTTAACAATCTCACTTTTAATTAAACACACAGATATCATTCACTTACTTCAGGGGGAAAAGCCAGCACCCTGAACTTCAAAGAGAATACAAACAAAAATTACAAGTAGAAATTATATAAACATAGCAAATAAACACAAATCAGCGGACAGACTTCTGTCTGTCTGACCAAGACATTACATACATAGTTACTACAGAGAAAAGCACCAGCATCTGGATTTTCAAAGCAGGGGATGGGGGGGAAGCTCCAAGGGCCGCTCAGAGTCTCTACATGACACTCTTCCAATGAGTGAGCCCCAAACAAAATGCTAACCTCAGAGTATATATACACTTCTTCAGGGTCAGAGGGCTTCGCAACCATGTGACTCAAACCCATGTGACCTAGGCCTTCCAGTGACTAAAGCAGGTCATCAAAGACTCCTGATTCGTTTAAAGACTCTTGATTGAAACAAAGGCAAGACCCAAAGGCACTTGATTGCCTTAATGCTGAGAAGTACTCCAAAACAAAAAACAGCAAAAAGTCCCACCCTGCTTGCCGTTACAATCCGTGAACCTGGAGTCAGGAAGATTTGAGTGTAAATCTTGCTTCAGACAGCTGTGTGACCCTGAGCAAGTCACTTAACTTCTCTTTGCCTTAATCCATTGGAGAAGGAAATGGCAAACCACTCCACTATCTTTGCCAAGAAAACCCCATGTACAGTATGGTCCATGGGATCATGAGGAATTGAATGTGATTGAACATCCAGTATCACTGGATTGAAGAGTATGTGTTGGAGAATAAGGTGTAAGAAGACTGGGAAGTTGCTGGAGGTTTGGGGTGGCCAGGTTATGAAGGGCTTTCAGAGCAAGATTTTGTATTTGATCCTGGAGATGATAGGCAGCCACTGGAGTTTACCAAGTAGTGAGGGTGACATGGTTGGCCTTGCGCTTTAAGTAAGTCACTTGGGACTGAGTCAATGGTATTATAGATATCCGTATATATAGCTACATATTCATATATATTTATACATATGTATATACAGAGACATGCATATATGTGTGTATGTGTATACACACATATATATATATTTGTGTGTGTATACATTATATATATATATATATTATGCGTAATTACTGGAGAGAGGAAGTATACTAAATGATTGCTTAATTCCTATACGTAGTCATATTTAGTAACTACAAAATTCCTTTCCCTACCTTAGCATAAGAAGTGGAAAATGGAATGGAAATAGGTGATTACTAGGGAAGGAGAATAATGTATTTGGGGTTGGAATTAATTATGTTAACTAATAATATGCTCAAAATAGTACCTATAGAGAATTACACAACAGATTTAAAAATCCCACTCATTTAGGAAATAGTTTTATCTCATCCTGACAAATATTTTATGATATTTTGAAAATGGTTTGTTTAAAGTTATGTTGTTTTGTTTTCTGTGTAGGCAAACTTGATCTTGTGATTCCGTGGACAAACCTTTACACTCAGCCAGTTGAGGCAGTATTGGATGGAATTTACTTACTTGTAGTGCCTTCAACCAGTAAGTTTTATTTTAAGGAAAAAAAAAGTATAATTTAAATGGACTGTTTTGAATGGATGAAAAATGTTTTTTATTTGATATTTATATTTAACATAATTACCTTATTGGGATGTGCTATGTCACAGCTTTGTGTTTTTAAAATGACTAGATAAGTTCTTTTTTAAAAACGCACTTCAACGTTTATTGTTTTTACCAGTAATTACATAAAGAGGTTTTAAGATTAAACACTGAATGGCTCATTTTATTTTAATCTTTTTATTTCATGTAGCTTTGAAATATGATGCAGAAAAAGAAGAGAAATCTCTCTTAGATATGAAACTGAGTGAACTAAAGAGAATAGAAGATGCAAAACAGAAAATGGCAAATAAAGGTAAGAAAAGCTGCAAAGCCTATTTAAACAGAAAAAAATGGAAGGTAGCTGTTTATTCTTGGGTTGGGAGCATCTCTAATCAAGTAATTTGTCTTTATGGCACACCAAGTGTTTTTTGCAACTTGTACCCATTGATTGTGGTTCTGCCTTCTGTGGCTAATCAGAACAAATCTTTGACATAATTGCTCTTCAGATATTTGAATGTCATGTTTCTCTCTCCTCCCCTTGTGAAGAATTTTCTTTTTTTCAGGTTGACATCTCTAGTTCTTTCAGTGCGTTTAGAACAGCCTTGAGTCCTTTTCCCATTCTGATCACCCCAATTTGGGCCGACCCCAGTTTCTCACCATCCTTCCTTAACTAATTTGTGCTTCAGATATTTTTTAGACATGTTCATTCTACCTTTTTGATGTAAAGTGCATTTTCTTTAATTGAGAAAATGAAGCAAAATAGGGGTCAGGTGTTCTGCTTTTTGTTGTTTGTTAACACACCTTTCCCAAGCAATGGACTTACTTTTGCCTTGTCTTCTTGTTCTGAATATAACTAAAGTAGACCTTTTTGTGGTCTTTTGTATTTTAATTCCTGATGCTATTCATTCTTATAGGATCCTGCCAAAGTTTTGCATTTTTCCTTAGTCACATGACCCTCACTCAGTCTTATTTTACGTATCATTTAAAAAATTAGAGTTCATCAGAGATCTAATTTTTGCACCCACTTTTATCTTTTCACATGCCTCCCACTTTTATTCTTCATTGAGAACAATAGTGTATTTCATCATAGTTTTGTTTTTGAGAACCTCTGTTCTTTTGAAGATCTTTCCTTTTTAGATTTTAAGGTATAGGATCATATCTGACATTTCTTAGAACTTTTGGAAATCTAATTTCTTACAATCCAGTGTATATATCTGACTCTATCTTGCATACCCCATTTTGGATATCATAAACTTTTAAGAGAATAGATTGCAAGCTCTTTGAAGGCAGGGACTGTCTTACCTCGTTTTTGTATCCTTGGTGCTTAGCACAGTGCCTGGCACATAGTAGCTGCTTAGTAAGTGTTCATTGATTAGTTGATGATTGACATAGAAACTTTGGAAGAAAGTGGCCATCACTTCTACTTATTTAATCTCTTATTCTTGTGAGTTAGGATTATGTTCACCAGTTAAATTGTAATACTTCTTCCTCACTTTTCTGAGAGATTAAATTGCCAGCCAGTCAAGAATTGATTAGGTACCCAGGTGAATGAAAATTTCAACAGATGTCTGGGCAAGTGGAGCATATTGTTGCTATATGTTTCGTTTCTGCCATTATCATGATATATGTCAGGAATTCACTTTTCTTTCCCTTTGGCTGAGGGATTCATTCATGCATTGGACATTGATTAAATGCCTACTGTTCATAGTGGTAGGCCCTGGAAGGTGGGGCAGATCTTTAGGATACTCTATGGTATTTGTACAGGGTGACCTTCAGTAATGCTGCTGGGATATTGTTAGCTAACTTTTTTTTTTCTAGTTCAAGTACATGACTACTACAATGAGGAGAAATCTTGGGAGTAAAAACTATACGGTTTTCAACTGTTTATACGTGGATGATTCCTGAATCTTTGTCTTCATTTTTTTTGTTTTAATCTTCAGTTCTTCATTTCTGACTTCTCATTCATTATATTTCTTCATTGACTGTCACTTGAAATTTGATGTCTAAAACTGCACTCACTTTACTGTTCTTGACTGAGGACATGTGAATTAAAAAAATAAACTATATTTTAGCATAATTGATTTCCTTGGTAATCTTATGCATTTTATTTTATGCCTTTAAAAACATTATTCTGAAGAGGAATCCATGACAGAAGGTCACAACCTTGGCTGTAGAACTATTTACTTTCCTCTCACACTTCTCTGTCTCAGAGAATAGTTCATAGTTCAGCAGGACATAAAGCTCATCTTTAATTGCCTCAGCATCTCCAGATCTAGGCATCACCAAATCTTAGTAATTTGTCTGCCCTTTTAATTTCCATTCCTACTGTTGCTGCCACAGTCAAGCCCATCACTGTTTCGTGTCTATTATAGTGAATCCTAACTGACCTTTTTATTACTGTTTCTGTACTCTTTTTACCTCCAACTCTTCCTTATACATTGTTGATTTGTCTTCATAAAAACGTTTTTTCATGCTTCCATCCCTATTTCTTAAAGACCTGTAGTGGCTTCTCATTAGGTCCAGATTAAAACTTAAACCCTTAATCTGGTTTTCAGAGTTCCTCTACAATCTGACCTTTGCCTACCATTCCAGTAATAGTTCTGTCTCCTTCCCCATGTAAATGTTCTTCTACGATTGAGCTTGTCTGCTGGTCAACATTCCCCAGTCTCACATGCCAACTTTTTTATAACTTTGCTCACATTTATCCTACTTGTAATGTCCTCCCTAGGTCTCTACTTATTTAAGTCCTATATTTTTTAACAAATCTTGAACAAATTTTGCCTTTTTATGACGTTTTCCTCAAACATCTCAACCCTTAGTGATTACTGCTCTCTTTGAATTCTTGTAAAACTTAATATTTTTACTACTTATTTTTTTATTTAGCAAAGCTAACTTGTATTGTTATCTATCTATATGTCTGTATGATAACATCATATCTATATGTATCAGTCAGGCCTCTTATATTATCCTGTCTGTAGGTAGGGGCTAAATAACTATTTGAGAATATTTAGCTAGGTGACTTATTGGTTCACAGTATCATTACTTAGCTTTTTTTTTTTTTAAGGCAGTTTAACTCTTAGGTTGGCTGTTGTTCTAAGGTTTTCGTATTGGTTAGTTTTGTCTCTGATTCCTGAAGGATCTATTTAGCCCTTCCTTACAGGTCCTCAAGTCCACTCCTTTGTGCAAGATTGAAACTCCTCCTTTTAAGTCACCTGAACTCTGATTCTATCCTCCATCCATAGAACTTTTTTTTAATGTCTCTTCTCTTAGTACTTTCTTTTTGCCTCATATCTTAGTTCCATCTTTGCTTCTATCTCTAGTCAGTCTCTTTCTACATATATGCTTCATCACTGAATAAGCAAAATTTTTAATCTTGTTTCTCTAAGTCTTGCTCTCTTAAATTCCTGAGCTGTAAAATTTTCCCCTTTTCCCAGTTACTAGTGTTTCACTAGGCTAGAGTCCCTGTTTTCTAGGTATAGGACACCCACATGGAGCCGTTAATTATCTCAGACTTCTTCTGATGCCTGTTTTCTGCTTTACTTTGCCGTTTCAATTTATGGAGAAAGTTAAGAAAAACTTTGACTTTGTATTTTTGGACCTCAGTGTCCTCATCTGTGAAATCGTGGCAGGGAATGGAGGAGTATTATACTAGATGATCCCCAAGGTCCCTTCCAGCTCTAAAAATTTTATTATCTATGATAAAATAGGCAGCACGACATAATGGAAAGGTCTCTGGACTGGGAGTCAGGAAGATCTGAGTTAAGATACTGTTGCAGACACACACAGCTGTGACTTACCCTTACAGATAGGTTGGGTAAACTTTTTGGGCCTCACTTTGTGGTGTATGTCTACGTGTACTCTACATGAAACCAAGGTGATGGACTAAGTGGTTTCTCAGGCTCCTCCAACTTTAAATCTATAATCCCATGTAAAATTTAGTGTAACTAAGCCTTTTATTTACATAGTTATTAACGCCTTAGCCACATAGGGATACTTTGAATCTGAGTGTGTTTTGTTCTTTGATAGCTAAACATATCACATTACATTAGTCATGCAGGGAAAGTATCACATTCAGTATCAAAATTATTCAAGTTAAATAAGAAAATACAAATGCTATACTGATAGTATAAAACATACCAGACTCTTAATTCCTTAGATGCTAAATACAGATGCTCCATATTTTGCCTATTCTAAATTTGATCTGTAGCTCTAATTCTTTGCCAGGCCACAGTTTTCTTTAAAAACACATGTGTGTAAAAAAAAAAGGTATGTGCATACAACACGCACACAGACACACACACACTCTCTCTCCGTTAACAGTTTATTATGAAGGACTTAGTTATGTATTTATTATTTCTTGGTTTTAACATTTGAGTAATGTGGATATGTGATATATGTATTTAGTGACCTTCATGTAAGTCTTCATGTAAGTTTGTCATAGTTTAATCAGCATATGAATTTTTCTAAGCTGCATTTTTCTCTCAAACTAAAAATGTTTTTGTTTGCATTTTATAGAAAATCCACAACAAGAGAAACAGGATACTTTTTCAGAAAAGCTAATCGCACAGATAATAAAAAATCTTCAGTTAAAAATTTCTAACATCCATGTCCGATATGAAGATGATGTAAGTATTTCTATAGGTTTGCCTTTACATTGAACAATTATAGCTATCATTTGTAATTTATAATAATGGGGGACTTTGTTTCTCATTTTATATTCTAGTTATTCTAAAATGCTTTTATCATCATTATGGTTGTAAATTGAGCAGCTGCAAGAAGTTTTAAATATTCTTAAAGAGTGTCATATTCACCTTTTAGAAGTACAACTGGCCTAAGAGTCAAGATCTGTGTTTGAGTACTGGCTTTGCCTCTTGGTTAGTCGTCTGACTTTGGGCAAATCTTCTAACTTTATCTGTAAATGGGGATAATATCTACATTTCTCAGAAATAAGTGGGATAGTGAATTTGAAAGCATCTGAAAACGACAAGGCCCTAATCAAATGCAGTGGTGTCGTATTTTTTTTAAAAAAGGTATTGTAAAGCAGTAAAAAGTAGACAATATTTAAAATGTGAACATGTTGAATACTTCCTTAAAATTAAAATTTTCCTTTGCATTATTAATTTTTTTTTTCAGGTTACAAATCGAAAAAACCCATTGTCATGTGGGATATCTCTTCAGAATTTCAGCATGGAGGTACTTTGTTTTTAGAAAAGATAAGCAGATTGATTTTTAACTGCTTAACACAACTATGCAAACACCTAAAAATATTCTAATATGCTGATTACTCCCTGCCCTTACCTGCCAAAATCTGAAATTGGATATAGGATTATCAAACTACTTCAAATATACAGAAGAATATGGAAACCGTCATTTAAGAATGAAGCCGATGTAATGCTAGTTTTCAGAAGTTATTAAGAGAAAGAAAAAGTTTTATTTTACTATCCTATTTACATTCTATAATTCCATCATTGTATTTCTACGGATTACCTGTTAAATATAAACATTTTAAAGTGTGTAAGCCATAGATTTCAACTAAATTTCAACTGAATTTTTCAAGGGAGAATGTTTTATGTGATCGATTTAAAAAAAAAAATTATTGAATATCCTTAGGGCTACATGGAAATCTGCTGGTTGTTTAGCAGTGCATATTCAAGAGGAGAATAAACATTGTCATTGTATGATGCAGAAGCTTGGCAAGCATAATATAATTAGATTCATATAATTATAGAAATGTGTTGAAGCAAAAAACATGAGTCAGAAATTATTAAGGGGCTTGGGATTGTTATGCAGTCTTAGAGAAGTACCACAACCATTAATGATAAAGTAGTTATGTTTGTAATTAAGTATTGCATAAAATAAATATTTAAAAACTATTTGGAAGCTTTACAGATATAAAGTATTTTGATATGCCTTTGAAGTCCTTTCTGCCAAAGGTTTCTATATAGCTAAATTTACTACAGAGAGATATCATTCAAACAATGATGTTAATGATATATTTTTTGGATTTTCTGCAGATTTCATTTATCACTGCTGTGCATGGTTATGTAGCTGTCACATAGTCAATTTAGTTATATAAATATTTGCTGATACTAAATTTCATGGATTGTTCATTCTCTTTATCAACCCCGTAGGTTTTCTTGACTAGAAATATTTTCAAATACTGTTAGCTTTTATATTTCATATATACAGGCAATATTTTAATAGCTATTTTTTCCTTGTCTCTCAAATTGAGGTGATGTTTATGAACTTGTCCGTACATAAGCTTTGTACCTTACAGAAATGGCAAAAGTTTTCTTTTTTTTAGTGCGTGCTGGACTTGTGATTTCATTGATATCAGGGGTTCCTGTTAAAGAACTTACTCCTTGCCTCCAAATCATCACTTTGTCCATAATTTTGAGCCTTAGACACATTGCCCTGAGGCACTGACAGGTGAAGGGACCTGCCCAGGGTCACACAGCCAGTATAGGGCAAGAGATGCGGCTTGACCCCATGTCTTCCTAACTACTTTCTTGTGGTATTGCCTCTTTTATTGGAAGAACAAATATTAGTTTCTAAAGATAGTGCTTTTTTCATTCTTAGAAATTACTGAAGCCTAATATTTCCTAACATATTCATAGGTGACCAAGTTCATTTAGATGCTGCAAATGTGTTATTCAGTTTTATTTATAGTTTGTCATATAAAAATTCATATGGCAGACACATAATAACTTTCATGGTCACTTTCACCAAGAACTGATCAACTTTAATATAAGTATGTGCAATTATCTCTTAATTCCCAAAGCTAATGGTCTTTTTCTCAGTCCTCATTTTGCTTGATGTCTCTAATTAGAGTCTCTCTAAGACTTCTCTTGCTAATAAAATTTTGAGGGGTTGCGTATATTATCTCCTCATATAAAAATATAAACAGTTTAACCTTGCTTAGTCCCTTATGATTTATTACTCATATTTACCTTTTTATGTTTCTTTTGAGTCCTGTATTTGAATATCATATTTTTTATTCAGCTCTTCTCTTCAGGAATGCTTTAAAGTTCTTCTATTTCATTAAGGACCCATTTTTTTTCCTTCCAGCAAGATTATAATCAGTTTTGCTAGGCAAGTTATTCTTGGTTGAAATTCCAGATCTTTTCCTTTCTGTCCTATCATTCTAAGTTCTCCAGTGCTTTATAGTGGTGGCTCCTAAATGTGTGTGATCCTGACTGTGGCTCTGTGGTATTTGTATGCTTTCTTTCTGGCTGCTTCCAGTATTTTCTCCTTGATCTGGGTGCTGTGGATTTTGGATGTATCATTCCTGGGAGTTTTCATTTTGGGGTGTCTTCTAGGAAATGATCAGTGAATTTTGTTTCTACTCTGCTTGCTGATTCTGAGCTATCTTTTATAATTTATAATTCCTTTATAATTTATTGAAATATGATGTCTAAGCTGTTTTTTTGGTTCTGGGGTTTTAGGTAATCCTGATTTTAAAATTATCTTTCTTTGATCTGTTTTCTAGGTCTGTTATTTTTTGTATGAGATATTCAACATTTCTTTTTTTTTTCTTGAGTCTTTTGACTTTGTTTCATTATTTCTTAATGTCTCATGGCATCATTTGGTTAAGGTGTTATTTTCTTCCGTAAAGTTTCCTACTTCTTTTACCAAGCGGCTAAATTGTTTTCCTAACTTTCTTGTGTACTTCTTTTTTTGCCTCATTTTTTCCTCTACCACTTTATTTGGTTTTTAAAAACAAATTTTTGCTCTTTTAAGGAAAATCTTTTTTTCTTTAATTCTTCTTGGACTTATGTTTGATCTGCATTTTTCATTGAGGATTTGCTTGTAGACGTTTGAGTCTTTCTCTTCTTCTGTATTTGAACCTTGAGCTTCCCTGTTATCATAGTAGCTCTTTATGGTTGGGTCCTGTTTTTGTTTACTCACTCTCTCAACCTCCTTCTTGATTTTGGATGTATGTAGTATTCGGCTCTGTTTACTTCTGAATGGGTTGGTCTGGCCTGAGTTTCTGTCTTCTTATGCCCTGATACTGCTTTTTTTCATTTTTTTTTAAGGGGGTAAGGCGGGGCAATTGGGGTTAAGGGACTTGCCCAAGGTCACACAGCTAGTGAGTATGTCAAGTGTCAGAGGTGAAATTTGAACTCAGGTCCTCTTGACTCCAGGGCCGGTGCTCTACTCACTGCCGCCACCTAGCTGCCCCCTGATACTGCTTTCACAGCTTAGTCTGGGGGCCTAACAAGTTTTCATTGTTTCCAAAGTGGTGTGGTCTGGGGAGAAATCTCTTTGCTGCCCTCTTACTCCTAGCTCTGCAAGTTTCTGACCCAGGCTTGGGTCGTTTGGCTTGTGTGTGGTTGAGGTTCAGTGGAATGCTCCTGGACTCAGTCAGTGTTAACTAATTGTAGATTTAGTAGTCACTGAATTGTTCACTCCCCTTTGATATTTGTCTCCTGCTCTGGTTATTTTACTGCAGACTTTTATATTGGGCTAAAGATTGGAGTTGCCACTGTGCTCCCACGCTTGAAGCTACACACCTAAGTTTCTGGAACTTGTTCCTTGCTCAGTCTGCCCTGGATCTGTGATATGGAGCTGGGTAATGGGGTGAGAGAGCTACTAAGCGGCAGCTTTTCCTGTACCCAGTGCTAGTTCATGGATTCCCCGGAATCCTTTTCTGCCCCTGTATTTCTAGCCCTGGTGTTCTGTTTAGGTCCCCTTCTGTACTTAGGCGCTGGAATGTTCCTGTCCCCGTTGCTGCTGTTGTCCTGCATTCCTGTCTGGCCCCCATGTCCGTTGATCTCTGTCTTCCTAAGTTGCCCTGGGCTGGGAAAGTGACTCCCTTAGACTTGTTCTTGACTTTCCTGATCAGAATTTGAACTGGTACTTTTTCTGGATTGTAGGGGAGAAAGTGTGCTGAGTGTACTGGGCGAAAACGCTTTCTCTCACTCCACTTTCTTGACTTTCTGTCCCAACCTTATTATATGTTACTCTCCTTCTTGTTCTCAGCCAAGCTGTCCTTTTCTTTGTTACTCTTGCTGCTTCATGGGGTAGAGCTTTTGCACACTCTGATCGCTGTTCTTAAAATGTGCTCTCTCCTTGCTTTCTTCCTTCACAGTACAGCTCAAGTACCAACTTACACATGGAATTTTTCCTGATTTTCCCAACTGCTAGTGCCCCTTCTCCCAGCTACCCCATATTTGTTTGCACTTACTTTTTTGTATTTATCCTAATTGTATTCATTGCCTTTCCCTTTAGGATGTAGATTCTTTAAGAGCTGGGATTATTTCTTAGTATTTGTGTACCCAACCAGCACAGTGTCGAGCACTTAGTAAATCCTTAACAGATACTTGTTCAATGATTGATTAGAATTTTTCTCAATTCTTCTCACTTTCTTGAAATTATTTTGTTGTAAGTGATTGCTAAATGAGACGCACATCTGTATTCTTTTAAAAAAGACTCAGATAAAGGTAATCGTCAAACATACATATACTGCCCTGTTCTTAACTGTGGGGTTATTAAAGTATGCAAGCGAGATGCTATATTTGCAGTCAAAGGACATATAAGAACTCTTCATTATTATACTAAGTTTCAATCTTCATTTGGTCATCTCAACCCAGAGATCAGCTTTGCTCAGTGCTACAAACTGATACTAAGTGGTTTAATGTGACTAGGGTAAGCACTGTTTTCTATTCATAAGGATAAAGGGACCTGGATCCTTTTGCAAAGCCACCATTCTATGATACATAGATCCTAGCCACCTTCAGATGGATCGAGTGTGATCATTTTGACCTAACACATAGCTCTTTGGTGTGAGGTTTTGATTCATTAGCTGTTATTTTCATTTCTTGTCCTTTTCTTCTCTCTGGGAGAAGAGGCCTGGTATAGCCAGCTTTATCAGAAGATAATGATTTTGCTTTTAGACGTGATGAGTTGGATATCCTGTTAAGACAACCTTGTGTTTTTAGTGGCAATTTTGAGTTTGTTACTTGACAGAGCTCTGGAATTGAGGTATAGAATTGAGAGTTAATCTGTGTAGTAGTAATATTTTTAGTTATGGCATGGATGAACATATGAAGAGAGATCGTATATAGACAGGAGAAAATTACAATTACAGTACTCTGTATAATACTTGAATTTAGAGAGTGGAAGTAAAAAGACCTGGCTAAGGAGACAGTATTGGTCAAAAACGAGTACCAGAGTGTTCATTGTTTGGAGATTAAGGGAGAAAAACATTTCAGAGTACTAAATAGTATTGGATTCAGAATGTCAAGGAGGATGAAGATTTAGAAAATATCTTAGGAGAACCTCTGTCTTTTTGGGGAATAGTTTCAGGAAAGTAATAGGAATAGGAGCCAGATTATAAGGGTCAATGTGTTGCAGTTGCTCTTTTGAAAGGTTTGGTAACAGAATATGGTTCATGAGTGCCTGTCATGTTGTGCCTATTAACTGTGGATATCCTCCAAAACTCTGTCCCGGGCTTTATCTTTTTATTTCGATAGTCTCTCACTTGGTTATCTCACCAGCTGCCTTATGTTCAATTATCATCTCTATGAAGATGGTTCCCATATCCTGTTATACAGACCTAGTTTATCCTGAGCTACATTTTTCCAATTGCCTATTGCACATTTAGACCTGGATATTCTGTCAGCGTATCAAACTCAGTATTTCCAGAATTATAGTCATCTTCCCTGCAAAGTTTTCTTCCTCCCCTACCCTGCCCCCCCGACTTTTGAACTTCCGTATTTACTGTTAAGAGGAGCACCATTCTCCCAGTCATCCGTGTTTGCAACCTTGGTGGCATCTTCAACTCTCTTCTTTTTTTCTCCCTCCATATGTCTCATCAGCTGCCAGATCTTAAAGTTTCTTTCTCTGCATTCCTCAAATGCATTTTCTTCACTCCATTGACATAGTTAGCAAAATAGTTTAGGAATTCATCATCCCTCATTTGGACAGTTGTAGTAGCTCTCCAGTTTTTCTCCCTCAGTTATGTTCCTTCTCCAGTTCATCTTCTACTTAACTGTGGCAAAGTGACTTTCTTGAAGTTCAGATCTAACATGTCACCCCCCGGCTTGATAAATGCCTTTGGTTTCCTGTTACCTGCAGGATCAAGTGTATAATCCTTTGGCATCCAATGAAACTGAAGGGAAAAGAAAATAGAACTAATGCTGATATTACAAGGATGATTTTTGAACCCTAGTTTGTGGAAAGTTAAAATGGAAGAACAAAATTGGCAGTAGTTATTAAGCACTTAACTGTTATGCTAGGCAGTGGAAATAGAAGTGCAAGCAGAAAGAAAAACATGCAGTTGTCCTTGCCTCACAGAGCTTACATTGTAATCGGGGAAGACAGCACATAAAAAAGGAGCTGAAAAGTGTGTGTTTGGGTGGGGCGTGAGGGTGGAGTAAATTGTATGCAGGGGGCATGGTGGCAAAGTCCAGAGAGTAGAGTCAAGAGTAGAACGAGGAGAAGAGTAAAGAATGACTGACCCGGGCCCTTCCTTAAAATGGAGGTGCCATGGGGGGTGGAGCCAAGATGGCGGCTGGTAAGCACGGACTAGAGTGAACTCCGTACCCGAGTCCCTCCAAAAACCTATAAAAATGGCTCTGAACCAATTCTAGAACGGCAGAACCCACAGAACAGCAGAGGGAAGCAGGGCTCCAGCCCAGGACAGCCTGGATGGTCTCTGGGTGAGGTCTATTCCACACGGAGCTGGGAGCTGGGAACGGAGTGGAGCAGAGCCCAGCCTGAGCGGCGTGGACGATCCAGACCAGAAGCCGGGCGGAGGGGGCCCTAGCGCCCTGAATATGTGAGCTGCGGCAGTTACCAGACCCCTCGACCCACAAACACCAAAGACTGCGGAGAAGGTTAGTGGGAAAAGCTGCAGGAGTGGAAGGAGTTTGCGGTTCGGCTTCCAGCCCCGGGGGCAGCGGAGGTGGGGTAGCTACAGCTGTTGTTACTTCCGGCTCCAGGCCCACCTGGTGGGAGGAATTAAGTGGCGGATCAGAGCAGGAGTGCAACAGCCTGCTGAAGATCTAAGCCCAGTCTGGACTGGGGGTCCTTGGGGAAGGAGGAGTGCGGCTCTGACAGAGCTGACACCTCCCCCCCAAACGTAGAACATAGAACTCGTTAGTCTACAAGCAGTCATACCCCACTGAAAAACTCAAGGGTCAAGTTAGTTGGTTGGGAATATGGCCAGGCAGCGAAAACGCGCCCAGATTCAGTCTCAGATTTTGGATTCTTTCTTTGGTGACAAAGAAGACCAAAACATACAGCCTAAAGAAGACAACAAAGTCATAGAGCCTACAACCAAAGCCTCCAAGAAAAACATGAACTGGCCCCAGGCCATAGAAGAACTCAAAAAGGATTTGGAAAAGCAAGTTAGAGAAGTAGAGGAAAAATTGGGAAGAGAAATGAGAAGGATGCGAGAAAACCATGAAAAACAAGTCAATGACTTGCTAAAGGAGACCCAAAAAAATACTGAAAAATACACTGAAGAAAAAAACACCTTAAAAAACAGACTAACTCAAATGGCAAAAGAGCTCCAAAAAGCCAATGAGGAGAAGAATGCCTTGAAAGGCAGAATTAGCCAAATGGAAAAGGAGGTCCAAAAGACCACTGAAGAAAATACTACTTTAAAAATGAGATTGGAGCAAGTGGAAGCCAGTGACTTTATGAGAAATCAGGAGATTATAAAACAGAACCAAAGGAATGAAAAAATGGAAGACAATGTGAAATATCTCCTTGGAAAAACCACTGACCTGGAAAATAGATCCAGGAGAGATAATTTAAAAATTATTGGACTACCTGAAAGCCATGATCAAAAAAAGAGCCTAGATACGATCTTTCAGGAAATTATCAAGGAGAACTGCCCTGATATTCTAGAGCCACAGGGCAAAATAGAAATTGAAAGAATCCACCGATTGCCTCCTCAAATAGATCCCAAAAAGAAATCTCCTAGGAATATTGTTGCCAAATTCCAGAGCTCCCAGATCAAGGAGAAAATACTGCAAGCGGCCAGAAAGAAACAATTTGAGTATTGTGGAAACCCAATCAGAATAATCCAAGATCTGGCAGCTTATACATTGAGATTGAAGGGCTTGGAATGCGATATTCCGGAGGTCAATGGAGCTAGGATTAAAACCTAGAATCACCTACCCAGCAAAACTGAGTATCATGTTACAAAGCAAAATATGGATTTTCAATAAAATAGAGGACTTTCAAGCTTTCTCAGTGAAAAGACCAGAACTGAATAGAAAATTTGACTTTCAAACACAAGAATCAAGAGAAGCATGAAAAGATAATCAAGAAACGGAAATTGCAAGGGACTTACTAAAGTTGAACTGTTTTGTTTACATTCCTACATGGAAAGATGATGAGTATGATTCATGAGACCTCAGTATTAGGGTAGTTGAAGGGAATATGCATATATATATATACATATATATATATGTGTGTGTGTGTGTGTATGTGTATGTATATATATGTTTATGTATATATATAAGTGAATGTGTATGTATGTATATATCTATGTGTATATGTATGTATGTGTATATATATATATGTGCTTATATATATATATATATATGTAAAAGAGAGAGAGCAGACACAGGGTGAGTTGAAGATGAAGGGAAGATATCTAAAAGAAATAAAATGAAATTAAGGGATGAGAGAGTAACATACTGAGAGAGGGAGATAGGGAGAGATAGAATGGGGTGGATTATCTCCCATAAAGGTGGCAAGAGGAAGCAGTTCTATGGGAGGAAGGGAGAGGGCAGGTGAGGGGGGAATGAGTGAACCTTGCTCTCATCAGATTTGGCCTGAGGGGGAATACCATACATACTCAGTTGGGTATCTTACCCCACAGGAAAGAAGAGGGAGGAAGATAAAAAAAAAATAAAAGGCGGGGGGGGGGGATGATGGAGTGGAGGGCAGATGGGGGTGGAGGTAATCAAAACAAACACTTTGGAAAGGGGACAGGGTCAAGGGAGAAAACTCAATAAAGGGGGATGGGTTGGGAAGGAGCAAAATGTAGTTAGCCTTTCACAGCATGAGTATTGTGGAAGGGTTATACATAATGATACATGTGTGGCCTAGGTTGAATTGCTAGACTTCTTAGGGAGGGTGGGTTGGAAGGGAAGAGGGGAGAGAATTTGGAACTCAAAGCTTTAAAATCAGATGTTCAAAAACAAAAAAACTTTTTGTATGCAACTAAAAAATAAGATACACAGGCAATGGGGCATAGAAATTTATCTTGCCCTACAAGAAAGGAAGGGAAAAGGGGATGGGAGGGGAGTGAGGTGACAGAAGGGAGGGCTGAATGGGGAACAGGGCAACCAGAATATAAGCCATCTTGGAGTGGGGGGGAGGGTAGAAATGGGGAGAAAATTTGTAATTCAAAATGTTGTGAAAATCAATGCTGAAAACCAAATATGTTAAATAAATAAATTGCATTTAAAAAAAAAATGGAGATGCCATGAAAAACTTACCAGTGGAAGAAGACTTACAAGGGTGAAGGAATCTTCCAGGATGAGAAGGTGGTTGAGGCACGGTGGTGAAGGTCAAAAAGGCAGGAGCAGAGCTGGGAGAAGAGACAAAGAAGATGATAGTTAACATTTATCTGTCTTATTACAAAGGCATGGGTGTTTGTTCTATTTTGTGATCATTTGTTATTTAAAAAAATAAAGAAATTGAGGTGAATGCCCAGAATTATTTTTTTAAAGAAATGGCAAGAATGCTGATCGTTGAAAATGAATTAGAAAGTACCTTGGAGATCATCTAGTCCAGCTGTTCTAAGATTAATAAACTAAAATATAGACACATGAAGTGGTTTGCTCTTTGGGTTCCAGATTCAGTGACGTTTGTACTTTGGTACTTTTGTAGGTACTTTGTCCCTGGAATTGCACTTTATTTAAAATTGGACATTGTGACCTAGCCAGGAATTTTTAAAAATAGGGAGCATTATTGTAGAAGTTTAAGTGATGTTCCCATATGATCTTAGTTTGCTATAATAAAACATAAAGTAATTAAGTGCTACACATGTACTGCTCTTAGTTTATGCTCATATATCAGTTTAAAAAATAACAGTGTCAGTGGGCTTAGCAAAAGATGGAAGTTCTAGTCTTGCTTAGCCACTTATTAGCTGTGTAATCTGAAGAAAATGATGTCCACATATTACCAAAGCCTAGGAGTTCCTGCCATGGCATCCTAATGGGAAACAGAATTGAAAATTAGGAGGATTTAGACCAAGGCTGTCCAAAATGCAACCTGCTGTGCGATTTATGCGGCTGCCTACAAGCATAGGAATTTACGTAAATGCTTTAGTAAAGGAAGCCTAGCTACCAAAGAGCTCTCACTAAAATGGCAAATCGCGATATATTGTCTGTTGTTTTAATAAAAACCTAAGGTTGGACAGCCCTGATTTAGACCATTGAGCCAACAAGTGCCTTCTCCAAGTTTTCGTTTTAGTTGTTTTGTTTCTTGTCAACTGCAAGTTCTTAGTGCTGACAGCTGAAAGACCTCACTTCTGAATTGTTGACTTGTTTATGGACACTTGGAACCTGTAGTTCATTCAAGTTTTTTCTTAAACGAGTTTTGAACTTGTTTTTAATGTGTAAGTGCTGTTTGCTATTTTCCTGTGGCTTGTCTAGTTGACCTCCCTGAAGAGTGATGATTAGAACTTTCTCTGAATGCTATTTTTCTTAGATTAATTTATGTGTGGTTGGTAATGACTTGACTGCTGTCTCTGACAAGTTTCCTAACCTCTTTAAGCCTCAGATTCCTCATCTGTAAAGTGGGAATGCTAATAATTTCAGTACATATAGTATAGATTGTTTCATGCATTAAGTGAGATACATGCAAAAGTAGATAGAGCTATTTTATAGTTTTAATGCTATAAATGTAAACTGTTATTAAGCCCTTAGATAAAGTTTGATTTCACTTGTGACTTTTTCTTTTTTTAGACAACTGATCAAGATTGGAAGCCATGTGTACATGATGCAGCCGAGAATGTGTTCTGTAAGGTAAAATATAGACAATATTAATTTGCATTTTCTTTTTTTTTAAATTTATTTATTTAATTTATTTAATATATTTAGTTTTCAGCATTGATTTTCACAAGAGTTTGAATTATAAATTTTCTCCCCATTTCTACCCTCCCCCCCACTCCAAGATGGCGTATATTCTGGTTGCCCCATTCCCCAGTCAGCCCTCCCTTCTGTCACCCCACTCCCCTTCCATCCCCTTTTCCCTTCCTTTCTTGTAGGGCAAGATAAATTTCTATGGCTCATTGCCTGTGTATTTTATTTCCCAGTTGCATGCAAAAACTTTTTTTTTGTTTTTGAACATCTGTTTTTAAAACTTTGAGTTCCAAATTCTCTCCCCTCTTCCCTCCCCATCCACCCTCCCTAAGAAGGCAAGCAATTCAACATAAGCCACATGCGTATCATTATGTAAAACCCTTCCACAATACTCATGTTGTGAAAGACTAACTATATTTTGCTCCTTCCTAACCTATCCCCTTTATTGAATTTTCTCCCTTGACCCTGTCCCTTTTCGAAAGTTTTTGTTTTTGATTACCTCTCCCCACATCTGCCCTCCCTTCTACTGTCCCCCCTTTTTTATCTCCTTCCTCCTTTTTTCTTGTGGGGTAAAATACCCAGTTGAGTGTGTATGTTATTCCCTCCTTAAGCCAAATCTGATGAGAGCAAAATTCACTCATTCCCTTTCACCTACCCCCTCTTCCCTTCCATTACAACAGCTTTTTCTTGCCATGTTTATGTGAGCTAATTTACCCCATTCTCTCTCTCCCTTTCTCCCTCTCTCAATATATTCCTCTATCATCCCTTAATTTGATTTTATTTTTTTAGATATCATCCCTTCATATTCAACTGTGCCCTCTGTGTATATATATATATATATACACACACACATACATTTATACATACACACACACACACACACATATATATATATATGTATATACATATATATATACATATATATGCATATTCCCTTCAGCTACCCTAATACTGAGGTCTCATGAATCATACACATCATCTTTCTGTGTAGGAATGTAAACAAAACAGTTCAACTGTAGTAGGTCCCTTGTGATTTCTTTTTCTTGTTTACCTTTTCATGCTTCTCTTGATTTGTGTGTTTGAAAGTCAAATTTTCTATTCAGCTCTGGTCTTTTCACTGAGAAAGCTTGAAAGTCCTCCATTTTATTGAAAATCCATATTTTGCCTTGGAGCATTATACTCAGTTTTTCTGGGTAGGTGATTATTGGTTTTAATCCTAGCTCCATTGACCTCTGGAATATCATATTCCAAGCCCTTCGATCTCTTAATGTAGAAGCTGCCAGATCTTGGGTTATTCTGATTGTGTTTCCACAATACTCAAATTGTTTCTTTCTGGCCGCTTGCAGTATTTTCTCCTTGATCTGGGAGCTCTGGAATTTGGCAACAATATTCCTAGGAGATTTCTTTTTGGGATCCATTTGAGGAGGCGATCTGTGGATTCTTTCAATTTCTATTTTGCCCTGTGGCTGTAGAATATCAGGGCAGTTCTCCTTGATAATTTCTTGAAAGATGATATCTAGGCTCTTTTTTTGATCATGGCTTTCAGGTAGTCCAATAATTTTTAAATGATCTCTCCTGGATCTATTTTCCAGGTCACTGGTTTTTCCAATGAGATATTTTACATTGTCTTCCATTTTTTCATTCCTTTGGTTCTGTTTTATAATATCTTGATTTCTCATCAAGTCACTGGCTTCCACTTGCTCCAATCTCATTTTTAAGGTAGTATTTTCTTCAGTGGTCTTTTGGACCTCCTTTTCCATTTGGCTAATTCTGCCTTTCAAGGCATTCTTCTCCTCATTGGCTTTTTGGAGCTCTTGCCATTTGAGTTAGTCTATTTTTTAAAGTGTTGTTTTTTTCAGTATATTTTTCAGTATTTTTTTTGGGTCTCCTTTAGCAAGTCATTGACTTGTTTTTCATGGTTTTCTCGCATCCTTCTCATTTCTCTTCCCAGTTTTTCCTCTACTTCTCTAACTTGCTTTTCCAACTCCTTTTTGAGTTCTTCCATGGCCTGAGACCAGTTCATATTTTTCTTGGAGGCTTTTGTTATAGGCTCTTTGACTTTGTTGACTTCTTCTGGCTGTATGTTTTGGTCTTCTTTGTCACCAAAGAAGGATTCCCAAATCTGAGACTGAATCCAAGTCTGTATTCGCTGCCTGGCCACATTCCCAGCCAACTTACTTGACCTTTGAGTTTTTCAGCAGGGTATGACTGCTTGTAGAGTAAAGAGTACTTTGTTCCAAGCTTGAGGGGATGCGCTGTTGTTTTCAGAGCTATTTCTATACAGCCAGCTCTGCCACACCAGTACTCCTCCTTCCCCAAGAACTGCCAACCTGGACCTGAGTCAGATCTTAAGCAGTCTCTGCACTCCTCCTCAGATCCTCCCCTTAATTCCTCCCACCAGGTGGGCCTAGGGCTGGAAGCAACTGCAGCTGTAGCTCTGTAGCTGCACTACCTCCGTCAACTCCAGGGCAGTGGCCGAACTGTGAACTCTTGTCACTCTGTCCCCAGCAGCTTTTCCCACTAACCTTCTCTGTTGTCTTTGGTGTTTGTGGGTTGAGAAGTCTGGTAACTGCCACAGCTCAGTGATTCAGGGTGCTAGGGCCTGTCCTGCCCGGCTCCTGGTCTGGTTGATCTTGCCACTGTCCACGCTGGGCTCTGCTCCCAGCTCTGTGTGCGATAGACCTCACCCAGCGACTATCCAGGCTGTCCTGGGCTGGAACCCTGCTTCCCTCTGCTATTTTGTGGGTTTTGCAGTTGTAGAATTTGTTCAGTGCCATTTTGTACAGGTTTTTGGAGGGACTTGGAAGGGAGTTCATGCAAATCCCTGCCTTCCAGCTGACATTTTGGCTCCACCCCCAATTTGCATTTTCTTTACATCTTGATGTGTGGCTAGAGGGTCTTTTTTGTTTGTTTTAAGAAGGGAAAGTAGTACTTTGTAAGAAAAGTGATTGTGATTTAAGTCTTATCATTTGCTGAAATACATGATTACTGTGCAATCACATTAAAAGTTATAGATAAGAGAACTTCAAAAAATAAATTTAAACCTTATAGACTTGTTTTATTTTCAGCTAATACGTTTAGATAACCTTTTTGGCTATTGGAATGTGACTTCTAAGATGTTTCACAAGCATAGCGATTATAAGAAATCTTTGGTAAGTATATTTTAATGTCTTCTATCTTTACTTAATTCACTTGATTAAGAATTTGTGATTTTTTTAGTGTGGGTACTCTTACATATTGAGGAACAATCCCTCTATAACTTTGTAGATGAGAAATCCTGGGGTCCAAAATTCATCATCCATTACTTAATCTGGCCATGAGCCTTTCCAAAGTAAGCTATGTTGGTCCTTGTAAAGAAGGTATGGTCATCCTTGGTCCCACACTTGAAGACTTTCTTGGTTGGGTAAGACCAGCCAGAGCATACATTCGGCTGGTATAACCTTCAAGAACACAGAGTCCACTCCTTTCCACAATTAGCATTGGAGTAGGACTTAGGGAGAGTGCTATATGGCTATATATAAAGTACTTACACATGCATATGACTGGATATTTTATTTTGAAAAATGTTTATATTATGGCATTTATGTATATTATTTTATGTTTAGTTGCTTTCTAGACAAAATATATAAAGAGAGCTCAGTGGACCCAGTTACCTGAGTGAGCATTAGTTTTTAGCAGTTTTCTTTTACAATACTCATTTTTGAAGGATTATTTTAAATTTACTACTTTCTTGTATTACAGCTGAATTTGCGTTTGATTGTAAAAAATAAATGCTTTCACCAGGTCAATGGTATGTGCAATAGCAGAATGTCAGATTATTTTACAATGTTGGTGTTAACCATAAATAAATCCAATTTTGTCTTTTAATAGGAAAGCTTAAAGTATGGAGTTGTCCATGAAGACATTATCCCTGAAGGTTATGATTTTGGTGAGTAATATTCCTTTTTTCAAGATTTTAATGGCCATTGAGTTTTAAATGGCTTCAGATGATAACCTAATGAGATTTCATATTAAATTTCCTATTAGATTATTCTGGAAAAAAAAAACCCTTTCATTTTTATTTTCTCTTTGTTACTATTTAGCTTGCTGTTGGGCAATATGGGGAAACATTCCAGGCATAAGGGAAAATATAGGTGTTAAGTGGGTATTATTATACTCTGTGAACATTCAAGATGTTTATTATTGGTATTTTGTTGATGATAGCTAATTCAGTTCTTGAGTTGGACTGCCTCAAGTTGTTAACTTGAAATAATTCAGCAGCCTGGATATAGACTTCTTCCTGTTTCCACTTATAGAACGTGATATTTGGTTTTAAGGCGATATCTAGTATGTGAATAGTTAAATAGGGATCCCATGTGAATGTCATCTTATATTTTAGCATGCCCACAACTGTGATAATACAGCCTGTTTTTTCCAGAGTGATTTATATTTCTTCTCAGATGCTGTCTTTCGGTTAAGTGGTACTACTAGGGCTTTCCTGTCCTCAGTGTTTTACCTCCCACCTCTATGCTTTTGCACAGGATCAAATGCTTTGGTTATCTCTTCTAACCCTAAAATCTCTGACTCCCTTTGAGCCTCAGCTGAAGTGTCAGTATCCTCACAAGACCTTTCCTGATCCTTCACTTGTCAGCATTTTCCTTCTGTCTCTCTAAATTACTTTTACATATTTTTTATTTACTTACTATGTATTACTTGTTTCCCCCAGTAGAAAATAAGATCTTTAAAGGTAAAGACTATTTTGCTTTTTTCTTAGTATTCCTAGTGCCTACCACAGTACCTTGCACAAACATATAATGATTTACTTTACTTCTCATTTTGGAATTTTAGATTTTTCTTCATTTCACATTAGTATGTGATTTAGCTAGTCCTTACCATATTTAGTAAAGGGAGATAATATATTAACGTGGATTAAAAAGAAAAGATAACATCTTCAAAAATTAATTAGAATATCTTTTAGATACCTTCCAGCTCTAATATTTTCTAAAATTTGATTAAGGACAGATGCTGCAATTTGGCTAGTAGTAGAGAGAACAGCTGAAGTCAGAAGATATGAGTTTAAGTCCTGACACAGTTATTTATTAGCTCTGTGACCTTAGGTAGATTTCTTTGAGGTGCAGTGTAGAGTGGTGTTAATATTTGTAATGTCTATGGAAGCATTTTGTAATCATAATCTGATATGAAAGTGTAAACCAGTGTGTCAAACTCAAGTAGAAATTAGTTCCTCTAGGCCTCAAATTAAGGTGGAAAACCATAAATTAATGTTATCGAGGTTGTATTGTATTTTTATTTATTTTGTTAAACAGTTCCCAGTTACATGTTAATCTAGTTCCTACTGTACGCTGGAGCTTTTTGGCCATGAGGCCTTTAATACAAGCTTGAGACCTCTGGTGTAAACTATTTTTATCAATGCCCGAGAGTTATAGTAGGAAAAGGGGGGAACAAGAATGTATTGTAAACCCTCTCCATTTTTAGTGTTTTGAGGGTTGAAACCACAATGGAAAAAGAGGCTTTCTAAAATTGAGATGGCTGACCTGTTTTCTCAATTAATTTCTTTTAATCTATGTTATTTTCTAGTATTCCGTCCCATATCAGCTCAAGCCAAACTCCGCATGAATCGCCGAGCAGATTTAGATTTTTCTGCACCAAAAATGGATTTGGATTTTAGGCTACAAGATATAGGCATTGAATTGAATAAATTACAGGTGATATTAACTTTGTAAATTATTTTGAATTGTCGATTATGTATTTTTTAAAATGAAAGCTAAATATTTGAAATAATTTTCAAAATTTAAACAGTATATTTTATATGCTTATTTCTCTATGGCTAGAAAAAGGTAAACAATTGAGGCATTCATTTGCTTACTTTCAGTGATTAGATAAATACTTTTTTTTTTCTGAGACATTTAGGAACATTTACTTTTTTCCCATTTATCAGTATTTCAGCATGATGGAACTCCTTGAATCAGTTGACATGATGACTCAAAACCTGCCATATAGGAAGTATAGGCCTGATGTATGTGTTCACAACAATGCCAAAAAATGGTAAGCATATTTTTTTCTTAAAAATGTTTCATTTAAGATAAAATTACAAAATGACTTTTAAAAATAATTTCTGGGAATAATTGGTATATTTTAAAAGGGGTGGTGGTGCATTGTTGGTTTATTTTCTTCACCCATAAATTTCTACCTTCTTATTTATAGTTTCTTGAAAATTTTTAGACATGGTTAGTCTGGGGCTAACACTATGATAGCTATTTATTCCTGGGTCATTAATTTGATCTATTTACATTTTGAAATAAAATACAAAGTTTGAAATGATAGCATTTAGAATATAACTCTTTTCAAGTTATTACTTAGAGGAACTGAACTTTCCCAATCAAAAACATTTCTTTTAAATTTTGAATTTAAATTTTCAAGCTCAACACTATTATTATTATTATTATTGTTTTAAAGCCTTATATGATAAACTGTCTGAATTTATTCTGTTAGAGATCGAATACCAAACTTCATCTGTCAGATACTTTGCAGTTTGCATTCAGTGTCTGAAACCTTTCGACGTGTTGGCTTTTTATTCATTGAGCCAGTTTCCAATATCTGAGCTACTTCACAGCGTGTAAATCATGTTCCTTTAAATCAAGCTGCCTTAACTTTCTTCAAATGAAATTTGAAAATCTAGAAAATGTTTTCCTCTTTTGGTTCCTTTTATTTTTTTTAACCAGACCTTTCATTTTAATTATATAAGGAACTCCATTGAGGAAACTTCTTTAAATAATGTAGATTGGCAGTTGTATATGGCCTTTAAAGGTAAAGGAAGAACGGAATAAGCATTTATATGGTGCTTGCCTGGTGCCGTATATTATGCTAAATCTTTAAAAATATTTCTTTTGATTTTCATAGTAACTCTTGAAAGGTAGGTACTGTTATCCTCATTTTGCAGTTAAGGAAACTGAAGCAAACAAAGGTTGAATGACTTGCCCAGGGTCACACAGGTAGTTAAGTATCTGAGCTTGGATTTGAGCTCAGGTCTTCGTGACTCTAGGGCCACCACTTTATCCACTGTGGCACCTAACTTCCTCTAGTAAGAATTGACTGGGTACCTTTAGAGGTTAATTGACTTGACCAGGAACAAGACTGGCTCTCTTCATGCATTTTGCCTTTCCCTTCGCTTCCTTGTACAGGTAGTAAGATTGACTCACTCCAATTTCTCTTCGTACTATTTCCTTCTTGGTGGCCATGGTGCTAGTAATCTCTAACTGACAAAAAGAAGAATAGCAGAAGGGACGGAGAGAAGAAATCACCTGGCTAATTTTCCATTGAGATAATAAATCACTATTGCATTAATATGTACTTTTACAATATATATAATTTCCACTTTATCTCAGAGCTATTTTTTTATATTTTCTTTTCATTAGGTGGAAGTATGCAATAACTGGTATTCTTAAAGTAAATATCCAGCCCAGGCTGCAAATGTGGTCATGGAAATACATTTGTGAACATAGGCAAAACATGAAGCAGTATAAAGAGCTTTATAAGAGAAAAATAAGAAGTAAGAAGCCAACTGATGAAATTCTAAGCTCTCTGCAGGTTAGCATTTTTTTTTTAAACAACCATGATATGTTGACTATTCTCTACTTCTATACCGAAGTTATACTGTACTATACTGTGCTGTACTGTACTATACTGTTTCTTGATTCTACTCTTATATTCTCTTAATGACATCTCTTCTCTGTTTGTACCCTTTACTAAGATCTGCCTTTCGTGTTTTTCTCTTTCTGTTTTTTCTCCATATTGACTTCCAAAAAGGAATCTTAACTATCACTTGTATGCCGTTGATAGAGCCTCTCCTAAGTTATCTGAGCCATTAGAATCTGACTCAATCGAGAAGCTTTTTGAAGTTTTTTGAGTCTTCCGAGGGTCATGGTTATCTTAAACTTTTATCACGTCATTTCCCCGATCAAGAATCTGCAGATGCCTACAGCATTGGCCTTCTGTACTTTAAGGTTTTTTAGGCTTATAGATCTAGTCATTATACCTTATTTCACATTATTTGCTAACATGGATACTCTATACTAATCATAAGGATTTCCTTAGTCTCCCGTATGTGTCGTGTTAATTTCTGCCCACACATCTTTGTTCATATGCTCTGCTCGCAGTTTGCTCATCGCCTGGGGTTTTCTATGACTGTCCAAAATTTATTCATCCATTGAGGCCAAGATCAAATTCTGTCCCCCATATAAAATTTTCCACTGCTATGGCTTACATGGATTGCTTCTTTCTCTGAATCAGTTTTAACGCATTTCGTCTGTGCCTCCTAGTTTGCATTGTTGTTCGTGTAGTCTTGCTCATTTTTCTTTCTGTAAGTCAATTTTTAGCTTCTTAGAGGTGTAGCTTATGGAATCCTAGACTCCTAGGCCCAGGAGAGAGCTCAGTGATGAACCATTCTCGTTCTCTTGTTTTGTGCAAAAGGCACCAATGGCCTGGTTAAATGAAAGATGAGCCAGAGCTCACACAGTTAATGCTTAGCAGTGTCGGTGTCTCCTGGTTTTGTCCAGGACTCTGTCTGCTCCGTGACAATGCCTTTCATTTCTTTAGTTTCCCCTAAATCCCCAAAATCCATAGTGCTGATTACAAAATAGGTGCGCCGTTCGCTGAAAACATGTTGATTAATTGATTTGAAGAAGCAAAATAAAAGTCACTGTTTTAATGCCCCAGCGGTAAATCAATTGACCGCTTTATCATGTCTGTGGTTATTGTGTAAAAGTAAAGCACAGGTTCCTCATTATTGCCTAAAATCAGAATTAGCTTCATTTTATGTACGTTTATATTTAAATTAAGGGGATTGAGTAGATTTTGTGCTAATGATATACTGCGTTATGTTTCAAACATATGCATGTATTTTAAAATTTTACCCTTTTTTGTTTCTTGTGGCAGTGTCTGTTGCAGTTAATAGTAAGCGGTGCTTTTCAGGTGTTCCTCTTGAAAAATGGAATATTTTCCAAATCATACTTCTCTTCATTTCTGCTCTCTAGTTCTTTTGTCATTTCTTCATTTTGCCCATTCCATGTCATCCTTCCGACACACAAAACTTCCCTCAACTTACGCTACAATCATTAATAGAGGATATCCTATGTAAAATTCTATGGACGATGTTAGTGTATCTTTTCTGTTTTTACTTTCAGCATTTGGAAAAGGTCTTGGATGTATTTAACATCATTTTGGTAAGACAACAAGCGGAAGCTGAGGTAAATTTGTATTTTTTTTTTTGTTACTGGAAAATAAGACCAAGGTCTTTGAAATTAGAGGATAAAATCCTGTGGAGTCTACTTTATGCACCTAAAATACTTTGGCCTGAGACCTCGCCTTACCCATTTTAATGTTCAGTTACTTTATGCAAAAATAGTAGTCCTTTAAATTCTTAAGTTTATTGAAGAAAAATACATTATTATAGAAGAACAATGGCTTTTTAGTGAATTATTGCTTTCCATAATAAGAAGGAAGCTACTGTTGTCAGCAGCAGTTCTTAGAAACCATAGAGAGGTATAAGACTCTTAAATCTGTTATTTGGGTAAATCTGCATTTGTATATGTTCTGTTGTAAAAGTATGTACATAGGGCATTTATTTGCTTAACCATATAGGCTTTGGAAAGAGAAGCATGAATTTTTTAACTTCTAACCCTAAGCCAGTTCATCAAACTTATTTCATAAATTCATTTTTATGTAACATAATTTTAATTTTATATAATATTCATTTACTGCATCATAGGTAAAGAAAGCTGGACTCAAAATTTATGGAGCCTCTTCTGAGGACAATAGAGGCTGGTTTGCTTGGATGTGGAGTTGGTCAGAGTCAAACAGTGTTGAGCAAGCAGATGCTAAACCTGCAAGTATGTCCATTTAGTTAATTCATAGTGTCATTAATCTTTTAAATGTGTGAAGTTAAAGTTATGAAGAAAAATTTGCTTTTAAAACTAAATAAATTCATGTAATTCTGTATTTACATTTCCATGCCAGTTTGCCTCAGAAACATGAATTCAATCATTTTGGGGGATTTGGAATTAATTTAAGGACTTGATATATACTCTTGGTTCATTGTCACCTTGGAAAGAAGTTTCTGATGAAGTTTTGCTAGTCAATAAGTATTCATTAAGGGTTTACTGTCTGCCTAGTACTATTGTGCCCTGGGGATGTAAGTAGGAAAAAATAGAAAACAACTTCTGTCTTCAATGAACTTGCAATCTAGAAGGGCAAGACTATACGCAAAAAGGAAAAGGGGGTCAGTGAGAGGGGAGGAAGGGCTGGGGAAAGTATCTGGTGGAAAATCACTAGAGATCCAAAGTAGAGCAGCTAGGTAGAGATGAGGAGGTGCTCTGAGCTGAGATCCCTCCTTAAATGGAAGTTTTGGAGCTTATGCTCTGTCTTCTAATCAGAAGAATACAAGATGGTGATGAGTTGGAGTACCTGATGGGATCTTATAGAATGATGAGATTTTCCCAATAAATTTCCTATAACTTCCCCCAAGGATCTGTGCTTGGCTTTGTGCTCTTTAATATTTTTATTAATGACTTAGGTAAAATTGTTTTATGAACAAATTGAATGGAAAATAATTTAGTGGTTACTATGTCCTAAAGATTATACTAAGCACTGGGGATACAAATACAAAAGTGAGACAGTCTTGGCCCTCAAGGAGCTTATATTCTAATAGGGAGGAATGCTCTTACAGAAGTGTGGTGGCCAGGGAAGGGAGTTACAGACTAGAAGGTAAACAGAAAAATGGTGACTAAATCTGTAGAACACCGTCATGCTTCTTCCAGAGCTAATGGTTATATTGATTCCAATTTAGTTCTCCGAGCAGGAGGTAGAAATCAGAGGGGTGTTGGGGTGTGGTATAGGGAAGATGCAGGACAATGAGGCAGCTAGATATCAGGAAATTGGCCACGGAACCTTGAGTCAGAAAGAGCTGAATCCAGATGTGGCCTTAGACGCTACCTGTGTGACCCCAGATAAATAATTTCACCTCTACCTCAGTTTCCTCGTCTGTAAAATGGGGGTGAAATAACGATGTCTATCTCCCATGGTGGTTGTGAGGATAAAATGATTTTAAAGTTACTTGCAAACCTTAAAAAGCTGTGCAAATGCTATCTCTGGCTGTCGCTGGTTGTTGTTGTTTCAAGGAAGGAACCCCGGGAATACAGAGACAAAAATGAAAGTTAATTATGGGATAGTAGTATGACATCTGATATCTTAACAGTTTGCCAGCAGTTTTACAACCTATTTCCATATTTTTTTGAAGGCAGCAAGCAGTAGTTGAACATGTTTATATGCATAATTTCTTTACATAATTTATGAATTTTTTGTTTCGTTATGGTCTGCTTCGTTTTTTGGGGGCTTTGTTTCTAAAGAATTTCTTAATTGAGTTCTCGTTGTAATTCAGAAAATAAAGTCTTGGTGAAATTTTTCACACTCCATTTCATAATCAACTTAGACTTTTATTCCATCTACCTTTTGTCCCTTAAAGTAAAAAAACATTTTTTAAAGCTGGTAATGAATCATTTAAAATATTTTTATGTCTGGCATTGCATACTCTTTTAAAGTTCTTTGCAGGCATTATCAAAACCTCAGAAATACTGCATGTTGAAAACATTAAGAAAAGCTAAACTACAGTTAATGTTATTTTATTATTTTTTTATTTCTAATCTATAAGGCCTTGAAGAATATATGACATCTGAAGAGAAGGCTAAACTCTATGAAGCAATTGGTTATAGTGAAACCGCTGTTGACCCAACATTGCCCAAAACAGTATGATATCATTACATGGAAATTTGCTAAATGTTTGATGCAGCCATTTCTTTTTCTAATCATCTTATTATTTTGTGGCATCTGTTTTCTATATTTGGAAAAGTATGTAGTATAAAATAAGTATGTGTATATAAAATAGTTCATTTCACTTACCTTTAATGACTTTTTTGATTTTCTTACAAGATTTAGCTTTTGTTACCATATCAGAAGTGGTGATAAAAAAAAATAACCCCATAAGGATTTGGTCCTAAATTATGATACTTTAAAGCTAATTAGATCTTAGAGGTCATTAAGTCAAAGTCCCTTTTACATATAAAGAAAATGGTTTTGAAGAAATATGTTCCCTAAAGTTTGTTAGCTAAGACTGACACCAATGCATTGACTTCTAGTCCTGTGTTCTAAGATAGAGAAATCCTTTCTGATTTTGGCTAACTAGAGGCTCCCTAGCCTGCTACGGCTCATTTCGAATTCATTTATCCTTTATTGGTAGTTCAAGAAGAGCTCAGCCACAGCATTTTGGATCTGACCCCCATGTATCTGCCTACCCCCCAGAAATTCCTTCATGCATTGGCTCTTAGGAAAACCAGGGAAAACAACTTTCAAGGGTTTTTCAACCAGTACTTTCAAATGCTTGGCCTCTAGGTGGCAATAGTGAATAGAGTGCTGGGCCTGGATTCAGGGAGACTTATCTTTATGAGTTCAAATCTGGCCTCAGACACTTTTACTAGCTGCGTGACCCTGGGCAAATCACTTAACCCTGTGTGCCTCAGTTTCCTCATCTGTAAAATGAGCTGGAGAAGAAAATGGCAAACTACTCAGTATCTTTGCCCAGAAAACCCCAAATGGAGTCACAAAGAATCAGACATGATTGAACAACAAACTGAATGCTTATCTTTGTAGTGTAGCCATTTTGTTATAGGATTTGTTTGTGAATATAACATTTCCCCTTGCAAAATAGAGATTAAGAATTGCTACCTCTTTCCTTATGTCATATAACAACTTTATAACTAGATGTATTTAAAGCGTTCTGGATTATTTGAAATAAAGGCTGTGGAAATAATAATAGGTATGTTCATTTTTTGTCCAATTTTCATCTTATGCTTTTTTACATATTCCATAGTATGAAGCCCAAAAATTTTCTCTACGCTTGGAAAGCATGCATATTTCCTTAAGGGAAAACCGGAAAAGATCTGAGTTGGTACTTATTTCCTTAGGAGAATTCAGCACCTTGATCGTACAGCGACCAGGAGCACAAGCAATAAAGTAAGTGCCCATCTAAATTTTAATCCTATTATGAGGAAAGATCACAATGTAAGAATTAGAAAATGTCGGAGTCTTACTTATTCTTCAGTATTTCTATAGGCATGCTATTGTTTAATAGTATTTTTAAAGATTCATTTTAAAATATACTTTTTATAACTTTTATATAATTTTAAAATATGCATAGAACTTATTTTTAGTGTGAGAAGCAGTGTGCAGTCAGCCGGTTTTATTGTATTTCACTCTTGTTATGGAATTTGATGATACCTCCTTTTAAAATTGAAATTAATACATATGATAAATGCTAGCTTTTCTATATCAACAAGTAGGTATTGAGAAAAGTTGGAAGTAAATATAAAATCAACATGTGTTAATTAAGCACTTAGTATGTGGTAGGCATTATGCTTAGGACTGGTGATACAGAGAAAGGCAAAAATAGTCTCTGCCTTCAGGCGTATGACATTTGAATGTGTGAGACAATTTGTGAATAACTTGGTATGTACAAGACATAGACAGGGTAGGAGCCAAGATGGTGGCTGGAAAGCAGGGACTAGTGTGAGCTCCCCGCCGAGTCCCTCCAAAAACATATAAAAAATGGCTCTGAACCAATTCTAGAACTGCAGAACCCACAAAACGGCAGAGGGAAGCAGGGCTCCAGCCCAGGACAGCCTGGATGATCTCTGGGTGAAGTCTATCTGGGAGCATAGTGGAGCGGAGCAGAGCCCAGCATGGGGGGCGCGGACCAACCAGACCAGGAGCCAGGTGGAGCGTGCCCTAGCGCCCTGAATCAGTGAGCTGCGGCAGTTACCAGACTTCTCAACCCACAAACACCAAAGACAACAGAGAAGGTTAGTGGGAAAAGCTGCTGGGGACAGAGTGAAAAAAGGAGTTCCCCTGTTTGGCCACTGCCCCGGGGGCAGTGGAGGTGGGCAGCTACAGAACTACAGCTGCAGTTGCTTCTGGCCTCAGGCCCACCTAGTGGGAGGAATTAAGTGGCAGATCAGAGCAGGAGTGCAGAGCCTGCTGAAGATCTAAGTCCAGTCTGGGTTGGGGGTTCTTGGGGAAGGAGGAGTGCTGGTGTGGCAGAGCTGGCGCATCCCCCCCAAGCTTGGAACATAGTTCTCTTAACTCTACAAGCAGTCATACCCCGCTGAAAAACTCAAGGGTCAAGTTAGTTGGCTGGGAACATGGCCAGGAAGCGAAAACGCACTCAGATTCAGTCTCAGACTTCGGATTCTTTCTTTGGTGATAAAGAAGATCAAAACATACAGCCAGAAGAAGTCAACAAAGTCAAAGAGCCTACAACAAAAGCCTCCAAGAAAAACACGAACTGGTCTCAGGTCATGGAAGAGCTCAAAAAGGATTTGGAAAAGCAAGTTAGAGAAGTAGAGGAAAAATTGGGAAGAGAAATGAGAAGGATGCGAGAAAACATGAAAAACAAGTCAATGACTTGCTAAAGGAGACCCAAAAAAATACTGAAAAATGTACTGAAGAAAACAACACTTTAAAAAATAGACTAACTCAAATGGCAAAAGAGCTCCAAAAAGCCAACGAGGAGAAGAAAGCCTTGAAAGGCAGAATTAGCCAAATGGAAAAGGAGGTCCAAAAGACCACTGAAGAAAATACTACTTTAAAAATGAGATTGGAGCAAGTGGAAGCTAGTGACTTTATGAGAAATCAAGATATTATAAAACAGAACCAGAGGAATGAAAAAATGGAAGACAATGTGAAATATCTCCTTGGAAAAACCACTGACCTGGAAAATAGATCCAGGAGAGATCATTTAAAAATTACTGGACTACCTGAAAGCCAGGATCAAAAAAAGAGCCTAGATATCATCTTTCAAGAAATTATCAAGGAGAACTGCCCTGATATTCTAGAGCCACAGGGCAAAATAGAAATTGAAAGAATCCATCGATTGCCTCCTCAAATAGATCCCCAAAAGAAAGCTCCTAGGAATATTGTTGCCAAATTCCAGAGCTCCCAGACCAAGGAGAAAATACTGCAAGCAGCCAGAAAGAAACAATTTGAGTATTGTGGAAACACAATCAGAATAACCTAAGATCTGGCAGCTTCTACATTAAGAGGTCGAAGAGCTTGGAATACGATATTCCGGAAGTCAGTGGAGCTAGGATTAAAACCAAGAATCACCTACCCAGCAAAACTGAGTATCATGCTCCAAGGCAAAATATGGATTTTCAATAAAATAGAGGACTTTCAAGCTTTCTCAGTGAAAAGACCAGAACTGAATAGAAAATTTGACTTTCAAACACAAGAATCAAGAGAAGCATGAAAAGGTAATCAAGAAAAAGAACAAGAAAAAGAAATTACAAGGGACTTACTAAAGTTGAACTGTTTTGTTTACATTCCTACATGGAAAGATGATGTGTATGATTCATGAGACCTCAGTATTAGGGTAGTGGAAGGGAATATGCATATATGTGTGTGTGTGTGTATGCATATATATATATATATTTATGTATATATGTGTATGTGTGTGTATGTAAGTATATAAGTGTGTGTGTGTATACATATACATACACACACACACACACACACACACATATATATGTACATATATATATATACACACACACACACATACAGAGAGAGAGAGAGAGCGCGGGCGGGCACAGGGTTAGTTGAAGGGAAGATATCTAAAAAACTAAAATCAAATTAAGGGATGAGAGAGGAATATATTGAGAGAGGGAGATAGGGAGAGATAGAATGGGGTAAATTATCTCGCATAAAAGTGGCAAGAAAAAGCAGTTCTGTAGGAAGAGAAGAGAAGGCAGGTGAGGGGGGAATGAGTGAATCTTGGTCTCATCAGATTTGACCTGAGGAGGGAATACCATACATACTCAATTGAGTATCTTACCCCACAGGAAAGAAGAAGGAAGAAGATAAAAAAAAGGCAGAATGATTGAAGGGAGGGCTGATGGGGGTGAAGGTAATCAAAAACAGACACTTTCAAAAGGGGACAGGGTCAAGGGAGAAAATTCGATAAAGGGGGATAGGTTAGGAAGGAGCAAAATACAGTTAGTCTTTCACAACATGAGTATTGTGGAAGGGTTATACGTAATGATACACATGTGGCCTATGCTGAATAACTTGACTTCTTAGGGATAATGGGTAGGAAGGGAAGAGGGGAGAGAATTTGGAATTCAAAATTTTAAAAACAGATGTTCAAAAACAAACAAAAAAAATTTTTTGCATGCAACTAGAAAATAAGATACACAGGCAATGGGGCATAGAAATTTATCTTGCCCTACAAGAAAGGAAGGGAAAAGGGGATGGGAGGGGAGTGAGGTGACAGAAGGGAGGGCTGACTGGGGAACAGGGCAACCAGAATATATGCCATCTTGGAGTGGGGGGGAGGGTAGAAATGGGGAGAAAATTTGTAATTCATACTCTGTTGAAAATCAGTGCTCAAAGCTAAATATATTAAATAAAATAAAAAAAGATATAGACAGGGTAGGTAAAAGGTAATCTAAGGAGAGAAGGCACTAATAGTTGTGTGGATCGGGAAGGACATCCTGCAGAGGGTGAGATTTGAAGAAATTCAGGTGAAATAAGAATTGAGAACATTCTCGGCATGAAGGACAGTCTGTGCAAAGGAAATGGAGATGGAGCAGTGCAAGGAAGAGCTTTACGCGTCAAAAAGAGGACTTTATATTTAATCCTGAAGCTAATAGGGAGCCATTGGAGTTTGTTGAATATTGGGGTCGCATTTTCAGGCTCATGATTTAGGAAAATCATTGTAGACTATGAATGGAGGATGGACTGATGTGATGAGATTTGAGGCAGGGAGACTGATTAAAAGACTACTGTAGTAGTCCAGGCAAGAGGTGATGAGGGCCTGAACCAGGGTGATGAGTGTGAATGAAGAGAAGGAGAGGGATGTATCTGAGAGATACTGTAAAGATCAAGTGCCAAGAGGATTTATCAACCAATTGGATGTGTGGGGTGAGGGAAGAATCAAAAATGATGCCTGGGTTACAAACCTGGATGACTGGAGGATGGTGGTACCTTCAGCATTATAGGGAACTAAGGAATGGGGAAGGATTTTGGGAATAAAGGTGATGGGTTCTGTTTTGGTCATATTGAGTTTGAGATGCTTATGGGATATCCAGTTCAAGATGTTCAAAAGGCAGTTGGTGATGTGGCAGTGTAGCTCAAGAGAGAGATCCGAGCTACATATGCAGATAGGGAATTTTTGCATTCAGATAATAATTGAACCCATGACAGATTATTAGATCACTAAGTGAGATAATAAAGAGGGAGAAGAGAAGAGGGCTTAGAACAGAACATTGAGGGAACAACCACTTTTTGTGGTTATAATAGGAATACGAAACCAATAAAACAGACTGACATACATTTAGCTCCACCACTCCAGACAGAAAGTATTTTTCTTTGAATTTGTTAACTGGGAATTAGGAAATTTTAATTTAAGCTATTGATTTTTGTTTTATTTTATGTTTTTAATATTGAAAATGCTTATTTTGTGTATTAATTTTTGTGCTGTCCTTTTTCACATAGATTTGAATGCAAAATAGACTCATTTCATATTACTGGTTCATCCAATTATGATTCAAAACCTTGTCTCCTTTCTCCATTGGATGATTGTTCTTCACTTTTCAAAATTATGTTTGAGACCAATCCATTAGATGGATCTGCTACTCAGAGATGTGTTGTAGAAGCTGAGCCCTTGGAAATCATATATGATGCAGTAAGTAAAGATCTTTCCATCATCATAGCTTTTTCTTTGATGTCCATGTAAATATAAGCTTGTGTATCATGTTAGTGATAATTGTATTTTAACAGAAAACGGTGAACGGTATAGTAGAATTCTTTCGTCCCCCAAAAGAAGTTCGTTTGGCACAGTTAACTACAGCAACTTTGATGAAACTGGAAGAATTTCGTGAGAAGACATCGACAGGTAAGTGCCAATATTCACTGCTAGTGAATCAGAAGACAAAGTCACTTAACACATAAAGAAATGCTTAGTTCATTATTTTAAAGGTTGTAATCTTAAATTTTTATTTTTCTAGACAAATTATTATGGAACTTGATTTGATATATTTTTACCTTTAAAGACCAGTATGGTAATAAATGTGAAGCAGTTTGGTGTAGTGTGGAGGGCAGATATCAGTGATGGGAAGTTCTAGATTCAAGTCCTGCTTCTGACACATCCTGGCCCTGTGTCCCTGGGGAAGTCATTGAATCTCTCAGGGCCTCATACTGTTCTGCCCTTGGGAAAAAAAAATTTCCTTGATGGAGAGTTTCCTGTATCAGTAAAATCATGAATTCCCCTCCCCCTAAAAATGGTAGGAAATATGTTCTTTTTGCACTTGGAAGGATCAAAACTAAATTTGTACTTTAAGACCTTTGGTTACTCTTTTTGGGAATACTAAGGCTGGTTATCAGCTTTTTTTTGGACACCTAGTCTTTTTTTTTCCTTTTTCTTTCTTTCTCCCTCTTTCCCTTTCTGTTTGTTATCCCTTCGTCTTCTTACGTGATTTGCTAAATTCACCTCTATTTCTAACCTTATATTTTCCTGGATGATGTTTTTTTGTGTGCTAGTTATAATTGGTAATATGTTGCAGTCAGTTTGTGCCCATCATAATACTTTGGATGCCATGTTGTAGTTAGGGAAGTGAGACATCTATCCAAATAAATACAAAAACTAGTTTGAATTATATACATATGATGAGTTCAACAGATTGGCTAAGTAAAGGACAGAAGTGTCACCTTTCTTGATTAATTGAAGACAGTGACCTGTTGTATTCTTGGAGACTTCCATAGTGACATTAATTCATTAATGTTCATTTTTGTTCTGTTCATTAATTTATTTTTAATATGATTATTGAGCCAGTTTTAAATCTTCCTAATTATGATTACTACATTTGTAAAGTTGATTGTCTCTGTAGTATGTATGTTAAAATTATAAAACTCTCATAAGATTTACTTAATATTTAATTTGCGTATCAATTGGGCTGCAAATACTAATTGTGTTCTGGTTGTAATTAAAAAATTAATTATAAAGTTTTTTATTTTATCTTAAAGGTTTATTGTATGTTATTGAAACACAGAAAATTCTTGACCTCAAAATTAATGTGAAAGCTTCATACATTATTGTCCCACAAAATGGATTTTATACTGCCACATCAAATATACTTCTCTTGGATCTTGGTCATCTAAAGGTATACATTTATAATATAATATATGTTTACTGAATATTATTTTGGTAATTCTGAATGTTTGCTACCTCTTTGTCGTTATTGAAATGAAACCTACTTTGTTAGATAATATGCTGTGGTGCATATAATTCTTTTGTTTTTTATTTCTAAGATATAACCAGTTACCAAAATTAGCAGGTGAAATCTCCTTCCTTGGTGATTGAAAATAAATTGAATTTTCATCTAGTCAGGTTGCTTCAGTACATCTCTGAAGGAAGATGTACAGGATGAACCACATAATTTGTGATGCATATCTAGTGAAAAACTAGGTTATCTATATCATTTTGTTGCAGTCTTTGCTTTTTCCCATCTAAGAATCCATATTGTTCCCAGTTATTTATTTTATATTTCTCAAAAATGGAAACTTTAAAGCGAAGCCCTACTTTGAACTGTTTTAAATACATCTTCATAATATTCACTTTTAAGGTGTCAAGCAGGAATCGTTCTGAGTTACCACAAATTGAAATAAACCAGACTAATATTGAAGAGATTATATCTAGAGCTTATGACAATTTTGATATTCAGCTTAGTAGCATACAGCTACTTTTTAGCACATCTGGTAAGTATAATATAGATCATTGTAAATTTGAGTCTTGGATGTTTTTTTATTGTGTCTTTTTCTTTGGGTATGCCAGATTCCCAGAGTATAACTCAGATGATTCAGTAGGATTGGATATAATTCAAGGATTGTCCTGCAGTTAGAGTTTAGTTTTTCTTTTTCCAAACTGTCAATTTTTAATCCAAAATAATGGTAATCCAAATTTGGTTCTGGGATATGCTGTAATTATCTTTGAAGTTATATCCTGATTTTGCTAGTATTAAAATTAGTTTACATTTCCAGAACCAAAGAGACAAAGTACAGCAACATGTGAAGTTGTAGAGCGAAATTCGTCAGAAATTTCCTGTACAAAATCATGTATTACTGTGTTTTAATAATTTTGTTAGGGGAGTTAATTTGCATATTTTATGGACAACAGTTCTTAAAGCTCATTAACACTACTCGTGCTAATGTTTGGGAAGATTTTGTAAAGAAAGGATGAAATCTCCTGGTGTAACATACTCACCTATGATTGTGATACTATTTCTGTGTAGAGCAGATTGACTACTTTATTCACCAAAATTCCGTTGATACCCTGAGTGCTTTTAAAAAAAGAAAAGATTCCCAGTCTTTAAATGTGTTTGCATATAATTGGTTGGGGCTAAATAGTGAAATTACATTATTCTGGTTACTATTTGATTTTTGTAAGTATCAATCCTGAGATGTGCCTTCTCTCCCCAGTCTATCTTTCTTTCTAAAATGGTTTCACTTCCTCTCCAATGATTTTACTGCTCTAATATAATACCTCTGGCTTGTTAGGAAGGCACTTAAGAGTGTAGGTCAACAGGAGCTTTAAGCAGCAGCAAGAGAAAAAAGAAGTGGAGAAAACAAACCTGGGGGATCACTGTGATCAAGGGAGGATGGTAATAAACAGATGATGGTGGGAAGTGTTCCTGGATTATGAAGTTTTCACATCTTATACATAGCAAACATACTTATAGTTAATTTTATTGTTTCTAGGTGATGATTGGAAAGAAGCTCGAAAACTCAAGTGTTCTCATCAGCATATCTTGGAGCCGCTGCATTTTAATGTGGAATTGTCCAAGTCCATGGTTGTCACAGATATAAGAATGCCTAAGTAGGTTTCATCTCTTGGTTAGAAGGGATTTGTTGTTTGGTAATTGGATCATTAGGAAAATATTTCAATGTGTTTGGCTGTTTTAAAAGATGTAGAGAACTCTGTTTTAACAAATTCATTTTAGCGTCTGGCTGAATGAATAAATTTAATTCCTATAGATTACCCTGTTTAAACAAATACCATTCTAATTTATGGCTATAAATAATGAATTTAATTACTCATTTTAGGAGATGACCCATAATAACAGTGCATATTTTGTTATACAGCTATAATACCTGCCTGTACTAAGCCAGGATAGGGAACCTTTTTCATGTTGGAAAGCCACATTAATATTTAGCTGTTGTCAAAGAAGGCCACATTCAAGAAACTTCAATTAGATATACTTAAAAATGTACATTATTTTGTAAAAATTAACTACTGTGTACTTAATAATTTTTAAAAAATGAGAACTATTTGTTAACTTTAAAGTTAACTAACATTTTAATGACTTTGTTGTTTCTGCTTTTTGTTGGAAAGCATTTACGTATTTGGTTGCAGCATGGAGGTCTGCAGTTTCAGTTGATCTTCTTGATGGGTATCAGTCATTTGTGACCTTAAGGGCATCTTGATTTAGGTTAGGTAGGAAAATGTAGATTTGTAGCAATAAGCTATTGAGAAGCAAGCATTTTTTGGGCATGTTGCTGAAGGTGTGGGTATTCTATTGCATTTTTCCATATTTCAATTGGATCTTTCTTAGCATCAAACAATGGCTTTAAAATACCATCTACTGAGAGCTCAATCAATTCCATCTGTAGTTCTTTAAGTGCCTTGGTGATATCAGTGAGGTGAGGCTAAATGCTAATTTGAGTGTGATATTGTGATTCTCAGTCAGTGAACCTTTCCTTGTATTTGCCAGTTAGGTCTCTAACAGCTGCATATTTTGCAAATGATTTGCATTTATCATCTTGCCCATCAGTGACCTTTGCTAACTGGGGAAAATGTTTAGCCTAATTTTCCTTTGGAAGAAGTGTTTTGAAAAAAGATAGCTTTTTTCGAAATGCTAGGATTTTTTTTGCCATGTATATCATATATAGACTTATTTTTACCTTGCAAAGAAACATTCAAGTCGTTTTGATTTGACATGATATCACATGGAAGTGCAGCAATCCTATAGAAATCTTCTTTTAATAATTCACATTGCTGATTCTGTTTTAACCATCTGTTCTCACAGAGATAAAATTTTGGCTATCACATGTTCCCTGTGATAGCCAATGCACTTTAGAATGCTGTAGCAAATCCACACTGAATACCTCATCATTCAACTTTTAGCATGTTACAAAACTGGCAGTGCCGTGTTGCCTTTGTAAGAATATAGTTAACAATACTTATAACTTGTTGCAAAGTGTTACCAAAATAGTAGCTTTAGCACAGAGATTTTTGCTGGTCCAAGATACAATGAAAATAAATGAAAGCATCTGGGTCTGTTTTTAATCTGTGCAATTGACTCTTTGTGTTTTCCTGTCATGGAAGGCACACTGTTTGTATATACACTCACTAAATTTACCAAATTCAATCCAACTTTTACGGCATTTATCTTGATAGTTGTTGAAGATATCTATAACCCCATGTTTTGTTCACAAAATTACCAAAACGAGTAACTCTTCATAGCAGAGAAAGTCTCCTGCTATGACCTGAATGAAGGCTAAAACCTGCGCCAGGTCATTAGTATCAGTTGATTCATCCAAAGTGATTGAATAATATGTATTTTCCTTTTGAAATATTGCATGAAGTTGTTCTGTTAAGGCTGATTCATGCCGCTGATCAGTTATGGTTTCCCTTGAAAGAGGTAGTTCTTTGTATTTTGAAATGTTATCAGGGCCTAATCATTCTACAAGTGCGACAACGCATTCTTTCACAATTTCTACATCACTGAATGGCTTCCTTTTTTTCCCTGAGCTACTTTATAAGCTTCTTCAGGGGCATTATTTCTAGGTCTCGTTGCTGTTTGAAAGAAATGTCGATGCTTTTGCTTTTCATCTTTTAATTTCTGTACTACAACCTTTCGTGCCTCTCTCTCTAAAATATTTCAAGGATTTGATGAGTGTTATAATGCTGATGAGCGCCGAATTTCTTTAATGTTGATAATTGCAGCGTCGCAGAGCAAGCAAATCATTTTATCATTAACAAACAAAGTAACATTGCCTTTCCCATCCTCATTTAAAAATCGTTTTTCTTCAGTGTTCTCTTGGTTGGCTTTGATGTCATGGGCTATTAAGCAGAAACAATTAAAAAATAGTGTTGAACTGTGCAGCTGTTCACAAATTCCGCTTCAGACAGCGCACCATTGTCAAAAACTGATAACAGACTGGCGTACTCGACCTTCGTAAACTCTTGCCAAGCAGCCTCATGGTAGTGGCAGCAATTAGTCAGGGGAAGTGAGAACTGAATAATGAGTTTAGCCGCCATCAGTTTGGCCCTTACGGTTTACTAATGTTCTAATTGTGCTGGTCAGTCTGGGAGGAGTATTTCATTGAAACTTTTTTTGGTGTTTTAAATATGTTCATTTTAAAAATAAAATAAAAATTTAAAAGACAAAAATGTATTAATAAAAATAAAAGGATTTGTTCTGTAAAATTTGGAATCAGTCAAAAGGCTGCACTTAAGGACGTAGAAGGCCACATGTGGTCTTAAGGCTACAGGTTCCCCACCCCTGTATTAACCTTTATTCATGTAGGACTCAAATCAAGTTTGAATTTGGATTTCTCACCAGTTATATACTTAAGAACTGACAGTCAGTATCTGTTATTCTTTGATATTATGTACTGTTCCATCATCATCGTCCTCGTCACTGTTACTATTATCGCCACTAGTACTATCATACTACCAACACATTTAAAGTCTGATTGTCATTCTCTAATAGCTAGCATTTAATTGTCCTTTTATGACCGGTCATATTCTAACAAGGCTGAGGTTTTTTGTCTTCCCTGTCAATGTAAACCCTTTTTCACCGGTCATCTCCTGTAGTCCCTTTTTTCCGTACTCGCCCTAAGGAGTATTTGGATGTCTACCCTCTTTCTCCATCTTTGATGACTTGGATTTTAGAGAGCAGAAATACAGACTTACGAGTGTTTAAATTGTTTGCCTAGAGGGTAGTAGCATAGTAAATTTTATTTCAGGCATGGAGGAGAGAGACCAGTCCTGGAAGGAAAGAGGCAGGTGAGAATAGATTTGCTCCTAGGAATCTTGGTCTATAAGGATGCAGTAAAGAAAGAGCTTAGGCTTGAATGAATGAGGGGAACGCTCACTACTGGCCTTTTTGACTCAGCTTTGCCATTTCCCACCCTCTAGTACCTTAAAGTAGCTAAAGTTATTTATCTTTAGTCCCAGTGTAATTTGAAGGACAAAGAGAAAACTACTTGTCAAAAAAACCCTCCTTTGCTACTGCCTGAAATGTTTAAAATGAGAGACAAGCCTTTCATTCCATAATTAGAGAGAAAAGGTTTAAAAATGAAAGGGAAATCTGGGAGAATTTGCTATCCAGGAATAATTATGTATATGCATATGACTAATTTGAAGGAAAAATATAATTTTCTCTTAGTTAAACCTAGTAATTAAAACTTTCCTTGTTAATGACTTCTCATCTTTTTGGAATAGATTCAAAGTTTTTGGACATCTGCCTCTACTTTCTTTGCAAGTTTCAGACCAAAAATTAAAAGGGATTTTGGAATTAATTAAAAGCATTCCAAGGCCACAAAGTGGAACCGATGTATCTGGCCCTCCAAGAGTTTCTCTGGTAAAGTATTGTTTTAAAATATTAAAGAAATATTACAGTGCATATTTGAAACTTCCAGAAAATTGTCTTAAGAACAAAGTAATTTTACAAAATCTCAGAATTTCAGAATTGGAAGGGACCTCAACATCCATCTAGTTTACTTCATGTCCAAAAAGGAATCTTTACTGCAACATGTGCTCATCAAGCTTTTGCTTGAAGATCTTCGCTTAGGCGTATCTACCTCCCAAGGCAACCCATTACATTTCTGTATAGCTCTGTTTGTTGGAAAATGTTTTATTCCACTATACCTCAATCCCCTTTTTGTGGCTTCCTCCCTAATGCTCCTAATTCTATATTCTCAACCCTTTTTGATGTATGAAAAGTCCAAAAAACATAATTTCTGGGTAATAATCAATTTCTTAATTATAGCTAGCAAATAATTAACAAAATTACGGTCATCGACTTTCTCTCATAACACAAAGACAAACTTTGGGGGCCTGCTGAAAGTTTAAACATTGTTGCAAGAATGAGTATTCCTGACAGGTGGAAATCAACTCTTGATTGGTTAACAATTAATGAGAGAATGAATATCGTAATCAGAGGTGGGCTAAGAGTCTTCAGCTCCTCCTGCTGAGAACATGACCTGATTGTGAAACTCAGCTGCCTCCAACAATCTGGACAAAAGAATCCATCTTTGTCCAGACTACTCTGGCTGGTTGTCCACTTCATAAGCTGGATTACCCTAAATTCTAATGGAAGGTTCCCTGGACAGGGGCTTATTTCCTTAGGGCAAGATCTCAGCTACACTGGATTCTGTATAAAAAGCACCTAACCCTAGGATTTGGGCAATCTCATTTATCAGCAGTGTCTTTCAGAGACTGGCTGAATAACCTACAGGGGTTGATTGCTGAATGAGGAAATAGAAAGGGGAAACCTTAATCTTAATTAATAATTATTAATACATGAGAAAAATAATCATTTTTCTCACTTTCACCTCCAACTTCTCTCACTCCTCATCTCCTGCCCCCTTCCTGGAACAAGTCTAATCCATCTACCATGTAATAGTCCTTCAGATAGTAGAAATAGCTATATGTCTCCTGAGTCTTCTCATTTCCAAGCTAAACATCCCCATTTCTTCAACTAATCCCCTTGTGGCATGGACTGAATGCTCTTCATCATCCTGATTACTCTTCTGTGGGTATTTATCAATGTCTTTCCTTAACTGTGGTGCCCAGAATTAAATGGGATGTTCTAGATGAAGTCTGACCAGAGCATAATGCTATGGGGCTACCAGTTATTCCTGGAATATTCTGGGAATATTTTGCCTTTTTTAGTTCAACTCAAGTTGCCAAATTCCTTTTTTTGGCTGTCTCAATACATTATTCTTTTTTTTTTTAGATGTTTGGTAATTGGTTATCTTTTTCTTTTTTTATTTAATTTATTTAATATATTTAGTTTTCAGCATTGATTTTCACAGGAGTTTAAATTACAAATTTTCTCCCCATTTCTACCCTCCCGCCCACTCCAAGATGGTGTATATTCTGGTCGCACCATTCCCCAGTCTGCCCTCCCATCCATCACCCCACTCCCTTCCCATCCCCCTTTCCTTTCTTCTCTTGTAGGGCAAGATAAATTTCTATGCCCCATTTCCTGTGTATCTTATGTCCTAGTTGCATGCAAAAACTTTTTTCTTTGTTGTTGTTTTTGAACGTCTGTTTTTAAAACTTTGAGTTCCAAATTCTCTCCCTTCTTCCCTCCCTCCCCACCCTCCCTAAGAAGGCAAGCAATTCAACATAGGCTACATGCGTATCATTATGTAAAACCCTTCCACTATATTCATGTTGTGAAAGATTAACGGTTTTGCTCCTTCCTTTATTGAATTTTCTCCCTTGACCCTGTCCGTTTTCGAAAGTGTTTGTTCTTGATTACCTCCTCCCCCCATCTGCCCTCCCTTCTATTGTCCCCCCTTTTTTATCTTCTTCCTCCTTCTTTCCTGTGGGGTAAGATACCCAATTGAGTATGTATGGTATTCCCTCCTCAGGTCAAATCTGATGAGAGCAAGATTCACTCATTCCCACTCAACTGCCCCCTCTTCCCTCCCAACAGAGCTGCTTTTTCTTGCCACTTTTATGTGATATAATTTACCCCATTCTCTCTCTCCCTATCTCCCTCTCTCAATATATTCCTTTTTTATCCCTTGCTTTGATTTTATTTTTTTAGATATCATCCCTTCATATTCAACTCACTCTGTGCCCTCTGTGTGTGTTTGTGTGTATATATATACATACATACACACACACATATATATATACACACCTACATATGTACATACATAGACACACACACACATATATATATATATATATATTCCTTTCAGCTACTATGATATTGAGGTCTCATGAATCATACAGATCATCTTTATATGTAGGAAACAAAACAGTTCAACTTTAGTAAGTCCCTTAAGATTTTTCTTTCTTGTTTACCTTTTCATGCTTCTCTTGATTCTTGTGTTTGAAAGTCAAATTTTCTATTCAGCTCTGGTCTTTTCACTGAGAAAGCTTGAAAGTCCTCTATTTTATTGAAACTCCATATTTTGCCTTGGAGCATGATACTCAGTTTTGCTGGGTAGGTGATTCTTGGTTTTAATCCTAGCTCCATTGACCTCCAGAATGTTGTATTCCAAGCCCTTCAGTCCCTTAATGTGGAAGCTGCCAGATCCTGTGTTATCCTGATTGTTTTTCCACAATACTCAAATTGTTTCTTTCTGGCTGCTTGCAGTATTTTCTCCTTATCTGGGAGCTCTGGAATTTGGCTACAGTGTTGCTACGAGTTTTCTTTTTGAGATCTATTTGAGGAGGCGATCTGTGGATTCTTTCAATTTCTATTTTACCCTCTGGCTCTAGAATATCAGGGCAGTTCTTCTTGATAATTTCTTGAAAGATGATATCTAGGCTCTTTTTTTGATCATGGCTTTCAGGTAGTCCAATAATTTTTAAATTTTTAATTTAGATCTCTCTTGGATCTATTTTCTAGGTGAGTGGTTTTTCCAGTGAGATATCTCACATTGTCTTCCACTTTTTCATTCCTTTGGTTCTGTTTTATAATATCTTGATTTCTCATCAAGTCATTAGCTTCCACTTGCTCCAGTCTCATTTTTAAGGTAGTATTTTCTTCAGTGGTCTATTGGACCTCCTTTTCCATTTGGCTAATTCTGCCTTTCAAGGCATTCTTCTCCTCATTGGCTTTTTGGAGCTCTTTTGCCATTTGAGTTAGTCTGTTTTTTAAAGTGTTCTTTTCTTCAATATTTTTTTCAGTATTTTTTTGGGTCTCCTTTAGCAAGTCATTGACTTGTTTTTCATATTTTCTCGCATCCTTCTCATTTCTCTTCCCAGTTTTTCCTCTACTTCTCTAACTTGCTTTTCCAAATCCTTTTTGAGCTCTTCCATGGCCTGGGGCCAGTTCATGTTTTTCTTGGAGGCTTTTGTTGTAGGCTCTTTGACTTTGTTGACTTCTTCTGGCTGTATGTTTTGGTCTTCTTTGTCACCAAAGAAAGATTCCAAAGTCTGAGACTGAATCTGGGTGTGTTTTTGCTGCCTGGCCATATTCCCAGCCAATTTACTTGTCCCTTGAGTTTTTCCTCAGAGTATGACTGCTTGCAGAGTAAAGAGTTCTACGTTCCAAGCTTGGGGGGATGCGCTGTTGTTTTCAGAGCTCTTTCTATACAGCCAGGTCTGCCACACCAGCACTCCTCCTTCCTCAAGAACCACCAACCCGGACCTGATGCAAATCTTCAGCAGTCTCTGCACTCCTGCTCTGATCCGCCACTTAATTCCTCCCACCAGGTGGGCCTGGGGCCAGAAGTAACTGCAGCTGTAGTTCTGTAGCTGCACCTCCCCCGCTGCCCCTGGGGCAGTGGCTGAACCTCGAACTCTGTCCCCTGCAGCTTTTCCCACTAACCTTCTCTGTTGTCTTTGGTGTTTGTGGGTTGAGAAGTCTGGTAACTGCCACAGCTCACTGATTCAGGGTGCTAGTGCCTGCTCCGCCCAGCTCCTGGTCTGGCTGGTCCTGCTGCCTCCCATGCTGAGCTCTGCTCCCCTCCACTCCGTGCTCGATAGACCTCATCCAGCGACCATCCAGGCTGTCCTGGGCTGGATCCCTGCTTCCCTCTGCTATTTTGTGGGTTCTGCAGTTCTAGAATTTGTTCAGAGCCATTTTTTATAGGTTTTTGGAGGGATGTGGTGCGGAGCTCACGCAAGTCCATGCTTTTCAGCCGCCGTCTTGGCTCTGCCCCCTGAAGTCCCTCAGTGCATTCTTCTTCACCTGTACTGAGCTCGTAGTACACTAAACTGCTGAGATCTTTTTCAGATAAACTGCTGTGTAAACCAGACACTCTCATCTGGTACCTGTGAGGTCATTTTCTTGAACCCAAGGATAAGATTTTATACTTATCCCTATTAAACTTCATATATATTAGATTTAGCCCAATGTTCTTTTCTTTTAAAATTAGGTTCTGTTGTGTCTTGTTTTATTTATCCTTCTGTACTTTGTGTCATCTATAAATTCAATAAGTATGCCACCTATGCAGATCATTCATAAAAATATTAAGCAGCACAGATTGAAAACAGTTCTCTGTGACACACTACTGGAGACCTCCTTCCCAGTTGACATAGAATCGTGACGTTTTTGAATATTCTTTGCTGTAATTATCGTTTTTTTATCAACAGCTTCATCTCATTCAGAACTTTAGCATACCTGGCATTGGGTTGTAGTACAATGCCAAATATTCATTCATCTGTTTGTAACAGCAATGTACTTGCCACTACTGTGGCTGTGTAAGATCACACAGAAGGGCTGCTAGCACAGGTTCTTTGATCTGATTTTCTAAGGAAAGCAACTTTAAGGGATTAACAATCTCACTTTAAGTAAACATACATATACCATTCACTTAGTTCAGGGGGAAGAGCCAGCACTCAACTTCAGAGAGAATACAAACAGAAATTAGAAGCAGAAATTATGTAAGCAGAGCAAATAAATACAAATCAACAGACAGGCTTCATTCTGTCTGACAGAGATATTACCAAAAGCCAGGGGGGCGCCAGTAGCTACCCAAAGTCTGCACACGACGCTTTTCCAATGAGTTAGCCCCCAAGCAAAATGCTAGCCTCAGAGCATATATACTCTTCTTCAGGGTCAGAGGGCTTCACAACCGCGTGTCTCAAACCCGTATGACCTAGGCCTTCCAGTGACTAAAGCAGGTCATCAAAGACTCCTGATTCAACCAAATACTCTTGATTGAAACAAAGGCACGACTCAAAGGCACTTGATTGCCTTAGTGCTGAGAAGCACTCCAAAACAAAAGACAACAAAAAGTCCCACTTTGCTTGCTATTACACAGTTTTACCTGTCCCTTGCTTCTAGTTTCTGTCCTTATCTTTTTAGACGTGTAAATTGTTTGAGAGTCCTTTGAGCACATTTAAAATGGATACATTCAGGTGACTTTTTTTTTTAAATACTCTAATCATTCCTTAAGTGCAGCTAGGTGGTATAGTAGATAGAGTGCTGGACTTGGCATCAGGAAGACTCATCTTTTTTAATTCAAATCTAGACTCCGACACTTACTAGCTGTGTGACCCTGAGCAAGTCACTTAACCCTGTTTGCCTTAGTTTTTTCATCTGTCAAATGAGCTGGAGAAAGAATCGGCAAACTACTCCAGTATCTCTGCTAAGACAGCCCCAAATGGGATCACGAAGAGTTAGGCATGACTGAAGTGACCCAGCAGCAGCAGCAACAACAAAACCATTACTTGACTTGGAGGTCTGTGTGGTTCTATTTAGAACTACGGAAAATTGCAGGGCAGAGCCAAGGGGCGACTTCCAAACAGGGGACTTGCTTAGGCTCTCCCCCAAATCCGTCCAAACACCTGTAAAAAATGACTCTAAACAAATTCTAGAGCTACAGAATCCACCAAATAACAGTGAAACAAGCCCCAGCCGAAGCCAGCCTGGGTGGTCGCTGGGAAGGGTGCTGGGAGTGGAGTGCAGCCCAATGTGGGCTGCGCCAGGACACACCAGGTCGGAGTAGACCAGGTGGAGCAGGCCTCAAGGTCCTGAATCATTGAGCTGTGGAAATTTCCAGACTTCTCAACCCAAAATGCCAAAGGCAACAGAACAGGTCAGTGGGAAAACTGTTGGATCTGGGGTGAGAGAAGTGTGTGGTCCGGCTGCAGGCCCAGGCAGTAGAGGTGGCTGTATTGATGGGGGCATTGGTGGCAGCAGCTGGAACAGTAACAGCAGCAGCAGCAGTGGTTGCTTCTGGAGCCCCAGGCCCACACAGTGGGGGGAATCAAGCAGCTGATCAGAGTGGGAGTGCAGGGATCTCTTTGCTGGAGCTGAGGCAGCTTTCTCTTGCTTTGCCGTGCTTGGATCTGGGTTGCAGTTCTGGTTGGCGGTTCTTGGGGGAGGAGGAGTCTTGCTGTATCAGAGAGTGTGGTGGCTGTAGAGAGGGAGTCCTCTTGGTAGTTACATGGCAGAAAAGGAGAACTCACAGACCAGAGCACAGGCCAGGAGAGGAGTATCATAGCACCTCGGAATAGAAGCAGCACTGAAAACAGCAGCACAAAAACCTCTGAAGCTTGGGACAAAGCACTCTCCACACAGTCATACCCTGACAAAAAGCTCAAAAGTCGAGTAACTGGTTGGGAAAATGAACAAGTAGCATAAAAGGACTCAGACTATAGAATCTGCCTTTGGTGACAAAGAAGATCAAAACATACAGCCAGAAGAAGTCAGCAAAGTCAAAGAGCCTGCATCAAAGGCCTTCAAGAAAAATACAAATTGGTCTCAGGCCATGGAAGAGCTCAAAAAGGATTTGGAAAAGCAAGTAAGAGAAGTAGAGGAAAAATTGGGAAGAGAAATGAGAGTGATACAAGAAAATCATGAAAAACAAGTCAACAGCTTGCTAAAGGAGACCCCCAAAAATACTGAAGAAAATAACACCTTAAAAAATAGATTAACCCAAATAGCAAAAGAGCTCCCAAAAGCCAATGAGGAGAGAAATGCCTTAAAAGGCAGAATTAGCCAAATGGAAAAGGAGGTTCAAAAGACCACTGAAGAAAATATTGCCTTAAAAATTAGAATGGAGCAAGTGGAAGCTAGTGACTTTATGAGAAATCAAGAAATCATAAAACAGAACGAAAGGAATAAAACAATTTAAGACAATGTGAAATATCTCTTTGGAAAAAAACACTGACCTGGAGAATAGATCCAAGAGAGATAATTTAAAAATTATTGGACTACCTGAAAACCATGATCAAAAAAAAGAGCCTAGACATCATCTTTCAAGAAATTATCAAGGAAAACTACCCAGATATTCTAGAACCAGAGAGTAAGATAGAAATTGAAAGAATATACCGATCACCTCTTGAAAAAGATCCGAAAAGGAAAACTCCTAGGAATATTGTTGCCAAATTCCAAAGTACTCAGGTCAAGGAGAAAATATTGCAAGCAGCCAGAAAGAAACAATTTGAGTATTGTGGAAACACAATCAGGATAATACAAGATCTAGTAGCTTCTACGCAAGGGGATTGAAGGGCTTGGAATATGATATTCCGGAGGTCAGTGGAGCTAGGATTAAAACCAAGAGTCACCTGCACAGCAAAACTGAGTCTAATAGTTCAGGGTAAAATACGGATTTTCAATCAAATAGAGGACTTTCAAGCATTCTTGATGAAAAGACCAGAGCTGAATAGAAAATTTGACTTTCAAATGCAAGAATCAAGAGAAGCATGAAAAGGTAAACAGGAAAGAGAAATTATAAGGAACTTGCCAAAGTTGAACCACTTTACTTACATTCCTACATGGAGAAGATGATATTTGTAACTCATGAGACCTTTCTCAGTATTAGGGTGGTTGAAGGGAGTAAACACACACACACACACATAGATAGGGAATAGGGTGAGTTGAATATGAAGGGAAAATATCTAAAAAAAATTAAAATTAAGGGGTGATAGAGGAATATATTGGGAGAAGGAGAAAGGGAGAGATAGAATGGGGGTAAATTATCTCACATAAAAATTGGAAGAAAAAGCAGTTGTAATGGAAGAGAAGAGGGGGCAGGTGAAAGGGAATGAGTGAATCTTGCTCTCATTGGATTTGACTTAAGGAAGGAATAACATATACACTCCATTAGGTATCTTATCGCACAGGAAAGTAGGGGAGAAGGTGATGAGGGGCAGGGGGGATGATAGAAAGGAGGGCAGATTGGGGAGGAGATAGTCAAAAGCAAACACTTTTGAAAAGGGACAGGGTCAAGGGAGAAAATTGAATAAAGGGGGACAGGATAGGATGGAGAGAAATTTAGTCTCTCACAACACGACTATGTGGAAGTGTTTTGCATAATGATACATGTGTAGCCTATGTTGAATTGCTTGCCTTCTAAAGGAGAGTGGGTGGGGAGGGAAGAAGGCAGAGAATTTGGAACTCAAAGTTCTAAAAAGAAATGCTCAGAAAAAAGGTTCTTTTTACATGCAACTGGGAAATAAAATATACAAGCAATGGGGTATAGAAATCTATCTTGCCCTACAAGAAAGTAAGGGGATAGGGGTGGGGGAGTGGGGTGACAGAAGGGAGGGCAGAGTGGGGAAAGGGGCAATCAGAATATATGCTGTCTTGGAGTGGGGGGAGGGTAGAAATGGGGAGAAAATTTGTTCCTCAAAATCTTGTTGAAATCAATATTGAAAACTAAAAATATTAAAAATAATAATAAAGAACTGCAGAAAATTTTTTGATAGTGATATATGAAAGAAATAGTAGATTCAGTATGAAGAAAATTCCCTTAAGCTCTTACTGACATTAGTTTTTTTTCCTGCTCATTTTTTTAATATAGCCTCTTACCTTTTCAAATTAATTTGAAATGGAATAGCAAAGTAAAGTCCTATTAATTTGAACTCCTCTAATTTAGAATTTGTAAACAGTCAAGAGTTGGTTGTTAAACTATATGAATAAAAGGATATTTGGTAAATTAATAACAAGTTAGAAAGGAAAATAGCTTATTTGATAAAGTCAGCTTTTCAAGTATTTGAAGTATTTATTTGGATTCAAACAATGAATCATCATTATCACCTAATTAAAACTTATTTGGAAAGATTCCACTTCAACATCTTTTTGTTAGCATATATTTTAATTTATTTTGTGTATCATGCTAAAGATCTTAATGTTCCTAAAGAGAGGATAAGTATCAGAATATTCTAATTAAGGTTAAATTTATGCTGCTGCTTTTATCTGTGTTTATATATTTCAACCATGTTTTCTTGGTTTACTTTGGTCTTACTACTGCCCTCAGTAAGAAATAATATACTCGAATTGCATAAATGTATGAAGTGTGTAGGATGTATTGTTATTAATTGATAGGACTCCTGTTGCACATAATCTGCATATAATTAATATTTATAGACATACCTTAAGGAAACACATTTAACAAAGATTTATTCAGCATAGCTTTATGGGAGAACTTGACATAATATATACATAGAGGTTATGGAAAAATGGATTTAGAGTATAAAGAACTTTGTAATGATTAGAGCAGTCCACCAATTGGATGGAATTATCTTGTAACTTCTTGTACCATAAAAGTGCTTAGCAGAAACTGAATAAACCTTCTCATGAATGTTGTTAATTAAATGGAAAACACAACAAAGTGACCTCTGAGATCCTGTTAATTCTCACGTTAATTCTAAAGTTCTAGGTAAATGACCATTTAAAAAAAAAGTTACAAATAGGAGACTGTTAAATGAATTTGTGATTTGTATTTAAAAATGAATTTCTTTCGAATTGTTTTGTCCTTTAATTTTTATTAACTCAGATTAATCTCTTTCTCCCTTTGTTTACATTAGCTGTTTCCTCATCAGAATATTTCCACAGCATTTTATGTCTGTTTTTATAACTGTATACAACTTTTTGTCTATCTAGGTTCGTGTATCTTCTTCTTTTGGAACACCACAGATTTCACAGAGGCTGCTTCCTCTCTTGGAACTTCAATCTATTATGGAAGATGGTAAAGTGAAATTACTTAAAGAATATTCTCTTTATAATGAATGTATTATCACAATAAAATTTCAGCAGATGCATTTTAAGCTGGTTCCTTATAAGAGTGGCACAGCTTGAGAAAATCACCATCATTGTGGGGAATAACCACTTCATTTAGAATAAGGATATTTAGAAGGTCTATCCAAAGTCCTAGAAACTTTTCTCTAGGTGGTAACATTTTCAGGGTGTTTTAGTATATAGGCTGTATTTCCTTCCTCTTATTAACAGCTTTCTTCCTTTTCTGGTAACATATTTCCTAAATGACATCTTTTATACCACTTGTTGCATAGAAGCTATCATGAATAATATGCTGCAACTTATTTATATCTACCACATTATCTTTATCACTCTTTTAGTTAAGTATAATTTTATTTTTCATAGATTAGGAAATTTCATGAAATACAACTATATAACATAATTAGAAAAATGTTGATTTTTTTAAAATAAGAAATTTTGTGTCAGGCAGCAGCTTGAATTCATTGAAAGTACTGTGTCATTTCCCAAGTGCACTGTCTTACTCTAATCCTTTTATTTAATTCTTGGCTCATGTTATTACCCATTCGCAATGCTTGTCATATGTGTGTTTATGCATGTAAGCATCTATATGTCAGTGCCATTAAATTAGCCTAGATATATGCATATGTATTTGCAGTGCATGATTATTTTACATATATGAATGTGAGTGGGTGGATGTACAATATATATGTGTGTGTATGTTGGAGAGTATGTGTGTATGTATGAGGCAGCTGGATGGTGAATGCCATTAAATTAGTCAAATGTTTGTCATATATGTTAAATATGTACCTAAAAAAGTGTGTGTGTGTGTGTGTGTGTGTGAGTGAGAGAGACAGACAGACAGATAGACACACATGGGGGCAGGGATTTTTGCAAATCAACAAACAAAACACATTAAACACATCTTGTATTTTCTACATCACAATATTATTGGGTCCCCACCTGTGGATTAGGAACTCATGGGGTTTACAAAATTATGACAATTTATTCCATTCAAATATTTTCTCAATTATGTATGTGTTTATTAAAGATTAAACTGCACTAAAACTTTTTGGACATCTATTTACACACACACACACACACAGGTGTGCAAGCACACAGACACGCACTCACACACACCCACACATGCACACCCACACACCCACACACTTTTAAAGGCAATGGCATTCTACTGCATTTTATAATCTGGACAGTAGATATTTTTCATTTATTTTATTCCTGTGTGGATTATTGGGCTGATCTCAAGTAGTCAGGGACCTCAGTGAAAAAGTTCTCGAAATCAACATGTCATCTGGAAACAGGGTTATCAGTAGGCCTCTGCCTTTTGGACTCTGAGAAGTATGTCCTTTGTGATACCACTACTTTCATGTTTATGATCTCTGAAATTGCCTTATTTTATCAATTTATTGTCATTTTACTTTCCCATCTGTCTTGCAACCCCAAACTTTCTTCCTTGCCATTCTGTGACCTTCGATTCCTTGTCTTGTCAGCTCTTTCCCCGGTCATCACCCCTGCACTGTCTGTGTCATTCTCTCTTCCTCATCTTGACCACTTGGTGAACCATTTAAATGGCACTGTCTTCATCGTCTGCTGCCTTCACTCCCACACGCATGCTGCTGAATAAACCTGGAAAAAATCTCAAAACTATGCTGCCTGAGTCCACCACATTTATTATATTACATAACCTCAACTGGGTGCCCATTGCAGCAAAGCTGTTGTTTTATACATCCTTAATAAATTCACTACCCTGCTTATCAGAGCAGCTCTTCCAAAGCTTTTGATCCCTCATTAAATGTCTCATGGCTCCTCCTCCCCTCACCTTCTCAGCTGAGAACTTTGCCTCATATTTTACTTAAAAAAAGAAAGGAAGGAAGGAAGAAAGAAAATCCAGGCCATTTGCTGAGAGCTCCTTCTTCTTATGTCCCACCACCCAGATGCTTTCTGCTTTTTTCTGCTCCTTCATACCTGTCTTATATAATGAGATAGCCCTACTCCTTGCCGAGGGAAACCCTTCTACATGCACAAGCAGTGCCATTGTATTCCATCTTCTTCAGAAGATTGTCCTCTCCAACATCTCCATTCTCATTCAGTCTCTTTGTCTACTGGCTGCTGCTTTACTTGCCTGCAAATTCCCTTGTTTCCCCGTCCCTTTAAAAAAAAACCTTTTCTTGATCCACCCGTTCCCCCAGCCATTGTCTCGTATCTCTTCTTGCTTCTGTAGCTAAACTCCTTGAATGTGCTCCCATCTGCAGGAGGTGCCTCCACATCTGTTCCTTTTACTTCTTAACTCTCCACATTCTGCCTTCCAACCTAATCATTAAATCATAACTACTCTTTCCAGAGTTATTATCTTTTAATTGCCAAAGCTAATGGCCCCTTCTGCTTTTGACACTAGATATTTTCTCTTTTCTTAGTTTTTACGATACTTCTGTCTCCTGATTTTCTTCCTAGCTGAGTCCTTCTCATCCTCTTTGCCAATTCTCTATCCAGGTTATACCTACTGACATGGGTGTCTCCCATGCTCAATACTTCTCCCTCAGTAGTATTTCACTTGGTGATTGTATCATCTGCTATGGTTTCAGTTACTATCTTTATGCCAATAATTCTCAGTTTTACTTATCTAATCCTAACCTTTGTGCTGACTTCTAAATTTGCATCTTTAACTGGCTATTTTATATCTCAACCTGGAAATCTTGTAGACGTCTTAAACTCAACGTGTTAAAAAATGAGCTTATTATCTTAATTCCCCCCTCTCCCTTCCTGACTTTCCTTACTGTTTAGGGAGCACTATCATCCTCTCAGGCCCACAATCTTAGGTATTATTCTCAGCTCTTCCCTCTTTCTTATCCCTTATATCCAGTTTGTTGCCAAGTTCTGTTGATTTTATGTTCACACCATCTCTCACACTTAACACCTTTTTATCCTCTGGCACTGCTTTTACCTCGATTCAGGCCATCATCACCTCATGCTTGGAATATTGCATTAGCCTGCTGCTTGCTCTCCCTGCCTCAAGTTCCACTCCAGCCCAGTTCTTCCTCCATTCAGCTGTCAAAGTGACCTTCTTAAAGTACGACTCTGACTATGTCACATCCCTACTCAGAAAACTCCAGTGGTTCTCCATTGCCTTCAGGACCAGGCCTTTATATTCTGATCACCCTGCCCTCCCTGCACGTGCACATGTGTACATGTGCGTACACACACACATTCATGCACACACCCTTTTCAGTCTTCTTATACCTTATGCTTCTTCATTTACTCTGTGATCCAGTGACATTCCTCAAACAAGACGTTCCAGCCCCCAGCATTTTTACTGCCTGCTCCCCCCCCCCCCGCCTCCCCTTCTCATCTTTGCTTACTAGTTTTCTTGATTTCCCTCAAATCCCACCTTCTACAGAAAGTCCTTTGCAATCCCCTTTAAATCTAGTGCTTTCTCTCCGTTGGTTATTTCCAGTTTATCCTGTATGTATGCTGTTTGTACATAATTTTTGCATGTTATCTCTACTATTAAACTGTGTGAGCTCTTTGAGAGCAGGGAGTCTTTTACCGTTGTTTGTGTCTCTAGCACTTAGTGCATAGTAAGTGCTTAATGAATGTTATTGCCTGACTAATTGATGTTGTAACATTTACTCTTCTCTGTTGCCCTGCCGTTTCGCTAACTTGCTCTTCTCATCTTTGCTTATGGACATCTTTTTAAAAAGCATATTAAAGAATTCTCAGGAAAAAAAATTAGCATTATTCCAGTATATTCCTTAACATTGAGATAAGTACTTCAGTAAACATCATTAGTACATAAATGACCTTGGGTGCAAGAAACTTAATGTCATTTAATCTATAAAAGGAATATTCTGGGACCATGACTTCTGATGTCTGTCCCAACTCTGTATCATACTATGATCAAATGATATATGTTCAGGTTTAGTTGAGGCTACCAAAAATGCCACTTATTTCTGAGCACCTGTACCAGTAATATTGCTCTAAAGGCCAAAAGATTTAGACATGAGTGAACTTGCTAAGCTTGCTTGCTTGGGCATGTTTTGATTTGCAACACCTTCCTAAGTAACTTTTTAACAATGGATTGTGAGATAATATTGTGGAAAAGTTGTATTCCTCAGCTTGAGGCTTGCATATTGTTGTTGTTTATATATATATTTTGTATTCATTCCAGAAGGTTGTTTGTTCAGAGAGAATTTTAAGATCCTTTGAATGCATAATTATTTTAGTTCTTTAACTAATTTATTATTGGATTGTTGTCCCAGTATTTAAATGTTTATTCACAAATTAGCATTTTATTCTTTTTTATTAATAACATGTTATGACTTTCAGAATCTGAAGAGGAATTTTTTGATGCTCCTTGTAGTCCACTAGAAGAAATTCCTCATGTGCCAATTCCTACTAGTTCCAGTGTTCGACAAAGAAGGTCTCAGAAACAAGTGCCTACAAACTTGATTGATTTTATAATGAAATTTGAGATACCTGAGGTATGTATCATGGTAAAATTGAATAGATATTTCAGAAATTTAATTGTAATAATTTTTATTCATGTAACTTCCTGCTTCAGCTCTACCAGTAGAAACTGTTGTTTTCATCCAACTTTAGCTAAAAATCTAAAATGTGTTTTTTGTTATCTTTGTCTATATTTTAAAATTGACTTGTTTCTTGATTTAGGGAAGAAATCTTAAACTTTCTAGATGAAAATTCTGAAGCTATCCAATTGATGTTTCCTTTTTAATATATATCCAAACCCTGATGTAATTATACCTTATGTAATTAACCCAGATGTAATTATAACTTACTTAGAATCGTATTACACGGTAACAGCCATTTTGAAATAGTTGTCTTGACTAGGTTTTGACCATGGAACTTCTCTTCTTTCCTTGTAATTCGCTTGGAATCATCCTTTCTTCTTCTCCTCCCTTCCACCTTTTTCTCTCCTTCCTTTCCATCCCCATTCTCCAAGGCTTGATACTGTATGGGTTGGTTTATCTATTTTTTTCTGCTTCATTTATCACTAGATCTTATCCATCATAGAGAACGAGGTGGCAGAATTGGGGTGGGGTGGGGTCTGAGTTTAAAAACTGTTAAGTTTTTTGTTGTTCCCTTCCATTCCTCCAATATTTCCCACCCAATCTTTTTTTTCATCCTCCAGCCCCTGGCTTAATTCTTGTGATGAAGGCCATAGAATTCCCATGTCTGATTTTTTTTTTCTGAAAAACAGATAAATTTTAAAACATATTAGTCCTTATTATAAAATTTTCCAATTGTGTCTACACAAAAAAAGAGCAGAGTTGAGAAAAGAGCCTTGGAAATGACCTCATAATTGGTCTCCCTGTTTCCAATCTCCCCTTGCTCCAATTTATCCGCAACATTGTCGCCTACATGATTATCCCTAAATAGGAACCATGTCATTCCCCTTTCCCTCTTCAGCTCGAGTGGCTCTCTATACCTTTAGGTATAATGTAGGCCCTCTTGTATTGGCCTTTAAAGCCCTTAGCAGCTTGCCCCCAGCCTGTCTTTCTCGCCTTATTGTATATTGTTCCTGTCCTGTACGATCCATCCAGACTTTCCTTCTCTATGTTACATTTATTGGTGCACATGTAATATCACCCACGTAAAATGTAAACTCCTTGAAATTGTTATTTTAAATTCTTTTTAGCATCTAGCCCAGTGCCTGCTACATTCTAGGGACTTAGCGAATGCTTGTTAGTTGATTGCTCAAAAAAGCTTTAACAAAGCATGTCAATGGAAAACTGACTGAAGACTAAGAAGCTTCCCTGAAAGATTCTATTATCAGGACTCCCAGTTTCTAGAATTCTCTAAACAACCTTCCCCCCCCCCCCATTTTCAGGAGCCTTTGTCCCTGACTCTCAGTTCCCATTCTTTTTATCCCAGTGTGTTATTATGTGTTTGCTTTTGGAAACCCTTTTCTCATCTTGAAGTTATGAGGGCAAATCCTTAACTTCTCCACCCTGTCAGATGGAAACAATACGGCAAAATCTTGTTCACATTTAAGGGTGGGTTGAACTCTCTTCTTGAAGTTGGACTTGAAAAAGTATTTAATCATAGAAATATTGTTCCCTGTGTTAGCATTTGGAGGGCAGGGAGTAGCTCCTAGAGAAGTGAATACACCTATCTAGAGATAGCTAGGCGGTATGTTGGATAGAGTGCTGGGTCTGGAGTCTGAGTTCATATTTAGCCTGGGTAAGTCATTTAACCTTTGTCACTCTTGATTTCCTTAATTGTAAAATGGGGATTATAAAAGCACCTACCTTCTAGGGGTGTTGTGAGGATCAAAGGAGAAAATATTTGTAAGGTGCTTAGCACAGTGCCTGGCACATAGTAGGTGATTAGTAAATATTTCATTCCTTCTTTCCTCCCTCCCAGGAAGACTGGGGATATAGACATGAAATGCGTTGTGTACTGTGAGACATGGCTGTTATATCACTTGGCTTTTATTAAAGGTTTTCCTTTGTTACAAAGAAGAGCTTTGTGTGGAGGAGCAGGGAGTTACAAGGAAAGGTTTAAGCCATCCAGAACAAAGTTACAACATTTAGGAAAAAAGGTTCAGAAGGAGATGAGGTTGCCAAGAAAGGCTAGCTACAATGAAGAAAGGCTTTTGTTTATTTTCTTTAAAATAGAACTAAAAGACAGCAGAATTTGCATCAAGAGCTATGACCACTGTTTATTCCTGGTTAATGATACTGGGGTATATTTCATCTTTGTAGAGAAGTAGTGAACCATGAATGTAAGATGTTACTTTTGATTGCCATGATAACTTTTTTTATAAGGTAGGTTAATGAAGGAATATTGAAAAATGGCTGTGGTGAAATGTACATCAACAAAACATTACAAAAAAGTAAAGATTTCCCCCTTTCAAAGGCAGAGGAGAGATTAATTGGGTGAAGTGTTGCGTAACTAGGCTATTTTTTTTTTCAGTTTTCTGAAAAAATAAGAGAAGTGAATCTTCAAACTTTGGATTCCAGTGATCTTGTTTTGATGTCTGGGAAAATTATAGGATAAATTAGAAAAAGAAATTATCATCACAGAGAGCACTGAGCACTTGGAACTGAACCATACTGGAGTGGGGGCAGGCCCAGGGCTGAATCACCAGTTGCAAAGGTGATTTCTGTGCCTCTCAGCCCAGGATGGGAGTCTGTGGGAGCTAGGAGAGATAGCAGCGCAGAGCCTGTGGCCATGGCAGCAGTTACTCCTAGGGCTCTCAGCCCCCAATCTAAAGGTTTGAAACTCACCTTCTTGAACTTCTGGGAGCCGTGATGACCAGGTAAAATGGCTGTCATCCCTCCCTTGAGTAACTAGAGAATACTGCCCTAGGAGAAACTCTGGAATAGAAGGGCCAGACGTGGGGGTTCAGTAATCTTTTAGCTCAGGAGGCTAAGGAGACCAGTGCAGGAAGGGAGGCATCCCAGCAAGCCCTACCTTAGCCAGTGAGTGGGAGTTGCTGAACCCCAGGGGGGTGGAGCCAGCAAGTGCCATCACCAGGGTTCCAGGCATGCCTTTGCACAGCTAGGGGAATTAGCAGACACCATTGGAGATGGCTGAGACCACCTGTGCTACAGGGCACCCTAGGGGAGGAGGAGGCTTCCAGCAGCTAGACCACCCCTCCCCCACACTTCACATTCTAACCAGGGGAAACTCAGAAAGACTTCACTGGGCCTTGATTTTTGGCACACACCAGGCACCTTCAGCTCAGCACCAGGTAAGTGGCAACTTTATATAGACTCTAGCTGACAAAACCAGAGGCCACAGCACACAAAGCCAGTAACCAGACCCATAGCTCCCAATGTAAGAAGCTTGGGACAGAGCCCCTCGGGCCCCAGAAGGAAAGAAAGGGGGGGGTGGTTAGAAGGGAGATGAGAATAGACAGCAAAACTGTCTAGTGGGGGATCTCAAACTCCTCTTCTCTGAACTTGATAAATCTAACCTCAAAATAAGCAAGAAAGAAGTTAAGGAGGTAAATAGAATTTTAGAAAAGGTAGATAAAATAGGCCTCTGGAGAAAAATGAATGGGGATAGAAAGGAATATACCTTTTTCTCAGTGGTACATGACACGTACACAGAAATTGACCATGGGTCACTAGGGTGTAAAAACCTCACAGTCCAGTGCAGAAAGGCAGAAATAGTCAATGCATCCTTTTCAGGTCCCGATCCAATAAAAAGTATTTGTAATAAAGGGCCATGGAAAGATAGACTAAAAACTAATTGGAAACTAAGTAATCTAATCCTAAAGAATGAGTGGGTCAAACAGCAAATCATAGAAATAATAACTTCATTCAAGAGAATGACAGTAATGAGACAACATACCAAAACTTATGGGATGCAGTGAAAGCAGTTCTTAGGGGAAGTTTTATATCTCTGAATGCTTACGTGAATAAAATAAAGAAGGAGATCTGTGAATTGGGCATGCAACTGAAAAAGCTAGAAGAAGAAGAAATTGAAAATCCCCAATTAAATACCAAAGTGTGGGCTCTTTGACCTTGTTGACTTCTTTTGGCTGTATGTTTTTATCTTCTTTGTCACTGAAAAAGATTCTATAGTTTGAGTCTTTTTTAGCTGCCTGTTCATGTTCCTAGCCAACTTCTTGACCCCCGAGCTTTTTGTCAGGCTATGACTGCCTTCAGAGTGGCAAGTGCTTTGTCCCAAGCTTCAGGTGTCTAGCACTGCTGTTTTCAGAGCTACTTCTACACAGCGAGCTCTGCCACACCAGAGCTTCTCCTTCCCCAAGAACCACCAACCAAGAACATGACCCAGATCCAAGCAGGGCAAAGCTAGAGAACCCTGCCTGTGTGCCAGCAAGGTGCTCCCTGTACTCCCACTCTGATCCACCACTTGATTCCTCCCACTGAGTGGGCCTGGGCCCAGAAGTAGCTGCAGCTGGAGCTCTGGTAGCAGCTGCTGGAGCTTCCTGCTACTGCAACCACACCACCTCTGCCACCCGGGAACTGGGGCCCGATCATGTACTTCTCTCACCCAGATCTAGCCATTTTCCCAGTGACCTGCTCTGTTGTCTTTGGCGTCTGTGGGTTGAGAAGTCTGGTAACTGCTACAGCTCATTGATTCATGGCACTGAGGCCTCCCCTACTGGATCTCTTACTGGCGTGCTCATTCCTGGTGTGGTCCGCGCTGGACTGGAGACCCAGTGACCATCCTGGCAGTCCTGGGCTGGAGACCTGCTTCCCTCTGTTATTTTGTGAGTTCTTTAGCTCTAGAATTTGTTCAGAGCCAATTTTTACAGGTGTTTGGAGGGATTTGGGGGGGAGAGCTTGAGCGAGTCCCAGTTTTCCAGTCGCCATCTTGGCTCTGCCCACCCTAGTGGCTTACTTCTTATTCCACCATCTTGGCTCCCAGAAAGAGGTATCCATGGTTTTATAGCTCTTTGGGCATAGTTCCAAATTACTCTCCAGAATGGTTGAATTAGTTCACAATTCCACCAACTGTGGATTAGTGTCTTAATTTTCCTGTGTTCTCGCTGGTGTTTATCATTTTCCTTTTCTGTCATGTTAGGTAATCTGAACAGTGTGGTGTAGGAGTTCAAAGTTGTTTTAATTTGTAATTCTCTAATCAGTAGTAATTTAGAGCATTTTCCATTTGATTGTAGATAGATTGATTTCTTCTCATGAAAACTGCCTGTTCATATTCTTTGACCATTTATCAATTAACGAATGACATGACTTCTTATAAATTAGACTCAGTTCTCTAGATATTTGAGAAATGAGGCCTTTATCTGAGAAACATGCTATAAATTTTTTTCATACTTAATGATTACTCTGTATTTCCCTCCATCCTATTTTTACCCCTGTTTATCCTATTCTCTCTTCTTTCAATCTGCCATCTTCAAAAGTACTTTATTTCTGACTATTGCTTCCCCTAATTAGCCCTCCCTTCTATCAGGCTCTCCCTTGCCCCACCTCATTCTTATCTACTTCTTTCCTGCAGTGTAAGACAGATTTCTATGTCCAACTGAGTACATATCATACCCTTTTTTTGGGCAAATTCTGATGATAATAAAGTTCAAGCACTCTCTCCACTTTCTCCTTCACTATAAAAGCTCTTTCATGTCTCTTTTATGTGAGATAATTTACTCCATTCTACCTCTCCCTTTTCCCTTCTCCCAGTGCATTCCTCTCTCCCACCCATTAATTTTAATTTTTTAGATAATTATCCTGTTATATTCAACTCCCACCCATGCCCTCTGTCTATGTATACTCCTTCTAACTACCCTAATGAGAAAGTTCTTAGGAGTTACAAGTATCATTTTCTCATGTAGGAAAGTAAACAGTTTAACCTTATTGAATCCCTTATGAATTTTCTTTTGTTTACCTTTTTAGGCTTCTCTTGTGTCTTGTATTTGAAAATCATATTTTTGGTTGAGTTCTGGGCTTTTCATCAGGAGTACTTGAAAGTCCTCTATTTCATTAAATGTCAGTTTTTTTCCCCCTGAAGGATTATACTCACTTTTGCTGGGTAGGTGATTTTTGGTTGTAATCCTTGTTCCTTTGCCATTCAGAATATCATATTCTAAGCCCTCTGATTTTTTAATGTAGAAGCTGCTAAATCTTGAGTTATTGTGACTGTGGCTCCACAATATTTAAATTATTTCTTTCTGGCTTCTTGTAATATTCTCTCCTTGACATGGGAGCTCTGGAATTTGCCTTTAATATTCTTGGGAGTTTTCATTTTGGGATCTCTTCCAGGAAGTGATTAGTGGCATCTTTTACTTTCTTTTTTATCCTCTGTTTCTGGAATATCAGGGAAGTTTTCCTTGATATTTTCTTGAAATTTGATATCTAGGCTTCTTTTTTTTTTTAAATCCTTGTTTTCAGATAGTCCAAATATTCTTAAGTTATCTTTCCTCTATCTATTTTCTCGGTCATTTGTTTTCCAATGAGACAGTTTGAATTTTCTTCTCTTTTTTCCATTCTTTTGATTTTATTTCATTGATTCCTCATGTCATCTTTAGCTTCCATTTGCTCAATTCTAATTTTTAAGGAATTATTTTCTAAAGTTAACTTTTGTACCTCCTTTTCCATTTGGCCAGTTTTACTTTTTAAGGAGTAATTTTTTTCCAGTGATTTTTTTCTGTTTGGCCAATTCTCCTCCTCGAGGAATTCTTCTCTTCAGCGAATTTTTGTATTTCTTTTTCCCCTTTGGTTGATTCTTCTTTTTAAAGTGTTCTTCTTTTCTTTGGGTGTTTGTTCCTCTTTTATCATTTGGCCTATTTTGTTTTAGTTTTCTTCAGTATTTTCCTGTGCCTCCTTTACCAAGCTCTTGACTCTTTTTTTCATGTTTTTCTAGCATCACTCTTTTTTTTTCCTTTTTTTTCCTTTTTTGTCTTTCTTATTTGATTTCATAATTCTTTCTGAGTTCTTCCAGAAATTCTTTTTGGGCCTGACAAGAATTCGCATTTTTCTTTTAGGCTTCAAATGCAGTAATTTTTACTTTGTTGTCTTCTGAGTTTGTGTTTTGATCTTCCCTGTCACTATAGTATTTTTCTGTGGTCAGGTTATTTTTCAGTTTTTGCTCATTTTCCCAGCCTATTTCTTGACTTTTAACTTTATGTTAAAGTTGGGTTCAGCTCCTAGGGTAGAGCGTGCACTTTCCAAAGTTTCAGGTTTTTTGTGCAGCTGTTTTCAGAGCTAGATCAGGGGGTCTGTAAGTTTTCACTTCTTCCAAGGTGGAATGAGTTGAGGAGAGGTGTGTTTACTACTATACTAGACTCATGCGCTGGTCTGTGAGCTACCACAAGCACTCTTTTCGGCCCTAGAACTGTGACCAGGGTTCTCACTCTCCTGGGGGGTTGCAAGTGTTGATCTACTAGTACTCATTCTCCTGTTCTCCCTGTGACTGCAACCCAGTACTGTGAGCCAGATTTGAGTATGGGAAATGCAACAGAGTCCTGCACCCAGTGCAAGCAAAGGGACCCCTGTAATGTTCTTCATTGTCTGACCTCCTTATTGTCTCCTTATTGAGAATACCAGAGGCCTCTGCTGCTATCACTGATTCAGTCCCCCACAAAGGGCTCCTGCTGTTTTGCTGGGACAGGGCCTGTGCTAGCTGCTTAGCACTGAACTGTCTTCCACTCTCATCCTAATGCAACCAACATTTCCTTTTGACCTTTGAAGTTGTCTTAGGCTGGAAAATTGTTTCACACTGTCCTTTTGTGGATTCTGCCGCTTTTTTTTTGTTTTGAGGTGTCATTTAAAGATATTTAGAGGGGAATTTGGGAGAGCTTAGGCAAGTGCCTGCTTTTTCTCCACCATCTTGTCTCTTCCCCTAGACCCCTCGCTTTTGCAGAGTAGCAAGATGGGAGTATCTAGTCATATTTCTTCTTTGGCATGATACTTTGCAGTTTTGAAACATCTAGTTTTAATTATATTGTGGTTCCTTCCACTTGAATTATTATTGTCATTGGGTATATTTTCTTGGCTCTATTTATTTCACTCTGAATCAGATTACATAAATCTTTCCATATTTCTCTATAGTTATATTTATTGTCTCTGACAGCACAATAATAGTTATATTTGTGTACCACAATTTATTTTACGTTCCTCATTTGATGAGCATATACTTGCTTCGAATTTTTTGCAATTACGAAAAGTGCTGCTAACATTGCTTTGGTATGTATAAGGGCTTTCTTCTTATCAATGACTTTCTTATAAGCCTAGTAGTGTGGGATCTCTGGGCCAAGTGGTATGACATTTTTATCACTTTATTTGCATCTTTCTAAATTCCTTTTGAAAATGGTTGTATGGTTCATAGCTTCATCAATAATGCAATCATGTTCCTGTCTTCTAAAAAAAAACCCTAATATTGACAATTCTCATCTTTTATTTTCTTTGCCAATTTACTGAGTGTGAAGTGAAACTTCTGAGTTGTTCCAAATTGCATTTCTCTTATTATGTGTAATTTGGAGCATTCTTTCATATAGTTGTTAATAGTTTGCATCTCTTCTGAGCATTGTTTGTTCATAGCCTTTGACCACTTATCCCCAAACTTTTAGAAACACACACAGATGCGCGCGCGCGCACACACACACACACACACACATACACGTCTTCTGGTTTTCTGTGTATTTTGCATACCAAACTGTGATCTGAAGAATCTACACCAGATAAACTCGTTAATGAAAATCTGTGTCCAAATTCTTATATGTGGTTGGATGAATCGTTAATAGGGCTTATTCATAAGTAAATATAATTTGTTCAGCCATTATAGAAGGATAGTATGTTATCCCCAGAATTAAAGAGGTGGAAGAGAACAGAGTGGTTTATGTTTAAGGTATTGTCCCAACCTCAAGATTTTTCCTGAATTTTAAACACATTTATTTTAAACACCAATATTCTGGTCTTTTCATATGTCTTGAAAACATAGAATTCCACAATCACTAAAGAATCAAAGTTATGAGTCACCAGTCACCCGCTCAGCATTTATTTAGTCCTCACTCTGTGCCGGGCACTATGCTAAGTGCTGGGGTTAGAAAGAAAGGCAGAAACAGTTTCTGCTTCCATAGAACCCATATTCTGATGGCGGAGACAGTTGATAGCTATGTCCAACTAAGATATCTACAAGGTAAATTGGAGGTAATCTCCGAGGGAAGGCATTAGCCTTGAGGAACACTTGAAAGGGCTCCTTGGAGAAAACAGAGTTTTTGCTTAGACTTGAAGGAAGCCGAGGAAGTCATGAGATGGAGATGAGGGAGAGAGTTCCAAGGAAGGGAGCACAAGCCTATGCAGAAGCACTGAAACAGAAGCTGGAACATCATGTGCTAAGTCTAGCCAGTAGACTAGAGTAGCCTGAGCGAGTAAGAGATTTTATGTTTGTTTCCGCGTGTAATAGGGAGCCATTGAATTTATGAGTAGGAAGGCCAAGTCCTCAGAACTGTACTAAGGAGGAAGTGGAGGATGAACTGCAGTGGGGGAGAGACTTGAAGCAGAGAGATCCGCCAGTGCGCCAATGAAAGAATCCACTAGGGGGAGATAAGGGTCAACACTGGGGTGGGTGGTGGTGGTGAGGGGCTGCTGTGTCAGAGAAAAGAAGGGGATGTATACTAGAGATATTGTCTACATAGAATTGACAGTGCTTGGCAGCAGATGAGGTTTAGGAATGGAATGAAAGGAGTTGACAGTGACACCTACGTTGTAACCCTGGATGACATTAGGAAAAAAGAGAGGATTTGGAGAGTAAAATAATGAGTTAGTTTTTCAACATGTTGATTTAAGATGTCTAGGGGATAGATAACCTATTTGAAATATCCAGTAGATAGTTGGAGATGTGCAACCAGATGTCAGGAGAGAGCAACTTAGATAAATACTAGACTAAATAGATCTGAGAATTGTCATACAGGGAGTAGAGAAGAAGTCTTGAGATAGACCCATAGTTGTTAGTGGGCACAACCTAAATGAGGATCCAGCAAAGGAAAATTAAAGTTTTCTGATAAGACAAAACAGAAAAAAGCAATAATCCGTAAGACCACAAAACATCCTAAATAGATGTGTGATTTTACCATTAAAGATCACAGCTTTAAAAAAATTAAAAGAGTAGTATATCATATTTTGTTTCTGGATATGAGTAGGAATTGTATGAGGAAATGAACAGGAAAACCAGAAAAGGGATAGAGAAAATTACTGAAGATAAAATTTTTAACTGAGAAGTGTAAAAAGAAGGCCAGTTTTGAAATTTGGTCAGTTTTTTCTTTGCTGGATGCTGGTTTTTTGTCTTTTTTTTTATATACTATGCTTCGTCCTTTTTTTTTTTTTTTTTTTTTTCCAAATATGAAGTCATGGTAATTGGTGTGCTGATATATGTTTAACAGTTGTTCTCTGAGCCAGCTAAGTGGACCAGTAGATAGAGTGCTGCCCCTGGAGTCAAGAAAATTTGAGTTCAGATTGTGTCTCAGACACTTAATTAGGTGACCCCAGGCAAGTCATTTTACCTCTGCCTCAGTTTATAGTGGTAAGGGTATTATCTACCTCATAGGGTTGTTGTGAAGATCAAATGAGGTAATATTTGGAAAACATTTAGCACAGTTCCTGGCACATATCAAGTAGTTAATAAATACTTATTTCCTTTCTGTCTTTCTGATAAAAAAACATCCATGCACAGCACATGTTTAAAAAAAATTTAATATTTATTAACATTTTCTCCATTGCTTTCCTAAGTCTAGACAATCAAAACAAATTGTTCCATGATTCTTAACATGTGACATTTTTTGAGGTGAAAATGCTCACACTGAAAATTTAACAGTGTGCTGACTCTTTGAAGCAGGTTCAAGCTGGCTGTAGTATACCCCTTTGCATTCAGTAATTAATTTTTTGCTGTTGGAGTGTGATGAAAAGGATCAGTGGGAAACCATTTTTTTCCCATATTGCACCTGTCTCTGATTATAAACTTAGAGAACTTTCTAGTAATTCTGTTGAAACCTACTCTTTGCTGATTGCTGTGGTCCCCACTGGTCTTTGTTATTTTCGTTTGTTTTTGTCTGTCCAATTGTTTTTCAGTTGGGTCTGACTCTTTCTGAGTCAAGAAGTTGACTTCGTAGTTTTTCTTGGCAGAGATACTGTTTTGCCATTTCCTTCTCCAGATGAGGAAAGTGAGGCAAAGAGGGTTAAGTGACTTGCTCTTTAAATAGTAAGACTGCATGTCAGAAGGGACCCAAAACCTAGTCCAACCTGTACTTGAATAGTAATGCCTTCAGTAGCGTTCTGGGCAAGTGGTCATCCAGGCCCTACTTGAAGACTGCTTGTGAGAGAGCAAGCTCCATTACCTTCTGAGACAGTCTAGTCCACTTTTAGACACATCTCTTAGGGAATTTTTCCTTATCCAGGGCTAAAATCTGTGTCTGCTGCGTGCATCCACTTACTGTTCTTGTTTATGTCCTCTGAGACCTAACAAAAACAAATCTAAAACTCTCTTCTATCAGAGAGCCCTTGAGATCCATTTTGGTTACCCTCCTCTCAGTGTTTTTAAATAGCAAGTATAGATTTTTAATCTTTCTTTTTCCAGTTCTGTAAATTTGATTGAGAAGCCACTTTTAAAAATTGCTGTGAAAAAAAAAATTGCAATGCATGGTTGTATATTTCTTTAGACAGGATTAATATTTGCAATTAAAAAGTAATGAAAAATGAAGTGACACTACTATGGCCATATTATGCATTTCTTTTATGGAATAGAAAGATCTTACTGCATTATTTCATTACAATTTTTTTTGTATGATTTTGATCTCACCTTTCTCTTTTACTTCCCCCACAGGTTTTAATTCAATGTTATCGCCTTATTGAAAATTTGGAGAAGCCTATGGTGGAACTAGATATTCTAGGATTAGGCACAGAGATTCAATTAAGAAGATTTGACATGAGAGCAAGTGCCTACCTGAAGGAAATTTGTTTAAAATGTCCGGAGTACCAGGGTATGATTCTCCCTGATTTGTTTTTGGGGGAAAATAAGTAAATAAAATAATTTAACAGATTATATCTGGGGAAAATTTATAAGCTGCTAAAACTCTAGATTTAGAGATAGAAGGGTCCTTAGAGGTCATCTAGTTCAACCCCTGGAAAGAATGCTTGCTTTGGAGTCAGAGAACCTACACTGAAAGCTTGATTTCTCTCACTAGTTAGTTATGTGACACTTGTCAACATATTTCTCTAAGTTGTATGTGGGTATCTAGAAGGAAATAAATATAAAATGTGAGTGAAGACAGAATCAACAAAACTTGGCAGCCATTTGGATTGCGAAGAGAAAATGAGGTAAGGCTGACTCCTAGGATTGTGAGTCTATATAAGACTTCCTACTTTTTTTAATATTTGTTATTTTCAAGTTAAGTTGTTCTGATTCTGCTTATTTCACTTGTATCACTTTGTTCAAGTCTTCCCATATTTCTTTGAATCCCTTATTTGTCATTTCTTTTGGTAAAATATTATTTCATTACATTTATATACTATAGCCATTTCTCAATTGATGGGCAGCTATTTTGTTTCCAGTTCTTTGCTACTACAAAAAGTACTGCTACAATTACTCTTGTACAAATGCGTCCTTACCCTCTATCTTTGATCTCCTTGGGCTATATACCTAGTAGTAATATCTCTGGATCAAAGGGTATGTACGTTTTTCTAACTTTGGTGCATAGTTCCAGATTTTTTTCAGAATGGTTGAACAACCAATTCACAGCTCTACTCACCCTACGTTAGTGTACTGGTCTTCCCACCACCAATTCTACAGTTGCTCTGAGTTCATATCTTTCTTTCACCTTCAGAGAGAAAGACTTGAAGTCAGGCCTCAGGTAATAACAGATATTTTTGGAAATAGTACTATCTAGAATATAAGGAATCTCAGCTTTGTTCCATGCTTTAGGGAGACTGGGGGAGAACTGCTTTGCTGTGAATAACCCGTAAATGGGCAGTGACTCAGATAACTAAGTAATTTGGAAGAAATCAGTGACTTTACCAGCTAGTTGTCACCTCTTATCCCACCCCTCCTGTGGCCTGAAACTCATGTATACAAAATTAGCCTTTTCCCTGGAACCATTACTAGGGCAAGGTGAGCATAGTATTATCTTTTTCTTTTCCACAGGAGCTGTTGAGTTTTTTGTCCTGCTTTTGTGACTCTCTTTTCCCTTTAAGAGTGCCCTTGATTGCTGGTTCAATATTAGGAAAACTATCAGCATAATTGATCATATCAACAGTAAAACTAGCAGAAACCATATGATTATCTCAATAGGCGCAGAAAAAATTTTTGACACTACAACACCCATTCCTATTAAAAACACTAGAAAGCACAGGAATAAGCAGAGTCTTCCTTAAAATCATAAGTAGCATCTACCTAAAACCATCAGCAAGCATTATATGTAATGGGGATAAGCTAGATGCATTCCCAGTAAGATCAGGGGTGAAACAAGGATGTCCATTATCACCCCTATTATGCAATTTGGTACTAGAAATGTTAGCTTTAGCAGTAAGAGTAGAAGAAGAAATTGAAGGAATTAGAATAGGCAAAGAAGAAACTAAGTTATCACTTTTTCCAGATGATATGATGATTTACTCAAAGAATCCTAGAGTAAAAGAAAACTACTTTACATAAGACTGCCCATGATTTTCATTTGAACTTGATTTTACAGTATAAAACTATTCAGAGTTGTGCTAGGAGTGGAACACATCTCGTATTCCTCTAAAAATGTCATTGAGTAGCATTTGGAGAGAGATTATATATGCCTTTTACAAACATTATGCTCTCTCTATTATTTTTGGAAGTCATTTAACTGATTGCATAGTAGTCACAAAGCATACAAGGCCTGTTCCTTTTCTTTGTGGTACACCAAGTCACGAGAAAGATTTTTGAGTAGTAGAGGTTTGCATACAAGGTACCTGGTGCATCAACTTCTTGTCCCTTATATAGCTTATAATACTTATACAGCCGTTCTTTTCTGCCTCCATCATCTTGTAGTGAATAGATGTGGGGGACCTCAAGTGTTGAATTGGAGTTTTCACCAGTAGTGGTTGGCTGCTATATCCTCTATTCATTTCCCTAAGTTACTCTTTTAATCTGATGATCGTTAGGTAAAAACATTCCTCTTTCTTAACATAGTTGAGTCATAGGATCAGAAACTTAGAGCTGCTGTGGGAACTCAGAACCATGTAGTCCAGTCTCTTTATTTTACAGATGAGGAACAGACCCATGGAGGTACAAATGGACTATTTTGTAGTAATGTAGTAAGCACCAGAGGTGGAATTTGAACCTAGGTCCTAGAAAATTCCTCATCTTTTGTCATGCTCCCAGCACCTTTAAAAAGCTATCTGTAGACAGTGTGTTATGTTAATAACAATCTGAAAAGAGCATACAGCTGGGCACATAATTGACACTTAGCAGATATTTACTGATTGGTGAACAAAATGAAACTTACAGCAAAATTAATTTGATTCATATTTCAGTCAATAAACATTTATTACTTGTCAAGACATAGCACTAGTGTCTTAATGGTATCTTTATTGAAGTTTTCTTTAATGTGGCAGAAATAACCCTGAGTTCTCTTAAGCTGTATCAAAAGATTACCTCTGACAGGTCCTATCAAATTAGACAAAGGCTTTGAATATGGGCCTGAGGATGGTGCTGTCAGAGAGACTAAGCTGGCTACATCAGGAGAGACTCATCACTAGGTTGATCACAGGGGTGATGATTTTTTTGTGCTCTAGTAATTATAAATATTTGAAATATAAGAAGTGTTTAATACCATGTATGTGTAGGTGCACATGTGGACAAAATCATTGACCTGTAGAATCATTTGGCATAATTGGTAATCAGTCAGTTCATGAATATGACTTATTTGTATTAGTTTCATAGTCTAAGGGTTTTTTCTTTCAGTTTTTCTCTTTAATTCTCTAGTATTAGTAAGTGGTAACGGATCAGTAGTTTTTCTTGTCTTCTCATATAATTTAATGCCCATCATATGTAAGTACATTCATTCTATTCTCCAACAGCTAGAACTTCCTGTAACTTTTTGCCGTGTTTCCTTAACACTACAGAACTGAGGGTCTCTATGCCTTAAGCACATAGTGTTCTTTCCTCAACTTCTTCTCCCCATAATACCCACATGCCTGCTCCCTGTTTTCCCTATTCATGTAGAAGTGCTAGCTAAAGCTGAGCTAGACACTCCAGCAAGAGGCAGTGTTGTGGCTGCTACCTAGGCTGAGGATGCTGTCAGAAAAATCAACAAAAGACACCATAAAAAATTAATTCTGAATCTCCTGAAACTTGGCATCCTGGAGATAGGAGAAAGGTTAGGTGGTGGGAGAAACTGACAAGGCAAGTTCCAGAGCCTGAAGCAGACATATGTTCCTTCATTTCCAATATTCCCAGAAAATAGAATACTGTCATCCAAGGTTAGTGTTCCTTAGCCCCATCCGTTGGGCTGTATAAGCTGTACAGGTACTCTTGTTATCTTAAATCTTATTTTTAGCTGTTTTCCCATATAAGGTAGTTTTTTTAAATTTGTTTTTAGATGAAAAGGGTAAACCAGTATATATTGTCACAACCCTGGATAATACAGTAGAAGATCTGCTAACCCTGGAATATATTAATGTAAGTAATTATTGGTGTATTCAGCTTATGTGATGAATATATAGTTGAAAGTTTTGTGTAGATCACTTTAAAAATCCGATCATATTATTCCTGAAATGATAATTTTTCTTTATTTCTTTCTCATTTTATTCACAATTATTTGTTATAGCTCTTATTTTTGTACCCTTCAGCATCTTAACCAACAAGCATCAAATGCTTACTGCATGCCAGTCACTGTTTAAGCACTAAAGATACAATTTGCAAAGAATAAATAATTTTAAGGAGCTTACATTTTGATAGGGAATTCAAGAAGTACATGTATTAAAACAAATACAGCATATATATAAAGTGAATAATTATAAATGTATTCAAAGTTGTTAAATACAAGGTATTTTGGAATGGAGTTCACTAGCATTTGGGGAGTTGGGGAGAAATCAAGATAGAATTCATGCAGATGGTTCTTGAGCTGCATCTTAAAGGAAGAGAAGAGGAACTGTATAAGGCTGAGATAAGGGGAACATGCATTTCAGGAATGTGGGACATTCAGTGCAAAGGCACAGAGAGGTAGCAGATGAGTGATGTGTGTGAGGAATAGAGAGAAGGCCAGTTTGTCTGGATGGAAGAGTAAAGGAGAGATAGTAATATCCAATGGAAAATCTGAAAAATGGAGTGTAGACAAGTTGTGAAGAGCTTTAAAATCTAAACAGAAGAATTTATATGTGTTCTAGAAACAGTAAAAAGACATTGGAGCTGTTTGAGCAGGAGAATGACAGTAAGAAAGAGTACTTTGGAATTGATGTGTAGGATGAGTTGTAGTAGCTGAGAGACTTGAGGTAGAGACCAATTGGTAAGATTTGGCAATTGATTGAATATGTGGGGTATGGGAGAGTGAGGAGAGGAGAGTAACGTCAAAGTTAACCTAAGAGACAGAAAGGATTTGACAGAAATAATGACGTAGAATAGGGGACAGTTTGGTGTGAAAGATAATTTAGTTTGAGATGTCTCTGGGACACTACTTGGAAGTTTCCATTAGGCTATTGGTGCTGCAGGATTAGAGCTCAAGGGAAGAAAATGGGCCAGTGTTTCTGCACACATGTGTATAATATTCATATTATGTACACATAAATGTACACACACATATTATCTGCAATAATGTGTGAACAACCTGCATTTAAATGCTAGTTAAACCCATAGGAGTTGGTGTAGTTACCTATAGTGTGGAGGGAGAAGGGAAAAGGGCCTAGGAAAGAATGTTGGGCTTCACAATATCAAGGAGCTTGAAACAAGTCAATGAGAATTTGACCCACTCTCTGTATTTGTAATCTTGCATTTTTGTAGAGTGGTGATTCCAATAGTGGGGCTTACTTGTATATTGACAGCATAAAATTTGCTGAGTCTAGGATGGATGGAAGAGTAAGTATTAAGATTATATAAACAAAGAGTTAACTTTGTTTCAATGATAAGTACATTCCACCATGGAATATTTTAAAGAGACCTTTTGATGTATATTTTTGAGAATTTCTATTTGCTGTAAGATATGCTAATATACGCAACTAATGAACAGTGAACACTGATAATTTAGACAGATTTTAAAGTCCATAATTACTTGAAGTATTTACTAGTCCATTTTTATCAACTTGCCTTTTACAAAGGATGGATTAATAAATACTTATCCTGAATGATGTAGGTGCTTCTTAGTATTTTTCATAAAACAGGAAAGGTAAAATCATAGGGGATTGGGGAAACTTTTAAAAATTAAATCTAAAGACTATCTTTTTTAGACAAGTGATTTATTTTTTGGGCTAAAAACATTCGTACAAATTTATTTCATGGTATCAAGCAACATTAGCTTGCAAGTGGAAAATAAGTTCCTTTCAAAAACACGTTTGAAAAGTATTTGTGATTATAGTCAATAGCAAATTGTAGGTTTAGAGAAATTACATAGTATTTAGGTGCTTTGGGGATGATTTTACTGTCAAATTTTGCAGTTGATTATATAAAGATTTAGAATTAGATTTGAAGGGACTTTTTTTCATATTCACTACTTCTTACTTTTCTTTGTAGTATCTATCTTCATAGATAATTACATATACAAATGGAAAAGTTTAAACACATTATTTTAGGATTATAAATTGGTTATATGTTCATATGCCTCCTTTTTCTTTCTTCGTATAGGCTGATTCACATGGACCACACCTTAAAACTGCCTATAAGAATGTTTTACAGCTGTTAAAGGTATAGGTATACATTATAACCACAAGAAAATAAAAACCCTAGATATTTTATCTATGTTTCCAGTCAGTTGTTTTTGGAAATGATTATTTCTTACTAGATTGTAGCCTATGTAAAAACTTTATACTTTTAAAAATTTCTCCCTCACCCCCTTGGTCTTTTAACACAGTAGGTGCTTAATGACTCTTTGTTGTTGATCAGATAATGCAATTAACTTTGGTTCATAGGTAAATTTTTCCTCTTTGGATATTCATTTGCATACTGAAGCACTTTTGAGTATTATGAATTTTATAAATAATCTCCTTCCTGGAAAAGAAGTAAAATCACCCTCAGAAAGTCATATTGTGGAAACTGAAGACAAGGGAGAAATAATTAAGAAATTATGTAAGTTTTTAAAACTTAATTTCACATCTTATATTAAATAGAGGAAAATATTCTGAAGGTTATCCTATTAAATTGCATAATATAGGTATATATTATTGTTAATAAAATTCTACCTGGTCTAGATTGATCAGATCTAAATTGTTGTTATACCTGTTGTTGTTATTCCAGACCTGTGATTTCATCAATGTAGGAAACTTTTGGTATACAGACCCTTTGTGTCCTATGTACACGACACCATCCCACCTTTAGAGAGGTGAAAATTAGCACATGTAATTGATTACTTTTGTAGGCTAGAAAAATGTTTAAAGATGTAAAAGGAAAACCCTTTCATGATTTAAATGTATAATTACTAGACTACTTAAAGATTATCAAGTTTTAGTTTCAGCAGGTATTTGACAGTGACTGATTTACACTTTTTATGATGTCTACTTTTTTTTTTTGTAGGGGGGAAGGCAGGGCAGTTGGGGTTAAGTGACTTGCCCAAGGTCACACAGTAAGTGTGTCCGAGGTGGAATTTGAATTCAGGTCCTCCTGGCTCCAGGACCAGTCTACTTTGTTAAACAAGCATGGTTTTTTTGTTGTGTTTTTAATGCAGAGGCTTCTAAAACTCCAAGTTAGAGAAGAAATTTACTTTCACATATATCTAAAAGGAAGAAATGATATTTTCCTTAGTCTGAGAATTCCTAGTATGGGAGTTCCTTTACCAATTCAGATCACAGTCAAACTAAATTTACCAGTTTAGAGAACTCCCTGAGGTTCTCAAATCCTGGGTAGTATGCCCATCTTCACTTAAGCACCAGAGGAGAAGTAGGAGCTCAGGTTGTTTTGACTCTCCAAGTTAGCCCTGTTTCCACTGGATCACGCTGCTCTGCCACTTGATTCATATTTCATTATTTCCTGACCTGATATTTTGCTACCCTGCTGACTTGACTAATTTTAAAAATAGTCCATCGTATTTGATAATTGTATTGCATTGCATCTACAGCTTCCAAGATATATAAGACTGAAGAGGTAATTACCCTAAAGGTCGTTGCTGAGCTGTCTTGCTTATATATCTATATTGAAGACCAAAGATACAGAATTGCTGAAATTACAATTGAAGGTAACAAATTTTAATAAAAATTAAATTAAAAAATTTTAATTTGGAGTAGATATTAATCAATACTTTTTTGTCTCCTTAGGGCTTGATTCACAGGTGGTAATGAGAAACACCATAACCGAAGTAAATGTCAACTTGAAAAATATAATTATTTTAGATCCTGATGAAATGGCCTTATATAAAAAGGTGAGAATATATGTTTATCCACTGACAGCGAACAAGAAAAATCAGCTTAATTGATTTGCCTTTTATTATTTTGGCTTTGGGCTGTTTCTTGCTTCTTTTTGTATTCCCAGAGCTTAGCAAAGTACTGGCATGTAGGAGGCATTTGATAAATGTTTATTGACTGATAGGCATTTTTTTTGAGCATGTGACTATGGAAATATGGTTCTCTGAAAACCAGTATAGTTTTAACTGGGGTGTTACATTCTTTGCCCATATAGTAAACTGACTGTATTTTTTGCTACCTACACACCAGTATGGAGTAGTCAAAGGTAGATACACTTATTTCATGCTCCTAAATCCCCATGGTACATTTAGGATCTCTCATAACCACTCATGGATAGTAAACAAGTCAGACTTGGGTATCTTGTCCTGGCTCTCTCTACCTTGGGGAGGCTATTATGACCCTGAACCGACTCCAGAGTTTATGAACATATGCTGAGGGGGAAAGTAGTTTGGGGATCTTTCTTCCCCTTTTTTACCAGTGTGATAACTAGATTGTGGTGGCTTTGGGTTGAATTTTAGCATCCTTTAGAATAAATTGAAATCCTGGATATAGTGTGAGAAAAGTAACTATCCTAATCATGCTATGGTTTTTAGAAGCCCAAGAACTAGTTTTAGAGCAGAATGGATCTGTTCAGAGAACCTTCAGTCTTGTTGAGTTCAGTCTAGATCCATCTGGGATATCTATTGGCTTTACAGGCTGAGCTGGGGTCAGCATCTATCTTCTCATACAACTATAAAAAGGACCATGAGCTTTAGTGCCTGGGAAGACAACATTATGATCAGTCTCTACTAAATGTTACTTTTGATGCAACTTGGATGGTCCGATTACATAATTTTAAGAGTATTAATATTTTTTTCTTTTTTGTATCGCCTTTATTTTGAAATATATATTTCATCTCTTATCCCTTCCCAGGAAATCTTTTGTAACAAAGAATAAAAAAAAATAGGGAAAAAAAACCACGTCAGTAAAGCAAACCAACACGTTAACTGAGTCTAGCAGCATCTACAATTTTCATAAACACTGTGCTCTAATCTGAAAGGGTGGGAGAGAGCATTTTTTTCTTGTGGGGCCAAAAATTAAGTAATTTGTTCCTAGTGCTTTTCTTCATTTTTTAGTTTTATATGCAAATTACATGTAGAAAGAAATTTTAACATTTATTTTTTAAAACATTGAATTGCAAATTCTCTCCCTTCTTTTCTTCCCTCTCCTAAACCCCCTCTCTGAGATACCAAACAATTTGGTATAGATTATACATGTATACCCATGCAAAGCATTTCCATATTAATCATTTTGTAGAGGAAAACCCAGATTAAAAAAAAACCATGAAAAAAATAAAGTAAAAAATATTATGTATTGATCTGCATTCATATTCCATCACTTCTTTCTCTGGAGGTAGATAGCATTTTCATCATAAATCCTTTGGAATGGTTTTAAGTCTTTCCAGATTTTTCTGAAAGCATCCTGCTCGTCATTTCTTTGTGCACAGTAGTATTCCTTCTCAATCATATCACATTTTGTTCAGCCATTCCTCAATTTATGGACATCTCCTTGATTTCCAGTTCATTGCAAGCACAAAAAGAGCTTCTACAATTGTTTTTGTGCATATAGATACTTTCCCCCTCCTTTTTTGGGAGGGGTTGGATCTCTTTGGGATACAGACCTAGTAGTGCTTTTGCTGGATCAAAGGGTATGAATGCTTTTATAGTCTTTTGGGCATAGTTCCAAATTGCTCAACAGAATGGTTGGATCAGTTCACAACTCCACTGACGGTTCATTAATGTCCCAGTTTTCCCACATCCCCCCCAACATTTGTCATTTTCCTTTTCTGTCCTATTAGCTAATCTCATAGGTGTGAGGTGGAACCTTAGAGCTGTTTTAATTTGCATTTCTCTGATCAGTAGTGATTTAGAGCATTTTTTCATATGACTAGATAGCTTTGGTTTCTTCATTTGAAAACTACCTGTTCATATTCTTTGACGAAATTTGGCTCAGTTCTGTATTTGAAAAATAAGACCTTTATCAGAAAAACTTGATGAAAAAAATTTCCCCAGCTTTATGCTTTCCTTCTAATCTTGGCTGCATTGGTTTTGTGTGTACAAAAGAATTTTAATTTAATTTCAACACAGTTAATCCATTTTATATCTTGTAATGCTCTGTATCTCTTCTGTGGTCATAAATTCTTCCATTCTCCATAGACATGACAGGTAAAATATTCCACACTCCCCTAATTTACTTGTGATTTCATCCTTCATATCACTCATTTTTCTTTTCTTGGTATATGGTATGAAATGTTGGTCTATGACTAATTTCTGCCAAACTGCTTTCTAGTTTTCCCTGTAATTTTTGTCAACTAGTGAATTCTTGCCCCAAAAGCTTAGATCTTTGCATTTATCAAACACTAGATTACTATGGTCATCACCGTCAGTGTATTGTATACCTAATCTTTTCCACTGATCTACAACTCATATCTTTGCCAGCACCAGATTGTTTTGAAGATTAGTGCTTTGTAATATGGTTTGTGATTTGGTACAGCTAGGTCACCTTCTTTCACATTTTTTCATTATTTTCCTTGATACTCCTGACCTTTTCTTCTTTTGGTTGAATTTTACTCTTATTTCTTAAGCTCTATAAAATAATTTTTGTTAGTTTGATATGGCACTGAATAAGCAAATTACTTTAGGTAGAATACATCATTTTTGTTAAATGGGTTTGGCATTTCCATGTGCAGTTAATATTTTTCCTTTTGTTTGAGCTGGACTTTATTAGTGTGAAAAGTGTTCTGTAATTGTGTTTATATAATTCCTGTGTTTGTCTTGTCAGATAGACTCCCACACATTTTTTATTGTCTGTAGTTATTTTAAATGGAATTTATCTCTTGCTGCTGACTTGTTGGTAATATGTAGAAATGCTGATGATTTATATGAGTTTATTTTATGTCCTGAAATTTTACTTCAGTTGTTAATTATTTCAGCTAGTTTTTGGTTGATTTTCTGGGATTCCCAAAGTTTACCATCATATTATCTGCATAGGGTGATAGTTTTGTTTGCTCATTGCCTATTCTAATTCCTTCCATTTCTTTTTCTTCACTTATGGTTATAGCTAGCATTTCTAGTCTGGTATTGTATAGTAGTGGTGATAATGGGCATCCTTTCTTCACCCTTGATCTTTTTTTGTTTGTTTGGTTTTTTGGGCAGGGCAATTGGGGTTAAATGACTTGCCCAAGGTCACAAAGCTAGTACATGTGTCAAGTGTCTGAGCCCGGATTTGAACTCGGGTCCTCCTGACTCCAGGGCCGGTGTTCTACTCACTGAGTCACCTAACTGCCTCAACCCTTGATTTTTTTTGGGAAGGCTTCTAGCTTATCTCCATTTGAGGTAATGCTTATTGATAGTTTTAGATGGATACTACTATCATTTTCAGGAAAGCTCCATTTATTCTTATGTTCTCTAGTGTTTTTAAATAGGGATGAGTGTTGTATTTTGTCAGAAGCTTTTTCTGCATCTGTTGAGATAATCTTTTGATTTTTGTTGATTTTATTATTCATATGATCAGTTATGCTGATAGTTTTTCTAATATTGAACTAGTAATGCATTCCTAGTAGAAATTCCACCTGACTATAGTACATGATCTTTGTAATGTATTGCTGGAATCTCCTTGCTGTTATTTTATTAAATTTTTCTTTAATTTTCATTTTTTTAAAAAAAATTTAAAATGCACATTAATGTGAGCAGGGATTTGTTTTCAGTAGTAGTGTTTGTGTACATTGTCTCCAAACCTGTCACTCTTTGCTGTTTTGTCTGGTTACTTTCAAAGCAGAAGTTTTGGAAGTTATGAACACCACTCCTGCTCTTCTCTACAAACTGTAGTAGGGAAGAAGAAAGCAGTTCTCTCATTTTAGGGAGCATGGCTCAGCATGACTCCAGTCCTCTAGGAATTATTGTTATCTCCTCCTTCCTCAGGGTCCTTGGCCTGGGTTAGCGAGTTGTTTGACAAGAGACTGGTGTTCTCTTGTGATAAGGTCAATCCATTCAGCACGTTACTTTTGAATATCCATGCAAGGTTCTCAGTTGCAACTTCATCTATAACTTTCTTTCCCTGTTCTTGGTTTAGGCTTCAGTACCATATTTGTGATTTAAAAGGAATTTGGGAAGACTCCTTCTTTGCTTGTTTTTTCAAATAGTTTATATTGTATTGGAAGTAATTGTGGTCCTTTGAATATTTTCTTAGGGAGCTCATTGATGCATCATTCAATTTCTTTTTTTAAGTTGAGTTCATTTAAATACTCACTTCTTCTTTTAATCTGAATAATTTGTATTTTTGTAAATATTCATCCATTTCACTTAAACTGTCAGATTTATTGACATATATTTAAGAAAAATAGTTCCTGATAATTGCTTTAATTCCTTGTCACTGGTGGTGAGTTCACTCTTTTCATTTTTGGTACTGGTCATTTGGTTTTCTTCTTTCCTAAAAAAAAAATCCAATTAGACAATGGCTTATCTATTTTATTTGTTCCCCATGAAACCAGTTTCTGGTGTTATTTATTATTTCAATAGTTTTATTTCAATTTTATTAATCACTCCTTCGAATTTCAAGATTTCCAATTTGGTGTTTAATTGGGGATTTTTAAATTTGTTCTTTTTCTAGTTTTTTTTTTTAGCTGTGTGCCTTCATTGATCTGCTTTTTCTCTGTTTAATTGAAGTGTTTAGATAGAAAGTTTCCCTGAAGTATTGCTTTGGCTGCAACCAATAAATTTTGGTAGCATTTCTCATTGTTGTCATTCTCTTTAATGAAATTATTGATTATTTCTATGATTTGTTCTTTGAACCACTCATTCTTTAGGTTTAGATTATTTAGTTTCCAATTTATTTTAATCTATCTTTCTATAGCTCTTTATTGAATGTCATTTTGAACTTTAATGTAATTTTGTTGCATAATCTGAAATAAGTGCATTCATGTTTCTGCTTTTCTGCATTTGATTGTGAGGTTTTTATGCCCTAATACATAGTCAGTTTGTATGTAGGTGTCATGTACTGCTGAGAAAAAATGGTATATTCTTTTCTATTCCCATTCATTTTTCTCCAGAGGGCCATCATTTCTAATGTTGCTAAAATTCAATTTACCTCCTTAACTTTTTTCTTGTTTATTTTTTGATTAAACTTATCTAGTTCTGAGAGGGGGAATGCTGAGGTACCCCCATAAGTATAATCTTACTACTTCCTTCATTAACTCGTTTACTTTTCCCTTTAAGAATTTGAATGCTATATCATTTGGTGCATATATGTTTAATATTGATTCAAAATTGTCCATGGTACCTTTTAGTAAGATTTGGTTTCCTTGCTTGTCTTTTTTTATTAATCTATTTTTGCTTTTCCTTTGTCTGAGATCATGATTGCTACCCCTGCTTTTTTTTTTATTTTATTTCAACTGAAGCATAATAGTTCTGCTCCATGCCCTTACTTTTACTCTTTATGTATGTCTCTTTCCTTCAAGTGTATTTCTTGTAAACTATGTATTGTGTGATTCTTGTTTTTAATCCAGTTCATGGGTTAAATCCATTTTATGAGTGAGTTCCTCCCATTCACATTCACAGTTTTGATTACTGTTTATTTCACTGCTATTCTATTTTTCCCCTCTATATCCTTCTCTTTGTTTCTCTCTCCTTTCATCCTGTCCCTTCTCATAAGTGATTTGCTTTTTGACTACTGCCTCCCTCAGTCTACCCTTCCTTTTATCAGCCCCCCCAATCTTCCTACTTCCTTTTAGGGTAAGTTAGATTGCTATACCCAACTTCGTGTCTATGTTCTTCCCTCTTTCAGCCATTTCTGATGACTATAAGGTTCAAGAATTGTCTGCCACCCCCAAACCTCTGTCTTCCCCTCTGCTGTAAAAACTATTTTGTGCCTTTTTTATGTTAGATAATTTACTCATATTATACCTCTCCCTTGCCCATTTTCTCAATGCATCCCTCTTTGTCACCTCTTAATTTTGTATTTTTGGATGTCGTCCCATCATCGTCAACTTACATTCTTGCCCTCTAAGTATACTTCTAACTGCTCTAATATTGATAAAGTTTGTAGGAGTTACAAATATCATCTTCCAATATAGGAATGTAAAGAGTTTAACCTTATTGAATTCCTTATGATTTCTCTTTCCTGTTTACCTTTTTGTGCTCCACTTGGGTCTTATATTTGAAAATCAAACTTTCTGTTCAGCTATGGTTTTTCATCAGGAATGCTTGAAAGTCCTCTATTTCATTAAATGGCCATTTTCCCCCCTTGAAGTATTATACTTAGTTTTGCTCATTAGGTGATTCTTGTATGTAATGCTAGCTCCTTTGCCATCCAGAATACCATACTTGAAGCTCTCCAGTTTTTAAATGTAAAAGCTACTAAATCCTGTGTTATCTTGATTGTGTTTCCACAATATTTGAATTGTTTCTCTCTGGCTCCTTGTAGTGTTTGCTCTTTGACCTGGGAGCCCTAGAATTTGGCTGTAATATTTCTGGGAGTTTCTATTTTGGGATCCCTTTTAGTAGGTGATAGGCAGATTCATTCAATTTCTATTTTACTGTCTGGTTATAGGATATTAGTGCAGTTTCCCTTAATAATTTCTTTAAATATATTTCTAGGCTCTTTTTTTTGGTCATGGCTTTCAGATAGTGCAATAATTATTAAATTTTCTCTCTTTGATGTATTTTCTGGGTCATTTGTTTTCCCACTGAGATATTTCACATTTTCTTCTATTTTTTCATTCTTTTGATTTTGTTTAATACTTTTTTGTTTGTTTTTATAACTAATATTCTTTTTTTTTAATTTTTTAAAATTTATTTATTTAACATATTTAGTTTTCAGCATTGATTTTTACAACACTTTGAATTACAAATTTTCTCCCCATTTCTACCCTCCCCCCCACTCCAAGATGACGTATATTCTGGTTGCCCTGCTCCCCATTCAGCCCTCCCTTCTGTCACCCCACTCCCCTCCCATCCCCTTTTCCCTTCCTTTCTTGTAGGGCAAGATAAATTTCTACGCCCCATTGCCTGTGTATCTTATTTTCTAGTTGCATGCAAAAACTTTTTTTTTTTGTTTTTGAACATCTGTTTTTAAAACTTTGAGTTCCAAATTCTCTCCCCTCTTCCCTTCCCACTCACCCTCCCTAAGAAGTCAAGCAATTCAACATAGGCCACATGTGTATCATTATGTATAACCCTTCCACAATACTCATGTTGTGAAAGACTAACTGTATTTTGCTCCTTCCCAACCCATCCCCCTTTATTGAATTTTCTCCCTTGACCCTGTCCTCTTTCCAAAGTATTTGTTTTTGATTACCTCCACCCCCATCTGCCCTCCCCTCCATCATCCCCCCCCCCCTTTTTTATCTTCTTCCCTCTTCTTTCCTGTGGGGTAAGATACCCAATTGAGTGTGTATGGTATTCCCTCCTCAGGCCAAATTTGATGAGAGCAAGATTCCCTCATTCCCCCCTCACCTGCCCTCTCCCCTCCTCCCACAGAACTTCTTCCTCTTGCCACCTTTATGCGAGATAATCCACCCCATTCTATCTCTCCCTATCTCCCTCTCTCAATATATTCCTCTCTCATCCCTTAATTTGATTTTATTTCTTTTAGATATCTTCCCTTCATCTTCAACTCACCCTGTGTCTGCACTCTCTCTCTCTCTCTCTATACACACACACACACACACACACACACACACACACACATATACACATACATACACATTCACTTATATATATATATATGCATATTCCTTTCAGCTACTATGATATTGAGGTCTCATGAATCATACACGTCATCTTTCCATGTAGGAATGTAAACAAAATAGTTCAACTTTAGTAAGTCCCTTGCAATTTCTTTTTCTTGTTCTTGATTACCTTTTCATGCTTTTCTTGATTCTTGCGTTTGAAAGTCAGATTTTCTATTCGGCTCTGGTCTTTTCACTGAGAAAGCTTGAAAGTCCTCTATTTTATTGAAAATCCATATTTTGCCTTGGAGCATGATACTCAGTTTTGCTGGGTAGGTGATTCTAGGTTTTAATCCTAGCTCCATTGACCTCCGGAATATCGTATTCCAAGCCCTTCAATCTCTTAATGTAGAAGCTGCCAGATCTTGGGTTATTCTGATTGTGTTTCCACAATACTCAAATTGTTTCTTTCTGGCTGCTTGCAGTATTTTCTCCTTGACCTGGGAGCTCTGGAATTTGGCGACAATGTTGCTAGGAGGTTTCTTTTGGGGATCTATTTGAGGAGGCGATCAGTGGATTCTTTCAATTTCTATTTTAGAATATCATGGCAGTTCTTCTTGATAATTTCTTGAAAGATGATATCTAGGCTCTTTTTTTGATCATGGCTTTCAGATAGTCCAATAATTTTTAAATGATCTCTCCTGGATCTATTTTCCAGGTCAGTGGTTTTTCCAAGGAGATATTTCACATTGTCGTCCATTTTTTCATTCCTTTGATTCTGTTTTATAGTATCTTGATTTCTTATAAAATCACTAGCTTCCACTTGCTCCAATCTAATTTTTAAGGTAGTATTTTCTTCGGTGGTCCGTTGGAACTCCTTTTTCATTTGGGTAATTCTGCCTTTCAAGGCATTCTTCTCCTCATTGGCTTTTTGGAGCTTTTGACATTTGAGTTAGTCTATTTTTTAAGGTGTTGTTTTCTTCAGTGTATTTTTCAGTATTTTTTTGGGTCTCCTTTAGGAAGTCATTGACTTGTTTTTCATGGTTTTCTCGCATCCTTCTCATTTCTCTTCCCAATTTTTCCTCTCCTTCTCTAACTTGCTTTTCCAACTCCTTTTTGAGCTCTTCCATGGCCTGGGGCCAGTTCTTGTTTATCTTGGAGGCTTTTGGTATAGGCTTTTGCACTTCGTTGACTTCTTTAGGCCGTATATTTTGGTCTTCTTTGTCACCAAAGAAAGAATCCAAAATCTGAGACTGAATCTGGGTGTGTTTTCGCTGCCTGGCCATATTCCCAACCAACTAACTTGACCCTTGAGTTTTTCAGCGGGCTATGACTGCTTGTAGAGTTAAGAAAACTATGTTTCACATTTGGGGGGGATGCGCCAGCTCTGCCACACCAGCACTCCTCCTTCCCCAAGAACCTCCAACCTGGACTGGGCTTAGATCTTCAGCAGGCTCTGCACTTCTGCTCTGATCCACCACTTAATTCCTCCCACCAGGTGGGCCTGGGGCCAGAAGCAACAGCAGTTGTAGCTGCCCCACCTCTGCTGCCCTTCTACTGCTGCAGCTTTTCCCACTAACCTTCTCCACTGTCTTTGGTGTTTGTGGGTTGAGAAGTCTGGTAACTGCCACAGCTCACTGATTCAGGGCACTAGGGCCTGCTCCGCCCGGCTCCTGGTCTGGTTGGTCCGAGCAGCTCATGCTGGGCTCTGCTCTGCTCCGTTCCCAGCTCCCAGCTCTGTGTGGGATAAACCTCACCCAGAGACCATCCTGGCTGTCCTGGGCTGGAGCCCTGCTTCCCTCTGCTGTTTTGTGGGTTCTGCAGTTCTAGAATTGGTTCAGAGCCATTTTTATAGGTTTTTGGAGGGACTCGGCAGGGAGCTCTCTCATTAGGTTCCACTTGTCCAGTTCTAGTTTTTAAGGAATTATTTTCTTCATTGAGCTTTTGTACCTTCTTTTTCATTTGACCAGTTCTAATTTTTAAGGAGTTGTTTTCTTCAATGAATTTTTGCATGTCTTTTCCCATTTTTATGCTTTTACCAAGCTGTTGACTCCTTTTTTATGCTTTTCTTTCATCACTCATTTCTTTTCCCAATTTTTCCTCTGCCTCTCTTATTTGATTTTCAAAATCCTTTTGGAGCTCTTTCAGGAATTCTTTTGGGTGTCTGATAATAATTTACATTTTTCTTTGTGATTTTGCATGTAGTTTTTAAAACACTGTTGTCCACCTCTTTTGGTTTGTGTTTTGATCTTTCCTGTCACCATAATAACTGTCAATGGTCTGGTTCTTTTTTTTTTTTCCTCTGATGGTGTTTGCTTATTTTTCCAGCCTATTTTTTAACGTTAAAGTTGGGCCCTGTTCCTTAGGTGTGGGGGGTACTATCCTAAGCTTCAGGTTTTTCTTACTGTTGTTTTCATAGCTAGTTCTAGGTTTCTTTAAATTTTCAATTCTTCTAAGGTGGTATGATCTTAGGGGAGGTGTAATAACTGCTTTCCCGGCTCATGCTGTGATCTGTGAGTGACCACAAGCACTCTTTTCTGCCCTGGAACTGTGACCTGGGGTCCTGCTCCCCTGCAGCTATGAGCTCTGATGTGCTCCTCCATGCCATATGATCGTAACAAAGGCCTTGGACCCAGATCCCCATATTGCCAGTGCAACAGAGTCCTGTACCTAGTGCCAGGAAGGGTTTCTTCTAATCTTATTCTGACCTGCTGTGTGTCGGCTGAGGGCTCTGAAAGTCATTCCTGCTGATTTAGTCACCCCAAACCCCTGTGCCGCTTTGTAAGGGCCCAGCCTGCTGCTGGCTTGTAGGGATGCTGCCTTTGCCGCACTGCACTCCACTCTCACTTCAGTGATACAGACCTTTCCTGTCAGTCTTCTAGGTTTTCTTGGACTGGAAAATTGTTTCATCTTGTCTTTTTGCTCATTCTGTCACTCCAGAATTCATTTTGAGGCATTATTTTAAAGTTGTTTGGAGGGGAATTTGGGAAAGTTCAGGAGGTCCTTGTCTTTACTCTGTCATCTTGACTCTTCCTCCCTAGTGCTTTCCAGTATGCTATTTTTCAATTGTTAATTTTCCATGGCACTTTTAAGAGGCTATATTGGGTGTTAGAGACATTGTGCCTATTTATTAATTTTTTAAGCTTTTATTAAGTGCCTTCTATCTGATGGGAGAATGCAAAGATAAAAACAGTAGTCCTGGCTGTAAAGGAACTAGCATTTTATTGTAAAGAGACTGTATATCCACACTTAATCAGATATGAAGCCGTTTCCCAGATGGTAAGGCATTGAAAGCACCAAGGGTTGGATCATCAGGATAGGACTTATCCTATAGGAGTTAGTACCTAAACTGAGTCTTCAAAGAAGCAGAGGTGAGGGAACAAGCTGCTGAAAGCACAATTCAGTGTTACTCCAGTCCATCTAAGCTATAAAATATATGAAAAAGAGTGATGTGAAATAAGATTAGAAAGATAGGTTGGAGTAAAAAGGCAGAGGATTTTAAATACCAGCAGTGGGACACTAAGGGTGGACCTTTAAAGACAAAGAAAGGAGAATTGTCAGATATGGTGTAGGTGCTGAATGTGGAGGTAGAAGGGAAAAAGATAGTTGCCGTTTGACTGTGGTGTGGAAAAGATACTTTCTAATCTTGTACTTACTACTAATTTTCTTTATAGACACTATGAAAAATAGAATTATATTTTAAGCTTCTGTGAGTCTAGCAGTCAGTTGAATATTTTTAATGGGAAGACACATATAGGAATTTACTTTGTACTTTTGTCTTTTTTGGAAACCAAGTCATATGAATAGTGTCATTTAATGATCTTTAACTTTTCAATTGCTATGCTTATGTTTTCTGTATTCTCCCATGCATTGACTACAGCCTAGAAGGGGAGCTAGAATTCCATTATCATAGAAACCTGTGCCATGAAGAGAATGTTCACTAGCCTTTATTTTAAGATTTATGCCCAATATCAAAAAAATAAATAATTTGATTAGTATCTGTAATTCAACTGCTGTATTCAATCCAATTCAACAGATATTTATTAATACCTACTGTTAAAGTCTCTAAAGAGACATTGTAGTTTAGAGTTAGGCTGCCAATCAGTGCCTTTGGAGTCAGGATGACCTTGCTTCAAACCATGCCTGTAACAAATACTGACATCAAGATCATTAGAAAGTTATTTAACTGCTTAATTCTTCAGGCAATCCTCCAAGAAAAAGTCTCACGACACTGTTGTACTAAGGTTGTCCTATGCAGAAGAATAGCATATGCCATGGTATGTCCTAATTTCTAAGGTAAAAATAATTATTTTCCTTATCAATACTGTCTGCTAGCTTAAGATAAGGAAAGGAGCATCTGTAGCAATGAACTTGCGAGAATCCAAAATGTTTTTGTTAAGAGTTCTTAACAACAGACCTCAGGGCCTACATAGTTAGATGCTTCTTTTTTATAGATAGGATAATGGAGAATAAGAAAGATTGTGATTTGCTCCAAATCACACAGCTAATTAGTAACAACTGGGACTAATTATTAGCACTAATAAAACTGTAATTATGAATTATAGATGAAAAAACTTTGAGGCTACAAAGGATACCAGACCCCTCATTTTATTTTATATCTATTTTATACAATTTAAATCCAATTTTATTTTATTTTTCAGGTCCACATTCCTTCCTTCCCATTTCCAAAGTAGTGCAGCTACATGGGAAATGAAGAGGTGGTCGACCTGGGGGCCCTTTTTAAATGGTGGTTTTAAAGTGGACTCTTATTCCTATGCTTCCTAGTGTGGAAAAAAATTTTTTTTTTAATTCAGTTTTATTTTATTTTCAATTCCAGATACTTTTATTCCCCTCTGCCCCTCTTCCATGCACTGAGAAGGCAAGAAAAATGAGACTCATTACAAATATGCATAAACATGCAAAATAAATTTTTGGTTTAGATAAGTTTTTAAAAAAATAAGAAAAAGAAAGAAATAGGAGAAATTATGTTTTATTTGGCACTCTTGAGTCCATTAGTTCTCTTTCTGGAGGTGGATAGCATGTTTCATCATGAATTTCTTGGACTTACGGTTGGTTATCGTGTTGATAAGAATTAGTAAGTCTTTTGGAAGTTGATAATCTTTACAGTATTGCTATTACTGTATAAATTATTTTCCTGGGTCTTCCTTCTTTACTTTGCATAAGTTCATGCAGATAGTCCCAGTTTTTTTTTCTGAAACCATTCTCTTCATCATTTCTCGTAACACAATAGTACTCTATCTCATTTGTTTGCCATAAATTGTTTACCTGTTCCCAAATTGATGAATGTCCCCTTCCTGTCTGATTCTTTGCTGCCATAAAAGAGCTGCTATAAATATTTTTATACATATGGGCCCCTCTCCTGTTTCTTTAGTCATCACACTCCCCAGCCTTTAGTTGCTTCCTGTTATCCACTAAATAAAAGTCAAGGATCTTTGGCATTTAATATCCACCTACTGTTTTTGCCCTTTCTAACTTAATAATTAGTCTTTTTAATTATCTGTATACTCTAGTATAACAGACCTGATGCCTAAAATGGCCTTTCTCTATAGTCTTAACAGTTTTTATTGCTGCCCAAACTTGAAGGCCTAGTTCTAATGCCTCTTCTTTAACAAAATCTTCTCTGATTTCCATACCCAAGTGGTCTAAATTGAATTCTACAGTATCATGTACTTCCCTTAGGCATGGTAGCCCACTTTACCTTGTATGCTTGTGTGTATCTTATTCCTTCTATTCAAGGATCTTCTAGTCTATGAGACTGCTACTTCTTGATTAATAATTCATTCATATGGTGCTTTTAAGATTTACAAAGTACTTTATAAATGGAAGCAGCCTCAGGGATGTTGACTTGCCTATGATCACATAAGTAATAAGTGCTAGATAGAGCCCAGTTATTAAGTGTTTGCATGACTCCTACCTCTAGTGCTCATTGCACTTCACCATACTGCTAGCATGCAGTTCCTTGCATACGGTGGTCACTCAATAAATATTGAATTTGAGTCTAAGGCTTTTCCATTGAACATACTGCTTTCTTTAAAAGGACTTAGAGGCTTAATTGGTACTATGAGGAAAGTGCCTCTTCTGCTATATGGAATCTCATATTCTTTTGATGAAACTGGCATCGTAGCTACCTTTTCAAGATGTATTGTGTAGAAAATCCTGGTTTAAGTGAAGGCATGTTGCACTATACGCTTCTTTCCACAAATCAAGATGGTTTTCCTGGGAGAGGTGAGCTTCTTCTAGGAGTATTTGATAAAATTAATAAATACTACCACTTGACAGTTATATATGTATATATATATGTATATCTTTTATTTTAGAGATGAATATTCTTACATATTTTCACATATGAACACCAAAGCATCCTCAGTTCTTTATGTAAGTGTTGTGATATTCATTCTGAGGAAACCCGTAAGGGTTAGAGAAAATAAGTGACTTGCTTTAGGTGATGTAATCATTTGTTTGTTTGATCCAGAATTAGAATATAAATCTCCTAACTCTTATTCCCAGGAGGTTTTTTGCTTAATGGATGGCAAACTGTTGTCCATTCTAGGTTTCTAACATATAGTCGGCTTTCATTAGTGGGAAAATATTGTCATGTTAGGACCTAGAGGAGCCCAAATCTTTTACAAATATCCTAGTAAAGATCTAAAAATCCACCAGCTTAAAAAAAGGTATAAAATCTTCTACCCAATCCAAGACTATTACAAAAGGATTGTTATAATCCTATAGGAAACCCTAAATATGAGTCAGGGTAGATGGAAAGTCCAAAAGCAGTCCTTTAACAACTGGAGAATTGGCCCCTACAAGCCCAGCATAGGAGGGACAGAGTAAGATAAAATGAACAGTTCTGATTAGATAAAATTTAAAAGTTTTTGCACAAATGAAACTAATGCAGGTAAATCAGAAGGAGAACAGCTACCTGCAGAAAACATCCATGTAGCAAGCTTCTCTGATGAAGTTCTCATTTCCAAGATATGTAAGCAATTCATTCAACATAAAAGATTGAGCCATTTGTCATTTGGAAGAAGAAAGCCAAACTGTGAACAGCTACGTAAACTATCTGAAATCATTAGTATTAAGGGAAATGCAAATTAAAATAACTCTCAGGTTCCACTTCATAACCAGCAGGTTGACAGCAATGACAGAAGAGGGAGATGCCAGTTTTTTGAGAGGATGATGGAAAATAGACACACTAATAAACTTTTTCAGGAACTTTGACTTGGTCCAGCCATTTTGGAAAACAATTTGAAACTATGCTCCTAAAATTACTAAATTGTGCATATCTTTTGACCTAGCTATACCATTACTAGGTCTATATCCTAGAGACATCAAAGAAAGAGGACAAGAACCCATATCAGCAAAATTTTTTATAGCAGCTCTTTCCATAATGATAGAGAAAAGAAAATAAATGCTTGTTAATTGGAGAAAATGATAAAATTAATATTGAAAAATTCTATTATATTTGTTGATGTAGATATGTGATAGAATACACACATAATCTAAATGAAATTTTCAAAAGGTTATAATTACTTTTTAAATATATCTTTTGTGTTTTAGTGGAATTGTGTTTCTAATTCTCTTTGGTTTACGTGAAGATTAAAATTAGTAGAAAATGCTGGCTAAGAAATAGGAAAGACAAAATGGTGATTTAAATTTTGCTCTTGATTAAGGTACAATAGATTAAATTTCAGTAAACATAAGTCTCTACTATGTGTAAGGTACTGAGGATACAAAAGCAAAATCAGAACAGTGCCTGTACACAAAGAGCTTGTCTTCTGTTTGGATAAACATGTCCCCACATAAGTAAGCACAAGGTATGTTGAGGTTCACTGAGTGGTGGCTGTAAAAAGTCTGAGAGATTGAAAGAATTAAGAGATGACAGGAGAAGACTAAAGAGTTAAGTATGCCATAAAAATGGCAGATTTGTACTTTTTAATAGATACTTCAAATCAGAAAGATTCAGATTATAATGAGAGGCCAGTTCTTTCAAAACAAAGTGGAAAGTATTGCATTAGTCTATTTTTCTTTTGCTACGTAGTTTGAAGAATACTGATCTATATTGGAGCTTCTCCGACCGGAAGATAATGCTTGTATGTGGAGTGGTCATGCCAATATTGAAAAGGTTTTCTTATGTGATTTTGGCTTTGCCATTGTTAGCTTTCCTTCCTCCCATTATTGGAATTGTTCACTGGTTTTTTTCTGCTTGGTTAGTTGAATTTCAGTAGAGTGATTTCACATTAGTAGTATTTTGTTACTGGAGCATTTTTGAAAATGGAAGTTATGCTGGCTTGTAATTTAATTATCTTTCTTCTTTAAGGTTCTTTATATAACTGGAAAAGAAGTCTTCAGTTTCAAAATGGTCTCTTATCTGGGTGCTACTGCTGGTGCTGAATATATGAATATGAATGTAGTTGACAGTGAGGTTACTTTAACTGTTGGCTGCATCGAAGTTGTTTTTATAATGAGATTTTTATATTCTGTAATGGTAAGTATGTAACAAGTATTTCTTTTTTTAAAATTATTTAAAATAGTGATAAATTCAATAAGGCCTCATTTATTTAAGATAATTAGGGAGTAATGCATAATATAAGCGATTTTCCAGAAAATTTAACCATACTTCTTTCAGTATGCTAACATTCTTATTCTGACCATTTTGGTGGAAGTCTTTCAAAACTAGATTATTCAAGCACCTTTCTTGCATGAACAATTTTTGAACATAAATTATCTATGTCTTGGTGTCTGTGGTTTATCAGCCAATGTGGATTTTTTATTCCCTACTGTATCAGGGCGTATTGAAATCTGTAGAAGTGTTTGCCCCCTTGCTAAATGTCTCTAAACTGCTTTGCTTTTGAGTTCTTCCATCTGCTTTCTACAGTTTGTATGTTTCTCCTTTCACCATGAGATGTTAGTTTTTGATTGCTCTAATTGTGCCAGTAGTCTGTCTTCTTTCATCCCATTTCACTCCTTTTCTAATTTCCCACTTTAAACTGGTGTGGCCTGGGGAATTAGAAAAGCATGGTGATAAGATTTATGTCTAAAATGAGCGTAAATAGATACTTAGAGGGTACCGTAGGTGCTTTCCTATGAAAGTAATAGTACTAATAACTATGGTTACTATTGCTTCTTCTCCTCCTCGTCCTCTTCCACCTACTACTTCCAACACTACCACCACCACCACCAACTTACATTTCTATAATTCTTTAAGGGTTGCAAAACACTTTTTTTACCCCCACAACAACACCATAATATACTTGTTGGGCCCTGCACAGCTTTTCAGACTTTTAAATAGGATTAGGCACTGCCACCTTCATTTCTTGTTCCACGTCGATTTTCATATAGCATTTGCTTTTTTTTTTTTTTTTTATCACAGCAACCACCACAACCCAGCTTCACAAAGATAGGACATCACAAATGAGAAAGTCTCAGAATTTACTGGTGTAGCTGAATGTATGTGAGCATAAAAACCTCAAATGTTCAAGAATAGCATCAAAAAGAACATAACATGATCTAATGTTGAAACTGTGAGTTTGTGGTGCCTGATAGGTGAACTATCACTATATTTCTCTCAAAAATATTTAAAATGTCCTGTGGCTTCTCTGCGAATTGGCCGCCATACCCTGTAGGCCTTACCAAGCAGAGTTTGGGAGCCACAGTTCTAAACATTGAATTAATACTAAAATGAAGTATAAGGCAGAGCCAAGATGGCTGAGTAAAGACAGGGACTTGCCTAAGCTCTTCCCCAAACTTCTCCAAATACATTTCAAAAATGACTTTAAACAAATTATAGAGCTGCAGAACTCGCAAAAAGACAGAGCAGAACAAATTTCCAGCCCTAGACAACCTGGAAGGTGGACAGGAGAGGTCTGTGGCACCAAGCTGAGAGAGGATTGCAGTCCAGTACAGGTCATGCCAGCACAGACAGTGACTGAATCAGCAGTAGTAGTGATGGTGGCAGTGGCTGCTTTCAGAGCTCTCAGCCCACAGATGGTAAGGGGGTTGAACAGTTGATCAGAAGATTACAGAGGTTTCTTTGCTGGCACTGAGGCAGGACTCTGTTGCTTTGCCTGTACTTGAATCTGGATTACAGAACTGGGGCAAGGAGGAGTACTAGGATAGCAGAGCTTGTTGGTAGCAGTACAGAGGGAACCCTTCTTATGGTTCCAGAGCAGAAAAGAGTGCTTGTGGTCACTCACAGACCAGACCACAGGCCAGGAACACCTCTCCTTCGCTCATACCACCTTGGAAGAACTGAAAACTTACAAGTCCCTAGAAATACCTCTGAAAATAGCTGCACAAACCCCTGAAGCTTGGGAGAGTTCTTCCTCCACACTGGAAGCAGAGACCTAACTTGGCAAAGAGTTAAAAAGTCAAATAATAGGCTGGGAAAATGAGTAAAGAACAGAAAAAAAAACAGAAAAAAAAACAATAGAAACTTACTTTAGTGACAAGGAAGATCAAAACGTACTTTCAGAAGAAGACAACAAAGTTAAAGTTCCTACATCCAAAGCCTGTAGGAAAAATACGAATTTGTCTCCGGCCATGGAAGAGCTCAAAAAGGAGTTTGAAAATCAAGTAAGAGAAGTAGAGGAAAAATTGGGAAGAGAAGAGAGAGTGATGCAAGAAAATCGTAAAAAAAAGTCAACAGTTTGCTAAAGGAAGCCCAAAAAGAATACTGAAGAAAATAGCGCCTTAAAAAAACAGACTAAACCAAATGGCAAAAGAGGTCCAAAAAGCCAGTGAGGAAAAGAATGCCTTAAAAAGCAGAATGGGCAAAATGGAAAAAGACGTCCAAAAAGTCACTGAAGAAAATAATTCTTTAAAAATTAGAATGGAGCAAATGGAAGCTAATGACTCTCTGAGAAATCAAGAAATTATAAAACAGAACCCAAAGAATGAAAAAACAAAAGACAATGTAAAATATCTCATTGGATAAACAACAGACCTGGAAAATAGATCCAGGAGAGAGAATTTAAAAAATTATTGGACTACCTGAAGGCCATGATAAAAAAAAAAAAGCCTAGACATCATCTTTCAAGAAATTAACAAGGAAAACTGCCCCGATATTCTAGAACCAGAGGGTAAAATAGAAATGGAAAGAATCCACCAATCACCATCTGAAAGATCCCAAAATGAAAAGTCCCAGGAATATTAGAACCAGATTCCAGAGTTCCTAGGTCAAGGAGAAGATATTGTAAATAGCCAGAAAGAAACAATTTAAGTATTGTGGAAACATAATCAGGCTAACACAAGATTTAGTAGCTTCTCCATTAAGGGATCTGAGGTCTTAGAATATGATATTCCAGAGGTCAAAGGAGCTAGGATTAAAACCAAGAATCACCTACCCAGCAAAACTGAGTGTAATCCATGAGGGGAAGAAATGGAAATGCAATGAAATAGAGGACTTTCAAAGAATCTTGATGAAAAGTTCAGAGCTGAATAGAAAATCTGACTTTCAAATACAAGACTCAAGAGAAGCATGAAAAGGTAAACAGGAAAGAGAAAACATGAGGGATTTAGTAAAGTTAAACTGTTTACATTCCTACATGGAAAGATGATATGTGTAACTCATAAGACCTTTCTCCTTTATTAGGGTAGTTGGATGGAATATATATGGACAGAGAGCACAGAGTGAGTTGAATATGAAGGGGTATCTAAAAACAAAATTATTTCAAGAGAGAGGAATGTACTGGGAGAGGGAACTGGGAGAGGTAGAATGGGGTAAATTATCTCACATAAAACAGGTAAGAAAAAGCCTTCACAGTGGAGAGGAAGAGGGGGGAGATGAGAGAGCATGAGTGAAACTTACTCTCATCGGAATTGGCTTGAGGGAATAACATACACACTCAACTGGGTATATCTATCTTACCCTGTAGGAAAGTAGTGGGGAAGGGGATAAGAGAGGGCAGGGTGATAGAAGGAAGGGCAGATTGAGCAAGGGAGTAATCAGAAGCAAACAATTTTGAGGAGAGACGGGGTGAAAGGAGAGAACAGAATAAAGTGGAGGCAAGATAGGATGGAGGGAAATACAGTCTTTTACAACACAACTATTATGGAGGTGTTTTGCTTGACTGTCCATGTGTAGCCTGTATTGAATTGCTTGCCTTCTCAATGTGAGTGTGTGGAGAGGGAGGAGGAGAGAAAATTTACAACTTAAATTTTTAAAAATGAATGTTAAAAATTGTTTTTACATGTAATTGGGAAATAAGATACACAGGCATTAGGGTACAGAAATCTCTCTTGCCCTACAAGAAAATTGAAGGGGAAAGGGATAAGAGAAGGAGGGGGGATAGAAGGGAAGGCAGATGGAGGGAAGGGGTCATCAGAAGCAAAACACTTTTGAGGAGGGACAGGGTGAAAGGAGAGAGTGAATAGAATAAACAGGAGTAGGGAGAATAGGATGGAGGTAAATACAGTTAACAATAGTAGGAATGAAAAAAATTTTTGAAGGAAGTTTCTCTGATGAAGTTTCTCATTTCTCTAATATATGGATAACTGTGTCAAATTTTAAAAATAAGAGCCATTCCCTAATTGATAAATGATTAAAAGATATAATCAGTTTTCAGATGAAGTAATTAAATTTATCTATAGCCATGTGAAAACAGTATTTCAACTTAGTATTGATTGGAGAAATGCAAGTTAAAACAGTTCTGAGGTACTGCCTCATACCTATTAGATTAGATAATAGGACAGAAAAGGTAAATTACAAATGTTGGAGGGGTGGTGGGAAAAATGAGACATTAAGGTACTATTCTATTCTAATTTGGAACTATGTCTAAAGGGCTATAAAACCATGCATATCCTTTGGCATAGCAATATCACTACCAGGTCTGTATTTTAAAAGATATAAAAAATAAAAAAGGAAAATGACCTATATGTACAAAAATATTTATAGCAGCCTTTTTCTGGGGGTAAAGAATTAGAAATTGAAGAGATGCATGTCAAGTGGGGAATGGCTGAATAAGTTGTGGTACGTAATTATGATGGAATACTATTGTACTATAAGAAATGATGAGGATACATACCCTCAGAAAAACCTAGAAAGACATGGATTGATGCAAAGTAAATTGTACAGGGTACAAAGTAGCAGCAATATTGTAAGATGATCAGCTGCGAATGACTTAGCTATTCTCATCAGTACAGTGATCCATGACAACTGTGAAGGACTTAGGATGAAAAATGCCATCCATCCCCAGAGAAAGAACTGATGGCGTCTGAATACAGATTGAGGAAACTTTTTTTTCACTTTATTTTTCTTGAGTTTTCTTTTTTGGTCTATCTTTTCTTTCACAACATGACTGTTATGGATATGTTTTGTGTGACATGTATAATCCATATGGAATTGCTTGCCTTCTTGAGGGGTGGAGAGAAGGGAGAAGGGGAGAAAATTTGAAACTCAGGGTTTTGAAAACGAATGTTAAAAAATTGTTTTTTTACATGTAACTGGGGAAAAACTAAATAATAAATAGAGAAAAACACATTTTAAAAAAATGAAGTACAAAGATTTTCAGGAGACCCCCAACTACTAGCACCACCACCACTGCCACGTTATATTTCTGTAATGCTTTAAGGGTTACAAAACACTTTTTTCACAACAACCCTCATAACTTGATATTCAGTATATGGAGTTATTGACTATATTGGCTACTTATTGCTCTTATTTTGCTTTGTTTTTAGATTTTAACATATTTAAATTCTTACATCTAAGTGCTAATTAGCTCCAGTAACTACATTTTTTTTTAAATCCCACCATCTTTTTTTAATCCAGTGCAAAAGCAGGAAAAAAAGGAGTGTGGGGGTATTGAAGACTTATAAATAACCTATATGATAGCACCAAAAATATTATAATCAGTGATATATATTTAGTAATATTATTCCTTGATTTAATAACCTCAGTCATCTAAAACTAACATCAAGAATGTAATTCTTACAGGCTTTTATAAACAACTTTCAAAGAGCAAAAGAAGCTTTGACTGAAGCAACTGTTCAAGCAACAGGTATAGCTGGTGGTGTAAAAGAATTGGCAAAAAGGAGTTCTCGAATGGCATTGGATATTCATATCAAAGCACCAGTTGTAGTAATCCCACAGTCATCAGCATCTGAAAATGTCTTAGTTGCTGATTTTGGACTAATAACAATGAAGAACCAGTTCTACATGGTGTCAAAAAGCCATTTTAATCCTCCACCTGTTATTGATGATATAACAGTAAAGCTGAGTGAGATGAAACTCTACAGGTATAAATGTTTGTTGGTGGGTATACTGATTTGATTTTGTAGGATAAATAACCTCAGGTTTTTATGCTTCTTAGGAACTGTTTTTTTTTCTTTTAACCTACAATAACATGTAGGATATTTTCCCCCTAAGTAGTCCGAGGAAAGAGAACCTATTGCTATAATATTGATGTCCTGTTGTTTTTATTGTTGTGCTATTTTTATTAATTGAACTCTTTATGTACAGTTGTGAATATAGAAATATGTTTTAAGTAGAATCAAATGGAATAATTGTTCTTACTTACAAATTTAACAATTTGGGGCTTCTTTATGCTTTTTCCATAGTTCTTTGTAAGTTTTGGGGTTACAGTTTAGGAGAGAAGATTCATATACAGATTATCCCCAAAATCTTAGTGCCGTTTTAGGCGAATAGACTCAGGTTTCACAGTTTTACCGTTAGATTGTGTTATGTTCCTTTTGATGACCTTTTTGAATATTTGAGATAGTTTTTGTTTGCTCGTACATTAAGCTGATGGCCTTGGGGAGTAACACAGCAGTTTGTTTGGGAGGCTGTTCTCTTGAAAGAGGAGTTCTTAACCGCCATCTGTCATCCTAGACGCTCTTTCATGTTCACTCAGAATGGTAGGAGTTGTACATGAGAGCATTAACACTTAACTTACCCTAAGGGAAGTCATTCCGTAGAATCTTAAACATCGTCTGCCCTGATCAGACTGGACACCGTCAGGAAAGACACAGACACGCTGGGCAACCAGGGTGTCAAAAACGTGCCAAATGAGGATCGTTTGAAGGAATTGGGGACGTTTAGCTTATAGAACAAAAGACTCGCTGTGCACCTGCTACCATTCCTGAGTATTTGGAGGGCAGATAGATAAAGTGTTGGTGAAGCACCTAATGTGCACTAGTAGCTCTACTAAGTGCTGTGCATTCAAATAAAAAGCAAGACAGTCCCTGCCTTTAAGGAGCTTACATACTGATGGGGGAAAATGATGCATAAAAGGGAGTCATAAAGAGGTAGGAAGAAAAATGGGGGAAGAGGGCGATGCTGCTTGGGGAGTAGTGGAGAAATCCAGAGGGTGAGTCAAGCTGGTAGTGAAGTAAACAAAGCTGGAGCCCTCCATGAAATAAAGTCTAGTCTAGGGACACACCCATCTTTGGAGGAAGTATCTCCAGGATGTACAGAAAGTGAGTCAGAATTGAGTTCAGTTTGTTCTCAATTGCCTCAGAGAGCATTGGTTAGAAATTGCAGGGAGGCAAATTAAGAAAAAAACAACTTTACAATAATGTTAACAGTTGAAAAATGAAATTAGCTGCTTCAAAAAGTAGTGGGCTCCCCCTCAGTGGAAATCTTTAAGATAATGCTGGATGACTGGGAATTGTAAATAGCATTCAAGAAATTCTGGTCCGGTTTGGGTTGAGTTAGATGGCCTCTGAATTTCCTTCTAAGTCTTATTCATTCATTCATTCATTCAATAAATATTTATTAAGCATCTGTTATGTACAAGGCTTTGCATTAAGTGCTGGAGATGAAAAAGAGGTAAAATATAGTCTCTGTCCTCAAGGAGCTTACAATCAAATGGGGGAGAAAACATAGAAATATGTACAATGCAAGCTATATGCAAGCTAAATAGGAAATAATTAAAGAGGAAATGCGTGGAATTAAGAGGGGTTAGGGAAGGCTTCCTATAAAAGGTGGTGTTTTAATTGAGACTTGAAAGGCAGCCAGAGAGATGAACAGAGGAAGGAGAGTGTTCCAGGCATTAAGTACAGCTAAAGAAAATGCCTGGAGTCAAAAGATGGAGTATCTTGTTTGTGGAACAGCCAGACACTGGGAAGCCAGTGTCACTGGATGGACAGGTATTGAGGAATAAGGTGTAAGAAGACTGGAAAGGTAGGAGGGGGCTAGGTTATCAAGAGCTTCGAATGCTCAGTTAATATTTTATATTTGCTTCTGGAGTCAATAGGCAGCCACTGGAGTTTATTGAGTAGAGGAGGGACCTGATCAAACCTGCATTTTAGGAAAATTCCTTTAGTGGCTAAATGGAGGATGCATTATGGTGGAGAGAGACTTGAGGCCAGCTGACCTACCAGCAGGCTATTGAGGTGATGAAGGCCTTCCCTAGAGTGGTAGCAGTGTCAGAGGAGAGGTGTTGCAAAGGTGAAGTCTGTGCACCCTGGTAGCAGATTGGTTGTGGAGGATGAGAGATAGTGATGAATCCAGGATGACTCTTAGGTGGTGAGTCTGAGGGACTAGAAGAAAGGTGTTGACCTGGTCGGTAACAGAGAAGGGAGGCATGGGGGAGGATTTAGGGAGGAAGATGATGAGTTCTCTTTGATTCTGTGATTTGTGAGGAATTAGGAATGATTTTAGTTATGTCAGTATCTGTGTGGCCTAGCACAGGCCTGCATAACATGACCTGCCAAAGGATTTTGGGCAGCTTGAGAAAAATGTAGAGGATGTGAAAGAAAGTAAAGGTGTAATGAGTGCTTTGTCTGTGCCCTGCGTAACCCACCTTCTACTCGTCACTATTATGCCTGTCATGTAACTTTGTGGGTGAGTTGGCAGTGCATACTCTCTCCTGTTTGTCACATGATTTGTGGCAACCAACCATCGTCAGTCTGTCTCTAGTCTGAGAGTAGCAAGAGTTTTTTTTTTTTTTTTTTTTTTTTTTTTTTTTTTTTTTTTTTTTTTGCTGTGTTTTTGGTCTTTACTGCAGTTGAGTAGGGACAAGGTAAGCACAGCCACGGGCCATTGCAGCTGATGCCCACTATGTAATAAGCGGCAACAACAGAGGACTTCTTCCCCTCCCTCTCTGCAAGGCTGCCCTCCAAGTTATGCAAGTGTCTGGTGCTCTTTCCGAGGTCAGACACTTAGTTCAGTATTTCTTGGTATGTGAGCAGTTGCTTATTTTGTTCCTATATCAGAGGACAGTTTTGCCTAGATTCTTCTTTGACTGCGCTTTTTGGTTGCTCTTCTCTTCTCCTTTACTGCTGGCCCTATTCTCATTCAGTTAAATTTTCAGTCTCTACATCTGTTGCATCCTCTGGCCCAAATGTCTATGTTAACTTGCATTCTCTTCTAGAAATGTCTTCTATTATTACAGGTCAGAAACAGATAATAGTTGTAGAGGAAGAAGATTGAGATTTTGTTTTGTAAGGTTAATAGTTTGGGGAATAGAACTTCTGAATTAGTATGGTTATTGAAGTAGTAGCATATTAATATTTAGATAATTAGGCTATCATGTTAAATATATAACATGACCATGATATGTCTAAGTAAATATGTTTTTTAACTGCTAGTAAAAAGACTTTAACAAATATAAATTATGATTGTGTAAGCTTTTTTAGGGTATCTGGTAGCAAAGCTTTTTTTCCTATCATCAAATTGAGTATTTTTGTGTCTACTATGTGCAAGGCATGATAAAAACTAAAATAAAAAAAGAGAAAAGGAGCATCTTGGAAAATCTTGGAGAGGCTTCAGAAAGAAGGTAGCATTTTGGATGAGCCTTGGAGTAGTTGCTAGGTGGCCCCAATAGATAGAGTCCTGGCCCTGGAGTCAGCAGGATTCATCTTCCCTGAATTCAAATCCAGCCTCAGACACTTTAGCTGTGTGACCCTGGGCAAGTCACTGAACCCTGAGTTCTTCATCTATAAAATGAGCCGGAGAAGGAGATGTCAAGCCATTCCAGTATCTTTGCCAGGAAGCCCCGATTGGGGTCATCGAAAGTCAGATACCAACTGAACCAGCAGCTGGGAAATATGTGGGGCTTTGTTATGGGGTTCACTTTTGCCAGTTAGTTAAGTCCAAACTCTTAACAACAGCACTCAACATTCTTCACAATTTGATGTTACCCTAAGTATCCTGTATTTTCTCTTAGTCACTTGGAAGTACACCCAAAAGTTATTAAACTGTGCTATAGCAGGGTCAAATGATTTGCACAGTTTAATAACTTTTGGGTGTACTTCCAAATTGCTTTCTAGAATGGCTATACCAATTCATGGCTCTTCCAACAGCTTATTAGCATGCCTGTTTTACAGCTACCCCTACAAAAAAATTTGTATGTTTTTTTTCCTTTCAGTTTTGCTAGTTTGTGGGTGTGAAGTGGAACATCAGGATTACTTTAGTTTTTCATTTCTATAATTATTAGTTGTTTGGAGTATTTTTTTTTAATTTAGCTGTAAATAATTTGGATTTCTTCCCTTGAGAACTACTTGTTCATATCTTTTGACCACTTATTGATTGGGGAAGGCATTTATTCTTGTAAATTGGAACCAATATATGTCTTGGAAATGAGATTTATATTAGAAAAACTTGCAGCAAAGAAATTTTCCCCCACTTAACTATTTCCCTTTTAACCTTTGCTGGCACCTGATACATTTGTACAATCGTCTTATGTTTTATGTAATCGAATCTTAGTTTTATGTAATCAATTTTGTCTCCTGTGATTCTCTCTACCCTTTGTTTGATCATGATCTCTTCCCCATTCATATATCTTGAAAGGCAGTTTCTTCCTTGATCCTCACTTTGTTTTATGATATAACCTTTTATGTCTAAATCATGTATCTTTTTGGAGGTTATCTTGGTATACTGTGTGAAGTGATGATCAAAACCTAATTTCTGCCAGACTGCCTCTAGTTTTCCAACCATTTTTGTTAAATAATTCTTATCTTAGTAACTGCAATATTTGAACAAAAATCAAAACAAAACAAAAAACAAAGGGGTAGTTAGGTGGCACAGTGAATAGAGCACCAGCCTTGGAGTCTGAAGGGCTTACGTTAAAATGTGGCCTTGTTGAAGTTTGGGGTGCTGAGATCCTCACAGTGAAAGGGCACAGGGCAAGTCTGCCTGGAATGAATTTACACACTCAAACCTTCTTCCAGTCATGGCAAGGTTTATTTGTGATGCCAATAGAAGCAGGCTAGATTCTAAGTGAATCTTCACAATTTAATGGGGTTAAGATTGGTGCCTTGAGAAGACCTGAATGGGATTAAAGAGTGGTTAAAAAGGCTGGGGTGGTCCAGGTGCAGACAATGAAGTTAAATGGTCAGAGATACCCAGTGCAAGGGCAGTTAAAAGGATTATGGAGTATCTGGGAGGGTTGGGATGGTAGGTCACATGCCTCAGGGGAACCTACTGGGACTGGGTTGTGTGGAAAAGTTCAGGGAAACTTACTTCCTTCTGTTTTAGGGGTTCAGGTCCCATCATCCCATCAGCTTCAGACGCCTGTATTTGGGTTTGTTGAACACCACTCTGCTACATTTGTTCACTTCTAGATGCTAATATCCATTAATTGACTGCTCTGATAATTGCTTTGTAATATAGCTTGAAATCTGGTACTGTGGTACTGTTAGGCCCTCTATTTTCCCCTCTGTTTCTCATTATTTTACTTGAGATTTTTTTTAACCTTTTGTTCTTCCAGTTAAATTTCATTGATTTCTCTAATTCTATAAAATAATCTTTTGATTTGGTTTGACACTTGAAAAAAGTAAAGCAAGGAAGCCGGTATCTACAGAGTTTGTAGCTTTAGAGTGTGGCTTCTGACTGACAGACTACTTTGGCAAGTAATCACCCCCTTCTAACCTTCAGTTCCCTGATGTTTAAAATGAGAATAGCATTTAAACTACTTAGGATTGTTGGGAGGAAAATTCCTAGTAAACCTAAATATGCTATGCAAATGTGAGCAAGATAATCACATATATAGTCATGTATAATCAATGGAATTCTAAGCATTTGAGAACATGAATATAGTAGTATAGTCTGAACAAAACTGGGCTTCTGTAAGTAGACCAGATGATTACTGAAAAAAGTAATAATTTTTTTGTACATGGGGTGGCCCTAATATGGCATCCCACAATTCCAGCCCCCATCAGTTTGTTATCATCATACATGTGCTAATGGAAATTCATAGCATCAGAACTTTATCCCTAAGACTTTGATGTCTTCTATTAATCATCCAGTATCACTTTAAATATTATTAAATATTTAATTTAAATATTAAATATTTAAAGTGATAGTCACTTTTGATTTAGTATCAATAAAGTATCAGTGGAAGCTTTGACAAGAAGAAGAAGCATAAAATCTCTGTTGCCAGGATGAGGGAAGATATTCCCTAAGAAGAGGAAAGCAGGCACAAAATAGATGGATAGTAGAGTTGACAATTTGCATTTCACAATTTTATTTTACATTATAATATTGACTTCATCTGTATTATGAGACAGGGCAAATATACGTATCATAGGGTGTTAAGTAAAGCTTTTAGTGCATGTGTTAGTGAAATTTCAAGGGATTTAATCCATGATCTAAATCTTTGTAATAAAGAGGTGTTAGATGGTTTTAGTAGCTCTATGTCAGGGATTATTAAGACCTCTTTTTGTTGTTGTTCAGCCATTTCACAGTTGTGTTGGACTCTTGGTGATCCCATTTTGGGGGTTTTCTTGACAAAGATACTGGAGTGCTTTACCATTTCCTTCTCCAGCTCATTTTACAGATGAAGAAACTGTGGAAAACAGGATTAAGTGACTTGCCCAGCATTATATAGCTAGTAAGTGTCTAAGGCTGGATTTGAATTTAGGTCTTCCTGACCCCAGGCCCAATGCTGTATCTACTGTACAACCTAGGTGCCTCAATTTAAACAAGAAAAATTAAATTGAAATCAATTACTGGTGCTACTTGTTACCTGAATTGCCATGAATCGATTACTTTTTTTATCCATGCTTTATATCTCTTAGGAGGAGTTGAATGTAACCTCTCTTTAAAGCATTACCAAACTATTGTAAAACATTCAATGCATTTAGTTATGTGCTTTATAAATTATATATGTATATATCCATTCATTATGCATTTATCTCACTATATCTCACTATAAAATGAAAAGGCTATCATTTTCTTTTTCTAGACACAAATATAAAAAATATTCTCTCTATATATGTATGTATGTATGTGAAAATAGACATTTAGATTGATCTTTATCCTGTTATTAACTTTTTTTTTAATTTGGAAAACATTTGTTTCTGTTCTCTTATTTAATATTTTTAGTTTTCAACATTGACTTCCACAAGATTTTGAGTTACAAGTTTTCTCCCTATTTTTACCCTCCCTCCCACCCCAAGATGGCATATATTCTGATTGCCCTTTTCCCCAATCTGCCCTCCCTTTTATCACCCCACTCCCCCCCCCCATCCCCTCTCCACTTAGTTTCTTGTAGGGCAAGATAGATTTCTATACCCCATTGCCTATATTGTTATTAACTTTAAAAAAATTATTTCATTGCTTATAAAGCCACTCAGAAGTCTTTTTTAAATCACAGGTCTCAGTTTGTTGAAGGCCAATTTCCTGAAGTACTAGATATAATGCAACCAATAAATCTTGAGGTTAATGTTCAGCGAAATTTATCCTGGGAATGGTACCGAGAAATTCCTGCTATAAACCTGGATGCTAAGCTTAAACCAATGGAGGTAAATGTTTTCTTCTACTTGTTCTCTTTCCATGTTATTGAGAAAAGTATAAATAAAACAGTGTTTCTTAATGACTTTCTTAATAAGATCCAAACCTTTCATTGATTATATGTGTATTTACATATGACAGTTTTTACATATAAAATTTTATATCTATAGACATACATATATCACTGAATTTTTTTCTCAGTGATGTGATTGAAAATCTGCTTGTGTATTTATTTATATACACATATATTACTATATAAAATATATTTAACAAATATGTTTTTAATATTTTTTCTGCAAACTATATTAGTGGCAAAGGCATTGTTTTTGAACATTTAGGAAATGGATTGTTGAACACAAAAATAAGAAAGTTTTTATTATGGACAGTTCTTTCCAGATTAACCATCATTTCTTTTCTTAGTAGGATTACTAGACTGTTATTGTATCCAGGGTATGATCTGGGTACCTAGATTGGTCTAGATTTTGGCAGAGCATTTGATAAGGTATCTAATACTTCAGTAGCACAAATTGCAAGATTTTGATTTAAGTATCCTGATTAGATTTGGAAGACCTCTGCAGGTAGGGAGAAGCCATTACTAAATCTATATTCAGTTCACTAAGAATCTATTAACTCCTTACTGTGTAAGTCTTTATCTAGGCAGTGAGGATTCGTAGGAGACATTCTATCTTCAAGGACCTAACAGTCTACTTGGGAAAACAACAAACAACATATACACAACTAGGTGTATTGTTGTTGTTGTTAAGTCATGTCTTCATGACCCTATTTGAGGTTTTCTTGGCAAAGATATTGGAGTGGTTTGCCATTTCCTTTTCCAGCTTATTTTACAGATGAAGAGGCTGAGGCAAACTGAGTTAACTGACTTGCCCAGGGTCACACAGCCAGTAAGTGTCTGAGGCCAAATTTAAAGTCATGTCTTCCTGACTCCAGAGCTTCTATTCACTGGACTTCCTAGCTGTCCCTTGAGGAGGTGTTTTTATGGGGCTGAGGGGAAAGAAAGAAGAAAAGCTTCATATATAGAAGGCAGCAGTTAAGATGCTTGAAGGCCTCTGAAGATTACAGAATGTAGAGGTGAGGAGACAGATCATTCCAGGCATAGGGATCAGTCTGTGCAAAGATTCAAGAGGCATGAAAAAATATTATATGTTGGGAACAACATATAAGTTAGTTGGCTTGAACATAGGATGTTGTATCTGTAAGGCAAGTGTCACAATTTCGATGGTGACCAAGAATATGCCTGTCTAGTTGTGTATCACAGAATATGAGACTCTCCATATAGAAGGCAGAAGAAGTAAAACATTTATTCAGACACCAGAAGATCAAATCTCCAACCTAATAACTCCAGTTCGATATAGCAGCAATTGTATCCCCAAACTAGTAAGTCCACTTCATTGTAACAGCAAGGAAATTAAAACACAATATCTCAGCAGGAAGCCAAGCCATCCAGTAATCTTCCCCTCTGCTGGTACCTTCCCCTAAATACTCACTCACAAATTCTAGTTGTCTGCTTGCTTGCATCCTTTCTTCCTGCAGTTCTGAGAGCTTCCAGTTCTAAGAGCCCTTGCAATTCTAAGAGCTTAAGGGCTACCCTCAGGGTATATATTACCCTTTTTAGGGGGCCCAAGGGCTTCATACCTCTCCAGACCTAATTAGAAAAGGGTGTGGGCCTTCCTACAAACAAGCCTCCCCTAAACAAGCTATATTAGGAAGGCAGAATTTATGATTTCAAAGAGAATCTCATATGTGCCTGAAAGGTTCGGAACCGCAGAATAAAAGGAATTCTCTAGGCAGAAGGCAGGAGAACTAAAGCATGTATTTACACTCCACAGTAACAGTCCTACAAATCAGCGTCCCTGTTTTGATATTTTGATCAAAAGCTTCCAGGCCCAGTAAGTCCGCCTCACAAGGGTAACCAGGAGGCCACAGAGAAGCGAGATGGTATAAGGCAAAATCGTATACATGCTTCCCCCCTATGGTAAGAAGATTACCCACTAGCCTCTAGTCCTTGCTCAGCACTCCTCGCTCCACGTGGGTCAGCTCTGCTACCGGCAGCTCAGCTTTGGCTGTAGGCGGCTCTGGCTCCAACCGGAAAAAGAAAAGGGATCTTCAAGCTGTCCTCTCCCCTTTTATAGAGTTTTCGATATCCTCAAGCACTGCCTGAATGACCAGGGCCGATTGGTTCTTGAGTTGGCCCCTCCCCCTAGCGTAGACCAGGTTAACACCCAATGGGGCGTGGCTCTGGAGTTAACACCTCCCCTCAGGCAACCCCATGACTCATCAAACAGGAAGTTCTCTGCTTCCCGCTTCCTGGATAGAAGCAGCAGCAACCAGCAAGGCTCAATGAGGTAAGCTGAGTCACTCAAAGAAAACAAAGGCCACCCTGGCCACACTCCACCCCTCACAATGTTCTAGGATGCACAATCCAATCATAATTTAATTTAAATTATATATCCTAGAACATTGTGATCCAATTACGCAGGAAACTAAAACATATCATTCACAATAAAGCAAACATATCATTCAGTGACATTCCCAAATATTGGTTTATGATTCAAATGTGATCCACCCCTAGGTTCCAGCAAGATAATCTCTTCAATCAGTCATCCCCAAAATACTTATTAATAATTCAAACGTCCACCCCTAGATCTTTGTATCCATTACATAGGATTAGTAATATCATAACAATAAAACAATATAGCAAGGATAACACAAAATGAGTACACAGAACACTATCATCATTCCCACCCCCACCCCCCGAACGATTGGGGCTCAAAATCTTGGGGTAAGGGGTGAAGGTCTCATTTTCCATAGCTGCTTCTTGATGAAATTGGATGTAGAGGTGTCCCTGCCCCAAAGAGTCCCATTCCAGAGGTCAGTTCTTTAGCGAGCTGGCAGGAATTCCAAGAATGCTACGTGCTTAGGCAGTCACCGGAAAGTGCAGGGTGCTTAAGCCTGCAGGAGACAGAACTAGCAACAAGGTTAACCAAAACAAAGAACAAAAAGAGTAGGCAAGTATGGGCTATTATCCTTCAAATAAAATCATCTGCAGTTTAGTTGAAATTTCAGTTATGCAGAGATCCAATATCAGAGCCAAACTCAGATGGGAAATGTTTCTTTTTAAACAGAACACAATGAGGAAACTAAGCCAGGAGGATCCCATCCTAGATAGAGACTAGAATTGTCCTCCCAGCCTTTCCCCAGATGTACAAGCTTTCATCCGTTAATCACGCAAGGTCACCTTCCCTGTGAGTGGCTTATGGCAATTACCATCATCAGCCATACCTGTGGGATCCGTGAATCTAATATTATAGCCCTATTCACGGTAAAATATATGGTTCAGGGGTACGATTTGGTAATTATCTTCCCCTGAATAGACCACTGTTACAGTGTTGTCCTTCCCATGGGCTATGACTTCTGCAGCCTTTGGAATATCATCTGGCTTCCGTTTTACCCATACCTTAGCTCCCAACTTTATTCTATCAATGGAGCAAGCCCCTTTTGCCCCTCTAGTAGTTATTTTGGGAGGAGGGTCAGTTTTCACAAAGGGTATTTTTTCACAGGGGATAATAATCACTTGAACTATCCTATCATTCCTACCAAATTGTACAGGTTTTTCACTCAAATTCTGGAGTGTCACAACAATTTCTTTTTGATAATTCGAATCTATCACTACAGCCAATACATGTACTCCTTGAGCTGCTAATCCTGGTTTAGCTAATATCCATCCAAAATGATTCTTGGGGATTCTCATACATACTCCAGTAGGGATTTTTCTTATCTCTTTCCTTTTCAACCTGAAATTCTCTATACAATGTAAATCATATCCTGCCGAACCAGGTGTTCCTGGACATGGTAGGGGGACATCTTCCCTCACCCTCATAGTCCAAAATTCAATATTTTGGATCTCATGTGTTTGCTGTTCTCTAATCTGCAAATTTGGGGTCATCATCCTGGCTAGAGGTGTACTCCCCGCTAAGCACCTATTATTCAAATTACATAAGGCAATAGACAAATTATCCTTCCAATGTCGATATGAATTATTAGAGCTTAATTTTCTCAGCTGTTCTTTCAACAATCCATTCTTTCAATCAGCCCAGATGCTTGTGGATAATATGGAATATGATATATCCATTCTATATTATTCAACACACAATATCTTTTCACTTCTTTGCCCTTGAAATGTGACCCATTGTCACTTTGAATCTGCATTGGGGTTCCATAGTATAAACTTACAATATCTAGGGTTTTACAGGTGTTTTTCTGAGTTGCGTCCTTATAAGGACAAGCCACTAGTACACCTGAATAGGTGTCAACACGCGTACATACATATTTACATCCTTTATCCTGGGGTAGTGGGCCAATATAATCTATCTGCCAAATTTGGGCTGGAACTTTTCCCCTTGCTATTTCTCCAGTTACTATCCTAGGAAGAGTTCGTTCTTTTTCTAATTGACATATACAACACCCCTCTGTTATTTGTTTTAACAACACATGAGAGATACTGATACCTCGATCCTGTGCCCATTGGTGGGTGGCCTGGACCCCTAAATGGCCTGCGGTCTGGTAGACCCATCTTGCTAAGGCTGGGTCATCAGTTGGAGTCGGAGTAGGGACAATACATTCAGTGGCAATCTTTGCTAGTCGATCCGCGTGTGCATTGTACTCACGTTCTGGTGTGGTCAGGGTCGCATGAGCATCAACATGAAAAACTGACAAATCCGTAACCAAAGACATGTCCCATATATTTTCCCATAACTCTTTACCCCAAACTTGTTTGCCATGAATCTCCCAATTCTGATTCCTCCATATAAGCATCCACGTAGCTAATCCATTAGCTACCGCCCATGACACTGTCCTCCCTTCTCCATTCTGATGGCCTGATGCACTGCCATCAGTTCAGCATATTGGCTACTTCCCCCTATCCCAGAACTTTCCAGAGTTCGCCTAGTACAGGGGTTATAGGCTACTGCTTTCCAGTGTCTCTTCTGTCCTAAATATTTTGCTGTCCCATCAGTAAACCAAGCATGTTTCTTCTGTTCTACATTTAGTCCATCATACCCATTATTCCATTTCACTAAGGATGGCACCATCCGTTGCTTAGATTCAAGGGGTTTTTCATTTCTCTCAGTGCCAGTGTTCGCCACCAATTCATGTAAAGCAGAAACTCCACTTTTGCCTGCTCTGGACCTATTCTGAATATACCACTTCCATTTGATTATGCTTGCCTCTTGTGCATGTCCAATTCTGTGAGAAGCTGGGGTACTCATTACCCAAGTCATAATTGGAATTCCAGGCCTTAATATCACTTCATGACCCAGGGTTAGTTGCTCAGTTTCTACTAAAGCCCAATATGCAGCTAATAGCTGCTTCTCAAAAGGTGTATACTGCACTCCAGATAAGGGCAGTTTCCTTGACCAAAAGCCTAAAGGTACACTTCAGCTCTGTTGTTTTTGCCACAGACTCCAATTTGCATAGTCATCTTGTACAGTCACTTGTAACTCCACTGGCCCATTTTGCATAGGCCATAAGTCCAGAGCTAATTGTATAGCAGCCTTTGCTTCCTCAAAAGCTCAACTTTGTTCAAGGCCCCAATCGAATTCATATTTCTTTCTGGTGACTTTATACAAGGGTTTTAAAATCTGTCCCAAATGTGGGATGTGGTGTCTCCAATAACCAAATAGCCCTATGAACTTTTGGGCCTCTTTCTTATTAGTAGGGGTGGGAAAATCCTGGATTTTTTAATTGAGCTTGTGGGAGAATTTCTCGCAGTCCTCTATTCCACTGTGTCCCCAAGAATTTTACAGTTTGAGCTGGCCCTTGAACCTTTGCAGGGTTGATTTCCCATCCTTTGCTTTTCATATGGTCAATTAATAATGCTAAACTCCCCTCCACTTCTTTTATATTCTTCCCCTGTATCATGATGTCATCTATGTAATGTGTAGACTGTACACCAGGTAGCTTTAATTCATCCAAATGCTCAGCTACAATCCTGTGGCAAATAGTTGGGCTATGAATATATCCTTGTGGCAGGCGTGTAAATGTATACTGTCAGCCTTGCCAAGTAAAAGCAAACTGGTTCCATTGCTTGGGGTCTATTGGGATTGTAAAGAAGGCATTGGCCAAATAACTGCATACCAAGTCCCTTCATGTTTTTGTATTCTCTCTATTAAAGTAACCGTGTCTAGAACAGCAGCATACAAGGGAGGAGTCACTTTGTTCAGCTGTCTGTAATCCACTGTCATCCTCCGTGTCCCATCTGACTTTCAGACTGGCCAGACAGGATTGTTCCATTGAGTAGTTGTAGGGACTAATACTCCTGCCTCAACACATTCTGTTATAGTGTTGGCAATTTCATCTTGCCCACCTGGCACACGATATTGCCTCAAAGTAATTACTTCAGAAGGTTCGGGCAAAGTGATTGGATCCATCTTGATTTTCCCCACTAAGACTGCATTAATGCCTATTTTCCTCACAGCAAATTGGTATTTCCCTTCAGGTAAATTTAAGGTCATACCCTTCAAAATGTCTATTCCAATGATGTATTCAGGAATAGGCACAATAACCACACTATATTCTTTCTTGGGCAACTGTCCAATTTTCATCATCAATTTAACTTGTCTGGCTGATATTTCAGTCCCTCCTGGTCCTGTGATGGTAATAGGAGTTCCATGGCTGAACTTGTCTGGATTCCCGTAGATAAGGGTAGCCTCAGCCCCAGTGTCTATTGATGCCCTAGTTACCGTACTTGACCCATTTTTCCAATACATGGTTAAGTTAACGTGAGGTCTGCAATCCAGCTTGTGTATTTCCTTAAGTTGGGCTGAGGCTCGGCCTGTTTCCTAGTATTCCCTAGCATGTGATTCACTTGGGTATGAAGGTTCAACGTGTGTTGCATTTGCAGGAGCAGTTCTTATTTCCCTATCTCTCCTGTTATCGAGTCCTTTATCTCAGTACATCCTGTACAATTCGTTGGTTGGAATGCCATCTATCATTTCAAAACCTACCCCTGCTCTCAATAGAGCAGTGAACATTTCTTTTCTTGTCACTCCATTTTGGCACCAAGTTTGCTGGCTGTTCACCCTTCTTTCTCGAGGAGATCTATCCCTTCCCCAGTCTCCTAAGTCATGTAACTGTAAAATCTTATTTATCACCTCTGTAAGATGGCTCCCTACTTCCCCATGTAACAGATTCAAAATTAGTTGTTTATAAGCAGGGAGAGCTGTCCTAATTATTAAATTCCTATGAGGGATTCCTATGGGATCATTGTAATATTTGTCTTGCAGTTCCTGTCATAATAGCAGTCTTCATTACCTCCTCCTTTAGTCTCATGATACAATCTTTAAGTGAATACCAGTGTCTGTGCTCAGTGGGCCACATAGAATCATTAGTATATCTCTTATTGCATCCCGCAGCAGCTAATGCCAACAGAGTAGTCCTGCTAGCATCATCTCCTCGCTGATGATGTTCCCTAAAAGCTTGCTGAACTAGAGGATCGTGGCTGATAGACCTATGAATCTCATGCAGTCTGTCTTATCTACTAATATTTCACCGGCCCCTTGATCAATGAGCCTTACCATCCAAGATATTAATGGTTCTCCTACTCTTTGGCTGAATCTGCTCAAAATATCTTTGACCTCTTGCTGTGAGAAATCTTCCTGAATTTCCCTCCTAACTAAATTGCCACCTCGGGTTTCTGTCTTCCTCCTTTCTATGGGACGAACGCTTGTCTGAGTATTTAACGATCTCCAATTCTCTGTGCAAGGGATGCCCTGAACCCTAGTAGCGTTTTCTGTCTCAGGCCTTAACATTATCTCATTTTCCCCCCACTCGCTTCCCCTGACACCATGGCAAGGACAAAGCAGGCAGTCAGGCTCGGTCTGGGTTTAGTTGGGATGCACTCTTGGCTTATTTGGCCTCTTGTTGCTCCTAGCCACATTAATAGAAAAGTTCTCATCTGAGTCAGTGGGTTCTTGAGCAGCAATTTGTTCTCCTGCTATCTGAGATTCCCCTTCTTGCTGTGGGGTAGGAGTGCCCCCATGTCTTTCACTTAATCTCAATCTTTCATATACTAGGCGGTAGGCTGATAACACTATCCAGCTTTGCCTAGATAGTGATGCCCCTGACTGAATCCCAACCTCTTGTAAACACCTTTCCAAATCCTTAGGATCTCCTCTCTGTAGCCTTGGTTCCCAGTTTTCACAGGGTCCGGCTTTTTTAGCCAGTTTCTTTGCTAAGGAGGAATAAAATGGATCCTCCCACCCTGGGATATTCATCTCTTCCTCTGAAGTTCTTCTGCTTCTGAACAGAGATCTTATATCTAGCGATCCCATCCTCGTCGCCAAATATATTAGAAAGGCAGAATTTATGATTTCAAAGAGAATCTCATATGTGCCTAAAAGGTCCGGAACCACAGGGTACAAGAAATTCTCTAGGCAGAAGGCAGGAGAACTAAAACATGTATTTACGCTCCACAGTAACAGTCCCACAAACCAGCGTCCCCATTTTGATATTTTGATCAGAAGCTTCCAGGCCCAACAAGTCCACCTCACAAGGGTAACCAGGAGGCCACAGAGAAGTGAGATAGTATAAGGCAAAATCGTATACATGCTTCCCCTCTACGGTAAGAAGATTACCCACTGGCCTCCAGTCCTTGCTTAGCACTCCTCGCTCCACGTGGGTCAGCTCTGCTACCGGCAGCTCAGCTTTGGCTGTAGGCGTCTCTGGCTCCAACTGGAAAAAGAAAAGGGATCTTCAAGCTGTCCTCTCCCCTCTAATAGAGGTTTTGACATCATCAAGCGCCACCTGAATGACCAGGGCCGATTAGTTCTTGAGTTGGTCCCTCCCCCTAGCGTAGACCAGGTTAACACCCAATGGGGCGTGGCTCTGGAGTTAACACCTCCCCTCAGCCAGCCCCATGACTCATCACACAGGTTCCCAGAAGAGAAGCAGCAGCAACCAGCAAGGCTCAATGAGGTAAGCTGAGTCACTCAAGGAAAACAAAGGCCACTCTGGCCACACAAGCTTCCCTTAACTAGCTTCGCTTTGGGGATTAATGGTCAGGGAAGATCTTTAATCACATTAACACTACAGATGGTTGTGATGGAGTAGAGTGAAATACATCTGGAAAAATGAGGTTGTAACCAGATTTTGAAAAGCTTTAGAAATGCTAAATCAGAAGAATTTGTATTTTTATTGAGAGGCAATAGGTAGTCTAGCTAAGTATGGAGAAAGCTCATCACTAGAATTTTGGAGCATAAGGTAATTAATTTTTTTTGATCAGGTTACCTATGAAAATGTGTAAAATCTAGATGCCTTTATTTCTAAGGGTTGAGTCTTGGAGATCATTTAGTCTGACCCTCTTGTGATAGGTGAGGAAATTAGATTTAAGAGGCTAAGTAAGTTTACCAGGTCATATAAGAAAATACAGTAAGAATAAAAATAAAATTATTTCAAGATATGCATAACATAAAAAATCCCTTAAATGATTCCAGTAGTGGAAACAGTATACATCTTTACATCACACAAATGCAGCAAAAAAGGAAATTTAAATAGTAGGCTAATCAGGGAGTAATTTGTTACTTGATCCCTTTCCATGCCTCTCCTTTAACCTACATTCATAATTTGAAAAATCCTGTTGATGTAACAGATTTTTAAAAATGCTGTCAGAGAATGCTTTTCTTTTACATATTGAAAGGTTGGTAAGCATATATAAAGAGACATTGTTTCCTGGTTCAGTGCTGTTTTTAAACATCTAAGTCATTATAATCAACAGAGAAAAAAGAAAAAAAACTTGTAACAATATGCATGGTTCAGCAATAAAAATTTCTGCGTTGTCACTGTCTAAAAAAAGATATGTCTTAATCTGGACCCTGAACCTTTCAACTTTCTATTAGGAGATGGTTAGCATGTTTCATCTTGAGCCCTATGAAATTGTGATCAATTATTATATTGATAGGAGTTCTTGAGTTTTTTAAAGTTGATTGTTTTTGCTGCATTCAGCCATTTCCCAGGTGATGACCACCCCCTTATTTTCCAGTTTTGTCCCCCCCCAAAAGAGCTTTCTTAATGAAGCCTTTTCCTTGTTCTTTAATGTCTTTGGGTTATGTACCTAGTAATGGTACTGCTGAGTCAAAGAGTATGCATAGCAAGGCAGCTTTGGGGGCATAGGTCCAAATTGCTTTCCAGAATGTCTTGATCAGCTCTGCCAACAGTGAGTGCATTCATTAATGGGCATGTTCATCTGAACATGTCACTTTTTCTCTTATCTTCATGCTTTTCCACCCAGAAATTACTCCTCCAAAAACTTTACCTCCTAGACTACTCAATTTCCTTCATAGCTCATCTCAAGCACTACCAATATTAAACTGTTGTTGATCCTCCTACCTGGTAGTGCCCCCCTTCCAAATTATTTTGTCAGTTTTGCATGTTTTGTTATCTCTTACATGTTTATTCTCCTCTATTTCTTGGCTTGTCTGGCTAGATTGTAAATTCAGAGGGGAAGAACTGTTTCAACTTTTGTCTTTGTTTGAGTGACTTGCTGTTTGAGATCCTTAAAAACTGTCAGTATTGTAAGTGGGGGAGAGAGTATAGACGTGACACTTGAGAGCTGTGAGTGTCAGTGCTTTTGTATCCTGCCGTTAGTAGTTTTAGAAATAAAAACACCAATTAAACCACAACAAGGAAGACAATTTGGGAACAGATCAATAATTACTGCTCACATTTCACTTTAGTATTTTCAAAGTATTTTCCTCACCTTATGAGGTAGAGAGCACAGATGTCCTTTTGTGATGGCAAGCACTAAGGAAATCAGGTGCCTTTGAGAATTGCCTTTGTTTCAGTCAAGTCTTCGATGACCTGCTTAAGCCACAAGAAAGCTTAGGTCACATGGGTTTGAGTTGCATGGTTATGACGCCCTCTGACCCTGAAGAAGTATGTATATATACTCTGAGGTTAGCATTTTGGTTTGGGGCTCATTCACTGGAAGAGTGTCCTGTGATTTGACCTGTCAGGACTCTGTGTAGCCATTGGAGCCCCCCGGATTTGAAAACCCAGATGTTGGGGCTTCTCTCTCTGGTAACTGTATATGTTGCTATAGTCAGACGATTGGAGGCCCTATCTGCTGATTTGTGTTATTTGCTCTCTTTATATAATTTCTGCTTGTAATTTCTGTTTGTATTTGCTCTGAAGTTCAGGGTGCTGGCTTCTCCCCCTGAACTAAGTGAATGGTATATGTATGTTTAATTAAAGTGAGATTGTAACCACTTAAAGTTGCTTTTCTTAGAAAAGCAGATCAAAGATCCTGTGTTGGCAGCCCTCCTGTGTGCGGGTGTTGTTGTCCTTACACAGCCACAGTAGTGGCAAGTAGCACTGTTGTTACACCTCCCTGTATTACTGGGTGACAGATGCTCAGATGACATTATTATCTATTTTATTATTTCTGGAATTTTTGCTATTTTCTTATGAGCATTCTGGTTTAGTGATACTGCTCTGCATTTGTAAACACTTGCATATGTATCTGTAGAACTACACTTTCAGGTTCACAAAGCACTTTCATGTCAATCAGATAAGGAATATGAGGTAGATTTTCTTATTTATATTTTTAAACAAGGAAAGTAAAATGCAGAAAAGGTTAAGTAGCTGAGTCAGATTTTAAGTGTGAGTCTTCCGGTTCCGGGTCCTGTGATCTTTTCACTATACATTGCTGGATCTTGGATTTTTCATTTAAATAAATAAAATTGTAGCATTTCGTAACTCTGAGGTTCTAAATAATTTAACCATTAACAGCATTTTCATAGGATTAGGCCAGAAGAAACTTACGAAGCTATCTAGTCCATTCCTGTCATTCTACAGATGAGAAAACTGAGGCCCATGGAGGGTACATGATTTTCCTATGGTTCATGTATGTAAGTTTCAGGGTTAGGATTTGCACTCAGGTCCTTTGACTCCAGAATCAGTGCTCTTTACTCTGTGCTCTAATTTAATTGGGTTCAAGAATATAATTTCAGTCTCTAAGTATTGAAATAAAAGATCATTGCAGGAGACAGTAATATTTTCTGCATTTGAAAAATGTCATTGACATCTTTTATTGTCATATCACCTTGATTTTTAAATAATTCCCTTTCTTCATTATTCACTGAGCCATCCTTTGTAACAGCGAAGCAAAAACAGAGGGAAAAAGCTGTTCAGTAAAACTAGCCACCATAATATCTGAGTGTAATATTACATGCAGTATCCTACACCCATAGTTCCTTGTCCCTGGAAAGAAGAGAGAAAAGAGCATTTCCTCATATCTTTTCTAGGCCAAGGCAGTTACACAGGGTATTCTACATGGGCTTTGGGTTTTAGTTCTTTCCGTTTACATCATTGCCGTCATTGTGAATATTGTTTCCCAGTTTCTTTCACTTAACTCTACAACTGTTCATATGAGTCTCCCCACACCTCTCTGAATTTTTCTTCTTCCTTAATGTTCTTTAGTGTTCTATGACATTTATGCATCATGTAAACTCCCTGGGTCTCAGTTTCCTCATATGTAAAACGAAAGGGTGAGATTAGGTGACTTCTTAGATCCCTTCCTGGTTTCTATCTTAAATAAACTCCTAAGGGGGAAAAAAAAACCAAAAGTACCAGATAGATTCACTAGCAAATTCTATTAAATATTCAAAGAACAGTTCTAATTTGCTCTTTATAGTAATTCCATTAAAATTGTTTACTAAAACAGCAAAAGATAGAGCTAGGAAAAAAATAATAAATTTATCTTGAAGAACAAAAGGTCAAGGATATCAAGGGAATCAGTGGGAAAAAGTGTGAAGGAAGGTGGCCTAACAGTACTGGATCTCAATATGTTACAGAGTAGTTATCAAAACAGTGTGGTACTGGTTGAGAAAGAGTAATTGAGCAGAGGAATAAATTAAGTTATGCAGAATACAGTAGGCAGTGGCCATGGTAATCTCTAGTATTTGATAAACCCAAAGAGCCAAGATGTGGATCAGAGACTCACCATTTGTGAAAAATTGTGGGAAAACTGGAAAGCAGTTTGTCAGAAACTAGACATAAACCAACATCTAACACAGTATACCAAGATAAGGTCAAAATGAGTCTATGTTTTAGACATAAAGGGTGATAGTAAGCAAATTAGGGGGGCATGGAAAAATTTACCTCTCTGATCTGTGGATAAGGGAAAAGTTAATGACCAAACAAGATATCAAAAGCACCTTGAGAAATAAAATGAATTATTTTGAATATATGAAATTAAAAATTTTTGCATGAATAATATTAATGTGGCCAAAATAAGAAGGAAAGCAAGAAACCAGCGGAAAATTAATAGCAAATTTCTCTGATAAAGGCCTCATTTCTCAAACATACAGAGAATTTATATCCCCTATATTCATAAAATTTATTAAAATTTATAAATTTTGTATATTTATGTATAATTTATAAAATGTATAAATTTATAAAAATTTATTTATGTTTATAAATTTATAAAAATAAGAGCCATTTCCCAGTTGCAAAATGATCAAAGGTTATGAACCGACAGTTTTCAGAAGAAAAAATCAAAGCTATCAATAAACATTAAAAAAATGTTCTAAATCACTATTGATTAGAGAAATGCAAATTAAAACAACTCTGTTGTATCACCTCACATCTATCAGATTGAATAACGTGACCGAAAAGGTAAATGACAGATGCTAGAGAGAAAATAGGGAATCTAATGCATTAGTGGAGTAGTGAATTGGTCCAATCATTCTGAAGGACTATGCCCAAAGGGCTGTAGAGCCATGTATACCATTTGTGCATACCCATTGACCCTGAAATATCACAATTAGGTCTGTGTCCCAAAAAGATCAAAGAAAAGGGAAAAGGATGTATTTGTACAAAAATATTTTAGAACATCTCTTTTTATGGTGCCAAAGAATTGGAAATTGAGGGAATATCTATCAATTGGGGAATGAGTGAACAAGTTGTGATACATGGTTGTGATAAAACACTATTATGCTATAGGAAATGATGAAGTGGTTTCAGAAAAACCTGGGAAAACATATGAACTGATGCAGACTGAACTGAGCAAAATCAGAACATTGGACTGTATATTATAACAGTAATATTGTAACAATGATAAACTGTCAAAGACTCAGCAACTCTGATCAATATAGTCATCCAAGATAGTTCAAAAGGAATCATGGTGCAAAATCCTATCCACCTCCAGAGAGAGAACTGGTGAATTTGAATGCAGATTGAAGCTTATTGTTTGTTTTTTTTTTTAATTTTTCTTTTTTCCCCTGGGAACATGGCTAATATAGAAATGTATGTCATGACTTAGCATGTATAATCATATCATATTGCTTTCCTTCTTAAGAGGCAGGGGAATGCTTGTAGGGAGGAAGAGAATTTGGAATTCAGTATAAAAATTTTAAAAGAATGTTAAAAAAAGAGCTCCTAACCAAATTCTTTTTTTAAAAATTAAAATTTATTTTTAATTTTTTAGATTTTCATATTTTATTATTTAAAATATTTAATTTTCAACATTGATTTCCAGAAGATTTTGAGTTACAAATTTTCTGCCCATTTCTACCCTCCTGCCTATCCCAAGATGGCATATATTCTGATTGCCCCTCACATTAATCACATTAGATATTCTGTGTACTGATGATCAATCCATTTCTTCTAGTTTCAGCACTGATTATAGCCCATATGCTTTTCTTTTTTTGTTTTTTTTTGTTTTGTTTTTTAAATCTTATTTTATTATTTAGAATTTTTAGTTTTCAACATTGATTTCCACAAGATTTTGAGTTACGAATTTTCTCCCCATGTCTACCTTCCCCCCCTCTCCAAGATGGCTTATATTCTGATTGCCGTGTTCCCCAGTTAGCCCTCCCTTCTGTAACCCCCCCCCCCACTCCCCTCCTTCATGCCCTTTCCCCTTACTTTCTTGTAGGGCAGGATAGATTTCTATACTCCATTGCCTGTATATCTTATTTCTCAGTTGCATGGAAAACAACTTTTTTTTTTTGAGCATCTGTTTTTAAAACTTTGAGTTCCATATTCTCTCCCCTCTTCACTCCCCACCCACTCTGCCTAAGAAGGCAAACAATTCAACATAGGCCACACATGTATCATTATGCAAAACACTTCCACGATAATCATGTTGTGAAAGACTAGCTAGATTTCCCTCTAACCTATGCTGGCCCCCTTTATTCAGTTTTCTCCCTTTACCCTGTCCCTTTTCAAAAGTGTTTGCTTTTGATTACCTGCTCCCTCTATGTGTCCTACCTTCTGTCATTCCCCCCTTTCTCATCCCCTCCCCCCCCCATATTCCTGTGGGGTAAGATACCCAATTGAGTGTGTATGTTATTCCCTTCTCAAGTCAAATATGATGAGAGCAAGATTCACTCATTTCCCCACACCTGCTCTCTCTTCCCTTCCAATAGAACTGCTTTTCCTTGCTTCTTTAATGTGAGATAATTTACCCCATTGTATCTCTCCCTTTCTCCCTCTCTCAATATATTCCCCTCTTACCCCTTAATTTTATTTTATTTTTTAGATATCATCCCTTCATATTAAACTCGCCCTGTGCCCTCTGTCTTTATATATGTATATTCCTTTCAATGACCTTAATACTGAGAACGGCCTTATGAATTACAGACATCATCTCTCTGTGTAAGAATGTAAACAGTTCAACTTTAATAAGGCCCTTATGATTTCTCTTTCTTGTTTACCTTTTCATGCTTCTCTTGATTCTTGTATTTGAAAGTCAAATTTCTATTCAGCTCTAGTCTTTTCATCAGGAAAGCTTGAAAGTACTCTATTTTATTGAAAGTCCATATTTTACCCTGGAGTGTTATACTCAATTTTGCTGGGGAGGTGGTTCTTGCTGTTAATCCTAGCTCCTTTGACCTCCAGAATATCATATTCCAAGCCCTTTGATCCCTTAATGTAGAACCTGCTAGGTCTTGTGTTATCCTGATTGTGTTTCCATGGTACTTACGTTGTTTCTTTCTGGTTGCTTGCAATATTTTCTCCTTGACCTGGGAACTCTGGAATTTTGCTACAACATTCCTAGTAGTTTTCTTTTTGGGATCTTTTTCAAGAGGTGATCAGTGGATTCTTTCAATTTCTATTTTACCCTCTGGTTCTAGAATATCAGGGCAGTTTTCCTTGATAATTTCTAGAAAGATGCTGTCTAGGTTCTTTTTTTGTTCATGGCTTTCAGTTAGTCCAGTAATTTTTAAATTCTCTCTCCTGGATCTGTTTTCCAGGTCAGTGGTTTTTCCAATGAGATATTTCACATTGTCTTCCATTTTTTCATTCCTTTGCTTCTATTTTATAATTTCTTGATTTCTCATACAGTCTCTAGCTTCCACTTGCTCCATTCTAATTTTTAAGGTAGTATTTACTTCAGTGTCTCTTCCTTTTTCCGTGGACCACCTTTTCCATTTGGCTAATTCTACCTTTTAAGGCATTCTTCTCCTCATTGGCTTTTTGGAGCTCTTTTGCCATTTGGGTTAGTCCTTTTTTTAAGGTGTTATTTTCTTCAGTATTTTTTTGGGTCTCCTTTAGCAAGTCGTTGACTTGTTTTTAATGATTTTCTTGCATCACTCTCATCTCTCTTCCCATTTTTTCCTCTACTTCTCTTACTTGCTTTTCCACATTCTTTTTGAGCTCTTTGATGGCCTGGGTCCAATTCGTATTTTTCTTGGAGGCTTTTGATGTAGGCTCTTTGACTATTTTGATTTCTTCTGGCTGTATATTTTGATCTTCTTTGTCACCAAAAAAAGATTCCATAATCTGAGTCCTTTTACGCTTCCTGTTCATGTTCCCAGCCAAATACTTGACCCTTGAGCGTTTTCTCAGGGCATAACTAATTGTAGAGTAAAGAGTACTTTGTCCCAAGCTTTAGGGGCCTTGTGCTGCTGTTTTCAGAGTTACTTCTACTCCACCGTCTCCGCAAGGTCTGCCACACCAGAGCTCCTCCTCCCCCAAGAACCACCAACCAGGTCTGTGACCCAGATCCAGTCAGGGCAAAGCAAGAGAACCCTGCCTTTGTGCCAGCAAAGTGCTCCCTGCACTCCCTCTCTGATTCCTCTGCTTGATTCCTTCCTGCTACTGCCACCGCCCCCTGGGCTGGGGCCAGACCCTGTACTTGTCTCACCCAGATCCAGCAGTTTTCCCACTAACCTACTCACTTGTCTTTGGCATTTGTGGGTTGAGAATTCTTGTGACTGCCACAGCTGAGTGATTCATGGCCCTTAGGCCTGTGCCACCCTACTCGTGGTCTGGTTGGTCCTGGCACGGCCCATACTTGGCTGGGCTCTGCTCACAGCACCGTGTGATAGACACTTCCCACCAACCATCCAGGCCGTCCTGGGCTGGAGACCTGCTTCCATGGCTCTAGGATTTTTTCAGAGCCATTTTTTACAGGAGTTTTGAGGGATTTCAGGGAGAGCTTAAATGAGTCCCTGCTTTCCAGCCACCATCTTCTTAAAAAAATTCTATTTATGAGACACATATGGTCTTGATACATAAACCAGGGGACCAAAACAGGAAAAAAACCTATAGAGAAATAGCCAAATTAAACATTAATGGAAAAAATTTTAAATAAAATATTAGTTATAAGACCAAAATGATATCTATGATTTTTTTGATGCTGTGTATCTCAACTTGTTTAGCCATTACCTAGTCATTGGAAATTTACTTTAAGTCATTTGCTTCTTTGAAAAGTATTGCTATGAATATTTTGGAATACATGGTTTTTTTTTCCTGTCTTTGACCTCTCTTAGCAGTAGGATCTTTGGGTAAAAACCCCATTTTATATCATAATTTAAAATTGCTTTCTAGAATGATTATACCAATGCGTGGCTCTACTAAATGTGTAATAGTGCATATGTCTGCTCAGAGATATTCCACTGTTATCATTTTAGTTAGAGATATTCTACTGTTACTATTTTAGTTATATGTCATCTTTGCCAGTTTACTGGTTGTGTTTTACGAGAGACCTTGGGGTTGTTTTGATTTTCATTTTTCTTATCGACACTGATTTGGAGCAATATTTCTTGTGTTAGTAATTTGTAATTTTTCTTTTAACAACAGTTGGTTCATATGCTTTGGTTACATATCTGTTGGAGGTAGTTCTTGGTTTTGTGTTAATTCTTATGTAGCTTGGCTATCAGACCCTTTTCAGAGATCTTTGATGCAAATATTTTTCTGAGTTAGCTTCTTTTCGTAGTTGAGTTGACTTTCTGTAAAACCTTTTTAGTTTTCATGAATTTTCTCTTTTGTGATTATATTTATCATTTGGTTAAGAGTTCTTCCCATAGGAGTTCTTAACCAAACAATTTCTGGAACCCGTATTTCTTATTATCTGCTAAATGTCTTCAACCAGAAGGTCCATATTAACCTTAAATTTAAATCTAATACCACAGTTATTGTGTCACATTATTCATCCACCTCCAGGTTGTGACATTGCATATCTAATCATGTCGTTGCCGTCTTAGTCTCCTATCTTACTTTGTCATTGTTCTTTCTTCTTGCAGTAACGTCATTAGCTGATCTTCTTGCTACCATTGCATCCTTCTTCTGATCCATCTGATGAACCATGGTTCAGTCATCTTCCTGAAGCACAGTTCTGATTGCGTCATTTTTCATTGTACTCAGTGGCTTGGACCTGCTGTGTCCTTTAGCATGATGCTCAGTGTCCCCCACAGTATTGCCACCCAACTATACTTTACACTATTTCTGCTCAATTTCTCTTATTCAGCCAACCAAAACTTTGTTTTCTTTCCCTCCACACTTCCATCAGGTCATACTACAAGTTGAATTCATACCTATCTTTTTTAAAGTAATGTGAATTTCCATATTAAAAATGTTAAAAAAAAAAAAGACACACATAAAACTCCCAAGAAAAATAAAGTTAAAAAAAGTATCCTTCAGTCTATACTCAGACTTGATCAGGTCTCTTTTTTCTGAAGGTAGAGAACATTTTTAAATGTGGGTCCTTTGAAATTGTTCCCACTCTGGAGGTAGAGAGCATTCTTCTTTAATCCTGGGTCCTCGGATCATTTTATTGATCAGAGTAGCTAAGTCTTTTGTGGTCCCTCAGCCTTACAATATTGCTGCTACTGTGTGTATTGCTCTCCTGGTTCTGCTCACTTGACTTTGCATAAATTCATGTAAGTCTTCCCAGGTTTTTCTGAAACTATCCTGATTATATAACACAGTAGTGTTCTAATACAGTCAGATACCACAACTTGTCCAGTCATTCCCTGGTTGATAGGCTTTTCCTCAATTTTCAATTCTGTGCCACTACAAAAATGGCTGCTTATAAATATTTTTGTACAAATAAGCCCTTTCCCTTTCTCTTTGCCTTCTTTGGGATAAAGACCCGGTGGTAGTACTGCTGGGTGAAAAGGGAATGCACAGTTTTATAACCCTTTGGGATAGTTCCAAATTGTTCTTCAGAATGGTTGGACCAGTTCGCAACTCCACCATCAGCGCATTAGTGTCCCAATTTTCCCACATTCCCTCCAGGTTTTGTCATTTTTCTTTTTGGTCATGTTAGACAATGTGGTAGGTATGAGGTGGTATCTCAGAGTTGTTTTAATTTGCATCTCTCTAATCAGTAGTAACTTAGAGCATGTTTAATGTGACTATTGATAGCTCTGAGTTCTTCTGAGGACTACTTGTTCATATGCTTTGACCATCTATCAACTGGGGAATGGTTTGTATTTTTATAAATTTGGCTCCGTTCTCTATATATTTGAGAAACAACGCTTTCATCAGAGGAACCTGATGTAAATTTTTCTGAATTTCCCAATTCCCTTCTAATTTTGGCTGCATTAGTTTTGCTTTTGCAAAAGCTTCTACATTTCATTAATCAGAATTGCCCATTTGACTTCCCATGATCCTCTCTGTCTCTCGTTTGGCCATAAACTTTTCCCTTATCCACGTATCTGACAGGTAAATTTTTCCATGCTCCCCTAATTTGTTTACGGTATCAACCTTTATGTTTAAGTCCATTACCCATTTTGACCTTGTCTTGGTATATTGTGTGAGATGTTAGTCTATGCCTTGTTTCTTCCAAACTGCTTTCCATTTTTCTCAGTAATTTTGTCAAATGGTGAGTTCTTAATCTCTGAACCTTGGATCTTCAGGTTTGTCAAACACTTGATTACTATGGACTTTCACTCCTCTGTATTGTGCACCCAGTCTCTTACCAGACGGATGATTACCACTTTGTAACACAAGATTGAAATCTGGTAGTGCTAGATTGCCTTCTATCACATCTTTTTCATTGATTCCCTTCCCTTGTGTCCTTCCAGATGAATTCTGTTATTTTTTTCTTACTCTGTGCAGTAGTTTTTTGATTGTCTGGTTGGTATAACACTGAACAAATGAATTAAGTTGATAGAATTATCCTTTTTATTTGTCATTGTCTGTTTCTGCTTTTTGCTCATAGTGTTTGCCTATATTCTGACTTTAAAAATTGAGCTCTCCTGCTACAGAACAGGGGACACTGATCCAGGCTTCTCGTGCTTGGAACCTGGTACCTGGTCACTGCCTTTCTGTGCTGCGGCCTCAGGTGCTGGCAGCTGGAGGCTGTAGGCATCTGGCAGCTTACCTGGTGCTGAGCTGGGATCAGCCATATCTGAGCTTTTGAGGTGGAGGTGGGAAGTCTGGCCCTTGGAGGACACCTTTTCCCCTGGGCCTTGTACTCCAGTGTGGCTGGTAGAGGTTATCTGCCAGCCTGGACCTGTGCTTCCTGGAGTTGTGCTGAAGCACTGGGAGATTTCATTGCTGAGGAATGCCAGTGGAAGTGTTGGTTTCTGAGGTAGTGTCTATTGATTTCCCTGCCTATGCTGAGACACTTGAGGTGTCTTGGTGTTGGCTCTTGCCTGCTCCACCATCCTGGAGCTCGGGATCTCCTCTTAGTTTTTTGAGGTGTGGTTTGTTGCTGCCTTCCATGTGTGCCTTCCATCCTCTACTGCTCCCCCTCTTCCAGAGCAAGAGGGGCCTTTCTCATTAATCCCTCAAGCTTCTTGGGCTGTAAGACTGCTGTACCTGTCTTTCTGCTGACTCAGTTTTTCCCATTGTGATATTTTTGGGCTCTCAGAGGTCAATAAGGGAGAGTAAGAGAGACTTACTTACTCAGTCGTCTTAGCTCCTGGAAGTGGAATAATCTCCTGTTTACCTTTTTGTGCTTCTCTTGAGTCTTTCATTTGAAAGTCAGATTTTCAGGAACACTGAAATGTCCATTTTTCCCCAATGGATTATAACTCGAGTTTTGCTGGAGAAGGTATTCTTGGTTTTAATTCTATTTCTTTTGTTCTGTAATATCATGTTCCAAGCCTTCTATTCATTTGATGTGGTAGCTGCCAAACCTTCTGTGATCCTGACTGTAGTGCCACAGTATTTGAATTGTTTCTTTCTGTCTGCGTGAAGTATTTTCTTTTTTACCTGGGAGCTCTGAAATTTCCCTGTAATATTCCTGAGAGTTCACTTTGGTATCTTTTTCAGTTTGTGACCCCAGAATTTTTTAGATTTCTACTTTACTCACTGGTTCTAGCATATGGGGTAGTTTTCCTTGATAAGTTTTTGTAATATGACAACTGGACTCCTTTTTTTTTTTTTTAATCCTAGCTTTTAGGCCCTCTAGTAATTATCAGGAGACAATTAGATACCTTGGTGAATGGAGTGCTGGGCCTGTCGTTAGGAAGATGAGTCTTCCTGAGTTCAAATCCAGCCCCAGACACTAATTAGTTGTGTGACTCTGGGCGAGTCACTTCATCCTGTTTGCCTCAGTTTCCTTGTTTGTAAAATGAGCTGGGGAAAGAAATGGCAAACCACATTTATGCTAAGGAAACTCCATGTGGGTTTATGAAGAGTCAACAGGACTAAAATGATTAAACAAGAAGAATAATTCTTAAATTACCTTGATCTATTTCTCGGGTCATTTGCCTTTCCAGTGAGATATTTCAAATTTCAATTTTTTTTAAATTTTTTGACTATGCTTAAATTTTTTGGATGTCTCGTGTCTTATTTATTTACACTTGCCCAATTCTAATTCTTGAGAAATTATTTTCATCATTGAGCTTTATACCCCTTTTTTCTGTTTGTCTCTTTTTGCTCTTGAAGCAGTTATTTTCATTGTTGATTTCTTGTACCTCTTTTTATCTTTGGCCAATTCTGTTTTTAAGGTGTTATTTTCTTCATTTTTTTCATGCATCTTTGACCTAGCTATTAATTGTTTTTTCATAATTTTCTTTTTTTTCCATTTCTTTCCATTTTTCCTCTACCATTCTTATTTGATTCTGAAATAATTTTTTGCTTTTCTAGGAATTCTTGTTTTGCTTATGTTCATTTCACATTTTTTTTTCATTTGAGGTTTTACTTGTAACTGTTTTGACTTGATTGTCTTCTTTTGAATTTATGTCTTCATCTTCCCTATTACCTTAGCAATCTTTTATAGTCAGGATCATTTTCCCTTCTTTACTCATTTGTCTACCCTATTTTTTTTTTAACTTCAAGTTTATGTTGGGGTCTCTTTCTGGCATGTATCACATCTTACAGTCTCCTAAGTTGTCTTAGGCTTGAAAAGACTTTCACGATGATAGTTTGTTGGCTCTGTAACTCTGGACTTCAATCTGAGGCATTATTTTAAAGTTGCATGGAGAAAAATGTTGGTAGAACTAGGCTAAGTGCTTCTTTTCCTCCTCCTCCTCCGCCCCAATATGTGTCCTTTAGAGAGGTTCATGGTAGTGTAGTGCACAAGATGTGGCCTGAAGTCAGTCAGCCAGGGTTCCAGTTTGGCTTCTGATTCTTATGTGACGTCTGCAAGTCATCTTATCCAAGGTGGCCTCAGTTTTTTTGTCTTTAAAATGGAAATACTAACACCACTAACCTGGAATGTTTCTTTTAAGGATTACATTACTTCAACTTTATTCATTAAAGCTACTTGTTTTAATTATGTCATTATGTATAGTCAGTCGTTAACATTTATGACTTCAGCAATTAGCATGATTTTGTTAGGAGCCTCATTTTCACATTTGCAGCTGTTTTCTCGATAGAGAAAAGAAATGAGAGATGCAGTGCTCAAGTTTGTACCTATAAAAAGGAGGGAAATTTTCATAAGTGTTTGTGAATCTGCTCCACACGGTGCTAAAGTAGCCTCTCAGGTGGGCATTGAGGGAATTGACAAAATGGAAAAGTGTCTAAGTTTGTGTGATGGTGGTCACCCTGCCTCAGTGCTGTTGGGCTTCCAAGCTTTTGGAGAAGCAGCATATATGGTTGATTAGGCAGAGTTTCCTAGGAGTGGGGGATTCCCCCCAAGGCATGTGGTTTTCTTTGGGGAGCAGTTCAACCACTTAGCAAAAAGGAGACTAGAGATGTCAGGTATTGCCTATTTCCCTTTTTTACCTTTGGGTTTTTCTGACATCACCAGCCACTGTCCCTCCTAATCTAGTCTTGAATGCCTGCATTTTATGGTTTATTTTATATTAACTGTGTTCGGGAAAGTGGATGTTGTCAGAATTAATGTTTTGACATAAAGAATTCTATGCAGAAATCTGTAGTTTCAACAATCTAGTGAAAGTCTACTGTTTTTGGTGTCCCCAGATACATTATCCCCTATATCCTGTAGATTTATTGTATGAATATTCATGTATTTTTACCTTTGTACCGTTTTCTAAGAATGTTGCCCCTGGGACAGTTGAAGATTGACTATAATTACAATATAATATTTGTAAAGTGTATACAGTGTAGTTATCATTTACAGAAACACAAAATTTAGAAGGTAACAGGTTTTTTTTTTCTGGTGGGGAAACAGTGAGTGCCATTTTGTATGTATAGAGTTTGATGGGTGATTCATAGCTATTTGAAGCACAGATGATTCTTTGTAACTGTACTTTCATATTGGTGTTTTCTTTGTCTCCTATTAAGACCCTCAAAAGTCTTCCCTTGCACCACAATTTAAAAGCATCAATTCTGTGGCTGTTTGCTTTCCTTATAGTCCAGGGAAGAGTGAGAATGGGGTAAATTATCTCTCACAAAAGAGGCCCACAAAGAGCTTTTTACAGCGAAGGGGAAGATGGAGAGGTGGGGATGGACAACACTTAAACCTTAATCTCATTGGAATTGTCTCCAAGAAAGGAATAACTTACACATTCAGTTGGGTATGGAAATCTGTCTTACCCTACAGAAAAATAGAAAGGGAATGGGGTAAGAGTTGAAGTGGGAAGGCTGGTAAAAGGGAGAGTGGATTGGAGGAGGTGGTGGGCTGAAGCAGAATACTTTTGAGGAGAGATGGGGTGGAAGGGGAGTGAGAGAAGGATAAATGGGGGAAATAGGGTGGAGAGAAATAGTAATCTTAATTGTAGAAAAAAATTTTTACAGGAAGTTTCTCTGATAAGACCTCATTTCTCAGAGATGTAGAGAACTGAGTCAACTTTATAAGAATACAAGTCATTTTCCTATTGCTAAATGATCAAAGGATACAAATAGGCAGTTTTCAGAAGAAGAAATCAAAGGTATCTATGATCACATAAAAATATGTTGTTACCATTTATTTGAGAAATGCAGATTAAAATAATTCTGAGTTACCACCTCACACCTTTCAGATTGGCTAATATGATAGAACAGGAAAGTGACAAACATTGGAGGGGATGTGGGAAAACTGAGACACTAAAGTGCTACTGATAGAATTGTAACTGATTCAACCATTCTGGAGAACAATTTGGAGCTATGCCCAAAGGACTATAAAACGTGTACCTTTTGACTCAACAATACTACTACTAGGTCTGTATCCCAAAGAGATTTGAAAAATAAAAAAGGAGAAGGACCTCTGTGTACAAGAATATTTATAGTGGCTCCTTTTGTGGTGGCAAAGAATTGGAAATTGAAGGGATGCCTATCCCTCCAACAAATTGTGGTATATGATTGTGCTGGAATACTCTTATGTTATAAGAAATGATGAGAAGGGGGTTTTCAGAAAAACCTGTAAAGACTTACATGAGCATATACAAAGTGAAGGTAGTAGAACCAGGAGAACATTCTACACAGTAACATGATGATCAGCTATGAATGACTTAGCTTCAGCATTACTGTGATCCGAGACAATTCTGAAAGACTTATGATGAAAGAACTCATGGAGTCTGACTGCAGGTCAAAGCCAACTTGCCTTTTTGCTTTTTTTAAAAATTCTTTGATTTTTTTTTTTGTTGTTGTTTTGTTTTTGGTTTGTGTTTTCTTTTACAACATGACTAATATGGAAACATGTTTTGTTTTGCCCAACGGTGCCTGAATAATCTATATCAAATCGCTTCCCTTCTCAACAAGGGTGAGAGAGATGGGGAAGAGAGAGATAATTTGGAACTCAAAATTTTAAAAAATGAATGTTAAAAATTGTTTTTTATATGTAATTGGGAAAAAATAAAAATTTTTAAAGATCACTAGAACATATTAATTTATTGACAAGTCTAGCTGCACTCCGCATTCCCACCTCCCAAGAAAAAAGAAATCCAAATAATTCGTTTTGTTTTTGACTAAATTTTTCTCTAAGCTGAAAACAAATTATTTTTTATTTGACTTTATATGTGTATATAGAGCAAGTGAAGAAAGAGGAAAAGGGGAGACAGAGATAAAAAACTGATATTTATAAATCTCAAGATCTTATATAAATGCATTTAAATCCCTGTGAGTTTGAAAAAATGTATATGGTAATGTAGTTAGATGTTGCCAATACATTGTCTCTATAATTATTGCATTTATTAACGTATGTAATTATGAGATTAGGGAATGGGAACATTTAGGACAATTGCTTATAGATTCAGAATTGTCCTTGAAAATATTTTGATCAATTAATTATGTTATTGGATTTTAAATTTTAGAACTGAAAGGGACATTAGAGGTCATCTCTTTCAATGTCTCTGATTTTTCAGAAATTTCAGAGACCCTACAAAATTAAGTTCCCTGTAAACCCATGAAGCTTTCTGCTCCATTACACACACACACACACACACACACACGTTCTTATTCTCTAACTTATATACTTTCATGAATTTTAGCATATCTCATGGTTGCTGTAATTAATGAACACACTCACGGACCCAGCTTCACTTGTAGTTTTAAAGGACAATAGGATTTGTAAGACACTCAGCATTTTAAGTAGTTTATAGAATAATCCTCTAATGAGCCCATTTCTACGTTGTTCAACATGCTAGCAGCTAACCTAAGCTTCTGAAGTTTTTTCTTTTTCTTTTCTTCCTGTTAAATAGTGCTATCTTCTTTCTGAAACATTTAAATTCCCCATTTTTAACGATCAATTTTCTTGGATCCCTCTTGCATTATCTTCCTTTGACAACTAGTAGATCCTGACCTCCTTATATGAGTGTGATAATAGCAAAAACTTAATATTTGCAAAACATTTTTTTGTTGGTATTCAGTCATGTCCAACTCTTCATGATTCCATTTGGGATTTTCTTAGTAAACTTCATGGAATGGTTTGCCATTTCCTTCTCCAGCTCTTTTAACAGATTAGGAACTGAGGCAAATAGGGTTAAGTGACATTCCAGGATCACACAACTATTAAGTTTCTGAGGCCAGATCTCAAACCAGGAAGATTGTTTTTCCACAGGACCACCTTGTTGCCTATACATAATATTTAGAGGTATTCAAAGGGTTTTACCCCCAACAGTGTGGTATGTATATCCTCATTGTTCAGATGTGGAAATGGAGACACAGAGTAGTTACAGGAATTATTCAAGAATATGTAATTGTTAAGTGTCAGCTGGAATTCGAACCTAGATATCTGCAGATTGATTGAAAGCTGAATTTTCTTTCTCCACAAACTCAAATCTTTCATTGACTTTACATTCCAGCTTCATTTTTGCTTGATTCAGTAATATAAGATCAGTTTTCAACTATTATTACAATATTAGATTATTCTGTTAATATAAAATTACTACAATGATTAATTTCATTAATACAGACTAGGTTTTAATTCACTGTTTCATATATATGTGTGTGTGTGTGTGTGTATATATATATATATATACACATATATATATATATATATATATATATAGTTGGAATTATTGATTAATCATTTATCAGCCCAGAGTACCTCACATATTATTCCAAGAAATCATAATTAAATCATTCATAATATGCTATGTTCCATGTTAAATTTTTGTATTAAGTGACAATGAGTGTACAAAAATACGATTTTTAAAAATAGCTTTTAGTTTTAGAATATATTTAAATATTTCTGTAAATAATTTTTGTAAGATTTGAACATCCTTATGGAAACGATATATTCCATAATTAAAAATTTAATGTAGGTCGTGTGACCATTTGGAAACATAAAAGTCTAGTTGGTATATGCTCATTAATTTTCGAAATCTGTTGTAGAGGACAACTGGATGCTAATAATACTTTTAATATTGATGTATCAAAATGAGAATTTTATATTTTCTGCTTACTTTGAACAGCTTATTCTAAGTCAAGAAGACTTAACTATGATAGTTAAAATGTTGTATGAAAATATATGGATCGAAGATACTCATCCTTCACTACCTCCAGTCGTGGAAGAGTCTAGTATTGTTAGTGATCTAACGACTCATCGCCTTTCGGGAGGTATGTTTTTTAACTTTAAGAAATAGTACAGAATCATGTGTGTTAGTATTCATTAGTTTTAGTATTTTGAGAAAATGTGAGCAAGAACTAATTTGTTAATACTTGCATATCTGCTGAGGATTATCTGGTATAAATATTGCATTGCCATTTTTTATTATAAATAAAAGTCAAGTATTGACACAGCTCTCTTTCTTGTTAACCTTTTGCTTTTTTTTCCCTTCTATGATGATTCGCAAATCTATTTATCTCCTCTCAGCTGACTTTGTCTCACATCTGCAGCTGTATTGCACATCTCAAACTGGATATCCATTAGGCATCTTGACTCAGTATGTCTAAAACTGAACTCATTTTTTCTCCTCCCAAACCCTCTTCTCTACCAAACTTCCCTATTAGTGCACCACCATCCTCCCCTCCTCTGCCCCAGTCTCACAGGTTTGTAACCTAGGTATCAGCCTTAACTCCTAACTCTCCCTCACCTCCCATATCCAATCTGGTGCCAACACCTATTGATTTTATATTTGTTACATCTCTCTTGTGCACTTCTCTCCTGACACACTTCCATTATCCACGTATGGGTCTTCATCACCTCATACCTTGACTATTGTTACAACCTTCAGATTGGTCCCCTTGTCTCAAGTCTCATCCTCCTTCAGTACGTCCTTCATTCAGCTGCCAAAGTATTCTTCCTGAAGCTCAGGTTTGACTATATCACCATCACTACCACCTACCTCAGTAAACTCCATTGGCTCCCTCTTGTCTCCGAGGTCAGATATCAAATTCTCTGTTTGGCTTCAAGATCAAAATAGAGAAGGACAGGAAAATTTATTAAAAAAAAAACCAAAGGAACAGCTTTTGTTGTATAGATTTTCTGATCAGAATGGTATTTGGTCCTTGTTTTTTATTTAAAGAGGTAGTACAGTTGAAAGTGTACTTGGTCTAAAATCAGAGGACCCAAGTTAAAATTCTGGCTTTTCTACTTACTACCCTTGGGCAACTAACTTAACATCTCTAGGCATCTGTTTTCTCAGCTATAAAATAAGGGTTAACAATGAAAGAGAGCAAAGATTTGTAGACTATACAAGCATCTTGCTTTGTAGATGATGAATACTTGGAAGAATACTTTTTTTATATGAATTTGGGATTTTATTGGTGTGAGGAGCTACAAGGAATTTCTCAACCTACATATCTTATAAAGAGAATTGCCTCAGGTGACTTGCTCCAGGTAAAAAAAATAGTATGTGTCAGACAGCACTTGAACCCAGGTTGTTTGACTGCCTTACTAGATGGATGAAAAAGATGGGCCTTTGTTGCAAGACAAGCAAGGGTTATTATATGATTTTATTTTAAGCTTTGATTAATCAGCAAAGATTCTTCTACCAGTACATTTATGACAAATTATGCATTTTATACGTGTATGTGTCTACATGCATACGTGTGTGTGTGTGTGTGTGTGTGTATGGAGAGAGAAAATTTTCCAGCTGACTCCCATATTGGTGCATGTTATAATAAAAATATTAAGTAATAACGAATGCTAGTGAAATCAAACCTTTTTTTTTCTAACCATTTTCTCTGGTATTTTTGATTGATGAAGTTTTGTCATTATTTTACGTTCTCGTCTGCTAAAATTACTTTCAAAGCTAAAACTTTTTTTTAAAAGTGCTTTTCTGCTATCTTAATGCTCATGTTTTTCAATGCCTCCAATTTCTCTAAGGGACAACTTTAGTGACAGCAGCAGTGGTGGAAATGCACTCACCTGTACCACGTATTAAGACTACATTAAACCTCAATTTCAGAACTGACTATGTGACTTTAACTCTGTACGGCCCGGATCCTAAAAATGTAAGTACCCGAAGCAGGTAGAATTATATCAGTGTTTCCGTTCAGTGGCATGGTTTTTATATCATATTTTAGACCAGTGATGAAAAAAGTGTATGAATATATGAAATTACTAAGGGAGAGAATATAGAAAAGAGAGAGGAGGATAAGAATAGATCTTTGGTTGAACTCCTCATTTAATGTTTCAAGAGATAGATGAGAAATGAGTGAAGGAGGCAGAAGGAGCAGTTAAATTTAGAAATGTGGTATCTAAAGCTGAGGGAAGAGATTGTGGTCAGTTGTGTCAAAAACAACAAAGTTAAAAAGGGTAACTGAAAAAAGGGTTATCGTATTTGATGATTAGGAGGTCGCTGATGACCTCTGAGAAAGCAGTGTCATTAAAAAGGGTATATACAACTCAGGATGCTTAGTACTAAAGGAGACCAAAGACACATGAAGTGGGATAGAAGGAACAAGGCAAGGATATTTATGGGTCTGGGGAAACCCAGGTATGTTTTATAGATAGATGCAAGGAGCTATTACATTAGGGAAAAACTGAAAATACCAGTAGGTTTAGGATATAAACTGGAATTTTTTTCCCTTTTCCATTTTTGTATCTTCAGTGCCTAGCACAGTGCCTTGTATATAGCATATTTTTATTACAGTTTTTGTTGAATTGGATTAATTGCTCTCTTTATTAGTAGGCAAAAAATTTCTGATAATCTAATATTAATGTTTGCATTTCCTTAAATCACAGAAAGCCCTGGGTTCTTATATAATAGAGTCCAGTCAATAATTTGCAGTGGAATAAATTTTAAATTTTAATGTTTTTTCCCCATCCATTTCAACAAACATATATTTAACTCTTACTTTCATTACAGTGGGGTTTTTTTGGTGGGGGGGGGGAAGGAGGAGGCAAGTTAATATTTGTGCTTATTTCTCTTCCAAACAGACTTCCTTCGTAGATGTTCGGGATCCTCTTTTGAAACTTGCAGAGTTTAAATTGGAACAGATTTTAAGTGTTGGGAAAATGTTTACAGATGACTCAGTGTTTTTTTCATTCTCCTTGAAACACTGTATATTAGAAGATAAACAGAGCCATATCCGGAAGGCAACTCCACAGTATGTATAGTAACAGTTTTCTGAGTTAATACTTAAGGAATACTTGATTTATTACTATCACAAATTGTTATCAAAATGTCACTTCTAAATCAGCTTGCAAAATAATACCGCCAGCAACGATAATTAACATTTTATATCATTTTAAATATGGAGGCATTTCAAACATGATCTCATTTCATATCCACAGCAGCCCTGGGCAATTGGTTCTGCATATATTTTTATACTTATTTTACACATGGTAAAACTGATAAGAAAGTTGGTTATACTCCATAGTGATACAACTAGTAAATAATCAGAGGCAGCAGTTGTAAGCAAGGTTTTTCTGATACCTAAGTCAGCTCCTTTTCAGCTGTACCTCAGTTTTTTCTCATTAAGTCATGTTAGGTAAACATTGATAGGCGACGTATGGTAGTCTATTATCTTCTGAGATCACGTATATGAGATGCAGTAGAGAGCCTCTAAAGAATTTTCATCATGACAGGAACTACCATTTCTTTGTCTTATTAGTCCTATGGGTATAGATGATATTACCAGAAGAAAACTGAAGGATTACATTGCTAAAGATTACAAAATCCTGGGCAGAAGACCTTTGGAGAAGATTATGGGAAACATATAATTAGGGGGATCATGACAGACCTTTTGTAGGAAGTGGCAAATGAACTAAGCCCTGGAGAAACAAAAAAGCTAAGGAGTCTCTAAAGTGAGAATGAAGAGGAAGTGTATTGTGAACACGGATGATTATCTGTATAAAGTCAACAAGCATTTATTAAACTCTTAGCATGTACATGGCACAGTGCTACACACTGGGATTAAAAAGAATGCAAAAGACTCTTTGTTGTTGTTCAGTCATTTCAGTTGTGTCTGACCCATCATGACCCCGTTTGGGGTTTTCTTGCCAAAGCTATTGTGGTTTTCCCTGTCCTTCTCAAGCTCATTTTATAAATGAGGAAACTGAGGCAGACAGGATGAAGTGACTTGCCCAGGGTGACACAGCTAGTAAGTGTCTGAGGCTAGATTTGAACTCAGGAAGATTAATCTTCCTGACTCCAGGTCCAGCCCTCTATTCACTTCTTTCCTTCCAGCAGGGAGACAAAATGGAAACAACTATGTACATATAAGATATATTGTAACAACAGTGTTGCTTATAGCAGCTGTGGAGGTGTTAGACCAGCACCAGCACCCAGGAGGGCTGCCAGCACAGGTTCTTTGATCATTTTTCTAAGGAAAGCAACTTTAAGGGGTTTACAATCTCACTTTAATCAAACATATGTATATCATTCACTTAGTTCAGGGGGAAAAGCCAACACCCTGAACTTCAGAGCAAATACAAACAGAAATTACAAGCAGAAATTATATAGACAGAGCAAATAAACACAAATCAATAGATAGGCTTTTGTCTGACCATAGCAATATACACATAGTTACCAGAGAGAGGGAGAGGCACCAATATCTAGGTTTTCAAACCCAAGGAGCTCCTTAACAGCCACCCAGAGTCTCCACACCAACACTCTTCCAATGAGTGAGCCCCAAACCAAATGCTAACCTCAGAGTATATATTGCCTTTTTCAGGGTCAGGGTCCTTCATACCTCTGGAGGGCTTAACACCTCTCATGACCTAACAACAAAAGGGTGTGGGCCTTCTTACAAACAAAGGCAAGACTCAATCAAAGGCACTTGATTGCCTTAGTGCTGAGAAGCCCTCCAAAAAAAAAAGGCAACAAAAGGTCCCACTTTGCTTGCCATTACATATATACAGATTAAATTGGTGGTCATCTCAGAGGGGAGGTAATAGCTTTGTGGATTGTCGGAAAAAAGCTCTTGGATAAGGTAAGATTAGGTAGGAGTTGAAATTTAAGAGAAGTTAGAAGTAGATGAGGAAGGAGAATTTTAGGCATAGGATATAGCCAGTTAATAGGTATGAGGTTGGAAGATGGAAGTGTCATGAGTGAGGAAAAACAAGAAGTCTAGTTTGAGTGATGCATGGAATACATGAGGGAGAGTAAAATTCATTATCTTTAAAGCTAAGCTGAAGCCTGTTCATGAAGGTCTGTTTGTATGTTATTCTACAAGCCGCAGAAGCCACTAAATCTTCACCAGGGGAAGTAGCATTGTGAGATGTGTCCTTTGGGAATATCAGATTAGCAGCTGTGTGGATGACAAATTGGAGAGGGGAGGAACTGGAGCCAGGTGAGTTAGGAAGGAAATTGAGTAAGCCGTCAGTGAATTCCTTAGGAAGAATTCCCAGGATAGATGGATTTGCAAGGGAATTCTACCAAACATTTAAGGAACAACTATTCCAATACTATATAAACTACTTGAAATATAATTTAAAGGAGACAGTCTACCAAATCCCTTTTATGACACACAAATGGCTTTGACACCAAATCAAGAGCAAAAATAAGGAAAGAAAACTGTTTTCTTTGTGGATATCCATGCAAAACCTTTAAATAAAGTACTAGCAAGGGAATTGCAGCAGTATATCACAAAGATTATACACTATGACCAGATGGCATTTATACCAGGAATGCAAGGCTGGTTCAACATTCGGAAAACCATCAGCATAATTGATTATACCAATAACAAAAACAACAAAAATTATATGATTATGTCAAAAGATGCAGCAATTTTTTATGACAAAATACAAAACACATTCTTATTAAATACTGAATTATATTATAACTAAATTATTTAAAACCAGTGAAGTCCTTCTTAAAATGTTAAATAGTATCTATCTAAAAACAAGCGCAAGTATTATCTGTAATGGAAATAAACTTTTAGCCTTCCCAATAAGATGAAGGTGAAACTAGGATGCCCATTATCACGACTATTATTTAATATTGTGCTAGAAATGCTAGCTAGAGCAATAAGAAAAAAAGCAATTGAAGGAATAAAAATAGGCAGCGAGGAAACTGAAGCATCACTCTTTGCAAATGACATGATGACTTAGAGAAACCTAGGGAATCAGCTAAGAAATCAATGAAAACAATGAACAGCTTCAGCAGTTACAGGTTATAAAATAGACTCACATAGATCATCGTCATTTCTACATTGTACAATCAAGGAAACCCAGTAGCAAGAGATAGAAAGACAAATTCTATTTGAAATGACTATAGATGATGTGAAATACTTGGAAATCTGCCTGCCAAGTTGAATCCAGGGACTAAGTGAACACAATTATAAAACATTCTTAACAGAAATAAAGACAGATCTAAACAACTATTGAAATATTAATTGTTCATGGGTAGTAGGCTGAGCTAATATAATAAAAATGGCAATTCTACCAAGTTAATTTATTCAGTGGCTGTAGGAACAATCTTGCTAGCAGCTACTGTGGCTGTGTAAAAGCCCCAACAACCAGCACACAAAGGGCCTGCTAACACTGGTTCTTTGATCAGCTTTACTAAGGAAAGTAACTTTAAAGGGTTAACAGTCTCACTTTAATTAAACATAAAAATACCATTCACTTAGTTTGAGAGGAAAAGCTGGCACCTTGGACTTCAAAAAGAATACAAAGAAATTAGAAACAGAGACAATATAAGCAGACCAAATCACAGTTCATAGTTACCAAAGAACCAGTGGGTCTAGGTTAGCAAAACTGGGGGGGCAGTTACAACGGCTTGCCCAGAATCCCACACCCCTCTTCCAGTGACTGAGAGCTCCAAGGGAGAACGCCAACCTCTCAGTTTATATATCTTTTTCAGTGTCAAAGGGCCTCACAATGTGCAACTCAAACCCATGTGACCTAAAAGCCTCTGACATCACAAACATGTCACTCAAACCCATGCAAACCAGGCTTTCCCTTGAGGCAGGGAAGTCATTGAAGACCCCTAATTTAATCAAAGAAACAAAGTCTGGACTCATTAAGAGCACTTGATTAAATAAGTGCTCCAAAGGAGAAAACAGTAAAAAAAAGTCCCACCTTAATTAATATTACAGTGCCATTCCAAACAAACAACCAAAGAACTATTGCACAGAGCTAGAAAAAAATAACAGAATTCATCTGGAAGGACACAAGGGAAGGGAATCAATGAAAAAGATGTGATAGAAGGCAATCTAGCACTACCAGATTTCAGTCTTGTGTTACAAAGTGGTAATCATCCATCTGGTAAGAGACTGGGTGCACAATACAGAGGAGTGAAAGTCCATAGTAATCCAGTGTTTGACAAACCTGAAGATCCAAGGTTCAGAGATTAAGAACTCACCATTTGACAAAATTACTGAGAAAAATGGAAAGCAGTTTGGAAGAAACAAGGCATAGACTAACATCTCACACAATATACCAAGACAAGGTCAAAATGGGTAATGGACTTAAACATAAAGGTTGATACCGTAAACAAATTAGGGGAGCATGGAAAAATTTACCTGTCAGATACGTGGATAAGGGAAAAGTTTATGGCCAAACGAGAGACAGAGAGGATCATGGGAAGTCAAATGGGCAATTCTGATTAATGAAATGTAGAAGCTTTTGCAAAAGCAAAACTAATGCAGCCAAAATTAGAAGGGAATTGGGAAATTCAGAAAAATTTACATCAGGTTCCTCTGATGAAAGCGTTGTTTCTCAAATATATAGAGAACGGAGCCAAATTTATAAAAATACAAACCATTCCCCAGTTGATAGATGGTCAAAGCATATGAACAAGTAGTCCTCAGAAGAACTCAGAGCTATCAATAGTCACATTAAACATGCTCTAAGTTACTACTGATTAGAGAGATGCAAATTAAAACAACTCTGAGATACCACCTCATACCTACCACATTGTCTAACATGACCAAAAAGAAAAATGACAAAACCTGGAGGGAATGTGGGAAAATTGGGACACTAATGCGCTGATGGTGGAGTTGCGAACTGGTCCAACCATTCTGAAGAACAATTTGGAACTATCCCAAAGGGTTATAAAACTGTGCATTCCCTTTTCACCCAGCAGTACTACCACCGGGTCTTTATCCCAAAGAAGGCAAAGAGAAAGGGAAAGGGCTTATTTGTACAAAAATATTTATAAGCAGCCATTTTTGTAGTGGCACAGAATTGAAAATTGAGGAAAAGCCTATCAACCAGGGAATGACTGGACAAGTTGTGGTATCTGACTGTATTAGAACACTACTGTGTTATATAATCAGGATAGTTTCAGAAAAACCTGGGAAGACTTACATGAATTTATGCAAAGTCAAGTGAGCAGAACCAGGAGAGCAATACACACAGTAGCAGCAATATTGTAAGGCTGAGGGACCACAAAAGACTTAGCTACTCTGATCAATAAAATGATCCGAGGACCCAGGATTAAAGAAGAATGCTCTCTACCTCCAGAGTGGGAACTTGTGAATTCTGAGTGCACTTTGAAGCATGCTTTTTAAAAAACTTTATCTTTTTTTTCTTTCACAAAATGGGTCATATTGGATAGGTTTTGTATTACTTCACAGATATAATTAATATCAAATTGCTTGCCTTCTCATGGAGGGGGAGCAAGACTGGAGGTAGGAATGGAATTTGGAACTCAGTATTTCTAAGAAGTTAATGTTATAAATTCTTTGATATGTAATTGTGAAATATTTAAGAAATAGAAATATATTTTAATGAAAAGGAAACTATGTAGTGAGAATCGCAAGAAAGTGGAAATGGTCTTCTCATTGCCTTCTTCAGACAACTTTTTCTTTAAAGATCAAAGATTTCTTTAAAATTTGCTAGTGCTAATGCTATAATCTCAGGAGAAATAGGATTTTTTTAACCCATTTTTTGCATGTGTCATGGTCCTCTTTGTCACATTAAACTTTTGTATCCCTTCATAAAATGATTTTTTTAAAATGCATACAATAAAAGTACATAAAGTTATAGAGGACAGCAGTTACATGGAAATGTCTTTATCAAAATATTTTTTAAAAAACCAACAGTTCCAAGGGGACTGACAGTCTCCATTGCCCTGTCGCATTGTGCTATTTAATGCTTTTGTTGTTAAAGTAAGCAAAACATCTCCATAATATTCATTATCATTAACTAGATTCTTTATATAGTTAAAAAGTTAATGAAATTTTGGAAGTCTTTGAATCTGTGATCCTTTGTTAGATATTGGGCCTGTCTTTATATATATAGAAATGATGTAATCCTTATGCCTTTCAGAATGATTGGACTTACAGTTGGCTTTGAAAGAAAGGATATGATGGATTTAAGATACAAAAGAAATAAAGATGGTATTGTAATCGATGTAATTTTACAAGAGTTGTATCTCTGTGCAAGTATACAATTCCTGAAGGCAGTTGCAGATGTCTTTCTTACAGCCTATTACAGTGGTATTGTTATAGAGACCACTACTGTTCAACCATGGTCCTCAAAAGAAGGTGAGTTAAGAGTTTGTGCTGATCTGACACCTTACAATTAATTTCGCTGTAGTGTTAGAAAAGATTTTTTTTCTTGGTGAAATCATAAATGTGATTGCAATGGTTTTTCCATATTTTAACATTGTATGATCTTAGAAGCAGTTTTTATTTAGTTTTGTTGGTTTTTATTGGTAAGTAAATTATGCCATTTTAAAAGACTAGGGTGTGTGTGCTTGTGAATGCACATGCATCAAGACATACTTTCTAAAATTTAAATATACTCCTTATAAGATTACTCTAAACATCTCAGTTTTACTATAACAGTGTTCATGTGTTATAGTCAAAACTCACTGTGGAATCATGAAACATTAGTGTGGTGGTTTAGATAAAAATTTTGTAGGATTTTACTACTTCTGATTTTATCTGTATGTGTAGTCCCTTTGCTGATAAAGGTAGTAAATTATTAATGACTTAGATGATCTTTGAAATTTTGGGGGAAAACAGCTATCATTTATACTGTTAACCTGGTTATGAACCTCCATAAATCTAGCTAGCTTGTTCCTTGAATGGCAGACGTAAAGGCTCATACTCATTTTAAAGACATAAAATATCAGTACAACCCAGCCTTTTTAGTACACAAGTTTTAACACTAATACTTAAAATGTTATTTTATTTAGTACAATTCTATCTGGAAGAGAAATGGGAAATGAATACTTTGATTAAAAATCCTGAAATTGTATTTGTGGCTGATCTGTCAAGACATGATGCGCCATCATTAGTACTTACAACACAGTGTGAAATCTGTTGGAACTGGACACCTCTTTCAGAAACAATAACTGCTGCAATTAAAGATCTCCAAGTGAAAGCATGTCCGTTTCTTCCAGGAAAGAGAGAAGGCAAAGTCACTACGGTTAGTGTTCTCTTTTAAATAACTCGGTTCAGATTAATTTATTTTTAAATGTTTATTGTGTTCTTTTGTTTTTCCGTCAACAGTTTTCCCAAATATATTGTACCTTCCTCCCTATCCAGTGAGCTATTGCTTGCAACAAAGCAAAAAAAGGAGGCAAAAAATGAAGCTTAGCCAAACTAACCCATCAACCATATGTGATAAGATTTCCAGTATTCCACAGTCTTAATGCCCTTCCTCCTCAAGAGAAGGGACATGCATTTTCTTAACTTCTCAGGGACAGTGTTCATTGTTCCTTGACCAAACGTCCTTGGTTGTTTTAATTTGCATTTCTATTTTATAAAATAAACTATTTTTGCTTTTACATAACATATATTTTTCAATGTTTTCCTCTACCTTTCTGTTATTTATAACAAAGAATAAGTGAAATGTGAGGAAAAGTCATCAAGCAAAGCCAAGCATACATCAAAGAAGTCTTACATTGTATGTAGTTTTCTATACCCATGGTCCCTTGACACTGCACAGAAGGGAGGGAGAGATGTCTTCTCTTATTTCTTCTTTCAAGTCAATTTTGATCATTACAACTTTATAACATTAAGTTATAACTGTTTTATTTTTGTTTTCCCCTTTTACATGGTTGTAATAATTGTATACTTTTTTTCCTGGCCTCCATTTATAGAGGAGCTGAATTCCTTGAAAAGGCTGTCTACAAGAGACGCATCCACTTTCTCTGCTTTTACTCAGTCTGGCTTCTCACCTTATCATTCCACTGAAACTACTCTTTCCAAAGTTATTAATGATCTCTCAGTTGCCACGTCCAGCAACCTTTTCTCAATCCTCATATACCTTGACTTCTCTGTCGCCTTTGACATTGTTTGTCATCCTTTCCACCTTGATGGTACCTTCTCTTTAGGTTTTCAGGATTTCACTCTCCTGGTTCTCCTACCTATCTGAGCACCGCTTCTTGGTCTCCTTTCCTGGATCCTCATCCAAATCATACTCTCCAACTGTAGGTATCCCTCATGGTTCTCTCCTTGGCTTTCTTCTCTTCTCCCCCAAGACTTCACTTGTTCATTTCCTCAGCACTTATAGATTTAATTACCATCTCTGTGCTGATGATTCTCAAATCTATATTTCTAGTCTTCACCTTTCTGCTTACCTCCAGTCTCCCCTCTCCACCTGCTTTTCAGAAATCTTGAACTGGATATCCAGTACGCAGCTTAAGCTCAACATGCCCCAAACCAGACTCACTATCTTTCCCCGTATATCCTTCTCATCTCCTGTCTTTTCTATTACTTTAGAATGTGCACCATTCTCCCAGTCTCTAAGGCTCACAACTTGGGGTTTGTCCTGGATTCTTCACTGTCTCATAACCCCTTATGTCTAAGCTGTTGCCAAGCCCTGTTGATTTCACTTTTTCATCATTTCTCCAATATACCATATTATCTCTTGTGATACTGCTGCTACCCTGGCACAGGGCCTCATCACCTCGTATCTGGAGTATTATAATAGTCTGCTGGTGAGTCTGCCTTCCTTCAGTCTCTCTCCACTTCACCATTCATCCTCTCTTCATGCACTAAAGTGGTTTTCCTCAAAGACAGATCCAACCATGTCGCTCCTCGCTCAATAAACCCCCGTGGCTTCCTTTTGCCTCTAGGAGGAAATATAAACTGCTCTGTTTGGCATTCAAACAGTCCCCTCTAACCTTTCCATGCTTTTTACACCTTACTCCCCAGCATGTTTGTTTTGTTTTGTTTTTTTGATCTCATGACACTGGTCTCCTATCTGTTCCACAAACAAAAAGCTGCCTCTCTTTAGCTGTAGGCATATTTTCTTGTTATCCTCTTCCTCCTCATTTCTCCCTGCTTTGTTCCTTAGCTTTTTTAAGTTCCAACTAAAATCCCATCTCCTGTTGGAGGCCTTTCCCAACTCTTTTAATTCTAATGCCCTCCCTGCATTCATTATTTCTTATTTATCTTGTATGTTGCCTGCTTTTTATATATTTTGTTGCATGTTGTCTTCTCCATTAGAGTGTGAGCTCCCAGAGAGCAGGGACTGTCTCCTGTCTCTTTTTGTATCCCAAGCACTTAGCACAGTGCTTGGTGTATAGCAGGAACTTAATCAGTGTTTACTGAATGAGTCTCTTTTCTATTGTGAGTTTTCCCAGCTTTCTCTGGGTTTTATCCTATTCATTACTTCTGTAGCACAATAATATCCCATTACATCCATGAACCGCAGTTTGTTGAGCCATTCCCCAGTGTTTGAACATCTGCTTTGTTTGTACTGTGCTACTACAGAAAGTGCTGCTATGAATATTTTGGTGTACATGAGACCATTCTTTCTTTCTTTGACCTTCTTGAGAAATATATCTGAGAATCAGAACTGCGTATCAAAAGGGATGGGCATTTTAATCACTTTGTTGGTGCAACTGTAAATTGCTTTCCAGAATAGTTAGTACTGAAAGTTCAAATGAAGCTGTGATTTAATCATTTTGACAGTCCTCTTCAGTGGTGTAGATTGCAGCTCATCAGTGACTACTCATCCTGTTTGGCTTTTGTGTCCTCCCCTAAATTTACCACCAGAAGTCCACCCAAAATGCTGGAGGTCTTTATGTATGAGTGAAATACTATGACTGTCTTCCCTCCTGCCTGTCACACCTGTCCATTTTCTCTTACTATCATATGATACATTGTTCATCCTTCCTTCCTGTCCCAGATAATATAAGGTCTATAGATTTTCCGTTTAAATGCATGTTGAAATCTGGGCAGTAGAGATACTTCGTCCATTTGGTCTTTGCTTTGTGAATATGTGGGCCAAGGTCTTTTGGATTATTATGATTCTCTTCCAAGAGGCTCTGCTGTGTTCTGGCACTTTCCTTCGTTTCTCTTATACAGATAGGTTGTTTAGTGGGAAGTGTGTTCGATCTGGAATCAGGAAGACAGTTCAAATCTGGATTTAGACATGTACTAGCTTTGTGATCCTTGGCAAGTCACCTAACCTCTCGCTACCTAAGCTTGTTGATGTATAAGATGAGCATAATGATAGTTCATTCTTTCCAGGGATGTTGTGAAGATAAAGGAGATGAGATTTGTAAAGTTCTTTGTAATCCTTAAAGTGTTATTATAAATGATAGATGTTGGTACTGTTATTATTATCATTTGTTATACTGTCTGCACCGTAATATTAATGAACAGCCTATATAGTATAGTATTGTTAAGAAACAGGAGCATCTGCTGCACTTCATTAACGACCTGGTCGTTCTCCTTCATCACAATGTTTGATGCTTTCGGCAAGTGAATGTGTGTGTGTGTGTGTGTGTGTGTGTACACATATGCATATACCCACATCCCTGTTCTATTCCTCTCTTGATGCTTATGATCAGAGAATTGTTGAACAAGGTTATATCTGTTATTATGTCTTTCACATGATCTTAAATAATTTCGGTGTATGGGAAGGTGGCTGTTTTGAGAGTCTAAAAGGAAGTATTTTTTTCTACCAAATAATTTTTTTTTTATTAACAAACAGTAAGCACAGTGGGATCTTATATCCTTACCGTCTTTCAGTCAGTTATGAAATTGGAAAGATGTGTTCTGTTGTTGAATATCACTTTAAAAAGTTGCTGGCTGATACTTTATTACATACCTTCTTGTGTAGATAAAGATTTTACATATGAGAGGATAGACATACAGGTCAGTGTTCTCTTAGTAACCTTTTTTAGGTATTAATAAATTCCAAGATTTAAAACATTGTGTGTGTGCGCACGTGCCTGCACATGTGCATTTACGTGTGTTCATATCTATCCCTCAGTGTCCTTCCAACTTTTCCACCTGTCTTGGATCTCTTCTACATTCTCTTGGTCTAACATGGTTACTTTTCTTGTCCGTTCTCTTTAGTGCCATCTCTACCTCTTCGATAACGTCATTTATCACTATATGATTTAGGGTCAAAATGTACTACATCTCCTATCCTTGATAGAAAAAACATTTTGCTAAATAGTTTTTTGCAAATAATTTCCGTTTTACTTCTGTTTGCAGTTCTACCTTTTTATCCCTTTGTCTGTTTATCTTGTTCAACTTTAAAATGTTTTATCCTCAGTTATTTCCCTTTGCTTTATGAGGTGATACTGCTAATATTAATCCATCATACTCTGTAAGATTTCACAAATGAGTTTGGATTTTAATCCAGTGTCGTGGTTGGTAACTATTTCTTTCTGGCTTTCCAAATGGTAGAACCAGTTTACAATTCCATCAATTCTATGTTAGTATGCTTTTATTAGGATGTGTATGTGTGTGTATATATATATATATATATATATATATATATATATATATATATATAGATATATAGATATATATATAGATATATACACACATATATATATACACGTATACATGTACATATATACATACATATATAAAATTTTTTATGACCCTCCAAATATTAAATTTTCTGTGTTCGAGATCAGCCCTCTTTGATTTTTATTACTAGTGATTGGGAATATTCTTTCATGTAGTTGCTAGCAGTTCTTCTCTTGAGAACTATTTGTTCAACATATGATTTGACTGTCTATTAGGATATGCCTGTTTGTCTTAAATGTTTACGTTAGATCCTGATGCATATCTGCAAGAGCATGGCATATGTTGTTGGGTTTAGTTGATTTGTTGGTTAGTTTAACTGAACTGTTTTTTCCTCTTTATCAATTATTTTTGTTGTTCAGTTGTTTTCCGTTGAGTCAGACTCTTTGTGACCCCATAAGGGGTTGTCTTGGCAAAGATACTGGAGTGATTTGTCATTTCCTTCTTCAGCTTGTTTTATAGATGAAGAAACTGAGGCAAACAGGGTGAAGTGACTTGCCCAGGTCCCTACCTTTCATAAGAAGCCTTTCTCAGATCTCCTTATTTCAAGTGCCTTCTCTTGGAGATTTTCTCAGATTTTTCTGTCTCTGCCTCATTTGTGCTAGTAAGTGTTTGAGGCCAAATTGGAGCTCAGGAAGATGAGTCTTCCTGACTCCAGTCCAGCACTGTGTTCACTTTACCACCCAATTGCCCTTCGTATTATTATTATTGTTTGTTAAAAGGAATTACTTTTGGGTGTATGAAGGGAATGGGATATAGTGGGAAATAAATGTCATATAAAAACAAGTAATCAGTATAAATGAGTAAAAATTTTTATTAAAATTTGACTCAGTAAAAAATTAAATTAAAAAAATTAACACCCCGCTCCCCTACCCAATCATATAGCTATGAATGGTAACCTGATCTGATTCTCTTCTAAGTTCTTTTTGTTTTGTGATGTGGCTTTTTAATATAACTTAAAATCTGGCTGTGCTATTACTTATTACTTGGGTTTTTTGTTTGTTTGTTTTCTTTATTACCGCTTTTTCCCCCTCTTGGTTCCTTTAGGTTTTAGAACTTTTGTTTCTCCAAATGAATTTTTAAATTTTTTTTGTCTTGTTCTTTAAAGGATCTTCTTAGTTTTAAAATGGTTTTGAATTAATATTCTATATTTATTTAGATAGCTACCCTTTTGCCATATTGGTGTGGCCTAACTATGAGCAATTTTACTGAAACTAATTCAGTTTTATTGGCAACGAGGTGTCATAGTGGATAGACTGGCAAGCCTGGAGTCAGGAAGACCTGAGCTCAAGTTTGACGTGTCACTTAGTAGGTGTGTGAGTCTGGGCAAGTCATTTAACCCCGTTGGACTTATTTTCCTCATCTGTAAAATAAGCTAGAGAAGGAAATGGCAAGCCACTCTAATGTCTATGTCAAGGGAGCCCCAAATGGGTCATGAAGAGTTGGACACAACTGAACAACAACAATAACGAAAGTTTTATTAGTAAATCATTAGCAAATAGAGGCAATTTTATCTCTTCTTGGCCTGTGTTTATGCCTTTAATTATTTCCAGAAATATGTCAAGTAACAGAGACGAACAGGGAAGTCTTTGCTTTTCTCCTGTGCTTATTGGGAAAGTTTCTAATTCTTCACCATTTCAAATGATGTTAACTTTCGGTTTGAGAGGGACTTTTCATCATAAGCTGTAGGCTAATGCTTTGTAGAATTTTTTCCTTTTTTTTTTTTTTAGTCTAAATGAAAGTTGTACTAAGGTTAAAGCCTTTATCAAAAGTTTTTTCTGTACATATTGACCTTGTAGTATGAGGTATTTCATTCAATTCAACAAATTACTGAACATAATATGTTCAAGACTCAGTGTGACGGGGAAAAAAAGGATAAGGTTATAGTGAAAAAAGCAGACTCTGAAGTTAGAGGAATTGCATTGAAACTTTTCCTCTTTGGGATGCATTTTTACATTATTATGAAGTGAATTGTGTTTCATTAAATCATACATCATTCAAAGAATATTGAGGGTTTTTCATACTGATAATCTTCTTCTCTCAGGTTTTACAGCCATGTGACTTGTTTTATCAAAGTGTTCAGACAGGTGCAGATCCACAGATGGTTGACGTATCAGTAAAAGCCCTGACACTCAAGGTTGGTTAAAATTTTGTTCAGACTTGATTTTAGCATTTTCTTTAAAAAAGCAGAACCTTTAACTACATGCAATTACTTTTTATCAAAAAAGTATTTAAGTGCTAAAAAAAAATACATGCCTACGTTTTGTTTTATAAAGTATTTTTTTTTTACTTTATCATTTGAATTTTGTGAAACATCTTAAAACAAATGCTAACTCTTTCATTGTCAGAATCTTAGGGTTTCTTTTTTTCCCTTCATTCATGCATTTATTAAAAAAGAATATTCATTATGTGTGCTTTCTGTTTATAAGACACCAAATTTGATGTAATGGGAGGAGGTTTGGTGAAGTGGAAGCCACATTTTCTGTATTCTCAGTATCATATAGCACACTATAATATTTTTGATAAATGACTGGCTTATCTGAATTATGGTTGATGTTTATAGAACTGGGAAATCACGTTGGAATATAGGCTAATAATGAATTGCTTTTATATAACACTTATGGTTTATAAAATGCTCTATATATGCATCATTTGATTTTAGTTTGCTATACTGTAATTTTACTACTTTTCAAGCAATTAATATATAATGAAGTTGGGCAACAATATCACTAAAGGTAAAAACAGTATATTCTATCCCTCCCAATAAATAATTCATATCATTTTTACCTAATATTTAGGATATACATTCAGTACTTTTCATAATGCAAATGTTGTCTTTAGAAGAACTTATTTTCATGGTTAATTATTTTTCCCCCTAGATTTCACCTATTATCATAAATACCGTAATTACTATTATGTCAACATTTTATAAAACCGTAGAAGTTAAGCATCGAGAATCATTTCCCTCTCAGCCAGATTTATGGGACAAAATGGATACAAAGAAGCTGAAAATGTGGTTTCTTGAAGATTCAAGTGATAATGAAAAAGTGGCTGGTGTGACAGAATTGGTTCCCAGTGGAGAGATGATAAAAATGACTATTGACTCGATTTTTGTAGTTCTCGAAGCTGGGATTGGTCACAGAACAGTACCAATGCTCTTGGCTAAGTCATATTTTTCAGGAGAAGGCAAAAACTGGAGTACTCTAATAAATCTTCACTGTCATCTTGAGTTAGAAGTAAGTACTCAACAATATTACCACAAAGAATAGCAGTTTTATGTTTATTTTTTGGTAGTTCCTTTCATTCCTTACACAAGTAGCCTATTCAAATTTCTTATAAATTGAACTGCTTTTTATAATGTGTAGGACATCTTGTTGTAACTTTTTTTTAAAAAAAACATACTGCAAATGATTTTCACTTAAAACTTTGAACCTCATATAAATATTTGAAACATTGAACCAAATTACCTTGTGACTTTAAAATTAGTCGAAGATTCATTTGATATAATTTCCCCAATCAGTATTTAATTGTTCGTTGTATGTTCTCTTAAGTTGTAGTTATTTGGGAGGCGATTCTGTTAATACCTTACTCTTTATTCTGTTAAAGCTTTTAACCTTTACTGGATTCTACACCTATTTTAAAGCTGATTTGTAGTGTAATAGTATGCATATTTTCCTCCCCAAAATGTGGTGGGGTAGATTTTAGAATACTGATGTCTTTCCAAAGAAGTAGTGATAAGTAGAGGCAGGTTTAAAACAAGATATTTTTGTGATAATAGATGTGACTTCTTAGTCTGTAGGGCAGAAAGTCTTAATGTTGCAGTTAGTGAAGACCTTTAGCAGTAACTTTTTAAATCAATTTAGACTATTATTAGTGAAAATTATTTTGTATGTTTAATTGAATTAATGTAACATTAATATTGATTTAAAATTTAAAAGATTCAGATTTCTGCCTGAATACTGATGGAATCATAGAAATAGAAGGGGATCTCAGAGGTTAACACTTAAATGAATAATGTCCTTTTTTTGGATACCTCCAGTGACAGGAAATGTGCTACCTTCCAACCCAGCTGATTACAGTTTTGGTAACTCCAATTATAGGAATTTCTTGTGTATATTGACCTAAAATATGCCTCATAACTTTAACATACTGTTTTCCCTTCTGGGGTTAAACAATAAGTTTGCTACTTCTTCTATGTGATATTTCAGTATATTTTAAAATATTTCAATATAACTTATGTTTCCTATTAATTTTGTTTTTATATTTCTCAGTTGCAATTTGGTTCAGCTTATTAATCCAGTGGGCTTAGTTTCTTTATATATTTATCTATTTTTTCATATAATAGTTCTGTGTTAAAGTGTTTTATTGTTGACTATCAAAAAAATACTTTTTGAAGCTTTTCCTGATGCAAAATCTTTTCCAAATAACTAAAGCCAGATTTCAAATTTTTAAACTTGTTTGAAGCATACTTTAGAACTTTGCATTGAGTTTAGTCTGGGGTGTTCAGGAAATTCAGAGCATCATATAAAGAAATCCAGTTATGCAGTATTAGAATTCATGTGAATGACTGAATTTTTTTTTCAAAAATATCTCTTTAGGTACATTACTACAATGAAATGTTTGGTGTATGGGAACCTTTACTTGAACCTTTAGAAATTGATCAGACTGAAGATTTTAGACCATGGAATCTTGGAATAAAGGTACATCTGATTTCTGACAATATTAACATATTTTACTGGAAAAATTAATAATTGAGTAGATGTAATTTATATAGAACTGCAGTTATGTGACTCTGAGGGTAATAGTGAAAGATTAATGTTCTAGGCCTAGCAAAGCATACATCTTTTTGTAACCACTGAATAAATGAACTTTTTAAAAGTAGGAGACTGTGTTTTATACTTGGCACAACTTGTAAAGTGTTGCTTATCTCTGGCATTCTTCAACTTCTCTGTGGCATATAGTTCCTAGAGATTAAAGAATTTTTAAAGTAGAAAGGACCCTTAGGGATATATACCTCATTATTTTACATATAAGCAAACTGAGGCCTAAGGAGGCTAAATATTTTGTTTAGGGTCAGAGCTGAGACTTTATATAATTTCTCGTCCGTTATGGTTATTCTCTATGCAGCAATTTAATGGACTGAATACATTTTGTATGTTTATCTGTCTGTTAGTCGTAAGATTGGGGTGTATGGGTGTTCAAGGAGGACTAGCACCTCTGGCTTGCTGAGCCCTTTTCAGGACTGCTTTTCCCACCTTTGATGCCCACCCGGCACTCAGCTCTTACCTCTGGCTCCAAGAATCTGTAGCATGTGAAGTGGTAGATGGGCCAAACCAGAGTGATGGTTACTGATGAGCCACAAACCTGTCATGGAGTTGGAGGAGTGTTTACTCCAAACACATGAAGACTTTTCCCCACTTGAATGGGCGGATGAGAACAATTTGTTCCAGTGACCGTAAAGGTCACAGCAGGTACCGTGGAGCACTTAGAGCTTGGTCAGATATTGAAGGTAGCACATTCTTTAGCATCCTGGGCCATCACTGGTCATCCTGTCTTTTGTCCTGCCACTGGACTGCAATGACTCTGGAAGAGAAAGTGAAGCTGACAACTTTGTGCAACTCTTCCTCACTTAAATCCAGTTCCCACATGAGTCTAGACATCACCTGTAATATCATTGGTCTTCTTCGAAAATACAGAACAAACAACAAGTAATAAGAGATGTTACCTTAGGCAGGAATTAAGTTTGACTTTCAAGCAGCACCTTTTTTTCTTTAAGCTAGGGGCAGAATTAAGAGGCAGTAGTAGATTGGGTATGGTTTGAAAACACAAAAGGATCATAAGCAACCTCATGTTTCCTTTTTCTCCTTTCTTACTGATAAGCAAAAAATAGTTATGAGACTAAAAAGAGCTAAAAGATATTGTTCTTTCTTTTTGGCCTGAAGACAAGGACAGGGATTATAGAGTCCAAAATTATTTTTGACTCCTAGACCTCTGTTTTTTCAGTGATATTCTTACCTATAGCCCCACAGATAAATTAGCAGGCTGGTTGAAATGGAGATTGGGAATGACAAAGCTGAAAGTTTCATTGACATTTTAAAAGAGGTATTATAACTTTAAGCTTGTACACCATAAGTGTGAAATTATATAGCATCCATTATCCCCCAACAGAATGTAAACTCCTTAGACAAAAACTTCTTCACCTAACTCGGTGCAAAGTGCTAAGTCAGTCACTTAAACATAGAAGGTGATTAATAAGTATTTGTCTGGTTGAATATGGTTAAATAAAATTAGGGAAGTGGGAATGATGTAAGTTGAAGGATACTAAGAACATAGACTTTTTAATCTTTTTGTATGCTTACTCCAAAATGTATTTTTAAAGTTTGTTTCTAAGTTGTATAGTTGTGTCTTGAGAAAAAAGACATTTAAAGTCATTAAAGATTAGATGCTTAAAAAAAGATATCTTTAAATTTTCAAACCTATATCAGAAGAAGTAGTTCCAATCTCTGTAAGTCCAATCTAGCTACTCAAACTAAGTGTCATCTGATTCCCTGTTCTTGTGCTGTTCTGTGACGTAGAGTTTCTTAGGAAAGTGGAAAGGCTGTGATTACTGGTGTGGTAACATATTACGTGTTTGTCATCTGAGTACTTACCTCAGAAAGTTCAGAGAGAAAATTATCCTAAATATTGTCTCCCAGATGACAGATTCTCAAGAAAATCACTTTGTTGTTGTTGCCATTACAGTTAATGAACACTCTTCCGCTGCCATCTTCTCCATCCCAGTCTCACATGAAGATGAGGCCCTTTTCTTTGACAAAGCCAACTTGAATAGACAAGTGAACCCATTTTGCCTTTTTTTCTTGAGCAAATTGTCTCCTCTATTATCTTTTCTCTCTAATTAATCTTGAATCTCTCCCTGTCTTACTGGCTGATTCCTAACTGCCTACAAATATGCCTATATCTTCTCAACAACAACAAAAAAGAAAACCTTGATTTGATGGATCAGCTTTTGATAAATACAGTCCTATATCTTTCCTCCATGTTATAGCTCAGCCTCTTAAGAAGGTCGTGTAGATTTAATGCTTATTCTTCTTTGTTCTCACTTTTTTTAAATCACTGCAGCGTGGTCTCCAACCTCATCATTTAATTAAAACTGTTTTCTACAAAGTTACCAGTGATCTTTTTGTTGCCAAATCTAATGGCCTTTTCTCAGTCCTCATCCTTTTTGACTTTTGTGCAGCCTGTGAGCCTTCAGAGAAACTGAAACCTGGAAAAGACCTTAATCGAGAAGGTTACCCACTGCATTCTGGGCCATTGACAATTGTCTTGACTTTTTTCTTGCCCCTGGACTCCAGTGACTAGAGGCTGATGACCTTGCACCATCCTGCTTCAGTTAAATCTTAATTCATGCATAAGTGAAGACGTCACCCTTGTGATGTCATTGGTCCTGTTAGTGAACAAAAAGGGCAAACAACAACACCAGCTTTTGACACTGTCAGTCACCCTCTTCTCCTTGACAGCGTCAGCCTCCAGAGTTCTGTCGAAGAAGGACAAACAGAGTTAGGTTGTGTGCATGTTTATTTCTCTCAAGCAGGCAGCATGCATGTAGAGCTGCATTTGGAAGTGAGCTCACTCTGGGGTTAGGCTGCCCAGATTATAAAGACTTAAAGCAAGAAAGTGCCCCTCACTCAGGGTGTCAGTGTAAGCTTAATCCAGTCTTGTGGTTGCCAACACAGCATGAGGTTTGCAGGTTTAATCCTCGAGGATTTCAGAGGGTTGTTGATATATCAGTCCAGAAGGGCTCAAATCATCCTCTCTGATTGGCCAGTCCAGGTTTTCAGACTTCTTCAGTTGATGAGGAGCTCAAGCAGGTCTCACAACAGTCTCTTCTTTTTAGGTTTTCATGACACTACTCTCTGCTGATTCTCTTCCTTCTCTGTCTGACCATTCATCAGTCTCCTTTGTTGAATCTTCACCCAGGTCCTGCACACTAACTGTCAGTGTCCCTCAAAGCTTTGTCCTGGACTGCCTTCTATTCTCCCTCTATATTATTTCACCTGATGTGCTCTCATGGTTTCAGTTATCTTCCTTATACTCATGATTGTTAATTCTGCTTATCCAGTCCTAATGTCTCTGCTGATCTCCAGACTCACAGCTCCAACTTTTCAGGCATCTTACGCTGGATGTCCCCTAGAAATCAAACATGTCCAAGACAGAACCTATATTTCTCCCCAAAGCTTCCCCTCTTCCATACTTCCCCATTGCTGCTGAGAGCATCAATATCCTTTCAGTCACCTAGGCTCACAACCTAGCTATCATCTTTGACTCTACATTCTATTTCCTTCCCTTATATCCCATGTCTAATCTCTTAGCAAGTGCCTTCATAACATCTCTTATATGTAAACCTTTTTTTCCTCTGACAGTGCTACCACCTTGCTGCAGTCCTTTCTCACCCAGCTCCTGGGCTCTTACAATAGTCTGCCTCCTCACTCCAAGCCGTCCTCTGCTTGGCTGCCAAAGTGATTTTCCTAAAGCTCTCAAGGTGGGGTAGGGAGTCTGGCCCCTGGAGGATGTCTGCTCACCTTGCACTCAAATGTTTAGCTGCTGGAGAATGTCTGCCAGCCTGGAGCTGTGTTTCCTGGAGTTGTGCTGAAGCACTGGGAGATTTGGCTGCTGGAGAGTGCTGGTACACATGATGGTTTTCCAAGCTGGTGTCTACTGGTTCCCCTGCCTGTTCTGAGGCACTTGGTGGGGGGTGAATCCTGGTGTTGGTTCTTGCCTGCTCCACCAGCCTGGGGCTCAGGATCTGCCCCTGGTTTAGTCACATGTGGCTTGCTGGGACACCTTCAATCCTCTACTGTTCCCCCTTTCCCAGAGCAAGAGGGGCCATTCTCATTAATCCCCCAAGCTTCCTGGGCTACAAGACTGCTGCACCTCATCTTTCTGCTGGCTCATCTGTTCCAGGGTTTTTCCTGTGGTGGTATTTTCTGGGCTTTCGGAGGTCAATAAGGGAGAGTGAGAGTGTCTTTCTTCTTACTGTACCATCTTGGCTCCTGGAAACAGAGCTAGCTAAGAAAATAATTATTTTAAAAATACACTTGGCCAAATGTAAAAAAAAAAAAAAAATCACTGAAGAGAATACCTCCTTAAAAAGTAGAATTGGCCAAATGGAAAAGGAGGCACAAAAACTCCCAGAAGAGAAGAACTCCTTAAAAAGTAAAATGGGTCAAATGGAAAAGGAAAAGTTAATTGAAGAAAACAATTCATTAAAAATTAGAATTCGGCAAGTGGAAGCTAATGACTCTATAAGACGTCAAGAAATCAGTCCAACAAAATCAAAAGAATGAAAAAAATAAAAGAAAATGTAAAATACCTCATTGGAAAAACAGCTGACTTGGAAAATAAAGCCAGGAGAGATAATTTAAGAATTATTGGTCTGCCTGAAAGCCATGATCTAAAAAAGAGCCTGGACAGCATCTTTCAAGAAATTATCAAGGAAAACTGCGTTGAGGTCCTAGAACCAGTTGGTAAAATAGTCATTGAAAGAATCCGTTGATCACCTCTTGAAAGACATCCCAAAATGAAAACTCCAAGGAATGTTGTAGCCAGATTCCAGTAGTATCAGTTCAAGGAGAGAGTATTATGAGCAGCCAGAAAAACAATTTAAATATCATGGAACCACAGTCAAGTTTACACAGGACTTAGCAGTTTCTATATTAAAGGACCAGAAGGCTTGGAATATGATATTCTGGAAGGCATAAGAGCTTGGGTTACAACCAAGAACCAACTACCGAGCAAAATTGAGCATGATCTTTCTGGGGAAAAGATGGACATTCAGTGAAATACAGAACTTTCAATCATTTCTGATGAAAAAACCAAAACCGAAGAGAAAATTCGATCTTGAAAAACAAAACTCAAGAGAAATGTAAAAAGGTAAACAGGAAAGGAAAAAAAAAGTTATTCAATAAGGTCAAACTGTTTACATCCCTGCATGGGAAGATAATACTTGTGACTCTTGAGAACTGTATCTTTATTATGACACTTAGAAGGGATATACATAGGCAGAGGGTGCGGGTATAAGTTGACTTTGATGTGATGATAAAAAAAATTAAGGGGGTGAAAAAATTGATTGTACTGGGAGAAGATTAAAAGAAGAGGCAGAAAAGGGTAAATTACATCACATTAAGAGAGGCAGACTTATTACAGTAGAGGGAAAGAAGGGAAATGAGCATTATTTGAACCTCTCATCAGGTTTGACTCAAAGAGGAAATAACATACACACTCACTTGGGGTATAGAAATCTATCTTACCCTGTAGGAAGTAGGAAGGGAAAGGGGAAAGAAAAGGGAGGGGGGCCAACAGAAGGGAGGGCAGATTGAGAGAAGTGGTCAGAAGCAAAACAGTAGTGAGGAGGGAAAGGAAAAAAGAAAGAAAAGCATAAATAAGGATGGGGGCATTGGAATTTTACCAAATTTTACCAAACACTTAAAGAACAATTCCAATAATATATAAACCATTTGGAAAAAATAGGCAGAGTCCTACTAAATTCTTTTTATGACACAAATATGGTGCCGATACGTAAACTGGGAAGAGCCAAAACACAGAAAGAAAATTACAGACCAATTTCCCTTATGAATATAGATGCAAAAATTTTATTTTATTCTATTTTTTAAATTATTATTTATTTATTTAATATTTTTCGTTTTCAGCATTGATTTTCACAAGAGTTTGAATTACAGATTTTCTCTCCATTTCTACCCTCTCCCCCACTCCAAGATGGCATATATTCTGATTGCCCCATTCCCCAGTCAGCCATCACTTCTGTCATCCCACTCCCCTCCCATCCCCTTTTCCCTTACTTTCTTGTAGGGCAAGATAGATTTCTATGCCCCTGTTCAGTTAAGCTAAGTTAGGTTCGAATTTGGATTCGCGCTGGCAATAAAGCACACTCCCGAGAGAACATGGTTTTTATTGAAAGACAGAGGAAATACTCTAACAAACACAAAGACACAAACAACATAGATTCATCACTTCTCAGGGGAACTCCAGCACTTGATCCTCTCAAAGCTGAGGGGGCTCCTAGTTTATACAGCCCAGCTCGTTCAAGGCCCAAGAGGGAAACTGATCCCAGGAAGCTTCCTCTCCGTAAGTGAGATCCCACTAGCTTGTTCCACATGGTGACTTTTATAGCTTCCTGAACAAGGAGGGCCTACTGCTAACTGTCCCGGATGTTCCCCTCCAGAAGGGGCAGCCACTCTCCTCCGGAGGGTAAGATCTTGTCAATCATTTTGTTTTTGAGAACTGGCTAGGTACTCAAGAAGCAGTTTCGGAATTTCCTGTCCTTTGTCTTAAGAGTTACCTGTTCTGTGCTTGGGCCTGTCTCCTAGTGGGAGTGTATTCAACTCTTGTTTTGGACCAGAGGGGAATGTCTGAGAGGTCCATTCTTAAGGTTTATCAGTTGGAGAGGAATGTCTGATTTCTTTATTCCAAGCTGGAAAGTCTAAAGATCTTGCAGGAGCTGGGGGATGGGGGGAAGGAAGAAAATCTGGGCGTACACCATAATATGGAAGATCTTCTGTAATGCTTTATCATTCAGCCCCATTGCCTGTATATCTTATTTCCTACTTGCATGCAAAAACTTTTTATTTTGAACATCTGCTTTTAAAACTTTGAGTTCCAAATTCTCTCCCCTCTTCCCTCCCCACCAACCCTCCCTAAGAAGGCAAGCAATTCAACATAGGCCACATGTGTGTCATTATGCAATACCCTTCCACAATACTCATGTTGTGAAAGACTGACTATATTTTGCTCCTTCCTATCCCCCTTTATTCAGTTTTCTCCCTTGACCCTTTCCCTTTTCGAAAGTGTTTGCTTTTGATCAAACTGTTCCCCCATCTGCCCTCCCTTCTATTGTCCCCCCTTTTTTATCTCCTTCCTCCTTTTTTCTTGTGGGGTAAGATACCCAATTGAGTGTGTATATTATTCCCTCCTCAAGTCAGATCCGATGACAGCAAGATTCACTCATTCCCCCTCACTTGCCCCCTCTTCCCTTCCTGCAGAACTGCTTTTTCTTACCACTTTTATGTGAGATAATTTACCCCATTCTATCTCTTCCTTTCTCCCTCTCTCAATATATTCCTGTCTCATCCCTCAATTTGATTTTATTTTTTTAGATATCATCCCTTCATATTCAACTCACCCTGTGCCCTCTGTGTGTGTGTGTGTGTGTGTGTGTATATATGTATATATATATATATATATATCTGTGTGTGTGTGTGTGTATATTTATTTATACACACACACACACACACACACGTATATTCCCTTCAGCTAATACTGAGGTCTCAGGAATTATACACATCTTTCCATGTAGGAATCTAACAAAATAGTTCAATTTTAGTAAGTCCCTTATGATTTCTCTTTCTTGTTTACCTTTTCATGCTTCTCTTGATTCTTGTGTTTGAAAGTCAAATTTTCTATTCAGCTCTGGGCTTTTCATTGAGAAAGCTTGAAAGTCTTCTATTTTATTGAAAGTCCATATTTTGCCTTGGAGCATGATACTCGGTTTTGCTGAGTTTCATTCCTTTGGTCCTGTTTTATAATATCTTGATGATAAGTAGCATCTACCTAAAACCATCAGCAAGCATTATATGTAATGGGGATAAGCTAGAAGCATTTCTAGTAAGATCAGGGGTGAAAGAAGGATGTCCATTATCACCACTGTTATTCAATATTGTACTGGAAATGTTAGCTTTAAGCAATAAGAGAAGAAAAAGAAATAGAAGGAATTAGAATACACAGTGAAGAAACAAAGCTATCACTCTTTGCAGATTCTGTGTTGGTATACATTGAGACGCCTATAGAACCAACTAAAAACCTGCTTGAAGTAATTAACAACTTTGTAGCAAAGTTGGAGGATTTAAAATAAACCCATATAAATCATTAACATTTCTCTATATTACTAACAAAGCCCAGCAGCAAGAAATAGAAAGAGAAATTCCATTTAAAGTAATTGTAGATAATATAAAATATTTGGTGGTCTACTTGCCAAAACAAACCCCGGAAATATATGAACACAATTGCAAAATGCTTTTCACACAAAAAAAGTCAGATCTAAATAATTGGAAAAATATTAATTGCTCGTGGGTAGGCCAATATAATATAATAAAATAACAATTTGACTGAAATTAATTTACTGATTCAGTGTCATAATAAATTACCAAAAAAATATTTTGTAGAGCTAGAAAAAATTAAAACTCATCTGGAAGAACAAAAGATCCAGAATATCATTGAAATTAATGAAAAAAAATTCATGGGAAAGTAGCCTAACCATACCAGATCTAAAATTGTATTATAGAGCAACAATCATTAAAACTACTTGGTACTGGCTTAAGAAGTCAAGAGGTGGATCAGTAGAATAGGTTAGGTACACAAGACACATAGTCAATGACTGAAAATCTGCTGTTTGATAAACCCCAAAGTATCCAGCTTCTGGGATAAGAACTCACTATTTAACAAAAACTGCTAGGAAAACTAGAAAATAGTATGGCAGAAACTAGGCATAGACCAACATCTTACACCGTATACCAAGGTTAAGTCAAATGGCTTCATGGTTCAGACATAAGGGTGATGCTGCAAGCCCATTAGGAGATCAAGGTATAGTTTACCTGTCAGATATGTGAAGAAGGGGAGAATTTATGACCAAGCAAGAGATAGAGAACATTATGAAATGCAAAACCGATGATTTTGATTACATTAAATTGAAAAGGTTTTGCACAAACAAAGCCAATGCAGCCCAGATTAGAAGGGAAGAAGAAAGGTGGGAAACAATTTTTATAGCCACTGTCTCTGATAAAGGCCTCATTTCTAAAATACATAGGGATCCAAGTCAAATTTTTAAGAATATGTGTCATGTCCCCCAATTGATAAATTTTAACCATATCCTTTAACTGGATATGAACAGGCAGTTTTCAGAAGAGGAAATTGAAGCTATCTATAGTCAAATGAAAAAAAATTGCTCTAAATCACTATTGATTAGAGAAATGCAAATCAAAACAGCTCTGAGGTACCACATCACACCTATCAGATTGGCTAGCATGACAAAAGAGGAAAACGTTGGATGTTGGAGAAGATGCCGGAAAATTGGAACACTCTGCATTGTTGGTGGAGTTATGAACTGATCCAGCCATTCTGGAGAGCAATTTGGAACTATGCCCAAAGGACTATCAAATTGTGCATACCCTTTGTCCCAGCAATACCTCTACAAGATCTGGATCCCAAAGAAATCATGAAAACGAGGAAAGGACCCCCATGTACAAAAGTATTTATGGCAGCTCTTTTTGTGGTGGGCAAGAATTGGAAATCGAGGGGTTATCCATCAATTGGAGAATGGCTGAACAAGTTGTGGTTTATGAATGTAATGGAATACTATTCTATTAAAAAAAAAAGTGAGCAGACAGATTTTAGAAAAACCTGGAAAGACTTATATGAACTGATGCTCAGTGAAGTGAGCAGAACCAGGAGAACATTGTACACAGTAACAGCAACATTGTGGGTTGATTAAGTTTGATAGACTTAGCTTTTTCCAGTAATGCAGGGATCTAAGACAACTCCAAAAGACTCATCATGAAAAGTGTTATCCACACCACCCAGAGAAAGAACTCTGTAGTCTGAATGCAGATCGACGCATGCTATTTTCTTTTTTGCTTGTATGTTTTTTCGTTCTTGCGGTTTTTTCCCTTTTCCTTCTGATTTTTTTTTTCATTTCATGACTAATGTGGAAATAATTATTTTGTACAGATATAGCCTATATCATAGTTACGGTCTTGGGGAGTAGGAAAGGGATGAAGGAAGAAAATTTAGAACTCAAAGTCTTATGAAAGTGAATGTTGAAAACTGAGAATAAATTTATTTAAAAAAAATACATGCAGTTAAGTGGTAGGGTTAGGAGCCGATCTTAGGCTTTTCACTTTCTAGTGCTAACATTCCACGCTAACACATTTCTTTGGCAGAAATGCTAGTTCCTGCTTTTAAAGAGCTTCACAGTCTGATAGTACCTTACAGAGTTTGATCATCTGTGTTCAAATGGAGACAGCTTCTATAAAATGATAGTAAATATTATACTGCAAAGCAGCCTTCAATAGTCCAAAATTTCCCCTCTCTTATTTTGGCATTTACAATTGCTCTACTGATTTCTGTTCCAATGAAAAAATTAGCTGATCAGTAGATAATATGAGTTTTGTAACCTGCTGGTATCTTTTCACTTGTGAGAAGTGTTGGGGAGGTGCTCCTTTTCTTTTTCATCTTAGCTTGGACAGCTATCATAGCTTTGTAGAGGAGGAACAGAGTTGATGCTCCACTTTACCTGTCAGAATATGTTATTGCAACTAAAGAGGATTCATGGAAGAATTAGGGATGAACAACGGGCCCTCTCATTTGTCACATTTAAGGGAAGACTGTGTAAACTTGAGACACCTAGGAGAACAATGAGGCAGAAGGGAAGGGGTAACAATGGAAGGGTCCCAGGTATTCATCTGCCCCTCAAACTGGGGCAGCTACTAAGACCAATCAAAGTAAGTCATCCTGCTGGCTCCCCCTGACTTGGGTGATAGGATTGATGCTTTTAAAGCTAGAGGGACTTTCCACCAAATTTTCCCTTATATCTTACTTTGAGATTAGACTGATATTTTGAAAATAGACCTGGAAAGGGTAGGAAAGGAATTTAAATTAAGATATTGTTAGGCAATGGCAGGAGACTCTTGATGGTCTTGTTAGAAGTTGTTCTCACAAGTTGGCATGTTTTTTGTTTTTTGGGTTCTGGTCTGACTTTATTAGAAGTAAGGAGCCTAAGAACTGGGTGAGGTTGCAGTGGCAGAATTAGGCTGGAGAAGGTTTAAATGGGAATAACTCTAAGGGGGGAGGAAGGGGTTTCTTCAATGCTAAGGCAGGGAAGGAGAGGAATAGGGGAAAAATGGGAGGGACGAGAGGCAGGATGGGGTCTGGACTCAGAGTGGGGTATAAGGCAGAAAGCTAGCAGGAGCGGGCTCAGAAAGGAGCTTCCCAGGAAGTGCGAGTGACCGTTAGGGTCCGTTTCAATTGCTCGTAGGTGACAAACATCACTACATTCCAGGAGCCCAAGCAGAGGAAAGAAGGCACGAACCCTTTGTAAAAGGCTTGGGTCCCTCTCTCCAAAGCATGGTGAGAGTGTAGTGGCCAGTACTGGCGTACTGGCCCACTGCAGAGTTCATGTATGTTAGGGGTCCCTGACCAGCAAGGATCCCTATCTCAGTACGCAATGATGAGGCGGGAGTGAGGGAAGATGCAACTCCGATTTATTGGGAGACATTATCCAGTTTTATAGGGTTTTGCACAGGGTTTTGAGCAGAAGCAGGTGTTCAAGGGGTAAGGGGATGACAGCATGGGAAGATCGATATCGGGTGGGAAGAATCTGGATTGTTGTAAACTATGATTCCTACAAGTGTATGGGAAAAACTAGGGCTGTAGTAAGGTAGTTTCCATGGGAGTATGGGAACAAAGGGGGGTGCTGTCCTACAGTATCTACGGAGGCATGGGAAGGCTCAGGCATGTAGCCAGCTGATATCAGAACTGTATGAGCTATGTGAGGCACGGGGCAGGATGCCCTTGTAAAGTATCAAAGATGTTCCAGTAAGTAAAGTATCAAAGCATTGTTGTGTTAGGCACTGGTTCAAGAGCATTAGGTAGTGGCCAGCTGGGTTCTTGCTTCTGGGCTTGTGAGTCCTTGGTGAATGGACTCTGCCTGCATGACAAAGGATGGCTACGAGAGCAGGAGAGGGGCTGTTAGGGGGGCTGCTAGGGACGGAAGTCCTTCCTCCGGGCGCCTCGCCGTTCCAACTCCTACTAAGCCTGTCTGGTTTTACCCAGGAAACAGGCCAAGTGCTAGGGTCTGAGTAGCCCCGGGGTTGGCACCAACTCCCTACAGTGTATCTCCTCTTGACCATGTCCACAGGGAAAACGATGGTGGTACAGAAGCTAGCCCCAAAGGCTGATGTGAAGTGGCATGGAAGGTCATCAGTCATGAGATGGGCTTCCAGGAGGGCCTCTTTGGTGAGATCACAGGTCACCAGCTCAGCACAGTTGATAATAGCATTGCAGGCAACAGTGGGTGAAGTTCCTTTCCATAAGCCCCAGTGGCCCTTCTCCCTGGCGGTAGGCTTATAGGTATCCACTGCACCCTTGTATCTATGGTTGCCACCTGCATGAGCCTGGGCCTGGAAACGTATCTTCACCACGTCTGTGGGTTGGGCTATGCCCACTGCCAGTGCCCCTGTGGTGCAGCCTGCCAGGAGGTGGCTCCCAGTGCCTGCATGCTCAGATCCCTTGGTGTAGAACTGCTTGACAAGAGTCATAGAGGCCAGTGCGGACAGAGGCAAAACTCATCTGGCTCTGCAACCCAGCCACCACCCCATTGTACATACTGCCACGGGCCTCAGTCTTCACCATGGTCAGAGTGGTGCCCATGAAACCCTGATGGGGCATTGTTAGAGGAGGCTCAGATGGCCCCTTGGCTCTCTCCTTCAATCTGCAGCCGGACTTTGGCTGTGTCCAGGGGAAAGGTGATGAGGTCAGTGATGCAGGCAGTGATGCCAGCCCCAAGGAACTTTACAGTGGCTGTTGGAGGCACATATGTAGGCTTAAATTCAACTATGGTGAATGCTGGCTTTCTGCTACTTCCCAGGAGGCAGAGGAGAAATGGAAAGATAGCTTTCACTGATTGAGCAAGACCAGAGAGAGGAACTCTGCTGGAGTCCTGATCTGGAGGGTATCACAGTGATGGCAGCTTGATCAAGCTTCTCTAAAGGTGTCCCGCTCTTCACAGTAGCTCACAGCAACCATGGCCCACTTCCCTTGATTTTCTATAGAAAGTTGTTGGGAAACTGAACACCTAATGATCATACTATGTGCCTGGGACTGTAGAGGAAAACACGAGAAGGCGGTGGGAGGCATGAGGACTGCAGAAGAGTCTGGCATCTGGTGGGCTGGAGGGGCCACCTGTCTGTCTCTCTGTTGGGTTGTTAGGAGGTCTCAGCCTTGGAGGAGGTTGATGCATGCACTCTTGACATGTTTTTTATACCATCTTCTTACTGGGACTCCTGGATCCATTTTCACTTAATGCTTATGGGTGGCTAGGTTTTTGCTTTAGTATTTTTCTTTTGCAAGGGTGAGGTCTCCCTTGTGTCCCTAATTCCGTAATACGCAATGGCATAATTAAGATTGTAACTTTTACCTTTAAAAATTAGATGTGCTTTTAATGGAATGCAATTATTTTGGTTTCTAATCTTATCTTTATCTAAAACAAATTTGTTTGTAACATTTTAGATTAAAAAGAAAGCAAGGAAGGCCTTGGTTGAATCTGAAATTGAGGAGGAAAACTACAAAGTGCCAGAGTACAAAACAGTAATCAGTTTCTATTCAAAAGACCAGTTGAACATTACATTATCGAAATGCGGCCTTGTAATGTTGAATAATTTAGGAAAGGTAAGGAACTAATTTCAGTTTAAGTACCATGTTCTTCCTTTTTAAACATTAATTTATTTTTAGTTTTCAACATTTATTTGCACAAGATTTTAAGTTCCAGATTTTCTCCTCATCTCTCCGCTCCCCTACCCCATGACAGCATGAATTCTGATTACCCCTTCCCCCAATGTGCCCTCCCTTCTATCACCCTCACCCCTTCTCTTATCCCCTTCCCTTCTGTTTTCACGTAAGGCAAGAAGATTTCTATACTCCATTGCCTATATATCTTGTTTTCCAGTTGCAAGTAAAAACAATTTTTAACATTCGTTTTTAAAACTTTGAGGTCTACCTTCTCGCCCTTCCTGCTTCCCCACCCACCCTCTTTGAGAAGGCAAACAATTCAACATAGTTATACATGGGTAGTCATGCAAAACACTTACATGACAGACATGTAGTGAAAGACTAACTGTATTTCCCTCTATCCTATCTCATGCTCCCCATTTATTCTATTCTCTCCTTTGACCCTGTCCGTCCTCAAAATGTTTGCTTCTGATTACCCCCTCTTCCCTTTTGCCCTCCCTTCTTTCAACCTCCCCTCTTATCTCCTTCCCCCCTCCCCCTTTCCTGTAGGGTAAGATAGATCTTCCTACCCAATTGAGTGTGTGTGTTATTCCCTCCTTAAGCCAAATCTGATGAGAGTAAGGTTCACTCATTTTCTCACCTCCCCCTTTTTCCCTCCGTTGTAAAAAGTTTTCTTGCCTCTTTTATGTGAGATAATTTACCCCATTCTACCTCTCCCTTTCTCCTTCTCCCAGCCCTTAATTTCATTTTTGCAGATATCCCTTCACAGTCAGCTCACCCTGTGTTCTCCGTCTATGTTTACGTGTGTTCCCTCCAACCACCCTAACACTGAGAAAGGTCTCATGAGTCAAAAATGTCGTCTTTCCTGGTCCTCCTGTTAAGTGACCTATTCCTAATCTTGACTGAGAGGTAGATTGCTTTATGTGATAAGATTTTTGTTACAGTTATCTGTTTTCCTCATTGGGGCAGCAGGGTTGCACAGTGGGTGGAGAGACAGGCCTGAAGTCAGGAATTCATCTTCCTGAGTGAGTTCAAATCCATCCTCACATACCTAACTAGTTGTGTGATCTGGGCAAGTCATTGAACTATGTTTGCCTCAATTTCCTCATCTGTAAAATGATCTGGGGAAGGAAATGGCAAAGCGCTGAGCTGTCTTTGCCAAGAAAACCCCAGACATGGGACGTGACTGAAATCACTGAACAACAAAGTTTTCCTTATCATTTATAGTACTTCTGTGTTCTATTCTTAAAATTTGGTTTAAAATATGTTTTGCTTATTAGGCATTTGCAGAAGCTGCTGTTCAAACTTCAGATGTCTTCACAAAGGATCAGGCACCGTTTATGATTTTCAATTCTCTCGGAATTACCATCACAGTGTCAATGAGTGATTCCTTTTGTGTTCTTAATGTTCCTGTGGCAAAAACATATGAATTAAAAAATGAGCAGAGTTTAAGTATGGATTACGTCAGAAGTCATGATGGTGACCAGTTTAGTGCAATGACCAGCCTAAGCAGCAAACTTTTTTTCATTCTACTCAGTAAGTTTTGCATTTTAGAAAGTTTTTTTCTTTCAGTAGATTTGCCGTAGTGTTACGTAGCATACATGTTTTAACTTGTACTGAGGTATAACCTACTTAATGTTAATATTTTTCCAGGAACATCTTATTGGGCAGTTAGTTTTCTAAGAACAGTGTGATAAAAGGGAACTCAGTGACATTACAAGAAGAGTTTTATGACTACAGTAGAGTTTGGTTATAATGGATTAACTCTGTTATTTCAAGATGATATTCCAAGAATTTCATAGTTGAAAAGAACAGTATAAGCCATGGAATCTAAACAGTATTTTAACAGAAGAAACTCCGTCTATAAAACCCACAGCAAGTGGCCATCCAGTTTTTTTCTCCACGATCACTAGGTAGACAATATAAGGTTGGAATATTGCTGTGGTATGGAAAATGATGAGTTGGTAGACTTAGAAAAATTTGAAAAGGCTTGGACATAGGAAAGAAGATGTTACCCACCCTCAGAAACAGAGGACAGAGAAGTATAGTACAGTCTTACATAGATGCATACGAATGTATATGTCCATATATGAGTATCATATCTAATAGATATCTAAATATGTGTATGTGTATGCAAGTGTATGTATATATGTATATGTGTGTAGCTGTATGTGTATATATCTCCATGCTTAATTATAACCTTCTTGGAGTGGGGAGGGGGGAAGGAGGTAAGACAGAACAAAGTAAAAAGTGCACAGCAGAGAACAAAGGAAAACAAAGAAAAGACGGACAGCTTAGAATACAATGTGTAGTATTTATTCTATAGAGTTTCTTGAAATGGAAATTTATTGCTATATATTTTAAATCCTCTCTTATGTTCTGCTGTGTCCATGACAATGCTTTTTTTCTTTCCTTATTTTGTATTTAACTTTGAGTATTTGTTTATAATGCACTTTTTTATTGTTCATTTAAGTTTTAGTATTTAAGTTTAAAATAAATTAATAATAATTTTAATAAAGATCAATAGGAGGGATAGAATCATTATATTCTGAGGAAGCCCATTCCATTTTTCAGTTGCTCTAATTTTTAGGAAGTTTTCCCTTACATACGCATTTCCCTTGTATCTATATCTACCTCTTCAACTTCTACCCATTGCTTCTAAGCCTTTTGATTTCAAGCATAACATACCTCTTCCATGTAGCAGACCTTAAAATACCTAAAGACAAGTATCATATTCTCCTAAGTCCTCTCTTCTCCAGGCCAAACACCCCCAGTTTCATATGGCGTCTTCTTGACTCTGGTCATCCTGGATGTTCTTCTATAATGTGGGACTCATAAGATACTACAACAGTCCAAATGTGGTCTAACTGGGATGAGGTATAATCAAAGAAACATACCCCACTCTTGATTTAATAGCACATAATAAAATTAGTCTTTTATTTGCTGCAATTTGTCACAGTTGACCCATATGATTTGCAGTTTACTAAAATGCCCAAACTTTTCACACAAACGACTATTTTTGAATGTACTTGTAAAACTTTACATTTTTATTTTTTATTAGATCATTAATTTCATCATTGACTAACAGCTGTTAAGTTTTTTGTTTTGTTTTGTTTTTTGTTTTGATTAGTTTTTGGCAGGACAATTGGGGTTAAGTGACTTGCCCAAAGTGCGTCAAGTGTCTGAGGCTGGATTTGAACTCAGGTCCTCCTGACTCCAGGGCTGGTACTCTACTCACTGCACCGCCTAGCTGCCCCTATTAAATTTTTTAAAGTTAGTTTTTTTGTAATAATTAATTTTTTATTTTTAGTTTACAATTCTCAGTTCCACATAATTTTGAGTTACAGCTTTTCTTCCCACCCCCCTCCCCAAGACAGCATGGGATCTGATACATCTTCTACATCTAACTTTGCATTGAACTTATTTATACAATAGTCAAGTTGTAAAGAAGAATTATGACCAATGGAATGAATCAGGAGAAAGAAGAAACAAAACATAACAAAACAAAAAAAAACCAAAGACAAAAACAAAAGAAAAAAATAGGGGAAAAACAAAAGGCAAGCATAAAGTGTGCCTCAGTCTGCATTCAAACTCCATAGTTCTTTCTCTGGATGTAGATAGCCCTCTCCATCATGAGTCCTTTGGAGTTGTCTTTGCACCTTGTGTTGCTGAGAAGAGCAAAGTCTATCAGGGTTAGTCATCACAGAATCCATGTATCTGTGGCTGTGTACAGTGTTCTCCTGGTTCTGCTCTGCTCACTCAGCATTATGTCCAGTAGGTTTTTCCAGGTTATTATGAAGTCCGTATCATCCCCATTTCTTATCACACAATAGTATTCCATTACCTTCATATACCACAACTTGTTCAGCCATTCCCTAATTGATGGGCATCCCCTTGATTTCCAGTACTTTGCTACGACAGAAAGAGCCGCTATAAGTATTTTTGTACATATGGGTCCTTTTCCCACTTGTGTGATTTCTTTGGGATACAGCCCTAGAAGTGTTGTTACTGGGTCAAAGGGTATGAACATTTTTATAGCCCTTTGGGCATAGTTCCAAATTGCTCTCCAGAATGGCTGGATCAGTTCGCAGCTCCACCAGCAATGCAACAGTTTTCCAATTTTTCCCACATCCTCTCCAGCATTTATCATTTTCCTGTTTTGTGATTTTAGCCAATCTGATGGGAGAGATGTGGTACCTAAGAGTTGTTGCCTCTGTCTCTCTGCCCCTCCACTGCTGTCTGCTGCTCTCCCACCCCGCCATGCAATTGAGAAAAGAGAAACAACTCCTGTTACAAACCTGTATAGTCACGCAAAACAAATTCCCTCAGTGGTAGGGCTTTTAAACATCTTATTACATCTAACCCAACATTCTCTCATTTTGATATTTTTTGGGGGGGATTCTGACTGTTGTCCAATATGTTACCTAGTAAAGTAAAGTAAAAACCTTTACAAGATTGCAGTGTATGGCTTTATCAGTTTTGTCAATCAGGCTAGGAACTAGCCTAGGAAACTCTTGAATGAGGAAGCTCCCTTTACCAATTCAGATTGGCACCTTCTCTGTGACTTCTATTCTTAAGAGAATTTCCTAGAGCACTGAGAGTATAAGCAACATGCTCCAGATTTGGACCTGTATCCTCCTGGTCCTGAGATCTCTTTCCATACATTATGCCATATTGCTTCCCAGCTTGATGTGTCAATAGACAGTCATATAAGAACTCATTGTGTACAATGCTTGCATTGTGCTAGGTGCAAGAAATACAAGTTTAATAAATTAAACATTTCATACTCACTAGGGGACTGAATTTCAATAGAGGAGACAACAAGGATATATACAAATATAGAGAGAAAGAGAATAAAGACAAATATTAATTATTTAAATAGAGAACATTTTGGGAAGAGAGGTGCTAGCAGCTGAGGAAATCAGAAAAGGCTTCACATGGAAAGTGATTCTTAAGGTGAATCTTGAGGAGAGAGAGAGATTCTGTAAGGCAAAGCTGAGGAAGGAGGACGTTTTAGATGCAAAGAGCAGCCAATGCAAAGTCACTGAAATTGGAGATGGAGCATTCTGTGTGAGGAGCAGAGAGAAGGCCGGGTGAGCTGGATCACTGCGTGGAGTAGGGGGAATAAAGGGGTTTCCTGTTTGTGAAGCTTTTATCTTCTATGATATCGTCAGCAGGAGGTTGGGAAAAGTAACACTCCCTTCTGGTTCATTCCCTCACCTTGCCTTTGCCTCCTCAAGGTGCATCCAGAGTTTAACTACTCTTTTCTGATCGACATAGACCAAGATATCTAGCTATATTTGTTGTGTAGCATCATCTGATTTATCCACTGACTCGACACATTCTGTTACTTCTAAATTAAGGTCTTGTTCACACCTAGTTTATACTTTTGATTGATTCAGTAGCTCAATAAAAAAGCCATTCTCAGCTAATGTGTGTATCAGCATAGAGCATCTTGTTAATTACATTAAATGGAATTCCAGGGCTCTGGGATGCTCCCTACAATATTTATTAGTTGAAATAGAATTTCTCAAAGATAATATTGTCATCTTATTTCCAGATTTTAATGGTAATCTATAAATTTCAGTGACAAATATACTTGTATCTTAGTTATTGACATCATAAAAGTTAAGAAAAATAATCCCACCGAAATTTGTTAGTGAAACTATCTCTGGATCTCTCATTTGTGAAATATATTTTTCTTTTCATTCAGCACCTGAAAACCATTCTACTGCTGATAAGATTCCTTTAACAAAAGTGGGTCGATGTCTGTATACTGTTAGACACAGAGAGTCTGGTGTTGAAAGATCTATTGTTTGTCAAATTGATACAGTTGAAGGAAGTAAGAAGGTTACAGTCCGATCCCCAGTACAGGTATTTTGTGTTTTGACTTTAAGAAAAAAATCATACTGTATTTATACTCACGTATGAACTTTCTGTAAAATGTTTTTCAGAACTGTATTTTATGAGCATAATATATCCTGGTATTCACCTTTGGAAAAAATTTCTTTTAAAGGTTGCTTTACTGCTTTTGAAAGTTTTCATTCTACTCTATGGAATAGCTTGTTTATAAATTTCTAGGTAATAGTATATTTATAATTCATATTCATGGTAGGATAATTCAGTGCTGACTGTGCCTCTTAGTTGCTTTAAATTTGCTAAATTAGAATACTTGAAATAGAGTTAAAAGTAAAGCCTGCTCCCAGTTATTCATGTATATATTATCTTCTTTTTCACCTGTTGACAGTAGCTTTTTATTCCCAAATTAACGTTTTCCACTGAACATGTTTGAGGCTGTCAATGGTATGTGCTTGGGGTTTAAAATTCAGTTTTTATATTAGAATGTTTGGTGTATAATTACCAACATATTTTACTGACTTTACTAACTTTTAATCTGGTTCAGCCTGCACTGGAGAGTTTTGTAGGTTACAAGGTGGTGGGGTTTGACATCTCTGTGGTAGAACATTAATGGAAAAATATGTTTTTAAGATTTTACTTGCTTTAAGAACTTCTGAATTTATTAAGATTTAGGTGGTCACTAATTTGAAGTCGGGCAATAATTTGATATATTAATTATGCCTAATTATGGAAGTATTAACTGTATTTTTACAATTTTATCAATGCCTATAACTAGCAAGGGTCTAACCTCCTCCACTAACTTGGAGTATAACTTTGGGGAAATCGGCTTACTTTCCTGTTTCTGTCCTTTTGTGTGAAAAAATACATAATATTTTTGTACCTGTTATCTTCAAAGTGACTTATTTGTATTTGTTTTTAATTATTTTGATTTTGTAGATGCGAAATCATTTCTTAATTCCATTGAATATTTATGAAGGCGACACATTGCTGGGAACTGCTTTACCAGAAAATGAGTTCAACGTACCATTGACATCTTATCGGTGAATAAAAGAAATTTGCAGCCTGTTTAGCCTTTTAAAGTCCCTTTTGGTATTACTTGTGTATGACCATGAAGAAATTACAAAACTATAGAGTAGGCCTATTTCAGTGTATACATAGACCCACACATACCCCTATCTTAAGTTAAACAAAACTCCAAATATAAATATCTAAATTTTTATGTATAGTGATGTAATATTTCTACTCCACAAATGATTTATAGAAAGATTCTTCAGAAATTACCCTAATGGAATATAATTTTGATTTGTAGAAATTTAATTTGTAAGCAATATATTAGAAATATATCCATTATGTAAAGAGAGATACACACTTAAAATGCCATTTTATTCTTAATGTTAAACTGCTAGGAATCATTTAATTGCAGTATATATCAGATTTTAAATTACAGTTATCTTCGAATATTGAGTACTTACTGTTATTATTAATAAAGTGTATTTGCCATAGAAATTTAAATATTCCCCCAAATAGAACTTAAACACTAAATAAGAGTAAAAGTATGCCATAACAAGAAATTATTCCTTTTAGATTTGCATTCTTGAGCATCCTGTTTTATGAGAAAGGTATAGATAGACCTAACATTTCCCTGAATTACAGGAGTTGATGTGTCTTGACCTTTTTTTGTGAGCCTTTATAACGTGGAGGATGGTGGTGTACTTAATAGTATTAGGGAAGCCTCATTCAAAATAATTACAAAATTCATAAAATAAATAGGAGTCAGTATTCTGATTCACGCACAAGATATGTAAATGTAGTTATAAAATACTAAAGAAATTAAGAATGACCACTGATTCCTGGGGATATTTGTTGTTTGTGATTGGGCAGCATTAATATAATAAAAATGATTCTATTGTCTAAATTAATTTACAGTTTTACTGTGTATCAGTGGAACTCCCAAAGGGACATTTTTTTGGAATTAAACAAAATAACAACAAATTTAATCTGGTAGGCAAGAAAGTCATGAATCTCAAAAGAATTAAAAGGGAAAAAAATTAGAAATGAAGGAAGAATAACACTTGCAGACCTCAAATTAGTGTATAAAAAGTAATCAAAGAACTATTAGGTACTTGTTTAAAAAATTGAAAAATTTGTCCTTGGAATACTGACAAGGAAGAATTAGAAAAAAAAATTGAATTCAATAATCCATGTTTCTTTATTGAAATTACTTGGGAAAGAACTCTAAGTTGATGTAAACTGCTAGTAAAATTGGAAACAATTTTGGCAGAAATTAGATTTAGACCAATATCTCACACCATAAACAACGGAAGTTCAAAATAGATGTTTAACCTGATAATAATATGAAAAGATGTATATTTATGCTCTTATAAATATACATATACATACACATACTGTGTATATGTATTATATACATACATATATATATGTTTATGTGTGTGTATGTTATACAACCAGATGTGGTTGGGAGAGAGTCAATCAAAAAGTAGAAGTGATTACAAAAGATAAAATAGATAATTACAATTACATAAAATTGAAAGGCTTCTATATGAATAAAATTAATGCCACTATGATAAGAAGGGAAGGTGCTGATTGGGGAAAAAGTCTTTGTATCAGATATCTTTGATGTATAAGAAAATTGCACAAAGGTGGGAGACTAGTGCTAAGGATCATTGTGTGCACTGCTAAACTTAGTTGATACATTGATTAGATTTACTGTACTGCTTCCTCCCCTACCCCCCTTTTCATTAGTACAAAGAATATTTCTTGGTGAAGAGGGAAGAAATGTTATAAGCATAAAATCTATTCCATAGAATATATAATGGGCTAATAGGAGAGTATAGAATGAAAAGTTCACAAGAGACATTTTCTTTAGAGAGATCCAAATTAATTTTAATAATTAAATTGGATTATTACAAAATCCTCATTCACATTCATGTGTTTACTTTACAGAAATATTAAGACTCCTTTTGTTAAATAAGATGCTCTGACCTGATTAAAACCATTAATGATTAGTGAAAACATATTTTGCCTTTCCCATCAGGAAGAGACATTTATTTAACACTTTCATGTGCTGATATTTGTGAAAAAGACATTAAGTTTTACTTAAAATTAATTATCCTTCACACTAGAAGTTAAAGTCTCAATTTATAAATCTGATAATTGTTTTTCTTGATGCTTTGTTTTTCCATGCATAGCATCCAGTGCTTAAGGACTTGTCCTACTGAAAAACTTGTTACTTTTTACATTTAAGTACTTGTTTTTTGTTTTTTTCCCAATGTGGACCTAGATAGCTTCCTCACACATTCTTTACTTTCAGTAAGTTTTGTGAGTTAAATAGTTTGTCTCTATAAACTTCAACCGGTTAATGATGAAGTTCCTTAGCAGAAATTTTTTATGATGAAAATTTGGATTACAGCATGAACTTTATGTCTAGGAAAACCACCATTTTAAAGTGACAGTATGCCACAAAAGAGCTGTTTTGCTATACTTGTATCAGTAAGGCAATAAACACAACATAGATGATAATTGTCAAAATGCCCATGTAGTTCTGTATGGCAAAGTATATGAGACTCTCTACATAGAAGGTAGAAGTAAACCATTTATTCAGACACCAGAGGACCAGATCCCACAAGCCATCTATCCATTCTACCACAGCAGAAAAGCATTCCGTATACAATATCACAGCATGGAGCCTGGCCATCCCAAAACCTCTCTGACCCCCTGCTGGGGTCTTCCCAAAAACAAACTCCTAGTACATCTAAGTCAGTCTGTTCAGCTCTAACTATCATGATGGCCATTAGCAGCCATAACAGCGCGCTCTCTCTCTGTCTCTTTCTCTGTCTCCTGTCTGTCTGTCTCTCTCTCTCTGTCTCCTGTCTGTCTGTCTGTCTCTGTCTCTGTTTCCTGTCTGTCTGTCTGTTTCTCTCTCTCTCTCCCTCACCCTCTCTCTCCCTCTTCTCTCTCTCTCTTTCTCTCCTGTCCGTCTGTCTTTCTCTGTCTCTGTCTCCTGTCTCCCTGTCTGTTTCTCTCTCTCTCTCTCTCCCCCTCCTTCCCTCCCTCCCCCTCTCTCTTCCTCTTCTCTCTCTCTCTCTCTGTCTCTCTCTCTCTTTCTCTTTGTCTCCTGTCCGTCTATCTCTCTCTGTCTCTGTCTCCTGTCTGTCTGTCTGTTTCTCTCTCTCTCTCTCCCCCTCTCCCTCTCCCTCTCTCCCTCCCCCTCTCTCTGCCTCTTCTCTCTCTCTGTCTTTCTGTCTCCTGTCTGTCTGTCTCTCTCTGTCTCTGTCTCTGTCTGTTTCTCTCTCTCTCTCTCTCTCCCCCTCTTCCTCTTTCCCTCCCTCTCTCTCCTGTGACATAACTTCCTTTTCCTGTCAGGAAGCTGCTTCTACCACATGTGACTTAGGCTTCCTGTGACATTAGCAAGTCACATGACCTATTAATGGGTGGAAAAGATCTTCAAATCTAAATTGCTACTACACTTATCTACACATCATTAAAACATCGTCCTTCATACAAAATTATTATGGTCTGTATAATGTATTTAGGGTACTATCTAATCTCCTAATAAATAAGGTAATTGCATAAGAAGTGAAAAAGCACAATATAATAATTAGCTATGCTATTCTAAAGCTATATATATTATCTTGCTTCTAAAGAAACATTTCAAAGTCATTACAAGTTGATTTTTTCCATATAGATCAGCGCTTTTTTTGAAACCAGATGGTGAAGAATATGAACCATGTGATGCAATCAACTTTGAAGAAATTATAAAACATGAGGGACTCCTTCTAGAAAAAAGATGTAAAGCTTTATACTCTGCTAAGAAAGCATTTATCATTAATATTGTACCTGAAAAAGATAAACTGACATCAATGTCAGCGTATTCAGATGATGGATGGGATTTACCATACATAATTCATCTATGGCCTCCTGTTCTTCTCCGCAATTTTCTTCCTTACAAAATTGCTTATTATCTAGAGGTACTGTTTAAAAAGTATTTTTAAAAAGTATTTTGTGTCTTCAGTTTGGTAATTGAAGCTTGATAAAGATAGGAAAGATAAAATTAATTATACCATTCTGATTTAAATTGCAATACTAGAAAGGACTATCTAGGACAATGGAAAAACAATACTAAGTGGTTTAAAATAAATACTGATGTGCCAGACTTAGTTGAATAGAAGTGTTTTCAAAATGTTGGCTATGAAGCAAATTACTGTTTAATACATTAATATTTAGGATATTGGCTAGAGATCTGGCCTTAGAGTCAGGAAGACCAGAGTTAAGTCTCACATATTGATTATGGTATCCCAGACGGATCTCTCAACTTCTCAGGGTTTCAGATTGGCATCTCTCTGAGACTGTATATTGCAAAGAAGATACTGCTCCACATTGGCAATGAAAGGTCCTCTTAGGACCTCTGTATGCTAGTGAAATTACTATTCAAAAAATTAAAAATTACAATATTAGGTTTGTGTACCTACCACAAAAATTTTGGCTGCAGTACTAAAAAAGAAAGAAATTAAGATATAGGAAATCCTTTAAAACCTTATACTCAAAAGAAAGGAAAATATCTTATAACGTTAATACTTGTATTCTAAGTAACAAGCTTTTTTCTAAAATAGTTTTTAAAAGGTGGCAGAAACTGCATTCCTTTAGGCGTGGGGCAATATGAGGGTGATGTCTCCTTATGACATTACTTAATGAAGTTGATAGAGAAAAATTTTACTCCCTTCTAGTCAGGATACTTTCTTCCAAGTGAAGAATGACTGGTATGCCCTATTATTAGGTATTACTAAGTGCTTTTGACTATATATTTTTTTCTTGATTTGTTTATTGTTTTGCCATTATTTTGATCTAGCTTCAGGTGCATCCTAAGTCTGTTTTTCCTACTTCCCAATTTCCCCTTTCTTATCATCTTTGCTTTTCTCTACCTTTAATATTCACCCCCACCCCCACCTTTTATTTGCGTAGAATTTGGGAGCATTGGTGATAGAAAGCAACTCTTATTTCAGTTGTTGCCAACCTCATTCACACCGTCCTGGCTCCAACACCTAATTCTTAGCCAAGTTTTTCTCTATAAATACTTTCCCTTTGCTTCTTGTTCTTCTGAATCAAAATATATTCCCTATATAATAATAAGGTATTCTATAGACACTTATGTAAACAGGCTTGACTTACTCATAAATTTTCTGACCAAGATAGATTTATCAAGATGGATTTTCTGGTATAGTTTTTCATTATTATCTGATTTCAAAAATCTTTGCTTTATGTCTCTTTTTTATGTGCAACATAATTTCAACTATCTTTGTGAGGAAAATCTTAAATAGAAGTAGGCTTTTTCATGTTATTCAGGTGTAACACTGTTTTTCTTTTTTTTATTGCAGGGAAATGAACTTAGAGTTTTCACTCTAACAGAGGGTTGTTCAACACAGATTTACACTGCAGAGTTGGATAACACTAGACTACATTTAAAGTTAATTGACTATCTTGACCAAGATTGGAAAAGTGAATATCAAATAAGATCTAATCAACATGATATTGGTTTTATTAATTTCATTTGTGTCACTGAGACAGAGAAGACAGAATTAGTTATTGCCATTCATTTGACTTACACTACTGGCCAGGCAATTGTAGCATTTCACAGCCCATATTGGATGGTGAATAAAACTGGTCGGATGCTGCAGTACAAGGCAGATGGGATCCATCGAAAGCATCCTCCTGATTACAAAAAGCCAGTACTCTTTTCTTTCCAGCCTAAACACTTTTTTAATAATAACAAGGTATGTAATTTTAGGCTTATTTCATTACATCTATTTTGCTGTCCTTCAGAATTCTGAATTAAATAGCTTCCTTGCCTGAAAAATGATAATATATAAATAAATCTGTATATAATCATAAATCTGACTATAATAACCTTTGCAATTCTTAGCATCCTATGTAAGTATGCTATATAAGTTGCTGCTGCTTTTGTTGTTACACAGATTTTTATTCTCGTCAAGAAATGTCAATTTTTAAAAATTAATGTTTACCAAATTATTTCAGAATTTTAAAATTTGTTAAAGTTTAAGTTCATTTGAAAGTAGAGGAATTGATGATAGAATGTTTGATATTTTTCACAGGTTCTAGTAATTATAAGAAATTTTTTAATCTCCTGAACTTAGCAGTGTATTTGTATTTTTATCCTTCCCTAGGTTCAACTTATGGTGACTGACAGTGAATTATCAGACCAGTTTTCAATTGATACTGTAGGTAGTCATGGAGCCATTAAATGTAAAGGCATGACAATGGACTATCAAGTGAGTTAATTATGTGATTATGCAAATATTTTATTAATGCTTAAAAATTATTGTTGGTTATTATTCGGAAACTGTATGAAATTGTAAAAATAATAAAATGTTTTAATTTTTCTCTTCTTAGGTTGGAGTGACCATAGACTTGAGTAGTTTTAACCTTACAAGAATTGTAACATTCACTCCCTTTTATATCATAAATAACAAAAGTAGATATAACGTAAAGGTATCAGAAGAGGGAAATGAAAAATGGGTTTCTCTTGATTTGGAGCAGGTAGGTAGATGAACTTCCAATTTATTTCTTTTGATTCTGCGGTGTTAAATAGACACCAGTAACAACCAAGTCAGAATTTTTTCTTTCTATAAACTACCTCATCTCAGATTATTGTATGCTGGTATAAAGTGGGAAAATAGTATTCTTTTTTTTCTTGTTTTTAATTTTTTGATTTTTTAAAATTTGTTTTTATTTTCTAAGTGCAGTTATTTATTTATTTATTTATTTTTGCTTTCTAACATTCACTTCCTTAAATTTTGAGTTCCAGATTTTCTTCCTTCCCTCCATTTCCCCCTCCCCAACATGGTGTGCAATCTGATATAGGCTACACATATACATTCATATTAAACATTTTCACTTTAGTCATGTTATAAAGAATTAGAACCAATGGGAGGAACCGTGAGAGAAAGGAAAGAAAAAGAGAGCAAATAGTATGCTTTGATCTGCTTTCAGACTACATAGGTTTTGGGGTTTTTTTTGAATGTTGGTAGTATTTTCCATCGTGAGTCTTTTGGAGTTGTCTTATGTCCTTGCGTTGCTGAGGAGAGCTAAGTCTATCAAAATTAGTCATCACATAGTGTTGCTGTTACTGTGTACAGTGTTCTCCTGGTTCTGCCCACTTCAGTCAGCATCAATTCATGTAAGTTTTTCCAGGTTTTTCTGAAGTCTGCCTGCTCATCATGTCTAATGGGATCCAAATCTAGTAGTGGTATTGCTGGGTCAAAGGATGTACATAGAAATGGTAGCCCTTTGGGCATAGTTCCAAATTGCTCTCCAGAATGGTTAGACCAGTTCACCACTCCACCAACAATGCATAGTCTTCCAATTTTCCCACATCTTCTCCATAGTTCAACATTTTCCTGTTTTGTTATGTTAACCAGTCTGATAGGTGTGATTTGGTACATCAGAGTTGTTTTGATTTGCATTTCTCTAATCAATAGTGATTTAGAGCATTTTTTCATAACTATAGATGGCTTTAATTTTCTCCTATGAAAACTGCCTATTCATATCCTTTGACCATTTATCAGCTGAGTTCTCTCCATATTTTAGAAGTGAAGCCTTTATCAGAGACACTGGCTATAAAAATTTTTCCCCAGTTTCTGCTTCCCTTCCTATCTTGGTTGCATTGGCTTTGTTTGTGCAAAAACTTTTCAATTTAATGTAATCAGAATCATCCATTTTGTATTTCATAATGTTCTCTATCTCTTGTTTGGTCAGAAATTCTTCCCTTCTCTGTAAATCTGACAGGAAAATTATTCCTTGCTCTCCTAATTTGCTTATAGTATCAGCCTTTTTATCTAAATCATGTACCCATTTTGACTTAATCTTTGCATACAGTGTAAGATGTTTGTCTCTGCGTAGTTTCTGCCATACTGTTTTCCAGTTTTCCCAGCAGTTTTTGTGAAATAGTGAGTTCTTATCTCTGGAGCTGGAGTCTTTGGATTTTTCAAAAAGTAGATTACTATAGTCATTGACTACTGTGTCTTATATACCTAACCTCTTCCACTGATCCACCACTCTGTTTCTTAGCCAGTACCAAGTAGTTTTCATGATTGATGCTTTATAATACAGTTTGAGATCTGGTGACAGCTAGTCCACTTTCTCTTTCATTTCTTTTCATTAATTTCTTTGATATTCTGGATCTTTTGTTCTTCCAGATGAATTTTGTTACTATTTTTTCTAGCTCTATAACATAATTTTTTGGTAGTTTGATTGGTATAGCACTGAATAATATGGGAACTGATATTTTTCCAGTTATTTAGATCTGACTTTATTTGTGTAATTGTGTTCATATAGTTTCTGGGTTTGTTGTGACAGGTAGACTCCCAAATATTTTACGTCTGCAGTAACTTTAAATGGAATTTCCCTTTCTATCTCTTCCTTTTGGGCTTTGTTAGTAATATATGGAAATGCTGATGACTTATGTGAGTTTATTTTATATCTTGCAACTTTGCTGAATTTGTTTATTATTTCAAGTAATTTTTTATTTGATTCTCTAGGATTCTTTAACTATATCACTATATCATCTACAAAGAGTGATAGCTTTGTTTCTTCTTTACCTATTCTAATTCCTTCAATTTCTTTTTCTTCAATTTTGTATTTATTGCCAAAGCTAACACTTCTAGTACAGTATTGAATAACAATGGTGATAATGGACATCGTTGTTTGACCTCCAGTCTTTTTGGAAATGCTTCTAGTTTATATCCTTTACATATAATACTTGGTGATGGTTTTAGATAGATGGTACCTATCATTTTAAGGAAGACTCTGTTTGTTCCTTTGTTCTAGCGTTTTTAGTAGGAACAGGTGTTGTATTTTGTCAAAAGCTTTTTCTGCATCTATTCAGATACTCATATAATTTCTGTTAGTTCTGTTGTTAATATAGTCAATTATGCTGATAGTTTTCCTAAAAGTGAACCAGCCCTGCATTCCTTGTGTAAATCCTACCTAATTGTAGTGTATTATCCTTGAGTTAAGTTGCTGTAATCTTTTTGCTTATATTTTATTTAAACTCTTCACATCTATATTCTTAAGGGAAATTGTTCTGTAATTTACTTTCTCTGTTTTGGCTCTTCCCATTTTAGGTATCAGCATCATATTTTTATCATAAAAAGAAGTTGGTAGAACTCCTTCTTTGCCTGTTTTCCCAAATAGTTTATCTAGTATTAGAATTAATTGTTCTTTAAATGTTTGATAGAATTCACTTGAGAATCCATCTGGCCCTGGAGATTTTTTTCCTTAGGGAGTTCATTGATGTCTTGTTCAATTTCTTCTTCTGAAATGGGGTTAAGTATTTTATTTCCTTTTCCGTTAATCTGGGTAATTTATGTTTTTATAAATATTCATCCATTTCACTATGATTGTCAAATTTATTGGTATACAGTTGGGCAAAAAAGCTCCTAACAATTGTCTCAATTTCCTCTTCATTGGTGGTGAGTTCACTCCTTTTATTTTTGATACTTAGTAATTTGGTTTTCTTTTTGTCTTTCTTTAATCAAATCAACCAAAGGTTTATCTAGTTTATTGGTTTCTTCACAATACCAGCTTCTAGTTTTATATATTAGTTCAATGATTTTCTTACTTTCATTTTTATTAATTTCTCCTTTGATTTTCAGGATTTCCAATTTGGTGTTTAATTTTTAATTTGTTCTTTTTCTAGTTTTTTAGTTGCATGTTCACAATTCTGTGATCTGCTTTTTTCTCTATTTTATTGATGTCAGCAATTAGATAAATTTTCCCCTAAGTACCACTCTGGCCACATCCCATAAATACTGGTATTTTTTTTTCATTTTCGTAACTTTTTAAATGAAATTTTTGATTATTTCTATAATTTTTCGACCCACTTGTTTTTTTAGGATTAGATCAATGTCCAGTTTTTAATCTCTCTTTCCATTGTTGTAACAACAATGTTACTTGCACCTACTGTGGCTGTGTAAGGCCAATAACACCAGCGCACAGGTTCTTTGATCTGCCTCTCTAAGGAAAGCAACTTTATGGGGTTTACAATCTCTTTTTAATTAAACATACATATATCATTCACTTAATTCAGGGGAAAAAGTCAGCATTCTGAACTTCAGAGAAAACACAAACAGAAATTACAAGCAGAAATTATATACACAGAGCAAATAACACAAATCAGCAGACAGAGCTTCTAACTGTCTGTCTGTAGCAATACATACATGCATGGTTACCAGAGAGAGGAGCACCAGCATCTGGGTTTTCAAAGCTGGAAGGGGGGGGTTGCCTCCGTAATAGCTACCCAGAGTCTTGTCTGGCCATATCACTGGAACAGTTTTCCAGTGACTGGAAACAAAGCAAAGCAAAATGCTAACCTCCAAGTATGTATATGCTTTTTCAGGGTCAGAGGGCGTCACAACCACGTGACTCAAGCTCATGTGACTTAGGCTTTCTTGTGACTTAAGCAGGTTATCAAAGACTCTTGATTCAATCAGACTCAGTCAAAAGCTCTTGATTACCTCAGTGCCCAGAAGAACTAGCACTTCAAAAGAAAAAAGAGCAAAACAAAGTCTTACTTTGCTTGCCATTGCAATTGACCATTATTGAATGTAATTTTTATTGCACAGTGATCTGAAAAGAGTGTGTTTACTATTTATGCTTTTCTGCATTTGGTTGAAAGGTTTTTAATGTCGTAATACAGAATCAATCAGTTTTTGTTTAGGTTCTATGTATTGCTTAAAAATTGTATATTCCTTTCTCTTCCCATTCAGTTTTCTCCAGAGATTTAGCATATCTTACTTTTCCAGAATTTTATTCACCTCCTTAACTTCTTTCTTGTTTATTTTTTGGTTAGATTTATCTGGTTCTGAGAAGGGAAAGTTGAGGTCTCCCACTAGTATAGTTATATTATCTCCTTTATCCTGTTAACTCATTCAACTACTCTTTCAAAAATTTAGATACTATATAATTTGGTGCTTGTATGTTTAGTATTGATATGACTTCATTGTCTGTGTACCATTCAGCCAGACATAGTTTCCTTCTTTATCTCTTTTAATTTGATCTATTTTTGCTTTTGCTTTGTCTGAGATAAGGATTGCTATCCTTGCTTTTTTTTGCGTCAGCTGAAGCTTAATAGATTCTTTTCTAACCCCTCACCTTTACCTCACTTCAAATGTGTTTCTTGTAAGTAGCATATTGTAGGATTCTGGTTTTTAATCCATTTTGCTACCCACTTCTGTTTTGTGGGTGAACTCATTCCATTCACATTTATAGTTATTTTAACTATCATTATTTCCCACCATGCTATTTTTTGCATATTTATCCCCCCCTCTCTCTTACTCCCCACTCTTTCCCTCCTCACTAGTGTTTTACTTTTGATCACTGCCTTCCTCAGTACACCCTCCCTTTTATCAGTTTCCTTTCCTCTCTAATGTTTTTAATAGAAATGAGTGTTGTATTTTGTCAAAAAAAATTTCCTGCATTTCCTGAGAAAATTTTATGATTTTGCTGGTTTGTTTGTTGGTATGGTCAATTATGCTGATAGTGTCCCTAATGTTAAACCAACCCTGCGTTCCCTGTTATAAATCCCAGTGGGTCATAGTGTGTGATGTTTAAGTATACTGTTGTTATCTCCTTGACAATATTTTGTTTTAAAATTTTGCATCAATACTCATTAGGGAAATTGGTCTTTGGTTCTTTCCTCTGTCTTTGTTCTTCCTGGTTTACGTATCAGCACGATATTTGTGTTGTAAAAGAAATTTTGGTAGGTTTCCTTCTTTGAATATTTTCCCAAATAATATATGTAGTCTTGGAATTAAATGTTTGATAGAATTCACTTGTGAATCCGTCTGGTCCTGGGGATTTTTTCTTAGGGAGTTCATTGATGACTTGTTCAATTTCTTTTTCTAAGATGGAGTTATTTAAGTATTTTATATCTCTTCTCTTATCTTAATCTCATAATTTTTGTATTTTTTTAAATATTCATCCATTTCACTTAGATTGTCAGATTTATTTACATATACTTGTGCAAAATAGCTCCTAATAATTGCTTGAATTTCCTTTTCATTGGTGGTGAATTCACCCTTTTCATTTTTGATACTGGTAATTTGGTTTTCTTTCCTTTTCTAAATCAAATTAACCAAAGGTTTATCTGTTTTATTGGGTTTTTTCCCCCATAAAACCAGCCCCTAGTTTTATTTGTTTATTCAATAGTTTTCTTTCAGTTTTATTAGTCTCTTCTTTGATTTTCAGGATTTCTATTTTGAGATTTTTAATTTTTTTTCTTGTTTTTTTTAGTTGCATGCCCAATTTATTGATCTACTCTTTCTTTCCTTTATTGATGTATAAATTTAGAGATATAATTTCCCCCAAGTACTGTTTTGGTTTCATCCCATGAATTTTGGTATATTGTCTCATTGTTTTCTTCCTATTTAATGAAATTAATGTTTGTTTCTATGATTTATTCTTTGACTACTCATTCTTTAGGATTAATTTAATTTTCAATTTTTTTATCTATGTTTTCATGACCCTTTATTGAATGATGATTGGAATAGAATGTATTTAATACTTCTGCTTTTTCAGCATTTGGTTGTGAGATTTTTGTGGCCTAATAGTCAATTTTTGTGCAGGTGCCATGTACCTTTGAGAAAAATTAAATCTGTTTTTGCTTTTGCTTTATCTGTGATGATGATTGCTGCCCCTGCTTTCTTTGCTTCAACTGAAGTATAATAGATTCTGCTCTAGACCCTTACCTTTACTCTCTGTGTCTCCCTGCTTCAAGTGTTTCTTGTAAAAAGCTTATGCACAATAAGAACCTGACCTCATAAAGCTTTTTTTAAATTTTTTTTTAATTTTTTTTTAAATCCACTGTGCTGTCTGTTTCTGTTTTATGGATGAGTTCATCCCTTTCCCATTCACAGTTATGATTACTAACTCTATGTTTCCTCCATCCTATTTTTCCCATTTAGCTTCTTTCTCTCAACTTTGACCCTCTCCCTCCTCAAAAGTGTTTTGTGTCTGATGATCCATTCCTCCAGTCTGACTTCTCTCCTATCAACTCTGCCCTTTGTGTTATCTCTTTCCTACCTCTCTGTATGGTAAGATAGATACCCAACTGAGTATGTATATTACTCCTTGTTTCAGCTAATTCCAGTGAGAGTAAGCTTCAGATGTTGCCCACCACTCCCCCTCACCATTTTCCTTTCCACTGCAAAAGCTTTTTTGTGACTCTTTTATGTGAGATAATTTACCACATTATACCTCTCCCTTGTTTCTGGTCCCAGGAAATCCTTCTTTCTCATCCCCTTAAATTTTTTTTTTTATATCATCCCATCATCATGAACTCACATCTGTGCCCTCTATGTAGACTTCTTCTAACTACCTTAAAATGACAAAGTTCTTAGGACTTTCAAGTATCATTTTCCCATGTAGGAATGTAAACAGTTTAACCTTACTGAATTCCTTAAGCTTTCTTTTTCATGTTTACCTTTTTATGCTTCTATTGAGTCTTGTATTTGACTATTTGATCTATTTTACTAATTGACTAATTGATCTATTTTACAGATCTATTTTACAGTATCATTTTCCCATGTAGGAATGTAAACAGTTTAACCTTACTGAATTCCTTAAGCTTTCTTTTTCATGTTTACCTTTTTATGCTTCTATTGAGTCTTGTATTTGACTATTTGATCTATTTTACTAATTGACTAATTGATCTATTTTACAGATCAATTTTTTTTTCCAGTGAGATATTTCACATTTTCTTCAATAATTTCTTTCTTTTGATTTTGTTTTATTGACAGATTTTCTGTTCAGCTCTGGTCTTTTCATCAGGAATGCTTGAAAGGCCTCTATTTCATTAAATATCAATCCCCCCTCCCCATTGATTTTACTTAGTTTTGCTGAGTAGGTGATCTTGGTTGTAATCTTAGCTCCTTTGCCCTCCAGAATATCGTATTCTCAGCCCTCTGATCTTTAATGTAGAAGCTGCTAAATCCTGCATTATCCTGATTGTGGCTTTGTGGTATTTTAATTGTTTCTTTCTGGCTGAATACTTTCTCTTTGACCTGGGAGCTCTGGAATTTGGCTAATTATATTCTTTGCAGCTTTTAATTTGGAATCTCTTTTAGGATGTGGTCAGTAGATTCTTTCAATTCTTATCTTACCTTCTAGTTCTAGGATATTAGGGGAGATCCTTAATAATTTCTTGAAACATGATGTCTAGGCTCTTTTTTTTTTTTTTTGATCATGGCTTTCAGGTAGTCCAGTGATTCTTAAATTATCTCTCCTTGATCTATTTTACAGATCAATTTTTTTTTCCAGTGAGATATTTCACATTTTCTTCAATAATTTCTTTCTTTTGATTTTGTTTTATTGTTTCTCGATGTCTCATGGAGTCATTAGCTTCTCCTTGCCCATTTCTAATTTTTAAGCAGTTCGTTTCTTCAGTGAATTTTTGTACTACCTTTTCTATTAGGCCAATTCCACTTTTTTAAGTGAGTTTTTGTATGTGTTTTCATTTTTTTGTGCTTCCTTTACCAAATGGTTGACTCTTTTTTTCATAATTCTTTTGCATCATTCTCTTTTCCCAATTTTTCGTCTACCACTCTTATTTGATTTTTAAAATCCTTCTTGAACTCTTCCAGGAATTCTTTTTGTGGTTTAGATCAATTCACATTTTTCTTTGAGGCTTTGCATGTAGCTACTTTGATTTTGGTTTCTTCTTTTGGTTTTCTATCTTGATCTTCCCTGTCACCAAAATAGCTTTATGAGGTCAGGTTCTTTTGTTGTTGTTGTTTGCTCATTTTTCCAGCCTATTTCTTGACTTTTACCTTTATGTTAATATTTGGCCCTGCTGCTGAGATGGTGGGGGCACTGTTTGAAGCTTTAGGTTTTTTGTGCTGCTGTTTTCAGAGCTAATTCTGGTGACCTAAACATTTTCAGTTTTTCTAAGGTTGTAGGATCTAAGGAGAGGTATGTTCACTGCTCTTCTGGCCTATACTCTGGTCTGTGAGTGACCACATGCATGTGTTTTCAGCCCTGGAACTCTGACCATGGTTCCTGCTGCCGTGAAACTATGAGCTCTGTGTGCTAGTACTCCTCATCACCCTGGGACTGTGACTTGAGCCTATACCCCATATTCCTGTATGGGCAATGCAACAGAGTCATGCACCCAGTGCCAGCAGAATGTCCCTGTAATCTCCTCCTGACCAACTGTCCCACCCTCTTACCATAAATCTGCAGGCTAAGAGCTCTGGAAGTTGCCACCACAGATTCAGTCACCCCCAGAGCCTGCCTTGACTTTCTGTGGCCCAGTCTCTTACTGGTTTGTTGGGCCACTACCTATGCTGCACTGTGCTTTACTCTCACCCTGGTGAGACAGATCTTTCCTGTTGACCTTCTAAATTGTGTTGGACTAGAAAATTGTTTTACCCTGTCCTTTTATTGCTTCTGTTTGGGGTATTATTTTAAAGTTTTTCAAAGCGGAATTTGGGAGAGCTCAGGCAAGTCCCTGCCTTTACTATCTTGGCTCTGCCTCTATTTGTAGATTTTTAAAAAATTATTAGAATTTATTTAATTTAGCACGTGTAGCATATTAATTTATAGATAATAATTATTGGTTATTTTATATATATAAATATGTGTGTATATATATATATATGTGTGTGTGTGTGTGTGTATGTATATATGTATATATATATGTAATTTTTTTTTTCTTTTTAGTGTATCCCCTTTTGGCCTGAAACAACTTCTAATAAACTGCTGATTCAAGTTGAAAACAGTGAAGATCCTCCAAAGAAGATTTATTTGAACAAACAAGAAAATTGTATTTTATTGAATTTAGGCAACAAAGTAAGTGACTCTTTTAAAAAGTTATTAGAGAAATTTCCATGTAGTGTTCTTCCTTTGTCTTAAAAAACAATTGTATAATGTATGTTAATTTTAAAATTCTGTTCTTCCTCACTCAGACTGGTAGCTGCACTTGCCAGTATTTCATAGGGTATTTTGAAAAACATCTAACTTCACCATCTTTTTTTTCTGTTTTGAAAACTGCATTTCAATAGCAAATGTATGGATAGGGATTTGACATTTTTAATTTGAAAACTAATTTATTATAATACAACTCATTATTATGTCTGTATATGTGTATGTGTATACATAATATAGACAGATATATGTATGTATGTGTATGTTTTAAGAAATTTTCTTTTAAATTTATGCCGTTCTTTTGATGCTTCAGGTATATTGAAGAATATTCTCAATCTTTAATGAGAAATTTAAATGAGACAGAATCTCAGAAAGTTATATACCAAAGACTTAAAATGGCATACTTAGTAAGCTGATGGTTGATCTAGTTTGCTTTAGATGGTATGTGATACAAACTGTTAGATTAATCTTTCAGGTATCTAAACGTTCTACCTACTGTCCTTCTCATTGTACTGCTTTTTAAATCAATACAGTTTAACCTGGGGCAGTGTGGACAATTCTGTAAAGTATAAATCAATTAGTATTCATCTCTTAAGCACCTACTTTGTGCTAGTCATTGGTGATACAAAGACAGAAATGAAATTTGCTTCCCTCAGAAAACATAACATTCTAATGAGAGTGATAACATATAAGTATAAACAAAATATATACTAGTAGAACACACAGTGATTTGTGGGGAAAGGCACTAGCAGGTAGATGGATCAGGCTGCATTTGAGTTGAACTTTAAAGGAAATTAGAGAATCTAAGAGGTGAAACTACAGAGGGAGTGTATTCTAGCAATGAGGAAGGCGGTGGTGTGGGGAAGGAGAGCTAGGCTTCTTCACAGTGATGCCAAAATGGGAGATAGGAATAGTGTCTGAGTGATTGCAGGAAAGCCGACTTGGAAATCAAGGAGCATGAATAGGAGTACTGCTGTAAATGGTAACTACCCTTTTTGAAAGTTAAGTTGGAGACAGGATGTGAAGGTCTTTTATGGTCAAAGAAAGGGAGTTTATTTTGGTTCCCAGAGGTCATATGTAAAAAGCAGGTTATAGTTTATATAAGTTAATGTAAGAGAGAATTATTTTTTTTTCTGTTTCTTGTTTTAAGTAGCATTTTTTAGAAATTTAACTTGTTTACAACATTTTAGTGAAGAACGTGTAATATCTTAATTAGAGTTAGATAGGAAGTTGTTTAATTCATTGTTCACTCATTAATATTGAAAACATTCATGGAAGCAACATAACTAGAATGTTTTCCAAGAGCAACAAAAGCTTAATATTCTAGATATATTTCTATATGATTAAATTTTTAAAAATAGAAAAACACTTTATGAAAAGGCACTAGATATTTCAAACTCCAGTGTACAATTTTTTGTGTGAAAAAGCTGGTCTATATTAAACAAAAAAGTAGACAATAAAGCCAAAAATCTTCACAAAATATCAGTCTCTGGGGGCCATGATTTACCCTCAGAGTAGAGGCTGAAAAACAGCTCTTTATGCCTCAGTTTCTTTTGCCATCATCTCTACTGCTAACGTGCTGGATACCAAAAATGTCCAGGACCATCGTCCCCTTCTTCCTTGCTTCCGAGAATGAGTGAACTTTAACTAAAGAGTGCTAAGGGCGCTTGACCGCATCTCTCTTTTTCTTCCATCTCCTTAGGCAAGTGGTGAATCAGAAAGGGAGGAAGGTCAGGCTAGCCAATGGTAGGTAGCCCAAGGCCTCAGGGACCACACCCTTGCCTTTGAGGGCAGGGCTCCATCTCTTTGGACAAGCCATGATGGAGGAGGGCAGTGCTGGTGCTGCAGAGGCAGCTGATGCCCTCCTCAGGGCTCTCCCCCACTGGACCCAGCCTGTGTTGAGCATAGTAACTCACAGACTCATATGAAGGTTGTGTTGTTGTTCTTACGGGGAAATGTTTACGTTTATTGATGTTAGTCACGTTCCAAAAAGGAAAAAGATCGAATAGCAGATTTTTGCTGTAGTGATAGCTAGGCACTTGCAATAAGTTGTCCGGATATATCTTAAACCTTATAATCATGATATGGATTGGGACTGTACTTGTGATTTTATTGGTGTGGATAGTGCCCAGTGAGGATCCTCTTCTATCAGCGCGGGTCTTTAACTCTTAGTGTAGCCATTACTTGTCAGAGGCAGGAACAAGACCAACATCTTCCTGATCTTGTGCCCACTGTGCTGTCACTAGGGATAATAAAGCTCACTTGATAATGAACTCGCCCAGATTGACCAAAATAGGTTATAGTCGTGTTCGTCGTGGAGAGATTGAGATGAATTAAGGATAGTCACATTACCGTAACTGACAAAGTCACTTCTTGTTCATCACAGAAAATGATGAGTGATTCAAGCCATTCCTGGCACATTATACTTCTTAGTGTGTGTTTTTTTACTTGTTCTAGTTTTAAAAGTTCCTTTTATATAATCAGTTTGCAGCAAATAGTCTGCAGAGGGGAGAATCACCCTCGCTCTGCCAGGCCAGTGAGTTATAGCATTGGTGACACATTATACCTTTTAGTTTGCTTTTACCTGTGCTAGCATTAAAAATGCTCTTTCACGTGACTGTTTTGTAGCAAAGAAAGTCTACAGAGAAGATCCTCATTCTTGCTTTCCCTGCCCAGGTCCATCTGTTCCACTTTCTGCCTCCTATAGGTATTATTGCCAGAAGCTACCTATCACGCTAACCCCTTAGGATCTCTGTGCATTAGAGATCTGTTTAACTGTGTGTTTGGAGATCCACCAGACTCCCTGGGGCTTCCATGTCCCTGCCCTTACTTCTGGCTTAGCTCCTTGGATAGAAGCCCCTTTCTCTTCTTTCCCCTCCCTTCCAAATTTCCATCTCCATTTCTGTGAGAATTTCTTCATGTCATGTATGCATTCTGTACATTTCTACAACACAATTTTCCGTGTATTATATTATCTATTAATACATACTTTAATATTAAAAGAGTGTATATTAGATTAATTTAAGATGTAAAGTCACTTTTCAAGGGGAGATAGCATGCCTCAGACTTCCTAACACACCCCATACCACATATCTATGTTTACTCCCTACATGTACCAGGTACACCCCATGGCCCTGACCTGGTCCTTCTTTTCTCTTGGTACTCTCCCTCCCTTTCTCCCTATCCATCTCCTTCAGGTTCATTTCTCATCTCTGTGCAAGAGACTCTCATATGTATATATCCAGCCTCTTGAACACTACAAAATTAAGGCCACTCAGTACAACAATTGAAAAGAGGGCCCTTTTTGTGTTTGAGGAGTTTTTAAATGTGAAAGAGACTTGATTAATTTTTCCTGTCCATTTCTATTTCTACATTTGGAGGCAAATGCTACTCCAAGTTAGTGATTATGTGATTGTGAGAATAGTAGAAAGAGCCCATAAACAAGATTTAGATGACCAAATAAAATTTATTAGAGGATATTCCTTCGAGCCAAATGAATGTACAAAAGGGTGGTGGTGGCTCAGTCATTCAGTATATTTATTAAGCACCTACTGTGTGCCTAGCACTGTACTGAACACTGGGGTTGGAAAAAAGAGGCAAAAGAAAGTCTCTACCCTCCAGGAGCTCACAGTATGGTAGGGAAGACAACAAGCAAACAAATATTTACCAACAAGCTATATACAGGAAAATTAGGAAGCAGTGAAGAGAAGGAGGCACTAGAATTAAGAGGAGTTGGAAAAGGCATCTTGTAGAAGATGGGATTTCAGTGTGAAACCTCTGAAGGAAGCCAAGGAAGTCAGTTGGTGGAAATGAGTAGGGAGAGTGTTCCAAGAACTGGAGACAGCTAGAGAAGATGCCGGGAGGTGAGAGATGGAGCATCTCTTAGTGGAATGGCAAGGAGGCTAGTGTCATGGGATCAAAAGTACGCATTGGGTAGCAGATGTGAGAGTGTGGCTACGTTTCAAAGGAGTTTAAAGGCCAAACAGGATTTTGTATTTAATCTTGGAGGCGATGGGGAACCACTGAAGTTTATTGAGTAGGAATGGGAGGGTGGGGAAGGGTAGGTAGGTGACATGATTGAACTTATACTTTAGGAAAATCGCTTTCATGGAATGGGGAGTGACTTGAGGCAGGCTGACCCATCAGCAGGCTATTGCAGTAGTTCAGGCATGAGGTGATACACAGTGTGTGTGTGTGTGTGTGTGTGTGTGTGTGTGAGAGAGAGAGAGAGAGAGAGAGAGAGAGAGAGAGAGAGAGAGAGAGAGAGAGAGAGAAAGAGAGAGAGAGAGAGAGATATTGAGTACTTGCTGATGATAGGTTGTGGGTCTGAGGGAGTTGGAGAGTAGTGTTGGAGGACTGGTATACCTCTGGTATAAGGGCTTGCCTGGCCCTTTTCAGGGCTGCTCATCCACCTTTGGTATCCACCTGTTGCTCAACTTTCACCTGTAGCTCCAAGGAGCTGTAACACTTGCAGTGACCACACCTTGGTAAAACTCTCTCAGCAGACCGGGTAAGCAACAGGCCTCTGACCCATCAGTGAGATAGGGAGACGTCTACCCCAAGCATGTGAAGACTTCTCCCTGTTTTTCCAGGCTTATTACACATCACTCTCCTTTTCAAACCTTTGGTCCAATTAAGCTGGCCTTCTTGCACTTCCTCATACATAACACTCTCATTTTTCATCTCTTGGCCTCTGCATTGACATCTGTCATTCCTAGAATGCACTCCTTCAATTTTGCCTCTTAGAATCCTTAGCCCTTTAAATTATCTAAGCTTAAACGCCACCTCCTATATAAGGCCATTCCTGTTTTCCACCAACTTCCAGTCCTCCTCCCCCACCCCCAACAAAATTAATTTGTACTTACTCGGTTATACATTTTGTATATGTTGTTCCTTCTGACAGAATATAACCTCCTTGAAAACAGTGTAGATGCTATTACAGCCTTATTGGTGGATTAAAACTTGGGAGGGAGGTGTGATATTTTGTCTTTTTGTATCAATCACTAATAACAACCACTACAAAGTGCCTTCTCATTACAGTGATACTGGTTGTGACTGACAGAACACTTAAACTTTTAAATTGTATATTACTATTCTTTCCATTTCCATTAGATTAATGTCCTTGAGATCGTGACTATCTTTGTCTTTTTTGTATCCCCAGTGCTTAGTACATTGACTGAGAAAGCAAAGTTTATTGTAATCTCAGTTATCTGGAACCACGGTAATTGACCATCTTATCAAAATTGTGTATAAAAGTACAGTTGTCATGTTTTCCTTGAGTTCTTCTCTACACTGAACATCCCCAATTCCTTCAAATGACTCAAGACCCTTCACTATCAATGGTGCTCCTCTGGACACTCATCATTCTTAAGCTATGCCATTCAAAGCTGATCACAACAGTCACTTCCTTATGCCTCTCTTAATGCAAGCTGCTATTCTTTGTTGATGCATCATACTCCTGACTTGAATTGAGTTTGTAGTCCACCAGAATCCCCAAGATCTTTTTCAGACAAACTACTGTATAGCTATGACTCACTAATTCTTAAGTCATTTTGATTCCAGATTTGGACTCATGACCCATGCATGTCTTTCAGTGCCATATTTCAAGTTTCCAGCTATTCTTGGCTTTCGGAAGCTAAATTTAATGATGATAGCTTTAGCCTTTTGATATGTGATATTCTTCCTCCCTCCCATTTTCTGGTAGTCTGAAGGATGTTTTTTCCTTTCAGTTGAAATTTTAAATTTAAGTATTTTTTTTCTGAAATTTTCTACTTATTTAGAACTTAGAATTTTTTGTAATAAAAAACTTGAATAATTTTTTAATAATTCTAAGAAATGTTTTCTATGAATAGTGATGATACTTCTTTTTTTTTGCTGAAATCCCAGAAATTCTAATGTTGCTGCTTCTTGATCCATCTTTCAGATATGTCAGCTGAATGAATAAATGAAAGAAAAATAATTTATTAAACACTTACTATGTCCTACATACTATAAGTCATGGAGATCCAAAAAAAATTTTTCTGTCCTCAAGTTGCTTATATTTTTATAGGGGAGTGGTGGCTGTGAAAGAGAATCTTGGCCTGAGGAGCCAGAGAGGTGAATAGGGCAATGAATTAAAATGCTCTTTCCAGAAGTAGTGATATTATCTATCTGACTACTTTGGCCGAAGAATAAAGGGGAAAATGGGGAGTTCATAGGGAAAAGGTGCCCAGTGGTAGGAAGATGGCAAGAAGGCCTGGTTGGATGTGATATGAAGCTTAAGTATGGTCAAGAATTTCTATTGAAACAGTTCTCTCATCCTTCCTCTTTTCCATGGTTCCTTAAAGATTATTAGAAATACGTCGTCATTACATTTTCCATTTTTTTTTCAGTGGCTTGAGGTATTGATTCATTTGACCCTGGAGATATAGGGCTTTAATTTGTACTCAGCTACCAAGCAGCCAACTAAGCCCCCAGATAAGAGTTCTAAAGACGAATCGATCTTGGAGCCTAGATCCTGAGTGGCTGAGGCGCAGCAGTCCAGTCCTGTTGTGGCTCAGATGCTTGTCTCAGTGGGGAGAAGCAGAAAACAGCACGTGGCAAACTGTCACCTCATTCATTTTGGTGTCTGTTCTCTGTTAACTATTATCTGCTTCGTTTCTTAGTCTCTTTCCAAGTTTTTTATATTTAGACCGTGGTTTCACCTTCTGCTTTGTTGCTTTGCTACTTTGATTTCAAATAAACTAATTCCTTTCTAATTCTACTCAGTGATTTTCAAATTTACTATTGTTCTCTATTGATCATGGTACTCATTTATTGCTTTAATATTCAGTTCTACTCTCATTTCCTTTTATAGTTTGTTTTAATAGTAGTGTAGACTCCAGACCTGGAAGGGAATTTTGAGGAAAGTCATGGATTCCAAACCTCTTATTGTACAGCTAAGAAAAACTGAGTCACAGAGAAGTTAAATAACTTGCCTGTAGTTAAGAAGGTAAAGAGAGAGATCAAACTGAGATCTTCTAGCTTCAAATTCAGTGTCCTCCTTCTGAGAGTCTGAGAGTTCTTTTAATTTCACTTTTGATTTTCTTATTAATTTTAACTTTTTCTTAAATCTTGGGAATCTATTAGTTATCCAGATAAAGAAACCTTGAATTTGATGTGCTATTTCTTTTAGCATGCTTTTATGTTTGGTTCATAGAACACAAAATTTGTTCTTCGTTTTAGTTTTTTGATTTGTTTGTCATTTTTGAAATACTTTAATTTTCTCCTGATTTTTTTTTTTTTTTAGCAATTTTATTTTACGTCTTTCTATTGTCATTTTTTCAGTGGTTTGGAGTATCTCTCACAAACTCCTATACTGCCATCATCTTGGAAGTCCTGTTCGTGGTGCTATCATTGACAGTAACAGAATATTTTGTTTTTATATTTGATAGCTTGGAGGACTTATAGTGCAAGTTCACATGGCTGAGCACTCTGTAATTATTACATTTATGGATTATCATGATGGATCTGCTACATTCCTTTTAATAAATCACACCAAGGATGAGATTGTTGAATATAAGCAAAGGTAAGTTATTCATAAATATATGTGTTGCCTGGTTTGTTACAAAAGACAGTGAACCTATCATAATTCCTTAGGGCTTTGAAAGTGAGATGGAGTGAAAGAAACGTGTTTGTTTAATGATGGATCATATACTGTGTGAAAGGGAAGTTAGTTTGAGAGAAATCTGGAAAGATAAATCCCTACCAGATTCAGCAGTTCAGTTCAGCAGATTTTCATTAAGTGCCTATTTTCTGCAAGATACTTTACTATTTGCTAGGCATGCAGAAAGAAAAATGAAACTGTTCTTGCCCTCAAGAAGTTTACATTCTCCTGGCGAAAGGGGAAAATATGTACAAAGATAAGAAAATAACAAAGTATATACAAAGTAATTTCTAGAGGTATAGAGTACTAACAGCCCTGGTTGAGGAGAGAGCTTGTGTAGAAGGAGACACTACTTCAGCTGTGCTTGGAAGGAAGTTAAGATATGCAGGTGTACTGTGTAAAGGCAAATAAATGGAAAGTGGCATGACGTATATAAGGAACAGCTAATAGACCAGTTTAATGAGAATGGAGAATGTGCATAGGAGAGTAAGATGAATAAAGATTGGAAAGCTAAGAGGGAGCTTGATTGTTAAAATCAATGCCAGAGTGATTTTTTTATATTTAATCCTAGAAGTCAAAGGGGGCCCACTGATAATTTTTAAGAAGGGGAATGATTGTGTGTGTGTGTGTGTGTGTGTGTGAGAGAGAGAGAGAGAGAGAGAGAGAGAGAGAGAGAGAGGAATGACTCCAAGGTTGCGACCCAGCCTAAATAGAAGGATGGTGGTTCTCTAAACAGAAATAGTGAAATTTGAGGGATAGATTTTGGAGTAAAATATGTTCAATTTTGAATCAATTGTATTGAAAGTGCCTGTAGGATAGGAATTGGTAGTGTAGAGCTGGAATTCAAAAAGATTATAGATTATGGCAAGACTTGGAGATTAGGGAGTAGTCTGTAATTGAATCTACAGGTGCTATTGAAGTCAGTAAAGGAAAAGATGTAGAAATAGAAAATAAGCAGGCACGAGTTAGATCTTTGAGGGATGCCCCTACAATATGCAAGAGCAAGATGATGATCTAGTAAAGAGCCTGAAAGGGCATAGTCATGCAGGTAGTAGGAAAACCAAGGAAGGAGAAAGTGTCCAGGAAAAGAGAGGGATGATTGTCAAAAGTTGTGGGGGTGGGGTAGAGGTGGGGGTAAGTAAAATAAAGGCTAAGGAATTAGCAGTTAAGATAGAACTGACAGTTGAATGATAGGATTGGAAATCAAATAACAAAAATTTAGAATAGATTGAAGGTGTGGAGTAGGATGTGGGAGATGATGGCAGTTGGAGTTTGGGTAGGGATTGGGGAAGAGAAATACAATGATAGCTTGAAGAGCAGCAGAGGTATATGAAGGCCTTTTCAGGATCTGAGTGACCTCTACCAAGTCTGCGTCCAGTGCCTTATTGTAGTGGAATGTAAGTAGAAGAGAAGAGAGTTCTAAGAAGGATATGATTTTTAGACCTTCTACAAACATTAATTTTAACAGTTGCTACTCTAAACTTGAAATTCTATCCACTGATCAACATGTAGATACACTTGTGCCAGAATTAAATCATGCCAGTCTTTGCATTGGCTATAAATAAAACAGAAAGATATTTTATAGCTCACGAAAAGCTTGCTCATAAGCTCTCCTTGGAGAAGTAAATAAAGGAATTGGTAATGTTTTATTGTATCTTCAAAGGCAACAAGAATCAGTTTTAATGAGATGTTTAGTGATCTCAAAGTGCAGTGCTTACAAGTATTTACAATAATACCATCGTGAAAATAATTGGAGCTTATATACATCAACATCCAAACGAATATGAAATAGTAGAGAAATTGTATCAAGAACTTGAAAAACCCCTCCAAATTGAATCAATATATACTATGATACTTATTGACTTAAGGGCAAAGGTAGAAATAAGTGAGGATAACAAAAATGTACCTCAGAGGCATAAGGAATGAGAAAGGCCAAAAACAGAAGCTACATAGAAGCCTCAAACCTATACATCTAGTTTCTTTTAGAAAAGGGTTTAAAGGTACTAGAAATGGAAAATGCCAAATAATGTCACAAAAAATGAAATTGATTATATTTTAACAGACAAGAAATGACATTTTCTTATTTCCTGAATCAAGGCTGCATGCAGACAACCAGTTTGTTAGAGCATAAATCGAAGTTAGTAAGTTTGCTCTAGTTAAATGAGTTATTGATGGTGCAAAATTGAACATGGATGGAAGAAACGACATTGACACCAATTATGATAATTTCATACAGAAATCTAACTGATGGAAATCACTTGAATAATAAAGAGATGAAAAGAGCCTTAAAAAGCACCCTAGTTGGGGGATACTTTTCATGAAGAGAGAGAGCAACCAAAAGCAATTTAGAATATTAATTTGTTTGTAAAATTTTTTATTCATTTTTAACTTAAATACAGATTTTTTTAAAAAAGAACATTTCCATGTATATAACACAACATAATAAGAAGATTCACTATGAAATCGTGAATTTATATTTCATACTGTTTACTTTTTTTAAAAAAAAATTATTGAAGTACTACCTATCATTTTCAAAGCTACCCTGTTTTCTATGATTAATTCTAAATATTCTTTTATTCTATGCTCTGTACTTTTTATATTTTTTTCCTTCCCTCTCCACTTCCCCTTCCCCCAGAGATGGCTACCATTAGCCACAGATGTGTGTGTGTGTGTGTGTGTGTATGTATGTATATGCATATATGTGTAAAAGCATACTGTACATCTGTTTATCATCTGGAGGTAGATAGTATCTTCTTTATAGGTCTTTTGTAGTTGATTTTAGTATTTATAATTCTCAAAATTACTGAGTTGCTAAAAGTTGTTCTTAAAACAATATCGTTGTCACCGTATACAATGTTCTCTTGGTTTTGCTCATTTTGCTCTTCATTATTTCATGCAAGTCTTTCCCTGTTTATCTAAAAACAGCAAGCTCATCATTTCTTATAGCACAGTAGAAGTCCATCACAATCATATACCACAACTTATTTAGCCATTCCTCATTTGACGGGTATCCCTGCAGTTTCCAGTTCTTTGCCACCTCAAAGAGAGCTTCTATACATATTTTAGAACATATAGGTTCTTTTCCTTGTCCCCTAATCATCTTGGATACAGACCTAATAGTGATATTACTGATCAAAGAGTATAGACAATTTAATAACTCTTAGGACATAATTCCATATTGCTCTCCAAAGAGGTTGGATTAGTTCACACTTCCAACAACAGTGAATTAGTGTCTCAATTTTTCCATGTCTCTCCAACATTTTCCCCCCGTCTATGATTTTAGCCAATCTGATAGGTATAAAATGATATCTTATGGTTGTTTTAATTTGTGTTTCTCTAATCAGTGATTATTTAGAGCATTTTTCATATGACCATAAATTGTTTTTATTTCTTCATTGGAAAACTGCCTCTTCATATCCTTTGACCATTTATCAGTTGGGGAATGTCTCATATATATTTGAGATATGAGAGCTTTATCTGAGAAATTGCTTATAAAATCCTCTCTCCCCCAATTTTCTGCTTTACTTCTGATTTTGACTACATTGATTTTATATGCACAAAACCTTTTTAATTTAATGTAGTCAAAATTATCCTTTTTTACACCTCACAATGTTTGCTATCTCTTGTTTATTCATAAATTGTTCACCTATCCATAAGTCCAATAGGTAATATATTTCATGTTTTTCTGATTTTCTTGTCATACCTCCCTTTATATCTAGGTCATATGTCCATTTTGACCGTGTCTTGGTAAATGATGCAAGATATTGGTCATGCCCGATTCTGCCCAACTGCTTTCCAGCTTTCCCAAAAATTTTTACCAAATAATGAGTTCTTACCTCTAAAACTTAAGTATTTACACTTGTCAAACACAAGGTTACTATATTTATTTGATGCTATAAATTGTATGTCTACTCTGTTCCATTGATCTACCTTTCTATTTCTTAGGCTGTACCAAATAAGATTGGGTACTGCTAAACCTCTTTACTTTATATTTTTTCATTAGTTCCTTTGATATTGTTTGACCTTTTGTTCTTCCAAATGAATTTTGTCATATTTTTCCTAACTCAGTAAAGTAATTTTTTGGTAATTTAATTGGGATGGCATTGACTAAATAGATTAGTTTAGGTAATATTGTCATTTTTATCATGTTGGTCCTGTCTACCCATGAACTGTTAATATTTCTACAGTTATTTAAATCTGATTTTATTTGTATAAAAAGTCTTTTATGATTTTCTTCATACGGTTCTTGGGTTTGTGTTGGCAGGCCTACTCCCAGGTATTTATGTTGTCTACAGTTATTTTAAATGGGGTTTATCTTACTATCTCTTCTTGAAGGGGTTTATTGGTGATTTATAGGAATGCTGATGATTGATGTGGGTTTACTTTATATCCTGCTGCTTTACTAAAATTATTGTTTCAACAAATTTTTTAGTTGAATCCTTAGGATGTTTCAAGTATATCATCATATTGCTGCAAAAAGAGATAGTTTTATTACCTCTTTGCGTTTTCTGATTCCTTTGATTTCTTTTTCTTCTCTTATTGTTACTGCTAGGATTCCAATATAATATTGCATAATATTGGTGACAAAGGGCATCCTTATTTCACCCCTATTCTTACCAGGAAGCCTTCTAGCTTATCTCCACTACAAATAATGCTTGCTAATGGCTTTAGGCAAGTGCTTCTTATCAATTCGAGGAAAAACCCATTTATTCCTTTATTTTCAAGTGTGTTTTTTTTAATAGGAATGAGTGTTGTACTTTATTAGAAGCTTTTTACTTTATCTATTGATCTAATCATAAGATTTTTTAAAACTCTTATTATTAATACAATTAATTATGTAAAGAGTTTTCCTTATGTTAAACCATCTCCGCATTCTTGGTATAACTCTCACTTGGACACAATGTATTACTCTTTGTAATACATTGATGGAATCTCTTAGCTAGTATTTTATTTAGGATTTTTGCATTCATGTTCATTAATGAAGTTGGTCTATAATTTTCTTTATTAGTTTTTACTCTTCCTGGTTTAGGTATCAGTACTATATTTGTTTAATAAAAGGAATTTGCTAGGACCCCTTCTTTGTCTATTACTCCAAGTAATTTATTTAACATTGGAGTTAGTTGATCTTTAAATGTTTGGTAAAATTCACTTGTAAATCCATCTGTAAATTCCTTGATGCTTTTTTCTTAAGAAGCTCATTCATATCTTGTCAATTTCTTTTTCTAAAATAGGTTTATTTAGATATTCCATTTCCTCTTCTCTTAGTTTAGGCCATTTATATTTTTGTAAACATTCTTCCATTTCACTTGTTTAACTTTTGGCATATAATTGGGCAAAATAAGTCATAATAATTGCTTTGATTTCAACTTCATTTGTGGTATATTCACCCTTTTCATTTTTAATACTAGTGATTTGATTTGCTTCTTTTTTTATATCATATTAACCAATGGTTTATCTATTGGGCTTTTTCCCATAAAACCAACTCCTAGTTTTGTTGATTAATTCAGTGGTTTTCTTACGCTTGGTTTTATTAATCTCACCTTTTTTTTTTAAGGATTTCCAATTTAATGTTTAACTGGGGATTTTTAGCTTGTTCTTTTTCAGTTTTTTTTTTAAATTGTATACCCAGTTCATTGGTCTGCTCTTTCTCTAATTTATTGATATAAACATATAGAAATAATAAATTTTCCTCTGATTACTATTTTTGCTGTATATCCCATAGGTTTTGATGTGTTGTCTCATTATTTTCATTCTCTTTAATGACTTTATTGTTTCTATGATTGGTTCATTAACCCACTCATTCTTTAAAATTATGTTGTTTAGTCTCCAGTTAGTTTTATTCAGTGTTTCCATGGTTCCTTAAATAAAATTTTTATTGCATTTTGATCTGAAAAGGATGTATTTAATGTTTCTACTTTTCTGAATTCTATCTACAAAATTTTTATGCCCTAATACATGAGCAGTCTTTGTAAGGGTACCAGGTACTGCTGAGAAAAGGTATGTGCATTTCTATTCTGATTCAGTTCTCTCCATATATCTGTTGTATCTAGCTTATCTAAAATTCTATTCACTTCCTTGACTTTTACTTATTTATTTTTTGGTGGGATTTATCTAATTCTGAGAGGGGAAGATTAAAGTCCCCTACCATTATAGTACTACTATTTATTTTTACCTATAATTCATTTAACTTTTCCTTTAAAAATTTAGATGCTGTAATATTTGGTGCATATAGATTTAGTATTAACGTTGCTTAACTGTTTATCTCTTTTGATAAAATTTTTTTTAGCTTTAATTTTGAGACTATGATTGCTATCCCTGCTTTTTTTTTGCATCAGCTGAAGCCTAATAAATTCTATTCCAGCCCTTTATTTTTAACTCTGTGTGTATCTCTCATTTTTAAATGTTTCTTGTAAACAGCATATTGTTGGATTCTGATTTTTTATTCATTCTGCTATCCATTTTCATTTTATGAGTGAATTCATTCCAGTCATATTCGAAGTTATGATTACTATTTGTATGTTTTCCTCCTTCCTATTTTTCCTTTTATCCTTCTCAGCCTCTCTTTTTTTGTTATTATTATTATTTTTTATTTTTAGTTTACAACATTCGGTTCCACATAATTTTGAGTTCCATATTTTCCTCCCTCCCTCCCCCCCCAAGACAACATGGAATCCCATATAGTTTTCACGTATAACTTCGCATTGAATTAATTTACACACTAGTCAAGTTATGGCGAAGAACTGTGATCAATGAAATGAATCATGCGAAAGAAGAAACAGGACCAAAAAAAAAAAACAAACAAAACCAACCCAAAAACAAAAACAAAAGAGAAAAAAAGAAAAAAAAGTGGGGGGGGAAGGCTAGTGTGAAGTATACCTCAATCTGCATTCATACTTCATAGTTCTTTCTCTGGATGTAGATGGCATTCTCCATCGTGAGTCCTTTGGAGTTGTCTTTGTACCTTGTGTTGCTGAGAAGAGCAAAGTCTGTCAGGGTTGGTCCTCACAGAATCCGTATATCTGTGGTTGTGTATAATGTTCTCCTGGCTCTGCTCCACTCATGCAGGATTATGTCGTGTAGGTTTTTCCAGGTTTTTATGAAGTCCGTATCATCCCCGTTTCTTATAGCACAATTATATTCCATTACCTTCATATACCACAGCTTGTTCAGCCATTCCCCAATTGATGGGCATCCCTTTGATTTCCAATTCTTAGCTTCCACAAAAAGAGCCGCTATAAATATTTTTGTACATATGGGTCCTTTTCCTGCTTGTGTGATTTCTTTGGGATACAACCCTAGAAGTGGTATTCTCATCCTCTCTTTTTAGCTAATTCTTCCTCACACATCTGATTTATTTCTAAACACTACCTGCCCTAATCTGTACCCTTTTTAAGAATCCCTCCCTTATTCTGTCCCCAGCCCTCTTATTTATCAATTTAGAAAATATTCATACATTTCTCGTCGTGTATGTCATTTTCTCTTTAATCCAGTTAAGATGAGAATAAGATTCTAGCATTACTAGCCTTCCACCCTCACCTGCTTCGTCTGTGTCACTTCTTGCTTTCATGCCTCATTTGAATGACATAATTGCTCCTTTTTACCTCTCCCTACTCAGTTTTACTTTTTAGAATCAACCCATCATGTTCAGCTCAGCCCAGGCCTTTCTTTCAAACCAGGTAATGACAACAGTCTTAAGAGTACCGATAACATTTGCACGTACAAGAAGTAAACATGGGGGCAGAGCCAAGACACTGGAATAAAAGTAGGGACTTCCTTAAGCTCTCCTCCAGACTTCTCCAAATACCTATAAAAATGCCTAGACAAATTCTAGAGCAGCAGAACCCACAAAATGGCAGAGTGAAACAAATTTCCAGGCCAAGCTGGAAGGTCGACAGGAAAGGTCTGTTGCACCAGTCTGAGAGAAGAGTGTAGTCCAGTGTGGGTTGCGCCAGCACAGATGGGGCAGAGCAGGTCTCAGGGGACTGAATCACTGGCAGCTGTAGCTGTTTCCAGACTTTTCAACCCACAAAAGCCTAAGATAACTTAAGAGGTCTGTGGGACCTGGGTGAGAGAGAAGCAAGGGCTGACCCTAGCTCTAGGGCGGCAGTAGTGGCAGCAGTGGCGGTGACTGCTTCTGGAGGGGAATTCAGTGTCTGATCCGAGGTAGATTGCAGGGATCTCTCTGGTGGTGCTGAGGGAGGATTCTCTTGCTTTGCCCTTGTTTGTATCTGGGTCACAGTCCTGGCGTGGTGGAGCTTGTGGTGGCGGTGGAGAAGTAATCCTCTTCACATTTACAAGGCAGAAAAGAGTGGTTGTGATCACTCGCAGACCAGAGCACAGGCCTGGAGAGGAGTAAACACCTCTCTTTTCATCATACAACCTTGGGAGAATTCAGAATTTACAGGTCCCTAGAAATATCTCTGCAAACAGCTGCACAGGGGGTGGAGCCAAGATGGTGACTGGAGAACAGGGACTTACTTAAGCTCTCCTCCAAATACTTGTAAAAAATGGCTCTGAACAAATTCTAGAGCTGCAGAACCCACAAAATAAGAGAGGGAAACAAGTCTTCAGCCTAAGAAGGCCTGGATGGTAACTGGGAAGGGTCTATCACACTGTGCTGGGAGTGGAGCACAGCCCAGCGTGGGTCGTGCTAGGATCGACCAGACTGGGAGTACGGTGGAGCAGGTCTTAGGGCCCTGAATCACTGAGCTGTGGCAATTACCAGACTTCTCCAAAGACCATGGAGCAGGTCAGTGGGAAAAGTGCTGGATCTGGGCGAGAGAAGCACATGGTCCGGCCTCAGACCCAGGGGCAGCAGAGGTGGTGCAGTGGCAGCAGCAGGAAGCTCCTGCAGCTGCTCCCAAAGCTCCAGCTGTGGCTGCTTCCGGTCCCAGGCCCACCTAGTGGGAGGAATCAAGCATCAGATCAGAGCCGGAGTGCAGGGATTGCTTTGCTGGTGCATAGACAGGGTTCTATTGCTTTGCCCTGCTTGGATCTGGGTCGTGGTCCTGGTTGGTGGTTCTTGGGGGAGGAGGAGTTCTGGTGTGGCAGAACTTGGGGTCACTGTGGAGTAGAAGTAGTTCTGAAAACAGCATCGCAAGGCCCCTAAAGCTTGGGACAAAGTACGCTCTACTCTAAATGCAGTCATAGCCTGACAAAAAGCTCAAGGGTCAAGTAGTTGGCTGGGAACATGAGCAGGCAGCATAAAAGGACTCAGGCTCAGACTCTAGATAGATTCCTTTTCTGGTGACAAAGGTCAAAACATACAGCCAGAAGAAGTCAACAAAGTCAAAGAGCCTACATAAAAAGCTCCCAAGAAAAATATGAATTGGTCTCAGGCCATGGAAGAGCTCAAAAAGGATTTGGGAAAGCAAGTAAGAGAAGTAGAGGAAAAACTGGGAAGAGAAATGAGAGTGATGTAAGAAAATCATGAAAAATAAGTCAATAACATGCTAAAGGAGAGCCAAAAGCATACTGAAGAAAATAACACTGTAAAAAAATAAGACTCAACCCATCCTCCACAACTTTTCCAAAACATTTTATGTTTACAGTAACTACCAAAAATCCCACCCTGAAACCAGAATTCCTCTCCCTCTCCTCTTCCCCCAGTCTTAGATCTCCTGCTATTACAACGTTATTCAAGAGCTTTAATCTAGGTAATAAATATCACTTAGCCCATGTAACAGAAATCTCTGTGGTGCTAAAAGCTTCCAAAGAAGGCTTGCCCAGTTCTGACTTCTGCCTCTTATTGGCCTCCCATTACTGATGGAGGCACCTTGGAGCATAGATACTGCTGTTGTGAAGCATATTGGCTTCAAGAAATAACTGGAAAGGGAGGTGGCTCACACCTGTTGGACAGCTAAGAGTTTTTTAGCTTTCCTTTCCCCTCCCATTTTTATTGCTGCCCTTTCCCTTTGACCCAAATCTGCCCTAGTTTCCCTCTGCTTGAATTAACCTTTAAACCCTTCTTATCAGGATCCATACACTTGGAGAATTAAGTAAAATGCAATTTAAAAAATGAGTATATCCTCTCCTTCCCTTTCTCAGCAACAGAGTAAAATGTTAAAATGACTGCACTTTAATATCTGCATCATTGTGAAGTTTTTAATCGTACCCCTTTTTACCACCTCCCACCAGACCTCTTCAATGTGGTTGTGCAATATGTTTATTGTTTATGACTGTTTATGACAAGTCTGTATGGGGCAGTCAGTCCTGGGAGATGAGTATTTTGAGCTGTGGTCATAAGTTTCTCTGTGTTGCTAGCCAAGTTCAGACTTCAACTTTGAAAAGATCACCTTCCATTGTAATCACATAGGCCTTTATGCAGCCTGGTTTCTCTGTCATAATAAAATTTTTGTAGATTGGAGAGAAAAATAAGACTAACCCAAATGGTAAAAGAGCTCCAAAAAGCCAATGAGAAGAATGCCTTGAAAGGCAGAATTAGCCAAAAGGAAAAGGAGGTCCAAAAGACCACTGAAGAAAATACTACCTTAAAAATGAGATTGGAGCAAGTGGAAGCTAGTGACTTGATGAGAAACCAAGGTATTATGAAACAGAACCAAAGGAATGAAAAAATGGAAGACAGTGTGAACTATCTCATTGGAAAAACCACTGACCTGGAGAATAGATCCAAGAGAGATAATTTAAAAATTATTGGACTACCTGAAAGCCATGATCAAAAAAAGAGCCTAGATATCATCTTTCAAGAAATTATGAAGGAAAACTGCCCTGATATTCTAGAACCAGAGAGTAAAATAGAAATGGAAAGAATCTACTGATCACTTCCTGAAAGAAATCCCCAAAGGAAAACTCCTAGGAATATTGTCGCCAAATTCTGAGTTTCCAGGTCAAGGAGAAAATAATGCAAGTAACCAGAAAGAAACAGTTTGAATATTGTGGAGGCACTATCAAAATAACACAAGATCTAGCAGCTTCTACATTAAGGGATCAAAGGACTTGGAATATAATATTCTGGAGGTCAAAGGAGCTAGGATTAAAGACAAGAACCACCTCACCAGCAAAACTGAGTATAATTATCAGGGGAAAAAATGGGCATTGAATGAAATAGAGGACTTCCAAGCATTCTTGATGAAAAGACCAGAGCTGAATAGAAAATTTGACTTTCAAATACAAGAATCAAGAGAAGCATGAAAAGGTAAACAGGAAAGATAAGTCATAAGGGCCTTATTAAAGTTGAACTGTTTACATTTTTACATGGAGAGATGGAATTTGTAACTCATGAGACCTTTCTCAAGTGTTAGGGTAGTTGGAGGGAATATACATGTACGTATACATACACACATACACACACTATATGACAGGGGGCACAAGGTGAGTTGACTATGAAGGGACGATATTTAAAAAATAAAATTAAGGGGTGAGAGAGGATTGTACTGGGAGGAGAAAGAGAGAGGTAGGATAGGGTAAATTATCTCACATAAAAGAGGCAAGAAAAAGCTTTCACAGTGGAGGGGAAGAAGGGAGAGTTAAGAGGGAATGAGTGAACTGCACTCTCATCACATTTGTTTTAAGGAGGGAATAACATACACATTCAGTTGGCTATGGAAATTTATCTTACCCTACAGGAAAGTAGTGGTGAAGGGGATAAGAGAGGGGAGGATGATGAAAGGGCAAATGGGAGGTGGGAGTAATCAGAAGAACACTTTTGAGGAGGGACAGGGTCAAAAGAGAGAATAGAATAAATGGTGGGGGGGGGTGGGGATAGGATGGAGGGAAATATAGTTAGCCTTTCACAGTATGACTAGAAGGAAGTGTTTTGCATAGCTACACATACAGCGAATTGCTTGCCTGCTCAATGAGTATGGGTGGGGAGGGAGGAAGGGAGAGAATGTGGAAGTCAGTGTTTTAAAAACATGTTAAAAATTATTTTTACATGCAGCTGGGAAATAAGATATACAGGCAGTGCAGTATAGAAATCTATCTTGTCCTACAGGAAAATAGAAGGGAAATGGATAAGAGAAAGGTGGGGTGGTGATTGAAGGGAGGGCAGATTGGGATGGGAGAAGGGGTAATCAGAATGTGTGCTGTCATGGAGTGAGGGGAGGGGAGAGATGGGGAGAAAATTTGAAACTCAATCTTGTGGAAGTGAATGGTGAAAACTAAAAATAAATACTTGATCATTTACCTAAAAAAAAAAAAAAAGTGAACAGTCTGATCCTGTTGAGCCCCTTGTAATTGGTCTTTAATGTTTACCTTATATTTCTCCTGGATCCTATATGTCGAATTTTCCACTGAATTCTGGTCTTTTTATCACAAGTCTTATATACAAGTCTTTTAGTCCATTAAATCTACTTTTCTTTTTCATTCAGGTTCATACTCAGCTTTGCTGGTTCGGTTATTTTTTGTCTCAACTCCAGCTCTCGCTCTTCAAAATATGGTGTTCCAAAGCCTGTGTGTGGTCTTTTAATGTAGAAGAAGCTAGATCTTACGTTATTCTGATTGTAACTCCGTAGCATTTAAATTTTTTTTTCTCGTTGCTTGTCATAGTTTCTCCTTAACATGGGAGCTTTGAAACTTGGGTGTGATATTCCTTTTAGTTTTCATCTTGGGATCTCTTTAAGGTAGTGATGGGTGGATTTTTTCCATTTCTACTTTACCCTCTCATTCTGGAACTTCAAGGCAGTTTTCCTTAATAATTTCTTGCAATACTGTATCAAAGATTTTTTTCTGGTCATAACTTTCAGTTATTGTTCAGCCCAATAGTTCTTATCTTGTCTCTCCACTATCTGTTCAAGTCACTTTTTTTTTCTAATGACATATTTCTTATTCTCTTCTGTTTTTTCATTCTTTTGGTTTTGTTTTATTATTTATTGGTTCTTAATATCATTAGCTTCCCCTTGCCCCATTCTAGTTTTCAAGGAGTTATTTTCATCCTTAAGTTTTTGCATTTCTTTTTCTAATTGATTGACTTTTCTTCATAACTTTCTTGATTTTGTCATATGTCTCTTATTTTTCCACTAATTTTACCTCAGTCCCTCTTATTCAATTTTTGAAGTCTGTTTTAAGGTCTTCCAAGGAATCTTTTTGGGCTTATGACCATTTAACATTTCTCTTTGTGTCGAAGTAGTTTTTTAAACTTTGTTATCTTCTTCTGAATAGGAACCTAGATTTTTTCTTTTCCCACAGTAGCTATCTGTGATTGGATGCTTTCTCCTTTACATACTCATTTTTTTTTCTTTTATTTTATTTTTACCAGCTTGTTATTGTTATCAAGTTCTAGTCCTGTCTGGGGTCCATCCTCAGGCACTCCTCCCCACCCCAAGCCGCAGCTAGCTGTATCCCCTCCACCCTTCTGCCACCAGCCAGAGTGTCTTGCAAAGGCTCTCCCAGGGCTGCAAACTTCTATTCTCCCCTCTGCCCTGGAACTAAAACCAGGGCCTCCACTCTCCTGCAAGTACGCACAGCCAGCAGGTTCCCCACCCCTCTGCTGCTTTTCTTATGAGGTGTATGCTCAGTCTTCCCCTCCCATTGCAGCAGTTCTACACCCTGTATGCTCAGCACAGCTGGGCCTGACAGTACAGAAAGGATCCTTTAGTCTTCTCTGTTCAGCTGTCCCACTCTCACACTGTCCTTGAGGTGATCCAGCTGCCCCCAATGCTTATTTTTTGATTCAGCAGAGCCTTCTTTGAGATGTTTGCACTTCAGGGGAAGCCAAACCTCTATACCTGGAGGTCCAGTCTTTCCTGAGGTCCCCTCAAGTTCTCTTAGGCAGACAACTGCTTTATCCAGACTTTTGCTCTGAGTTCCCTTTGAGGTGTTCTGTCTTGTTTGGGGGGGTGGAATTTGGAGACCCTGGTATTTTCTGACCTACTCTGCCATTTTCCCTTTCGTAAAATTTTTCAGAGAAGGATGGTAGAAATTGCGCGGTGGAAGGAAAAGCCAATTTAAAGAAATCTTGGTGAACGTCCCATCTAAGCAGTCATCCCAGAGATATAAATAAGGGTGAAAATGGGAAGAGAACAAAAAATTTGAAAAGTTGGGGGGGGGGGTTTTGGTATCAGACTCTTTCCACCATAAAGGACAGAGATAACATTTTGACTCTAACATCACAATTCAAGATATGCTCACAGAAGAGGTGATAATGGCATGAAGAAAACAAGGATGAGAAAACCAGCTGTATTGGAGCAAGTGTACACAGAGCCAGTCCCTGCTAGGTGACGTAATCATAAAAGCAATGAAGGATCAATTCTCTAGGTATCTGAAGAAGGGTAATAGACCAAAGGCATAGAAAAATTCTTAGCAGATCAAATGAGATAGCCTCCAAGAGAAGAATGTGGTTAGCTGTGTAAAGTGCTACAGAGAAGCCAAGCCCTGAGAAGAAGCTGGCTAGATCTGCCAGTTGAGAAGTCATTGATTACTTAGGAGAGAATAGTTTATTTTTTTTCTTTTTTCTTTTTTAAATTTATTTTTTATTTTTAGTTTACAACACTCAGTTACACAAATGTTTGAGTTCCAAATTTTTTCCCCCTCCCTCTCCTGCTCCCTCCCCTTCCAAGACAACCTGTAATCCAATACAGGTTCTACATATATCTTTACATTAAACTTATTTTTACAATAGTCAAATTGTAAAGAAGAATTATAACCAATGAAATGAGCCATGAGGAAGAAGAAACAAAATCAAAAAAGAAAAAAAAAAGAGCAGATTGTTTGCCTCAAACTGCATTTAGACTCCATACGTAGTTCTTTCTCTGGATGTGGATAGCTTTTTCCATTATGAGTCTTTTGGAGCTGTCTTAGATCCTTGCATTGCTGAGAAGAGCCAAGTCTATCAAAGTTAGTGATTAGAGATACCATGTGTCTGTAATCATGTATAATGTTCTCCTGGTTCTGCTCCCCTCACTGAACATCAGATCATGTAAGTCTTTCCAGGTTATTATGAAGTCTGTCTGCTCATTTCTTATAGCACAATAGTATTCCATTGTATTCATATACCACAACTTTTTTAGCCATTCCCTAATTGATGGGCATCCCCTTGATTTCCAAGATAATAGTTTCTTTTGAATGATGAAGTTGAAAAACAGTTTGCAGAGGGTATAGAACACTAAAAGAAACAGTCATTATGTTTAGATGCTTTTTTCAAAGAGATTAAGAAGGAGAGAAGAGATAAAGGAAGATAGCTATCAAAGATTGGACAGATGAAGGGTTTTTGTTTTATTTCATTCTTATGATAGAGTATACTTAGACATGTTTGTAGGTATTAGGGAAGGAGTCCATAAGCAGGAGGAGGCTGAAGATTGGAGAGAGAGTGGGGATTATATGAAGGTAATCTTCTAGGGAAGATAGATAGGGATTGGATCAAGGGTAAATGATGTTGGCTTGCCTTGAGAAGGAGAAGTGCTACCTCTTAGTCAGAAACTGGAGACAAGAAGATAATGGGTAATGTGGTCATGGTAATGTGAGATGAGAGGAAAAGAAGGAATTTGTGGCAAATGTTTTAATTTTATAGGTGAATTATGAGGAGAGATCCTTAGCTAAGACCATGGAAATGGAATTGCTTTAGAAGACTAGAGGAGAAAAGAGAAAGTTTGGAATAATCACTTTGGTAACACAGAGAAGTGATCAGAGAGAAGTCAACAAAAGTTTATTGTCTCTTATGTGCTAGACACTGCTCAGCCCTGAGGATGTAAAGATTAAAGAAAAAAAAAACAGTCAAACCCTGCTCTTAAGGAGGTCACAATCTGATGGGGGGAGACAACTTGCAAATAGCTGTGTTGTACAAACAAGATATATAGGTTAAATTGGAGATAATCTCAGAGGAAAAGGACTAAAATTAATCAAGACTGAGAAAGATTTCTGACAGAAGGTAGGACTTTGGCTGACACCAATAGGAAGCCAGAAGACAGTATTGAAGATGGAGAAAATTCTAGACATGGGGGATAGTCACCAGTGAAAATGCATCAAGTTGGGAAAAGAGTGTATTTTGCAAGGAGGCCACTGTCACTTGTTCATGAGAATGTGGAGGGGAGAGTAAGGTGTAAGAAAACTGGGAAGGTATGAAGGGCTTTATTTTTTCCCCACTTAATAGAATTTTATTTTTTCCAATTACATGTAAAGAAAGATTTTGAGTTTCAAATATTTCTCCCTCTCTTCCCTCCTCCCTAAGACATAGATACAGGTTATAATGTACAGTCATGTCAGACATATTTCCACTTAAGTCATGTTGTGAAAGAAGAATCAGAACAAAAGGAAAAATCATGAGAAAGAAAAAAACAAAAAAAATAAGTGAAAATAGTGTGATTCAATCTGCATTCAGACTCCATAGTTCTTTCTCTGGATGTGGATAGCATTTTCCATCATGAGTGTTTTGGAATTGTCTTTGATCATTGTATTGCTGAGAAGAGCTAAGTCTGTCATAGTTGATCATCACACAATGTTGCTGTTACTGTGTTCTCCTGGTTCTGCTCACTTCACTCAGCATCAGTTCATGCAAGTCTTTTCAGGTTTTTCTGAAATCCTCCTGCTCATAATTTCTTATAGCACAATAGATTCCATTATGTTCATATACCACAACTTGTTTAGCCATTCTTCAATTGATGGGCATCCCCTCAATCTCCAGTTCTTTGCTATGAAGGGCTTTAAAAATCAAACATAGCATTTTATATTTGATCTTGGAAGTAGTAGAGAGCCACCAGACTTAGTTGAATGAGAGCATTGTTTTTTAAATTAATATTAATATTGTGGCCAGCTATTAAGCCTACCTCTGTTTTTCTTGCATTTCTGACTAGTCAGAATTTTAGTGTCCTTTATTTATATTTGTTGGTTGTTAGTTGTACTACTTTGCACATTTATCTCTTTTTGTAGGACCATCTTTCCTTTTTATCAGAGTCACTTTGAAATATTTTCTGGTCCTCCAGAAAAGTTCAGCATAATTTGCAAATTTCATGATCATTTACTTGTCTTATTTGTTTGTAATTATAGAATTTGGCTGTGGTTCTCTCTTTCATCTGTCCCATCAATCCTGACACCAAGCCAAAGGAGGGAAGAAACAGAATGCAATGTGTAGAGTCCTGGATTTGGAGTCAGAAAATCTGGCTTTAAAGCTTGGCTTTTTCACTCCCTTTGTGATGTTGGGTAAATTGAGGCTCAGAGTATTAATCTGTAAAATGATGACCCCTAAAGGTAGCTAGGTGCACCTGTATGTTCCTCCTCGCTGGACTTGGGAGTCAGACCTGAGTTCGAATTGAATTTAGACACTTAACTAGCTGTGTGACCTTGAGAGATCACGGAGCCGTTTGCCTTTTGTCCTCAACTATACAATGGTGTGAGCATCACATGAGATAATGTTTTTGAAGTGCTTAGCACAGTACTATGAGAAATGAATAGTCCTCTCCTATATTTAATAGCTTATTATTGTATTAGGACCAAGTTTTTTCCCTTTTCCTACTTTCTCATCCAGAAACCAACCAGGACGGGAAACCTCTCTTATAGATTTGCCCACACCAAAATATAATCAGACAGTAAAAGGAATTCCAAGTTTAGGCTAATGGGTGTATTCCTGCTCATTGTGTTTGTCCTTAGCATAGATGAGGGGTGGGGGAGGAGTTAATTCTCCCTGTTATCAAGACAGGTCTCTTTAACCAAGATTTTAGTGATCTATGTCACTTACCCCAAGACCTTCATTTCAATACACCCCACACCTCTCATTGTGTTGAACAATCTGAGCTGATTGCGACTCATTGGGAATACCTCTTCTTCGAATGCCAAGTAAATGTGACCCCACCCCCATTAGGGATCTTTGGTCTAAGAGAAATGGCCAAATGACCATCCTTTTACTGGCCTTGTTGACAAAATGATGATCATTACGTTTTCTGTCACATAGTAGGTGCTTAATAATCTTCCCCTCTGTAGTACCTAAATTCCTGATATTAAGATTGCATTTCTTTGAGTGACCGTGTCTTCTCATTTCGCTGCCTCTGCTGCCTAAGTGTTATTAAGTAAAGTTTTCATAAAATTAAAAATTATGCTGTGCAGGTAAGTAAGTATCACTGATGATTGATTCTGTTCCTTCATTAGTGTTCAGAATGCTGGTATTTGGAAAGTGTGCTCCAGTGCTTAAAGCATTTCCTTTGCCATCTTGCTTGCAGTAAACATTACAAACATTTTCCCTGCTGTGAGGATAACCTTATATCTCAGTATGATTTATCTTACAGTGTAAACTAATGAGTTGGTGGTGCTGACTTGCATTTTAATTATTTAAATTCTTATGTAAGCTACTATTTTTATTGTGTATTTTAGTTGTCTCACTGAAATGGAAGACATGCTCCCACCTGGTAAAGCAGTTTTGTATACTTGGACTGATCCCATAGGCTCTAGAAAACTCACCTGGAAATGTGGAAAAAGCCGCGGTGAAGTAACACAGAAAGATGTATGTATTTTGATTGGAGTTTACGGTTGTAACTGATTGAGATATCCTCTTTGGCTCCCCTCTTCTAAGGGTACAGTTGTCTAGAACAGTGTCATTGTTGAAGGTAGCATAGAATACTTGAAAACATAGAATAGTAAAAATTTTGAAGTAAATCAAAACTTAAACTCAGATGATTTTATTTTCTTCACTGCCTTATTTTTTTTGTCTTAATTTACAGAATAGAGCAAACTGTTCTTGGAAAAGTACATTTTAAAAGTACATAGAAAGTTATCTATCTTATTGGATAGATTTTCTGCGACCTAGGAGAAATTATCTGAAGAAGAAATACTTGAATATGCCCTGAGTTTTGTTCTTAAGGTGGTCGTGGAGCTGATCTTTTGTAATAGACAACCAAGACTGTACTTCAGTTTCTGAAATTAATGTTATCATATTTAATTATTTTTTTAAAAAAATTTGATTTGAGGGTTATCAATGGCATGATCTTATCATTTCTTTTTGTGGTGATAAGGAGAACAAATGAGTGTAGGTACTCTTTTGCCGTACCTCATGGTTGATTGAAAAAAATTTAAGAACCAGTAGAATAGGATAAGAAAGCAAATGACCTGTTCACACCAGACCCACTTAGTTCCTCCTTTTAATTGCAAATTCTCATAAATGTTACACCAAAAGAAAATAGGAAAAATAGAAAATAGGAAAGACAGAAAAATATTAAGCTTCATCCAGGCCTGCTGACTTACATTTTTAAAAAATTGCATTTCCTTTAGTTCTATTTTCATTTCTTTCTGAATAGAGGTATGGGAGAATGTACTTTTTCCAGGACATTTGCATATTGAAGTTTCTTCTAATATAGTGATAGTCTTCTCTTGATTACCTGGAGAAAATAATTTAAAATCACATCTGTCTGAGAGAATTCATATTTTAGCCTATGGTATTAGCATATTATCGCTTTTAATCCAAAAGTAAACATTATCAGACAGAAATAGCTAGTAAAATTATGATTTATGTAAAAATACAATAAAATATTGTTGTTAGACATTCCAATGTCCGCTCTATTAACCGTGAACTTCTGCTTAAAGTGGACTATGATAACCTATAGAAAGCATGGTTCTTGACTTCATTCTTTTATTACCTTTCTGTGTGGTCACAGGCAAAACATATAGCCTATCAGGAACTTTGTTTTATGAATGATATAGGGACTAGATGATCTTCAAAATAACTCCTAATTTTAACAGTTAATATTTAAACTAATTTCTTTATTCAGTATTACATATATTGCAACTTTCCCATTACCATAGCAGAGTATTCTTTGGTGATAGAGAAAAATAGTTTAGCATATTAAATTCCTCAATAAAATTCAGTTTAACTGGTAAGTATTTGTTTTGTGTTTGCAAGAATTTTTTTGCCATTCTAAAGCTACAGTAATACCATACACTTTAAAGATCATGGTATGAGGTTGTCGGTGTTATCCAACTTCCAGTTGAAAGTCAAGTCAACAAGCATTTATTGGTCTGTTCTGAAGAGCGTTGCCTGTAGTATGATAGTCACCACTCCAGCTATAGTGAGGCAGTCCAAATGATGCCTCACTTCTTTTGAGTAAACCAAAACTAGGTCTCTGTGCACCTAAGGTCCCAGTGGCAGGCTAATAATTTTGTGGCACTGATTTCGGCTCCAAAAGTTTTATAAGGTACATAGGTGGTATGGTGGATAGAGTGCTGGACTTCGAGTTGGGAAGACCCAAGTACAATTTCTTTCTCAGATGCTTAATATCCATGTGATGCTGGGCAAATCTCTATATAGATCCTCATCTTGTTTTCTTGTGTATAATCTGGGCATAATAAGAGTACTTATTTCTTAGGGTTGTTGAGAAGATCAAATGAAATCATGTATGTCAAGAACATTGAAAACCTTATAGTTCCATATAAATAATAATTAGGCTACAGCACCTCATAAGTTCATAATTTTAATTTCTTACAATTGGGTACACTTATAGTTGCTTACAGAAAAAAAGAGTAACATCAGTACATATAAGTGATAGTCCATAAAAGTAGAACATTAATTTGTTGTCTCATACCTGTGTAGTAATTTGTAAAATATAGAATTTATGAACTATTTTTCTTGCTATCCTGTCCAGCTAGTCACTTCCCAAGTAATGTGAATGAATAGTAAAGCTTTTCTAAGCTGATTTTTCTCTTTGTTTTTTACTTTGTTATAGGACATGATGACACCAATAAATTTGGGTGGGAAAAAGACCATTTATTTAGTTTCATTCTTTGAAGGCTTGCAACGCATTATTTTATTCACTGAAGATCCCAAAGTATTTAAAGTGACATATGAAAGTGAAAAAGCAGAGTTGGCAGAGCAAGAAATTGTGCTGTCATTGCAAGATGTTGGAATTTCATTGGTTAATAATTATACAAAACAAGAAGTAGCCTATATTGGCATCACAAGGTTAGACATGGTATATTTGTGTGTGTGTGTGTGTGTGTGTGTGTGTGTATGTATATAAGCGTTACATTGTAGTTGAATAAGTGAATAGTCAGTATTTGTATAAATGTGGATTTTTGTTTAAATTTTAAAGGATTTTAGTTTGTTTAGTTTATATTTATTCATAATGATAATTGGATAATTTTAGCCTGAAAATATTTTGGAAAATTTCATATAATTTTTGAGATGCTAAGATTGGGTTATAACAAAGTTGACAGAATGATTTCTATGATAACAGTCCCCAATTCTCATAGTTATTTTAAACAAATTTAATATATATGTTATAACAATTATAATAATGATATTATTGTATATTATAATATTTTGCATAAGTCTATTTTATTTATATCCATTCCTTAATATAGAACAGCTAGATGGCACAGTGGCATAGAGTGCCAGGGCTGGAGTCAGGAAGACTTTATCTTCGTGAGTTCAAATCTTGCCTCAGACACTTACCAGCTGTGTGACCCTGGGCAAATCACTTAACCCCATTTACTTCAGTTTTCTCATCTGTAAAAAATGATGTGGGGAATGAAATAACCTAAACCACTCCAGTATCTTTGCCAAAATGTCACAAAGAGTTGGACACGAGTTAACAGCAATAAAAAATATATAATATTTAAAAAGATAAATGTGTTTAACCATTAGAAATGATTGTCAAACTAAATCTTTGTACAGTGGACACTTTAGTAATCAGTAATTGCTCATTTCTAAGATTATTGAGTTTAGCAATTGTACTGATCCCTTAATTTTCGTTTCTGTAACTTTCCCGTCTCCATTTTCATTAAAAATTAAAGTGGAAGCTTCAATAGACTTTTTTGTGCATTGGTGCCTTGTTTAAGTTAGGTGCTTCTTGTATTCTGTTTTACATAATATTTTGCTAAACCCAGATAGATTTTTTTCACTTATGCATTTAATTGAGTTAAATTATTTGCATTGACGGTTCATTTTAACGATAATAAAAAATAGCTTTAACTTTTCACTGTAATATTTGACCTAAGATATGCTCTTGATATAACAGTAAAAGGAATCTATAGTCCTTCAGATGGAATTTTTTGTATTGTTTATCAAAAATTCTTTTTTTTCCCTGCCATCACATTGGTGTGCAAATTATCTTTACTTAAAGATAATGAACTATCTAGCAAATTGCAAGGCTCTTATAAAACTCTAGTTCATATCCAGTGCAAGTTTTTTCATAATCTTTAACTCTATGTTAACAGTTTAAAATATTTTTAAAAATTCAGTTATATTTAATTTTCAGTTCTGAAGTTTCTCCTTATTCCTCCCTCCCCCACCAGTTGAGAAGAAAAAAAAAAAGACCCAAACGTTAAAGTATATATTACCTCATCTATTTCTGAAATGAGCAAGGGAGGGAAGGGAAGGGAGATGGGGAGAGAGAGAAAGAAAAGAAAAAAAATTTGCTTCATTTTACACTCTTTGATTCCATCATATACTGATACTTATTAAATCAGTGTGAAAATTTGTTGAGAGCAAACCTAAGGAAAGAAGAAGGGAAAGAAGGACCATTTTAGAAGGAATATGATTATTTACGCTAGGGTATTTAGATCTGTTGGTTAAAATAAAAGAGACCACTATTTGTTTTGTGTCAGCTTGTGATAGGAGCTTATTATTAAGCATTTTTACTGAAAGTTATGTACTTTTGTCATGAAATAGCAATATACTGTATCTGAAAGTTGATTTTAATTTTGTCATCACTGCTGTGGTCTTACTTTCCTACTAGCTCGGATGTAGTTTGGGAGACAAAACCAAAGAAGAAAGCAAGATGGAGACCATTGAGTGTCAAACAAACTGAAAAATTAGAGAGAGAATTTAAAGAATACATTGAGATTTCGCCTTCAGAAGATAAGATTATAGAGTTGGAATCTAATGTTTCGGTACTATTTTAAAATATTGAATTAAACTAGGTTTTTTAAATCATATATTGAGTTAAAGCATTTTATGGACTGAGAGGTCATCTAAATCAATGATAAATAGGTAAAATAATTTTAAAATTTGGGTATTGTTATCAAAATGTCCAGTTTATATATTGAAATAAATATTTCCATTGATTTTTAATTTAATCAATTTTTTCTTCCCTGAATACCTGCTCATTAGATCTTAGTAATTTTCAGATTGAGTAAATAGAAGTTACAAACTTTATAAGTAGAATGTATAAAAATCAGTTTGAATTTTGTAGTGTTGGTACTAATAGTAACTTGGAGAGTGATGCTATGTTTAAAATTATGTATATAATGTAACATACAAACCCAACTCAGATGTTTATTCTATTTATGTATTAGCTATTTTATATTTTGTTATTGTTGTGTATAAATATTACTGTTGTGGTATAGCTTTTGAGTAAAAAATAAAAAAGACTTTTATGTGTTTCAGGTTTATTTAACACCTAGTGGTAGTAACATGAAAATTCTACAACCACATGTAATACCTGTACGAAGAAATTACCTGCCAGCAGTAAAATTAGAATATAGCACATCTACACATCAGACATCTTTCAGAGTCCAAATTTATAGGATACAGGTAAATGTTCATGAAGAATACCAACCTCTCCCCTTCCTCTGCCAAATATCAGGTACAAAGAAATAGGAATAACTAGAAATATTGCCCATTATTAATTTTAGGATAACCGTGGGAATACCTCAAGCTTTTTATAATTCACCTTAATATCCCATAAACACATCTTACCAATCTTTCTTATATATAATAAAATTAACTCTGATTGGTTTGTTTGAACACTAACCTGTACCTTCTTACTCTTTGGTAGAGTTATTAGTTATTAATACAAGTTAGATGAAAGATGTGGGTTGAGAAGGAAAAAAAGAGGAAAATCTTTAAGTGATACATATTTTTCTTAGAGAGAGAGAATCACCTTCATAGGAGGAAATTCTAGAGTAAGAAGACAAAATAATTTGACTCATCTTATTTCTGTCTCTGAGTTACAGTGTGATTTTGGTTAAATAATTTATTGAACTTCTCTGTGCTCTATATTCTTAGCTAAAAAAAGGGAGGTTACACTAAAGATTTTCGAGGTCTTTTCCATCTATAAAAGTCTGAGATTTTAGGTAACTTGTATAGCTGACACAGCACAGTGTTAACCTATCTTTTCTTTTTCATTAGATACAAAATCAAATTCAAGGAGCTATATTTCCCTTTGTATTTTATCCCATTAAACCTCCCAAGTCAGTCACCATGGATTCAGGTTTGTTGCTTTTGCTTCAGAGCTTTTCATTAAAATCTGTTGTCTTTTAAAATGAAGAGATAAGCTAAAAATAAAATTTTGTTACAAACTGATGCTGTAATAAAATTATTTTCAAAAATTGAGTTTCTATATAATCATTAGAAAATTTGTGTTAAAAACTAATATTCAATGCAGTGGAATTGTGGCAATACAAAAGAAAAAAATGAGCTATAAATACATTACTAATCAGGCCACATAATACCTATTTGTTGGTTCTGCATATATCTGTTTGTGTATGCATATGTACTATATAGTTAGTAGAAATGTTTTATGAACTTGACTTGGGAACTACCTATATGTATGAATAGGAAATGGAAGGCATCTGGAGAATGTATGTCTCCCAGCTCTGCTCCCCACAGTGGCAAGTGCAGGGAAGCTGTCCTTTGTATATCTGGAGATTAATTCATTCAACAGATATTTAGCAAGCATCAGTTATACGACAGTACTCGGTGTTACAGGGGATAAAAACAAGTTTGGAGGCTACAGGCAATGATGATAAAATTACTAGACCCTGAGAGTCAAGAGACCCAAGTTTCTGTTCTAACTCTACCATAACTTATTTGGTTTGGACCATTCACATCACCTCATTAGGTGGAAATTTCCACATCTCTAAGGTGAGAGAGTTGGACCTGGTGATCTTTAAGATACCTTCCAGTTCTAAAATTCTGAGATTCTATTATAATAACTCCGCCCTCAAGAAACTCATCATCTAATTGTTGCGTTTTGACAGATGGATACAAAATTAAATGCCAGTCCTCTGCCATTGTGACCAAGGAAATGAGTTTTTGAAAGCCCTGGTTGATTCTTGGAATGCATTTTTCCGTCCATGCAATGTTTTGTTTTTTTTTAACAGCGATTAGGCATACTTGAATACTTCTTTTAAAAAACAGTTTTGTCCAGCAACACAGCTTTTAACGAGAAACTTTGCCACCATAGAGAGAACCAGTATAGGAGACAACGATTCATTCTAGGATATCGATTCCCTCCCTCTTCTAATCGGTTATAGCTTCTCAACACTTTGAGCCTCTTCCCTCTTACAGTCACCCTCCTTACCCTCAGTAATGTTGATGCATGAATATGCCTCCCTAATTTTCAGGGATTCACACTCGTCAAGCACTAGGCATATGGCTTGTCTTTCAATTGGGCTCATACCTTTGTCCTCCCACGTGAGCTCTAGGACTTCAGCCTTCTCTCCTGGCTAGCTTGTCACCCTCCTATAATGTAGGCATGTTACGTATTAAATAGATTTTACAAGCCTGGAAATTGTGTAATGGAAAAATGACAACTTTTATGATGTACAATATAGGGGAAAACAATCTTAGGTCGGAGAATCTGGCAAATGCTGCTTTTGGAATATGCCTGTTTGACCTTGGGGAAATCACTTAAACTCTCTGGCCTTCAGTCTCTTCGTCTGTAAAATGAGAGACGTAATCGGATCTGTATCTACCAGCCAGCCCTTCCTCCCCTGCCAGAAAATGGGTTGGGCTGTTGGCTTCCTGGTCCCCTCAGAGTGTAATGGCAAGGCCTGCTCCAGTGGGATCGGGGCCCACCAACCTTGGTAGCTGCCCTCCTGACCAGCTGTGTTGGGGCTGATCAAACTTGCTTTTGTTAGTTGTTCAGTGACCTACAAGTGCCTCATTTTGTCCCAGCTTTGAACCTAAAACTAACAAAGTATGAATCAGAATCGGCCTCCTCCATAGTGGGGATGTTCAGCTCCATGTCTTCTAAGGTCTCTTCTGACTCCAGATCTGTGATCCCATGATCTGTTTCTGAGTTTGCCTCACCTGTCGTGGTATTCATTTTTAATAGTGTTTCCATGTGTGTGCTGTCATAGGGCCTGAGCACACACTCGCAGAAGTTTTTTTTATTTTTTAAAAGAGGTGATTTCTGGCCTAATGCTAAGAATTGATAATACAAAGAAATATAGTACCAATGATGTAGTTTTAGAATTTTAGTTAAAAAATTAGAATATTTCTTGAAACACATTCCTCTTAGATTTGGACTAATTTATTTTGTGCCTTGCATCATTTGTTCAGTCATTTTATTTGTCTCCTAAATGGCTATTGGCTACTGTACAAAAGTTTAGTAACAAAACACTAGGTTTCATGGCCTACTTTAAAACTCTCAATGAAAAAAACTAAAATAGTGATATAATTATAATGAGAGTCTGCACGGCATAGGGACAAAGAGCTGGTCTTGGAGTCATTGAGATTTGGTTTAAGTCCTATCTCTGACACCGAAGGCTGAGTGAAGCTGCGCATGTCAGCTAACCTCTCATGATCCTAAAGTGATTCTAAGACATTAAGTTGAAGGATAGTTGCTGATCAACATTGTAGAGGGGGCTGCTCACTGGGAATTGCTTACACTAAATAAATCACAAAACTGGCTTTAGCACTACTCTCCCTCCTCCATTGTAAGAATATAGTTTATCGTATACTCACTATTAAATACAAATCTTGAATGGATGATGAGGGGAATTCATAAAATAATTTGATAGACTATAAAATATGATACTAAAATACAATTTGATGTAGAATATTGAAGATACGAAATTTTTTAATTCACATTTTTTCAGATAAAAGATTACATTCACAGTGCATCTAATTTTGGTAGGCATATTTCATAGATGGAAAAACTTAGAGCCAGGGTAGTGTTATATAAAGCAATGATCTGGATTTTAAGTGCCTGGACACAATTCAGACATGAAATACTGCTCTTTGTGGTGATAGAGTAACTTTATTAATTTCTGTATTGCTATTTATAAGACTTTTAGGGCACTATAATAGATTACCTTGGAAATATGTAAGAGTTACTGCTCTCTACTTAATAATTATACTTTATTAAAATGCATTTTTTCATTTTAACTTAATTTCTTTGGGTTTAGAGCTTGATTGATTTTTCCTATTTCATTAGTGGTATTAACTGAACACGGTATGTCTTTTTTTATTCATTTGGACAAATCAGTGTTAATTTTGTTTGTAGTTGTTCCTTGTGCATTTCACTATACCTGTATAAAGTCATTAGTACAAACACTTTGGAATTGTTATACTTGGCAGTATACCTACACATGGCAGTATCTATGAGTATTTTCTACTCCTTTAGACATTAGGGAATGCGAGTGTAAAGGAAAGAAAGAAAGCTACAATTAAAAGGAAGATTATGTAGGCTACGTGTGTGTGATCCATGCCTCTTCTGTTTCTTGTTTGTTTAATATTAAAAAGGAATAAGCAGTATTTCCATTAGAGTAAAAAAAAGATTGAAAATGAAAAAATATGAAAGAATAAGAAGCTAAATTAAAATTTGATGATGAGTCCATAAATTCTTGATTTATCCAAGCTTCTAGCAGTGAATTGTTTGGATATTTTGTTTTGGTAACTTAGTGAAATAAAACTCTTTATTTAAACTTTTTTTGTTTTCAATTAAAATATATAAAACTTTGAGCAACACTTCCTCAGTTTCCAAAATTCAGACTTCTGATTATTTAAATAATAGTAGTTTATCATTAGCCTACAAATTGCTATGACATGTGATTATTACTTACAGTAGCTTCTAGAATTGTAGTAAACATAGAGTACTTATATATAGCTTATATGTAGTATTAATATTTTGTTGTAAAGCAATGTAAAATTAATCATCTGAATCTCTTAATACCTTTGCAGCACCAAAGCCATTTACAGATGTAAGTATTGTGATGAGATCTGCAGGACATTCACAAATATCACGTATTAAGTAAGTATCCTACAGAGTACAGAATTGTGTACCTTGATGTCATTCATAATTTTAGTTGATTTAAGGATTGCTGATGGCTTCAGAGCATAGTAGGAACTAGAACTTTTTTAAACTTTTATTTGTGCATTTGGGGGTGATTTATAGTGCCTTCACTTCCCAATACTATACACCATTTTCCCTTGTAATAACAAAAACAGTTATGTGAAGTCATCTGATAAAGCCACCATCAATGATAGAGAATGCTTTTTGCAGCTGTAGTACGGCACCTTAGATCATCTATCAGAAGCAAACTTTGATCATCACTTTTTATCTGAATGTCTCATTTTCTATTTTCTATTGCATCATTATATTCGTTGTACCTTTGTGTTTCCCTGTTTTCCTTAGTGTGGGTCAGTTTGTACCACTCTTTCGACATTTCTTTGAATTCTTCATATGTCGTTCCTTACAATGTACAATATTCCATTAAAATCATGCTACCTATCAATGGGCACCTAATTTGTTTCTAGTTTTTTGCTACGACAAAAAGTATATTGTGAATATTTTAGCATATATGGGACTTAGTATATTTGTCCTCCTAGGGTATTTGCCAAATAGTGAGATCACTGTTTCCAAAATAGTTGCCTGATTTTGCAGTTCCACTAGCAGTGTAACCCACCATATTTGTGAAACACCTTTTTCTTACAGTTTTTTTATCATGGACTTTATCTTCCTCTAAGTGTGACCACCTCTATCAGTCTTTTATTATTTTAAATTTTGCTTGGGATGAGAGAACCCAGCAATACGATTCACCAAAAGACACTTGGTGTACTTTTCTCCTGGCATAAATCCTAAGACAAAGAAAATGTCCTTTGACACTTGCAGCTAACTTCCTGATGTCTAAAACTAATACATTTCCCTCTCCCTGAACTGGTCTATTTCTATCAAGATGTAATGGCAAGAAAATCAGGATTTTTTGCTGAATTGAGTTCTACTCAGTCAGAAACTTGTATGTGCGCTGTAGCCAATCAGATATGTGGAGTGAGCTTCAGCCAATCAGATGCCAACTAGAACTGTATATAAAGAGAGCCAGTGTTGAGAGAAAGCAGACATTGAGAGAGCCAGTGTGGAGAAGAGAATGAAGAGAAGAGACAAAGAAGAAGAATGAGCTTTGAGCTGAGAGGAGACCCCTGGGAGCATGGAGGAGATCTTTGAGACTGGAGAAAAGACCTTTGACTGTAGAGATCTGCTGAAGGAGTTTCCGAGCTATAAAAGCAAATAGAGCCGTAGGGCAGAAACCTGCCCATGGAAAGGAGGCTTAGCTTAAGCCCCTCTTGAGAGCGGTTAAAGTGAGCTGAGCTGTTACCACAGAGCCTTTGGACTTTGGAGGTCAGTTGAGATGGTGGCTCTGGTATTGTCGCCCTGTTAAGCTTTGTTTCCCTAGAGGCAGAAGCTGTGGGCAGGAGCCCCTGGAGCCTGCTGTCAGGCAGGAGCAGAAAGAGCTTGGAGTGGAGCAGTGCCTGTGAGCTGAGACCTGGAGCAGGATAGGAGAGCTGCCTAGAGTCGGGAGCAGTCAGCCCACAGAGGAATAGCCATAGGAGTTGGAAGTCAACCTGGAATCAGGATGAAAGAGGACTTTACTTGGGTGCTTGGTATTGATTTAAGAAGATGGTTCTTACTGTGACCTAGGGGTCGATGGTGTGGTATTTTCTGCTAGCCCTTAAGGATGTTTTGTGCTGGGGAAGACCCTGGCCTGGGACCCCCTGATTGTATAAACAAGTATTTTGGGGAATGCTGCTGAATGCAATTATGTATGCTATGCGTCATATGATATACTGAGTGTTATCAATTTTGCACACACACACACACACACACATACACACACACACACACTAGATGATGTGTTTTGCTTAATGATATTGTTATGAATGCTGTGCTTTACTTTATTGAACAGTGCTTTAGTTTATTGCTGAATAAATAGAGAGTGTATTTTACTATGCGATTAGACCCTTGAAATGATGCACAGCAGCAGTCCTCGAGCGTGCTGCCGTGATTGGCTGCTGTCCTTTTCAATCACCTGGATTCACAGCCTCACCATTGTTTGTGACCCCTCATTCCCCTTCATTCCGCATTCCCAGGTAGTTGTATATCCACACCATCTATCAGATTCTTTCCCTTCTCTTTACTCACATGGACACCATCCTGATTCAGGCCGTCAGCTCCTCTCTCCTGGGCCATTGCAGTGGCTTCTTCAGTTCGTCTTTTATAGCTGTCCAAGTGATTTTCTTTAAGTATATGTCTGACCGGGTCATTCCCTTTCTCAGGAAAGTTCTTCATTTGATTAAATACAAGTATCTCTCTTTAGCTTTTAAAGACCTTCATAAGATGGCCTCAACTAACGTTTCTAACTTTATTATGCATTACATATTAGTCTTCTTCCCTTACTTTTTGTTCAGTCCTTATTGACTTTCTTGCTAATCCCTCACATATAACCCTCTAATCTCCTTTCTCCATGCCTTTTCCTGGCTTTCTTCCTGCCTAGAATGCCATCCAAAATTTTGTTCAAGCTTATCCTGTTATATGAAATCTTTCCTTATTCCTCCAGCTGCTAGTGCCCTTCCCTCCCTCCTGCTCCCTCAAAAATGTACTTCGTATTTATTTGTTTGTTAATGTGTTGTCTCCCCTAATGGGATGTGAGTTCCTCGAGGACAAGAATATCTTATTTTTGCTTAATCTCCGGCTTAGCAAACGCTGGTTCTTCGCTTTCTTGATTGATTCCTTACTAGGCAGTTCCTGTTCCTCTCATCATTTGTTTCTTATTCCTGGTGCCTAGACTGCTGTTGAGTAGATATTCAGCGACTCAGCCTGACGTTTCACCTTTTTTTTATTCCCAACTTGACTTGCAGACCCTGTGTTAATACTGTCCCCCAATAATTATATGATCAGCAAGGTGACAACGCCATTGGCCTCCGGGGCTGTGTAATTTCTACCTCATTCTTGCCTTAGCCAAAATTCTCACTGCTCCTGCTCCTGAGGCAGATGATGGGTTTGTAAATCCCCAAGTGGGCAGCAGAGACCTCTTTGCCAACCTTGCCTCCTGTCTTTCAGGCCTCTCTCCTTAACCCCTTCAGTTCCCATCTGGCCAACCATGAATTATTGTTGGCAGCCGGGCTCTGGCCCTTGAAGATTATCAAAGCGCTTAATAGACATTTTCTTAATTGATCCTCACAGCTCTTATTATCCTTCTTTTATGGATAACTTTATGTGACTTCTCCAGTCACATAGCCAGTAAGCATCCCAGGAAGGTTTCCAGCCCAGATCCTTGCGACTCCCAGTTTCTGAAATTCTTTGGTCTTGGGACCCCTTTATACTTTTAAAATTCATTGAGGTTCCCAAAGAGTTTTTGTTTATGTGAATTATATCTATTGATATTCACTGTTTTAGAAATTAGAACTTAGATATTTTGAAAGTATTTATTCATTTAAAAATAATAATAAACCCATTACATATTAAAGATCTTCTTTAATAATTATTTGGTGCTGATATTGGACAAATACAAGCAAACATCAAGTTCAGGGGTAGGGCAAAGAACAATTCTCCAGATGATAGATTAATTCAGTGTTCATATTTGCAGTGAAATCTTTAATTTACAGATCATATACCCTGGGAAAAACTTGACCATACACTGATGAGAGAATGAAAGTACAAAAAGCAAATAACATCTTAATATTATTACAAACACAGTTTTGACCTCCTGGATCATCCACAAGGCTCTTGGAGTCTTCTCCCCACACTTTGAGAACTGCTGTTGTAGAGTGATCTTTTACCATCCAGAAGTGATGTAACAGGATTAGGAAGGCTTCACTTTGCCCGGAAAGGGAACACATACAGCCAGTTGACATTCTGTTCAACCACTGTCAGCCATCTTCATCTGCTGCCTCAAAGCCTAACTGATTTTTGTAAATTCCCCATGTGGAAAAATTACATTAAAAGCAGAACAAAAAGGGAACAACCTAGTATCGTAGAAGGAGCCCTGGGCTCAGTATCAAAACACAGATTCAGGCCTTGGGTACCACTGCTTCTTAGCAACAAGAGGCAGCTGCTGGTACAGTGGGAAGAGAAGTGGGCCTGGAGTCAGGAAGACCTGAATTCGAATGTGGCCTCAGATACTTAGGAGCTGTGTGACCCTAAGTCAGCCAATTCAGGGTTTTTGCCTAAATTTTCCTCAGTAATAAAATGGGCATGATATTGCCTCACTCCTAAGGATGTTGTGAGGATAGAATGTGATGTTTGTAAAATGCTTTGGTAGCCTCAAAGCACTGTATAGATGCTGATTGTGATGATGACGATGTGACTATGGGCAAAACATTTGATCTTTCTGAGCTTCAGTTTCCTGGTGTGCAAAACAACCATTGCATTATTCAATAGTGTTGATGTGAGGAAAGCACTTGGAAAAAATTTTAAGTGGATATATAAGTGCTAATTCTAGTAATTATCATCATACTTTTAATTAATTTGTTGAGAGTTCCTTTGTTTTAAAAGTGCTACTCTTGTTGCACTAAATTGGTGTTCTTTAAAAACTTTCTGCTGTCTCATATAGGTATTTTAAAGTGTTGATACAAGAAATGGACCTCAGATTAGATCTTGGATTTCTTTATGCTCTGGCAGATCTCGTGGCAGCAGCTGAGGTGACTGAAAAACATGAGGTATGAAAAGTTATTAAAATTGAGCGAGAAATTAGAAGGAAAAGTAATTAAATACCTTATTCAGACAGTCTTTTTTTAAAAAGTTATGCTATATAATAACAATGTATACATTGGTAGGAATCATGTTTTCTTGTTATAGTGGCTGGTGATATGACAGAAATAACCTCATTCTCATTTTAGTTAATTAGCAAATAAAGGGAAGTGTTTCAAACCCAGAAGGGAGCATGGAATGTAATATTATGGAGGTACAATGCTTTTTTTTTTCTTGGCCCTTTTGGATATTATTATGTTTTTGTGGATTATTGAGGACTTTGAGAGTTTAGGAAAATTTTTCTTAGATAGTTCCTTGGGTACTTAAGGTGGAAAGAATTAAAAAGAGATTCAAAGTTATAGCTGTTTTTTGGCAGATAAACAGTAGCTGATATTTATATAGTGCTTTAATATTTGCAAAGCCCTTTTCATGTATTATCTTAAAAAACAACTTCTTTTTGGGTAATCTGTGACTCTCTTTGTTTTTTGCCACTATGATCCAGGCAACACACTTTTATTTTGAAGAATGATTACCTACATAGGGCCCATAGAAAACATTTTTGTTACGGAGTATTATGGTAGGGAAATTTTTGTACCCATACTAAAAGAATATTTTAATCATGATCAGAGGGACGTTTTTAAAAAAGCTTACTTCTGTAGAATTTTTTTTTTCTTGGAGTGGGGATGAAGGGGTGGTAATTTAATTTGCTGCACAGAAATCCTACTCTATGCCTCATCATGGTATGGGTGTGATCTTGGGTTCCTGAGAGGTTTTATGGAGCATGGGCACCACAGTTTAGGACAGAAAAGCTTCAAGTAGAGGCTTAATGAAACTAATTGTGCTTTCTGAAGCTCAGCCATAATCAGAACATCCACAGAAGGTTGGCCACCAGGCAATAATTTTTTTGGCACCTATCGCTCCCAAAATAGACAAAAATACAAAATAGGACTTGATTCAGTTTTGCTCCCTTCTGCCTTTATGCTGATTGTGGCAAATTGGCATAAAAGGGGTAGAGAATACCCTAATTCTCAAAAATTTAGACCATCTCCAATACTTATTTTTGGTTTTCTTCCTGTGTGTTCTTTATCCGAATTGGAGAGAGTGCTGGTATTAGAGTCAGGAAGAACTGAATTCAAATCCAGCACTTGGGTTCATAAGATCATGGGTTTAGAGTATGAAGACATCTTGGAGGTCAGTGCAGTCCCCTCAGATTATGAAATTAGAAATGTGGGCTCAGAGAGATTGTGAACAATATCACATAGAGGTTAAGATTCCAAATCTAATATTTCCATTGTACTATACTGTCTCTTTTCTAGCTAATTACGTGACCATTGTCAAGTCACTTAGCCATTCTAAGCCTCAGTTTCCTTCTATATGAAATGAAAATAACAGTATGTATAGCACTAACCCATCTGGATTGTGGTGAACCTCCTATGAGCCATGTTATGTTATGTGCAAGGCAAACTGTAAAGTACTTATAAATTTCAGTTATTGCTGGCATCCTCCGACTCCCCCTGAGCTGACAGACTATTTGTTGTTGTTCATTTTTTCAGTCATATCTGATCTTTGTGACTCCATTTGGAGTTTAATTGCCATTTTCCTCTCCAGCTCATTTTACAGATGAGAAAAATGAGGCAAACTGGGTTAAGTGACTTGCCCAGTCACACAGCCAGTAAGTGAATGAAGCTGGTTTTAAACTCTGGCCTCCTTGACTCCAGGCCTGGTCCTTTGTCCGCTGTGCCACCTAGCTACCCCTGTTATTGATTAATACGATAGACCATTAGAGCAAATTAATTCTGTTCTTTTTGGTATTCTCCATTAGTCAATAAGCATTTATTTAGTGCTTACTATGTGCCAGGCACTGTATTGAGTACTAGAGATTCAAAGCAAGGGAAAAAAATCCTCCCTCAGGGATTCCTGATTTGAGCCCTAATGGAGGCATGTAGATAATTATGTACATAAATATAGAGAGAGAAGATTGAAGTTAATCTGTAAAGGGAAGGCACTGGCATTTGGGAGAGGGGGACCAGAAAAGCCCTTCCTGCAGAAGATGCGACTTGGGCTGTTTCTTACCGGAAGCAAGGTAAATGAAAGAGCAGAGATAAGGAGAGAAAGCATCCAACCATGGGGGCAACCAGGGCAAAACTGCAGATATCAGAGAGGGAGTGTTGTGTATAAGGAACAGCAGGAAGCCCGGTGTAGCTAGATCTAGAGTATGTGGAGAAGAGTCAAGTATAAACAGATTAGAAAGAGTAGTATAGTTCTGTTTTAATACTTCCCCAACAAGAACAGGCAGTTAGATAAATCTGTGTGAACTTAGGCCACTTCTGTGAGATCCCACAAGCACCCAACCTGCCAAACTCCCCTCCCCAAAGAATTCAGTCCCAGAGCACCATTGAATACCTGGGGGAGGATCAAGACCATCTTTGGAAGCAATTCCTATCTGAGAAGAATGTTTTCCCATTTTTTCCCTCCTCAGTTTGCACAGTAACAACTCCTACTCTAGCTCCTCCATGGTGACTGCAGCCTTTGGAAGACTCTCTTAACGTAACTGGGGACTCTGGTGTCTTTTGCCCTAGCTTCCTGCTGGCCTTGAGCCCCATTTTAGAACTATTTCTCTGGTAACATCCAGAAAATTTAATTCCAGAGACCCTTGAGATGCTGAGAATGAAAGTGTTCCCTGGTATACCAAAATCACAATCCCTATGGTGGGGAGGCAATATAACTGTGAATGTCAAGGAACTGCCCCTGTGCCCCAGAAATGAGAACTCAGGGACATATAGACCCCACCTGAGATGGGCAAGATCAGACCTTTTCTGGAAACCAGACTCACAGGCTATCAATGTAGAATGTAGTCTGGACACTTGTACATTTTGCATAGGAATATAGTAGATACCCACAAAGGGTGGAGACACAGTCTGACCCTCAGTTCCCTCAGAGTGCTGGATGGGAAATGGAACCACAGGCCATTGAGAATGAGAAGCAAAAGGTCAAGATGTTCTTGGGGACAGGTAGGGAAAGGGTCCTTATGAAATCAAAATAATCATCAGTGGGCAATTTTTAAAAACTTGGATATTTGGGAAGAGGCCAGGTCGTGAAGTTTCACAAAGACTATACTTGATCTTGGAGGAAATAGGGAATCACTAGATTTTATTGATTAGGAGTGTATGACGTAGTCAGGCTTATACTTTAGAAAAATCACATTGGCAGGAGACTGTAGTGTGGACTTCAGTAGGTAGAGATTGCGAAAGGGAGACCATCCAGAAGGCTTTTGCAATAGTTGAGACAAGAGGGGATGAGAACTTGAACTAGGGTGGTGGCTACGTGAGTAGACGGAAGGGAACATACGTATATGAGATATTGTGAAGGTAAAAATAGAGGAAATTTGACAACAATTTGATTTGGGGGGTGAGTGAGAATGACACTTGGAGGATAACACCAACTTTATGATCTTGGGTGGCTGAGAAGATCCTGGTGCCATTAATAGTAATAGGGAATTTGGTATTAGGGGAGATTTTAGAGAGAAAAATCAGATGAATTTGACGTGTCTTTCATAGATGAGACATCTTTTTCAAGATGGTCAGTAGGCTGTTCCTGGTACAGGACTGTAGCTCACAGAGAGGCTAGATCCAGGCCTATAGGTCTAGGAAACACTGATATAGATAATTAAATCCATAGAAATTGGTAGCCGGTGCTGTAGATCTCTGTAGGAGATCCTCTCCTCCATTATGCTTTTGGCAGTGAGGCTGCACTGGCTGACCTGACCCATAGGCTTGCAACAAAATGCAACCTCTCACCTTCATCCCCTCTTCCTTGAGCCTTGGAAATTCAAATTCTACATAGAAATCAACCCCAGCTGCAATAACACCAGTGTGGCAGTGCTCTGAACTGTCAGGGCAGGACATTATATGTATGGGGCTGTGATTCACTTTACTAAACCTGAGGGAAAAAGCATAGCATCCAGCTGGGGTCAATTCGGTCCCTGTAAAAGTCACTTGGGACCAAGACCTAGGCAGATAAACTATAAATTACCCATTGTGGGAAGCGGTTGAAACACTTTGAGATCTAGTCCCAGGGAAACCAGTGTTAGAGGGGATGGAGTTAAAAAATGAGTAATAGGGGAAAAATAAGGGGAAACAAAACAAATGAAATCAAAATCAAAGTCCTTGAGCATAAGCAGGTAAATGAACTGGGAAAACATTGACAGCAGAAGGAAATATGGCCTCCAGAGCTAGATCAGACCTGTAAGAATAACTACTGTAAAACAAAGGAAAATGATTCAATACTTGATGGGACAGAAGAACCTCTGGAATTTAAAGAGAACATTGAAAAGCAACACCCTGTTCCTGAGCAGTTTAAAAGAGAATTGAGGAGTATGAAGCAAAATTTGTTACCTGTAGAGCAAAAATAATTTGCAGTAGAAAAATTTGTATCCGTAATGGCAAGTCTCACCAAAGAAATAAAGGATAATTGATTGAGAATGTAAGTAACATTTGTGAAAGGACAGTCTAGATGAAGAAAAGCAATAATATTAAAAGAAAGCATGTTTTTTCTTAAAGCAAATCATAATGATCTTAAAGATCATAAGATACACAGAGACAACTTAAGGATCAAAGGTCTTGCAGAAGAACACAAGTCAAATACCCGAACACCATAATGTGATAAATAATGCAAGAAAGCTGCTCAGAACTTCTGACCTTGGAAAATGAAATACCAATTGAAAGAAAGCAAAGATCACCTGGGAAAAAAATTCCAAGTCTACAAACTCCAAGATATATAGTGACTAAATTTAACAATTCAATTCAGAAACACCAAATTCTGCAACCTACCCATGAAAAGACCTTCAAATACAAAGGATAGGAAATTCGAATAACATAAGATTATTCTGTACCCTCCAGAAATTATAGGAAGAGATGTAATAATGTATTCCAAATATCAGTGGAGCATAGCATAAAAGGCCAGGGTGACCTACTATGCAAATCCGACCTTAACTCTAAATAATAATAATAAAAAAACATAAATGTTAAGCAATAAAAGGGAGATCGAAACATTTTTGGGAAGAAAACCAGACCTGAAGAAATTACTTACTTCTCTAACACACCAGACAACAAAAATGCAGAACGAATGAACAAATGCAGAAGCCAAGGACAGAATAGCAAGAGAGACCAGTAAGAGACTAATTTCTACATGGACCCAAGGAGACAGAGGTGAATATGGAAGTCAAGTAGAGGTAACAGTGGAGTGGTAGGCCTGGGGCATTATGGATAGAACCTCAAGACATAACATCTACAAGTGAATCTATGTTTCTTGGGTGACTCTTACAAAATTGGATGGTGTATGGAAGAATGATGGGAAGGAGGATAGAAGGAGTATGTGAAGTGTCTAAATCAAGTTGAAAGCTAACGGTGAAGGTGAAGATCCTGTGATCTCTCAGGAGGAAAAGAACCTGCAGGGGAGTAGTTAAAGAGGAGGGAGGAAGGTTTGGAAAGAGAAAAAGAGAGGTCTTGTTTTGGTCTTAGGGGATTTGTTACTTGTGAAGATTATTTGTCCTGGCTTGGGAGGAGAGGAGAGAGTTGGAATTCTTGGGGGCAACCAGCACCAATGGAAATGAGAGGACAAGGACACAAGAATAGCTTCTGAGGTAAATGTGGCCAGAAGATAACGAGGAGGAAGGTATAAAGACACATTTTACAGCATAATCAGGGACAGGGAGGGGCAGGTATTAGAGTATCTCACTGTCATGTGGAATTTTTTTTAAAATTGACTGTTAGGGCACAGAGATATTAGAAACAAATGCAGAAAAAAAAAAAACAAAACAAAACCAAAACCAGAAGTAGTAAATAACGTCAGACTACAATGCAATAAAAAAGTCTTTGATTCCAGAACTACAAACAAATGAGGTAGACCTAAATGAAGATTTAACATGAAATCTCAATAATGAGCGGGTCAAAGAACAAATCATAAAAGAAATTATTCTAATTGTAAGACAATAATTATGTAAAAGAAAACTACATTGATGAAATGACATACCAGAAATTCTAGTATGTGTAGATAAAGCAGTTCTCAGAGGAAAAATCGTATTATATTAACAAAATAGAAAAAGAGAGGGTTAAAAAGCTAAATATGCATTTAAAAATTAGAAAGCCAGCAAATAAACACACCTAAAATAAGCATTAGAGGAGATGAAGGGGGTGGGGATTGGGGGAAGGGAGCTCTTGTTGCAAGACTTCAGGTTTTTTGATGAGATGTAAAGTGAGGTCCTCATCTGAGAGGATGGAATAAGAACATGTTATGGGAAAATTGGGAGAGATGATTTCAACAGGAGTAAAACCAAAAGGCATAAAGAAGTTTTTGCTAAATGGATAAGTCTCAGCTTCGTCCTGTAGAAAACAGTAAAGAAGTTGGAAGAGTTTAATTGCAAGCCCCAAGTAATAAGCAGTCTCATTCCTGGGAACACTTGATCACCTTACCTTATATTGCTTACAGTGCTTGTTTCAGAACTTAAAGTTAACAAGACCCTCCAAAGTAATTTAACATGTCCCTGTAGAGCAAAATCAGCATTAGACGAATATACCTAAAACTTTGATGGAAAACATGATTTGAAATTACAAAATGTAAGACAACAAAGATCTCATGCCTGTATATTATAAATATTTTCTTCAAAAAGTCTTTTAAGTATATTAAATATGGTTGGTACTAAACAACATGATAAAAAATTGAAATTTGGTTGTCTTGTGATCGAATATGTGTGTTGATAGACTTAGTGGGCCATTTTGGAATTAGCTATTTGTGTAGAGAGGATAGACTTGTTAGAAATAAAGATTAAACCCGAAGGCATAAAGATGAGAAGACAACATGCTCTACCACTGCTTGTTGAGTCAAATGGTCAACACTTAAAGCTGATGTTTAGACAAATTAGAGACCCTGGTCTCTCATGTTTTTTTAATAAATGCAATAGATACAAAAATCACCAAAACAAGAATGTTAGAAAGAAGCTGAGACACGGTTTCTAGTTGCATATACTTAATCTCCTTACTAAGAAGAGATTCATAAAAGCCAAGGGATTATGTCATCACTAATTTATAATACCAACTTATTGGCAAGAGAATCTATCAACAGTCATTTTTGTGTACCATTTATGACTCAGGTTGTGTTTGATATTGGGGATACAAAGACAAAAACAAAACAGTTCCTGCCCTCAAGCAGCTTATGTTTTATTGAAGAAAAATGGACAGTAAACAATAGAGAAAGATAATTCTGAGCAGTATCACCTCACAAATTATCAAAAAGCTGAGAAGGAAAAATACAAGCCTGGAGAGATCTTACTGAGATCTAGCTAAGAGAAAGGAAGACTGCCAACACAAGAAATATATTTTTATATATACTATTTTCATGGTTGACAATACTAAAATCAGCACATTTGGATTCTATATCGTAAGTATTCAGGGTGTTCTACATGAGAAAGTAGCTGTGGCACTTGAAAAGATTAAGACAAAGCCAAATAGCCTGAAGACATAAAGAAATCTGTGGTGGAGAATATGGAATTTTAAATACACCAATATGTTTGGAGAAGAAAAGTTGCTTCTACCACAAAAATAAAATAAAAGTTACCATAGGAGATAGCAGCAGCTACCTACCCCGAGTTTCTTATTGTTAAAATTGAACTGCCTTGTGGAGTGCATAAAAGACAATCTTCATGGAATCGACTACAATAAACATACTTTCCAGGATGATTTTCTAATTATGTGTATTAGTTTTCATCTTTATTGTCATAATAGAAAGTCCCACCCTTGGAGTCAGAGGACCTGGGTTTTACTCCATATTTTCTGAAACTGACTGTGGGAGGCCCTGGATTGACACATAACACACACTCTCTGTGCCTCACTTGCTTCATCTGCAAAGTGTGGTTGAGAAAAGAGGCTTTACCACCTACCTCACAGAGTTCAATTCAGTAAACTTTTATTGAGTGCCTCCTATGTGCCAGACACTGTGCTAAGCATACAAAAAGAGGTACAAAGCAGTCCCTGCCCTCAGTCTTACGGAGAAGCTTGCAATCTAATGGGGAAGACATGATAAGTACGAAATAATTAAGAGGGGTTGAGAAAGTCTTCCAGTAGGAAGTAGGTTTTTAATTGGGACTTAGAAGCAGTCAAGGAGGTCAGCAGTGGCAGTGGAGAAGTGAGAGCATTTTGGGCATGGGGGACAGCCAGAGAGAAGGCCTGTACTCAAGAGATGGAGTTATGAGGAAAAATGTTTTGTGCAGCTTAAAATACTGTGCAAATGTATATAATCATTATAGCTTGATGAATTTTCTTGGAAAATTTAATATCCCACTGTGCGTGTACTGTTTATTTTTTTAACTGATAAAATGCAGCCTTGAAGATTCAAGAGTTGTCTTCAATATGTTAAATCATACAAGAATCTGACAGGTTCAGCTATGAAAACAACACTTATTCACTAGTTTTAAATGCAAAGATTTAATGACTTCAGGGATATCAAGGCCAAGTGAAAAGATAGACCCTTCTTTTTTAACAAATGGTAAAATCAGAAATATAATGTATTCTTAGTTACAATAAATCTTATATTTTGCTTAACCATTGGAAGTATTGTGCCTTGTTAGTTATATTTTCTATGAGTTTGGGTTTGCAGTATCGACAATTATTTTTTTAAAAATGATTGTATTGTTATACCATTGAGTGTTGCTTTCAAGAAACAAATGAAACAGGGAGATCCTCTTAATGTGTTTGACAGTGTCAAGGAAAAAATACATGTAGTTCAGTTGTACCTCTGGTGCCGATTGATTGTGTTTCTTAAGAAAACGACTCCTAAATGGTCTCTTTGTGGTGTAATACCCTGCAGGCCTGATTCATGGGGTTACTTTGGAAATATAAATGAGACAATTCAACGTGAAAGCATCTTTTAAAATTAAACTTCTAGATTTAAGAGGTTATACATCATTTGCCTCGTTTGCTCTCTGAAGTTTTTTCCTGATATACATACATACATGCATGCATATGTATGGATATGTTTTCAGGGGTGGGGAACCTGCGGCCTTAAAACCTCATCTATTCACATATATACATATACATATATATACATATGTATATACATGTGACCACTTAATGTAGCATAATACATTATACATAGGTGGAAAAATATTTAACACATTTGATAAGATTTTTCACTTTTCAAATTGATAGTGTTTTTGTAATCTTTGCTTCGAGAATTGGAGGTATTTTTAATGTCTGTCTATCTTCCTAGGTTGAACTTTTCCATAAGGATATTGAATATTTTGAAGAAGGATTTAAGACAGACTCATTAACAGATATAACACAAGTCAGCCTGTATGAATATTTTCATATTTCTCCTATCAAGGTTTGTCAAAACTCATGTTCCGATTGTTATTACAGATTGTTATTAATGATAAACTAGAAGCCATCATTTCAGTGCAAATCCATATAGTTAGACAAAAAAATTTTTGTGGGTGCAATAATTTTAAATTATGCTCTTTAGCCAATAATATGTAGAGAGCTTGAGATAAATCATAGGATCTCTGAGTTGGAAGTGACCTCAGAGGTTTTCTAGTCCAGCACGTTCCTAAACAAGAGTCCCTTCCTGATAATAATTACTGATAAAAGGTCATCCAGCTTCTGAATGAAGACCTCTAGTGAAGGAAGAGCCTTCCAGTGCAGCTGATTGCACTTTTAGATAGATTAAGTATAAGGAAATTTTTCCTTAAATCAAGCCTAGGTTTGCCTTTATGCAACTTCCAGTGATTATTTCTTTTCAATTTATTTATTTATTTATTTATTTATTTATTTATTTATTTGTTTGTTTGTTTATTTATTTATTTATTTATTTATTTTTTTGCCTTCTGGGGCCTAGCAGAATAAGTTTAAATCTTTAACACCACAGCTCCACAATTACTTGAAAACGTGCCCCATAAGTTTTCTTTTCTCTGGATTATGTATCTCCAGTTTTTTTATTCCTTATATGGCAGCATCTCAAGGTTCTTCACCATCCTGGTTGCCCTTCTCTAGATTTTGTCCAATTTATTCTTAAATGCCCTCCTGTTTCCTAAAATATGTTGCCCAGAATTGAATATAGCATTAGCTGTGATCTGAACTAAGCTATTGTCTTCCTAGTCCTTGACATTATTTTGGGGGGCTTGCATATCCCACTGTTGCCTCATATTGAGCTTATAGTCCATTGAAAGATCAAAATCTTTTTTTTTAATTTAACCATTCTAGACATATCTAATGGATATTGTACTTGTGAAGTTGATCTTTTGAAGCCAAGCGTATGATTTTTAAAAAATTTTTACTTTTAAAATTTCACTTTAGTAAGTGCAGTACAACATTCTAGCCTGTAAATATCTCCTTGGATCATAACTTTGTTGTTCATGTCAGTTATACTTCCCAACTTTGTTTTCTGAAAATTTAATAAGCATCTTATTACTCAGTTTTCATATTTGCAAAATCATTTTTCAGAAGGTAGGCAAATGTCATTGAAGCATAATTTATGTGTAAATGGCCAGTGCTTTGTTTATCTATAATATAGTCCTCAATTATATAACATTTTTCACTTTTTTTCACATGGCTAAACATTCAGAAAAATATAATTGTGCATTTATAATATTTGACATATTTAGCATCGGAAATGTTGGATTAAATAAATATAATTACTGAACTCAAGAATAATAAATTCATAACAAGCTTTAGTTCACCGTTTTAAAATTTTTATGTTTATAAAGATCTTTGTTGAAGCAGCTTGGTGACGTTGTGGAGCGAATGCTGGATTTGCAGTCAGGGAATCCTGAGTTCAAATCTTGCCTCAGACAGTTACTAGCTGTGGGATTCTGAGCAAATTACGTAACCTCTCTAAGTATCACTTTCCTCATTTGAAACTTTTATATAGGAATATAGCTATAGATATAGAAATATATGTAGCACCAACTTCAAAGAGTGAGGACCAAGTGAAATGCAAAATAAGTAAAGCATTTTGTAAACATAATTACCATAAAATCCAAAAGCCCGTTTGAAAATTTTAATTATATGATTGTTAACCTAGTTTCCTAATATAAACACATTTGCAGTGATCTAAGACTTATATTTAGTTGTAGGACATATAATTTTTCTTCAGTTTTTTTACAATTAATTTGAACAAGTAAAATTTATCAGAAGTTAAAATCTTTATTCTGAATAGGATTAAAGCATTTATTTCTGTTTATTTAAGTTTTGTTTTCTCAGATTCTCATTGAATTTAGTAGGAGGAACTTTTCTTCTACATCCATTCCAAAGTGAAAAGTAATAATGTCAATGTTTAGATTTTGAGATCTTTAATAATTAAATACTTACCAAGTTAAAGAAGAATTTAATAGCTTGTTTATGTTATTTATAAATGATGGTTAAAGTGATATTTTAACATAAAGGCACATGGAAATATTGAGCTGCAACTGGGAAAGCATTTTCTACTTATGTATTTCTTTCTTTTTAGTTGCACTTGAGTGTTTCACTGAGTTCGGGTAGAGATGATGGTAAAGATACAGCACAACAAGGAGGACTGATTCCAGTTCATTCAATAAATCTCTTGCTGAAGAGTATTGGTGCCACTCTTACAGATGTTCAAGATGTAGTATTTAAGTATGTAACTCTACAGAATTTTAGATCTATAGTAGATCAATAATTCTAACTTCATAAACAATTGAATAACTGAAGGAACCATCCTTTCCCTTGAATAGATTGCAGTCTAATGTCAAATGAATATATGGCCTCTGTGTATGTTAAAATTTACACATGTGTATACACACATACTGTTGGTATAGATAAATACTTGGCTTAATTATAGGAAATAGGAACTATGCACATTGAAGCAAAGTATAAGTCTGGTACCTTTCTAACCTTCTCAGAGAAGATTTTTTTGAAGGATCTGTGTGCTCTGCCATGGTTTATGAAAAATGGGAGACATGTGGCTTAGTGATTGAGCAAACAAAGGCTATTCCAAATATTAGTGAAGGAAGAATGAATTTTGCAAATAGTGAGTGCATTAATCCAAATGAAATGTCAGAAGCAGGAAATGTGATGGCTAGATTAAAGTAGTGAAGTAAATGCATTTTTTGCATTTTGAAGGAGGTAGTCAAAGGTATGAACTGTGATTATATGTGTGAAGTGATAGTAGTAATTGACATATTTGACTAAGGAAATACTAAATTTTAAAGAGAATACAAATGATATGCTGGGGTAGCATTTAGGAAAGATTAATGAGAAGTAATAATAGTTAATGCAAAAGATGGTAAGAATTGGATGTATGGTAAAAAAACTGTAGAAAGATTAGAAAACTAGAATCAGGAATTTGTGATTAAAATGGTATAAATGTAAATGAAACAAATTTGAAAGAAAAAATTGTGAGAGGAGTTGAATGAATGACATGTGACTGTTGAAATAACAGCTTTTGAGTCTTTAAATTTTTTTCTTTTTTAATTTCAGGCTGGCGTTTTTTGAACTTAACTATCAGTTCCATACGACAACTGAACTACAGTCTGAAGTCATAAGGCATTATTCAAAACAGGTTGGTCTGAGATTGTATTATAAAGGGGAAGGAAAGGACATACAGTCTAGTAAAATCATGCACTAAATATGAAAAATTTACCATTCCACTCAAATATATGTACACACAATTAGGTGCCTACTATATCAGGCACTGTGCTAATCATTGGGGATACAAAAAGAGGCAAAATGATAGTCCCTGCCCTCGGGGAACTCACACATACACACTGTAACCTACCTTTTTGTTTAGAAAGACAGTAAGCATTTTTCAGTAATTATTTAGAAAAGCAAATGACATATAAATAGATATTTTAAATGTGCTTTGAATTTTAAATTGACTTGAAATAGTCCATGTTACTATTTTTTATTACAGAAATTTTATTTCATGACATTTCTGTAGCACTTAGCAACATAATATTAGGGTGCTTCTTTTTTTTTTTATCAGTTAGTTTTCAACATTGATTTTCACAAGAGTTTGAATTACAAATTTTCTCCCCATTTCTACCCTCCCCCCCACTCCAAGATGGTGTATATTCTGGTTGCCCTGTTCCCCAGTCAGCCCTCCCCTTCGTCACCCACTCCCCTCCCATCTCCCTTTCCCTTCCTTTCTTGTAGGGCAAGATAAATTTCTATGCCCCATTGCCTGTGTATCTTATTTTCTAGTTGCATGCAAAAACTTTTTTGTTGTTGTTGTTTTTGAACATCTGTTTTTAAAACTTTGAGTTCCAAATTCTCTCCCCTCTTCCCTTCCCACCCACCCTCCCTAAGAAGTCAAGCAATTCAACATAGGCCACATGTGTATCATTATGTATAACCCTTCCACAATACTCATGTTGTGAAAGACCAACTATATTTTGCTCCTTCCTAGCCTATCCCTCTCTATTGAATTTTCTCCCTTGGCCCTGTCCCCCTTCGAAAATGTTTGTTTTTGATTGCCTCCACCCCCATCTGCCCTCCCCTCCATCATCCCCCCCCCCCTTTTTTATCTTCTTCCTCCTTTTTTCCTGTGGGGTAAGATACCCAATTGAGTATGTATGGTATTCCCTCCTCAGGTCAAACCCAATGAGAGCGAGATTCACTCATTCCCCCTCACCTGCCTTCTCTTCTCTTCCCACAGAACTGCTTTTTCTTGCCACTTTTATGCGAGACAATTTACCCCATTCTATCTCTCCCTATCTCCCTCTCTCAATATATTCCTCTCTCATCCCTTAATTTGATTTTATTTCTTTTAGATATCTTCCCTTTATCTTCAACTCACCCTGTGCCCTCTCTCTCTCTCTCTCTAGATATGTATATACACATACATATATACATACATACACACTCATATATACCTACACACACACACATATATATATCTGTATATGTATGTGTATATATATGTATATATGTGTGTGTGTATATATGTGTGTATATATACATACATACATATATATGTATGTGTATATATGTATATATGCATATTCCCTTCAGCTACCCTAACACCAAGGTCCCATGAATCACACACATCATCTTTCCATGCAGGAATGTAAACAAAACAGTTCAACTTTAGTAAGTCCCTTGCAATTTCTTTTTCTTGTTCTTTTTCTTGATTACCTTTTCATGCTTCTCTTGATTTTTGTGTTTGAAAGTCAGATTTTCTATTCAGCTCTGGTCTTTTCACTGACAAAGCTTGAAAGTCCTCTATTTTATTAAAAGTCCATATTTTGCCTTGGAGCATGATACTCAGTTTTGCTGGGTAGGTGATTCTAGGTTTTAATCCTAGCTCCATTGACCTCCGGAATATTGTATTCCAAGCCCTTCGATCTCTTAATGTAGAAGCTGCCAGATCTTGGGTTATTCTGATTGGGTTTCCACAATACTCAAATTGTTTCTTTCTGGCTGCTTGCAGTATTTTCTCCTTGACCTGGGAGCTCTGGAATTTGGCCACAATGTTCCTAGGAGATTTCTTTTGGGTATCTATTTGAGGAGGCGATTGGTGGATTCTTTCAATTTCTATTTTGCCCTGTGGCTCTAGAATATCAGGGCAGTTCTCCTTGATAATTTCTTGAAAGATGATATCTAGGCTCTTTTTTTGATCATGGCTTTCAGGTAGTCCAATAATTTTTAAATGATCTCTCCTGGATCTATTTTCCAGGTCAGTGGTTTTTCCAATGAGATATTTCACATTTTCTTCCATTTTTTCATTCCTTTGGATCTGTGTTATAATATCCTGATTTCTCATCAAGTCACTAGCTTTCACTTGCTCCAGTCTAATTTTTAAGGTAGTATTTTCTTCAGTGGCTTTTTGGAGCTCTTTTGCCATTTGAGTTAGTCTATTTTTTAAGGTGTTGTTTTCTTCAGTATATTTTTCAGCATTTTTTTGGGTCTCCTTTAGCAGGTCATTGACTTGTTTTTCATGGTTTTCTCGCATCCTTCTCATTTCTCTTCCCAATTTTTCCTCTACTTCTCTAACTTGCTTTTCCAACTCCTTTTTGAGCTCTTCCATGGCCTGAGACCAGTTCATGTTTTTCTTGGAGGCTTTTGTTGTAGGCTCTTTGACTTTGTTGACTTCTTCTGGCTGTATGTTTTGGTTTTCTTTGTCACCAAAGAAAGATTCCAAAGTCTGAGACTGAATCTGGGTGTGTTTTCGCTGCCTGGCCATATTCCCAGCCAACTGACTTGACCCTTGAGTTTTTCAGTGGGGTATGACTGCTTGCAGAGTAAAGACTACTATGTTCCAAGCTTGGGGGGATGCGCTGTTGATTTCAGAGCTCTTAACAGCCAGCTCTGCCACACCAGGACTCCTCTTTCCCCAAGAACCCCCAACCCGGACTGGACTTAGATCTTCATCAGGCTCTGCACTCCTGCTCTGATCTGCCACTTAATTCCTCCCACCAGGTGGGCCTGGGGCTGGAAGCAACTGCAGCTGTAGTTCTGTAGCTGCCCACCTCCACTGCCCCCGGGGCAGTGGCCAATCAGGGAACTCCTTCTTACACTCTGTCCCCAGCAGCTTTTCCCACTAACCTTCTCTGTTGTCTTTGGTGTTTGTGGGTTGAGAAGTCTGGTAACTGCTGCAGCTCACTGATTCAGGGCGCTAGGGCACGCTCCGCCTGGCTCCTGGTCTGGTTGGTCCGCACTGCTCAGGCTGGGCTCTGCTCCGCTCCCCTCCCAGCTCCCAGCTCTGTGCAGGATAGACCTCACCCAGAGACCATCCAGGCTGTCCTGGGCTGGAGCCCTGCTTCCCTCTCCTGTTTTGTGGGTTCTGCAGTTCTAGAATTGGTTCAGAGTCACCTTTTATAGGTTTTTGGAGGGGCTTGGCAGGGAGCTTATGGTAGTCCCTGCTTTTCAGCCACCATCTTGGCTCCACCCCTCGAGGGTGCTTCTTAAAAGCTAAAGATGTTGGCATAGAAGAGGAAAATACTAGGTTTTTCGAAAAAAATAATAGAGGCAGATATTAATTGAATTAAAAAACTTGGGCCATTTATGTATTTTTTAACTACCATATTTTACTTGCTTCCTCTAGGCCATTAAGCAAATGTATGTTCTTATTCTCGGACTTGAAGTTTTAGGAAATCCATTTGGCTTAATTCGAGAATTTTCTGAAGGAGTAGAAGCATTTTTCTATGAACCATATCATGTGAGTTAGTCTTCCTTTGGTAATATTATACTAATTATTAGTATCAGTAGCACCTACCTCCTAAAATTGTTGCCAAGATACCATAAGATAATGATTATAAGGTGCTTTGTTAACCTTAAAGTGCTATATAAATGATAGTTGTTATTATCATTATTATTCTAAGAGACTAACCACCATAATAAATGTAGCAATACTGTTGGAAACAAATGAACTAAAGGGGCTCTCTTTGCCAATGATTTGTTTATTTTGTTGCTAAAAGAAAGTTAAGGGCCACCGTTTCTGAAAAAGAGATAACCGAAATTTTAACTAATAATTTTAAGAGTTTCAAGCATTTGTGTTAGGTTGCAAAATACTTTGTTTTAAAATTACAAGGGCATAAAGGAAAGACTCATATAAATGCCAAGTTAAAGACATCTAAACTAAATCCTGTAATATTAATGACTCTTTTTTTGTTTTGAAAAGCGATCATTTTAAATTTTATTGTCTGTTAGGATGTCAACATTTAAATCCTCTTTAAACGTCAGATCCCTTTTTGATGGTAAATATATTAAAATAGTTCACTCATAATAAAGTTTATACTAGGCTTTTTTTGGATCTATAGTCTTGTTGCTTATATAAGAAAAACTGTATACTTTGACAATGTTTAAATATATTTTAATGTATATGCGTATGTGTATCTGTGTAAAATTATATTTATCCAATTCATCATCATAATAATAAATTATTATTCTCACAAAGTCTGTTGTTTTAAAACAATATTTTAAATAAGTTAAGCATCTGTTGTTATAATTTTGCTCATACAATATTTTCAGAAACTGTAGCACCATTGTTATGTTTAGACCATGTGCTAATGTAAATGATTTTTTAAAATCATTGTAAAATTGGGCTCAATAGTTCTTTTCTTTGTATTTCTATTTTGTACTATTTGGTGCTAACTTTCTGCATTTGGGGGAATAATACATTTTTAAAAGTATTTATTTCATTATTCAGAGTTACAGTAATTATTACACCTAATTGTTTTGTTAGTCTCAAATGACTTTTTATGTTAACCACCATTTTTGTATGTCTTTTACTATTCTTTGTGAATTTCTTAATTATTGTCTGCTGTTTTATTATGCCTTATAGTTTCTGCTTCCAGACCAATAGTTAATTCATCTGATGAATCATATTAAATAACTTAGCTTTGATGTCAGGAAAGAACTACCTAACAATTAAGTCTGTCTAATCTCTGATAGTTGTACGCTAAGCATATCTCTCATACCTTACTGAATCCATTACCTGAGCTTATGTATAATTTATAAATTAAATAGGCCATAGCATGTTATACATTGTGTTAGAAGCATTGTTTAGCCCCAAATCAATTTCATTGTAAATTCTACTGTTAATAGAACTTTTAATTGTGAATTTTATTTTTGTCTTTAAGGGAGCCATCCAGGGTCCTGAAGAATTTGTAGAGGGCATGGCATTAGGACTTAAAGCACTAGTTGGAGGAGCTGTTGGTAAGCAATTATCATGATGTTGAGGACCTTTTGCAATAATATGTGCTAGAATAGTATGTTATTTTATTCTATATATATATTCTATAATATATTCTAATTTCTATTAGGTGGACTGGCAGGTGCTGCCTCTAAAATAACTAATGCTATGGCTAAAGGTGTAGCAGCCATGACTATGGATGAAGATTACCAGCAGAAGAGAAGAGAGGCCATGAATAAACAACCTGCGGGTCTTAGAGAAGGCATCACACGTGGAGGAAAAGGCTTAGTTTCTGTAAGAAGAACTTCTGAGGAAGTTCTTGCAACTTCTCAGTTGTTCATATTCTACTGTTAATAAGGAAAATATGCCCATGAACCTCATACCCCATAGGATTATTTTAAAACCTGAAGAGCAGTAGAAAGTGATACATACATATAAGTATGCAAATCTAGTGCTTTAATATCTTCAAAGGCAGGTAGAATAGAGAATAGAGATTTAAGCAAAATAACCAGACAAGGTAATTACTATGTATAGACTGCACAAAGCTAAATTATTTTCTGGAAATCCACAATTAAAGTTTTGTGTTTGAAGACATCTATGCAAAAATATTGTTGATTTTTAATTTTTTTTTCATCTAGGGTTTTGTAAGTGGGATAACAGGAATAGTGACTAAGCCAATCAAAGGTAAATACATTTCCTTCAAGTCATACATAACTAGCAAAATTCCTGTTGAGATAATTTTCATCCTATTCATTCTAATTATGTTACTTTTTTCTAGGAGCCCAAAAAGAAGGAGCAGCAGGGTTCTTTAAGGGTGTTGGGAAAGGATTAGTTGGAGCAGTGGCAAGGCCAACAGGAGGAATTATCGATATGGCTAGTAGCACCTTTCAGGGAATTAAAAGGTAAATCCCATTCAACATAAGATAGAATGAAGTACATATTAACAGCTAGAAAGTGGATAAAGCACTCGTTTGGATCATGGCAGTGAGCTGTGCTCTAGTCCTAACTAGTCCTAACCTTCTAGTTTAGCTGATTATCTGGCAGGGTGAAAGTAGCTTAACTTCTCCTTAGTTCCAATATACTTGTCTGGAAAGTAAAGGCAGCTGAACAAAGTGATGGCTAGGTACTTTGTAGCCTGAAAATTCTGTAATGAAAATACTCTGTGTAACTTTTGTACATATTAATACGCAACAATTCTGTCAGGTAGGTTGTACAAATATTAATTCCCCTCATTTTATAGGTTACTTTTGTACTTGAGTGTACCAGTGATCTCACTGAAGCCTTAAGAGTTCTAACCTGGTGTACATTGTCTACCCCCTCCATTTCCTGTGTGATGCTTGTCCACATTTTTGCACTGATCCTCCATAAACATTTTACCATAGTAACCAGTACATTCGATAGACTGTCTGATGGATTAATTAGTCCTTTAGGTCTTTTAACAATTCTTGGTATCAGCATAGCACTTAGGTAGTCAGTCATTCCTTACTCTTGCTATAAAGGCAACGTGTCTCCTTTTTTGATCATATATTTCTTTAATGTCTTTTTTATTAGTTTCATTTTTTAATGAGCATTTATTTTCTCTTTCCCACTTTCTTCTCACTCACTGAAAAAAAGAAAACAAAAAACCTTTATAACAAATATGCATAATCATGTGAAACAAATTCCAACAGTGGACCACGCCCAAAAATAAAAATGTCATCCTGCACCTTAAGGTGGCGAATGCAAAGTACAGAATTAGAGACATATATTTTTGGACATAGCTATTGTTTCAACTATTCGGCTAGCAGCTGCCGTGGGCGTGAAAGACCAACACAAGCCCGACAGCGAGGTCACTGCCAGCACAGGTTCTTTTGATCTGCTTTACTAAGGAAAGCAACGTTAAGAGTTTGATAGTCTTATTTCAGTCCAGCATACAAATATCAGGGGAAAAAGTCAGCACCCTGAACTTCAGAGCAAATACAAACAAATTACAAACATACATTATGAACAGACCAAATACAATTCATAGTTGCCAAGAAACCATCAACATCTGGGTGAGCCGTGAGGCTCTTAGAGCAGCTGCCCAGAGTCCCACACCTCCAGGAGTGAGAGCCTCTAGCAAATAGCTGTGTTCTCTCTTTTTATACACTCTTTAGCTGTCATCAGACGTCATCTGAGCGACCAGAACTCAGGCTCCTACTATTGGCTCTGGTCTTAGCAACTCCCCTTAGGTCCCTGAGGGCTTCACGCCCACATAGGCTTAGCACCTAGTAGATAGGGGTTTGGGCCTGGGGCTTTGTACCTAGTAAGGCTCAATCAAAGACAATTAATTTATCATTCTAAAACAGTAAAAAAAAGTCCCAACTTAATTAATATTACAGCCATGTGTAACAACAACATGGCTAGCAGCTGTTATAGGGATGTATGACCCAACAATAGCTGCCAGCACAGGTTCTTTGATTTGCTTTTCTAAGAAAAGCTACTTTAAGTGGTTTATAGTATCACTTTAATCAAATATACATGTATCATTCATTTAGTTCAGGAGGAAAATCCAGCACCCTGAACTTCAGAGCAAATACAAACAGATATTACAGAGACAATATAAACAGAGCAAATAACACAATTCAACAGATGGGCTTTGTTTGATCAAGACATCACATATATAGTTACCAAAAAGAGATGCACCAACATCTGGGTTTTTTCAAAGCTGGGGCAGGGAGTGCTCTTAACAACAGCTGCCCAGATTCTCTCTAGTCAGATCACACAACACTTTCACAGTGAGCGAGAGCATCAAAACAAAATGCTAACCTCTAAGTTTTATATACCCTTCTTAGGGCCCAAAGACTTCACACCTAAACAGCAAAAGGGCTGGGCCTGCGGCTTAGCACCTAGCAAGACTTAATGGAAGGCACTTGATTACTTTAGCCTTCTAAAAGAGAAAACAGTAAAAAAAGTCCTACCCTACTTACATTATACTCTACCCCTTCCAGGATCCTTGGCCTTAGATCTAAATCTAATCCAATCTAAATGACCATGGGCCCTGGAACAAATAGAGGCATTATACGTGTGATCCCATCAGGGAACTAAAGGATAACATTCATAGCAACTTAACAAAACATATCGTTCAGTATCATTTCCCAAAATACTTGTTTACAAACTAGGTCACACCGCCATTGCAGGCTTCCTCGTGGTGCCCTCAGTGAGTCTTTCACCCCCACAGTAGCTGCTGGCCACATTGTTTTTACGCCATTGTTGGAAAGTAAGGGAGTTAGCATGTTACATTATTGGTCCCCTTGAATCACAACTGATCCTTGCATTGATCAGCCATCTGAAGTTTTTCTAAGTTGTCTGTCATTTCTTTTGTCACAACAGTATTCCATTACATTTATATTCCATAATTTGTTCGGCCATTCCTCATTGATGGGCTGCTTAGTTTCCAGTGATTTGCTGCTACAAAAAGAGACAATATAAATATTTTTAAACATATAGATTCTTTTCCTCGTTCTTCTCTTTGCTGTATAAACTGAGTAGTGATACTGTGGGATTGAAGGATATGCAGTATAATGATGTTTAGGATATAGTTCAAAATTGCTTTCCAGAATGGCTGAACCAGTTCACAGTTGTTCTACCAATAGTGCATTGACGTGCCTATTTTCCTCTAGCCCCTCCAACTTTTTACAGTTTTGTCAGTTTTTCGAATCTAATAGTTGTGAAGTGGCATTTCAGAGTTACTTTAATGTTAATTTCTCTGATCAATTTAAAATATTTTTACCTGGTTATTAATAACTTGGATTTCTTCCTTTAAAAGCTGCCCATCCATATCCTGTGCAAGATGTCTTGAAGTTTGGCTTTCACTAACTGGCCAACAGTAGGTCCCAGCCCAGGCCTCACTTGGTCATTGTTCGGGCTCTGGTGGCTCAGAGCAAGTGTAAATAGTAATTGTTTCAGTTTTAGCTAGAAACCCTGAGGGTCTTCCCCTACTAGATTTTTTTTTTTTTGACTAGGTAAAAGAAGCCATTCTTTGCATCATTTTTTTACCTAGCCTTAATCACTGAATGGTCATTGCCTCAGTCAAACTGAGTCCTAGGAAAGATCTTAGCTTATAAAGGCCAAGGTTCCTCATTGCATCCAGGGTGATCTCCAGTGGTCCTGTTCTGTATCTTGCCACTGGACCCAGATGGCTCCAGAGGAGAAAGTGAGGCTAGTTTGCCTAGCCCTGCCTCACTTAAATCTAATTCACTTGCAAGTCTTGCATTATGTTCCTGATGTCATGATCCTCCTCGAGAATGAAGGACAAACAACAATCCATATCCTGTGACCATTTATCAATTGGTAAATTTTAAAAACAAGTTTGTTAATATCTTTTATTTTTATTTAACCTAGAATTGCTCCTACATCCCACCCTCTTACACTTCCATAAAAGATTTTTTTAAGAAAAAGAAAATGGAAAATAAAACAGAAAAATTGATCAATATACTGAAAAAACTAAAAATGTATGCAGTGTTACACACTTCTGCAAAGGAGTAAACAGAAGTGTCTGCTTGTATTTGTTCTTTGGGGTCGTGATTGTTCTTTATGATTTTGTAGCATTTTTTATTGTTTTGCAGTTATTATTCTTTTCATAGACATTTATAGTCATGTATTTTTATTTCCTGCCTCTGGTTACTTAACTTTGCATCAGTTCATATAAATCTTAACATGCTTCTGTGTAATAAAATTGCTGGCATTTATATAGTGCTTTAAGGTATATACTTTAGTGCTTTTATATAGTGCTTAAGGTATATACCTTATAGTTAAGGTATAGTTAAGGTATATACTAACTCATTTTAAATAATATTCATCATTTCTTTCTTTAAAGCAATTCTGGCTCCTCTTGTCTTTTTATTGATTTCTGGGCCCAGTAGTCCCATTTTCTATCTGTCATGCCAGACAGACACAGATTAGGCTGCCATTCCAGTAGTATACCAAAATCACATTGTCAATCAACAAATATTAAGTGCTTGCTTTGTTCCAGGCAAAGCCTGGGGATACAAAGAAAAGTAAAAATAGAATCTACCCTCAACTCATCTTTTAAGGGGGCATGGAAATAGCAAGGTTAATACAGAATCTCTACCAAACAAATGGATTTGGAGTCAGATGACCTTGGTTCAGATCCTGCTCTGCTACCGATTGTACTGCCTGTGCCCTTTGGGAAACCGCTTAACCTCTGAGCTTAAGTTCCCTCTACTTCTAAGTTCCCCTAAGTTCCTCTGTTAATGAGGGAATTGGCTTAGATGATCTCTGAATCTCTTTAGTATCTTAAGTCTACGACTCTATGATCTCCCTCCTTCAACTTTTGTCAGTGTTTGTCCAGTTAACTTGTACTATAATCTGATGTTGTTCTTGACTTCCATGTGTGTCTACTTGGCAAGGACAGCAACTGATTTGTGGCTAAAGAAACTTATAAGTTCTTTTGACCCCCTGTGTTGGTAAGCAAAATGGGCTCCTTAGCACTTAGTTCAACAAGTGCCCTTGAAGAGTTTGGCTTTTGTTTGCTTTGAGTAATTCAGTGTATTTCATTGAGACTTACTAGGTGCAAAGCCCTAGGCCCAAACCCCTATTAGGTGTTAACCTCATCTATGTGGATGTGAACCTCCCAGGGTCCTAAGGGGGGGCGCCAACTCAAGAACCAATCACCAGAGCCTAAGTTCTGGTCATTCAGACGATGCTTGATGATGTCAAAAACTCTATAAATGAGAGAAGACAGCTTGGAGATTGAGACTTGTTGCAGCCAGAGACAGCTACAGCCAAAGCTGAAGATGCAGGAGCTCCTGGTAGCAGGGCTGACCCACGTGTGGACCGAGGAGTGCTGAGCAAGGGCTTGAGGCCAGTGGGTAATCTTCTTACTGGAGGGGGGAAGCATGAATATGATTTGGTTTAATGCCATCATGTTTTTCTGTGGCTTCCTGGTTACTCTTGTGAGGCGGACTTATTGGGCCTGGAAGCTCTTGATCAAGATATCAAAATGGGGATGCTGGTTCGTGGGTCTGCTACTTTGAAGCTTGAATAAATGCTTTAATTCTTCTGCCTTCTACTTAGGGAATTCCTTATATCCTGCGGTTCTGAACCATTCAGACATGTGTATGATTCTCTTTGAAATCATAAATTCTGCCTTCCTAATACACCCCAACATTCTGGAGATGGTAATATGAGGTAGTTTTGTCCAAGAGATGGTGAGAACCCTCTAGATATTTACTTTTACCCATTTTCTATTCTTCAGCTTTAACAAATTGTTTAAATAAGCCATGTTAGACCTATACTATTGGACATAATGTTTTCTTACATTCTTCATTTCTTCTATTCTGGTATTGATTTTGCTCTTTGCTCTTTGCTCCAATTAGTCTCTGTTTGGTCTGAACAAAGACCCATTAATGCTGAAGTGACTGCCATGTCTTTCCCAGTTATTTCTTGTCTTTTAAGATAATCTCTTTCCCTGGCTTACACGGTGAGGGGATCTAGCAGCAGATCAGAGCAGGAATGCAAGGAGGGCTTTCTGGTCACAAAGGCAGATTCTCTTGCTCTGCCCTGCTTGGATCTGAATTGCGGTCCTGGTTGGCGGTTCTTGGGGGAGGAGGAGCACTGCTGTGACAGAGACTAGGGGGACGGTGGAGAAGAAGTAGCTCTGAAAACAGCAGTGCTTGGACCCTAAAGCTTGGGACAAAGTACTTTCTACTCTACAAGCAGTCATATCCTGACAAAAAGCTCAAGGGTCAAGTAGTTGGCTGGGAATGTGGCCAAGCAGCGAAAATGGACTCAGACTCAAACTCCAGATTCCTTTTTTGGTGAAAAGAAGATCAAATCATACAGCCAGTCAACAGAGTCATAGAGCCTCTGGCAAAAGCCTCCAAGAAAGATATGAATTGGTCTCAGGCCACGGAAGAGCTCAAAAAGGATTTGGAAAAGCAAGTAATAGAGGTAGAGGAAAAATTGGGACAAGAAGTGAGAGTGATGCAAGAAAAACAAGTCAATGACTTACTAAAAGAGACCCAAAAAAATACTGAAGAAAATAACACCTTAAAGAATAGACTAACCCAAATGGCAAAAGAGTTCCAAAAAGCCAATGAGGAGAAGAATGCCTTGAAAGGAAGAATTAGCCAAATGGAAAAGGAGGTCCCAAAGACCACTGAAGAAAATACCACCTTAAAAATTAGATTGGAGCAAGTGGAAGCTAGTGACTTTATGAGAAATCAAGATAATATAAAACAGAACCAAAGGAATGAAAAAATGGAAGACAATGTGAAATATCTCATTGGAAAAATCTCTGTCCTGGAGAATAGATCCAGGAGAGATAATTTAAAAATTATTGGACTACCTGAAAGCCATGATCAAAAAAAAGAGCCTAGATATCATCTTTCAAGAAATTATCAAGGAGAACTGCCCTGATATTCTAGAGCCACAGGGTAAAATAGAAATTGAAAGAATCCACAGATCGCCTCCTCAAATAGATCCCCAAAAGAAAACTGTTAGGAATATTGTCGCCAAATTCCAGAGTTTCCAGTTCAAAGAGAAAATACTGCAAGCAGCCAGAAAGAAACAATTTGAGTATTGTGGAAACATAGTCAGAATATCCCAAGATCTAGCAGCTTCTACATTAAGGGATCAAAGAGCTTGGAATGTGATATTCTGGAGGTCAAAGGAGCTAGGATTAAAACCAAGAGTCACCTATACAGCAAAACTGAGTATCATGATCTAATGTAAAATATGGATTTTCAATAAAACTGAGGATTTTCAAGCTTTCTCAGTGAAAAGACCAGAGCTGAATAGAAAATGTGACTTTCAGACACATGAATCAAAAGAAGTATCAAAAGGTAAACAAGAAAGAGAAATCACAAGGGACTTACTAAAGTTGAACTGTTTTGTTTACATTCCTACATGGAAAGATGATGTGTATAATTATTGAGACCTCAGTATTAGGGTAGCTGAAGGGAATGTACACACACACACACATTATATATATAGAGAGAGAGAGAGACAGAGGGCACGGGGTGAGTTGAACATGAAGGAGTGATATCTAAAAAAAAAAAACTCAAATTATCAAATTAAGGGATGAGAGAGGAATATATTGAGAGAGGGAGAGAGGGAGATATAGAATGGGATAAATTATCTCGCATAAAAGTGGCAAGAAAAATCTGTTCAGTTGGGAGGGAAGAGGGGGCAGGTGAAGGGGAATGAGTGAATCTTGCTTTCATCAGATTTGAACTGAGGAGGGAACAACATACACACTCAATTGTGTATCTTACCCCACAGGAAAGAAGGAGGAAGGAGATAAAAAGGGGGGATGATAGAAAGGAGGGCAGATAGAGGGAGGAGGTAATCAAAAGCAAACACTTTTGAAAAAGGAATAAAGGGGGATAGGATAGGCAGGAGCAAAATATGGTTAGTTTTTCACAACAGCATGAGTATTGTGGAAGGGTTTTGCATAATGATACACATGTGGCCTATGTTGAATTGCTTGCCTTCCTTAGGCAGGGTGGGTGGGGAGGGAAGAGGGTAGAGAATTTGGAACTCAAAGTTTTAAAAGAAGATGTTCAAAAAAAAAGTTTTTGCATGCAACTAGGAAATAAGATATACAGGCAATGGGGCATAAACCTCTGTGTTGCCCTACAAGAAAGTAAGGGAAAAGGGGATGGGGGGGAGTGGGGTGACAGAAGGGAGGGCTGACTGGGGAACAGAGCAATCAGAATATATGCCATCTTGGAGTGAGGGGGAGGGTAGAAATGGGGAGAAAATTTGTAATTCAAACTCTTGTGAAAATTAATGCTGAAAACTAAAAATATTAAATAAATAATGATTTGAAAAAAAGACCAGAGCTGAATAGAAAATTTGACTTTGAAATACAAGAATCAAGAGAAGCATAAAAAGGTAAACAAGAAAGAGAATTCATAAGGGACTTAGTAAAGTTGAACTGTTATGTTTACATTCCTACGTGGAAAGAGGATGTGTGTAATTCAGGATACTTTCTCAGTATTAGGGGAGTTGAAGGGAATAGACAGAGGTCACAGAATGAGTTGAATATGAAGGGATGATATCTAAAAGATGAAATAAACTTAAGGGGTAAGAAAGGAATATATTGAGAGAGGGAGAAAGGGAGAGATAGAATGGGGTAAATTATGTCACATAAAAGTGACAAGATAAAGCAGTTCTGTAATAAGGGAAGAGGGGGCAGGTGAGGGGGAATGAATAAGTCTTGCTCTCATCGGATTCACCTTGAGGGGGGAGTAACATACACACTCAATTGGGTATCTTACCCTACAGGAAAGTAAGGGGAAGGGGAAAAAAGGGGGGGATGATAGAAGGAAGGGCAGATAGGGGGAGGAGGTAATCAAAAGGAAACACTTTCGAAAAGGGACAGAGTCAAGGGAGAAAATTGAATAAAGGGGGACAGGATAGGAGGGAAGGAAATAGCATTTCACAACATGAGTGTTGTGGAAGTGTTTTACATAGTGATACATGTGTGATCTATGTTGAATTGCTTGCCTTCCTAGGGAGGGTGTGTGGGAACGGAAGAGGGGAGAGAATTTGGAACTCAAAGTTTTAAAAGCAGATGCTTAAAAGTTGTTTTAGCATGCAACTGAGAAATAAGATATATAGGGAATGGGGCATAAAAATCTATCCTGCCCTACAAGAAAGTAAGGGGAAAAGGGATGCTTTTTTTTTTTTTATTCCATGAAACAGTACATTCATGAGCTGCAGTAGTCTGCATGGTGATCCTTTTGCTTTGCTTACGAGCACTTGTGGGTGAAATAATCAAACATCCCATCTAGTTATATTTCTTATTGCCTTCGGGTTTATGATATCTTCTTTATTCACTCATCTGGAAAGAATATGTGAATAATTTTTTTTCATTTCACCACAAATATTTTGTCTTGTGGTTTCATTTATAGCAAGAATATCAGTATTGATTTGGTTTATTCCTCCAGTAGTATATCAACTTGTTCACCATTGGACAAACATTTCACATTTAGAACAGTTGGAGCTAAATAAGTTTGTTATCATCTAGAAACTGAATTTTCATGACCATCTTTCTGGAAACAGAAAGGTGACACACAGGACTAAGGGATGTGTGTAGTGTGTGGGTGTGGGTGTGTGGATATGCTTGAATGGGTTGCCAAGGCTTGCCTACTAATGATATGCTGTTCCATGCATCAGCTGGCTGTCAGGCACAATGTATAGTCTGCTGTTGGCACAACACTCTGTCTAACCAGGTTGTAAGATACTTGAGGCTAGCTATGCTAGCCTTTGAGACAGTGGGGTCAGTTTTATTGCAGAGTTCAATATTCCAGTAGAAATTTTGTTAACAGTTTTACATTGTTGTGTTTGTCCTTCATTCTCGAAGAGGACCATGACATCAGGGAAATGATGACACGACTGGCAGGTGACTTTGATTTGAGTGAGGGAGGGCCGTGCAAGGTCACCGGCCTCACATTCTCCTCTAGGCAGGGCCGTCTGGGTCCGGCGGCCTGATATTCACCAGGACAACTGGAAAGGGCCCAGGATGCATTGGGAGACCAACAATTTTACATATTATCATATCCGCAGAGTATTTATAATATAGAGCAATGCAGATTTCTACCCTAACCTGTACTGATGAGGTCTGAAATTTTCTCTGAAGTTGTAGATAATTAGGAGTCATCCCTTTACAAGGAAAAGGGACAGGATTATTGTGTCGTGTGTTAGACGTTATTGGTAATTCTGTTGTTCAGTCATTTTTGATCACGTCCGACTCTTCATGATCCTATTTGGCGTTCTCTTGGTAAAGATTTCAGAATGATTTGTCATTTTCTTCTCCAGCTCATTTTATAGATGAGGAAACTGAAGCAAACAGGGTTAAGAGACTTGTCCAGGGTCACATCTGAGGCAGATTGGAATTCAGGAAAATGAGTCTACCTGACTCCATCCACTGCGCTGCCTCGCCGCACCATGGGTCATTCTAAACAGTCTAAACTCTGCTTGGAGAATAAAGCATTAGCTATTAGCTGACATTTAATTCTTCCCCACGATTTGTCCTTGGACAGTTTGGGCAACTGGAAGAGCAATAATATAATGAGGTCACACAGCCACAAAAGGACCATCTAGTCCCTATTTATTATAATAGGATTTTGTTGTTACATAATTTTACCTCTGTATTATTTTTCCCTAGAGCTACTGAGACTTCTGATGAAGTGGAGAGTCTTCGTCCCCCAAGATTTTTTAATGAAGATGGGGTTATTAGACCGTACAGATTGAGGGATGGAACTGGAAATCAGATGTTACAGGTAAAATTATTATCTTATTAGTTAAGATAAATTTACTTCTGAGGTTTAAATTCTTTAAGAGTTTAAAGTAGCCAATTTAACTATTTGTTAATGCTTTACATGTAAGGCTTTTAAGGTTTTCTCACAAACTGCTTAATCCTCTTATTTAAAACTTTCTGATACTTAAATTTGAAAGTACATTTATTCACTGTAAGGTTTTTTCTTTTTTACAGGTATCAAAAAGTTTGATATGAAAACAGTTAATGCATGACTTGCAAGTGAAAGCCTACAGTAGATTTTTATATCAACATAGCCATAAAACTTTGCAAACTACGTACAACAATTGCAATGTTTTAATAAAGTGAAAAGCCTTACTAATGGTAACTACATATATAGGGATTATTAGCAAGTCTAAATGTTTTGTAGGGTCTTATTTTAATTTTACACCATATATATTTTCAACCAAGATTTTCTTACGTAAAAGCCAGTAAGATCAGTTGAAACCCGCTTTGCCTTGTGTACCTTGTAAATCTGACAATTTGACAGTTGCACTGTGTCATTTTGGACTGTTTCATTAGTGCCACAAGTGTTATAGTTGCCCCAGGTTCAGGAAAGGATAATCAGAACTGTTTATATACCAGAGTTTTTCAGGGTTCTTGTGCTTTCCAGACAGTCTGTTCAGCCGTAGCAAAAACATTTGTATAGCTTAGTTTCCTTCTCTTGCCCATAGAGCATTCTGTTTTCAATACTTTTTTGTAGGATAGCTATGCATTTCGAGTCAAACCCCACTTTCTTCTTATAAAAGTAGTTCTTATGGGATGGTAGACACCACTGAGTTAAAATACTTCATCTGGGAATATAGTTAAAGAAGCAAAAAAAGCTTTTTTTTTTAAGTGAACTGGAAATTTTCTACTGCTTAATTGGCTTTTTAAAAAATTTTTTTGCCCGCTATAATTTAAAGCATTTTACTTGACTTAAAGTGATTTAAATCCTCAGTGAGAAAATAAGGAGAGGTTTTCTTTGTAGACATAAATATTTACTACTCTATTGTAGCCTTTATTGCAAAACAAAGTGGTGGTTATAATCTATAGTAATGCTGCCCTTTATTGTTTTGACATGTTAAAATAACACTATACATAAGGTGATTATGAGTAAACTAAACAAGGCAATTTTTTAATTTACTCATAAGCCATAAAGCATGTATCTTATAGCCTTCATTACAGAATACTTGTAAATGATGAAAACTGTCATAGCACATAACATGAAGCCAGATTTTTTTGACAGTGCAGTTTTTTGTTTAAGAAATGTCATACTGCATGTAATATAGTGTCTTTCTGAAACTTTAAAACAATTTTAGAATAAAACTAGCAAATATCAGCCAAATGTGATTTCTAATGGGCATTACAGGGTAAGTTATATTACAAAAAATGGTTTGTGGTAAAGGTGAAAATCACTTATTCTACTACTTGAAAATTGTTACCCAACCATTTCTCTTCTTGCCCATGTTATACTAGCATTTAACACACATTCAGTTTTAATTATAATAGTTTAATTAAACTTTTAAAATATATGAGAAGTTTAGAAATACTATACTATATACTCTGTGTGTGCTATAGGTATTATAGGTGGAGGCAAATAGAGATGTTGTTAGGAAAAGTGTAAGGCTATATAGCCTCATTACTAGTTATAAAAATAAAATAGAAACCAGGAGATCCTGCAGATTCTTCTGCTGCTATCTTAGTTTCAAGGACATTAAGAATTGTCTGCGTCTTTGGATAATGGTTATTTTTGGAAACTTTAAACTTTGAAGAGTTGAAGAACATGACTTTATGTAAATCTTTATAAACTCATGTATTTTTGGTATGTCAGTATTAAGTATACCAAAAGTAATAGGTATTTAACTAATGACAGTGCTTATGACCCAGATAAGTGTCATCTGTTGCTATGTTTAAGGATTAGGTAGAATGACCTACACTTGCACAGGTATCTTTTGATTTGTGATTAGCTCAGTCTTTTAATCATACATTTAAAATATGGAGGCTTTTGAAGAAACTGTGCTATATTTTCTTAACATTATCTAGAAATTCTTACAATTACATTCATCATCACAATTTAGAAAAGAAGTCTGTTGCTGACAGATAGGCTAGATTAACAATCTTATTCAGAGTTGATGTACATTGTTTAAAAATAGTACCCTTAGAAAGTGATTCATAGTTTCAGGGAGTTTTTCCCTTCATATTTTGTCTCTATTTTCTATCCATGCTGCTGTGAACTACTTAAGATATATGTATATATGTATGGATGCGCACACACACATGCACACACACACACGCACACACATATGTAAAGTTTATGGTGAAAGTAGCATATATAAAATGAGTCTTTTTAGTGTGTACATTTCCAACTAGACAGTCACATATTGTTGTCTTTCCAGATGGTCTTGACTGGGGATTGTGGTCAGTTAAATTTAACCAACCAGAGTAAAATAATGACGACCTTGAATTGCTTTTCACAGAGTGCCACAAAACATTTTTTCCTACGAAAGCCTATGTGCTTAAAAGAATTCATTTAAATCTACAAATACAACCTTAGTAATAGCCCAAAGAATGCTTCAATAGTATTCTGAACCCTAAAACATTTCATAATTGTACATGTTTTTGAAATGACTTGCCATTGCTGAACTAACCTTTGTGCTTCTCTTTTTTCCTTTGCCACGCTTACAGAGATTTTATGCCTACAGGGAGTGGATTAAGACTCTCGATAGTAGTAGTAGTGATGATGGTGAAGATTAGTCAGATCTGTGTTATTGAAACGTACGCATTCTTTATCATTCACACACTGTGTGTGGCTCCTTTTGTAATGTCCATAGTTGATGAGTTAGGCTGTTAAATTATTTTCCCCTTTCACTATATTTTTACAGAACTTTGGAAAGAAACATAATTGCACCATTAAGCAGAGAAATAGGAATTATTTTATGTCTAAAGTCAGTCATGTTATATATATGTATCATTTGATTGTGCCCAAAATATTGTGTTGTAGTGTAAGGAAAAGTACCTTTTTCAGATTTGTCTATAAATTGTATTTTTGTCGTTGTTTTCATATTCACAAGTTTTACTTTATATTATCTTTTTATTTTAAGTCACCTGCTCATTTGTTAACAAAATTCATTTATTACATGGATGTTTTCATTGTAACCTTTCTGGACTTTAATGTATTACCAATGTATTAAAGCAACAAAAGCAGAGATAAAAACAGCTCATCATTTTTTTTATATTTACTTTCTATTTCAGAACTATCTTGTCTGTTTCATTTCAATAACAATAAACTTGTATAATTTGAAAGAATGTGAATCTGTTGTTCTGTTCCATCATTCACAGTAAATGGAAGGAACACTATACATTTGATAAAAACCATTGTGATTTGTCCTAGAAAGGTTAAATAATATAATCATTTGTCCTCTTGAAAAGGTGGGAAAAAGAACCATTTTGCTACCATGTTCACTTTATCCTCAGTTCCATCAGTTATTTTAACATTTGATTTTACATAATTTGGGGCAGCAGTGTAATAGTTTCACTTCCTTTTAAAAATGTGTAAAGAGTTCTAATGGGCTAGTCAAAAAATTTTTCTAATAAGTATAATTTTATATATATTTCCTGTGTAGTCTTGAAAAGAAATATCTAACTATACCCTGAAATAGTTGGAAAAGTCAGTGAGTAAAGCCATATTTCTTTTAGGGTACTACATGCTTGCTTTTTGCTTATATTCATTCAGTTGATTATGTTGCCTGGTCATTTTCCCTTAGAAATCTGACATTCCAAAAAGCTTGGAAAGAAAAAATGGCACCAGTCATGTGGTAGTTGATACCTCCTGACTGCTGTATTTTGGAGTCATCAAAATGATCTTCATCTTCTTGACTTAGTAAAACTTATTGCTTCACCTTCCTTGCTGTGAAAAACTACAAAAATATATACTGGAGTTTGGCAACTAGCTCAGCCTATGGATATTCTGATATTCTTATAATTCTGAAGTCTATGTTGTAATTCTTCCACAGGTCATTTAGTCATTGAAAGTGACCATTTTGGCTTTAAGACTACAGGATTTATAAATATTGGGTGTGGAAAAATGTAAGCATAGAAATAAAGCAATATGTGAAGGTTTCCATTCCATTATATTCACTTAGATGATATAGAAACTAATGTCTCTCAGTCAGAATACAAAAAACTAAATGCCTCTTCTTTTATCACTCTATACCTGCTCTCTTCAAGTAATCTGAACAAATATGTGACAGTAGCAACCTTTTGTGTGCCTACCCCAGCTATCATTGTTTCTCATACCACCAGCTCCCTATTCCACATCATTCACCTCAACCATACCCTTCCAGAAATTCCTAATTTTATTAGACGCCTGAAGCTACATGACTAGTTAATTTTCTGTATGTGTGTATGTACCCTGAAAGAGAAAAACTGGAAAGGAATATTTTTCTTAGCCATAGCTGTGTAGAATACAAATAATGACTTAGTGGTGATACTAAACATCTTGTGTAGAAGATATTTAACATCTCTATATTTCTATAGTTCTGTTGGACTGGAGGAAAAGGGGGATGGTTTTATTTTAAAAATAACATAGCATTAGCACTGTACTTCTACGGTGTATTGACAGGAAAAAATCAGGTAGGCCAGAAGTTATTTGGTCTTGTTCATTTGAGTAATGATATCTTATGTTTGTATAGCACTAAGCTTATTGACAAAATGCTTTCCTCACAACAATGCTGTGACATAATGTAGTGCAAACCTATCAACATTTTGAAGAGGAAAAAATTGTGGTTCAGAGAGGTTAAATGGTTTTTTACACTGTAAGTAAATGCTGGAGCTCCATAGCTCTTTCCATGGTATAGGACATTCCATCCATATAGGAATATCCGTCTAGAAATGGGTTTGAAGCAGTTATTCTGAGAATTGCAAAAAAAAAAAAGTCTTCAGGTGTTTAAAAAAGGCTTTTAAAATTTAAGCATTTTTGCCTTATTTTATAGGTATATTTTTCATTGTAATTTATATTCACTTTTTAGTCTCTGCTTTCCCTCCAAAGTGATTTACCAATGAAATCATCTCTTCATAACTCCCTATGACTAGAGAGCTCCATTTTATATGGTTATGCATGTATATAGAAATATATATGTGTACATATATAAACATAGCTATATAAAGTATTTCTTTATATCAAAGATAATTGTGTTTATTTTTTAAGAAAAGATTTAATATTTTTAGGATTTGAGAGTTATTCAACTTTTGGATATTGTACCTGGTGTTTAAGAGATAGGGTTGTATCACAGACAAAATATTTTTCTTTTTTCTCAATCATTTTGCAGTTGGGTTCAGTTCTATTGTATTAGTAAGATGAGTCCCTTATTATGAGGTTGTTTATTAGGGGCAATTGTACCATTATAGTTTTCCAAATTAAAGAATGTGTGTATAGAAAAGAAATCTAGGTTGAGAACTAGTGCACAAAATGGGATTGTTACATGAAAGTAGACCTAGGTAAGAAATCCTTTCCATACCTTGTAACTTAAATACTGAATTTCTGGATGGTTATTAGCCATGTAGAAAAGTGTACATGCAGCTCTCCTTTGTACAAGGAACATTTTTTTTTCTATCCGAGGTTTTTTTCCAACTTAGAGATCTGAACTTAGGAAAGTAGTGGAAAACTTTATGACAAAGTAGGAATCTGCTCCTGTTATAATCAAGCGGTGCAACAAGAGTACATTATACTGTGAATAATGAAGTAAATAGCCATGGTTATTTTGAAACCTACAGAGAAAATAGAGGCAAAGTTGAACATGTGAAATAGTGACAGGATTTTGAGGATGGATTTTTTTTTCAAATCAAAGCAGTTATAAGTAATAGAAATTTATCATTGAACTATATACCATTAACTTATTAACTTATGCCATTTGGTGTACTTTAAAATGATGATTTCAAACATGGGGAAGATTATCTTATTAGGGGAAGTGGCCATGCATTATTTAGTCTATAGGCAGAAACATAAATTTTTGAATAGGACTTAAAAGTCAAAAAAATTTTAAAGGCCACATGTTCAAAATAGTGTACTGGATCTTAATATAAGAGCTTGCTTTACTTAAATTTCCTAGAAGAATCCTGAGTTAAAATTCCTCGTGATGATAAAATTCCATATTAGTTTAGTACATCAGTACCTTGCCTTTCATTGCTTAATTATATTTTTATTTATTTTTCCCTGCTGACTGTAATTCCTAATAACTTGAAAGCCTAAGATTTGGTTAATTTAGTAAGATAATGTTAACATAGTACATGCTACCCACTCAAGTCAAATAAGAGTTATGAGCAAGAACTTACTGGGTAAGAGGTACTGGTTTCATTTATCTTTATATACATACTTTCTGGGTAGAATGAAGTTCATGTAAAAGAAAATGTAGAATGGTACTTTTTTACAGCTTTCTCAAATTCTTGTATGCAGCATATACAATGTTATATATAGTACTATACTAAGCACATATAAAAACGTTAAGGGAATTTATTATCACTACCAAATGTATCGTTGTCAGAATAGTTGCATGTATTTGTTATTTTAATGTGCATGGATTTAATGTTTTTTTTTTTATTTAAAATGTGGTAGATCTATTCATTCGTGAAGTCTAGAGTTCACTCAGCCAGCTTGTGAAGGTGAATATAGTACTTATTTTTCATCAGCCTTGGTGTACCAGCATTAAGCCCAAGTACCAATTCTTTTAAATCTTAAAAAAAAAAAAAAGTCAAATTCTGAGTCACATGACCAACAAAATGGAGGACTAGATTTTTCTGATCCTTACCTCTTCAGAACAGAAGTTATGAGCCAAAGACGAAAAAAAGAAACAAAAGAAGCAAGGCCTGCATTTGTAACTCCATAGATTTAGAGCCAGGTGGGACTTTTGAGGTTGTCTGGTTCAGGCTCCTTGTTTTACACGTGAGAAACTGAGACCAAGCAAGTGAGGTGGTATGCCCAACCAAGGTCATGCATAGAGTCATTGAATGACATTGTAAGGATTGGAAACTGTGTCCTTTGGTTATAAATTCAGTACTCTTTACACTGTAGCAAATCTTACAAGATAGTATTTGATTTTAAGCCTGATTATAGTGCAACACCTTTAACTTCGCCCCTCCAGAACATGGGAAATTAGAAGCCTCTGTTGTAAGCATTAGGAATTCAAACGTTCAAATTGTTGAACAAAGATTTGTGTTAAAATGATCTTATGCTTATTTCAGCTATTGGTTATTGAGCAAACAAGAATTCAAAGCATTGATAGTCATTTAAGAGCAATTTAGGAGAAACCGAAATAGAAACTAAAAACATTCCAATTAAACTAATAACAATACTGGTTAAATGGAATTACTTTTACTTAAATATTTATTTTTTCAGTTCTCTAAGCTCCCATTTTTAGCTTGATAACTACACTATATTCAAGGCGATTCTTAATGCTTTTTTGAAAACAAAAATGGGAGATTTAGTGAAAATTATTTTAAAAAATTTTGTGTATTTATATTGAATTTGTTCAGAACTAACAGACTTCCATAGGAGAAGTTAATTCACTCTTTCCTGATGGTGTTTTACATGGTGGAAGATATAATTGCTTTTAAAGCTTAAAAAAGCTTTAAATTATATTGTGCAGGAGGATAATTCATAATATAGAAAAGTAGCCCTTTCTTCCTGAGCATACCATTTGCAGGTAGCAGCTGTTTTGTATCTTGTCTGGAAACAAAAGCTACTATTTGTTCCTTTGTTGTCAGCTATTTTCCTTTATTCCCCACCCTCTCCCCTGCTTAGTCTTAGCTTATCTTTCAAAAAGAGATTTCTGCCTCTCGTTGTGTAGGCATATTGACACAGAGCTGACTGTCCCAGGTGATATATTCTGCATCATGTCTGTGTTTTAAAAATTGTCCGCCTTGTCTTGTCACTTCTAAAGATAGCACAGTTGCAGTTTGTGATGTGGTGTGGGGGAGAGGCTGTTTTTGTTTGTTGTGTGTTTCTTTTCTTTCAGAAATTGCAGGAGTTTGCAGATAGCTTGAAGCTCTGCCTTGACAGCAATCAGAAGATATCTGCCTTCAGCTGATATGATCTTTACCTATACTGCTTCAGGAAGACGATCCCATCTGATCTGGAAGAGAGGTCTTATCATAGGCAGTCAGATCATCAGAGTAGTGCCGAGCAGTCTGCCTGACCTCACCTGAAATTTTCAGTAAGTGTGACGAGAAGTCGGCTCCAAAAGGCTAATTGGACACCGCTCTTCATTCACCTCCTCTTCCTCTTCGGAAAGGCTGAGGAGAGAGCCAAAATCTGTTACAAAGGCAAATTAGACAAGGTAGAACCCACGGGGAAAGAATTATGTTTCTCTTTTTAGGAACACTGGCTTTCTAGTTGTTGAGGATAGCAGAATTCAAGTTTTTGGACACAAGTAGGGCCACTGTGGGAAAAGTTTTGGAACTCTTTAAAATAATGAGTTTGCTGGTAACTTTATGCTGAACTGAATCAGGGAGTTCATTCTATTTGGAATCTTCAGGTGTTAGAATGCAGATATTTCTTGGCATTAACGAACTCTTCCTGGGAAGGTTTAATTTTTCTTTATGGAAGTTTCATATCTTCTCTTTATATCAAAATTTAGGAAGAACTGACCTTTACAATATGTGAAATAGTTATTTTGGCCGCAAGCCCTGCAGCTTAAATCAATTGAATGAGTCTTATAAATATTTGAAAGATTTATTATCTATTGCATTTATGAAATTCTTACCAGTGTATCTGATATAGATAGAAAACTGTCTAAGAAAAAGGTTTTTTTAGTAAATAAAAAAGTATTTAATTACTTAAAACTGCAATTTTTTTTTTCAGTTTTTTTACATCCATCTTTGTTTCAAACTGACATCTTACCCAATAAGAAAGACACTTATAACACTCTCAGTTGACATAAAAACTCCTAGGTAAATTGCATTTCAGGGAGGCCTCCATTCTACCCTGACACTCACCATTTACCTTTGCACAGCTAGGTAGCACAGTGGATAAAGTGCTAGCCCTGGATCCAGAGAACCTGAGTTCAAATGTGGCCTCAGACACGTTCTAGCTGTGTCATCCTAGGCAAGTGGCAAACCACTCCAGTATCTTTGCCAAGAAAATCCCAGATGGGGTCATGGAGAGTCAGACGCATCTGACAACAGTTGAACCCTAGCATTTGTACTAGTGCTGTGGCTTTTCCTTTCTTTATTACTCTAATCCCCATGGACTCCCAGGTCCTCAACAGATTAGTGTGATAGAAGTGAATTCAAAAAAACTTTTGTGAAGAGGCAGCGAGGGGCAGTGGAGAGAGCTCTGGATTTGTATGACCCTGGTCACAGCAGATCGCTGCCTGCCTCAGTTTGCTGAGTTACTGTAAGGATCAAACAAGATGCGTAAAGTGCTTTGCAAATCCTAAAGCATTATGTAAATGTTAGCTATTGTTATTTTTATTAGCAATTCTTGTGGGTGATATAAACTTGCTGCTTAAAGTCTGGACTGTGACCTGTAGGCTTCCTCATTGATCTAACAATGAAATTTAAATGTTATTGCTGAATTAGAAGATACTCTACTTTTCTTCATTTACATTTCTTTTCTTAGAATAATTCAGAAGGTTGACTTTAGTTCATAAATATGTAAGAAATTCTAGTCCTGGTTACTCCTGATAACTCTCTTATAAAATGATGAGAGTTTGTTAGTCACAAGTACACTTTAGGGAAATGATTTAACTCTTCAGAAGATTTCAGTTGATTTTAGCTTGAGCTCGCTAAGTACGGTGACCAGATTTTTGTACTAAAGTTTTGAATATTACATAGTTTCTTGGGAAAAAAATTTACCTTTCTAGATCAAATGGTTCCTCTTGCTCTGATAAAGTTCAAAATTAATTGACTGAGGAACAAAATGGGAATTTAACTATTTTCCTGGATTTTTCTTAGATCAATTTGATAAAATTGATTATATGGTTATATATAAGGAAAATTGCAGGGCAGAGTTTATATGTAATAGAACTTCAACTTTTATGTCATGGTATGTGAGTAGCATTGCATATGTGTGTACTATATACGTGTGTGTGTATATATATATATATATATATATATATATACTTGTAACATATGCATATACAATAATAAGTAAAAATTGGTCTTTCAACCATATGTTGATGATGGGGCACTAATGATGGACCCCTGAAAGATCCTGGACTTTGCTACATGGCCCAGGTCCCTGGCATTCACTTGGGGCACACGGCCCTTCCCACCTAATCCTTTCAGTTGCCCTTTTGTCGTGGCCCTCAATGGCAGTGGCACCTGGCTGGCCCTAGATCTCCACTTCTTGATTCCATCTAGACGCCTTCTCTGTTACTTTCAGGTCTGTTACCTCTCAGTCATCCCAGACTACTTGTCTAGATCACTGCTAGACCACATCCAGATCTTCCCATAGTCTTGCAGTATAAAAGGTCCATCTTGCCCCTCATCAGATTGCTTAGGTTCCTTCCTTAAGGATCTGGCCAGTGCTCGGATTCTTAAAATCTGGCCAATAGCGCGGATTCTTAAAATCTCATCCACCCCAACCAGTGTTTTAATAACCCTTGTCTCTGACTGAAAGAAGGCTTGGGTTGAATTCATTTGAGGCAGGACCCGCATAATCTGCCCATGAATTTCAGAGTTCTCAATACCCCTAAGACCTCAGCATTGATATTTCACATTTTTAAAAAGAGAAATACTACTAGTTTAATCTCTTGTTTTTGGGTAAAACAGCACATACTAATTAACATGCACACATTTTTCTTTTGGATACATTAAAAGCCTGCTAGTTTTGGACTGCCATGAATTATAGACTTTTAAAAGAAATACAATTATATTAAATCAAGCATTTATAATAATAAACCAAGTTTTACCCTTTTAGTAGATACTGTGAGGGTAAAATAAGTAGTTGCTACCTGCTATCTTTGGATTCAGGGACTCTAGCCCGTGTGGCCAAGAACATAATTTCTTGCATGCAGACTAGCCTCCAGATGTCTAGGGATCCTCCAAAACTTGGTCTGAGCACTTAACTACTCATTGTTCATATCTTTTTAAACACTCCTACTTTTATTTTCTGCTGAAGTAAATGCCTACCCAGCCTACCCTGTCCCTGCAACTCCTGCTTTTGTCGATGGCCAAAGTTGCTGACCAGATGTGGAAAGAATTTAAATTAGCAAAGTTTTATTGTAATTGATCAAAAAAGCCTAGTTGAATCCAAGAATTTATTGTTGTAATCTGGGATTTGTCTCAAAGTTGATACGAACCACTGAAACTTTTACCTTCTCAGGTGACTTTAGGAAGGAGAGGCTATTCAGCTAGATGTCATTTGCTGAAGAAAAGACTATTCTGGCCTAATTTTGATTCAGTTGTTTCTTAAATGACTGAGGAAAAGTTCATTGGTGTTAAAAAAAATGAGGGTTTATGTTTTCTGCCAACAAGTGCAGTCACTTACTTAGACTACATGGAGAATTTGAATTATAGCTTTACACTTCCCTGGGATTTGTTGTTTCACAAAGTAAGCATAAATGGTGAGTTGTTGCTTAAGATTAAACTTTTTTTCAGTGCCCATTCAAGGTCGTGGGTTTATCCTGTGCTTGCGTATCTGTTGTAGTTTGATGCTATTTCATAGATCAGTGATTTCTTTTTTATGGCTGTCATCTTTACAAACTTTTAGCTCTTGGTTTCTTATATTGTATTTAGATGAAATAGCTCTTTTTCCTGTTATTTCCCACTTATACCCCTATGTTGGTATCTCTAAAAATCCCATTTTAACACTAATAAAGGTCTGTTATATATTGTAAATGTGCACAATAATTTCTTCAACACGGTTTTCCATAAGTGATTTTTTATTATTTATTGGTTTTATTGCTTTTATTGTTTGAGACCTGAAATATTTCATGTCAGTGGTTTACCTCTTAGCTGTATCGTGATTTCAGATTAGATCTTTCAGTCATCTGTTGTATGACTCTTTTCTCTAACATTTGGATAGTTTGAATTATTCAGAAAATGTTTTTTTTTCCCTCAATCATATTTCTAAGAGAAATGTTTCATCATACATATGAAGTCTGGATACTAACAGAGATTAGCACTAAAGGCAGCCCTGTCATTGCCTTCGCTCCTTTCCGTCTGTTTCCATGTTTAGGTAATGATCGATTGACTTGTTTACCTTAAATGGACTGTTTTTTACATGCTTATCTTTCTGAAGGCAGAGAGTATCCTATTGTTAATGACCATAACTTTATTATTTTGTTGATTGTAGATTCCAACACATGTGATGAGTACAGTGTCTTATATATGACACTGTTCATTCCTTTTAAACATTTCCCAAAGGTTCGTTAGATGGCAATGTTTACTTATAATTTACCCACCTGTGCTGGAGTATATAAATGAGGCTAAGGGGATATCTGATAGTTTGCATTAAAATATTTTGTGCCAGTAATACTTCTATCTACTTTTTCTTCTTAGTTACTGCCTGAGAACTTAGGGTAGTGATTTCCAGCCCTGGTTTTGTAATAGCTCAAAGTGTTATCAGTTATTTTCATATGTATCTCAAATTTTAAAGATGTTGCTTAATTCACTTTAATAAAGATATGCCACACAGCACTTTGGGAACCAGAAATCAGTGTGGTCAGATCAAGCAAATGGCAACGGGGTACTGATAATCTAAAATAGTTGGAGTTTGATGACTAGGAAATTGGCCTGAGCCAAGCTGGGGATGAAGAGAGTAAGACTTAATAGATGGGTGTCATGTTGAGTAAGGCTGAAAGTCTTGGGATTATGAGTCCTAGCCTTCATACCAGCAGCCACTAGGTACAAATGTTATTAGAGGCCCAGGGAATGGATTTCATCAGTGGGGGCCATATAGCACAGATTTGGGGTTTGGAATACAACACTGGAAAAAGAGTTAGGATTCCTGGGCGATGATCATGACTGTGTGGCCCTGGCAGTCCATTCAGTTCTAATCAACAAATGTGCTATATAGAGCCATTTAAATTCACTGTTTCAGTTTCTACATCTGTAAAGGGGGGTGGGGGAATGAAAGTGCCTACCTATGTCACAGAATTATTGTGAGAAGCAAATCTTAGAAGTACTTCTTTGTATGTCTTTTGTAAAATCAGAGAATTGCACTAAATGATTCCTTTCAAGTCTAAAAACTATGACTCAGCTGTGTGATCCTATATAGGATAAGTTCTTTGACAAGTCAAAATAAATAAATGGGAAGGGGAAATAAAACACCTAAGCTTTAAGTGTGAATGGGATTATTTTTTAACGGGAAGGATATAATGATGGATTGAGGGAGGGATATACAGAGGTTGAAGATGAGAGAAATAAGGAACGAGTAACAGCATGGAACAGAAGCTGTTGATGTGACAAAATTGTGAAATGTGTGTTATGCTTTATGTGCATTTAGTTTGAAAGCTGCTTCTCCTTTTCAGTCCTGGCCATGTTTTTTCCATTAATTTATGATTTAGGTTGATTATTGTTCTATAAGGAGTTTTCTTTGAATGATTCTCAAAAACCTCGGTAACAAAAGATACATTGCATGGAATCAAGGACTATTTGTTTCAAATCATACTATATCGTCTCTTTTGGCATCTGCTCATCTCCTAAGTGCTTTGCAAGCTTGGGTCTAGAAGACATTCCGCATGTTTCTTCCTGGATAATTTTGACATTTTTTATACCCAGAAAACAGTGTGATTTTTGAAATTAGCTTAATTTCTTCCACTGTCATACTTCGGATTTGGTTCCAGTTAGTCCCAAAAGACTGGAAATGGGAAGGAAAAGCTGTTGATTCATTTTCCTTTGCTGCTGTAGCATAATCTGATACAGTTAACATTTAGGTCCAGCTGCCATGCTTGAGTTTAATGTGAGGTGCCATTAAAGGCAAAAAGAGATCGTAGACATATGGAAGTTGAACTAGAGCTTGTAATTTATTTAAAGACCTAATCTTTTAACGTAGCGTATAATCTGGGTTTGTAGAAATGGGAGGTTATTTAAACCACTTCCTTGATTTAATGAATTAGGTCTATATCCAAGTTATATTCAACAAGTAAAAATAGATTGTATACTTTTAAGACCTAGATGCTTTCCCATTTTTCCTGGATAATCCACTACAGTGTTTTACAACCTTATTATTAGGAAGTTCTTCCATATAACTTGCCCCTTTCCCTCATACTTCTCTTTTCCAATCATTTCTTCTATCTCAGGTGAAAAGGAGCCACCTGTAGAGTCTCCATACAGAAGAGTCATCCACCTTTGTGCTAAAGTCTTCCAGAAATTTAATATTTATTATAAAATCATTCTTATGTGTTCTTTGCTCAGGGTAAATAATTCCAATTCCTTTTAATATTTCCTCACTATCCATGTTTTCCAAACCATTAACATCCTCAATATCTCCCCAAATCTTTAAAGTTGACATTTTATCTACATTATATACATTTTTTTTCTTTACAGAATTCTAGTCACAATTACCTAATCTGCCTAAAAGTGCATCTTGCCTATCATAATAAGAAAAGGATAAAGTTATTAAAGCATGAGTATTTCAGATGCTAATAATAACCGTGGCAAACAATTTCACACCTGGAGAAAATAATGGTTGGTGCAGAATGAACAGTGAAGAAACAGTTTCATTATTTGTTGTCATTTCTGTACTTCCCAAGAGTAGAGGGCAGGTGAAGTTTGATATAGGAATAAAAGGCAGAAGAAGGAGTTACAAGGAAATAGCAGAGGACATAATAAATTACGGTGTTTCATGGATTTTTGTATGTGTTGTCATGTGGACTGAATCAAATACTAATTTTATTCTGCAAGGTAAAAATGAATATGATTGTTAAATAACATTTTTGTCTGATGTAAACTCTAATGCATTTAGTAGGTTTTATTTTAGTAGATTTCCTTAAAACCCTGAATGTGTTTAATATCCTCACTTAGCTAACATTGAATTATCTTTAACAAATCTTTGCAAGTAGGTGCATTGAGAAAGGTGAATATAACATTTAAATGAATATTAAATTAATTTGCTCTTGATATTTAATTTAGGAAATATAAATTAATACTGCAGAAATGTGATAATGAATTTTTCCCCCATAATTTCTAGAAGAGGGTAAGATGTAAGTAACATTAGAATAGGAATAGCATCAACCTTTTTTCTCTTTTATATTTTTAGGTGATAGAAAATGGAAGATTTGCCAAAAACAAGTATATTACACATGTTATGGTCAATAAAACAGATTTCTTGATGATAACCACAAGGTAACTTTCACTAGTTTTAATATTTAGCTGTCTGATTTAGTAGCAGGCTTACAAAAAGCTATTAATGAGTATAACTAATTATCATCCAAACCTTTGCTCATATATATTCATGTACACATACAGGTGTACAAATGCATAGATGCACACCAGGTTCAGCTGTGTACACAAGTATGTATAGATAGTTCAGAATCAAATATAGTCATCTAAGCAAATACAGAGATGATATAAGTGTATAAGATTTGGATTTCCTTTAACAAAGAGGTAGATACATTACTGCTTTTATTTTAAGAAAGAGGTAGATGCATTACTATTAAGTTGCTATGTGTGGTTTCCCTATGTTCTCTTCCCATGCCTAAAAATGCACAAATAAAAGTATTTTACACTATAGACCAGCAGGCATATGTCTAATTAACTCAAGTCTTCCTGTATCCAGATCTAACACTTTATGTACTGTACACCTAGGTATGGGGGTATAGAGTACTTAGCACCTCTGTTGTGAGAAATTTCTGAGCCCTTTTCAGTTCTCCTTTTTCATCTTTGGTGTTCACCCACCACCCAATTTTTACCTGTGGCTCTAAGAAGCTGTAGCATGTGCATTGGCCACACCCCAGGGAACCATCTTGGCAGATGGGCTTAACCAGGTTGAGGGTCACCAGCAGGCCCCAAACCCATTGGTGAGTTAGGGGGTGTCTCCCCCCAAGCATGTGAAAAATTCCCTAGGTGGGATGAGCAGATGAGAACAGTTTGTTCCAGCGGCCATGAAGGTGGCCAAGGCAAGTCCTGTGGAGTGCTTAGAGCTGGATCAGATACCAAAGCCGAGGTCATCCACTGCATCCTGAGCCATCGCCAGTTGTCTTGACTTTTGTCTTGACCAGGGGTGGGAAACCTGTGGCCTTCTAAGTGCTTAAGTGTGGCCTTTTAACTGATTCCACATTTTAGATTTGTTCTGTAAAATTTGGATTCAATCAAAAGGCCTCACTTAAGGATTTAGAAGGCTATGTGTGGCCTTAAGGCTGCAGGTTCCCAACCCCTGGTCTTGCCACTGGACCTTGATGACTCTGAAAGAGAGAGTGAGGCTGATGACTTTGTGCAAGTCTGTCCCACTTAAATCCAGTTCATGGGCAAGTCAAGACATCACCCCGTGACGTTCTTGGTCTTCTTCGAAAACAGGACAGACAACAACACAACACACACATATTTGGTTCAAGAGAACAAGAGCTAAACAGCTGCTGTATCCCTATTGAAATGTCCAGTGGGAAGAGTGCTGAACTTGGGGTCAGTGGACATGAGTTTGAGTCCTACATCTACCATTTTCCAGCTCTGTGACCCTAGACTACTCATTTAAATTCTGAGCCTCGATTTCCTCATCTGTAAAATGGAAAAGATGGTAAATTATCTGCCAAAAGAGTTTTGTGAGGAAAGTACGTTGCGATATGTGTATGTATGAATGTGTGTATACATACATACATATATATATATATATACACACACACACACCTTCATTTACATATTTGTCTGTGTAGTTTACATTTATATATTTACTAATTCCCATACATATACATACACATCTTTACATGTATGTGTATATGCATGTATGTTTCTATATATGCATGTGAGTTGCTAAATTATTGAATGCCTTTCCACAGCATTGAAAGTTTATTGGGATACTGGTGATAACTCTTAATCCCAGGGAGAGAAAGGAGAAGGATCAGAGTGAAGGAATGGAGGAGGGGCAATGCATGCTGAGTAGCAGCTCTTTGATTCCACCACCGTGGCCAGTGACAAGGAGCCAGCTGTGTCTTTAATTTAGTCCTTTGCTCTGAAAAACAAAGCACATTCCACTTAGTGAACTCTCCGCAGGCAATGACAATTGTTGTCTTAAAGCAGAAGAAAATAAGTTGTGGGGGGTGGGATAAGGGAAGTTATTTTGCAGGGAAAGCATTTTTCTTGATTTTCATCTTCAAAGATGAGAAAGAAATTCTGATATGAGAAGTTATATGAATGTTGTAATTCAAAGTAGGACTTTTTAAAAAAAGACTTTATAAGCATTCATTGATCCTTACCAAAGTCCCTTATGTTTCACTATTTAAGGAATATGAGATTGTAAGAATGCCAGTTGTCAGAAGTGAGATTAGAATTGCCTTTCTAGTTCTGTTCAGTGTGGTGGGAAATTCCCTCTCACACAAGGGCCTGTAATCAGTGCTATCCAGAATATGAATGACGACTACAATAATTCCAGTGCTCTGGTTACATATAAAGCCCCCAAAGATAGAGAGTAACAGTTGGTTCCACAAAAAATTGCCCCGTTACCTAATTTATGAAGCATCTCCAAATAATTCTTGGTTGTCGGGTTTTGGGTTTGTGTTTTTGTTTTTTTTTTAACATAGTACCTACCTTCAAGGGTTGTTTTCAGGAAAGTTGAGACCTGGAAAGCTCTTTGCGAGCCTTCAGCTGCTGTATAAGTGTTCACTGTTGTCACACTAGCTGTTATTTCTCTCTGGTTTGGCAGTGGCGTGTTGTTTGTGACAAAAGGGACCTTTGGGCAGCTGACCTGCGAGTGGCAATACAATTTCGATGAATTTACCAAAGAGCCATTTATCATTCATGGAAGAAGACTACGTATCGAGGCCAAGGTACGTTGAATAAAAATGTGAAGATAAAACGTTAAGATTTATTTATTTTTCAAGATGTTTTCATTTTTCTGGTTTGGTATTTGTAAATTTCTAATGAGTGTATGGCCACATACTTTTGTCAAACAGAAAATAGGTGATTTTTAACAGATGTTATTTTCTGTGGTACTGCATACAGAATAATGCCTTTCAGGTTGCAGCCTATGCCCTCCTATTCTGTTACATCTATTCTAACATGTGAGAGGTAATATGTTGCAGAGAGAGAGAGAGAGAGAGAGAGAGAGAGAGAGATGGCCTCGGAGCCGGAACACATGAGTTCAAGATTTTCCTCTGGCACATTCTGGCTGTGTGATGCTGGACAAGGCACTTAACCTCTCAGGTCTTTAGAGAAGATGCTGAACTATATTTAGAGAGAGTACTTTCTTAAATTGAGTTCTTTATTTTAATCAATGAAATCACAGGTCCAGTCCCTGTCCCTATCTATCATACCATTGTGCTATCATCTGTAGCACTAAGCTGAAACTATAAATATCTATAGAGTTTAATATTCTTCAGTTTCACTCACAATATGCTTTTCTTGAAACGCTCAAAAACGGTCAGACAAAAAAGCCATTGTGTCTAAAACAACTCCTTATTTATTCTTAGTGATTGGTCTGTCCAAGTAGAAGATAAGCCCTTGCTGGAAAAGTACTGGTAGGCATTCATTGTGTATTTGTTAGTGGACAGATTCATTGTAAAATAAAGTTGGCTTTTTATCATTCAGGTCTTATCAGCACTCTTATCTATTCTGGACAAGGAATTGTTCTAAACAATATATGGAATGCTATAAGAGCATAAAAAATAATGATGTCGAGTTTATTTTAGTCCTTTGTCCTATTTCTTAAACCCACATGGATTTCTTTTAAACTCTGAATGTTTGAGCATTTGCTAACTAGGAATATTAACTTAAAATCAGCTTTATAAATCTTTACAAAATTGTTTAGTTTAGCAAAAACTACCTATGACCTCCTTATAGGTTCATTAGTTCCAGCTAGTTACTCATGTCAAGGTACCATCATAGATCTGTGGTAAGCTCAGCTCTGTGTTCTCACATCATTAGGGTAGAGAATTAGGCTTCTTTAGGCAGAATTTTCCTGCAAATATAGATTTCTACAACACAAAGTAAAAACGATCTGTAAAGGAGAGACAGACTATATGCAACCTCTTATGATTGGTTTTGATTTTCTCAAAGTGCTAAACACATGAGCCAGTTCTTTCATGGTTAGCTTGTAACTATAATGAATTATGTAGATAGATTTGAGATGTACTGATCTCATCTATGATTTCTGGACTTAATGATTCAGAAAGGAAGTCTCATAAATTGTTTGGGAAAAAAGAGAAAAATATTCTTCACTCTGCTTCCTTCCCCACTTTGTCGTTTTTGCAATGAAAATGGAACTTTTTTTAGGTTAAGGAATTGTAGAACTCTTTGTCATCATGCTCTTTCACTGGTATGCATGTGCCTGATTCTTTATCCTATTTGTTTCTTATAATGCTATTCAAAAATTATCATTTCTAAAATAAAATACAGGGCAATGAAGTTGTTTTTCTTATGCTACTTTTCCCCACAAACTTTGTTTATTCTCCTATATATTTATTCATTTCTTTTGTAGGAACGCGTAAAGTCTGTATTCCATGCCAAAGAGTTTGGGAAAATAGTTAATTTTAAGACTGCAGAAGATGCCCAGGTAAATCCAGTCACCTCTTTCATTAAAATTGATATGAGCGTCTGACTTTATTTTTTAAAATTTATTTATTTACTTTTAGTTTTCAATACTCACTTCCATAAGATTTTGAGTTCCAAATTTTTTCCACCTCCCTCCACCCCAAGATGGCATGCAATCTGATACAGTCTCTACATATACATTCATATTAAACATATCTTCACATTAGTCATGTTGTAAAGAAGAATTTGAACCAATGAGAGGAGCCAAAAGAAAGAAGAAACAAACAGACAAACAAAAAAAATGAGCAAAATAGTATGCTTCAATCTGCATTCAGACAACATAGTTCTTTTTCGGGATGTGGATAGCATTTTCCATCATTAGTCTTTGGAGTTGTCTTAAATCCTTGCGTTGCTAAGAAGAGGTAAGTCTATCAGAGTTGGTCATCACACAGTGTGGCTTTTACTGTGTACATTTTCTCTTGGTTCTGCTCACTTCACTCAGCATCAGTTCATGTTAAGTCTTTCCAGGTTTTTCTGAAAGCATCCTGCTCATCATGTCTTACAGCACAATAGTATTCCATTACATTCATATGCCACAACTTGTTCAGCCATTCCCCAGTTGATGGGCATCCCCTCAATGTCCAATGCTTGGCCACCACAAAAAGAGCTGCTATCAATATTTTTGTACATGTGGGTTCTTTTGCCATATTTATGACCTTTTTGGGATCTAGACATAGAAGTGGTATTTCTGGGTCAAAGGATATGCACATTTTTTTATGTTTAATTTAATTTAATTAATATATTTAGTTTTCAGCATTGATTTTCACAAGAGTTCGAATTACAAATTTTCTCCCCATTTCTACCCTCCCTCACACTCCAAGATGGTGTATATTCTGGTTGCCCCGTTCCCCAGTCATTCCTCCCTTCTGTCACCCCACTCCCCTCCCATCCCCTTTTCCCTTCCTTTCTTGTAGGGCAAGATAAATTTCTACGCCCCATTGCCTGTGTATCTTATTTTCTAGTTGCATGCAAAAACTTTTTTTGTTTGTTTTTGAACATGTTTGTAAAACTTTGAGTTCCAAATTCTCTCCCCTCTTCCCTCCCTGCCCACCCTCCCTAAGAAGTCAAGCAATTCAACATAGGCCATGTGTGTATCATTATGTATAACCCTTCCACAATACTCATGTTGTGAAAGACTAACTATATTTTGCTCCTTCCTAACCTATCCCCCTTTATCCAATTTTCTCCCTTGACCCTGTCCCTTTTCAAAAGTGTTTGTTTTTGATTACCTCCTCCCCCATCTACCCTCCCTTCTATCATCCCCCCCTTTTTTTATCTTCTTCCTCCTTCTTTCCTGTGGGGTAAGATACCCAATTGAGTGTGTATGGTACTCCCTCCTCAGGTCAAATCTGATGAGAGCAAGATTCACTCATTCCCCCTCACCTTCCTTCTCTTCTCTTCCTACAGAACTGCTTTTTCTTGCCACTTTTATGTGAGATAACTTACCCCATTCTATCTCTCCCTTTCTCCCTCTCTCAACATATTCCTCTCTCATCCCTTAATTTGATTTTATTTCTTTTAGATATCATCCCTTCATCTTCAACTCACCCTGTGCCCTCTCTCTCTCTCTAAATACACACACACACACACACACACACGCACACACACACATATATATATATATATACATACATACACACACATATACATATATATATATATATATATGCATATTCCCTTCAGCTATCCTAATACTGAGGTCTCATGAATCATACACATCATCTTTCCATGTAGGAATGTAAACAAAACAGTTCAACTTTAGTAAGTCCCTTTCGATTTATTTTTCTTGTTCTTTTTCTTGATTACCTTTTCATGCTTCTCTTGATTTCTTGTGTTTGAAAGTCAAAATTTCTGTTCAGTTCTGGTCTTTTCACTGAGAAAGCTTGAAAGTCCTCTATTTTATTGAAAATCCATATTTTGCCTTGGATCATGATACTCAGTTTTGCTGGGTAGGTGATTCTTGGTTTTAATCCTAGCTCCATTGACCTCTGGAATATTGTATTCCAAGCCCTTCGATCTCTTAATGTAGAAGCTGCTAGATCTTTGGTTATTCTGATTGTTTCCACAATACTCAAATTGTTTCTTTCTGGCTGCTTGCAGTATTTTCTCCTTCATCTGGGAGCTCTGGAATTTGGTGACAATATTCCTAGGAGCTTTCTTTTGGGGATCTATTTGAGGAGGCAATTGGTGGATTCTTTCAATTTCTATTTTGCCCTGTGGCTGTAGAATATCAGGGCAGTTCTCCTTGATAATTTCTTGAAAGATGATATCTAGGCTCTTTTTTTGATCATGGCTTTCAAGTAGTTCAGTAATTTTTAAATGATCTCTCCTGGATCTATTTTCCAGGTCAGTGGTTTTTCCAAGGAGATATTTCACATTGTCTTCCATTTTTTCATTCCTTTGGTTCTGTTTTATAATATCTTGATTTCTTATCAAGTCACTAGCTTCCACTTGCTCCAATCTCATTTTTAAGGTAGTATTTTCTTCAGTGGTCTTTTGGACCTCCTTTTCCATTTGGCTAATTCTGCCTTTCAAGGCATTCTTCTCCTCATTGGCTTTTTGGAGCTCTTTTGACATTTGAGTTAGTCTGTTTTTTAAGGCGTTGTTTTCTTCAGTATATTTTTCATTATTTTTTTGGGTCTCCTTTAGTAAGTCATTGACTTGTTTTTCATGGTTTTCTCGCATCCTTCTCATTTCTCTTCCCGATTTTTCCTCTACTTCTCTAACTTGCTTTTCCAAATCCTTTTTGAGCTCTTCCATGGCCTGAGACCAGTTCATGTTTTTCTTGGAGGCTTTTGTTGTAGGCTCTTTGACTTTGTTGACTTCCTTAGGCTGTATGTTTTGGTCTTCTTTGTCACCAAAGAAAGAATGCAAAGTCTGAGACTGAATCTGGGTGTGTTTTCACTGCCTGGCCATGTTCCCAGCCAACTTTCTTGACCCTTGAGTTTTTCAGTGGGGTATGACTGCTTGCAGAGTAAAGACTACTATGTTCCAAGCTTGGGGGGATGCGCTGTTGATTTCAGAGCTCTTAACAGCCAGCTCTGCCACACCAGGACTCCTCTTTCCCCAAGAACCCCCAACCCGGACTGGACTTAGATCTTCATCAGGCTCTGCACTCCTGCTCTGATCTGCCACTTAATTCCTCCCACCAGGTGGGCCTGGGGCTGGAAGCAACTGCAGCTGTAGTTCTGTAGCTGCCCCAGCTCCGCTGTGCCCGGGGCAGTGGCTGAACCGCGAACTCCTTTTTTCACTCTGTTCACAGCAGCTTTTCCCACTAACCTTCTCTGTTGTCTTTGGTGTTTGTGGGTTGAGAAGTCTGGTAACTGCTGCAGCTCAATGATACAGGGCCCTAGGGCATGCTTCACCCAGTTCCTGGTCTAGTTGGTCCAGGCCTCTCATGCTGGGCTCTGCTCCGCTCTGTTCCCAGCTCTGTGCGTGAAAGACCTCACCCAGAAACCATCCAGGCTGTCCTGGGCTGGAGCCCTGCTTCCCTCTGCTATTTTGTGGGTTCTGCAGTTCTAGAATTGGTTCAGAGCCATTTTTTATAGGTTTTTGGAGGGACTTGGCGGGGAGCTCACGCTAGTCCCTGCTTTCCAGCTGCCATCTTGGCTCCACCCCCCGGATATGCACATTTTTAAAGCCCTTTGGACATAGTTCCAAATTGCTCTCCAGAATGGTTAAATCAGTTCACAACTCCACCAACAATGCATTAGTTTTCCAATTTTCCCACATCCTCAGCATTTGTTATTTTCCTGTTTTTTCATGTTAGTCAATCTGACAGGAGTGATGTGGTAACTTAGAGTCTTTTTGATTTGCATTTTGCTAATCAATAGTGACTTAGAGCATTTTTTTCATATGACTATAGATAGCTTGAATTTCTTCATCTGAAAACTGCCCATTCATCTCCTTTGATCACTTATCAATTGGGGAATGACTTGTATTCTCATAAGTTTGACCCAGTTCTCTATATATTGTAGAAATGAGGCCGTTGGCAGAGGCACTGGTTGTAAAAATTGTTTCCCAGCTTTCTGCTTCCCTTCTAATCTTGTTTGCATTGGCTTTGTGCAAAAAAGTTTCAATTTCATGTAATCAAAATCATCCATTTTGCATTTCATAATGTCACAAATTCTTCCATTTTCTATAAATCTGACAGGTAAACTATTCCTTGCTCTCCCACTTTGCTTATAGCATCAGTCTTTATATCTAAATCATGTACTCGTCTTGACTTTATCTTGGTAAAAGGTGTAAGGTGTTGGTCTGTGCCTAGTTTCTGCCATACTGTTTTCCCAGCAGCTTTTGTGAAATAGTGATTTCTTATCCCAGAAGCTGGAGTCTTTGGGTTTATGAAGCAGTGGATTACTATAGTCATTGACTACTGTATCTTATGTACCTAACCTATTCCACTGATCCACCACTCTCTTTCTTTGCCAGTACCAAGTAGTTTTGATGATTGCTGCTTTATAGTATAATTTAAGATTTGGTATAGCTAGGCCACCTTGCCTTGCATATCTTTTCATTAGTTCCTTTGATATTCTGGACCTTTTGAATTTTGTTATCTTTTTGTAGCTCTAAAATAATTTCTTGGTAGCTTGATTGGTATGGTACTGAAAAAGTAAATTAATTTAGGTAGGATTGTCATTTTTATTATATTAGGAGCTTCTGACTTTCAAACTATACAGTGGGTATGTTGACAGTTAAGAAAATTGTTGTTTTTTTCTTTTTAAATTTAATTTAGATATGTGCCTTGATCAGCATGAGAACTTCTGGCGTGGAAATGTTCTTTAATGCAGATTGGCAACTTTTTCATAAATTACAGCCCTAGAGAGTTGCCTGGGCACTGAGAGGTTAAATTCCTGTTTTCATACAGCAGTATTGTCAGAGGCAGAACTAGAACTCCAGACTTTTACTCCATATATGTCCTTGTAACTATGTCATATTTTCTCCTCTTTTTTTTTAAAGGATAAGAAAATTAAACAAAACACATCTGTGTGGATTGTCCTTATGTTTGGAGTCATCAGAGTATTTGCTGGCTAGAATACTGTTCCTTTTTGTGATCTCTTGTGGATCTTGTTTTTAGTTGGGTTAGACTAGTGTGGTACAGTGTTGGAGTTTAAAGAACATTTGGAATTCATGTCCGTAAAGGAGAACCCAAGAAGCCTGTTCAGTCACTCAGTATAAAAAGTTACAGTAAACATTTTCATATAATAAAACTTACTAATTTTCCACAAACTACACACATTTATTTGCAATTTATTATATTTATTTAACTGAATAGCTGGGTGGCACAGCCAATAGAATATTTGATTTGGAATCAGGACGATCTGAAATGAAATCCTGCCTTAGGCATTTACTCGCTCTGTGGCTCTGGTCAGACACTTAACCTCTCTTAGTCTTGTTTGTACAAGAAGGATAAAAAGCACTGATCTCATAGGGTTATTGTGAGAATCAAATGAAATAACTTAAACCTTAAGTGCTGTGTAAATATTATGCTTGTTGCTGTTATAATTATTATTATTATAAACAAAATTGGAGTTAAGAGAGTGCAATTCTACTTCCAGCACTTCCACTAGGATCATAGATCCTCCAAGTCCACTTAGGTTACTTACATTTACAGATAAAGAAACTGAGGCCTGAGGGAGGTTAAGTGACTTGACCAAGAACATCAGAGTAATAAGCATCCGAGGCAAGGATCTCATCCTTGTCCTCTGACTCCAGGGTCATTGTAATACCCCACCCACTTCCAAACTGGCTATGTGAACTTGGCTCAGTCGTTTTACTCCTGAGTCTCTTTTACTGTCTCACCAATCACTCAATAACTCCATGTTGTAACTGCCACGCCTATATGCTGGTAAAATTATTTCTTCAATTTACAATTGAAATCTGATGGAAACCATTGACCTTGTCTCAGTTTTTCATCCTCTTCCTCCTATATTATTAGCATTCCTCAAGGCTCTTTCCGTGGTGGGTGGTCTCCAACTCCTCTCTGCCCATTCTCTTCTCTCCCTACCCTTTTCTTCCTCATGATGATCTCATTCACATCTTTGACTTCACTAACTCCCAAAATTTAAGACAAAAAATTTTTTTTAAATACTTCCTGTTCTCATGTAACCTGTGTTGTACTAGGAATGAAAACAAGTAAACAGATAAGTAATACAAGATAATTAAAAAGGGAGAGAACAACCAAGGGGATCAGGGAAATCATCCTATAGGAAGTGGCCCATGTGCTGAGCCTTGAAAGAAGCTAAGAAATTAAGGTGATAATAGGGTTCATTCCAGGAACTGAAGACACCCTGTGCAAAGGTGTGGAGGTGGAATGTTAAGTTCAGTGAACAAGAGGTAGGCCTGTTTGGCTGAGATATAAAATGTGTGGAGAATCATGTGCTATAATTCTTGAAATGTATCCTGGAGTCAAATTGCGAAGGGCTTAAAATGCCAAGCTGAGACATGTATATTTTGGCCTAGAACCCAATTGAGAGCCTAGAACCCAAAGATTCTTAATGTGAACAGTGAGATAGTAAGATCTGTACTTTAAGAAGATTGTTTTGGCATCTCTGTAGAAGATGGACTGTGCATTAAATGGACATGAACCTGGGGATTCAATTGGGAGTCTGAGAAGTGGTGAAGACTTAAACCACCTAAGTGGCCCTCTTGAGTAGAGAGCCTTGGAAACTGATGAAACATAGTAAGGAAGGAATAAAAGATAACTGAAGCTGTGAAGCCTGGATGACTGAAATATTGGTGGTATCCTGAACAGAAATAGGGACATATGTTTAGGAAAGAAGATAAGAGTTTTGCTTTAGAAATGTAGACTGTAAAAGGCCTACAACCAATCCAAGTAGAGATGTCCAGAAAATAGTTGATATGATAGTAGAGTTCAGAAGAAGGATCAAGGCTGTGTAAATAGACAGGAGAGTCATCTACACAAAGGTAATAATTGAACCCATGAGAGCTGAGGTAGCATGTAGAAAGATAAGATGACCCGGGCTGGAGCCCACAGTTAAGGTGTTTGACATGGATGGTGATCCAGTAAAGAAAGCTGAGGAGTGGTCAAGCATATAGGAGAACCAGGGTAGAACAATGCACTGAAGGCTAAGGGAAGAAAGAACATGCTGGGAGAAGTGGTGAGCAGTGTCAGAGCTCAAGTAGAAGGACTGAGAAAATGCCAGTGTGTTTAGCAAATGAAATTGTGTTGTGAAACCTTAGAGACAAGTTTCAGTAACATGGTTGGATTAGAAGCCACATTGAGAAGGTATGAGAAGTCAAGGAGAGCTTTTCCTTTGGACTGTTTCTGTTGTGGCTGCCTGCAAACATATTTGAAGTCTCAGTTCAGGGAGTTGTGGATTTGCCTCATCACTGTGGGTTTTCAAGTAGAGGTTGAATGACCATTTATTGGAGATGATGCTAAAGGGGTTTTGATTCAGTATAGGTTTAATTAGCTAACTTCTTAAGTTCCTTCCAACTATTGACTGTAGTAGGTAGAGATAGATAGGAGAAGGAATTTTAATGGTAGCTAGCATTTGTATAGGGCCAGACACTGTGGGAAGCACTTTACACTCATTTGAGCTTTATAACAAACCTGGGAAGTATTATTACCCCATTTTATAGTTGAGGAAACTGAGACAAACAGAAGTTGTGATTTACCCAAGGTCACACAGCTAATAAATGTCTGAGGTCAGATTTGAACTGTCTTCTTGACTCCAGGCCTAGTGTTCTATTCACTGGACCTCCTAGCAGCCTGTTTTATGTTTCATGTTACTTGTTATACTGTGTCAAGTTTATTAATCTCTACTATAATTTCACATCTCTCACATACTGGTTTATTTATTTCCATTTATATTCTACTAAAATGAATGCAGAATTCTAAGACCTCAGAAAACTAGTAATTGAGTTCTTTGCTACCTTAAAGAAGTTCAGTCCCTCATCATTTCTCACCCTCTCCCTGCGTTTGTCCAAGGTTTTCCCCAGTCCCTGGAATAATTATCCCTCCTCACCTCTGCCTTTGAAAGCTCAGCTCAAGTGCCACCTCCTACAGGTGGAGGCCATGCTTGTCCTCTTCACCCCTAATTCTCAGTATAGCTTTTGCATTTACTGATCCTACGTACGTGTCATTTCCTCCGGCAGAATATAAGTTCTGGAGGTCAGGGACCATTTTGTTTTTGTCATATTTCTATTGCCTTAGACACATCATGCCTATTAAGTAGGAGATTAATAAATACTTGTTAAATTCAGGTCACAACTGGGTAAGTTGAAAACCAGTTTTCCCATAAACTCATCAAAATGTTTTTAAAAATTTTATTACGAGTTAAGATTGTATCTTTCTTTATTTCTTTGCTTATAGTGGGTCCTTTCAAAGCTGGAAGAAGTGAGAGAGATTTCACCAAGATTCTAACTGATGGAAGGAGCTGGCTGAAGACATCAGAGATGAAACAGAATATAACTTATAGCTGTTATCTTCTAGTGCCTGATTATCAAAATTAATTTGGGGAGTCAGGTATAAAATTATATTCAAGCGCTCTGTGTTTAACGGTTGTAGTCCAGTTTCATTGAGGAATCAGTTGGAATTGGGTAAAAAAATACAATCAAAATATTTCACCCATTCAGGGATGATTAGATTTTTAACTTAAAGCAGGCATCTGGTTAAAATTCTTTTAATACATTTTTAAAAGAAGATCCTTTTTTTTTCCTGAGGGAACTTTAATACTGGCTGCAGAAGTGTATTTCACAGCGATAAAGGACTTGCCCTAAGTTAATTCCACTCAGAGCTAAAGTACAGTTTTTTTGGCGGGGGCTCGTGTTCTGAAGTTTACCGTTCTTAACTTACACACTTATCAACTCAAAATAGTCTGAGTGAGCAGTGGGTGGACTGATTTAATCAAATATCATTCCAGTAGTATTACAAGACCTTAAATGGTAGTCTAATCAGAAAGGTGAAACTCAACAGTGTAATCTTTGAAATTCTTTTTATGGATAAATATTTCGGAAGTATTTTATTTTTTATATTAAGAATAGGTTCAAATTATTCTTCAAACGTGCAAGTATTTGGAGTTACCTTTTTATGCACTATGGTATAAATTATTAAAAAATCCACTGATGCCTTGCCTTAAGAGAGACAATATGTTGTTGAAGAAATAGTTATCATGCTCAGGAAAATCTCTTTGAGAGTAAAAATAAAGAAATACCTCCTCAAGCCAAGTCCCTGGGGACAATATTGTGCATTTGATTTATATATTTGATGCTTTTAGTGGAACTCTAACCTTAAAGAAAACTTTCTGAAGCCTTCCAAATGTAGATTCTTCCTGACTTCCTCCAGAGACCAGGACCACACCATAAATTTAAATTCCTCACAAGAATTCATATCCCAAGGAATTGTATAGAAGAACTCACGGTCTTATTGGGAATCATGGTAACCTAAAATGAGACCCAGTACCAAGATGAGAGTGCCAGAGACTCAAGAACTTCAGGTTCACTTTTATAAGCTTGTGATTCAGGTGTAAAGCTCATCCCAACAAAAATCATTGGCTGCACTTGAGTGGAAAGGAGGCTGCAGGTGTCTTTTGGTTTCCGTTCTCTATATAGAAATCCTTTTTTTTTTCTTTTGTAGAGAATGATGAATGACTATATGATAACTGTATTTTCTATTTAATTGTTGGATAGTATGGAATATCTGATGCATGTTGTGTAACTGCTGCCAAAAAATTCTTTCCAAACTGTTTTTGAAATTTTGGAATGTGTATAAGTTACTGGCTTTGAAATTCTGTGATCTGTTCAGACCCTTGCTTTGTTGTAAAAGCTACAGTAAACAGCATGCCAAACCATCCATGTGTTTTTCTTTCTTTTGGATCAAGCTCTGCAGTCTTTGATTTGCCCACAAAAATTCATTACATATAGTGTTGATCACTTCCAGAATATTGTGGATTTTTTATGTAGTTGCCAAACTGAAGTAATATTACAAAGAGATTCCAAATTGCCACCCTGATTTGTGTGGACTCTAATGACAATATCTGCTCAGAGCAGGACACCTGTTATTCTGTGGTTGATATTTTAACCTCACATTAGAATCTGACCAATATGGGGTAAGTAATCAATGCATTTCATTTTAAGGGTTAATTGATAATGTGGCCATAGGGTGTCTTTGGTTTTGGCATCCCTGAGCTTGGTAATTTCTTGCTTTAACCCTTGTCTGAGCCTTGTATAGTTGGATTGTCTATTCATGTCAACTTGTTTTTCTGAGTTCATATTCCAAGCCCTTTAATCCCTTAGTGTAGAAGCTGCTAGATCTTGTGTTATCCTGATTGTGTTTCCACAATACTCAAATTGTTTCTTTCTGGCTGCTTGCAATATTTTCTTCTTGACCTGGAAACTCTGAAATTTGGCCACAACATTCCTAGGAGTTTTCTTTTTGGGATCTTTTTCAAGAGGCAATTGGTAGGTTCTTTCAATTTCTGTTTTACTCTCTGGTTCTGGAATATCAGGACAGTTTTCCTTGATAATTTCTTGAAAGATGATGTCTAGGCTCTTTTTTTTGATCATGGTTTTCAGGTAGTCCAATAATTTTTAAATTCTCTCTCCTGGATCTGTTTTCTAGGTCAGTGGTTTTTCTAATGAGATACTTTACATTGTCTTCCATTTTTTCATTCCTTTGGTTCTGTTTTATAATATCTTGATTTCTCATAAAATCACTAGCTTCCACTTGCTCTAATCTAATTTTTAAGGTAGTATTTTCTTCAGTGGTCTTTTGGACCTCCTTTTCCATTTGGCTAATTCTGTCTTTTAAGGCATTTTTCTCCTCATTGGCTTTTTGGAGCTCTTTTGACATTGAGGTTAGTCTATTTTTTAAGGTGTTATTTTCTTCAGCATTTTTACGGTCTCCTTTAGCAAGCTGTTGATTCATTTTTCATGATTTTCTTACATCACTCTCATTTCTCTTCCCAATTTTTCCTCTACTTCTCTTACTTGATTTTCCAAATCCTTCTGGAGCTCTTTTGTGGCCTGAGACCAATTCGTATTTTTCTTGGAGCCTTTTGATGTAGGATCTTTGACTTTGTTGACTTCTTCTGGCTGTATGTTTTGATCTTCTTTGTCACCAAAGTAAGATTCTATCATCTGAGTCCTTTTACACTTCCAGCGCATTTTCCCAGCCAGTTACTTGACTTTTCAGCTCTTTGTCAGGGTATGACTGCTTTCAGAGTGGAGAGTGCTCTGTCCAAGCTTCAGGACTTTGCATTGCTGTTTTCAGAGCTACTTTCTATTCTGAGGTGGTATGATACTCCTCTCCTGGCCTGTGCTCTGGTCTGTCAGTGCAAGTAATCCTTTCTGCCATGTAACTGCCAGGAGGACTCCCTCTTCACATCCACCACAAGCTCTGCCACACCAGCGCTCCTCCTCCCCCAAGGACTGCCAACCAGAACCGTGACCCACATCCAAGTGGGGCCAGCTAAGAAGGTCTGATTAGATCTTTGTTCCTAAGTTTGCCCCAAATCCCTAATTACTAAGTGCCAAGCCGATGTGGGTGTGAAGCTCCCAGGGTCCTAAGGGGAGGCACTAAGACCAGAGCCAATCATAGTAGCTTAAGTTCTGGTCATTCAGATCACGCTTGATGACGTCTGAAACTGTGTAAAAGGAGAGAACACAGCTTGGAGACTGAGACGTGTCGGAGCCAGACAGCACAGTGACAGCCGAAGCTGAAGCCAAAGCCGAAGGAGCTGAAGCAGCAGGCGCTGCTGGTAGCAGGGCTGACCCACCTGCAGACTGGAGAGTGCTGAGCAAGTGCTTGAGGCCAGTGGGTAATCTTCTTACTGGAGGGGGGTAGCATGAATATGATGTGGTTTAATGTTGTCATGTTTTTCTGTAACCTGGTTACTCTTGTGAGGCGGACTTGTTGGGCCTGGAAGCTTTTAGCCAGGCTATCGAATTGGGGACGCTGGTTCGTAGGTCTCCTACTTTGGAGCTTGAATAAATGCTTTAATTCTTCCGCCTTCCACTTAGAGAATTGCTTATATCCTGCGGTACTGAACCATTCAGGCCTACACACGATTCTCTTTGAAATCATGAATTCTGCCTTCATATTATATCTGTTAATCTGGGTAATTTATATTTTGTAAATATTCATCCATTTCATTTAGATTGTCACATTTGTTGGCATATATTTGGGCAAAAACAACTCGTAACAATTGTCTTAATTTCCTCTTCAGTGGTGGCAAGTTCACCCCTGTCATTTTTGATACTAGTAATTTGGTTTTCTTCTTTCCTTTTTAAAATCAAATAAACCAATGGTTTATCTGTTTTATTGTTTTGTCCCCCCCCCAGAACTAGTTTCCAATTTTATTATTTCAATGGTTTTCTTGCTTACACTTTTATTAATGGGGTGGGGGGGGCGGCACATAGGTATTAACCTTCCTTGGTTTTCAGAATTTCCAATTTGATCTTTAGTTGGGGGTTTTTGATTTGTTCTTTTTCTATTTTTCTTTAGTTGTGTGCCCAATTCATTGATCTGAATTTTCTCTATTGATGTAAGCAATTAGAGATAAAAATTTTCCCCAAAGTACCACTTTGGCTGCATCCCATAAATTTTGGTATGTTTTTTGACTATTGTCATTTGCTTAAATGAAGACATCAACTGTGTCTATGATTTGTTCTTTCACCTATTTGTTTTTTAGGATTAAATTATTTAATTTTCCAATAACTTTTAATCTCTTTCCATTCTCCATCATTGAATGTAATTTTTATTGCATTATGATCTGAAAAGGATGTGTTTACTACTATTTCTGCTTTTCTGCATTTGGTTGAGAGGTTTTTAATGTCCTAATACATGGTCACTTTTTTTGTAGGTGCCATTTACTGCTGAGATAATGGTATGTTCCTTTCCATTCCCATTCAGTTTTCTCCAAAGATCTATCATATCTAACTTTTCCAGAATCTTATTCACCTCCTTAACTTCTTTCTTTATTTTTTGGTTAGATTGATCTAGTTTTGAGAGGGAAAAGCTGAGGTCCCCACTAGTGTAGTTTTATTATTTATTTTATCCTGTAACTCATTCATCTTCTTCAAAAATTTAGATGCTCTACTATTTGTTGCCTATGTGTAGTATTGATATGACTTCATTTTCTATAGTATTTTCAGCGAGGTGTAGTTTTCTTCTTTATCTCTTTTAATTACATCTATTTTTGCTTTTGCTTTATCTGAGATGATTTCTGCCTTTGCTTACTTTGCTTCAGCTGAAGCATAACAGATTCTGCTCCAGCCCCTTACCTTTATCCTGTGTTTGTCTCTTTGTGTCATATGTGTTTCTTGTAAACAGCATATTGTCAGATTCTGGTTTTTAATCCATCCTGCTATCTGTTCTGTTTTCTGGTTGAGTTCATCCCATTCACATTTATAGTTATGATAACTCTGTATTTCCTTCCATGCTGTTTTTCCTTTGTTCATTCTGTCTCTCCCCCTTAACACTCACTCTTTCCTCCTCACAAGTGTTTTACTTCTGGTCACTGCCTTCCCCAATATACTTTCCCTTTTATCAGTTTCCCTCCTATTATCCCCACCACTTTTTACTTCCTTATAGGGCAAGATAGATTTCTGTATCCAACTAAGTGTGTATGTTATTCCCTCTTTGATTTGATTTTGATGAGAGTAAAGTTTAAGCTTTGCCTGCCATGTGTCGTCGTCCCCCCATAGTCCCCTCCATTATAATAGCTTTTCCATGCCTCCTTTATGTGGGATAATTTATCCCATTCAATCTGCCCCCTCTTTTTTCTTCCAGTGCAATTTTGTCTTTGAGGGTTATCATCTCATCAGTCACCTTATACCCGTACCCTCTGGCTACACAATCTCTTCCTAATTGTTTTTATAGTAATAAAGTTGTTAAGAGTTAGAAATATTAATTTGGCATGTAGAAATATAAACAGTTTAACCTTATTGGATTTGTTTTCTCTTTCTTGTTTCTTTTTTACATTTCTGTTTCCCTTGAGTCTTGTATTTGGAGGTCAAGTTTTTTTTATTCAGCTCTGGTTTTTTAATTAGAAATGCTGGAAAGTCTTCCATTTCATTGAGTATCCATTTTTTACCCTGAAAGATTATATTCAGTTTTGCTGGGCTCTGTGTAATCCTGACTATAGCTCCACAATATTTTAATTGCTTCTTTTTGGCTGCTTGCAATACTTTCTCCTTGATCTGCGAGCTCTGAAATTTGGCTGTGATGTCCCTGGGAATTCTCATTTTGGGATCTCTTTCAGGTGATGATAGATGGATTCTTTCAATTTCTATTTTGCCCTTTGGTTCTAACATATCAGGGAAGTTTTCTTGGATAATTTCTTGGAAGATGTTGTCCAGGCTTTTTTTTTAATCATGGTTTTTAGGTAGTCCAGTGATTCTTATATTCTTTCTCCTGAATCTGTTTTCTAGGTCAATTGTTTTTGCAATGAGAAATTACACATTTTCTTTTTTTTTTTTTTTTTTTTTTTTTTACTTTTTTGATTTTGTTTTATCATATCTTGATATCTCATAGAGTCATTAGTTTCCTCTTGTTCAATTCTAATTTTTAAGGAATTATTTTCTTCAGTGAGCTTTTTTAGCCCATTCTATTTTTTAGAGAGTTCTTTTTCTCAGTAAATTTTTGTCTATCTTTTCCCATGCTATTGACTCTTTTTTCATGATTCTCTTGTATCGCTCTCATTTCTTTTCCCAAGTTCTCTTCTGCTTCTCTAATTTGCTTTTTTTTCCCCACTGACAGTGACTTTATTGCATCCGGGCAACAAGGGTCCAGATGGGCACCGCACCCCTGCCATCCCTCCAGCCCATGCAGCCCCTCTGGGGCAGGGGACCAGGGAGGGAAGAAGGGTCACAGGTCATTTCCTGGGGTGTGGCTTGGGGCTCTGGGGCTTCTGCAATCTCTCCTGCTGGAGGCTGGCGCTGTTGGCCCTGGCCCTGGCTCTGCTTTCATTGTAGACCACCATGATCACTCAGTTTTTCTCATCCATGATGCTTCAGTGGACCTGCTCCAGTTTTCTGAAGGCAGTGTAGTGCACCAGCATCAGTGGGAGGAAGTACCCCAGAAACAGATGGTTTTGTCTCTGCCGCCTCTGCTGAGCTCTGTGGTAGTCCTTGGGGTACACCCTGTGGAACGGGGCCCAGGACCAGGAGCTGGAGGCAGAGGCAGAGCGGTAGCTCTGGTAGGGAGACTGGGAGGTGTGAGGGGGAGGTGGCATGGAGCCTCGAAGGTGGAGCTGGCTGTCATAGTCTCAGCAGCTGGATTCCTTGCTCAAAACCCGGTAGGCTTCATTCAACTCCACAAACCAGTGGAGAGAGGGTTCTTTGGGTCGAGGTCAGGGTGCAACTCTTTGGATTTGGCAAAAAAAAGAAAAGCCCATTTCACTTCCTTCATGCTAGCTCTAGACAGATCCCCAGAAGCTCATAATAGTTACTCTGTCTTGCCGTCAGGCAGAGAGTGGAGGTGAGGGACCAGGCAGAGGAGGGACATTTCTGTGTGGTGGCCTGCACCACCATTTCCTCCTCCCGCTCAGGCCACGCCCTTTACTTTGCTTTTAAAATTCTTTTTAAGCTCTTAGAATTCTTTTTGGGCCTGAGACCAAACTCCATTTTTCTTTGAGGCTTCACACATAGCCATTTTGACACTAATGTCCTCTTCTAAGTTTATGCTTTGATCCTCCCCAGCACCACAGTAATTTTATGTAGTCAGGTTTTTTTTTTTTTTTCCACTTTTTTCTGCCTTTTCTTGACTTGGTGTTTTTATGTGAGAATTGGGCTCTGTTCTTTCACTGTCCCAAGCTTTATGTTCTGGGTCTTACTGCTGGCTTTTACTGAGCTTCAGGGCTTAGCTGCTTGCTTTCTCTGCAGGGTAGGCTTCCCTTCTGGCTTGCATTGGGTACTGGGGCCTCCCTGCCGGCCTCCCCTGGATGTAGGGTTTCACTGCTGACCTGCTCCAAGGGTGGGGCCCTGCTGCTTGGTTGCTAATGGAAACAGGGTCTCTCTGTTGGTAGGCCCCAGGAGTGGGGTCTCACAGTCGGCCAGCCCTGGGGCAGGGCTTCACTACTGGTCAGCAGTGGGTTCAAGACCTGGACGGTGGCTTGTGCTGGGGCCTTGCTGTGCTGCACAGACTGCTCACATGTCTAAGGGTCTGCTGGTTTGCAGGAAGGTGGGGCTCTGCTGGTGGATTGCCCCAGGCTTGGAGCCGTGCTGTGATCCTGGCTGCTGTTCCTCTTTGACCTTGCTCCCCTCTTACTCCTGCCATGCCGGTAAGCTGCTTCCTTGCCCCTAGATCATTTCTGATGAAAGTTTCTAGTTGTTTGGAGGGGAATTTGGGAGAGCTTCAGAGAGTTTTTTTTCCTCACTCTACCATCTTGGCACTGAAAGTCTGTTTTTCAACAATTTTATGTGTGTACTTGTAGATATAAAATGAATTCAGAGAATATACATTTTTAAAATAATATTAAATATGTATTTTTCCTTTAAAAACTAAATTTGGCATACATTATGTAGTTTGTGCTTCCTTACTGTAATGATGAAGAGGTTGCACAAAACCCACGACTGGAAATGCCAGATTGCAAAGTTCCAGCTCCGTATGTCACCAAAGGATGTCCTCCTCCTTTGTATCCCTACATAGGTTCTTAGCTTAGGAGCCTATACATATGGCATGTCATAGCAGAACTGGAGATACCCCAGTCTGATACCTCAGTGCTGATACCCCAGTCTTTGTTTTCTGTCTCCCAGTAAAATAATTATATAAACACAGATGTTCACAGTAAGGTTCTTTGGCTTAAAATAGAGCTCGATGGCCAGTGCTTGCTAAGTGTTGGGGGTTTTTTGTGTTTTTTTTCCCTGATTTTTTTTTAATTTATAAATTTAAATTTATTTAACATATATAGTTTTCAGCATTGATTTTCACAAGAATTTGAATTACAAATTTTCTCCCCATTTCTACCCTCCCCCCCACTCCAAGATGGCATATATTCTGGTTGCTCTGTTCCCCAGTCAGCCCTCCCCTCTATCACCCCACTCCCCTCCCATCCCCTTTTCCCTTCCTTTCTTGTAGGGCAAGATAAATATCTACGCCCCATTGCCTGTGTATCTTATTTTCTAGTTGCATGCAAAACTTTTTTTGGGGGGTTTTTGAACATCTGTTTTTAAAACTTTGAGTTCCAAATTCTCTCTCCTCTTCCCTTCCCACCCACCCTCCCTAAGAAGTCAAGCAATTCAACATAGGCCACATGTGTATCATTATGTATAACCCTTCCACAATACTCATGTTGTGAAAGACTAACTATATTTTGCTCCTTCCCAACCCATCCCGCTTTATTGAATTTTCTCCCTTGATCCTGTCCCCATTCGAAAGTGTTTGTTTTTGATTGCCTCCACCCCCATCTGCCCTCCCCTCCATCATCCCCCCCCCCTTTTTTTATCTTCCTCCCTCTTCTTTCCTGTGGGGTAAGATACCCAATTGAGTATGTATGGTATTCCCTCCTCAGGCCAAATCTGATGAGAGCAAGGTTCATTCATTCCCCCCTCACCTGCCCTCTCCCCTCCTCCCACAGAACTTCTTCCTCTTGCCACCTTTATGCGAGATAATCCACCCCATTCTATCTCTCCCTGTCTCCCTCTCTCACTATGTTGCTCTCTCATCCCTTAATTTCGTTTTCTTTTAGATCTCTTTCCTTCATCTTCAATTCACCGTGTCTGCTCTCTCTCTCTCTCTTTTATATATGTATATATACACACATAGATATATACATACACACACATTCACTATATATATGCATATTCCCTTCAGCTACCCTAATACTGAGGTCTCATGAATCATACACATCATCTTTCCATGTAGGAATGTAAACAAAACAGTTCAACTTTAGTAAGTCCCTTGCAATTTCTGTTTCTTGATTACCTTTTCATGCTTCTCTTGATTCTCGTGTTTGAGAGTCAAATTTTCTATTCAGCTCTGGTCTTTTCACTGAGAAAGCTTGAAAGTCCTCTATTTTATTGAAAATCCATATTTTGCCTTGGAGCATGATACTCAGTTTTGCTGGGTAGGTGATTCTAGGTTTTAATCCTAGCTCCATTGACCTCCGGAATATCGTATTCCAAGCCCTTCGATCTCTTAATGTAGAAGCTGCTAGATCTTTGGTTATTCTGATTGTTTCCACAATACTCAAGTTGTTTCTTTCTGGCTGCTTGCAGTATTTTCTCCTTCATCTGGGAGCTCTGGAATTTGGTGACAATATTCCTAGGAGCTTTCTTTTGGGGATCTATTTGAGGAGGCAATTGGTGGATTCTTTCAATTTCTATTTTGCCCTGTGGCTGTAGAATATCAGGGCAGTTCTCCTTGATAATTTCTTGAAAGATGATATCTAGGCTCTTTTTTTGATCATGGCTTTCAAGTAGTCCAGTAATTTTTAAATTATCACTCCTGGATCTATTTTCCAGGTCAGTGGTTTTTCCAAGCAGATATTTTACATTGTCTTCCATTTTTTCATTCCTTTGGTTCTGTTTTATAATATCTTGATTTCTTATCAAGTCACTAGCTTCCACTTGCTCCAATCTCATTTTTAAGGTAGTATTTTCTTCAGTGGTCTTTTGGACCTCCTTTTCCATTTGGCTAATTCTGCCTTTCAAGGCATTGTTCTCCTCATTGGCTTTTTGGAGCTCTTTTGCCATTTGAGTTAGTCTATTTTTTAAGGTGTTGTTTTCTTCAGTGTATTTTTCAGTATGTTTTTGGGTCTCCTTTAGCAAGTCATTGACTTGTTTTTCATGGTTTTCTCGCATCCTTCTCATTTCTCTTCCCAATTTTTCCTCTACTTCTCTAACTTGCTTTTCCAAATCCTTTTTGAGTTCTTCCATGGCCTGGGACCAGTTCATGTTTTCTTGGAGGTTTCTGTTGTAGGCTCTTTGACTTTGTTAACTTCTTCTGTCTGTATGTTTTTTTTGATCTTCTTTGTCACCAAAGAAAGAATGCAAAGTCTGAGACTGAATCTGGCTGCATTTTCGCTGCCTGGCCATATTCCCCACCAACTAACTTGACCCTTGAGTTTTTCAGCGGGGTATGACTGCTTGTAGACTAAAGAGTTCTATGTTCCACGTTTGGGGGGGAGGTGCCAGCTCTGTCACACCAGCACTACTCCTTCCCCAAGAACCCCCAACCCGGACTGGGCTTAGATCTTCAGCAGGCTCTGCACTCCTGCTCTGATCTGCCAGTTAATTCCTCCCACCAGGTGGGCCTGGAGCCAGAAGCGGCAGCAGCTGTAGCTGCCCCAGCTCCGCTGTGCCCGGGGCGGTGGCTGAACTGTGAACTCCTTCCACTCCCGCAGCTTTTCCCACTAACCTTCTCTGTCGCCTTTGGTGTTTGTGGGTTGAGAAGTCTGGTAACTGCTGCAGCTCACTGATTCAGGGTGCTGGGGCCCCCTCCGCCTGGCTCCTGGTCTGGTTGGTCCAAGCCGCTCACTAGGCTCAGCTCCACTCCCAGCTCCGTGTGGGATAGACCTCACCCAGAGACCATCCAGGCTCTCCTGGGCTGGAGCCCTGCTTCCCTCTGCTGTTTTGTGGGTTCTGCAGTTCTAGAATTGGTTCAGAGCCATTTTTTATAGGTTTTTGGAGGGACTCGGTGGGGAGCTCATGCTAGTCCCTGCTTTCCAGCTGCCATCTTGGCTCTGCCCCCTTTCCCCTGATTTTTAAAGTGATAGTGGATTGTGAATAGAATGGCAGTGAAATCTCCCCGTGCAATGGTATATACTTGCTTCAGATGGAAAGCAAAATAAACCACCTGAGTTCAAATCTGGCCTCAGACACTTATAGCTGTGTGACCCTGGGCTATCACTTCACCCTGTTTGCCTCAGTTTCCTCATCTATAAAATGAGCTGGAGAAGGCAATGGCAAACTGTTCCAATATCTTTGCCAAGAAAACCCCAATTAGGGTCATGAAGAGTTAGAACTGAAAAAGCACAAAACCAAGGCTAAGGCTGGTTTTCTCCTGGCTAGCCAGGCTTCTTTTTAAAAAAGGTGCTAGAACTTCACCTTGTTCCTTGCCATATACCTTTATCTGCTGATTTCAGTAACTTTTGTTTCATCTATGATCTATATATAATAGCCCTTTCGAGGTTTTCTAAGGGCATGTTAACATTAGAAACAAGGAAAGCCAGGCAAAAGGGCTCCCTCTTACCTTTTTTTATCCTTCCTTTTTGTTTTTCATTTTTATTAACTTCAGCACAGTAGGGAAAGACGGACATAAGGTGACAAGTATGACGAAGATTCTTCTACCTTTCAGAGGAATCCCTGTTGTCCGTTAGTCTGCGGTATTAGTTTGTGGGCCAGGGAAAATGGTTGAAAAGACGAAAGGGTTATTATGTTACTAAGAGACCATCTCGGCAGTGGAGCTGTGAGCCTGATGGGGAGGGCATAGCCGATGGTGGCAGGAATGCAAGGTGTATAGCGATGGGAAAGAAAGAAAAATAACGCGGGAAGGGAAGGGGAAGGTCAGCAATTCTAGAATGAGCTCCGGTTCTGCATTCAGTAGTAGGAGTCACTCTTAACATTCACTGCGCTCACAGCTCCACACTGTTTAGAACTCAACCTTCTCTTCCAGGAAGACGGTGACAGGTAAAAGTTGGCAGATTGTTTTGAAAAATATGGGGAAAAACAATAATGTGATTGATGCCCGGCATACAGTAGGCACTCACTAAATGCATGTTGAATTGAATGGTGTCTCTTAACATCCTGACAAATATGGCAACTTCTAAACCTGGGGAAGAAGAGAATAAACTGTCATAGCTTCTGTCTTCTGAATCAACATGCGTCAAGTCTATTTAGCAAGCATTAAGTTCACAGAAAAAATACACGCAACATTTTCCTTCAGTTTATGGTCTAAAAAAGAGGAAATGAACTGTATATAAATAACTGTGATTACGAAGAAGAAATGATCGTTGTAAGTCGAGAGCTGGACGTGACTTAAATGAACAATGAAATAGGTGGACGTATGCATTCATGCAGCACAGACGTGACTCTGTATGATGTGTGTGTAGGTGGCCTTCACTGCTACATAGTCTGTTTTGAGCCTCAGTTTCAAGTTTTTAAAAATTCAGAAGGAAACGAGATCCTTTAGTCTAATAACTGAACGGGAATCACCTTTACATCATCCAGTCTTGACTTGAAGACCTCAAGGGAAGAGAAGCCCCTACCTCCCTCAAAGAAGCCTGTTCTACGTTGGAGTAGCTGGAATTGTTAAGGAGTTATTGTGGTTTTTCCCTCACATCAAACCCAAATTTGCCTCTCTGAAATTTCCACCCATTGCTCCTAGTTGTGCGGGTGAGTCTGATTCTTCCACAAGCTAGCTCTTCAAATATGTGATGACTTCTATGCCCCTATAACTTCTTAAAGGTAAACATTCCACATTCCTTCAAATGATCCTCGTATGGCATCGTTTTAAGGCCCATCCTGGACACCTTTCTTCGGACATACTACATTTTGGTAGTCTCTTTACTAACATGTGACACTTCAAACTGAATGTCAGTCCACTAGAATGCAGGATTGTACCCTCTCTTGTTCTACACACTTTGATTCTATCAGGACAGCTGAAGACTGCATGAGCCTTTTGGCTACCATGATCCATCTGTGTTTCTACACTCAGGGTTACTTTTTAAAAATAAATCTAAACTTTTTTCTTTTCATGCAAACTGTTGTCAGACATTCCCCTTCCCCCACCCCAATTCTATACCTGTGGGGATTCTTGAATCCAATTGTAGAATTTTATACTTTTTCAACATAAAATTTTATCTTTTTAGATTCTGTCCATTATTCTGGCCTTCTGAGACCCTTTTTTGATCCTGACTTTGCCACACTCAAGAGAATTTTTTGGTTCTTCATAAGTCTTGCCACCATTAAGCCCAAAACCATGTATATATAGGTTATTATTGAGATTTGAGAATAAGCAGTTCCTTTTGCCACATCTCTAACTTATCACAGACTTGACTGGGAATGTAGTAGATGTACGCTAGAAGCAATTCCTGTCTTTTTTTTTCTTTGGAAGATGAGAATCACCAAATTAGATATGAGTATCTGGAAAAATAAAGCTTAATAAAAACTCACAAAACAATCAGTATAAGGATATGGGATGTTATATTCTTAACATTCTGAGGAAGGTACAAACCATGTAGAGTTCAAAGTCTGGCAACAAATTTCTAGTTTCCACATAAGCCTGGCAGATACTATATATTATTGTTCACATGATTTGACCAGTTCCTGTTTTCACAAGTCAATGCTATATATACCTACCTACAGGTCTATCATTTGCCACTAGTACACACACATACATGATTCTTTTCTTTAAAGCCTATTAACAGATGCCAGCTTTGGTAACACTACCTTTATTTTGATATCAGTTTATATTTATAATGAAACCAAGTTTTTTGGTTTGCTCCAAAACTTTATATTCAAGTACTTTAAAACAATCTCTTTAGATGTTACAAAAGAAGAAATGCTTCAACATGTGAAGAAGAAAAATTGTACATTTTAATATGAAGCTTCAAATCTAGTCCAATGCTAAGCCTGCCTCCAATCGTTCCCCTAGAGTCCCAAGAGCATTGCATTGGTTATATGGTATAAGGCAACTCTGATTAAAAGTTTGATGTTATGTGATTATAAATGGTTATCTTTAGACACACTGAGAAAGGAACAATTGAGAATGCACTATGAATTGGAGTGGTTTTTTTTTACAGATATGTATAAAATATTTGCCTTAAATATCTTTAAATTCAAAATTAATGCATGAAAAGAACAGCCAAACTTCAAAAAAGAATCACAAAATAAGTCAAATTTAAAAGTTTTTTAAAGGCATCAGTAAACTTTTGTATACTTTTCTCTAAGCTCCATCACCCATTTCTTTATTCTCCTGAGCCCATAGCAGCTATTAAAGCAAACATGGTAGATTTGGTGCTCAGACTTGCATTTCAGAGGAGGCTGGATACCTGTGCAAGTCACAGTATAGTGGTAGAACAGTAACAGGAGAAACTGAAAAGCATTTGCAGAAGAGACCAAGAAGATGCCAAAAGCCCTTTCTTTTCTTATTGCAGAGAGAAAGGAGAGTGTAGCCTTTAAACAAGGTTGAATTCCCTCAGATTTAACTGTAGAATAGTGTCTTTGACTGCTGCAAACACAAAGCGGATGTTTTCTGTGTCTGTAGCACATGTGAAGTGGGAATAGATAACTTTCTCTTTGTCTGGATTCTGGTCTTGATAAAGCTTCAAGATGAAGTCTCTGGCAGCTTTGACATCCTGTTTTGGTCCTAGTCAGAGGCATAATCATAGATATTAGGAAAGTGAGAGACATAGTAGACGATCCTTATATAACAGTTCTCAAACTTTGGGGCCTCAACTGTTAAGATTACTGAGGGCACCAAAGACCTTTTGTTTATGTGGATTATATCTATATTTAACTTATTAGAAATTTAAGTTGATACATTTTAAAAATATTTACTAGTTCACTTAAAATAACAATAATCTCATTACATGTTAACATGAACATTTTATGAGAATAACTATGCTGTCCCCCCTCCCCCAAATAGTGATATAACTTGTGTAGTGGTCCCCATCGGCAAAGTTTCATGATTTTTTTCTAGCTGCATTCAGCAGCACACATGTATGAATGAAGACAATGGAGGGTAAAAGTGAGCCATAGCTGAGGTTTGGCAAAGCAAGATCAGCAGCATGATAAGGGGGCAAGGGTTTAAGAAATAACTGTGAAGTTGCCACTTTCACCAAAGGGTCAGGATGAAAAAGGGAAGTGATGTGGGAAGTGCAGGGGTGATAACCTAGGAAAGAACTAATGAGTTGAGATTGGAGATCACTGTGGGTGAGGGACTACATTTGGGGTTTTAAAAGCACAGAGAGAGGTGGAATAATAATAATAGATTGTAGTGAGATAAAGGGAATTTCAGATGCTTGAACGTAGAAGCAATGCATTTGAGGGTGGTGGCAAGATCAAGGGTATGGCCATCTTTATGTGTGGCTGAGTTAGGGTGGGGAAGTAGGTCATAAAAAATGAGTCAAATTGAGGAACTATATGTTTATATTTTGTCTGAGGAAGTATCATTATGTATGTTGAAGTCCCCAGTATGGGTGGGGAGGACTGAAAGACTGTGATCCAGACAGAACTCATTAAGGAAAAAAGGGGGAATGTCCTAAAGTCAGAGGACAACAGCTATTAGAATGTAGATTAGGGGGTAGCTATGGATTGATGAACTCCAAAGGAGGAGAAATTATGGAATGATGGTGGAGAGGGTGAACCTGGGGAACAATTGCAATTCTACTTTTTCACTCAGTGAGTTAGAAAAGATGAGTGTAAACATAGCCAGTGCTAGAAGTGGAGGCCAAGGAGTCTGTGTCATCCAGAGGGAGTCAGATCTCAGTGAGAGGATGGAATGGTAAAGGAAAAGATGAAGGTTTGTTGATTATGGAGCAGACATTCCAGAAAGTAGTGGGATGGGTGGGTAGCTTTGGAATAGGGAAGGGGGTGGGCTGAGGAGAATACGGGAACAAGCAGTGGGGGAGTCAGTGCAGGGGCAATCTTTGAGTAATGATTTTAGGTAGGTTTTCACTAGTCCTAGAGTGGAGTTCTTTCAGAGTTCAGGTAAGGGGCATGGTAGTTTAAGCAGCTATGTACCCAGCTAATTATGTATGATCTGGGCCACATTTCTCTAACATTTCCAAAATAATTTTGTCAAATACATTGCTAAAATCTAGAAATACTACTTTGATAACATTTTTCCTCACCTGCCTTGTCCTAATACCCTTGTTTAAAACAAACAAAAACCAACAGAAAAGCAACTGAATTTAATTTGGCAGAATTGGTTTTAGTGAACCCATCATAGTAGGTTCCTGGTGATTACTACTTGCTTTTCTACATGCTCATAAAATATTAGTTGAATAACACTCCAGAATTTTGCTGGGATTTACATGAAGCTCGGTGGTTTGTAGTCTCTAGAAAGCTATCTGTCCACCTCCAATCTTCTGGGAACTCTCTTGTTCTGCATGTTTTCTTAAATATTAATAAGAATAGCTCTGTGATCATTTGAAAGTTCTTTAGGTACTCTGGGATTCATTGGGACACGGAAACCTGAACTCATTTAAATAGCCAGTTACACTCTTCTTTGCCTCACTTACTGAGGACTTCAACTCCTCCTTAATCAAGTTTGTTCTTCCCCTTCCCGTTTGAAAATCCTGCATGATGGAGAAGAAAGAAGCAAAGTAGAACAAAGTAGTTCTGCTTTCTCCCTCATCTGAGTCCCCATAACATATACTTCATAATTCTAGGGTAGTAATTATCCCATTCTGCTTTATGTTAGGACAGTCAACAGAAACATGTGGTCATAGACTTAGAGCTGGAGTGAACCTAAGTTCATCCAGTCCAACCCCTTTATTTTATAGGTGGAGTCCGTGTGTGTGTGTGTGTGTGTGTGTGTGTATGTATATATGTACACATGTGCACACATTTATATGTCTATTATTTAAATTACAAATAACCATGTAATAAATATAACCAATTATATTGAATAACATTGAAATCTAATCACATTAAATAAATTTTATTGAATACTTTTATATTTAATAAAATATTTAAAATTATTTAATATTTAACAATTATAAAATGTTTTAATATTAGATTTTGATTTCATAATTTTATATAATTTATATATGCTTATGTAACATTTCTATATATTTCATATACTTAATACTGATCACCTTCTCGATTTCATGCTGGCAAAACTACTGGCCAGGAGAAAAACTAACACATTTGACTCTTAAGAAGCAAGAAAGGAACCAAAGGAGCAGGATCATTCACATAGTACATTATTAAAGAATAGTGCACTGGATTTGGAGTCTGGAAGGCCAGAGTTCAGATCTCATCTAAGACCTTTCTAGCTATGTCACCTGGGGTAATCTCTCCAGGCTTCAGTTTCCTTATTTGTAAAATAAAAGGTTTGTACCTGATGACCTTTAAGGTCCTTTCAAGCATAGGTCTGTGATCCTATGATTACTTCCTAGAGAGTTAAGACTGCAGCATTAAACTTTAATCTTTTTGAAACAAGAATCTGTTTCTTCATTTTTCTACTGCTGTTTCTATCCAGGTATGTCCCCTCTACTTCACTTCTAGTGCTAGGCCAACCAAAGTGAGTAAACATGACCTCTTCCACTGGATAGAAATGATTCAGGCTTATATTTTCCAAGGTCTTCCCCATGCTCATGGAGTTGGCACCCCACCCTATGGTTTGCCTCTATGAAGACTCTGACCCAAGCCAGTCTCACCAGGATAGAAGTAAGAGAATTGGTTGTTCAGCCAAGTCTTAGTAAATATAGTAGATGGCTCAACTTTTGATACCAGAAGAATAGCCAACACTCCAGGGCCTAAGCTTGGATTTTCTTCCTTCTACACTTCTTTTCTCCCTGAAAATTACAACACTGTGCTGTATTGCACAATCCCCTTGATTAATTTCATTGTCATGCTCACTTCTTTCCTCCCCTGGGGGATAGAGTTAGATGCTCTAACCTTGGTACCCATGCATGGCACGGCACAAGCATAAGGGCTCATCAAAGCAGAGCAGCTAATGAACAGCCCCCGTAGGGAGGGCCACAGAAGGCATTCACATGTCCTGTGGCCAACCTTATCTCGACATCCCAGATCCCTGCTAGGACTAGATATTCCAGACGAATGGTTGTCTAAGCTGGATTTGGAGTCAGAGAACCCTTCTGCTACTTCCAGCCGTGTTACCTTGAACGACTCATTTCCTCTGGGGCTCACTGTCATCGCCTGAAAGATGAGGAATGAAGCTCCAAGGTCCTTTCCAATGTTAGATCTAAGGTCCTGTTTTTTAAGACTCCAAATGATAAAGAAACTACACATGTCCTACAGTAAGCAGTGACTCCACCCCACCTCCCTGGCCCCACTGCCCCCAGGGAGGCAGATGGAAAGAAAGACAATGTGATACATTAAAGTGTAACCAGCTATCCTAGATTCTTACCTGTGTATTCTGGGAAATAGCTGATAAGATGGGAGTACATGATTTTCTCCTCTAAAAGATCTTTTTTGTTTAAGAACAAAATCACTGATGAGTTCAGAAACCAGGGGTAAGTGATGATGGTTTTAAATAAGGCTTTGCTCTCTTCCATTCGATTCTATGGAAAAAATAGAGACACATTAGGCTTAAGAAAAAAGAACAATATTGTATTAACATGCCACACGTTTCCATCTCCCAAAGTGAATCGCTGTAACAACAATGCTGTTGACACACAGGAGGGCTGCTAGCACAGGCCCTTTGATCTGCTTTTCTAAGGAAAGCAACTTTAAGGGGTTACAATCTCACTTTAATTAACCATACATAGACCATTCACTTAGTTCAGGGGGAAAAGCCAGCACCCTGAACTTCAGAGAAAACATAAACAGAAATTACAAACAGAGATTATATAAACAGAGCAAATAAACAAATCAGTAGAGAGCTTCTAACCATCTAACTATAGCAATATGTACGTAGTTACCAGAGAGGGAGAAGCACCAACATCTGGGTTTTCAAAGCCAGGGGGGCTCCTTGACAGCTACCCGGAGTCTCCACACCAACACTTCCAATGAGCGTGCCCCCAAAGCCAAATGCCAACCTCAGAGCATATATACGCTTCTTCAGGGTCAGAGGGTATCACAATCATGACTCAAACCCATGTGACCTAAGCCTTCCCGTGACTGCCTTAGTGCTGAGCAGCACTCCAAAACAAAAGACAACAAGAAGTCCACTTTACTTGCCATTTCAGCCACCCCCCCATTCAGGTGCTCCTTCTCCCAATCATGAGGTCTTGGCTACGTTGCCAAGTATATGTAAAGAACATTTACTATCATCTCTATTCCAAGGAGTAAATAAAGAAGAGAAGCAAAGAAGGTCCAATAAGCCATCATTTCATTTCCCCACAAGGCCTGTTTTAACCAGGTTTTCTCACCTATCTCACTACCTTGCTGCTCCCCTTTCTTTATAAACCCCCTATTTCTGTCTTTACACCATGAACTTAAATCCAAGAAAACTTTTAAAGAGTTTTGTGGACCTTTGCACTTGACAAAAGTATTCTGTGTTCTTCCACAGGATAATTATTGTGTTTGTTTTGAGAAATCAATAGGATCCCAATCATAGTCAACCATTTCGTTTAGGTCTATGACCATGCCAAATGCATACATTATGCACATGTGGGCATTTATTAAGCTCCTACTTACTACGTGTCAGGCACTGTGCTAGATACTGGGGATGTAAATACAAAGACTCAAACAAGCCCTGCGCACCAGGAGCTTACCTTCTGTTGTAGGATATAGCTATGTGCGTCAGCGTATGCAGACTAAATACCAATTACGTGAATGTAAGGTAGCTAGGAAGAGCGTGCTAGCAGTTGGGAGGAGGAGCGGGGGTGGGACTAGAAAAGACAAAACAGACACACAGGACCATGAAAGAAGTTCTCCAGGTGGTGGTATTAATTTATCAGTGCTAGACAACAGAAGAGATAGATATCTCAGAAGCTCATAGTCTATGCCGTGGGAAACTGACTGGATCCATTCTAAAAGAAAGAGAAAACAACCCATCTTTACAGTGATCAACTGGACTAAACAAGGCTTTGTTTTCTTCCATGTTTTTCCATGAAGAAGAAAGGAACTTGGGAAAAAAATTTTTAATGCACACCATTACAGCTGGGCAGACCCATTAATGGGAGGAGGGAGAGTGGACTCGAGCACAGAGGTGGGGAGGGGACATGTACTATTCAGTAGCCACTCACTAACCCAGCTCCACCCCACCTCCCTCCCTCCATTATCAGGCCTGAGATCTAAAATTGGTCACCAGGAGTTGTATGTTGTGTTCTGGGAAGGGTTGCTGTTACATGTGTAATGTTGCGATGGACAGTACAACGTTATAGAGAGAACACAGGTGGACGAATGGTTCAGAGGACTAAAAAGCAACATTTTACTCAAGATCTCCCCATTTGAGGCCTCTGAAAAGAGTTAGGAAATATCTTTGTACTTGCTAACATCAAAACTCAAGCAGTTGTCTTAAGAACAAAAATCTTTAAAGAAGTTTAGTGCTTAGTTTCCACAGAAAAACCAAGCAACCTCACTGAGCAAGAAGGGGACTTTTGAGAAAAAAAGCTTTAAGCGGGTTTGTCATGTTTAGGGTTTAGTTGAAGCAGAATGAAGAAAAGTTCTTACTCTTTTAACAAATAAAACCAAAATTAGGATGCTGATTGCTTTAAAAGGTTTCAAGGAAAAAAACTGATTTAATCAGTCAATAGCAAAAACTTGGCATTGTGTGTGAAGGCTCTACCACCCTGAACAAAGCTTGAAAAGGGGTTCACGGGGGTGTGGGATTGGAGATGGGCAGGGGTGTGCCATATAGAACGGCAGCCATTTTTCCTCAACATGGTGATTATGTCACACAGTATTATATGTATGGCATGACAAAACACAGATGTGACAATTGTGGTAGGTGCACCACATAGGTATGACATGATGCTAACACGGCATGGCATGTGCGACATGGGTATGACACCACATATCATCATATGACAGCATAACGCATAATAGTACGATGGGCAAATGATCAACCACCCCATCACGCAGTCTGTGAGTGCTGAGCATTTAATACCTGTCAATCTCCTTTTGCCTTGGCTAAGCCTTGAGGATATCAGTGATTGGCATGTTTTTATCTTCTGGGTCAAGTCTGGTGCTCACTAGAGTGATGGGAGTGTTAGGACAATGTTGTCATATTTCAGGACACCATTTTTCAGGGGCATTTTCAAATGATACAGGACTCACAAGGGAAAAACAAATTAGGAATACGACTGAAGCCACGTGGCAAAATGGATGGCGTGTCAGACTTGGAGTCAGGAAGGCCTGGGTTCAAATCCTACCACTGACATAAGCTATGTGACAAGGTAAATCACAGCCTTTTTCAATCTTAATTTCCTTATCTATAGAATCGAGCTAACAATATCTGGTGTACCTATCTCAAAGGGTAACTAAAGCTTAAAGGAGAAAATCTATTTTAGTATTTTGTAAACTTTAAAGCCCAATATCAATGTCATTCTCTGAGAGGTATTTTGGTTAATGCTCTGAGGGAAAGAGGAAGAACATTAATAAGACCTATGAACTGGCAGAAAAATCTACACTGAGGTAAAAGGACCCAAGGGATGAGGGACCATGAAGAATAGTATCATTTCTAGTCCCAAGTGGGGCAAAGGGGTGTGGGGGTGGAGAGTGTGTGTGTGTGTGTGTGTGTGTGTGTGTGTGTGTGTGTGTGTGTGTGTAGCAGTACCAGTTACAATCCCAAGGGATCAGGGGCCCTTTCTTGGTAAGGACCAGAGTGCAGACTGCAAGAGCAGCGACCATACCTCTCCCCAGATCATACCACCTTGGAAGCACTAAAAACTTCCAAACCCCTAGAACTAGCTCGGAAAACAGCAGTGCAAAAAAGCTTTGCCAAATTGGCTTTGCCAATTCTCCCCCCACCCCCGCCTGTGTTGGTAAACAAAATGGGCTCAGCACTCAGTTCAACCTAGTGCCCTTGAAGAGTTTGGCCTTTGTTTCCTTGATTAGATTTGGCAGTCCTTGGTGACCTCCTTGCCTCGGGGGAGGGCCTAGTTTACACATGAGTTTGAATGACATGTTTGGGACATCAGAGGCTTTTAGACCATTTGGGTTCAAGTGGCCTCTTTGTGATGATTTTAGGTCACATGGATGACTCACCCTTGACCCTGAAAAAGATATAAAACCAGGGGTTGGCTTTCTCTTTTTCGGAGCTCTTACCCACAGCCTTGGTGGCGCTAGTGACTCTGGGCCAGCCCTTCTTATGAGCTCCCAGGCTGAACCTAGATGTTGATAATTATGAATTGTATTTGGTCTGTCTGTCAATGTCTGTAATTTGTTTGTATTTTGCCCCGAAGTTAAGGGTGCTGGCTTTTTCCCCTGAAATAAGTGAATGGTATTTGTATGCTGAATTAAAGTAAGCTTGTCAACCACTTAACGTTGCTTTCCTTACTGAAGCAGATCAAAAGAACCTGGGCTTTTGCAGTGTGCTGGTAGCATTCTTGTTGTTGGGCTTGTGTCGGTCTTTCACCCCCACAACAGCTGCTAGCCGGATTGTTGAAACACCACCCCAGGGCCAAGTATGAAAATAGCATGGGAAAATGAGCAACAACAAAAAAGAACCTGACCATAAAAAGCTAGTGTGGTGACAAGGAAAATTTAAGACACAAACTGAGAAACAGACAATGATGTCAAAACAGCTATAAGCAAAACCTCAAAGAAAAATGTGAATTGGGAAAAAAAACCCAACAAGAAATCCTAGAAGAGCTAAAAATTGAGCTTGAAAAACAAGTAAGAGAGGTAGAGGAAAAATTAGGCATAGAAATGAAATAGAAGAAAATTATGAAAAGAATTAACATCTTAGTAAAAGAGGCATGAAAAATACTGAAGAAAAAAATACCTTAAAGAACAGAATTGGCCACATAGAAAAAGGGGCACAAAAATTCACAGATGAAAATAACTACTTAAAAAGCAGAATTGACCAAATAAAAAAAGACATATAAAAGCTCACTGAAGAAAACAATTACTTAAAAATTAGAACTGGGCAAGTGGAAGCTAATGACTCCATGAGACATCAAGAAACAATGAAACAAAATCAAAAGAATAATTTTTTTTTAATGTAAACTCACTGGGGGGAAAAAAACTGACCTGGAAAATAGATCTGAGATAAGAAGTATCATGAGGGAGGCAGCTAGGCAGGTAGCACAGTGAGTAGAGCACCAGCCCTGGAGTCAGGAGGACCTGAGTTCAAATCTGGCCTCAGACACTTGACACACTAGCTGTGTGACCTTGGGCAAGTCACTTAATCCAAATTGCCCTGCCTTCCCCCCTCCAAAAAAAAATATCATCAAGAAGGGAGGGAATTTGTAACCCAAATTTTGAAAAAAAATGTTAAAAACTTTTACATGTAATTGGGAAATAAGTAAAAATAATTTTTAAAAATATATTTAATTGAAATCAGGACTGTTCTCCAATATTTGGCATGTGCATCCACTATATCTCAATTCCTATCACTAACAGAAATTGTCCCAGATATAAAATACAGTTCTACTCCCTCTACTAAGAAAAACAGCACGGCTTAGGAGTACCTTTGCATCTGCATCTTAGGGCATTGTGTGAATAAATTCAAGCTTCTCCTAAATTATTAAACCTGAGAAATAGAGTCTACCACCAGGATAAATGTTTTTCACTTTCTTTAGGAGTAAGGCTTTCTCAACGCCACTCAAGTTTTCTTACTAGCTTACCTCATTGTCGCACTCAGCCAAGACTTGATCATATTCACTCAGAGCTACTAGGAAAATGATGGAGGTGACACTTTCAAAGCAGTGGATCCATTTCCGTCTCTCAGACCTCTGGCCCCCAACGTCCACCATCCTGCCCAGCAGAAACAGAGAACATGCCTCTGAGATGACATCGCTCTTTATTCTTTACAGAGAAGTCTTTGTTTATTAGGGAAGAGAAATGTTTGGACGCCTCCTTCAGTTTCCTTAATCTTAGTCCTAGAACCTTCTTAACACAAGCAGTGCTGCCCTTGCAAGTGACCCCAGCCCCGCCATGAACTCCAAAGCGATTGAGCTATCAATACTGAATTTCAGTTTGGGAGCCATTTACAGCCCCTTCAATAGTCTCAGAACATATAGTCTCAGAGTTGGAGGGGACCTCTGAAGCCATGTAGCCTACCAATACATGACCAAGAATCTGTTGTAGAACATTCCCCCCAAAGCAGTCATCCAGATTATCTAGGTGAGCTTTTGCTCTCTCTGCCCCAGGACCAATCCTCCACTTTACTTCTTACTCACCAGCTCCAAACTGCACAGTCTCCAGTCTTGCTAAGATCTCCACTTCCTCCCTACAGTAAACTTGGATTCCACCTCTGGAACCTGGGCTCCAATGCGTAGCCTACCTTATCTTGCTCAGAACCAGGTATATCTTAGCTTATGCCTTGCCTTAAGGAGACAAGCTCCTTTTCCATGCTCTCCTGTTTTACTTATGGTGTCACCCTTTATGACTAAATCATGTACCCATTTAAACGGTCAAAATGGGCACATGATTTAGCCATAAAGGGTGACACCGTAAGTAAATTAGGAGAGGATGGAATAGTTTACCTGTCAGATCTACGGATAAGGGAAGAATTTATGACCAAACAAGATAGAGACGGCATTACAAAATGTAAAATGGATAATTTTGATTATATCAAATTATATGAGGTCAGTTCAAGGAACTTAGTATGTTTCACCTGAAGGAGAGAAAATTTAGGAGGGACATAATAGTTGCAGTCAAATATTTAAAACTATCATGCAGAAGAGAAATTAAATTTATTTTCCTTTCTTTGAGGACAGAACTGGGAGTAATAGGTAGAAGTTGAGGAAAGTTTCCATTTGATTCTTAACAGAGTTGCCCAAAATTAAATGGACTGCCTTGGAAGACAATAGGATCCCCCTCATCAGAGATGTTCAAGCAGAAACTGAATGAACATATCAATGATGCCAGAAAGAGCATCCCTTTCAGGCATAGACTAACTTTGACGGATCATAGATTCAGAGCCAGAAGAGGCATCAGATAACATCTAGTTCAACTTCATTTTACATATGAGGAAATGGCTGTCCCAGGGAAGTACAATAATTTACCCAACATCATAGGGAGTAATTGTAAAGAGTGAAATTTGAAACCAGATCCTTCATCTCCAGAGCCAGTGTTCTTCCCAATGGACCACACTGCCTCTTAAGACTTCTAATGACCTTTCTACCCCTGAGATTCTGTGATTCTGTAATCCTTCTTCCAGATGACAACCTTTAAATACATATAGCCAGCATGCTCTAGGTACACTATGTACACATACACTAACCCCACTCATACTCAGGTCAAGTTGTTCATTTTCCTACCTTTCCTCACTCACAGTGATTGTTGTTCCTGGGGAAGAAGTGTTAACAATTGTTGGTATTCTAGGCCCTAAAAATTGTTTTAAATGCACCAAAATTTGTCATTGATTTCACTCACATTTACCAATGCAATGGCTTCCACTCCACCTATTCTTCCCTTCTTCTATTCATTCATTCAATAAGTATTAACTGCTTACTACATGCCCACATTGTGATGGATACTAGTAAGTCCCTAGCTCAATTACTATGCAACTTAGCTGGGGAGACAGGGAAACATATGAAAGAAGAGGGTTTTATTAAAGAGACCCAGGGGTAATGATGCCTTCCCCAAAGACACTGGACCAATGTGGTTTTATAACCAAAGAAAGCCAACAAAACATTGGGCACTGTCAAGAACAATAATGGCGATGAAGCAGAAAACATGACCCTACCCTAGTACAAAACTATAGTACATCCAAACGTGGAACACTGAACAAAGCTGATTACGGGTTCACAAATTCAGAGCTGGAAGGGCCCTCAGAGGTCATCTAGTCCAACATTCTCCTTTTACAACGGAGGGAACTGAGGCCAAGGAAAAGTTTGATTGGCAAAGGCAAGTTTTTTGCCCAAGGTCACAGAGGTAGTAAGTGTCAGAGGCAGGATTTGAGCAAAAGTTCTCTCACTCTAGAAACAGTACACGGTGCCTCAAATTTTATTCTTGAAATAGCTCGACCATGAAAAGGAGGGAAACCAGTGAAGTTTAAAGGCGTGGGGTGGGTGGGGAGGGTGGAGAATAATGATGCATGTTAGAAAAGAATTTTGTCTTTTCCTTAAATGAGGAAAAGCTCAGTTCTCAAAATAATTAAGTAGTCAAAGAAATGACAGCATCTAGTACACGAACAGCCGATAGCATTTACAGGAAAAGGGAACGTGGTTCTATAACAAAAATGAAAAAGTGAATTCTGTTTCTCAGGGACTTTTCTTTCTTCCCAAGTCCTGCCTCATTTCAGAATTATCCCAGGGCAAATCTCCCACTTCCTGCTTCCTTGTAAGTAAGGGGGACTAAGAGGCAATATGACATAGCAAGTCTTAGCTTCAAATCCTACCTCAAACAAATAGAGAATGAGAGGGTTAGACTTTACAGCCTTCCAAACCCCTCTCCTGCTTTAAATCTATGATCCTATGATGCTGCAAATACTATCCTAAGGCCACAAAAAACCTTAGGGAGCATTAATGAATTTCATGTTCTTGGGCACCATTTTGAAAACCACCAGTGACATTTACAGATTCTTAACAGGCTACTCAGATAAGGTCACCATCTTACCGAAAGATGATATTTTCTAAATCAAAGGGATATTCAATAATTCCAGTCGTAGGCACCCGGACACGGAGAACATCTTGTTGTGTTGGCACAAATGATGGCATGGCAATTCGATCAATGTCACTCAGGTAACTGTAGAGTCAAATAAAGGTGAGTTGAAATGTTTTTTCAAGGGAACACCCTATTGTCAAGCAAGCTGTCTTCCAACTGGACAAATACATTCTTCTATAAAGCATAACACTAAACGACATGCATAATCGTTAACCCCCACCCTCCAAATGACTTTCAGGAAGAAGGTAGGATAGATCCCACCTTCAAGGGAAACTGCAAACTATTCAGTTTATTCTCTCTGGATCCTAGGTAGATAACAAATGCAATTTCAACTAGCGTTAATTAAGTGACTACTACCATATTTGTCTGAATTGAGTCCTCATTCCTAAATGGGAGGTTAGGGTAGGAAAGTAAGCAGGTAGATTTTTGCTTTTGAAAAATATATAATATATACACACATGTATATAAGATATATACATATATACATATCTATGTGTGTATATATATACATGTGCACACATGTATGTATGTATATGTATTAGGTGTGTGTATATGTGTGTGTATATATATACACATACACATACACATATACACATACATATACGTACATATGTATATATATACACATACATATACGTACATATGTATATATATATATATATATAGTATCTGTGTCTGTGTTTTTCTTATTTGACACTTTGAGTCTTTTACCTCTCTATCAGGAAGTAGGAAGCATGGTTGGTCAAAGAATTCCCAATTCCTTCAAAGTTGTTTGTCTTACCATACTGCTGTTCTTGTATAAAGTGTTCTGGTTCTGTTCACTTCACTCTGCATCAGTTCATATAACTTCCTAGGTTTCTCTGAAATCATCCCATTCATGATTTCTTAAAGCATAATAATATTCCATCACAGTCACAGTCATTTTCCAAATTTATGGGTGCCACCTGAGATTCCCATTCTTTGCTACCTCAAAAAGAGCCACATTTTGGTGATCTTTTGTTTGCTTAGGGCTAATGCCTCCCTTAATCTACCCTCCACATAAATTCCCCTTCTCTCTTCCCTTCCTGTTTCCCTATTAAGTGAAATCTATTTCTACAGGTAACTCTATGTGTGTTCTTCCCTGCTTTGAACAGTCCAGATGAAAGGAAGGCTCCAGTGTTGTCTGCTCCCTCCAGCCCCTCCTCCTGATTTGTCTAGATATCCACTCATATATGATGATTATGTGTGATGATTTTCCTTAACTTTTTTCCCTCCCCCCACCTCTTTCCCTCTCTTTCCTTTTATCTCAAGATCACAAAGACATAAAACTACTTCCAGGCCTTCCATCTAACTAGACTCCTTCCATGACTCCTGGCAATGATAGAGTTCAGAGAGAACAATATATTATCATCTCATATTTGAATGTAAGCAGTTTAGACTTGTTTAGTTCCCTAACGATTATTCATTTCTGTTTGCCTTTTCATATTTCTCTTCACTCCTGTGTCTGAATTTCAGTTTCTACACAGCTCTGGCCTTTTCTTCAGATATGTTTGGAAGTCTTCAATTTCATTAAAGATCCATTTAATCCTCTGTGGGATTATACTCAGTTTTGGTAGGTAAGTTATTCTTGGCTGTAAGCCTATATCCTTTGCCTTCTGGAATACTGTATTCCAAGCTCTTCTCTTCTCCACATTGATAGGTGATAAATAATGTGTGATCCTGACTATGACTCCTTGGTACTTGAATTCTCTCTCTCCAACTGCTTGCAGTTTCTTTTCTTTGATCTTGAAGCTCTGGATTTTAGCCAAAATGTTCCTAGGAGGTTTCATTTTGGGTTTCATTCAATTCTTTTCTAACATACATCATTATTCTCCACCCTCCCCACCCACCCCACGCCTTTAAACTTCACTGGTTTCCCTCCTTTTCATGGTCGAGCTATTTCAAGAATAAAATTTGAGGCACTGTGTACTGTTTCTAGAGTGAGAGAACTTTTGCTCAAATCCTGCCTCTGACACTTACTACCTCTGTGACCTTGGGCAAAAAACTTGCCTTTGCCAATCAAACTTTCCCTTTTCATTTTCATTCTTTCAGGAGGTAACCAATAGATTCTATTTTCACTTTTATTCTAAGAAATATGACAGTTTTCCTGTTTTATGGGATCTTATAGTTTCTAATCTCTTAGCCAAATGTATAAGAGCAAAATATGGCTTTTAATTGAGAACAAGTTGTGAAAGCCTGCCTGTTACCTTCTAATTTTTTTTCATTAAGGATACCATCAACATTTTGTACATTATTCTCATAAATATTTTTAAAGTTGAGAAAGCAGGCATATAGCTGAGAAGTTAATCGATGTAATTTCAATCCTCTTTTGAATGTTAACATTATGATGTTTTCCATTCTTTTTGTATCTTCCTCATTCTGAGATGGCTTATCAAATGACCTTTCAAAATTATGTCACCTTCCTTGTTTTACTCCATCTGCTTTTCCTGAATTTATCTCCTTAACCGCCATTTCAACTTATGTGTATAACACATTGGGAACTAACGTGTTAGTGTCCAAATGCAGGAGGTTCCGTTATGACTTATGATGAAAACACTAAAGAAGTTATATGCATTCTGCTTCCTGTTTATTTGTTGGCTGCGGGTCAGTTTCATTTTTGAACATGTTTCATGTGCTATGGCTTGCGTGAGTTTCAAGCAAAGTTTTCATTAGTTTTGTTTGCTTCCAGCGACTTTAATTTTCTGAGGGAATGCTGATTACCTTCTGCCATCCACTGGGGAGGAAAGATAGTCAAGAAAATAAGGAAATTCTTCAAGAACGGCGGTTACGTTGAAGTATCCGACAAGACTGGATAGGGAATCAAGTGAAATTGAAGCAAGAGCAACGGACTGGGAGTAGAAGGAGTAGTCTAGCAATCAAAGGTCATGAGGAAGCTAAATAGCAGGTTCAGGGAATCAGGTAGCGCAGTAGGTGGAAGGAGAGAAAATTATTTTCAGAGACTAGTACTCCAGTGTTTCGAATCCCGAAGGGAGAACAGTCCTAGATGAAAGTGAGGTTTAATATACATGGCCATGCTCCTGTCAAACCGAAATGGGGGAAGAGATGAAAAAGAAGAAGTCAGAGACATTGACCACCTCAAGGCCATCAACATAACATTAACCTCACTTCAACTTTCTGAGTGTGAAATTCATCTCTTCCTCTGTAATACGAGGTTCTACTACAGGTACTCTTAGGTCCCTTCTATGTTAAACATTCTACGGGTGTAGAATTTCTTTTTTCCTCCTTGGCACTTCTCACTTGTTTGTCAAGTAGCATACTTTGTCTGGTTAGTGTGATAGATCAAAAGGAAATAAAATGTTTGTGAGTGGGTTGGATTTTTTTTTTGATACTCCTTTTGGTTGCCCAGGACACTTAGGCACACCTGGTTTCATATATGCTCTTTCCTCCTCTTTCCTTTCCCTTTCCTACCCTCCATCATCCACAGTTTTCATAACATGAATAAATTTCCATATCAACAATAACGGATAGGCTTTATCCTCTTTTGGCTCCTGTACACACAAAACAAAGCTTCTGGGGACAAAAAAAAGTACAAAGTGCCCACATGTAGGCACACACAAGGAAAATCCAAAGTGATTTTCCAACTAAACACATTACAAATTTTAAAAATTTCAAAACCCATCATTTGAATTACTGACTGTGGTGTCTTAACTCCTGACTTCAAAATATAATTAATTTGCTATGTGGTAAAATTGGAGAATATATTTCCTCCACCTGGAAAGTCCCCTTTAACAAGATGAATGGAGAAATCATGCTTTAACTCCTGGATCTAATAAAGATTACTGTGTGAACTATGAGTCACTGCTGTAAATCTGGTCTTTCTTTCTTTCTTCTCTATACAACATACTCAGAATGGCACAAAATGGGATGTGATGATGAGAAATGTTCTGATCTTGTTGTGTGGTTAATGAGAGTCCTCTTGCTACCCTCACCACTTTTCCCCATTTTACTTCTATTGATGGAATTGCACCTGTACCAAAGGTTTCCCATTGGATTTGCCAATTGTTTAAAAAACAGCCTGCCACATTTTCAGCAGCTGAGAAAATATTCATCAACTCTCAACTTGCCAGCATCCTGGCAATAACTTATTCCTTGGGACCCAGAGTGTGAGAATGGTTGGAAGTGGTATCATAGTTGCTTTTTAATTTTTAAAATATTATTTATTTTTAACATTCCTTTGAAAAATTTTCAGTTCCAAATTCTTGCCCTCCTTTCAAGCTCTCTCCCACCAATTGATAAGGCAAGCAATACAATATACATTAGAGATGTAAAATCATGCAAAACATGTTTCCATTGCCATGATGCAAAATTTTTTTTTTAAAAATCACACAAGAATAAGAAAGTGAAAAAATGCTTCAATCTGAATTCAAAGTTCATCAGTTCTCTTTCTGAAAAATGGATAGCATTTTTCATAAGCTCTTTGGAATGGTCGTAGATCACTGGATTGATCAGGGTAGCTAAGTCTTTCATAGTTAACCATCATTACAACCTTGCTGTTACTGTGCACAATGTTCTCCTGGTTCTGCTCACTTCATTTTGCATCAATTCACATAAATCTTCCAAGGTTTTTTAAACCATCCTGCTCATCAATTCTTTTTAGCACAACAGCATTCCATCACCATCATATACCATGACCCATTCAGCCATTTTCCAACTGATGGGCATCCCTTGAATTTCCAATTCTTTGCCCCCCACAAAGAGTTGATGTGTGTGTGTGTGTGTGTGTATACATACATACATATATATATATAGATATATATAGATATATTTGTACTATGGATCCTTTTCCTTTTTCTTTGATCTTTTTTGGGATATAGATTTAGTAGCAGTATTTCTGTGTCAGAGTATTCAGTTTTCTAGTCCTTTGAGTATAGTTCCAAATTGCTCTGCAGAATGGTTGGACCCATTCACAACTCCAAAAATGCATCAGTGCCTCTATTTTTCCATATCCCCTCCAACATTTGTTATTTTCCTTTTCTATCTTGTTAGCCAATCTGGTAGGTGTGAAGTACTACCCCAGAGTTATTTTAATTTGCATTTCTCTAATTATTAGTTATTTAGAGCATGTTTTCATATGACTATTGATAGTTTATATTTCTTCATCTGAAAACCACCTGTTTATATCATCTGACAATTTATCAATTGGGGAATGGTTCTTATTTTATAAATTTTACTCATTTCCCTATATATTTGAGAAATGACACCTTTATCAGAGAAACTTGCTATAAAAATTCTACATCACCTTCCCTTCCCCCCTGCTTTCCTTTTTGTCAAATAGTGAATTCTTGCTGCAAAATCTTGGATCTTTGGGTTTATCAAAATCTAGACTACTATGGTTATTTACTACCATATAGTGTATACCTAATCCAATCTAGTCTTCAACCGTTTTATTTCTTATCCATTACCTGATTTTTTTTGATGATTAGTAGTTTATAGTATAGTTTGAAATCTGGTACTGCTAAGGCTATCTTCATTCACTTTCCCCCCATTGATTTCCTTGATATTCTTAACCTTTTGTTTTTCAAGATGAACTTAGTTATTATTTTTTCTAGATCTATAAAATAATTCTTTGGGAGTTTGATTGGTATGGCACTGAATAAGTAAACTAATTTAGGTGGAATTGTCATTATTATTATATTAACTTGGCCTACTCATGAGCAAGTAATAGTTCTCTAATTGTTAAAACCTGTCTTTATTTGCACAAAAAGTGTTTTGTAATTGCAGTCACATAATTCCTGCATATATCTTGGCAGGTAAACTCCTAGATATTTTATATTATCTGTAGTTCTTTTAAATAGAATTTTTCTATCTCTTTCTGCTGGGCTTTGTGGGTAATATATAGAAAAGTGGATAATTTATATGACTTTATCTTATATCATGCCATTTAGGCTTGTTGTAAAGAAAACATTTCCTAATAATTAGAACTATCCAAGAGTAGAGGAGACTGTCTGGGGTAGATTTCCCCTCCAAAGAGATGTTCAGGTGATGCCTGGATGGCCACTGTTTAGGGATGTTTTAGAGGAGTGCTACTAAAATCCCTTCCAAATTTGAACATATATTATTCTTTAATTTCAGTTGGTTGGAGATGCCAAATTAAGTAACTTCCTTGTTCTGAGGGTGGATTAGATTGGTAGTTCTAAAAATATTCCAGGGATTCCTAGGGATCCCTGAAACTATTTCAGACAAACCACAAGATCAAAACTATTTTCATGATAATACTAATAATATGTTCTAATTTATAATACAATAAATACTAAAGTGATAACTCACATAAACAAAAGCTTGGGGGTCAGGGAGGGGTCTCGATGTATAAATGCATGTGGAGACCAAAAAATTTAAGAATTGCTAGATTAAATGGTACTTAAGCTTTTAGCGATTCTAATAATGATTTTCCTTAATAAACCTGCTTGTGAAGGCCATAGTTGATCCTTACTTCCCTCTTAAGGGACTTCTCTAGTCTGAGTCTGCAGTGATTTTCACAAAAGTTCTGAATTGTTTCTTTGGAAATACCTCTATATCAAAAGTCAAACTCTCTAAGCCCTACATCTAGAAAAGAAGTGAACAGTGAACTAGGCAATATTCAAACTGCAGTTTTAATGGGCTGGACATCTTTAAAGACATTAGCTCTGATTCCCTTGGGCCACCAAATATGAATGCTCCATCCTCTCTGACAAGGCTTCATGCTTCCTGCCCTCTGTTCTAGTCCAGAAGTCTATCGTTCTGCTTTTTCATTTCCCACTTCTGCCTTAATACGGTCTTCTCCCTTATTTATTTTTTCCCCGGGTTTCTTTTTGATTATGCTACCATGATTGGATAGAGACTTAATTACAAAACAAAAATCAGCCTGTGAAGGCTAAGGAGAGCTCATTAAAGAGGAAAAGGACAGCGCTCCAATTTCCTTTCCTCGTTCATTGCCTTGTCTAGGTGAAAAGTGAAGGTCCTCAGAACAAGATTCAGTTCATTAATGAAATGGACAGCGTTTTTTGGCCAGGGGTATAGTAGGGAAGGATAGATACCTGTACTTGGGTTAATCATCCCTGGAGAAATCATCCTATGACTGCTATATATTTCATTCCCAAGAACAAAAGTTCTGAATAAAATATTCTCTTCTCTATGTCAAACCTGGCACTTTCCAGGGAGTTGGCTAACCACTTCTTATCAAGACTATAGGGGCAAAGGAGGATCTTAATAGCGAGTTGTTGAATGCAATGAAGTCACTTTATAATGCTAGTTTTGGAGCCACTGTACTCACACCTTACAGGTTAACCACAAGGGTACCAGATCACTGCTTTACATAACAGTTCTAACTGGAAAGCCTGACTAGGATATCAGTGTTATAATATATTTTTTTAGCTATTTGAAAAGGCATTCTACTTTCTTTTAGATGGAGTGAGAAGGATTAAAATGGTTGCAACAGGGATATTATTTGAAACTTCCTAGCCATAAAACTTAAGAAATTATTATTCATCATGTTAAGGAGTTTCCTCTGGAGAAAGTGTTATTAATGTGGGGTGTAAAAACTTTTAAATATTTTGATAATTGTAATTCAATTTAGTAAGTTTCCTTTGTAATTTTATGTACTTTATTTTATGCATATAAAACATTACTCATTAAAGGGGTCCATGGGTTTCACCAGCCTGCCAAAGGGGTCTGTGATACACAAAATAGGTTAAGAATTCCCATCTTAGAGAATTAAAAGAACAGGATAAGACAATCTAACTCTCTGATGTGGTTTAAGTCTCTCGTCCTCTCCAATGGCAGGAGATGTTCCAAGTGACTTGTTAAATTCCCTTCCAGCCTTAAGAATACATGATTTGGACCTGCTGCATGAGTGATTCAGAGCACACTGCCAGGTGCCTAACAGCCTTTCAAGAAATGCATCTACTTAAAATTTCTCTACATTTTTGAAAATAGAGTCCAGTTCTTCCCCAAAAGGAGGAAACTGGGTTCTTTGAGGAGGAAGGAGCTGGACTGCAAGAAATACTAATGTCATCCCATAGCTGAGAGATCATCCAGGAAGGACCAAAAGAAGAAATAAAGGGGTGGTGGTAGTGAGTACTTCTTCTGGGGGAGTATTCAGGTGGCCATTTGTTGACTTGAAATCAACCACAGAGAGATCTGCTGTGTTCCTGTGGCTGCACACAGTATAAATCAGAGGCAGAAACAAGTGATGCTGTCATTGGATTATACTATATGCCACCTGGGCAGGAAAAGAATTAAATGAGGACTATGAGAAAGCTTGGCATGGAGATAGGATATTTTAGTGGTAGGGGACTTTAGATTATCTAGACTTCTTCCAGAGCTCTCTCACTTTGACATAAGCAGAGGAGCTAATACTTTCTTGGCTTGCCATAATAATAATTACATTCTTCAAAACATGGAATAAGCAACAAAGGGAACTATTGCTCTGAACCCGATTCCTCCTAAAAAGAAGGAACTCATTTCCAGGATAGAAATGAAGGCAACTTTGGAGGAATCAGGCACTGCTCCATCTTAGAATCTCTCAGAGGGATGAGGGAAAAATCTGGAGTGTGCCCTAAATTTTGTGAGACCAGGTTTCAAAGTGTGCAGAAAAAAGGTATGAAGGACCACATGGACTGAAATTACACAGAGGTGGTTGGCTTATGACAGGTGGTAAGATTCCACAAACCAAATTCTGAAGATACAGAGAGAAATAACTCTGATAAGGAGGAAAGGAATCAATCGTCTAAGAAGTTTGATGTGGATGGGTAAAGGAAAATTACAGTCTTTGGAGGGGCTTTATCAATACAAGTATAATACCCTATTGGCGGAGCTCTGAATTACTCCATCTAGTCTGGAGAGCCATTTAGAGCTATGCCTCCAAAGTCACAAAGCTGCATGGCCATTGACCCACAGGTACCTCCAAAGGTACCTATACCCTAAAGAGATAAGACAAAACAAGATGAAAGCACCTATATGTGCAAAAATATTCATAGCAGCTCTTTTTGTAGTTGCAAAAATACTGGAAACTAAGAGAATGTCCGCCTATTGTGAAATAGCTAAAATACGGTACATTAACAAGTACAGTATAATAATATAATGGAACATTAGGCAGCTAACTGTGTGCTAGGTCTGGTGTCAAGAAGACCTAGGTTCAAATCCAGCATCAGACATTTCTTAGCTGTGTAACCCTAGGCAAGTCACTTAAACTACACCTGCCTCAGTTTCCTCAACAGTGGGGACAGCAACATTGTTGTGAAGATCCAATAAAATATTTTTAAAGTGCTAGGTACAATATATAATAAGTGCTTAATAAATGCTTGTTCCGTCCCCACCTCCATCATTGAGAAATGAGTAAATGAATAGTTTCAGAGAAAACTGAGACTTCCATGAACTAATGACAAATGAAATGAGAAGTAAAACAATTTATATGACTACATAACATTGTAAAGACAATACTACGAGGACAAACAACTTTAAAACACTTGAGAATTGACCAGTGCAATAATAAACCACAATTCCAGAGAACAGATAATGATGTATCCTACCCACATCTCGTCAGAGAGGTTATCAACCAAAGATGCACAATGAGATACACATTTTTGGACCTGGACAAAGCAGGAATTTACCTTTACTTGATTGTGTGTACAAACACATACACATAAATGTGCATACATCCGTTTAGATATATATATATATATATATATACTTTCATGAAGAAGGTTTTATTGTTGTTCACTTGGAGGAGAGAATGTTGAACAGAGAATTTGATACTTGTCAACTGAAAAAATAAACTAAAAAAACAGACAATATAGATGTACAGAGAACTAACTAATCAACTTAGGTTTTAGAAAGTATGTTCAAAAGATGAAAATAAGGTTAGCATCTGTCCCCTCTCCAGGGATACTTAATGGAGGGTGAATACATGATCACGTGAGGAAAGTGTCCAGAGCACTAACGCTCAGAATGGGCCAAGGTTGGGGAGGAATACTAAAGACAATAGAAAAGAGTTTTAAAATTATATTGGGGGGAAAAGGAGGATCTTAAAAGGCTGCTGACCAAGAAGAAACAGATGATAACAGACAACAGAAAATGCAAGTACTCAGATCTTCCTTTACTTCTATTTTCGCAGCTAAGGAAAAGTGTCTTTGGTCTAGAAAAGCTCAGACAAAGCATGCCATGCTAATCAAATTTGCTGTTAAAACAAGGATGGAAGATAGCATGGTGTAATGGGGAAGAGCACTGGCTTCAGAGTCAGGACCAGAGTTCAAGCTTTCTGTTTGATGATGCTCACCAACTGTGTGATTTTGGGCAAAGCACTTGATTTCCTTGGACCTCAGTTCTCTTATCTATAAAATATGGGAGTTGGATGGGATGGCTTCTGAGGGCTCTCTCAGCTCTCTATGATAACTAGCATATTGAAAGATAGAGTCACACTCCAAAGAGATCTTGAAAGGCTAATAAAATGAAATACAAAATCTACAACTTAAGTGAAAACAAAACAAAAAACCCTGGAGAGATAGAAGAGGCGTTGCTAGACAGCAGGTTATCTGAAAACAACCAAAGGGCTTATTAATCTGCAAGTTCATTATGTTTACAATGTGATGTGATAACTAAGAACGCCAATGCAATCTTAAGTTTCATTAAAAGGAACTCAGGATCCAGTACTAGGGAGGTGATAGCTCCAACATGCTTTGTTCTTGTTGGACCATGCCTCAAGGCTTGGGTTCCATTTGAGGTGCCACAGTTTAGAAAGAAAATTGCTAAGTTGATGTGCATCCAAAAGAGGGTATTCAGAAAGCTGAGGGCCTTGAGATCATGCCTTTCAAGGCTCAGGTGAAGGAAGGGGAACAAGAGTCATGTTACATTTGTTTTTTCTTGGCTCCAGAAGAATGAATGAGAAGCACTAGGCCTGAACTGCAGAGGCACAGCATTGCCTTCATGTAAAAATTTTTTTCTTAACAATGAGAGATAGAATGGGCTACTCTAGAAAAGTCAGGGGCAGGGAGATCCTCCTCACTTGAGGTCTTTAAGAAAAGACTGGATAACCACTTGTCACGTATCTTTATGGAGATAATTTTGGTTAAGTATGATGTCTGAGACCCCTTCCAACTCAGTCTCATCTAGCAATTTGTTTCTTTCCCACTAGAGGGCACCACCAGACCAGCAAAGATAAATCCGACATCCCTCAAATCTGGCAGAAGAAAGTTTTTCGTTTCGAGGTTGTAGAGTTCTCTCTTCTTTGGCATAATGGAACAAAAGAAAGGGCAAAGGACAATTTACCATGGTGTGGAGGGTGGGGTAGTTGGGCTATGAGAGCAGGGAGGTAGGTAGCTGCTACTGTTTCTCCTCCTCCTAATAGCCTTAACTGGGGTATTAGCTTCTCTCCTAAGTTGAGGTTGCCTTTGAGCAATTTAAAACAGCAGAGTCCTTTGGGCTTGAGTTCCTTAAATTACCCTGAAAATGAGACTATAGAGTTGAGTGTGATTACAGAAGAGAAAGCAAGGTGGCCAGGTTATACCTCCATATGGCAGAATGCTGTAGTCCTGGAGAATATGGTTCACTGGGTGGCTTCCCTGCATTGTATGCGTCCTGGAGAAAGTCTCATATATTCATCTGTACAGTATGCCGCTTGGAGTCTTAGGTGAAAATGTGACAAGGTCACTAGTGGCTCCATATGTTACAAAACCTTTGGAGTATTGCCCATTTTCCTGGGAGGCTGCTTAGGACCCCAGAAGTTAGTGATCATAGGGCCTTATTAGAGGCAGGAATTTGAATATGAAAGATTCCTGATAAGTATGAGCAGAGTATAAGCAGAGTGGAACAAGGAAGGCATTTCTTCAACTTTGAGGATGATGATGATAAAACAACAGCCATAATAATTACCGAGTTCTTCTTTTAAATGGGTGAAGTCTATTGAACATAAGTCAAGTAAGATACTTTAAGCCAATGATCTGCTAATTAGCTACAAGAAATCTCAGGACTGAAAGACATAGAAGTTTTGACTATTGATAGAGTAGGAGAAGAGGGAAGGTATAACCTAAGGCACAGAACACTGCTCAGGGGAGCTCTGGGTGGAGGCTTGAGCCTACCAAAGGGTAGCAGGAGGGGCTGGGTGTCTGTGGGACTGTCTCCTGAAGTAATTATTGCCTATCATGGAGACATCCAAGCTTTGTCCCAGGCTGTTGCAGACAGTGAGAAGCCAGACTATTATTCCATAGGGAAGTGGTTGTTATTTATCCTTCACTCTCAAAGAGGACCATGACATCAGGAAGGTGACTCCATGACTTCCAAGTGAATTGGATTTAAGTGAGGGAGGGCTGTGCAAAGTCACCAGCCTCACCTTCTCCTCTGGAGGGTCCAGCGGTAGGGTATAGATCAGGATGAATGGAGATGGTTCCATGTGGGGAGACCTTGTAACTGCTTCTGTTTTGGCCAGAAAACCTGAGGATCTTCCCCTCCCAGAAAAAGAGGCCATTCTCTGCCTCATTTCTCACCTAACCTTAACCACTGAATGGGTATTGTCTCAATCAAACTGAGACCTGGGAAAGACCTGTAGGGAGGACCAACTCTATGTGAGAGAAGGATCAGAAGGGAAAGTGGAAGGTTGATGAGAACAAACTTCCCTCATTTATGGTCAGCAATCTTACTCAAAAGTCTTAGTTGCAACAACTCTATGCTGAAAGTCATTTCCCCCTCTAGGTCACCAATACCTGCTTTGGGATCCTGGAGACAACTCTAATTAACCACACAAAAACTTTATCATTCTTACTATTTAGCTGAGTCCGAGAGTTGGTATTCTCGTCTTCGGTCATAACACTCCTGGATTCCGGGGTCCTCCCAGAGCTTCTTGATGGCTTCCACTTGTTTCCTGGGCAACATGGATACTTTGTCTACTTCCACTTCTCTAATCATCTGAGCATTTTCCTAATCAAAAGGGGGAAAAATCATTAAAGAGGAGAAATCCAACTCAGAGATGCTCTGGTATGACCCATGGAAATAGAGCCGTCTTTGGAGGAGTTATAGAGCAATGTTGTACAGGGGAAAGAGTCCTTGGTAATGGGTTCAAAGGACCTGTGTCCAAATTCCATCCCCCACCCCCATCATTCACTGTGTGACCCTGATTCAGGTGACATTATCATTCTGGACCTCAGCTTCCTTATCTGTAGGTATCTAGGTGATCTCAAAGTTCCCTTCTAACTTCAAATCAGGACGTCTATGAGAGCTCAGTTAGGTGGTGATTGATAAGCAGTCTTTGAGTAGAGGAAACACGCTCTTCCTTGAAGTTGTTGATAATTAAGACACAAGACAAGCTGGCTTAGCATCAAACAGAGATGAGGGGGCTACGCTTAGCCACCCAGTGAGATAGTGACGCTTTGGTCCTACCAGTCATCCTCAGCTCCCGGGAGGGTGTTAATGCCAATAAAAAAACACCTTCTTCTATGAAAATGTAACATGCCCACACATACAAGGGAGGAGGGAAGAACAAGAAAGAATGGCACCCCAACACCACCACCCTTCTTGCCACTCACCTTCCTGCTCTCTAGAGTAGCATGAGTCTAGCCTAAATGTCCCATCTTATGATAAAGTTATGCACGTGTATACACATTATACTCATCTGGTGATTTTGTCATTGCTAAGAGTTTAATTACCGTCTGGTTCTATGCAGGCGGCTGCTAGATCTCTATGTCCAGGCTCAGTCTTTCGTCTGACCTCCAGTTCCATATCATTAACTGCCAATTGGACATTACAAACTGCATGTCCCATACACAAGGCAGAAATTCTCAAACTCGACATATCCAAAACAGAACTCGTGTTTCCCCCCAAAACCTACCCCTCTCTGAAGCTCCCTATTCCTGTCATGAGTATCACTTTCCTTCCAGGTTCACAGTCTTTACCATTATAATCAACATCTCACTCTGTCTTCTTTCCTTAAATGCAGGTGTAACCACGTCATTCCCCTAGCCAATAGGCTTCTCTGTTGCTTTTTAGACAAAATATAAACTCTTTTACTTTACTTTTAAATACCCTTCACAATCTGACCCAAACCTTTTTTTTAACTTGATTATACTTTACTCCCCTTTCTCTATGGTCCAGCTAAACTGTCCAGCTAGGTGGTCCAGTGGATAGAGTCCCAAGTCTGGAGTCAGAAACACCTAGGTTCAAATCTGGATTCAGACACTAGCTGCATGTTTCTGTGCAAGGTATTTAACTTCCATTTGCCTTAGTTTCCTGAACTGTAAAATGAGGCTAATGATAGCAGCTGCCTCTCACAGTCGTTGTGAGGATCCAATGAGATAAGAACTATAAAACACAGCACAGTGTGTGGCACATAATATAGCTATTATTATCATATGAGATACTATTCATGAAGCACTTAGCACAGTGCCTGGTACATAGTAGGTGCCATGGAAATCCTTCCTTCCTTCTTCTTTCGTACATGGCTCTCAATCACCTGTCTCTATAACTTTGTACTGGTTAACCCTCAATTCACTTCCTCTTCACTTCTGTTTTATTTCCTTTGAGACTCAGCTCAAGTACAATTTTCTATGAGAGATCCTTCCTGATTCCCGCCCTCCCCCCCCCCCCCCCCCGCCACCTCCAGCTGCTAGTATTCTTTCTCTCCCCAAATCGCCTTTCTGGGTTTTTTTCACATATATATTCTTACTTATATGTGAACTGATTCATCTGATGGAATGTAAGCCCTCCGAGGCCAGGGGCTGTTTGACTCTTATCCCCAGAGCCCAGCCCAGCAATTGTAACACAGCAGACCTTTCTATAGGAGATTCATCAGTGTATGTGTCTGTGCATATGTGCCTGTGTGATGACTAGACAATACAGAAGACTCTTGTCTGGCTCTTTCAGGAAAACAGCATGGCTCTAGAATCCTGTGAATAGTGAGTGGGAAAAGGAAGGAAAAAAGATCTTCATTTCTATAGAACCTGACAAACTAATAATAATAGCTGACATTTACATATGAGCTTAAGGTTTATAAAGCACCTTATATACATTATCAACCTGAGGTACAAATATTACCATTCCCCCATCTTATGAGAAGTTAAGTGACTTGCCCAAGGTCTATGCTACAGCCAACCTGACCTGTGTCCCACATTCCATCTCCTGCTCCCATCACTCTGTGTGGTCTATTTCCCAGCCTTGGAGTGATCTTCCTCTTCCTCCCCGACAAATTCTCTAGTTCCCTTCAAGGTTCATTTGGACTAATTGTTCAAGAAGCCTTTCTTTATTCCCTCAGTTATCAGATCCCCTAAACTCCCATCATTTTCTATTTTGTACATATCCCATATTTAGTTATCCCTAGTAGGCTCGCAATCTCCCTGAGAGCAGGAACTGTCTCACTTACACCCAGCCCTGTTCCTGACACACAGTCATCACCTAATAAATGTTTGTCAATCAACGGGCTGGGAATGAGCAATTGACAAGGAGCCCAGCTGGGACCTGATGCCACTCTCTTGATTCTAAGCCCATTGGTGTTAATGCTTTTTACACAGAACGACCAGCAGGACTTTGGCCAGGTTACACCTCTCTGACTTTGCTAGAAACACAAGCGGAGATCAGAAGAGAGACTCCAGGGTTAACAAAGTGAAGGGAGCACTATCTGTAATATGAATGGAAGCAGGTTGGAATTTTGAGGAGAATATGTTCATATCTTGGAGAGGAAGGCAGGATCTGAGCCAGAAATGGGCTATCCAGGCCAAGCGATCTCTCCTAAGTGGGGCAAAGATGCTTTCTGTTTCTACAACCTAGCCACATTTACAGAATTCATTCTTTTTCCACCTGTAATAAAATAGCTTTGGTTGCTATGGAAGACTGGCCTAAGAAGAGTGTGTAGCTAGCAGGAATGTACTAAAGCTGCAGACCAGCAATATGGTGCAGTGGATAGAGCACTGGCCCTGGAATCAGAAGGACCTCAGTTCAAATCCAGCCTCAGATACCTACTGGCTGGGTGACCCTGGGCAAGTCACTTAACCCTGTTTGCCTCCATTTCCTAATCTGTAAAATGAGCTAGAGAACCACTCCAGTATCTTTGCCAAGAAAATCCCAAAAGGGGTCACAGAGAGTCAGAAACAACTGAAAACAACTCAACAACAAAAACAAAGGAAGAAGTAAGAGTGGCCCTCACAAATGCAAGCACATGGGGGCATTATGTACCATGTTGGGTGGACTTTTTTTTTGAGGGAATGGAAGGTGGGATTAATACTTACACGTTTGTGTTCGCAAATTACATAAGGCAGATAATAGTATACTCTATGAACACAAAGGCAGATAGATTGCTGTGCCTGGAACCAGGAAGACTTATCTTCAGGAGTTCAAATCTGGCCTCAGACACTTCTAGCTGTGTGACCCTGGGCAAGTCACTTAACCCTGTTTGCCTCAGTTTCCCCATCTGTAAAATGAGCCGGAGAAGGAAATGGCAAACCACTCTGCTATCTTTGCTAAGAAAACCCCAAACAGGGTCACAAAGAGGACACAACTGAACAACAAGTATGAACATTGGTGGTAAATGTTTTCACGGGCATACCTGTTTCACTACTAAAGGCTTTCCCTTTGACAAGTGGGTCACCAATACGAATTTCATTAGTTGTAAAATGAGGGTCATGACAGCACCTACCTGATGGGACTGCTGTGAATTTAAAATGAGACAGTATTTGTAAAGCGCTTAGTATAGGGCCAGACACACAGTAGGTGCTACGTAAAGGCGAGATGTGATCATTATTAGCAAATGCTCAAGACACTTCATATTCCAAGCTTGATTTAGAGGACATCTCAAAGATACAAGGAAAACCTTCAACATAAAGTTTTAGGACTAAAAGGGACTTGAAGAAATCATCTCAGTTCAATATGTCACACAATCCATTTTTTGTAAACACAGAGGTTTTAAAAAGCCTCTGCTATTTTGTGCTTCTCCATTCTCATGTCTCTTTCTCCCAACTAAAATGGTTTCAATACTTTCCTAATTTCCTTCATTCATTATTCATTCAACAAACATGTCTAAGTCATTTACTCTTGTATGCCCTATAGGGATATAAAGATGAATAACATGTGGATTCTGCCACCAAAGAAATTACAGTCCAGTAGGAAATAGGAGAAATGGTCACACACAGAAAACACCACAAGGATTCAGCAGAGGGACATACAAACAAAAGCAATGAGCGATCACAGTAGGAATCTGGGGAATGGGGGTTGGAGGATTTCTTGGAGAAGACGGTCTAAGCTAGGCCTTGAAGACTATGTGGGCTTTTAGGTGGTCTAGATGAGAGAGGGAAGATGGGGAGAATATTCTAGACACCTGAGATGAAACAAAAAAACCCAAGATAGTGTAAGTGGTGAAACAGAGATGGATGGTGGGCAGCCCAATTTGGCTTTAATACAGACAACAGGAAGGGGAGTATTGTGAAGCAAGGCTGGTTAAGTTAAGCTGTTTAAAGATAGTAGTTCTATTGGTTGGAGGGGGACTTAACACTTTTTTTTTAATGTAAAGAAAAAAAAATCACAAGTAAACAGTGAGAGAGCACAAGGGTTCTGATGCTTGATCAGCCTTTCAATGCTGAGCTAATATTTGGTTCCTCTTTCACTTCTCAAAAATCACTATTTTCTTTGTTCCAGCTTATTTGGACAAAGTTTGAAAGGAGATGTTTTGAAGCTGTTACCAATCAGAAATATCCAGGGTTCTACCGGATGAGGCCACTTAGATTAGAGTGTGGCTAATGCTTTTTGCTATATGAGTGGGAGAGAGAGAGAGAGACAAGAGAGAGAGAGAGAGACAGAGAGAGAGAGAGACAGAGACAGAGAGAGACAGAGACAGAGAGAGAGACAGAGAGAGAGAGAGACAGAGAGACAGAGAGAGAGAGACAGAGAGAGAGAGAGACAGAGAGAGAGAGAGACAGAGAGAGAGAGGACGAGAGAGAGACACAGAGAGAGAGAGAGAGAGCGCGCAAGAGACGCAGAGAGAGTAAGAGGTGGGGGAGAAAGGGAGGGGGAGAGGAAGGGAGTAGGGGAAGGGAGAGAGAGACAGAGACTGAGTTTCTGTCCATGGCTGCTCAGCTAACATTTCCTTTCAAGTGCCATATTTCTACCTAGCCTTACTTGGCCTTCCTCACTGGGTCTGCAAGGCAAGCAGCCCAAACAAACCTCAATCCACTAGGTGGAGCCAGGCATCAGGTTAATACCTCAGACCATTTGTTTTCTAAATTAATTTGACCATAGAATACTTTGGGGCTTATCTCTTAATAAAAGCCAGAGTTTGGGGGTTTTTTTGGGTTGGTATCTTGGAAACACTAGGATGATGGAAGGGTCTGAGGAAATATGGGAGTGAACTTAAACAATTTTTGTGTGGAAGGTTATACTTATATTTTTGTTTTGTATCTACTGTCACATTTAATACTGTAAAGGGAAAATATCGCTAGCAAAGGAATGTTGTCATGGGCCCTCACCCACATTTCATTTAATGCAAGTTTTGGGGAAATATGAACTTCCTTATAGCAAAGGTTAAACAGTGTCCAAAGAGAGAAGTTCTTTTATACCTGAAATAGGAGTTTTTATACAGAATGGCCAAGTAAGGAAGGTTTTAGTCCAGAGGTGGGGAGCCTGCATCCTCAAGGCCACATGTGGCCCTCTAGGTCCTCTAGTGCAGCCCTGTGATTGAATCCAAATGTCACAGAACAAATCCCCTTAATATAATGGATTTGTTCTGTAAAACTTGGACTCAATCAAAAGGCCACACCCAAGGACCTAGAAGGCCACATGTGGCCTCTGGCCGCAGGCTCCCCACCCCTTAAACATTTAAAATGTTATTTTTTGTTCATTCACTTTTCAGTTGTCTGACTCTTCGTGACCCCATTTGGGGTTTTCTTGACAAAGATACTGGAGTGGTTTACCATTTCCTTCTTCAGCTCATTTTACAGATGAGGAGCTGAGGCAAACGGGGTTAAGTGACTTACCCAGGGTCACACAGCTAATAAAAGTCTGAGGCTGCACTGGAACGCACAAAGAGGAGTCTTTCTGATTCCAAGCCCAGTGCTCTATTTCCACTGCACCACTTAGCTGCCAAAAATTTTATTTTACCGTAATTAAAATTCATATAACTTGTGAGAATCATTTATTACTGAACCCTTACAGTAGCAATGGCTTCATCTTCTAGTAGACCAAATCCAGATATATGGTGGTAGTCAAAATATACAAAGAAACAAAGACTGAGGAATCAAAGTTAGAATCAGCATCATCCAATCTCCAAGGAGGTTCCCTGGCCAGTCTGGACTACTCATACCTAAAAGTAAGAATTCGAATACTCACAACACCCTTCTCTCCCCTCCCCCAACTCCTTTATCTTCTCTCATTAGAAAAAGGCAGAGTCTCCCTTTCTTTTTGTTTATATTTCTATTCCCAGCCCTTAGTGCAATACCTGGAATTTAACAATTAATAAATGCTTTATCTGTCATGCAAGTATCCTGGTGGTTGATTGCTTAATGAAAATAACTAAGAGAGACTAAACCCCAATGATGTCTGACTTCAGGTGAACTGATAATAATTACTAGTGTTGTCTTTTAAACTTTCTGACTTAGAATGTCTTAGAAAGCAAAAGTATGGTTTACAAGAAAGAATCATGAGCTTGGACTTCAGAAGCCCTGGGACCAGCTCCTAAGGACCACTCATTTACTAGCCATGCTAGGTTGTTTGACTCAACTTTCCCTTCTATGAAAGGTAGAATTGGAGGTGATCTCTAAGGCTCCTTTCTAGCCATAGCATTCCCTAAATTTATAAAATCTCTTCACAATTTGACCTGGGAAATGTAAATGAGAATGACATTTGAAGAAGAATGAAAAACATTTAAAGTTCCCTTGGGTTTCTTTATTGTTGCATTATAAAACATATTTCTTTTTACTTCAAGTGACTACAATTAATTTCAAGAATCAAACATGAGACAATAACATGGAGCTCAGGATTAATCCAAAAATACCTTTTTAGTTCAATCTTTGAGTAGAAACTTTACACACAAGAAACTTATTTTATGCTGGCTATTAACTGTATCACTGGGCTTGATCTGGCTGCATTTATTTTTATATAGTCTACATAATTTTGATGAAAATTTTTAGATATATTCTGACTTGATTTGGCAGTATACTTTATCTCAGAAATTTTAGACTTTTGAAAGACTCTCTATACCACAGTCTGTGTCCACAGCATTGTCACTACTTAAAACAGTCTCTTCCCAAAATAGGGGAATAGGGAAAGGCCTCCAGCAGAAGGTGAGACTTGAGCTAAACCTTGAAACCAAGGAACACAGGTGGGGGGGGGCAGGGCAGAGCAATTGAGTCAAAGATGACAACCAGAGCAAAGGCAAGAAGAGAGAATGGAATGCCATTTGTGAAGTACAGCTAGAGGGCCAGTTTAGCTGGATTGTGGAGTATGGATGGTGCCAAACAGATTAGGTGATATTTGATCCTGGAGGTAAAAGGGATCCACTCATTTTGGGGGTGGGGAGGAAGGTCAGACCTATGCCTTAGAAAAATCACTTTACCTGCTGAGTGGAAAATGGGTAAGAGTAGGAGAAATGGGAGGCAGGGAGACAATATTCAAACTAACTTGCAGGTGTGTTGTGAAGAAAATACTCTGCAAACCATGAAATGCTACTGTGACTGTCAAACTCAGTCAATTTTTTTTAGTAAATTGAAATACAGATAGTGCATTATAAAGTTAAGGTAAACGCCAACTTCTACAATAGATATTTGAACAAAAAAGGCCTCTTCTCACTCCCTCCCCAACAAATTGCTACAGAATCAAACATCTCAAAATCACATAGTAAAGAAAACACTAGTAGCCATCAAAAACAAATATAATTCAGTCCAACAAATATGTATTACTATCTCCTATGTGCAAGGTTTTGTGCTAGGGATAGCATGAAAAAAATCACTGATTCTGCCCCCAATCTAAAGAGTGTAGACACATGTTCACAAATAAAAGCATGCCCCTTCTCCAAACATACAGTCAATATTATTGGAAAATATTATTGTTCCTTTTAAAAAACTTAAAATCTTGTTTAAAAAGGAAATAAATTCCATTTGAGCTGATTTTCCTAACTCTTCATGCTTTTTTTAAGTCTCGTAGATCCTGGTAAGCCCACTGGGCAGAGAGAGACCAGAGCTAATGTGGGATTCTGTCCAATCCACTGGTGGAAATGATGAATGTTTAGTAACAGTGGAAGAAAGCCTACAAGTTATTAAAATTGTTTTACCCCTTCCCAAAGTAGTAGGATTCTCTTGTTTCTTTTTCCGTAATTACTTCCTTAAGCGAGACATTTTATTAGGTGCTAGTTTCACAAGGGTTTAAAGTCACTCTCTTTGTTTCATAAACACTTGAGTGTCAAGCAGGTTAAACAACGTAGAGGGACTTTACAGTGAAACATATATGGAACCAAAAAATCAAAGAGCCTTGGCCTCCTCCTGTAAAGAAGCAGGCCCTAATCTCGGAATACAGATACTGCATTATTCTGGGGCTATTTACTTTTAGGAGAAGCTAGGAAAGGGAAGGATGAATGAATGTCCTCTTCAATTTTTTAAAAAAGAACAACTCAGCGGCCAAAAATGTCTTCTTTCTTTTCCCCCCTTGCAAAACAGGTTTCTGAGTTGGAGCAAATGCAAATTGGAGGAGACGCTGGCATTCAAGAGTCAATCTAGTGAGGCAAGCTTCCTATAGTTGGGTAAAGCTGAATCAAACAACAGACATTAAGAAATGAAGTTCTTGTAATGGTCATTGGAGCCAGATCCTTATCTCTATTTTTTTCTCTTGTTTTTCTTTTCTTTAAACAATCCAGGACTCAGACTTTTTGAGTTGGAAACTCCTCGTCCTGCTGTTGTGAAATTCAGACTTCCTTTAGACTTAAGCATTGGGAAATGGTAGAGAACTAGTTAGTATAATGTGATAAGGGGAGCAAGAAAAATACACAGAACTGATATAGAATTGCCTTTCCATCCTCCCTTCCCATTTTCAGCCTGGTTCCACCAGGCACAAGGAAAGAACAGAGCCGTAAGGCTCCGAACTTTGGCTTTCTCGATGATTTAATGTATGATCAGAGCAAAGGCATTGGCCTTCTCTGGCCCCCCCACTTCCCACACCCTCCTTAGTTTCTAGTTACAAAGGAACATATCAAGGCAGGGAGACACATTCTGGTTAAATCAGAAATTAAATGCAAGAGTCCAGAAAGGGATATGGGAGTGTGCCAAAGACCAGCTTCATCAAGTGGAGGGTTGGCTAGTCATGAACCCCGCAAAAGCGGAGGAAACTTTCTTCTTTCGTTCTTCCTTCCATATGGAGAGTATATTACATAGAAAATGCCTTCACAGCCCTCCTCCGTACCCTCTTCCAGATCATTACTCAGACCCAGAACTCAAGCTAATACTCAAACTTTTACAAACAGCCTGGGAATTTAAGTACCACAACATATATGAAAATGGTTTCTATATGAAAATTCATTCTGAATTTTTTTTTAAATAGGGCTTGCTGTTGGGGTCCCAGATTCATTCCTATACAAACCTGATCTGCAGTTTTTCCCTTCTGTGCCCCTTGAGGGCTTCCTCTTCATTTGGCGTAGAATACCTGGTGTCAGCAAGACCTTAGTTCAGATCCTGCCCCAGACACTAACTTAGCTATGTGACCTTAAGCAAATTACATAACCTCCCTCAGCCTCAGTCTATTCTTCTGTAAAAATGGGAACAACCACACTTACTTCACAGGAATGTTGTGATAATCAAAGAAAATAATATGTGTAAATTGCTTCACCAACTTAAAAGTTGTTTAAGTGTTCGCTATTATTATTGTGAAGCTAACATATCAAAGCATCAATGGTAACATATCAAGCGGCTCCAAAGGCATCTGAAATCTAAAAGTGGATGTCCCTAGAGGTCAGTGATAAATCAGAAGATGTGAGATTTTTGTAGATTCTCGGCTGCCCGTGATAGATTGGCGGGGCTGACATTTTGAAGCAAGTGAACCTTCCTAACAACCAATGAGTCACAAAAATAGGCAACTGCACACACTGCCTATAGGTAAGGCTGACCCTTTTGATGTTCCAAATACCCAGAGACTCTTAGGACAGTAGAAATCCCTTCTCTCCCTCTCTAGTCCTCATTTAGCTATGTAAACTGAAGAAGAGAACAAGGACAGAGCAGAAATGGCCATTGCTAGCTCTCTTCTCTGCAGCCTCCTTGTGAAAGAAGTGACAGAGAATAAGGGAAAGAGGGGGCCTGTTATCATGGCGGGAGCAGGAATGCCAGGCTCTGGCTCCAGTTCTGAATCAGCCTCATCACGAGACAAGTCGAGTACTCACAAGGGCTCGCTTGTGGGAAGTGGGGCATGAAGACACAGATACCCTCAGGATCTGCAGGCAGTTACCCACATCTAAAGCACCCTGCATCTTCTGGATGTCAGGAGCTGGAGTGGAAAAAAGCCCCAGACCATGAGTTAGGGCAATTGGGTTTCTAGCTCCACCTTTGTTTAACCACTTCACCTAATTCTCAATTTCCTCACTCTTCAAAATGAGAGGGGTTGGGTATTTGGACTAAAATATTGCTAAGGTTTATTCCTGCTCTGACATTCTATGCCTCATCATGGATGAATACAAGGCTTCCAACACATGTGTCTTCAGACACAGTTTTCACAGGGTTGACTATAAGAATCTGTACAACTTCAACTCTGAAATTGCTCCTGACTCAAAAGAAGGGAAAAAAAAGGAAAATGCACACATACAATCCCCAAAGCCCCTCCATCTGCTCCATCTGGAAGGCCTCAAAAGTAAACATTGCATTTTTAAGGCAGGAAACATTAATAGTGGCCAGTTCAAAATTCAATTTAAACAGAGCCAATATCCGTCAGCTCACATCGGAGGACAATGAACAGCACTAACGCCAGGATAGGCAAGGGCTGTAGAGGACAAGGGATGATGTTCCATAGACAATGCCTCCATTAGCTCAGCAGGAAGAGGACCTTCATTGCACCCTCTCCATCTTCCCGCCTCCAAACCTATGTTCTTGTGTGTCATGGTCAACACAGATCAAAAAGGAAGCCATGACTTCTATCTATTTAGGACTCGGCAGGACAAATAAGGCTTAGGCCTGGTGGCAGCTAGGTAGAGTTTGAAAAATATATCCTTACAAAGTCCAGCCTGGTTTCTCGAATTATAGTCCAAAGCACATCGTTAATATCTGATGATTTATAGTAAGAATGCCTCAAATCTGGTGCAAAGGTCAACACAGGACTTTTCTATGTAACAGAGCTGCCCTGGGGGAAAGTGGGAATAAGGTTGTGTAGGGTCCAGAAATCCAAGCAAAGGAATAAGTGCTCCAAGCACTCGCTCTGCAGTCAGAGGAACCAAAGTTAAATCCTGAGTCTGTAATTTAACAGTTTTGGATGGAAGTTAATAGATTAATTAATTAGTTAATTACTAGATTTGGTAGAAACTGATTAACCTGCTGGGGCCTCAGCATCCTCTTCTGTAAAATGATGGAGTTGAACTAGATATCCTCTGAGGTCCATTCTAGCTCTGTATCCTCTGACCCTAATTTTATACCTATTTGAATAAAGCTCTGGCATCCAAAGCGCAGAACGAGAATCTCAGGGGACGGATGGGTCAAGACAATCCACGTGGGAGCATCCTGTGGGGCTGGGCAAGGAAGATGGATGGCTGCATCCCACCCTTGCTGCAAAAGCTATGTCTTAAGCATGACCTCATCAACCCCTACATCAGGGGTGCATAGTGCTAACAGTGAAGCAGCCATGGAGGAAGAGGGGATGAGGGTTGAAATGAGTGGGGATGGACAGACAGAGTTATAGCCCAAGCCTGACATTTCCCTAGACTAGTCAGCCAGCCAGTTAGCATTTACTAAGCCCCTGCTTTGTACTAGGGATACAAAAAAGGGTAAAAGTTAGTCCCTGCTCTCAAGGAGCTCACAGTCTAATGGCAGAGACAACATGCAAACAACTATGTCCAAACAAGATATGCACAGGACAAACCGGAGTTAAACAATCTGGAGATAATCAGGTGCTAGCATTAAGGGAGATCTAGAGTAGCATGCCCTGATTTTCCACTTCCCAGTAGAGTGAGGCAGCATGGTGTAGCAACCGCTGACTAGCAGTCAGGATCTTCATGACCATAGACAAGGCACTTAGACTCTTAGTTTTCTTACTTATAAAATAAGAAGGCTGGACTCTGCATCTTCTAAAATTCCTTCTACCTCCAAAGCTATCCTATGAATGGCCTTGATTCTCACATCTCCATAAGTGCAAGCATGTGGCCATGGAGAAAGGAGCAGCTAGCTAGCCAGCTATCGGAAGCATAGGAAGGGTTGCTTGTCTCTGGCACCACTTTATCATCCCCATCCCCATCCATCCTCCTCCTCATGCTGCTTCCTCGTCCCATGAACTGTCACCTATGCTGGCTGGAACAAGCCCATCTAGTAGCTATAGCCGCAGAGGTGGTAGTGGGAAGAAAGTGGGAAGGAGGCCAGCTCTGTCCCATAGCTTTCAGAGTCCTGGGGGAAGGAATGATAATAGGAACTCCACACAACTGAATGCAAATACTTAGTGGAGTGGATTGGTCAAGCCTCATCCTCCTACAGCAGTGAGATTCAGAAAGGAAGAAGGCTAGGTAGGAACAAATGATAGATAACACATGATGCAAAATGAGGAAATGATCTTTTAAAAGCATGAGTGTGTGTGTGTGTGTGTGTGTGTGTGTGTGTATAGACATTATAAGAAAAAAACAACAGCAAGAACTGATGAAGATTGGCAGGATGAATTTGTCATGGATGTCCTCACAGAGAGGGATCCATCCCTCTTCAGGACAGTATGCAATAAAGCAGCTCAGATTTCTTAGTGATGAACCTAGAATAAGACTTTTAATTCAATATTTCACAACGTGTTAAACTTATATTTTCAAAACTAACAAAGTACATTTAATTATATTGCTCTTACTAAAATACACTAGGAAAGAAATTTTATGGGCTATTAATAAAGATTAAACTATTTTAAAACACCATTTAGTCTTAATTTTTTGTATTTTATACATAAATATATAATATGTAAACTTGTATATTTTGTATGTGTTTTATAATGGAGATCAGAGATGTCAAACATAGCCCACCCGCAACACACCCAAGTGCAGCCCAAACCAGATTAAAATGTATTTGGGAAATAGTTACCAAAATAAATAGAAATACAATAAACCACAGATAATATTAATATGTGGTTTTCTATGTCAGCATGTGTCTACGAGGATCATTACGTATGATGTTTCTATTTGAGTCTGACACCAATGATGTATATTACCTTATTTATTACTTAATTTATAAATAAGTAAATATGAGAAAATATCTACAGAAGGTATGTGCTCAAAATGTTTTTTTAACCCAAGAAAGGTATACAATCAAAAAAAATATGGAAACCACTGGGCTAAAATAATCAAAAACTGTGACAATTATACACTTGCACCTCCCCAAAGGATCTATTCTCCTTCTTACCCCTGGATATAAAACTGTGCTGGGTTTATTATCTTCTCATTTTAAAATTAAATCATATGAGACAACTAATTTTTAAAAAAACAGTAAGAAAACGTTTTGGACTCAGCAAAAAATATTTTCTACCATATCTACTTAATCTCACACTCAGTCTCACAGCATTGCTAGCCAATAAACAATTGTTGACTCAGGCTAACAGTGGATGGATATACCAGTGTAACAGAAGTGAGCACATGTTGTCAATGAACAAATGCTAATTAAGCACCTACAGTGTGCCAGGCATTGTGCTAGGTGCTGGAGATCCAAATACAAAGAATGAAACAGTTCCTACTCACATGGAGCCTACAGTTTAACAGGGAAGACGACGAGTTCATACATAAGTGTCTACAGAATACAGAGAACACAAATAAATCCACAGTGAGGTCCCAACTCTCAAGGTAGCTTATAATCTAATTGGATATTATAATTCCCAAGAATAAACTCCCCTGGTGATAGATATACTTACCAGGAAGTCTTTCTTTAGCACTTAGTTATCACTGCATGGAGCTATCTTAGGTGCCTTTTAAGCATAGAATGGAAACCTGCTCTCAAATAGTTTACTTTTCAAGGCAGACATAGGAAAGCAAAAGTATAAAGTGCATAGAAAATGAACACAAAGTCCGTATGTGAATGGACAGAAATGTACTGCCATATATAGGCAAAGGGCAAGTGCATTTAAAGAGTGGGGTATATTAGGAAATATAACAGGAGGAACTTCATGTGCAGAGTGAGCAGGGTAAAGGTAAAGAGTCAGTTCTAGAAATACGCTGTGAAGTGTGCCTGGAAGGGATGGCATTTCAGAAGCATGGGAGGCTAGGTGTGTGCTCTGGATATACGACATCACACTGAAAAAGATTCAAAGGGAGGGTTAGGAGTTGTGCTAACAGACAGCTTTTGGTAGGCGTGCTTGAGAGAAATATGAAACATAACCTGGCTTAATAGAGGTAACAACTGAGGGGAGCTAGGAGAGATTCCAGAACAGGAACCTGCAGCATAGATATTCAAACTTTTACATATATTTACTAACTTTTATAAGATTCCCAGGCAACTAACAAGTAGTCAGAGAATTGTGGTTGTTTGCCGTTAGTTCTCGAAGAGGAACAATGACCCGATGTCTCGATTTGCAGATGAATTGTGTAAAAGTGGGGCTCGGAGCTACACGAAGTCATCACCTTCACTTTCTCCTCCAGAGTCATCCAAGTCCAGTGGCAAGATAAAGGTCAGGGAACAGAAAGGATCAGCAAGCTAGATTGAGTGCTCGAGCACTGGGAATGCTGAAGATACAAATACCCTCTCTCTAAGAAGGTGGAAGCAAGAAGACAAAGACTCTAGACACCAAGCTTTGATACGACTTAGGAAGCCACGTACTGTATAAGGTCTTCAACAAGAAATGCATAAGACAGCAGTAGTTAAAGGTTTCTCCTTAAAGCAGAATAAAGAAAATAAGAGACTGAATGTCATTAGAGAGATGGCAGTACCGAAGTAGTACCTAGATAATGTGTTTCAATCATTTTTCAGTAGTGTCCAGCTCTTTTTGACCCCTTTTGGGGTTTTCTTGGCAAAGACACTGGAATAGTCTGCTGTTTGCTTCTGCATGCATTTCTTTAAATCTTACTGTAAATAATAGATCACTTTCTTATACGATACATAGAAGTGATTAATTTATAATTTAGGTTTACATTAACAAAATATATTTTGAAAACAAAGTGTAATTGACTTGATCATGTCCTAATCTATGCTTTCAGACATCCACACCTAGGGAAAATCATCAGTAGAAAGGTCACACGGCCATAACCCAAAACATCATCATTTATCTAGGAGAAGGTCCCTGAGTTGATACAACCTTGCCAATGTCACAACCTACTATTAAGGAGTTCAAGATTCTACTGTCATGTTTGTCTTTGAGTTTCTTTATTATCATGAGACAGATCTGCCTCGGGGACTCACCTGTTAACAAGAATGAGTTAGGAGGTAGACATCACTTCCAAATCCCCAATGTGTTTTTCTTAAATGACTTTGTTTCTGTAGGACTCAGTTTCCTGATATATAAAATGAGGGGGTTGGCCTAAATGACCTTTAAGGTCTCTTTTAGCTCTAAATCTATGATTCCATGATCCCTGCTAGTCTAAAGACAGTTAAATATTAACCACAAAGTACTTTGATCCCTTTGGAAAAAAAAAAACCTTTATAAATAAAACAAAAAATTGGTATATGCTTTGAAGTATATAAAAATCACTAAGTTATTTCCCTAAAGTCATAAAGCAAAACTGTGGTAAACTGACAGAGAACCCCACTGCCCTATTTTTCTCAGTTTCCTACAAAATGAAATGGTCTTGACTTCATCAATACTTTTAACTGATGATCCCAGAAAGCCTCTCAGCAGACTATACTGTGTAAGACAGAGGAAAACTTCAGAACAGAGACAGTTTCTCCCTGAAGCAAGCCTGTGAGCTTTTAATTATATTTGCATTGAATATTAGTGCTGTCTTTTCCTGGGCCCCAACTTTTCAGACATCTACTGGAGTTTCTTCATTTGCCAAAGGGTAATTGCAGAATGTCTGTCATGACATCAGCACAGGAAACCCCGCATATTGTTGAGAGAGTCTCTTGACACAAACCAAAGCTTACATCATTTGGGATGCTTCATTTTTTCCACTCTTTTCCAATAGGCAGGAAAATTGCTAGAACGCCACAACAAACATTTGGGTCGCAGCTTGCTTTAATGATGCATTTCTGAAATGACTGTTTTGATCCCGTCCGGTTTTTCGTTTGTTTTCTCTCTCATCCCCTGTTCTCAGTCAATCAACTGTCAAATGCTGGTGACTTTTACCTTTGCGACATCTTTCCCGTATGTCCCCTCGTCCCCTCTGATACTGACATTACCTTGCTGCAGGTCCTATCACCTCATCCCCGGCAATAGCCCGCTGATAGGCTGTCTGCCATAAGGCTCTCCCCATTCCAAGCTGTCTTCCACTCGGCTGTCAAAATGATTTTCCTAAAGGGAAGTTCTGACCTTGTCATTCCCCTACTCAATAAACTCTACTGTAGGCTCCTTATCACTTCCCAGATCATATATAAAATCCTCTGGCATTCAACGTCTTTCATCAAATTCCTTCTCTACCTTTTGGACTTCTTACACCTTCCAACCCTTCCCCGCGTCTTGTGACCCAATGAAACTGGCCCCATAGCTGTTCTTTGAACAAGATTCTCCATCTCCCAATTCTGGGCATTTTAACTAGCTGTCTACCATGGTTGGAAAGCTCTCCTTCCTCATCTTTGCCTCCTAGATTCCCTGACATTCTTTAAGTTTCTGCTAAAATCCCTACAGGAAGCCTTTCTTGGCTCCACAAATCTAATGCCTTCTCTCCGCTGATTAATTTATCCTATGTATAGCTTACATGTACAGAGTCGTTTGCATGTTGTCTCCCCCATTAGACCGTGAGTTCATTGAGAGCAAGAACTGTCTTTTGCCTTTCTTTGCATCCCCAGGGCTTAGCACAGTGTCTGGTACATAGTAGGTGTTTTATAAATTTTACTGACTGGATGACTGGGGACCAACTTGAGACATACAGAAAGAGACAGACTTTGGACGGTACACATGAAGAGAAAGATGTCACCTCATCATGTCCCTAGCTTGCCTCTCTAGAGATTTAAGGAAAATTCTACCGGGTGAGAATAGGGCTTCTTGCTTGGTTGAGCAAGACTTTTGCTTCTTCCCATCCAAAGGGCTCCATCGCTCTTGTATATCTTCCAGTGTCTTCTAATAAGTATAACTTCTGTGGTCTCTGATAGTTTCTTGGATAAATGGGCTTATTATTCATATTATATATTATATTCTTATCATATAAGTAGCATTTGGTGGGAAGGGGTCAAGTTGGGGGATATAAACTTAGGGCATCCTCCCCCCTTTAAAGAACAGTGACCAGGGAAGTTAGTTGCTTTTGAACTAAAAAAAAATCATGCAATAGACCAGTAATATTTAGGAGGACAAATCGATATAATTCTAGCCTAGTACCCTTCCCAAAGGAGAGCAAAATAGCGAACCTCATTGACTTTTCTCCTGCTTCCCTCAGAAAAGATCCACAGCTTCCCTTGGAAAGGGGTGGGCAAGATTCCAGAGATAGCTATCTTTGCCTCCCCTCAAAACACCTCTTTCCTTACCTGGACATCCCGTAAGGATACACCCATCTTACACACATAGGCAACACACACCTTACAATTGACTGATGTGACCCATGCAAAAATACTGACTGAAGCAGAACTAGAACCCAAGTGTCCTAGCATTCTTTGTACTATCCTATGATCCTTCCCTGCTTCATTATGTGCGGGGCTGGATATCTATTGAAATTATTTATTTTTAAGCTCTTTGCTTATAAAGGCTAAGTGCAAAATAATTAACCATCTGGCCAGCAGAGGGAAAAATGAACATTAGCAGGGAAATTAAAAGGAGCTTTCAAGTACAATCAATTTTTGATTATCCATAAGTGGATGATTGACTTTTGTGAATCATCTGAAGCTTAGAGTCCCTGATTGAGTCTTCGGGTGCCCATAATACAGCAATTCTGTGAGGGGATTGAATTAGGGCTGAATATTCTCTCTTTCCCTCCTTTATACACTCCCATTGTGTTGAGCAATTCCCTTAGCCTTTCTGAGCTTCCGTTCCCTCATCTGCAAAATGAGAATACTCCTCCTCCATATATTACCACTACCCGCTACATTCGGTTGGCTCCCACCTCTTGTTGAGTCCCTCACATCTGTTCCTTTCTCTCTACTCACAGAGCCGTCAACTAGACCCTCATCTTTCACCTGGACTATTCTAATAGCCTCTGAATTGATCTTCAATTCTCCTTCTCCAACATATTCTCCACTCAGCTGCCAAAGAAATTTTCCTAAAGCACAAGTCTGGCCATGTCATACCCCTGATCACTTAAACCCTCCAAACTCACTTTGGCTCTGACGGTCAAATACAAACTACTTCCATCTGTCATTCAAATTCCGTTACAACTTAGATGCAATCTACATTTCCAGCCACTCCCTCGCTCCCTCTCTCCTCCCCCTCCATATATACACATACATATATTATATATATAGACACACACATACATACACAAACATATATATATATACATGTATGTGTGTATATATAAATATATATATATGTGTGTGTGTGTGTATATATATATATCACTCCCTTTTACACAATCTTTGGATCAGCAAATTGCTTTTCTGGCTATTCCTCATACATTCCTCAATCTCTCATCTCTATACCTTTACACTGGCAAAGAAATATGTTCCTCCATGCCTGGAATGCTCTTTACCTTCCTTCAAAGCTCAGCTTAAACACTAGTTTCTGCATAAAGCCTTTCCTGATCACCCTAGCTGTTAATGTCTCTTCTTCTACAAATTATCTTATATGAGGTAACCCCAAACCTTTGGGACTTTAAGCTTTAATAGCTTAAAACCTCACTAAGACTTTTGGAACATCCAGTATTTTTTTATTTCTATTTTTTACCTATTCATATGTGTATATATTGTTTCCTCCTATAGAATGTAAGCTAGAGGTCAGGATTGTTTCACAGATGTGTGTGTGTGTGTGTGTGTGTGTGTGTATCACATATATGTATGTATGTATGTGTGTGTATAAAATCTGTGGACAATGCCTGATACACTTAATACATGCGTGGTGATTCACTGATCCTACTCCTAATACCAACTCACAGAATTATAAGGAACGCACTTTAAAGTGATATTTAAATGTGCTATTATTACATAAAGAGAAAATGCTTACAGCTATCCTGAGAGGGTTGCTGGCAGCCTTCTCAAACCCAGCTATCAGAACTGTATAAATGACTGATGCATCACAGAAGAAGGAAAAAAATGTTAATTCCCAGAGCCATTGATATTTTCAGCTTTTCATCCTAGAAGGAGGTAAAAAACATATAGGCATGTATGTCCAGAGAAAGGTAAAAGAATGATAAGAAGGCTTAAAATTAGGTCAGATGAAGATTGAAGGAAGGTGGTAAAGATGGTTTGGCATGAAGAAGAAAAGATTTAGAGGCGGTATGGTCACTGTTTTCAAATATCTGAATTACTATCAAGTGAAAATGTCTTGTTTTCTTGGCCAAAAAAGCAGAACAAAGACAATGGATAACTGTTATGTCAAGGAAAATTTCACATCCACATAAGAAAAAAATAATCCCTAATGCTTAGATCTACTAAAAAAAAATGGAATGAGTTACCTAGGACTAGTCGATTCCTTTCTAGAAGGCTAGATAATCAGTCATCAGGGATACAACATAAAAGCTTCATCAATTAGCCGGGGTTGGATTAGAATAACTTCTGGGGTCTCTTTCTAATTCTTCAGCTCTGATTCTATGATTTCTATTTATCTTATCATCCACTAGACCAGGATCATCTTTGTATCTCTCACAAATTTTGCAGTGTCTCATATGTATTTTGTGCTCAATCATCTCTTCAGTGGATGGATGACATATGGGGGAAAAGACTAAAATGAAGAGAAGTTCAGGGAGGGGACTAAATTCTGCTTTATTTTGGTTTGAAATGAAGAATATACTGATATGAAGAGACCTCAACTCAGAGAATCAGCTAAGAGACTGTATCAATGATCCAGATATGATGGAAATGGAAAGAATGAGGTGGGGGGGGGGGCGCGGAACTGTGATACAAATACAATGCTGGTGGAACTGTGAACTTACCTAACCATCTCAGAAAGCAATCTGGAATCATGCGCAAAGAGTTATAAAACTGTGCATATCCTTTGACCCAGCAATACCACTAATAGGTCTGTTTCCCAAGGTGATCAGGGAAAAAGGAAAAGAACCTGTATGTTCTAAACTATTTATAGTAGCTCTCTTTGTGGTGGCAAAGAACTGGAAATTGAGGGGATGTCCATCAAACGGGTAATGGCTAAACAGGTTGTGGTGTATGACTGTGATAGAATATTCCTGTGCTGTAAGAAATGATGAGCAAGCTGATTTTAAGAAAATATGGAAAGACTTAAATGACGTATGAGTGAAATCAACAGAACCAAGGAATCGCTGTATACAGTAACAGCAATATTGTTCAAAGAACAACTGTGAATGACTAAGTTATCATGCATATTACAAATACTCGAATCAACTACAAAGGACTTACGAAGATGCTATCTACCTCCAGAGAAAGAACTGATAAATAGAAGTATGGATGGTATGGTTTTACATATATACACACACGTATAAATATATGTGTGTGTGTATACATATATATATGTATATATATATATGTATATATATATACATATATATATATACATATATATATATATGAGAGAGAGAGAGAAAGGCAAAGAGAGAGACAGAGAGAGAGAGAGGGTAGCCTTCTCTGGTATAGGTTTGGATAGGGAGACAGTTCAGAACTTAAAATGTAACAAGTAAATAAACTTTAAAAATTAAATTGGAGAAAAAAGAAAGGAACAGGGGAATATGGGGTGGAGGAATCTGAGAATCAGTATCATAAGAATCTCTTAAGAAACAATGTGTATAGCTCTGAAGTGTCTTTTTTTCAAATTTTATTTAGGGAGTTTAAACATGCTCTGAAAGTACTTCACTTAATCAGCTTATATTTTGCTAAGCCATCTGTCTCTAAAATAAGTGTTAGGAATTTTATGCTGTTCTTACTGTTAAAAATATCCTCCTGAGCAGGTATAAATGGAGGGTGGTAGAGATTCTGGTACATGTGGTATGGCTTCTTCTAGGAATCATTGTTGAAGTAGCAGAGAAGATGGTGGGCTTGTGGGTGGGTGGGTGGGATATAATCACATGCTCTGCAGATTTATCACTTTTAGTTGTGAGACCAATTATTAGGTCTGTTCATATGCTCCAACTTCTATAATTATATTTAGGTGCTGACGGATGTAGTACATGAACTGATTCCCATCATTCTTTAAAGAACCATGCTGAGCTTCCAACCCCACAGAGGAACATGACATTGCAGGGCAGTCCTCTTAGTTCCCCCAAATAATCAAGCTTGAGTATAACAGTACATGAAATTCATTAACCTTTCACCCCAATAAAAAGCCACATTTTGGTCCAGAATGGAAAGATGACTATGGGGCCCCACTCTAATTAGATACATACAGGTATGCATATTAAAACATCTGCCTTAGTTTTAGGCAAAGCCAATGTTAATCCTATACTCCTGCTTCCAAGACACAGTACTGCTAAGGAAAACATCTTGGAATCCACTCATTATGATATCACAAGGGAAAATATCACAATTTACCACGGAGTGGGCATTGTCATAGACAGCTGTTAACCATTGCTTAAAAATCACTACCTCTATGTGCCCAAGTTAAGAATGAAGGTCAGATAAATTATTAGAAAAACAAGCATTTATTTTCAACTATATTTCAAATTCCACCCAAATGTTTCCTCTAATTTGCAAAAAAAGTCATTAGTTTTTCAATGTTCACTTTCTCTACAGCAAGTCACATATGAATTCCTAGCAAATATCACAAGTAGTCAGAAATATTTTAAGGGTGCCCTGTTTCACAAGAAATAATGCAAAATAACCAAACTCCTTTGTTATCTCCAAATCACAACAATTCAAAAACCCAATGAATTCTGGAGAATCACCAAAAAGCCCGAGAGACTTCTGAATCGTAGCAGGGAGCCTTCAAATTGAACAGATTGCATCTGGCTCAAGGACTGCACTAAAGCTAAAAGATTTAGTGTTTGCTTTGTTCCTTATGTTTAGGCACATGACTCTGCAAAGACAAATGGCAACCTGATCCTCATTCAAGTACACACAAAGATACAGACCAAATCAATTCTTTCTTCCACTGTTGCCCACTCTACTCTCGAGATTTAAAAAGTCATCAACAGAAATCTAACTTTTTAGTACGACTTTTAAAGATTTTTTTTATCATTACACTAGATATGTATTTCACAAAATTTCTTTTGGTCTCCCACAGACTCACTTCCTTCATTGACAAGAGTCAGGAACTATGGTGCTTCCAAGGAGATACTGGGGGAGAGCAGTACCTGCTCAAATTGGTCAGAAAAGAGAAGATTCCCTTTCTCTGCAGAGGTGAAGCTCTTTGGATATGGACTACTACATACACACGGTATGTCCATTAGGTTTGATGAAATACATCCTTTTCTCTTACTTCGAAATTCTTTGTTACAAGGGATGGCTCACTACGGGGGAGAAAGGAGAGAGAGGCATAGTGTTCCAAAAGTCTGAGGACAGTTTAAGCTTTAAGTACCTGAATGTGAGGTGTTTTGATTTAACTAAAAAAGCTCCAAACTACACTAAGACTTTTGGAATAGCCCATATTTGGAAAGGAAGGTGATAAAAAGGTCACCTTTGAAAATGCATCAATAAGATTAATAACAAAAGAAGACTATAAAAGCCCAAGTATAGGTATATACTTAGTAAGTACTAAGTATAGGTATATACTTAGTAAGTACTAAGTATAGGTATATACTTAGTAAGTACTAAGTATATAAAAGCCTTTATGCCATAAAGACAGGGAAGAGTTTGTCTCTACCCTTTTGAGAAATTACTTAGTCTTAACAGCTACCCAATTAACGTGACATTTAATGAGAATTTTTTTGGCTGGGAACAAAAATATGCCTCGTTAAATGTCCTGGCATCTAATTCATATTAAGTTGTACAGTAAAAACAAACAAACAAAAAAACCCAAAACCACCATGTAAATCAACAAACTGGCTTGCAATAGGGTAGTAAGCACCAAGATGCAAGAAAAAAGGGAGAAAAGATGTAGCCTTTGCCATACAAACAATACAGTGGTCAAAGAGATCTTGGAGGTCATTTTGCTCAATTTCCTCAAGGTCACACAAATTGTAAGTTAGCTGAGATAGCATTTAAACTGATTCCTCTGCAGGTCGTGCTCTGGATTTTTCTGCCATGTTGAAAGCCCCTCTCTCCTTTTCAGCTTCTTTTATGCATTGTTCCTCCTTTCCCCCATTAGAACATAAGCTCCTTGAGAGTAGTGACTGTCTTTCTTCCTACTCATATTTATATTCCCAGAATTCAGCACAGGCTCTGGCACGTAGGAAGCACTGAATAAATTGATGGCAAATAAGTTGAGGACCAAGTGAACTTTGTTCTTCAAACGCCAAATCTATCTATCTATCTTTCCACTGCAACACTGATACAACTAAATACAAGTAGATGCCACATGGTATCAAGACATGAGAATATGGAGGCTGGGACTTCGGAAGCAAGCCTGAGATTCCAGACCTCATGCCATTACTTTGCTTTGTGAAGTTAAGTGTTATTTAAGTTCCTTGGCTCAGTTTCCTTAGTTATTAAAGAGGGGGCTTTGACTACAGAGTCTCTTCCAAGTCTTAACAGTTTCTGAGTTCACATTCTCATGTTAAAAATACTTCCGGGCTAAGGAAGAATGGAAGTAAAGAATTGCAGCATGGTAGGATTAATCTGGCAAAACTTCTTGATTTGATCTTATTTCAATGACTGTGAGGCTAGTAATTAAAAAGACATTTTAAGTGTATGTAAATGCTCTATGTCTGTATGTATTTTAGGTGAATGCAAATGCTCTATGTATGCATGTGGAGGTGAAAGTGAGCAGAATTTGTGCAGAAATTATTCATATCAAGTGACAAGTGCCACTTCATTTTGTAAATTTAAGTATGTACTATTCTCTTTCCATTCTCTCTTGTCACTTAGCGGCTACAAACAAGCTACCGTATGTAACACAGAACATCCTAGGAGAAAGGACACAGGTGGAGGCAGCTTGAAATGTAAACTATTTTAAGTCATGACTACTATTCTATTTGAAGGCTAACATTATACAGATTATGAACCTGGAAATAATTTGAAACTCATTTTCTTGTATCTGCAGTGTGATGAACAAGCAGCATGGATGGCCAAATGAAGGAGTAAAGATTGCAAAGTCTAACTTGTTTCAAGCACAAAGATCAAGAAAACCAATCCTGGATTTTAAGGATTAGAAAAATCTAACAGGAAAGAATGACAAGCCAGTGAGCTAATTGGGAGTCTGAGCCTCGTACAGAAAGAAGGAAATCAGGTCACTTTCTAGTCTAGTGTCAGCAGTTCACTTCATCCAACCAATGCGCTCCTGAAAAGGATATGTGGAGATGGAAATTTACAAACTAAATCATATTTTAAGTATACTGGAATACTTCCGGGACTTGTACAAAACAGACTCATTTGGAAGGGTCAAAAGTAATTCTATACTAATATATCTGCTGTGTAAGTTAAACTTTTTAGAAATCTGCTTTAAAACGGGTCACCTCTACATACACAATTGCTACATTACAACTGTGATACTAAAGAGTAACCACGTAGCTTTAATACATTTCTGCAAATGCTCTAACAGCTATCATAGATTTTTGTGCATATGTATGTACATACATACACATACATATATATATGCATACATACATGTTTATGAGGAAAATACTGAAAATATAGCAAGGGATACGCCTCCTATGTGATTGTTGTTCATCCTTCGTTTTCTAAGAGGACAAATGACATCATGGGGTGATATCTTGACTCGTGAATGAATTGGATTTAAATAAGGCGATTGCATCCCATAGAACCCATGTCTGCTATGTGCCTCACACAAATTCCTATGACATGGAATAAGGAGTGGGCTGGAGCTTGATACTAAACTCACAACTCAGACTTTGCAAACCTCATGGGACACCTTTGAGACAGAATGTTTCAGTGGCTGAACACTGAGCCCTGGAATGTAAACTCAAGTGACTGATTTTTAATTCTGTCTCTTTCAGGGAGATGTTACTGTTTAAAATGGAGGAAGTGAGACTTTGGTACAATTAAACTCTTTTTAAAATGAGTGTTAAGTATTATTTCAGGGATGAGGCTGTTTATCATGAGCAGAAAGGACAGAAAGAGAGGGAAGCAGTTTACATTATATAAAGAAAGAGGACTGCCAGATATAAGGGAGAATTCCTCCTCTCAAAAAAAATACTCCAATGGCCTGCTAGGGGAAATTAGAGAATTTTTAATTCTGCTGGTCTCTCATAATAGAATAGAAAACCATTTATCTAAGATGTTTTAGGAGTAGTCCTGCCTAGAGGCTTGGACCAACTGACCCTTTGCATCTCACCCTGCTTTAGCATTATGCAATTGACCCTCTACCCTCTATTCAAGTCATTTTATAAATTGGGGTAGTTTAGGTCATTTGGCTAAAAAATCTGAGATCTAACTTCTTTCTACAACCCCAAATGTTTTCCAGAATTTAGAATCGAAGGGATTCATGGAATAGCAGAATTTCAGGACTGAAAGAGACCTTGGAGATCAGCTGGTCCAACCCTGAAGTCTTATAGATGAGACTTGGCAACTCACTCATCATCAAAGGGCAAATTAGTGAGACAGCCTGGTTTAAAAGCTGAGTCTTCTGACTGCTTGGTACTTTACCATCATTTAAAAGAGGTCCTGAAAAGAGATCAAGAAACAATAGTATGGGATATGTAAAGATTGGTGGCAGGCAGCTGGATGGCGTAATGGATAGGGCACTAGGTTTGGAATCAGAAACTCATCTTCATGGGTTCAAATCTGGCCTCAGACACTTACCAGCTATGTGACCCTGGGCAAGTCACTTAACCCTGTTTGCCTCATCTGTAAAACGATATGGAGAAGAAAATGGCAAACCATTCTAGTATCTTTGCCAAGAAAACCCCCAATGGGGTCATAAAGAGTCAGACATAGCTGAAAAGACTGAACCACAACAAAGACAGGTGCCACCTGTCCAATAACGGAAATTTCTTTTGTGGAAAGAGGAATAAAAACACCAAAGGACTGTTTCAAAATAGTGATGTGAATATCCATCAAGATGGAAAGACAAGTGGCTTCTGGAGCCTCTCAACCAACAGGTATAGATGTGAAGAACCATTCTAGAGCAGAAGCAGTACAAAATGGCTAATGAAAAGTTATTAGAGAAATAACTTAGTATCACTGATTGAGATTAAAAAACAAACAAGCCCAAAGAGAATATGGCATAATGAAAAGAACACTGGGTGTGGAGTCAGAAGACCTCGGTTGAAATCTCAGCTCTGCCCTCCAGCTCTTTGTGACCGTCAACTCTCTGGGCCTCAATTTCTTCATTTATAAACTGAGAGGGTTGGACTAAATGACCTACAAGGTCTGCCCCTTCCAGCTCTAAATCTATGCTTTTATGAAGCAGGTTGGATTCTGTGCTCCGTTATTGATCAGTCATGTGATCAGTCATGTGAGTCATTTAACCTATCTGTCCCTTAGTTTCCTTATCTCTAAAATGGGCATAATGCAATAACCCACCTCCATTCAACTTCATTTAAATGAGAAAATACATGTAAGAGTGCTTTATACCTATAAGTAACAAGGTCAGCCAGGAAAATAAACAAATCACGTGGCTCCACCCTTAAGTGTATTCTTGAGCAAATTATTTCTTTGTAGGGATTCAGTTTCTCCATCTATGAAATGATGACAGTTTCAAGTTCTTCTAGCTCAAAGTCTGGGTTTCTGAACTTTATTAAGAAAGCAAGAACACGTGAGAAAATTCATTGAGTTTGTCTCTTTTCTTCTCCTTTTATTCTGTTTACAGAGTTTGACCTTGAGTTTCTTGTCGATCTGTTTTAAAGTGGGCCACTGCCACATACAGATTTAATATTTTACAGTGGTGAAAGCTAAACTGTAGCCAGGTGGTTTGAGTAAATCTCCACAAAGGTATTAACAGTCACCTCCATTTGTAGGGGTTCTTTACCTGGGTTCAGTGAATTCTTTATTTTTTTGGTTACATTTTGATAACTATATTTCAACAAAACTGTTTTCCTTAGTAATCCTATGTATTTTCTGCATTTAAAAAACATTATTCTAAGAAGGATTGCCAAAGGAGTCCATGACACAGAAAACTTTAAGAATTCCCAGTTTACTAAGATGTTGTTTTCGAAGAGGACCAATGACATCGTAGGTGATGTCTTCACTTGCCCATGAATTGGATTTAAGTGAGGCAGAGTTATACAAAGGCATCAGCTTCACTCTCTCTTCCAGAGTCATTGAAACCCAGTGGCAAGACAAAAGTCAAGATGACTGGCAATGGCCAGGGTTGCAGTTGATGACCTTGGCATCTGATGTCTGACCAAGCTCTAAGCACTCCACGGTGCCTACTTCAGTCATCTTCATGGCCATCGGAACAAATTGTTCTCATCTACCCATTCCACCAGGGAGTCTTCACATGCTTGGTGTAGACACTCCCCTAACTCACGAAAGGGTTTGAAACCCCTTAGTTACCCTCAACCTGGTTTAGCCCATCTGCCAAGACAGTGTTACTGAGGTATAGCTGCCGTGCATACTGCAGCTTCTTGGAGCCACAGGTAAGAGCTGGGTGACAGGCAGACACCAAAGCTGGATGAGCAGCCCTGAAAAGGACCCAGGAAACCCTCACACTAGAGGTGCTAGTCCTCCCTGAACACCCCACTCTCTAGGACACCCCAGACATAGAAGTGCATGGAAATCAAAAGAAAGAAATAGGAGTGTCAAATAGTGGCAAATGTAGCAAAGCCAAAGCAAAATTTTTGTCTGTTGGATTGATTAAAGATAAAGGACTTCGCAGTCCCTTCCCAGTAATTTGAGAGATCCCCTTCTCTGAAAAATAATAAAAATATATTCAAGGAAGGGAAGCTCTCAAATTACCTGAGAGGAAACGGATTGGCACCTATTAATAAATAATAAATATTATTACCCATCTCCCCCTCAAAAAAGGCTCCCAGGATCCAGGGAAAGTCATCCCAACTGAACCCTATTAACCCACTTCTTTCTACATGAGATACTCTTAAGATCAAGGATATAGACATTGAAAGGACCTTGGACAAAGTCCTAAAAGCCACTTTTGGATAATCTCCAGTACAAATCTTCTTGCATAGATCTTCAAGAGATAGAATATTGCTTTTTGGAAGCAATGGACAAACCACAAAGGGCAGCATTTCCCTGTTTCTACAACTTTTCAATCTCCTCACCAGTTAGGCGTGTTTGCGTTGATGTCTCAGCTTCAAACTTGCTTTGTCTATTTTACTAAAAACAAACACATAACACTTATCCAAAGTTTATACAAGACCAGGCTCTTGGCTGCTGAATGTTTTCCACGTGTATGCTCCTTCTGAGATCTCTGCCAGTGTCCTATCAATAAAGTGCCGAAGTATCTGGTACCACGCAGCATATTAACACTCATCTCTCCAATCTCTACAACCAGTTTATCATGGATTCAGCTCTAACCTCTCTGTAGATGACTTTCCACTCCATCTTCCCTGTCCTTGGTCTCTCTCCCGAGTGACAAACACACTCAACGGAATGTTGTCTCCACCTGCATGTCTCAGCATCATCTTGAACCAAACACAATTCATTTCCTCCCTCTCTTCATCTGTATTTCTATCAAGGACACTGACATTCTTCTAATCACACAAGTTTCTAACCTAGGATGCCGTTTCCTTTTATTCTGTTCTAACTAGATCCACTACAAATTTATGTTACACAATCTCAAACAGATGCTCCACTTCAGCAGAAAATCCTTCACATCTCCCTTATCAACTCACTATCCCACTCTTCAAGCAGCTTTTCCAAATCTTTTCATAGATTTAAGATGCAGAATGTGTGTGTGTATACACACACACACACACACAAGTACATATATATATATATTTTTTTCTTTGATCAAGTGATATTCCCCTTCCTACTATTCCCCAAACACATCATGCTCTCATGCCTACGGGCATTTTCTCTTGTGCTCCCCCATGACCATAATGTTCTCCCTCCTCATCACCATCTTCTGGTTTCCCTGGCATCCTTATAGTCTCAACTAAAATCCCATCTTCTACAGGAACCATTTACCAACCCCCCTTAATTCCAGTGCCTTCCTTTTTAAATTATTTTCTGTCTTTTCTGTTTATAGATTATGTATATTTGTTTGCTTGTTGTCTCCCCCATTAGTTTGCGAGCTCCTTTAGGAAAGGGAATGTATTTTGCCTCTTTTGTATCCCTAACACTTAGCACAGTGCCTGGCTCATGGCAGGAGCTTAATAAATGTTTATTGACTGACAATACCAATCAGTTTCAAACTCTTGTTGATTACACTTCACTAACACCTCTGCATTGCGCTTCTCTTTAATTATCCCATAACCACCCCAGTTCCAGTCTTTGTTACTTTTTAAAATTTATTTATTTATTTTCAGTTTTCAACATTCATTTTCATAAGATTGAGTTCTAAATTTACTCCCCCTTCTTCCCCTTCCCCCTCCCCAAGATGGCATGCAATCTGATAAGGCTCTACAGATAACATTCATACTAGACACATTTACCTTTTACCTTTCTAGGGTGATGGCGCATGACTCCCTATCACACACTCATGCTCTGGACAAACTTGTCGTGCCAAATGGCATTCCTTGTATATGATATTCTATCTCCTGTCTCCATGTCTTTGCACAAGCTGTACCCTTTGACTAAAATTCTCTCCTTGCTGACCTCTGCCTCTTGGAATTCCTGATTCCTTTCCAGGCTCCTTTTTCAAGAGGATTTTCCTATTAATGTGCCCTCTCTCAAATCACTTTGTATTTATCTTGTACATAGCTCATATTTACTTAGAAGTGAACACGTTGTATCCTCTGATATAGAAAACAAACTCCTTCAGGGTAAGGACTGTCTCCCTTTTATATCAGTATCCCCAATGTCTAGCACACAGTAGACACTTAATAAATGCTTGCTTATGAATCTGTACACAGGAAGTGGGCACCCTCACTTACTATTTGGATTTTTTCCCCCTTGGGAAGTCACCCAGCCCAGAAGACCTGAGTTCAAATCCAGCCTCAGATACTTCCTAATTGTGTGACCCTGGGCAAGTCACTTAACTTCAGTCCACCTCAGTTTCCTCTTGTGTAAAGTGGAGATAAGAATAGCACCTAATTTACAGGGTTGTTGTGAGGATCAAATGAGATGATATTTATAAAGAGTTTAGCACAGTATCTAGCACACAGGTGTTTAATAAATGTTTTTTTATCCCTCTCCTTTCCTCCCAAGAGAGGAGGAAAAATTCTGAACATTAATTCATAGTGTAATGCCAAATACACTACTGGGTACAGGAAGAGCGGCACAGGTCACAGAGCTTGTGAGTGGGAAACACTGTTGGTCACACTTAAATTGTATTTGATCACAGAAAGGTAACCACTTAATAAAGGATTATTGTGTGTACCCTGCACGCATTATTAAAGCAGAGAATCAAAAACTAATCTTAAAATTTTTATTCTAAAAGCATGCTGCAAGGTACAATAAAATGTCCTATTATATTGTAAAAGTTTGCGTTTTATTGTGGTCCAGACTTGCACTCACTGGCACAGAAAACGCAGTAAGGAAACTCCTTCAATCAATGAAGAGCAACAACCATTCTATAATTTGGGATGTTGCTGTTTGTCCTTCAAAGCCGTAGCTCATGCAGCAGCCTGTAGCGGCAAGGCACTGGCACACCCGGGATGGCACAGGCTTTACTAGGAAAGACTGCTCAAAAAAGGGGTCAACAATCTTCTTTAATTACATTCACACGCTGAACATCAGAGAAAATACAGAAAAGAAGGTACAAGCAGAGAAATTAGCTCAGACCAACAGACAGGGCTCTGACTGCCTGAACCAAAGCAATATTGCTAAACACTTTACATCCACCACTGAATCGAGAGAGCCTTTACATCTGAGCAGTCATGGTGTCTGAACATACGGCTACTCAGAGTCTTGACCAGAGATTCACAAGCTCCTTCTCATAAGCAAGCCCCCAACTCAGAGTATATACGCACTTCTCAGAGCCAGAAGGCATCACAACCCTCACGATGCAGTGCCTAATTAGAAATTAGCAAAAGGTATGAAAGCCTTCCTACAAGCAAGCCTCCCCTAAGCAAGCTTCCCTTAATGGACTCCACGTGAGGCCTATTAATGGCTGAGGAAGATCTTCCTAACCCATTAACATTACACAGCCACACCCTGGATAAAACCATCTGGGCTAAACCAGGCTGAAGGTAACTGACTGGGGGAGTTAGCAAGATGTCTACTCCAAGCATGCAAAGATGTCCCCTGGAATGGGCAGATGAGAACAAATGCTGCAATTTAGTCATAAAGAGTTGCTTAGGGCTAGGAAAGGTCAAGTAGTTTGCCAAGAATCATAAACCAAGAATGTGAAGCAAGACTTGAACCTGGGTCTTCCTGACTCTTAGGCCAGCTCTCCACTCATTGCATCAAGTTGTTTCTCCTTATAAAAGAATCATGGTATAATTCCTTTTTCTTTGAGGATTTAGAAGGCACTTTTGCACAGTGTAGTGCTTAGGGCTTTCAGATGCTTAACTATTCTAGTTAACAGAGCAGTAGAAAATACCACCTTTCCTCTGTCTAGTTTGAGGTTCCACTATTTTAAAAGGGTTTGGTGAGAATTGAGAGAAAAGATAAAAAATAATTAAGGGGTTAGAAATCCATGTTTGTAAGGAATAATGAAAGGAAACAAGGACATTTAGCTTTGAAAAGAGAAAGCTGAGGGAAGAAAAAAAGGTTTTCATTTATACTAGGGGGATTTGGTTTTTATTTCTGCTTTGTTTTTTACAAAAGATACTGGTAGTAGTTCTCAGCTTCCACTGATAACAGAACAAAAGAAACCTAGCCTAAGCTGTGGAATGAGGAAATTTAAGTTAAGACAGAAGAAAGAACTGTCTGATCCAGAAGTTTGGAAAACACTGGAATGGCTGTTTCTAACAGGCGCTTATGCAAATTCTTTTTCTAGACCACTTAAAAATTAGGATAGATTCCCATCAGATCATAGTTCCAGATCTAGAAGAGACCACAAAGGCTTATTTAGTCCAATCCTGTTGTGTTGGTATTTTGGTTTTTTTTTTTTTACATAAATGAGGAAACTGAAGCCCAAGGAGGTTCAGTGATTGACTGCAGTCACATAGGTAGTAAATGTGAAGGGTAAGATTTGAACACAGTCCTTCTGGAGCCAGATTCAGTGCCTTTTCCCCCATAATACTTACTCATTTCTAGAATAAAGCTTTGGTCCTACCTGAAGGTAGAGTAAATACTGACCTCGAAGGAACTTTCTATCTTTATAGCAAGAAGTAAAAACTAGTTTATGCTTTCCAGATTTGGCTACCTTTTTATTTTGTTGGGGGGGGAGGTGTAATAGAAGAAATAAGGAATTTGCTTTATCTTCAAGATACATTTTGGTACTGTGAGATTTATTTTGCAAAGAAGGGCTCCCAAGGCAATGATGGACTATGTCTACATGACCCTCTAGATCACAAACGTCTTTGGAAGAATAAACCAAATGAGTAAAGCAATTTTCTTTATTATATCCTTCAGAGAGGAAGGAAAAGGTTAGGAATTCCCTTTTCCCTCTTTGGCAAATGATGCTTCACATTTTATTACTTCCTCTGGTTGTAAAGCTATGGTTTGTGAGAGTTTTTTGCATAAAAGAAAACTTCCACATGACACAACAAAGCCTTGGAATGGGATTGTAAAACACTGTGTTGACTAAAGTTGTAAAAACCAAACCAAAACAAAAAATAACCTTACTCTCTAAAATGACAGAAAATACTGAATCTTAATTGATTTACCTGTACCTCCATCTCACTAACATTTGGCCCCACTTCAGAGCCATTAATGGACAGAGGATATAAATTACAAGTTTTCTATCAATTCAATTCAATGAACATTTTTTAAGTGCTTATTTTGTGGCCCAGTGGAAATAGCACTGGTTCTTGAGTCAGTGGACCTGGGTTCAAATCCTGTCTCTGACACAACTTATATGCTGTTGGGTAAATCACTGCGTTTCCCTTGGCCTCAGGAAAAAAAAAAGCAGCATCTAGGTGGCACAACGGACAGAGCACTGGGTTTGGAAACAGGAAGACTCTTGTTCATGAATTCAAATCTGGTGCCCTCAGAGACTGACCAGCTGTGTGACCCTAGGCAAGTCACTTAACCCTACTGGCCTCAGTTTCCTCATCTGTAAAATGAGCTGGAGAAGGAAATGACAAACCAGTCCAGTATCTTTGCCAAGAAAACCCCAAATGGGGTCAGACAAGACTGCAACTACTGAACAACAGCAACAACAAAGGGGTGGGATAAATGAGGTCCATCCTACAGATTGATAGAGACTAGACCTGTGATTTCATCGGTCTAGGGAACTTTCACGTGAGGAAATTCCCTTTATCAACACAGCTCAACACCTTCTCTGCAATCTTAAAAAGCTGCCTAGAGTGCTGGGAAGATCAATGATTTACCCAAGGTCACCCAGCCAGTATGTGTCAGAGGCAGGATTTGAATTCAGATCTTCTGGCTTTAAAGTCAGCACTCTACTCACTAGCCATGCTGCCTCTCACAACCTTTGATGATTTCCCCCATTCCAAACATCCAACTCAATATTCTGGGTCTATGTTTACAAGAGGTCATGATATCTTCCGTATTGTCTCTCTCAAACATTAGGGATGCACCTCAACCAACCTTATTTTCCCTTATTAACCCACTTGTCTTTATGAACTCATTGTCCTTCCATCATCTATTAATTTATCTAACCCTCTAGGAATCTATTTTCAGTTTGTGCCACCCCTTCTGATGAGTAATTCTAAAAGCTTACTACCTACTACTGGAAGTATCGCTTTTTTTACTTATCCTAAACGTGGATATGATCCTATGAGCCCATATTTCTCTCAACCATTAGTGGGTTCAGGATAACCAAATTCTACAAATTCATGGTAAAAATTATTTCCATACCTATCAGTCTCTCTTGACTGTGTCTCCTCTCAACATTAACCTTTCAGTTCTTGGCTCTTATCTCCATTCATAGGTTCCCAAAGTGAGTGATACCACTCAATGGGGGGGGGGGGGAAGAACGATTGAGGGGGAGGCTGCTAGTAGCCTCGGGTGCAATGAGGGGTATTAAATAAAAAATAAAGGGGCAGTGAAAGCATAAGAAGAGAAGAAAATTTTGAAAAACCATTCATACATGTTTCATCTGTCATGTAACAGTTAAAGTTGTAGTGATTACATTATTTTCCAAATAAACACACAAAATGCAAGTTATAACCTATCAGTAATCAAGTCTGCCAACAGGTCTTAACAAGCAAGTATTGGCAGGAGTCTAGCATGAATCAGCAGCAATATGTGCTTGTAATGACTTGTTTACAATATGATACTATATGGTTACATGATATAATATTGCATTATCAAAATTTCAACATAGGAAAAAACCCACAAATTTACAATAAATTATTACATTTTTAAAAAATATATTATATATAATTTGAAATGACACAAATTTTAAAAAAAAACATCAAAGGATTAAAGAAAGTAGATTTCCGGGGTGGGGGATTGAGTAATTTTTTTTTGGAAAGGGAATGGTAGGCCAAATAAGTTTGGGAATTTCTGCCTTGGATTATTCTTCTTACCCTTCTCTGACCCCTCTCCAGTTTGATTCTTTCTGTCTTGAGGTGTCCATAGTCCAGTGGTAAGAAGACTTTATTCAAAGCCCACCTGATATTTACCACCTGTGTGACTTTTGGCAAGTCCTCTAACCTCCCTGAAAACCTCTCATTTTTCTCCTCCACAAAATGAGAAGGTTGAACTAGATAACTTCTGAGGTTCCTTCCAACTCTAGATCTAGGATCCTGTGAGCCAAGGTTCCAGGCACTTGGTCAGGCAACAGAGAAATAAAGATGAAAACAGCAGTATGCCCTTGAGGAATATGCCTTCCAATGGAGGGGATAGGGGAGGAAGGAGAGACAGAACAAATCCACAGAAAAACGTAAGGTAGAATGTGATAGTGACAAAGAAAAGACCGAGAGATAGAGCTCTAGGGGAATGTCGAGGAGGGAGAAACCACCTGAGATGTCTGTCTGTGATGGTTAAGCAAATGTGGTTGGTTGTGAAGATACTTCGTGTAACTGGCTCTTTGCATAAAATGCTTCTGGGATCTGGTGTTTGAATTCTCTCCTCTGTGGTCTGTGTGTGCTGTGGTTGGTCCATTTTGCCTGGTGTAACTTCACATTTTGCTCTGATGCCAAGTTTGGCACCACTGACCAATTAGTGAAGTCAACACTTTACTATCCTCACCAACACTAATGAATTCCATTTCAAGTTACCTTCAGAAAAATGTATGGTGCCCATCTTCAGAAAAGGTCAAGATTCCAGGCTAATTAGTACATTCCCTCTCTAGAATAGCTGCCTTTGCCTTCCAGTGTTACTGAATAACTCTACTTCAAGGGATGCAGGTCTTCGAGGCAGTTAGGTGGTTCCATGGATAGAGCGCTGGACCTGGAGTCAGGAGGACTTGAGTTCAAAATCGACCTTAGACATTTACTAGCGAGGTGACCTTGAAGAAATAACTAATAACCGCTGTCTGCCTTTGTTTCTTCAACTGTCAAATGTGAATAATGATAGCACCTACCTCCCAGGGTTGTTATAAGGATCAAATGAGACAATACTGGTAACATGCTTGGCACAGTGCCTGGCACAGAGTAGGTGCTGAATTAGCTTTGTTCCTTCCCTTCCTCTTCTTCATTTTCCCTAACACAGATCACATGCAATCCATCCCATGCCTTAAGAGATTGTTTTAGTGAGTTGCTACAGTCAAAAAAAACCCATTGGTGAAAGGTGAGAAGTTAAGAGAGCCTTCCCACAGTTAGCTAGACTGGTTACTGAGGAGCCAACACACAGCCCAGTACTGAGTCTTTTCAGCAGGAAGGGACCCATCAGGAATTTAATTACACCAGCAAGGATTTCCCAAACTCAGGATCACTACGACAGCATAATAAGGCACAGGAGCAGGGCTTTAACAGAATGTGACAATGACTTAGAATGTCAACAATGCACTACTTGGAAGGAAGGAGGAATCTACTTTTTTGTTGAAAATTTATATCTTCATTTTCAGACTGACTGCAGGAAGAAAGGGAACCTTGGGATATCTTCTTCCACTGTCATCGTCCTCTACAGTTAATATCCAGGAGAAGCTAGAGATGAAGAACCTTTCTAAAATTATGGCTTCCAACCACAGTTTCTTCCGAAATGAATTAGAACCTAGGAAATGGGGGACAGGAGGCTCTGAAGCTGACCCTTCCTCAAAGAAGGCCATAATTCTTGGGGCTGCTTTTGCTTTATCACGCAGACCTGGATTTGACCTCCTCTGCTGGTGCACCTCTAGGGACACAGAGCCACCTGGACAGTACAATGTATCCCCCCTATTATTTCATAAGCACTAATAATAAACAGTTAATAAGTACCCTCCCTGTCTTGCGATTTCCTTCTGCACATCCCATAATGCCCCAGGGCCTCCTGAAAGTCATAATCCTAGCCACGCAATCCATATATTTCCTGGCTCTGCTGGAATTAATGTGGTCAGCCTTCTCCCCAAACTATACTCAGCTAGATAATGCCAGGGGAAGCTGAAATTTCCCTAGGCCTCTTTCTCTGCGGAATGGGTTTCTTGGGTACCGGGACAGAAATTCTTTAGGCAGTGAAAGAAGCAAGGGGGGAAGACTCAAGAGTGAGTCTATCCTTCCTTTCCTCCTATAGAGAATCTTCTCACAAAATTTCTAGACATAAAACTGCCCAGAAAAGTATACATAGTAGATAAATATCAGCAGCTGTGACAAGAACAGATTGGCACTTCCGTTTTGTCCATCACGGGTGGAGCAAATGATAGTGTTTCCAGATTACTGAGGGTGAGAAGCAGCATTCTACTATATAGGAAATTTCAGAGGTATAGTAAAACATAACATGTCATTAGGGAAAGGTATGTTTTGAATGCAGGTGTTAAGCCTATCAATCCCCTTCCTCCGCGTGTAGGGCAACAGCTTCACTGCTTTTTGAGCCCCTCTTAATCTCTTATTCTTTTTAAGGTATTAACGAGACGTGTCAAATTCTGAATGCCAACTCTTTGACTATGGACACCCTGAATGAAGGAACCCTGTCTAATTTATCTCTGTCTTCCATAGAGTCTAACACTGTGCTTTGCCTTGAATAGACGCGGCAATTAGGTAGCGCAGTGGGTGGAGGGCTGGACTTGGAGCTTCTGAAGACCTGAGTTCAAATCCTGCCTTAGACGTTCATTAGCTCTGTGACGCTGGCAATTCACTCAACCCCTTTCAGCTTCAGTTCCCTCATCTGTAAGGTGGGAATAAAAACGGCACCTGTTGTCGTTCGGTTGTTTTCAGTCGTGTCCGATTGAAAACACATCTGGAGTTTTCTTGGCAAAGATCCTAGAGTGGTTGGCCATTTCCTTCTCCAGCTCCAGATGAGGAAATGGAGGCAAACAGGGTTAAGTGACTTGCCCAGGGTCACACATCTAGTGTCTGGGGCCAGATTTGAACTCTGGAACATGAGTCTTCTTCCTGTCTGTAGGCTCCAGCACTCTACCCACTGCACCACCTCGTGGCCAAGGACACAATAGATCATGACAGGACAGAATAGATCAGGTTGTGAAAATCACATGAGTTAACATGTATAACACTTCACAGACAATAAAGCGCTATATGAATGCTCACTATCATTACCAACGATATTTTAAAAAGCAAATTATCTTGAAATGCCATGATTTCATAAAAGACATGGTGTGGCAAAGACTGACCGGAAGTTAAAAGATCCTGAGTTCTAGATCTGGACTTCCTTCTACTTATTAGCTGTGCATCTGTGGTCAAGATCTTATTTCTAGACTTCCGTTTCCTGATGTATAAAATAATGAGGTTGGGTGAGCTGATCCATAAGGTTCTTCCCATTTCTAAGAGTCCATGTTTTTAAACGACGATGATTTCATCCTTTAAAGCTAACCACTTGTCCAATAGTACCGGGAAAAGAAATTGGGAATTTAGACATATAATACAGGAAGAAAAAATTCCAGCTAATGTCCAACCTGGAACCCATCAAAACATCCCCTCCAGTTCTATTTAGGTTTCTTTTGTCAGATCTAATCATGTATTTGTCTGAACTGAGCACTTTCGCCTCCATTAGGTTTCCCTAGTACCTACCAGTAAATGATAATGTGATGGATGCATGACATTTATGGGGATGCTCCACCTTCATTTCCATATGCTGTTTAAATCAAAGCATGGAGTCTTGCTCAAGTTAAGAAATTACTACCTTTCAAGACATGATAAGTAGAATCCAGTCCAATAACCATTTATCAACTGGCTACTTCACATAAGGTGCCATGCAAAGCGCTGAGGATACAAAGACAAAATTAAAAACTAGGGACTGTTTTTAGCACAGGATTCTGGCTAATGAAATTTTTAGTTCTTCCCTGCTTTGGTCATTAACCTGATGTGATCTATAGCCATAACATACATCTATGTATGTACAATCTTTATCACTTTTACAGATACAACAAAATGTATTTAAACATCCTGTGTGGAATCCTAATGACTCCCTCTCTCCATACTCATCTAATGTCTTCCCCATTACAAATCCAAACGATCCTCAGAGACTTTGTTATTCTTTTGGGAATCTTAAGTGGCTGATAAATTGAACCATTGCCCTCCTTTGCCTACAGAATGGTTTTTGTCTGAAACTCCACAAGACCTTGCATAAAATGGGCAGAAGATTCCTTCAGAATAAAATCCAGTCTATGACCCCTCCTAGGCCCCCAACTTACCTTTTCAGCCTTATTTCTCACTACGCATCTTCATGTTCTTTGTACCACAGTTAAACTGGACTACTCCCCACTCCCTGAACATTCCTGACTCCTTCCCACTTTCATGCTTTTGTTCATGCTGTTCCCTCCGCAATAAATGGCCTTCACCCATCTTTATCTGTTGGAACCTTATCCAACATTCCAAGTGAAAAGAAAATATCAGTTTCTCCCTGAAGATATCTCTGATTCTTCCTTCTTCCCTGCCTCCTCTGAAGGCAGGAATAATCCCTCCCTATTCTGACCTCCTTATAGTACTTTATTAACAATAATGTATGAGAGGTTCCTTTTGGAGTACATGTGGGGTTGGACCTGATGGGAGTTAACCCATGGAGCATGCACTGAATTATCTCGGCCACTTTCAGGAAAACACTGGCTCCTCTCTGAAGGACTTGTCAGTATGGAATGATCCAGCCAACCCTGGGTGGTCCCTCAACCTGCAATGGTTGAGAGATGGAGGAAAGCTGTATCAACTGGGAGCCTAAGAGAAGTCCACGCAGTGGATTTTAAAAAGCAAGTGATTCTGCTTCCTCTTTTTGCTTCTACTCTTCCATGTGGCCAGTAACTCTCCTTCAACAGATTTCCAGTGAGATGGTGGGCGAAGGGTATCACCCTTTCCCCCACCGAGGCAGCAGTCAATCAGTTAATAAACATTTATTAAGTGCCTGATATGTGCCAGGCCCTGTACTAAGCAATGGGGATACAAATAAAAGCCAAGCCAGCATGTGGGCTGCAAGCACATAGCAATGAAGGCAGGAGTTCAGCTAGCCAAGCTGAGTCTAAGTTAGCTCACCCAGCTTTGAACTTGGGTCCTTGGCTTTATCTGTTTTGTATTTCTTTCTTGATTATACCAGACCACACAGCAATCCTCAGATGAATGAGTACAGCTCTGGAGGTTTGCATGTTTTAGGGGCTGGGAGATTCTGGGTCCTCTTCCAATGTTACCTGCACTTCTATAGGAGGTAACCATTCTATATCTATTATAGTGCTTCTTGGAAGAGATGACCACTGACAGGAGGATTAGCACAAGTGCTAGCCTGGAAGGAATCATTCGGAAAATGTAGGGCTGGAGTGAAATGCAAAATATCTGTTCATCAGTCCTGAAAATTATTTTGTTTTCATGAAGAGTATAACACTCGTTCTAAGTTGCTATAATCTATTTTAAGTCATCTGTCAATGTGTGTTTATGGCTGTGTGTGTATGTATGCATGTATGTAAAGGAAATAAATAGCTGTCCTATATCCATATTATACATCGGGTACCTTTTTACTTCCCTTTTTGGGATATCCTACACATGAGCCAAAACCTAAGCCTTAAGAAATTTTTCTTTTTATTGTCAGGTAGAGGTATAAAAAGACAGAGACAACAAGCTCAAAGAGCTTGCCCCCTTTCTTTAAAAGCCAAGCTCCCACAGGTTCAAACCAGGTCTACATGCATATAGATACAAAACTAAAAAGTGTTAGTGGAGAGGCAGGTGATACAGAACTATAGCCTTCCAGTCCCAAAGACAGGCTTTTTTAATTGTTATACCATTTTATGGCATTTGTCACATGCTGTTTTACATTAGAGTCATTTGTCTACACGTGATATCTCTCCCCCAAGCTTCTTGAAGTCAGGGACCACATCCAGTAAATCTCTGTATTCCTTATACATTTGAGGATACTCTAGACACACAAGGGCACATAATACTTACAGATTATAATGTTGAATTCAAGGAGGCGACTTTCTGCTCCTTCTTTAGGATATTTTCAAGTCAAATCAACAAGCATTTATTAAGTTCCTACTATGTCCAAGGTACTGTTCTGAGTGCTGGAGATACAAAGAAAGGAGGAAAAAAGTTCTTGTTCTCACCCTTACTGAACGCTACATAAAGTCTCCTGTGTTCATTTTTACAGGGTGTCCCAAAAGTCTTAGTGTAGCTTAAAACTATTAAAACTTTAAGCTATTAAAGCTTTAATCTGCCTTACAACACTGAGGATACTCTATATAATTAAATTAGTAGTTTTATTTATTGTAGTAGTAAATATACTAACTATATAAAATAGTCATGAAATAATCTCTAGTATCAAAGCTGAGGAAATTCCACTGGTTTAATGATGCTTTAACTTTTAAAAATATTTATTTCTGTACAGCTTTTATAAATAATGACAAGTACTGGTGGAAGTGAATATCTGGGAAGGTGGAGAAGTGAGAGGTTGTAAGGGAGAAATTTTTTTTCATGTAGTAACAGAAATTCCAAAAGGAAAGTAGAACTCTTAGAAATCCATATAAGACATTTTCATTGCAAAAGAGAGGAAAATGACTAACTCTATGAAGACCTCCAATATAATTTTTAAAGTATCATAAAGCAACTGAAGCAAAAGCCAAAGTACCAAAGACAGTATAAGTAGGAAAAGAAACAATATAAATGTGTTATTTATCAACTTTAGGATATCTCTCAGAATATCTTAAAGCTCTCAAAGAAGAGTTAAGACTATCAAGAAAACCACAAAAAAAGCTAGAACTCCATGACACTAACAAAACTAGAAGGAAATAATTTTGAAATGATGAAGGTCTGAAAAGATCGAGGACAGAATCAGGAGCAGAATTAAATATATTGACCAAAATCCACAGACAGGAATAGAAGTAGAAAAACAAACTCAGAAAACAAGTCAACAGAAAAGAAATGATAAAATTATATGTGATGGGAATGAAGAAGAGAGCAAAATTCGGCAAGCTTGAGGTCCTTGGGATTCTGGGAAACACCGAAATTTAAAATAGTCTGATCCCTAATTAACCCACTGGGCAAACCATGTCAGTCAGTCAGAAAGAGAGATAGAGAGAGAGGGAGGAAGTGGAGGGAGAGCAAGAGCGAGAGAAAAGGAGAGAGAGGAAAGAGAGAGGGAGAGAGAGAGAGAGAAAGGAAGAGAGAGAAGGGGAGAGAGAAGAGAGAGTGTGTGTGTGTGTGCGAGTGCCCATGTCTATGTACAGACACATGTGTACACACGTATGTATATATATCCTGGAGGCAACTGGAGTTGACTGAATAGCAGGGCACTAAGGGCTTGTGCTCTTGCAAGATCACTTTGACAGCTGAGTGGAGGATGGAATGGAGTGGCTTAGAACCTCATTTAGGGGTAGGCATGATGAGAGCCTACTCCAGGGCAGTGGCCATGGCAAAGGAGAGAAGGAGGCACATAGGAGAGATGTTATGAAGTTCAAAATGGTTTGGCAACTGATTAGACACAAGAGGTGAGAGAGTCAGTTAATAAAATATTTTATATTTTTATTGACTGAGTGACTATGCAGAATTTCCTGGCCAAGTATCCAGCCCCCAAAACCCAGGGAATTCTCGACCTCCTCCCTTCCTCAGGGCTTCTGTGAGCATGCCAAGAGGGCACGTTACAACTATAAGTCAAAACACCATATAATAAAACCTCCAGAATTATTCTGAAAACAAACAAGCAACTATGCAAATATAAAGAATCCACAGAACATCAAGAAAGGGAAACTTAGAATTCAACTCTCTCAGATACATTATTCTCAAACTTCAAGACAATACTGATAAAGAGAAATCCTTCAAGCTTACAAAAGGTAGTCATATCAGAATATGGGGCAATACATCAGAATCACAACAAATGATAAAAGGAATGATAAAATGATTTTGGATCTCTCTCTCTCTCTCTCTCTCTCTCTCTCTCTCAGCTAGTATAACCTCTTCTCTGATTCTATGACAGCAACACAATTAATTATTGCTTCTCATTCAAGGGTGAAGGAAGACCTAGTCCCTTATGTACAGAGACAGAGAGAAACTCAAAATAAAATAAACAAGTTCACAGACACCAAGTTAAGAACCACTGATATAGTCCATATTTAAATTTTAAATTATGAAACATGGACTAAATCAGTGGTCTTTAACCTAGGGTCTGTGAACTTAAAAAATACTTTGATAATTATATTTCAGTGTAATTGGCTTCCTCTTTAATTTTATACATTTAAAAACAATATTCTGAGATGGGGTTGATACACTTCACTGGACTTCCAAAAAATGTTAAGAAACTCTGGGCCTAGAATGAACCCAGAATCAGTTTTCTAACCAATTTAAATATGTCAGAGGATAGACACTTAGGATTTTTAAATTCAAATGAAAAAATAGACTTCAAAACTTAAGATATATTTGAAATAATACAATTAAACTCAATTCTATTCAAGAAGCACTTCCTAAATGTCTGCTTGTCACTGTCCTAAGTGCTAAAGATACAAAGACCAAAAGAAAAACAGCACCTGCCCTGGAGCAGCTTGCTACCTATTACTGTAGGGACCAGTGCTTCTGAACACATAAATGAATACAATGTCATCTGAGGATGAAGAGGGTAAATCCCACGAGGGGAAAGTGCTCAATTCTGCCAAAAGCTGCAGAAAAGCCAGGGAGAATGAGAATTAAGAAAAGGCCACCAAACTCAGCAATTAAGAGTTGGTTGGTAACCATGGAGAGAGTAGTTTCAGTGCAGAGATGAGGTTCGAAACTAGATTTCAGCCAGATTAGATGGGTTTGAGAAGAGATTGAAATGAAAGGAAGAAGTTTTTTTTTTTCTAGAAGCTTGATTGTGAAGGAATTAGAGATATAGAATGAGAGTTGAATGAATCAATGAAAAAAATCACTTACTAAATTCTCGTCACGTACTAAGCACTGTGCTAAACTCTTGGGATACAAAATTGGATTCCTGGCCCTGAAGCTGATAGTTTAACAGAAGGAACCAACACATAGAGGAATAATGACCAGGGAAGGGTATTTTGGTGTGCAAGGTTACAAGGACAGTGAGGGAGCCACAGTAGAGTACACTGACACATACCCTTTCTAGTATCAATAGTAGTATTAATTTGATTATGGTTCCATAACTGAGAAATGGGAAGGGGAATTACTTGAAGGCATACAGGGGTGGTGTGGAATGGCACTTGAGTTGAGCTTTGAAGGAAGCTAAGAATTCTAAAAGATGAAGGTGAGGGGGAAGAGATGCCATGAATATATAAAGGCATGGTGTCATCCTAAATAAATTTCCCTCTGTTAACTCTGATTTTCTACAAGTATTTGATATCACTATAATTTCAAAGCTGAGGTGCCCCCTGGGCCTATATAGCCCTGGCCTGTAGCATCCTGATTTGGCACCTTGGTACCACTGACGAAAAAAAAAGTGAGTGTGAGTGCCCACGTGCACAGGAAGGTGAAATAAGATTTTACAGATAGAAAGTCTTTGTGCTGAAACCATGTGGGTTCTTTGACTTCCTTTTCTAAATATTTGCTAATTATCCCTTCTATAACATTCTAAAATTTGGCCAGGAATTGGGAGTCAAACTCACTCACCTACAGATCGCAGACTCCATTCTTTTCCCTTTTTACAGAAAATTGGGGCATTTCTCCACCCTGCTCTCCCTCTCCTATTATACACGACCTTCAAAGGTGGCTTGAAGTGGTTCAACATTATCTGCTGAATCTTTTTTTTTGTTGTTGCAGGGGGAAGGCAGGGCAATTGGGGTCAAATGACTTGCCCAAGGTCACACAGCTAATAAGTGTGTCAAGTGTCTGAGGCTGGATTTGAATTCAGGTCCTCCTGGCTACAGGGCCGGTGGTCTATTCACTGTGCCACCTAGCGGCCCCCTGTTGAATCTTTTTATACCTGAAGGGGTGGTTCATCTGGGTCTGGTGATTTGAACTAATCATGGGCAGTCAGGTGCTCTCTTATCCCTTACTTATTCTGAGTTTCAGTGCCTTAACCACTTTTTGTTCTGTCTTTTCTAGTCCAAAGATCCTTCTGTTTGACAAAACCAAAATGAAAACTGAGCAGCTCTGCCTTCTCTCTGTGGTCAGTTATCATCCATCCCAAATGACGACCCTTATTCCTGATCTTCTTTACTTCAAATACCTTCAAAAGGACTTTGTTGTGCTTGGCTTCCTTCACAAATCTTAGGTAAGATGAAGTCATTAATTAAGATTCACTAAGCATTAGCATTCCTGGAAGTTTTAGAAGGGCCATACTACTACCTTCACATTGACATTCACATGTTTTATTTTTATTTTCTGTATATGTTACTTTAAAAAATACATAAAATATGTGGTGAGTTCCCTGTGTATCTGCATTGGCCTCTTAGACAACTACATCTTTTCCTTTGCATTGGGATTCTATATTTAGAATTTCATTCTTGAGAGCGTATCATTCCTCTTTGGCATATCTTTCCTCACTGAGGGGAGCGACCCTTGTGGAGAAGGGACTTATCACCCCATCACTGCACACAACCAATGCCAACCACTGGCCAACTGCCAAGTGCCTACTGAACAGGTTAGCCCAGGAGTCACGGTAACATCAGTGACCATCAGACTATTAGCTGTGCTTCCATACTAGCACCGGTAGCATTTATCCAGTGGAGCAACCCCCTAAGGAGAAGGAGCCTGCAATCTCTGCTATCATCACCAACCACCAACTAACTGCTTTATAGAACTCCCACCAGCGGGGCAGGGAAGCCGGCTTAGCTGAAGCAGCAAGGTACCCTTCTGGGTGTTATAGTTGAGAGCGTGTGCTGGGCAGATCAAGCTACCACCTCTCCCCTAGACCCTAGAGTTGGAGACTACCCAAGTCCCTGTGTTCAAAAACACTGAAATAAGCAGTACTGCCCACCCAAAGAACTGTGCTTCTAGCTCCACCCTTGTCTTGTGCAAGATTGTGGAGAAAAGTTCTACCATCCCTGCCATCAACAACCAACTGCCAGTTACGGGCATGTTTGATCTGGGAACAGCAACAACCCTCTAGACTAGAGGTGTCAAACACGATAGACCACAACACTCCTGAGTGTGGCCTGAACTTGATTAAAAAGTAACTGAGATATATTTAATAAAAATTCAACAAATAATAGATAATGTCAATATGTGCTTTTCTAAGTCAATATGCACGCATCAGAGATCCTTATGGTTTAGTGACCTCTGTTTCTATTTCGGTTTGATGCCACTGGTCTGGATCACTAGCCCCAGTTTCCAGGATGGCCTCAGCTCAGGGAATCAACCCTTGTAGAGATGTGACTTGGCTTCTTCTGTAGGTATCTGCCCAAGAGTGAAGACCCAAAAAAGTCCTCACCACCTAGGTCACCAGCACTGTCAAATGGCCAAACATCAACATCAGAATAGGACATGTTTTTATTAATAGAAATGACATTAAAGAATATTCTTTGCAAGGTTTGCTGTTGTACCTCAAAGATGACTAGGTAAAAAATCTGACCTGCAGATGAAACCTCCTACTACCTTCCCTTTCATAATGGAGGCTCTTTGACAGTAGGGATTGTCTGACTTTTCTATTTGCATTTGTAGTGCTTATCAGCACAATACTTTGGACACAGCAAGTAAAAAATGTTTGTCATTCCTTCATCTTATTTGTAAGCTATAATTTGTAATATAATGATGTGATGTGACATAATATTAAATGATAATATAAACTATAATATATAGAATATGTAATATAATATAGTTTGTAACATTTAAAGACATGGACTTTTAAGTGGCTCTTTTGTTGAATTTTTTCTCATAAAAACTTCTGTTTCAAGTTTCCCAAATGCTGTTCTTCTCTCTACATTGTAGCTGTTTACTATGGCATGTAATTTTGTGCGTGCGTGTGTGTGTGTGTGTGTGTGTGTGTTTGTATGGGGGGAGAGAGAACAGAGAAAGAGGAAAAGCAGATGAGAAGAGAAGAGAAAGAGGAGGGGAAGAGAAGAGACAGAGAGGGGGAAGAGAAGAGAAAGATGAGGGGAGTGGCGGGGAGGGGGAGGAGAGGAAGAGAAAAGGGGATAGTTTTCTCTCTATCCTCTCCTTTTCAGTTCAAAGACCTATGATAAAACCCTACATTAATTTCTGTTAAAAATACTAAAAGAACAGAAAAATTACTTAATATGACACAGATTTTGGGGGTATCCTAAGCTAACATTATATGCAGCATTAAAAAATCCAGCATCTTCTCCATTAAAAACAGGTATGTAGTGGGACTGTTCACTGTGAGGACTCCAAGTTCTAGAAATGTTAATTAGTAAGTGATAACGTATGAGAAAGAAACTTAATAAGCTCAGACAACGAAGAAGTTAAATGAGCTTTATTTATAAATGGCATGTATGTATATCTAGAAAATATGACCACAAAAATAGAGATAATAACTGATCTCAGCAATTCAGCATCAGATACTAAACATACAAAAATTTTCTGCATTTCTATATATCAACAACTTAAAATTCAGAAAAAAGAAAACTAATATAAAGATTGGAGAAGGGTAGGTATATGTATATTTAGATTTCATTGGTGTGGAGAATTTGCGTAGCTTAAAAACTCAGAATAGCTTGTATATATCAGGGTTGAGCTGAACACAGCCAGGCTTTCCCAGCTGTAGAGGGTTGGTCCTCTATCCATTAAGCCGCATTGTCTTTGAGAAGAGAAATACCATTTATAATATTTCAAGTCTGAGGACATTACTATATCAAGACACAAAAAACAGTCGTGGAAATATAATTTAAATGTATTTTTTTAGCAGAAATGAAGGAAAAACTTGACAAATAGAGGGACGGTCATTGTAAAAGGTTGGTCGATCAAATTAAAAATATTGATATTTTTAAGTCATTTATTGATTTAATAAAATGTCAAAGTATTGTCTACCTCACAGAATTAGATGAAATCATAACAAAACTCCTGGAAAAAAGATAAGCAAAAATATCAAAAGAACATTTATTGATGAAAAAGATCATGAAAGATTATCATCTTTCCAAATAAATAAGTGAATAATACATATGTATTTGCTGTGAGGGCAAATTGGCAATATACATAAAAAGGTTTAAAATATTTTATAAACGTCAGCTAATTGTTATCCTATAACTCAGCCATTACAGAAAGTGATAAGTGATTTTTTTTAAATCACTGGAACAGTGAGAACTTAAAAGTAGTCCCTAATGGATCAACATTTTACAAACATTTACAAAGTACTGCGGAAAGGAATCATTAGTTGGGAAAATTAGATAGCTGAATTATGAAAAACACATCATGCCATATGTTACGCCAAATTCCATATAGACCAACAAACATTTAAAAAAAAAGAAAATAGAAAAAAAGGAACAGTATATCTGTTTCAGCTATGGAGAGGAGAACAATGTTTATTAAACAAAACAAACTACTGGAGACAATGATCTTTATTATACAAAGAGAATTATATATAACCAAAAACAACATCTCCCAAAGAAAAGAAACATATTGGGGGAAAATATTTGTACTAAATATAGCTGATAAAAATCTGTCATTCATCTCTGCAAGAAATTCTGAGTACCTCATGCCATCTGCCTCCTCCTCACTGCTTCTCAAGCTGTCAAACACTGCTGGATAAAACTGTGAAATTATATTGATTCAGTCAAGTACAAGATTATGTTTAAAAAAAAAAACCAGGGGCCCTCACTAGTACATGGTAATGCCTTCCCTCATCTGTGAGGCGGGTCAGGTAGTGCAGTGGACAGAGGGCTGGCCCAGAGCTAGGAAGAGCCGAGTTCAAATCCTGCTTCAGATACACACTAGCTGTGTGACACTGGGTAGGTCACGAGCTCTGCCTGCCACCACTTCCTTATCTGTAAAATGGTAGTCATAATGGGCATCTATCTCACAAAGTTGTCGTGAAAGTGCTTTATAAACCATATGTTAGTTATGCTGATCATCATCTCCCATACTCCCATAATGGGCACACCAATCACTCTCCAACCCCCGCTCATTCTCAGCAGGTGACTTCACCTCTTATTTTGCTGAGAAGGCTGAGGCCATTAGAAATGAACTCCCTCTCTTCAGTCTTTCAATCCTTTCACTAGCCCTTTTGGTCCTCTTCTTCCTTCAGGCACAGAGTAAGCAGAGGAGCTGGTATTTGCTAAAGCTAAACCATCTACCACCTGTAGGCTCCATTCCTGTGACCTCTTGCTTCATTAACCTTTCTCCATGCTAGGCATGTTCAATCTTTCCTTCTAGAGACAGTCTTTCAGGTCTCCACAACCTAAACAGTCCTTCCTTTGACTCTGCCACACCCCGCAATCTATCCCCTATCTTATGGAGATTTACTCTGTACTTTCTTTCCATTGGCTAAAAGTTATAGCTCAAAGCATTTAAAAAAAAAAGTCATGCATGAAAAAAAAATGCAGTATCTGATTTAGTTTGGTCAAAATTCAACCAAACAAACCACACATTCTTTTCAAAGAAGAATGAAGAACTCGGTGCAATTCAATTCAGTACCTCAATCATTTATTAAGCACCTACTAGGTGTTAAGCACTTTGCTCAGCTCTGGGCTTACAAAGGTGAAAAAAATAGCCTTTACCCTCAAGGAGTTTACATAATGCTGAAGAAAAGCAATTTGGGCTCAAGTAAGTAAAATTAAAATAGAAGCAAAGTTTAAATGAGTCTATCTTCCATTCACAATCTTCTGTATCACTGTCTATGACAGTACGTGGAAACCCAATGGTAGAGGCCGCAAATAACACAAAGTCCACTGACAAATAGTACTATTTCTAAACTTATATGGAATAAATTTTTCTTAACTGGAAATCCTGTTTGTTATACTAAATTCATTCACTACAAGCAGAGGTCCTGGTATATGATTTTCGACTACCAATCAGACCTTTAGTAATTTGCCTAAAGGAAAATCAATGAATCTATTGAAGGGTTTTTATCACCAACAATAGCAAAAAGCCATTTATTAAGTACCAAATTGCCACAGTGCTGTTTAATTACTTTCTGATAATTGGCACAGCTTTCACTAATGTTCCTAGAAAAAAAAAATATAGCTCATGTTAGGTGAATACAGCTAGGTGGTTTAGTGGATAGAGTGTTGGACCTGGAATTAGGAAGACCCAAGTTCAAATCTGGCCTCACACACATGTGTGATCTTGGGCAAGTCACTTAATATTTGTCTGCCTCAGTTTCCTCAGTTGTAAGGATCTAATGAGATAATCTGTAAATCACTTAGCACAGTGCCTAGCATACAGTAGCTGCCTAATGAGTGCTCGGTCCCTCCTCTCCCCCATTCATTCAAACTTATTAATCATTTGCTATGTGCCCTGCTCTGTGGGAATATAAATAAGACATAAGTCTTACTCTTATAGAGCTTATTATGTAGAAGGATTTCTCTGTTCTTCAATTCCCATCACTTCCATTGTATGATGGCTACTCACAGAAGGGGCCAAACATTAGACCTCCACGTTATTTCTAACTACTTTGTATACAAGATACTTCACTCTAAAATTTCTCTTTTCTCTCTCATTGCCTCACTCCTCTTAAACCTACTCAACCTTCATCCTGACCTGCATTCCCTTCCGGGTCATAGAATGTAAACCTATGAGTAGGATTATTTCATTCACTGAATTTATATCCCAAACCTAGCATGGTACCTGGCACACAGAAGTCATTTAACTCTTGCTGATTCAATTATCCCTCCCCCTACACAGCCTTCATCACTTCCATCTGCTGTTTCAACAATATCTTCCATCGTTACATCCCTTACTTTTTCTGTCCTTCCATTTCCCAGTTCTGCTAATCTGCTACCCTGAGTAACTCACATGATTTTCCTTCACAGAATCCAAGAATTTCAGTGTTGTACGGGATTCTGATGAATATCTAGTCCAACTAGCGCCTTAAGAGTTCTCTCTACAACATTTCTGACAAAACTGTCATCCTATCTTTTCTTGAAGACATCCCATGAGGAAGAACCCACAATCTCTTGGGATAGTCTATTCCACTTCTGGCTGGCTCTAATTGTTAGGAAGTTTCACCTTATGTCAAACCTACATCTGGCTCTTTGTAACTTAGACCCATTGTTCCTAGTTATTCCATATGGCAGTCATCCAAATATTTGAAGTCAGCTGTCATTTCTACTCTCATCTACACACACACACACACACACACACCAGGTTTTCTCTTCTTCAGGTGATTTATCTGTGATTCCTTCAATGAATCCTTTTATGGCATGACCTCAAGGTCTTTCACCATTCTGACTGTCCTAACCAAGACACTTCTGGTTCAACATCCTTCCTAAAATGTGGCATCTAGATCTGAACATAATACTTCAGATATGGTCTAATCATGGCAGAGTACAACAAATGGGACGAGGAGGCTTGTTCCTGGACACTACGGCTCTGTATGTAGCCTGGGACCACTTCAGCTTCACTGGCTGTCATATTGCACTGTTAACTTATAATAAGCTTGAGGTCTACTAACCTCCACCTCCAAATATCCCCACCCAGATTGTTTTTTAGACAAACTTATTGTAGCTACACCTTTCCCATTTTTTAAACTAAAACTTGCAAACCTATTTTTTGAACCCTAATTTACATTTATCTCTAATAAATATCATCTTATTCAATATAATGATGTTCTGGCCTGTCAAGATCTTTTTTGTACCCTAACTCTGTCATCTATTGTGTTAGCTTTTCCCTTCTCATTTTGTTCAATTATCTAGCAGTCCAGAGCATTGCCAGAAGTCATGAAACCTTCATCACTGGAATCACTACAAATTTCACCTTTTTTCCTCCTGATTGAAATCTTATTGCACTTTCCCCACCAATGGCTGCTCTAAACTTTCTCTTCTTTCGTCATACTCCATCCCCTTATCTCTTAGCAGAATACTTGACCTATTTTACCTTGGATTAAGGTCCTCCAAGGTGAATCTCCTCCTCTCCAAATCTCAAAACTTGTCAATTTAGTTCTCTACTCTCTCCTTCTAACTTTTAGAGGATAAGTTGGCTCTCCTCAATAAGGCTACCCCTTCCACTTAAATCCTTGATGCCACTACATCTCTCGTCTCATCAAGGACCTTGGAATAATGACCATTACTCATGCCTTTTCCCCTCTTCTTGTCTCTCTCATGTCTTCAATCTTCCTTTTTCTACTTTCTCCATCCATTCTACTTATAAACTTGTCTGAATTTCTCTATCCTAACAAAAGGTTTTCCTTGACTCTTTTATTCCACTTATACCTTAAAGTATCATTCTATTTCTTCTCTTCCCCTTTATTGATAAATTTCTCAAAAGAATAAATCAACACTGGTTTCTTCTACTTCACCACCATCTCTTCACTCCTTTTTAACAGACTTCAGTATCGGCTACTCTACTAAAACTACTCTCTAATGACCTCAGTTCCCAAGTTGAACATACTCTTTTCTTAATTCTCATCCTTCTTGGCCCTTTCTGGGGTATTAACACTACTAATCTCACCCCTGCTTCTAGATATTCTCTTTTCCCTTGGCTTTCATGTCATTTCATTACCCTGCTCAAAAATCTTCAATAACTTTCCATCGTGTTCATAATAAAGTATATTCCACAGCACCTAGCAAAGGGCAGGCGGGACCTGTTTCATTCATTCCCAGCGTGTGGTACAATGCCTGGCAAAATGTAGGTATTTTAAAAATGTTTATTGAATTGAACTGAAATAGGAGCAGAAAAAAACCCCAGGTTTGGGAAAGCATGGGACGTGTCTGAGACAGTGGTGACTAGCTCAGTTTGGCTGAAGCATGGAATGCGAGAATAGGTTACATGAAATAAGGTTGAAAAGTTAGATTAGAGCAGAAAACTTTAATATCAGGCAGAGGTTTAGATTTTATACAATAGGTAAAGGGTAATCATTGAAGGATTTTGATCAGACAATACATTAGGAAGGCCAACTGCACAGCAGAGTTTGGGATGGATAAAGCCAGGAATACCTATCAGGAGGCTATTTGGGGTAGTTTAGGCAAGAGGTAATGAGGGCCTAAATTAGGATGAGAGCACTAAGAATGGTAAGGATTAGGAAATAAACTAGACAAAAGATTTGAGATAAACAAGAGGGAAGAGCCCAACAGGACTCTGAGGTTGAAAGCATGGATGACTGGGACAATGATGGTGTCATTAAGAGACAGATGGAAATTGGAAAGAGGGAAAGATTTAGGCCAGGAAAATGATGAGCTCAATTTTAGATACATTAAGGTATTAGAGGTTATTGCCAATGGAAAGCCCCAGTTAATGGTTGGCAAGTCTGGTGTTCAAGAAGAGGTGAGACCTGGAGTTCTAAATTGGTGAATTTTTCCTACAGTTAAAGCCATGAGAGTGAATAAGATTACCAAAGCCAAGGTCATAGATTACAATGATATGTGCTTTTCCTGCATTTCCTTTCCACCCCTCAGGCTATACGTTCCATGCAGTCAAGGCCTTCTTTATTTCTCTTTACCAAAACCAGAGCTCGATACGATGTTTCAGTTTTTTGACTTGACCCTGGAAATATGGGATTTTGTCTAATTTGGGGAGCTAAGTGCCTATAATAAGATTTTTTAAATCTAAAAGTATGAACAATATTTATTGGATTGAGTAAGCACAGTAATGCCAATTAGATTCCACAACTGTAGAGAATTATAGGGATTTAACTTGGAAGGCAAAGAAAGGTATGTAGATGAAAATAAGGATACAAAGTTTTCAAAGCAGACTATATCACCCTTGCAACCATTCCGGCCAAATATGACCACTTCCAATTGGCTCCAGTACCCACTTTTGTTGTTTCAATCTGACAAGTGAGAATTTAAAGAATTCTATCACAACCCACTTCAACAGCCTGTAATGGAAACAATTCATTTTTATCAGAAATGTTCAAGTGGCTTTGTTATACTTTAATCAGAGTCTTTTTAAGTGCCCTTATAAACAATGGCATTTTGTATCTTAAATGTTTGATCACTCATCGGGGACCATACAAACCTTACTGGCATCCCACCAGACTTGTATCTACAGGGAATCAGTCGGGCAAGGCTTCACCCTGCCTTCCTAGACCACACAGGATTCTCTTCCAGAGGAAGAAAGCCAGAAATGTTTAAAGAGGAAAAACCTCTTGGAAAGATTAATTATCACAACAAAGTTCTCCTTTGTTCCTTTCCAACACAAATTTTTCCTTGCGAAATGATCCTCCCTCCAACAACTGAAAAGTCAGCCCACATCCAGTCTGATGGTCTAATTGGCTAAGTTAAGACAGATCATAGGTGTCTTTTAAGTGCAGAATTCTGGCAAAGTTTCATGCATTTATGATTCCAGCTTCCAAGGAACTTTTTAATATTTGAACATCCCTAATAATTTATGCACTCGTCTGTGTGAAGGGTACATTCAAATCAGACATTTATATGCACAAATGGAATTGTCATATAGAAGTTCTACTCAATGAAGCAAATAACTTACCTTTAAAGACTTATAATAGTTTTGTATTTAACAGATAATCTACGAAACAGAGAATGAACACCCGTTGTATTTACAGCAAGCCCTGCCAGGAATATGGTTAATGGACAGACTCAACTTGGACGCTCAAGGATCCATAAACTAATGGGTACAGTATATCATTTATTTATGACAAAGTCCTTTTGTATTTATACACTAAATAATATGCTACATTAACGCAATTATTTTGTATCTGAAATTCAATTAAACAAACATTTATTACACATTTACTACAGCATGTGAAAGATATCATACATTAGGGAAGAAAAGAAAAAAACGAGTTACTCTCTATATACTCAAAGACCTTCCCTTCTTCTGGGTATATAACATACACAGAACGCTTAAACCCCAAGTTTTATTTTTAATGAACCTTACGTTGTTTGTCAATAGGCATTAAGATAATAATTTTAGAGGATTTTACTATAAGAGTTCTGCCAAAGTTTAGTTTGAACTGCAGTGGAAAGGTTTGAGAGCCACTTAAAAGGACGACTTGAACATGTTTATAGAAAGCAGAAAAGGAGCCAGTAAATAAGAAGAAAGAGGGGGAAAGAGAGAAAGAGAATCTATTGAAAGGCAAGTTCCAGGAGAGGACCATGGAAGCTGGGACTGAGCTAACAAGCCAGAGACTGAGAGCTTGGTGAAGAGAAGACTTAGGTTTATTTCTTGAATCTAGAGCAGTGGTTCTGAAACCTTTCCACCATGGTCGAGTCCTTCAGTTTAAACTAAATTTTGGCAGAACTCTTATAGTAAAATCCTCTAAAATTATTATTTTAATGCCTATTAACAAACAATATAAGGTTCATTAAAAACAAAACTTGGGTTTTAAATATTTCTTGAAACACAGTTTGAGAAAAAGTGGTCTAGAGTAAAGAAATTACGCATAGGTGGTGCAGTAGATGAAGCAACTGGGCTTAAGAATCAGGAGGACCTGAAATCAAATCCTGCCACAGATACCCACTAGCACTGTGACTCTGGGCAACTCACTTAACTGCTCTATGTCTGGATTTCCTCATTTTCGAAATGAGGATAACACTATCTGTCTCACAGGGTTGTGAGGATCAGTGAGATAGCATATATAAAATGCTTTGAAAACCTTAAAGCAATATCTAGCTATTATTAACCTGTCCCCCATTAGATTGTGAGCTCCTTTAGGGTAGGTACTATTTTTTTCCTTTCTTTATACCCTCAGAGCTTAGCACAGTGTCTGGCATACAGAAGGAACTTAATATTTGCTGACCACTTGACTCATGAAGTTACTTTCATCTTTGCCACTATTATCCAAATCATGAATTACCTAGAAGGACACCTCCAAATTTTTTTATTTAAAAGGAGTCTCAGCTGTTGGACAAACAGAAACTGTACAACACAACACGGTGGGAAATGGGTGATAAGAATAACAGCCGACATTTATATAGCCCTTTAAGATATTCAAAGTGTTGTTTCCAGATATATTTCAGATATATCCAGATAAGATAAAGATAGAAGTCATTTAATCATTCCAATAACAAAGCTTTCTATTAGTAAAGCACTGTATGTAGTTTTCGAAAGGTTTTGATATCCATATTCTCATCTGAGTCTCAAAATCATTCTGTGAGGTGGGTAAGCTATTTCAATTATACAGAGGATGAAACTAACTCAAGAGAAATTATGTGACCTTCCCAAGGTCACTTGGCTAGCAAATAGAGAAGCCACTCTGGCTCTGTGCTTTTTTCCCTATATTTGTCATACATTCAAAACCATCAGTAGCACAGAAAACATCTCTCCATGAGAGAAAGGATCCATTATTTTAATGAGCTTACCCAATTCCAGCACAAAAGTCCAAATGGCTAGTCCTGGGGTGAGAAAGTTTAGGCCTCAGAAGAAGCTATATTCCCCCACTAAATAACTTGAAACACTTGGTTGCTTTCCAGAAGTAAAAGAGCCAAAAACAAATCATTTCCTCATTTAAAGCCATCATGTATGTCTAAGAAAAACAATGTGGGACACGGACAGTGGGTGAAATGTCGAGTATGAGAAAATGTCACCATCAAAGCCAAGCATATCAACCAAAGCCTGAAAACAGAATAAATTTTATCTGGATTAAGGAAACAGCTGTCTCTCTTATTTTCATTAAAATATAACCTTATGTACTATTACTTGGCTTGTAAATATGCACAGCATTTACCCTGATAGGGTCAGTGAGCCAAATTCTTCAAGAAAAACTTGTGTATTCCTAACCCCATTCTTCTCAAGTGGAGTTAGTTATGTTTCAGCTTCAAATGTGGAACAAAAGTTCACAAATTGTCTTAATTATATGAAAACGCATACCAGGACACACCCTCTCCTGCCCTTTCTGCTTCTTCCCCTCACCACCCAGCAAGAAAGGAAGAAAGGCTGCCTTAGCTGCCTTGCCACAAAGTCTGTGGATTTTGTTACTTTCACCTTTGAAAAGGTGATACGACAATACAAAACCCTACCTCTGGAAGATATAAATATTGGCTTGGATGTTGAAAAGCCAGACAGACTAATAAGAATCAGACAGATGGACAGATATACACGCGCACGCACGCGCGCGCACACACACACACACACATGCAACACCCCTTTCAGATTTTACTTTCCTCACAACAGTCCTCTAAGGATCATCTCCATTTTACATATGAGGGAACTCTGAGAATCAGAAATGTTAACTGACTCATGCATGATAACTGACTGAATAAGTGTCATACAACTCAAAAGTGTGAGAGCCAGGGGGCAGCTAGGTGATACAGTAGCTAGAGCACCGGCCCTGGAGTCAGGAGGACCTCAGTTCAAATTCAGCCTCTGACTGACCCTGGGCAAGTCACCTAGCCCTGACTGCCCCACTCCCCCCACCAAAAAAAAAAGTAAAAAAAAAAAGTATAAAAGCCAGGATATGAACTCCAGTCTCTCCGGCTTCCAACTCCTGTTTTTACTATATACCATAGTAATACCACTGAAGAGACTAGCTCTCTGAGTTAGAGGACCTGAGTTCAAATCCTGCCTGTGGCACTTACTAGCTCGATGGTCTCTGGTAAGCCATTTAGCCTGCTTAGTCCTCAGTTTCCTCAACTGTAAAATGGAATAAGACTAGATAGCCTCTGAGGTCATTTCCAGCTCTCAATCCATGACATGATGTGACTACATTTATCTTCTTCAATGCAGTATCTTTAAGAAGCCAATAGCAGAAAACAGAAGTAACTACATACAGTGAAAACTGGCGGGGCGGGGGGGGGGGGGGGGGGGGGCTGGTCCTTGCTGTGTTCTGCTCAACCAATAAACACTTGTTAAGTGCCGGAGATACAACTAGAAACAAAGACGGTCCTTCCCTTCAAGGGGTGTACAAGATGAATGGGGGGAAAACATTCACAAAAGGAGCTAAAGTGGGGATAGGCAGGGTACGGGCCTGATGGAGAAATCCAAAAGCAGTGCAGCTGGTGAGAAATGAGGAGCTGACTGTCCCATGGCCCCTCTCCCCCTCATTTTGTTTTAGGTCAAATGCCATTATAAGAACACCTCTCTATCACTGAAGCAGCGAAGAGGTGCAGCGAATCAAGGGCTGAGCCCTGAATCAGGAGACCCTGAGTTGTGACTCTGAGTAAGTCATTTAACCTTTGTTTACCTCAGTCTCTTGAACTATAAAAGAGGGACGATAATGGCACCTCCCTCCCAGGGTTGTTGTGAGGATCAGATGAGCTTGTATTTGTAAGAGTGCTTGGGATGGCACCTAGCACATAGTACGCGATACATAAATGATTTTTCCCCTCCTCATTCCCTCTAATAATGAATCCCTCCATCCAACAAGCCCCAAGGTAGACCTGTCTGATAGCATAATTAGGAGTTAGACTGAAGATGCTTTAATGCCAGGCTGAAGTTTGGGTTTTAATCAGCAGGCAAAGGGAAACCACCGAAGGTTTTCTGATCAAACCAATACAAAATCATATTATGCAGCCTAAGTTTTACTACAATTGGGAGTTTGTTAATTTTCTTTTCTCCATAGAAATTTAAAAGTAACATCATTTGACAGGAATATAATTTAATCTAGTATGTTTCCAGATTCATTATCACAGACCCTACATGAATATATTTTTTTTGTACACTGTTAGTGATATGATGTGAATCTCTGTCTCTTTAGCTGCTTGAGGCAAACCAATAATAACTTTCATTCACAGGGTCCTTTAAAAGCGTGCAGATTGCTTGAAATGTGTTATCTCATTTGAACTTTACAACAACTGTGTGAGGAAGTTACCATAGAATTATTACCTCCATTTTAGAGATGAGAATGGTTGGTTGGTTGCTGTCCTTCATTCTCGAAGAAGACCAAAATGACATAACGATGCTTGAGTCAAGATTCATTGTATCGACTGTGGCTGATCAGGCCAATACGAGCTCGGAATGCTCTACCACAGGTTGGGCACAAAGAGCCTGTGTGAACATTTGGGGTGGATAATCCAAACTTGTGCATCCTGCGTTTCCTTTGAGCTGTTTCAGTTCTGCTTTGCTCATACAGCACAGCACCTTCTCTGATGAGGGCACACCATGCTGGGCAGTCCTGTGCCAGTGTCTCCCATGTCACACAATCAATTCCAAAGTTCTTGAGAGAGACCTTGAGAGTGTCCTTGCGTTGCTTCTTCTGACCATGTGAATGCTTGTCCAGTGGGATTTCTCCATAAAAATAGTCTTTTTGGCAAGTGTACATTTTACATTCAAACATTAAGACTTAGAGGCCTCTCTAAGCTCTAACATCCTAGACTTCTGAATATGAAAGGGTGGAATGTTCAGGCAAAAAGGGAAACCACAGTGCATGCCCAATTTACCAGCATCTTTCACGGGATTGCTGAGGATCACACTATTTTCCCAGTTTAGGACAGGATTCTCCTAGGTTGTGGGTGTGTGGCTTAAGAATTTCTGGTGTCTTAGGGGATTGTGCTGGGGTTAACTATAGCTTGGGTGGTTCTACTATGGAGAATGTCTTTCTCCCACCCAACTCTTCACCTTCCAATCCTGACAAGCTCCCTCTCCTCCCCACCCCACCTCACCCCCACCCCAACCAGTAAGTCTGGTTCAACTTTTAACATAAGTAAACCTACAGTACTCTAAAACAGATCCATTCGAGATAACACTCTACACATTCTATCTCTATGGAAACTTTCCAAATTTTTGCTCCCTACACATCTGCTCTCCCAGTTCACTCTCCTAATTATATCCTGAGAGCTTGATATAGAAAGGTCCAAAGGGAACATTCCAACTCTGTCTTCTTGGCCTTCCCAAGAGGGTGCCCTGAGTCAAAGTTGGCATCTCTAACTTGGAGAGATGCCCATGGGTCCCTTTACTGGGAATGAAACAAACTATTGGGAGAAAAAAAATCTCAGAATATCAAGGGCCTACTGGTCATACAGTCAATAATCATTTATTAAGTGCCTAATATGTGCCAGGCACTGCAGGAGGTAGACCCTAGTAGAATTTTCTGAAATGAAGGATATCACTTCATTGCTATCTAGGACATTCAACCAACATATTAATTCCCAAAAAGCCAAGATAAAAATAACCACAGGTGAGTTACATTTGTGTCCCATGAAGAAGATGCATTGCTTCATCTGATCTCCTACTTTCTAGTACTGTTTGGAAGCCTACTCTCAGTTTTGGTTATTTTGATTAGTACAGACAAAAGACCTTAGAGCCAAAGAACCACAGATCACAGCCTACCTCTGACATTTACTACCTGTGTAACCTTGGGCAAGACACTATCCCTTGGCCTCAGTTCCCTCATCTTTAAAATGAAGGAGTTGGTCTTGCTATTCTCTGAGGTTCCTTCTAACTCAAAACGTATGAGACTACGAACTTGTAAAGATAATTCTGCAATCACCTCTGCTCAATGTTTTCTGTTGTTCCACTAGAACAAAAGCAAACAATAATAATAATAATAAAAACCTTCTTCCACAGAGAGTTACGTGATAGAATCAGCCTGATATTTCTGGACTATATGATTCTTTGCCTATTTTGTGAATCAATTTGTTTCTAGAAAATGGTAAAGGGTAGAGAATTTTGGAAGGAATGTGTTTTACAAAAAGTCTTTTATAAGTATCATCTCATTTGATCATCACAACAACCTTGCATTGGGTCGGTACTATTATTTTCCCATTTTGTTGTTGCTGAGTCATTTCAGTCATGTCCAATTCTCTTGGCAGAGATACTGGAGTGGTTTTGCCATTTCCTTCTCCAGCTCATTTTACAACTGGGAAAACTGAGGCAAGCAGGGTTAAGTGACTTGCCCAAAGTCACACAGCTATTAAGTGTTTGAGGCCAAATTTGAACTCAGGAGGATGAATCTTCCAGACTCAAAGTCGGGCACTCTATCCACTGTGCCACCTAGCTGCACATGCCACTCTTAGTATCCTTGAATCAGAACAACTTCTTGACACACTCCCTCTTCCTAACCCAGAAACAAACTATCTACCTTGATCCCAAGGTAGCTATCCGATGACTCAGCTGGAAAGAAATTAACCTTGCAGACCTAATATTTTACCAAAAGAAGCTAATTAAGCAGATCTGAAAAGTGAATCATTTTTAATGGCAAGGTAGTACATGCCAGCTCCAGAGCTACAAACCTGTGACACCATCTTTTGCCAGGCCCCTTAACACACCAAGGCTCTCTAGAATCATGTCAACTCAAGATGGTAATTTTTGTCTGAAAATAATTTCCTTAGGAATTAACAAACAACCGTGTGTGTTCATTGTTGCTCTTGGCCCAAGCACTATGCTTCCAAAACCAAGGACTTAAACCCAAAATTATATCATGTGGGAAAACTGTTGGTTTTCCCTCTGAGGTCATGAACAACCACCGTCCAGAAAAAGCAGCTTTGGAGAATCCCAATTTTCATTCTTTGGTAAACAAAGGACCTACTCCATGTTTGTCCTTTTCTCTAGGGCTGCTGGGCCATCCCCAAGTCCTGCAAGGCTTTCTTTCTCTCAGCATTACAGATCTTTCCTTTAGGGTAACGAGTACTTTTCTTAAAACAACATACAATCCCTGCTGCAAATGCTCCTCTCAGCCTGGAATTCAAGCTGATGTTCACATCTTCTACCCAAGGACTGCCTTTCTGATGATTTATCCAAACCTTCTCCCAAGAAAAGGAAGCTGGCCTGGAAGTCCCGGATGACACATGCAGGTTGCTGCTGTCACCAGCCTGGTCAGGCCACGGACCTTTTCTTTGCTCAATTGATTTCATTTAGGAATAAAAGAAATGTGCTTTTTTTTTAAAATGCCAACTATGTGCCAGGCACTGTACTAAATACTTAAGAAATATTAATTCACTGGTCCTCACAACAACTCCAGGGGAAGGGTGTATTTGAATGTTCTTACCATCTCCATTTTTTTTAATTTAAATTTATTTATTTAACATATTTGGTTTTCAGCATTGATTTTCACAACAGTTTGAATTACAAATTTTCTCCCCATTTCTACCCTCCCCCCCACTCCAAGATGGCTTATATTCTGGTTGCCCTGCTCCCCAATCAGCCCTCCCCTCTATCACCCCCCTCTCCTCTCATCCCCTTTTCCCTTCCTTTCTTGTAGGGCAAGATAAATTTCTACGCCCCATTGCCTGTGTATCTTATTTTTTAGTTGCATGCAAAAACTTTTTTTTTTGTTTTTGAACATCTGTTTTTAAAACTTTGAGTTCCAAATTCTCTCCCCTCTTCCCTTCCCACCCACCCTCCCCAAGAAGTCGAGCAATTCAACCTAGGCCACACATGTATCATTATATATAACCTTTCCACAATACTCATGCTGTGAAAGGCTAACTACATTTTGCTCCCTCCCAACCCATCCCGCTTTATTGAATTTTCTCCCTTGACCCTGTCCCCCTTCCAAAGTGTTTGTTTTGATTACCTCCACCCCCATCTGCCCTCCCCTCCATCATCCCCCCCCTTTTATTTTTTTTATCTTCCTCCCTCTTCTTTCCTGTGGGGTAAGACACCCAACTGAGTATGTATGGTATTCCCTCCTCAGGCCAAATCCGATGAGAGCAAGGTTCACTCATTCCCCCCTCACCTGCCCTCTCCCCTCCTCCCACAGAACTGCTTCCTCTTGCTACCTTTATGCGAGATAATCCACCCCATTCTATCTCTCCCTATCTCCCTCTCTTAGTATTTTGCTCTCTCATCCCTTAATTTCATTTTATTTCTTTTAGATACCTTCCCTTCATCTTCAACTCACCCTGTGTCTGCTCTCTCTCTTTTACATATATATATATATAAAAACACATATATATATATACATACATACACATACATACATATACACATAGATATATACATACATACACATTCACCCATATATATACATAAACATATATGTATGCATATTCCCTTCAGCTACCCTAATACTGAGGTCTCATGAATCATACATGTTATCTTTCCATGCAGGAATGTAAACAAAACAGTTCAACTTTAGTAAGTTCCTTGCAATTTCTTTTTCTTGTTCTTTTTCTTGATTACCTTTTCATGCTTCTCTTGATTCTTGTGTTTGAAAGTCAAATTTTCTATTCACTTCTGGTCTTTTCACTGAGAAAGCTTGAAAGTCCTCTATTTTATTGAAAATCCATATTTTGCCTTGGAACATGATACTCAGTTTTGCTGGGTAGGTGATTCTAGGTTTTAATCCTAGCTCCATTGACCTCCAGAATATCGCATTCCAAGCCCTCCGATCTCTTAATGAAGAAGCTGCCAGATCTTGGATTATCCTGATTGGGTTTCCACAATACTCAAATTGTTTCTTTCTGGCTGCTTGCAATATTTTCTCCTTGATCTGGGAGCTCTGGAATTTGGCGACAATATTCCTAGGAGATTTCTTTTTGGGATCTATTTGAGGAGGCAATCGATGGATTCTTTCAATTTCTATTTTGCCCTGTGGCTCTAGAATATCAGGGCAGTTCTCCTTGATAATTTCTTGAAAGATGGTATCTAGGCTCTTTTTTTGATCATGGCTTTCAGGTAGTCCAATAATTTTTAAATGATCTCTCCTGGATCTATTTTCCAGGTCAGTGGTTTTTCCAAGGAGATATTTCACATTGTCTTCCATTTTTTTATTCCTTTGGTTCTGTTTTATAATATCCTGATTTCTCATAAAGTCACTAGCTTTCACTTGCTCCAATCTCATTTTTAAAGTAGTATTTTCTTCAGTGGTCTTTTGGACCTCCTTTTCCATTTGGCTAATTCTGCCTTTCAAGGCATTCTTCTCCTCATTGGTTTTTTGGAGCTCTTTTGCATTTGGGTTAGTCTGTTTTTTAAGGTGTTGTTTTCTTCAGTGTATTTTTCAGTATTTTTTTGGGTCTCCTTTAGCAAGTCATTGACTTGTTTTTCATGGTTTTCTCGCATCCTTCTCATTTCTCTTCCCAATTTTTCCTCTACTTCTCTAACTTGCTTTTCCAACTCCTTTTTGAGTTCTTCTATGGCCTGGGGCCAGTTCATGTTTTTCTTGGAGGCTTTTGTTGTAGGCTCTATGACTTTGTTGTCTTCTTTAGGCTGTATGTTTTGGTCTTCTTTGTCACCAAAGAAAGAATCCAAAGTCTGAGACTGAATCTGGGTGTGCTTTCGCTGCCTGGCCATATTCCCAACCAACGAACTTGACCCTTGAGTTTTTCAGTGGGGTATGACTGCTTGTAGACTAACAAGTTCTATGTTCCACGTTTGGGGGGGAGGTGCCAGCTCTGCCACACCAGCACTGCTCCTTCCCCAACCCCCAACCCGGACTGGGCTTAGATCTTCGGCAGGCTGTGCACTCCTGCTCTGATCCGCCACTTAATTCCTCCCACCAGGTGGGCCTGGAGCGGGAAGTAACAACAGCTGTAGCTGGTCCACCTCCGCTGCCCCCGGGGCTGGAAGCCCAACCGCGAACTCCTTCCACTTCCGCAGCTTTTCCCACTAACCTTCTCTGAAGTCTTTGGTGTTTGTGGGTCGAGGGGTCTGGTTCACATATTCAGTTCACATATTCAGGGCACTAGGGGCCCCATCCGCCCGACTCCAAGTTTGGTTGTTCCACGCCGCTCAGGCTGGGCTCTGCTCCACTCCATTCCCAGCTCCCAGCTCCCAGCTGCCAGATCCGTGTGGAATAGACCTCACCCAGACACCATCCAAGCTGTCCTGGGCTGGAGCCCTGCTTCCCTCTGCTGTTCTGTGGGTTCTGCCATTCTAGAATTGGTTCAGAGCCATTTTTTATAGGTTTTTGGAGGGACTCGGTACGGAGCTCACTCTAGTCCCTCTACCATCTCCATTTTACAGGTGAGAAAATTGAGGCAGAGAGAGATTAAGTGATTTTTCCAGAGTTATCCAGAGAGAAATATCTGAAGCCATATTTGAACTTAGATCTTCCTGATGGCAGGCTCAGTCCTCTATCTACTGGGTCCCTGAGCTGCCTCTGAATGAAGTTAGCTTGCAGAATCTGGATGTGTACCCTTTGGGAACTTTGTAAGAAATTAACGTCACCATACTTCAGTCACAATCTTCTATCAGTTGCCAGTCTTTCTATCCAAAGTTACCCTACTGATATGTGGTAGGTGAGACAGACAGGAATTATCCTAAATACTTCTGCACATCCTTTGCACAAATGCAGTAAGCATAACAAATTTCAACTTAGAAACTAAGATATCTGCTGGTTTAAGGTCCTTATTTTGTGGCACAAAGTAAAAAAAAAAAAAACTATAGATATCAAGGTCCTACAGATGCTAATATATTCAGAGAACACTTTACTGTGTTAAATCTTGGAATATTATGGGCCTCCCCAATGAGATCCATGATTATTCACAAGAAATTGGATTGACAATTCATATAGGAAAGACCATAGGGATAAAAAAGGGTCCCTGTGGTCCAGATTATGACCTGCCGTAGTTCGGGCAGGCCACTGAATCAGCGCCTTGATGTACGTGCCTAGGACAGGTACAGCAGGCAGTCAATGGAATAGGGACTGGCTTGCATTCAGGAAACTGGAAGGTACAAGGATCCTAAACTTCCACCTGACACAAAGAGCCACATTTTAAATCTTTTTTCCCCCTCATGATACGGAATGGTTACTAATCATTCTGGTCTACTAGAGGTTCCAAAGATTCCAGATTTTAGGCGGTGACTCAAAGGCAATGAAAAATCACAAGGTGGGTCTGTAGTGTGGTGTCTGATGGTGACCAAGCACGTGAAGTGACATGAGGGAAATTATTCAGAAAACAGATCATCAGACAAAGGGATGGGCGAGCGATATAGCCAAGACTAAAAGGAGGAAAGACAATGGAGGATTACAGTAAAATCCAAGTAATACAGAGATCTGAAGACAGCTAGATGGCACAGTGGATAAAGCATTGGGCCTGGAGTCAAGAAGACCTGAATTCAAATCTGGCCTCAGATACTTACTAGCAGCGTGACCTTGGGCGAGTCACTTAACTTCTGTTTGCTTCAATGTCCTCATCTGTAAAATTAGGATAATAACAGCGCCCATCCTGCAGAGTTCTTGCAGGAATCACATGACACAATAACTGTAAAAGTATTGAGCGCAGTGCCCGGCACACAGTAAGCACCACATAAGTGTTAGCTGTCATCGTCATCATCATCACTATTATCATTGTTTTTGGAGAGGCAAACCATCGAGAAGCCACCCAAGCATGGAGCTTACATGAAAGCAGGCTGACATGGTCCAGGATGATGGGCACGACACAGGCCATGAGGGACTTTGCCAGAAGAAAACAAGGAATTTAGAACCAGAGGTTTCCAATCAGTTCAATCCTGGCAGGAAGTTTAACACGTACCCGCCTATATGCAGGGCCCAAAAGAAATCAGGATGGGTCCGGAAAAAGTCAGTGAAGAGGATCAAAAGGCATCTAATATATGCTGCTTATTCTCCCTACTGGTGTTTTATTTATTCTTATTTTCATAAGAATATGTTTGGAAAAGGGTAAGGATGGGTCAGAAAGCAGAATTTAAATGTTTTGAGGGGTCCTGGCCTGCCTAGAGATGCCTATGCTATTTTACCATGGTGACATGGGAGAGTAACAAGAGGGAGGGAGGGATGGATGGACGGATAGACGGATGGATGGATAGATGGATGGACGGATAGATGGATGGATGGACGGATAGATGGATGGATGGATGGATAGAAGGATGGATGGATGGATGGATGGATGGATGGATAGATGGACAGATAGATGGATGGATAGATGGATGGATGGATGGATAGAAGGATAGATGGATGGATGGATAGATGGATGGATGGGTGGATAGATAGAAGGATAGATGGATGGATGGATGGTAGCAACAAAAGGGAAAAGTGGTAACACAGTGGCATTGAGAAGTAAAATATACTTTGTGGTAAACTAGACTATTTGGGTTTTTTAAAAAAAATTATTATTGGAAAGCTGGTTCAGTTGACTGTAGAGTTCTTATCCTGACATTTCTTACATATGAAAATCAATCCAACTTATTTATAGCAAACTAAGCAATGCTTTGAAATTGAAACTATAAATATAACTCTGTACTTAGACTGCCTTACATCGGGGAAACTCAGTGAAACATTCTAAATCTCACAATGTCAACGAGACAGTATTTGACCCATTTGTGGGAGGAAATTGAAGTTTAGAGGGAACTGGCTCTTTGTCCAAGGCTGCTCAAAGGAAGTAAAAGACTGCGCAAGGAAAGGAAGTGAACACCTGACCCATATTCATTTTCATATTAATCGGATAAGTGTTAATTGAGTACCTGCTCTGTGCTCAGTCTGTTACATGCTGTGCAAGATATGACATGAACGAGCCACAGGTCCATAAGTCCTACCCACCTGATTTTATATCGCGCTTTACTTACACTATTTAGGCACCCATTTTCCTGAGTTAATTCAATTTAAACCAACGAGCATTTATTCAGTGCCGTCTTTGTGCTGGGCACTAGGTTAGGCACTGGCAAGACAAAGATTAAAATACAAATTGTCCCTGCCCTCAATGGCCAACAATATTCCCATTCTGGATGTGATATTATTGAAGGACTGACTGATTAGTGGCTTTTCCCCCTAGGAGATTTTAAGTTACTACAGCAAAACAAATGATTCATTCTGTGACTGGTGGGGTCATTTATTTAGCCTGTGCTTGACTTTGAAGTGTAGCCTAATTTACAGCATCCCAGTGGGAAGCAGCTAATAAAACATTATAAAACCCATAAAGCATTTGTTAAAAAATAAAATAAAAATACTTTATGCTTCAAAGGATCCATGATCTCATCAGGGAGACTTCTCTTCCCCTTGTCTAACATTTAGATTGTGCTTAGCGTATTCCCGGCACTGTGGTAAGAGCTTTATAATTTTTATCTCATTGATCCTCACAACAACTGTACCAACTCCCCTCATTTCACAGCTGAAGAAACTGAGGTAGACAGGTTAAATGACTTGGCCAGGATCATAAAGCCAGTGAGTGTCCAGGGCCACATCTGAACTCGGGTCTTCTGACTCCCGACTCAGTGATCTGTGCCCTGTGGCACCACCTATTTGCCTCTACCTGATTGAAGCTATTGATATATTTAACCTAACAGGATTTTGTAGCTAGAGAGACTTTAGGAAAATAGCCTAATCACAGAATTTGGAAGTGGAAGGGGCGTTAGGGACCACTTAGTCCAACTTTCTCATTTTATACACCGAGGCCTAGAGAGGTTAAATGGTTCGCCTGAAGTCATAGTTGGTGGTCGAGGCAGAACTCCCAGATGCCAAGTCTCCCGATGACCAGATCAGGGCTATTTCCACTCTACCACTTTTCCTCAGGCAGATTTTTCAAAGGCAACAGTGGGGAGAGGAGGAAATATGCCCATCTTGTTCCTTTCCAGTATAATTCTCTTATCTGAACACCCAGGTATTATACTGCCAAATGAGTACTATAAATGTGTTCTGATAAATACCTTCCCATTTGTGTTTATTTTGGAGTCAAGCCAAGGAACTCACCTGCTCATCTCACATTATTGAATTCAGAAAGTGATTTTCTTAACTCTGATAAGTACACGGCACGGAACAGTCTGGAAAATCTCACTCCTTCCCCCAAAGAGTTGTAAAACTGTGTATGTCCTTTAACCCACTATTAGTGCTGTTTCCCAAGGTGATCAGAGACAAAGGAAAAGAACCTATATGTTCTAAAATGTTTATTGCAGCTCTCTTCATGATGGCAAAGAACTGAAAATTGAGGGGATGCCCATCAGTTTGGGGATGGCTGAACAAGTGGCGGTATACGGTTGTGACAGAACGCTCCTGTGCTGGAAGAAATGATGAGCGAGTCGATTTTAGGAAAACACGGAGAGACTTGCATGAAATAACGAGGAGTGAAATGAGCAGAACCGAGAGAACGTTGCATACAGTAACAGCGACATTTTTCGAAGAGTAAATGTGAACGACTAAGTTATCCTGAGCATTATAAATATAACTAAAAAGGACCAAAGGAAGATGCTATCTGCCTTCAGAAAAAGGACTGATAAACAGAAGTATGCACAGTACAGTTTTACAGATAGATAAATAGATGATAGGTATAGATATACATGTGTGTGTGTGCGTGTGTATACACACATATCTGCATGTATTTGCATGTGTGAAATGATGGCTTTCTCTAGTGTGGGGTGGAGGGGGAGGGAGGGAGGAAGACGGTTTGGAACTTAAAATGTAACAAAAAATTAAATTTTTTTTTAAAAAGAAGAAAATCTCACTCTTATTTTGAAAGAAAATTTATGAGATGAGGCTGCAGTGAGAAGAAAGGCAAATCCCATAATGGCCAATATGCTGCAGGGTTGAAGGTAGAGAGGTACAGACAGGGTTACGGATAGAAACAAAAGGGAACTGTGCCTAAATCAATACTCTCCATTGCAGGCTCTGGTCCGTGGTCACACTGGGTATTTCCTTTATTGATCTATGTGTAGGCTTCATTCAGAAGTATTTTTTTCCATCTTTACCACCATGACCATTTCTGGAGCACACAGCTCACAAAGGCACAGTACTAGGCCCTCTGTTAATGGAAGTTTTGCTAATAAGTGGGCACTTAAAAAGCTTAAAGGAAGCAAAGAACAGGAAGGCTTTTGAAAGGCCGTATTTAAACTACATGCTTTTATTACTTGCCCCTCAAAGTGGAGTAGCGTGATAAGAGAGTAGCAGATGGCTCCTGTCACTCCAGGTGGTGGACCTAGAGTCAGGAAGACTCATTTTCCTGAGTTCAGATCTGGCCTCAGATACTTACTAGCTGTGTGACCCTGGGCCAGTCACTTAATCCTGTCTGCCTCAGTTTCCTCATCTGTCAAATGAGCTGGAAAAGGCAATGGCGAACCACTCCAGTATCTTTGCCAAGAAAATCCCAAATGAGGTCATAAAGAGTAGGACACAATCGAAATGACTGAATGACAACAACAGAGAAGCTATAGAGATTTAAGACAAGGGGAAATTCTTTCCCAAGTAACTCTTTTCTTTCTTCCCTTAAATAGTGATAATATTTGCACTCAGGTAAACACTGATTTGAGTATTTAGGGGTTTTTTGTTTGTGGTTTTGTTTTTTCATTTTTTGGTTAAGACATGGAATTTTGGCTCAGATACCGTGTTCTTGGTGGGGGGAAGGAAAAGAAGAATGGTGTCCATTAACAAGCACCAAAAAAAGGGAAGAAAAATGTAACCTGCATTTAGCAATCTGCCAAAGAATGAGCAACTCTGGCAAGCAGCCAGACTCCTAACAGACAGACTCCCTCTGTCCCCAAAGGCTCTGGTAGATGGAGACTTTTCAAAACGAGCGAGAAGGGAGAGGAAAGGAAAAAGTTGTTCAAGTGCTCAATTATTTCATTACTAGGTCTAAAGGCCGTTCAGAATTCTTTTTAAGCCATACTGGAGAAATGCCAGCAATCACCTAGCATTTGAACCTGATGTTCTGCTTTCTCCCACGTCCCTTGAACACAAGCTGTTCCTAGAACTTTCACCCCATCTTTGTTCAGAAAAGGGTGAAGATGAAGTTAAATTAAAATACATTAAATGTAAAAAAAACAAAACGGACAGACAGCCATCACAAAATAATTACAAATAGACATGGTGATAGGACACCACCATCAATTAAGAAACATGTATTTCCTCAGACTACTATACTTTGTATTTATTTTTCTTCATATATGTTGCATCATACCACCAAGTAACAGATGCTCCTTAAAAGAGGGAGCCTCTAAATTTTTGGTTTTATATCACTGATTATTTACATGTTGTCTCCCCTATTAGAATGTGATCTCCTTAAAGTGTTTTTGCCTTTGTTTGTATCCCCACCATTTAGCACGGCATGTGGTAAACATTTAACCTTTTTGACTGATTCACTGACATGTATATATATATATATATGTGTGTGTATATATATGTATGTATGTATGTATATATATATATAGAACCTAAAAAAATGTATTAAGTGTTTACTATGTGCCAACTGCTGTGGGTAGATATCTTGAGTATATAGGAACTTATATATCTAATATGGGAGACAACAGCCATACAAAAATAGATACGAACAGGAAACATACAGAGTAGAAGGAAAATCACTTTAGAGGGGAAGGACGTGTGAAAAAATTGACAGTGTCACCGCAACCAGACATGTTTTCACCAAGATCAGAAATGTTATTTTAAGATTTCCTAGCAGACCAGGAACATATTATGAAGATTATGTTTGTAATGAGTAGATGTCACTGTGGGTATTGTTTGGTTGTATCCAACTCTTCCTGAGCTCATCTGCAATTTTCTTGGCAAAGATCCTGGAGCGGTTTGCCATTTCCTTCTCCAGCTCATTTTACAGATGAAGAAGCTGAGGCAAACAGGGTAAAGTGACCTGCCTAGGGTCACATGGCTAGTAAGTGTCTGAGGATGAATTTGAACCCAGTTATTCCTGACTCCAGGCCCCACATTCTACACACAGCGCCACCTAGCTGCCCTATGTCACTGTGACATTACCAGCTAGCAGTAAGTACATTTTTTCCTGTTTCCTCCTCCTTGTTAGACAAGGACAGGACTGAACCTTTCCCAAGCCTTTTCTATAGGGTCTTCTTTTGTCCCATCACTCACTTTTCCCTCTACTGCCTTTCTCCCTGGATATTTAATCAGCAACACCCAGTTACAACAACAAGCTCTCTTTTAGCCTTAGGCCAATATAATGGACCTAAGATTTATTTTTCTACTGTATCAAGTGGCATTTTTCAAACTTTTTGGTCTCAGGACTCCTTTATATACTTAAAAATTGTTGGGGAGGCCAAGGAGCTTTTGTTTATGTAGGTTATATCTATATTTGCCATATTAGAAATTAAAACAGATAAATTAAAATATTTATTGCTTTTGAAATATTAATAACTTTATTATATATTGACACAAATGACATATTATGAAAAATAACTATTTTCCAAAATTAAAATTTAGTGAGAACAGTGGCATTGTTTTACATGGGTTTTGTTTTTTTTTGTTTGTTTGTTTGTTTTTTGCAAATCTTGGTTGGTTAGTGGTTGTCCTTTATTCTCAAAGAAGACCAAAATGATATCACTATGTTGGGGTCAAGGTACAGTGTGTCTGCCTATGGTTAATCAGACCAATATGAACTCAGAAGGCTCTATCACAGGTCAGGCAAATTTGCAAATCTAATGTTTGTTTTAACATCAGATAGCTAGATTCTCATATCTACTTCCTCATTCAATTTCTTATAGGTTATTTTGGTTGAAGTATATGCTTTATGTAATTAGAGAAGGGAGAAGTATTTCAATAGGCAAATAACATCTTACTATTATAAAAATGGTTTTGACCTCATAGATCCTGTGGAGAGAACTATTAACATAAAGTTTACATAAGAATCACAATAGCTCAGAGCCCCCAGTTAGCAAAATTCAGAGAGTGGTTTAGTTCTCTAACTTAACTAAAATTTCTATTAATCTCTAACTAACTCTTGGCCTCTTTATGCTTGAGACAAAAATCAGAAAACAATCAATGAAATGAAACAAGCGGAGAAGATTAGAGTGCCTGTTACTAGAAAGGCATGGGGAAGGGAATTTAGGGACACGACTTTTTGTTTTGGAGCTTCTCCCAGTCATTGAACAGGTAGGCACAAAGAGCAACTCAGACCTCCTTTCACTTTTGGTTGCCCTGTGCTGTCCCATGCCCCTAATTCTGTACAACTCAGTTATTTAAATTTTAGATGAGACTGGGAATGTAGTCTCCTTGCTCATGCTACTTAAAGTCCCTACTCATGTTTGTGTTCCTTCATGAGCACCTCAGCATAACTGAAGTCTGCCTTTCAGCTCAAAGTTCATAATAATCCACATAACTCTCAAGGCTGAGAAGGAATGCTTTCCTTTCCTCTGATGCCAGGCAGTTCTTAAATTCTCATTACATGTTATGTTAATGCTTGTGGTAGGCAGCTAGAATATGTCTCTCATTGCATCATGTTCTTTTACCATCAATTTAAAAAATTTCTTTCTATCCTTGTTAAGATTCTAGGAGAAGATATTCAATGCCATCCCAATTAAATTACTAAAAAATTACTTACTGAGTTAGAAAAAAAATTATTAAAAAGTTCATATGTAAGAACAAAAAGCCAGGGACTTCAGAGAAACCAGGGAAAAAAGATGTGAAGGAAGCATACTCAGTAGGATCAGACCTTAAATTATAAGCACTGCTGAAGCATAAAATGCATAATTTTGATTATTTTAAATTAAATTTTTCTTGTATAAATAAAACCTGTGCAGGCAAGAACAGAAGGAATGCAGAAAATTGGGGGGAAAGAACTTTCATAGACAATCTCTTGGATAGGATGTAACGGGGTTGGAATACTGCTGTGGTGTAGAAAATGCTGAGCTGGTTGGTTTAGAAAAACGTGGAAAGACTTAGACTGATGAAGGAAGATGCTGTCTACCTTCAGAGAAACAGACGACAAGTGGAAATAAGTGTAGCATGATCTTACATATATGTGTATGTTTATAAATATCAATCTATATGTTTATGGAGATCTATATATCCACTTCATTGTAGCCTTCTTTAGAGCAGGGTAGGATGGATGGATAAGGGGAAAAATAAAGTAAAAAGTGCACAGCAGAGAACAAAAGGAAACCTACAAGGAAGCAAAGAAAAGCTAGGCAGCTCTGGAAACAAGGTATAGCATTTATTATATAGGTTTTCTTGAAAAGGAAATTTTTTTGTTTTATATTGAATCCTCCATGTTCAGCTCTGTACATGGCAATGTTCTTTTCTTTTCTGTTTTTGTATTTAAGTTTTAAATAAATAATAAAATTTACCAAAAAAAATCTAGGAGAAAAGAAGTCACACGAGGAAGATGATGTTTCCAAACCATTCTACCTGCACCCTGATCATTGTCCCCTTCATCCCACCATAACCTTGGAATTTGCTCATGGAACTATTCTTGATATGAAAGCTTTTGTATCATTTTACCCAAAACTATGCCTTCACATTACTTTTAAGCTCTCATTTTCAAACCATGTTACTCTTCCCCCTGACGCTTGCCCTCCATAAATTCCACCTCCCCTTTGTTTGTTGTCTTCCTCCTAATAGAATGCAAACTACATAAGGGCAGGGACTCAATTTTTACTTGTATTTCGATTCACAGCATTTGCCACAGCACCTAGTACACAGACCTTAAAAACATCTGATCTATTATTTATGTCTATGTCTTTATTATTTACTTATCTTAGCTATTTAATCATATGTAATAAGATAATTAAAATTAGTAGCAGTGACAATCCTGGGTGAACAGGCTCATTAACTGGTTTTTACTTTCTTCTCAAGGATCTAGACAATAAAGGCAGTATGGCCCAGTGGAAGAGTACTGCCTCTAGAATCAATGGACCTCAGTTTAAGTGCTACCTCTCATTACCACAACCTGAGTGAACTTAACCTCCTTGGGCCACATTTCCTCATCTGTAACATTATAGGACTGGCCTCGTTGGCCTCTGAGGTCTCTTTGAGTTCTAGATCCAGATCGTTGATCTATGATCCCAGTGGGTCATTTCAGCTCTTCTTTTTCAATGAAAAAAGATAGATGCTTCCCCCCCAAAATGCTGCTTGCCACTACCTCATGGGATAGGGGTGGGGTTAAAAAGGAAAGAGGTGGAGCCTGGTGCACTACAGAAAAAAAATATGAAAAATAAGTAAAGTTTAAAAAGTATGCTTCAATCTGCATTTGGAGTTCATGAGTTCTGCCTTTGGAGCTAAGTAGCATCTTTCATCATAGGTCTTTTGGATTCGTCTTGAATCGTCTTGATCACGGAAGTGAAGTCTTTCACAGTTAATCATCCTTACAATGTTGACGTCACTGGATGCAATGTTCTCTTGGTTCTTCTCACATCACTTTGTGTGACTTCATATAACTCTTCCCAGGTTTTCCTAAAACCATTTTGTTTGTATGACACAACAGTATTCCATCACAATCATATACCACAACTTGTTTTAGCCATTCTCCAATTGAAGGGCATCTCCTTGATTTCTAATTCTTTGCCACCACAAAAAGAGGTTCTATAAAAATTTTTGTACAAAAAGGTTTTTCTCCCTTTTCTTTGGTCTCTTTGGGATACAAACCTAGTAGTGCAATACCACTACTATATATCATATTATATATTATTATATATTAAATTATAATGCTATGTCAAAGCATATGAACAGTTTTATAGCCCTTTCAGCACATTTCCAAGGTGCTCTCCAGAATGGTTGGATTAGTTTACAACTCCACCAACAGTGCATTAGTGTCCCAATTTTCCCACATCCCCTTCAGCATTTATTTTCCTTTACTACCATGTTAGCCAATTTTTAGCTACAAGTTGTTTTAATTTCATTTCTCTAATAAGTATGATTCAGTGTATTTTTTTGATGAAACTATTGATAGCTTTTGTTTCTTCTTCTGAAAACTGCCTGTTCATATTGTTTGAACTTTTATCAACAGGGGAATGGCTCTTACTTTTATAAATCTGGCCAGTTTGCTATATATTTGAGCAACAAAGCTTTATCAGAAAAATCTGTTATAATTTTTTTCCCTCAGTTTCCTGTTTTCCTTCTAATTTTGGCTGAATTAGAGGGTCTTTCTGTACAAAAGCATCTTAGTTTCACATAATCAAAATTACCCATTTTACTTCCCATGATCTTCTCTCTCTTCCCTTATCCAGAGATTTGACAGGTACATTTTTCCATACTCCACTAACTTACTAATGATATTCCCCTCTATTGTGAAATCATTTATCTATTTTGATCTGGATCTAGAACTCAGAGAGACTTCAGAGGATCAGACGGATTTTAAGATGGCTTATCTGTTGAATGGTGTGAGTTGCTGGTCTGCCTCATTTCTTTCAAACAGCTTTCCGAGTTTCCCAGTAAGTTTTGCCAAATGGCGAGTTCTTACCCCCAAAGCTTACATGTTTTTATTTCTCAAATGCTAGATTACTATGGTCATTTACTCCTGCTAATTATGTACCTAATCTATTCCACTGATCCAACTCTATGTCTTAGCCAGTGCTAGATAGTTTTGATCATTGTCACTTTGTAATATAGTTTGAGATCTGGTACAACTAGGCTGCCTTCTTTCACTTTTTTTTATTAATTCCCCCACCTGAATTTTGTTATTTTTGTTAGCTCCATAAAACAGCTCTTTGGTAGTTTGGTATGGCACTAAGTAAATGAACTTAAGTAGAATTGTCATTTTAGTCCACCCATGAGCAATTTGTATTTTTCCAATTGTTTAGATCTGACTTTGGGGGCCATCTGCAGTTGCCCTTATCTATATATCTTGCCACTGGACCCAGATGGCTTAAAGAGAAAGTGAGGCTGGTGACCTTGCACAGCCTTCCCTCACCTAAATCCAATTCATTTGCAAGTCATGGCATCATCTTCCTAACATGATGACCCTCTTCAAGACCAAAGGCCAATTAGAAGATCTAACTTCATTTGTGTGAAAATTGTTTTCTAATTGTGGTCATATAATCCCTGCATTTGTCTTGGCAGCTAAACTGCCAAATATTTAATATCATTTCCAGTTATTTTAAATGGAATTTCTCTATCTCTTGCTGCTGAGTTTTGTTAGTAGTATATAGAAATGCTAAGGATTTATGCAGATTTTATATTCTGCAACTTTACTAAAGTTGTTGATTGCTTCTTAACTAGTTTATGTATATGTGTGTATATATATATATATATATATATGTATATGTAAATAGTTTTTTTTAGTTGATTCTCTACGGTTCTCCAAGTATACCATTATATCATCTGCAAAGAGTAAGAGTGTTGTTTTCTCACTGACCATTTTTATTCCTTTGATTTCTTTTCCTTGTCTTATTGCTATAGCTAGCATTTCTAATATAACACTAAATAATAGTGGTGATAATGGATATCCTTGCTTCACCCCTGACCTTACTGGGAAGGCTTCAAGTTTATCCCCATTACAGAGAATGCTTGTTCTTGGTTTTAGATAGATACTACCTTTTTAAAGAAAGGCTACACTGATTCCTATGTTTTTTAGTGTTTTTAATAGGAATGGTTGTGGTATTTTGTCGAAGGTTTTTTTCTGAATCTGTTGATATAATCATACAATTTTTGTTATTGATATGGTCAATTATACTGATAGTTTTCCTAATACTGAGACAGTTCTTACTGGTATTATACCAGTATTACTGGTATAAACCCTACCTGGTCATAGTGTATGATCTTTGTGATATATTGCTGTAATCTTCTTGCTAGTATTTTATTTAAAATTTTTGCACTGATATTCATTAAGGAAACTAGCCTATAGTTTTCCTTTTCTGCTTTTTTCTCTCCCTGGTTTAGGTCTCAAAACCATATTTGTGTCATAAAAGGAGTTTGGTGGGACTCCTTTTCCTGTTTTTTTCAAATAGTTTACATAGTATCAGGATTAATTGTTCCTTAAATGCTTGATAGTATTCACTTGTAAATCCATCTAGTCTGAGGATCTTTCTTAGGGAGTTCATTGATGGTTTGTTCAATTTTTTTTTTCTAAAATAGGATTATTCAAGTATTATATTCCCTCTTTTGTTACTCTTAGCAGATTTTTTTTTTTGCAAATACATCCATTTCACTCAGATTATCAGTTTTACTGATAAATATTTGGGCCAGATAACTCCCAATTATTGCTTTAATTTCATTTCATCTTCAATGGTGGTGCATTCACCCATTTCATTTTATACAAGTAATTTGGTTTTATTCTCTATTTTTTGAATCAAATTAACCAAATGGTTTATCTATTTTATTGGGGTTTTTCCATAAAACCATCTCCTAGTTTTATTAGTTCAATTTTTTAACTATTAATTTTATTAATCTCCCCTTTAATTTTTAGGAATTCCATTTTGGTGTTTAATTGGCGATTTTAAATTTTTTCTTTTTTTCTAGTTTTTTTAAGCTGTATGTGCAATTCATTGACCTGCTTTTTCTTTTATTGATGTATGTATTTAGAGAAATAAATTTCCTCCTAAGTACTGTTTGGCTGTACCCCACAAATTTTGGAATATTCTCTCATTGCTGTCATTCTCTTTAGTGAAAGTAGCAATTGTTTCTATGATTTGTTTTGTGACCCACTCATTTTTTAGGGTTAGATTACTTAGTTTCCAATTAACTTTTAATCTATATGCCCCTTTATTAAATGTAATTTTTATTTAATGGGTGCATTTAATTATGTTGGGTACACTTAATATTTCTGCTTTTCTGCACTTTGGTGCAGTTTTTATGCCTTAAAATTTTTGTGAGGGTGTCATGTAAAGCTGAGAAAAAAGAACACTCCTTCCTATTCCCATTCAGTTTTCTCCAGAGGTCTGTCATATCTAAATTTTCTAAGATTCTATTCATCTCCTTCATTTCTTTCTTATTTATTTTATGGTTAGATTTATCTAGATGAGAGGAGAAAGTTGGGGTCCCCCACTAGTAAAGTTTTACTCTCTACTTCCTCCGATAATTCATTTGACTTCTCCCTTTAGGAATTTGGATTCTATGTCATTTGGTGCACATATGTTTAGAATTGATATTACTTCATTTTCTATGGTTCCTTTTTAGCAAGACATAGTTTTTTTTTTTTGCTTGTCCCTATTAATTATATCTATTTTTGCTTTTCCTTTGTCTGAGATCATGATTTCTACTTGTGTCTTTTTTCATCTAACATAATAGATTTTGCTCTAGCCCCTTATTTTAATTCAGTGCATATCTCTTTGTTTCAAATGTGTTTTCTATAAACAACATATTGTTGGGTTCTGGTTTCTTAATCTCTTCTGCTATCTGCTTCTATTTTATGGGTGAGTTCATCCCATTCACATTCACAGTTATCTTTAGTAACTGTGTATTTTCCTAACTCTATTTTTTTCTGTTTGACTTTCTCTTAGTCTGTTTTGCTTCTGACCCCTGCCTTCTTTTATTTATTCTCCCTTTTACTTTTATCACCGTCCTTTCTCTTATCTCTGTCCCTTCCTACTTCCCTGTTGGGTAAGACATTTTTATTACCAACTGTATATATATATATATATATATATATATGTATATATGTATATATATATATATACATATATATATATATACATGTGTGTGTGTGTGTGTGTGTATAATTATGTACACACACACACACACACACACACATATTTTCTCTTTGAACCAATTTAGATGTGGGACTCAAATGCTGTCCACACACCCCTAACCATTTTTCTCTCCACTATAAAAGCTCTTCCTTATGTACCTCTTTTATGTGAGATAATTTTCCCCATTCTTTCTCTCTGCCCCCCCTTTCCCAGGGCATCTCTCTTTCTTACCTATCCATTTTTTAACATAATCCCAACATAATCAACTCAACCTTCCCCCTTTTATGTTGAATCCTTCTAACTACCCTAAAAATTAAAAGTTCTTAGAAGATATATATATGTGTGTGTGTGGGTTTGTGTGTGCGTGCACACATACACATACACACATACACACACCCATATAAAAAGGCAAACAATTTAACCTTCTTGAATCCCTTATGATTTTTCTTTTATGTTATTTATTTATGCTTCGCTGGAGTCTTGTATTCGAGAGTCAAATTTTCCATTCATCCCTGGTCTTTTTATCAGGAATGCTTGAAAATTCCCTATTTCGTTAAGTATCCATTTTTCCCTTAAAGGAATATATTCAGTTTTTCTGGGTAGGTTATTCTTGGTTGTAATCCCAGCTCTTTTGCCTTCTGGAATATCACATTCCAAGTCCTCCACTCCTTTAATATGGTAGCTGTGAAATCTTGTGTGATCCTGATTGTGGCTTTATGGTATTTGAATGGTTTCTTTTTGGCTGCTTGAAATATTTTCTCTTTGACTTGGAAGCTCTGGAATTTAGCTATAATATTCCTGTGAGTTTTCATTTTGGTATCTCTTTCGAGGGTAACCTGTGGATTCTTTTGATTTCTATTTTACCCTCTGGTTCTAGTATTGAGGCAGCCTTCCTTGATAATTTCTTGAAATACAATGTGTAGGCTCTTTCTTTGATCATGGCTTTCAGGTAATGCAATAATTCTTAAATTATCTCTACTAGAACTACTTTCCAGGTCAGCTGTTCATCTAATGAAATAGTTCACATTTTCTTTTATTTCTTCATATTTTTTTCATTCTTTTGACTTTGATTGTTTCTTGATATCTTATGGAGTCATTAGCTTCTATTTGCTTAATTCTAATTTTTAAGGAATTGTTTTCTTCCATGGGCTTTTGTATCTTTTTTCATTTGGCAATTCTGTTTTTTAAGGTGTTATTTTCTTCAGTATTCAGTATTTTTTGTACCGCTGTTAATTGTCTTTTCATAATTTTCTTCCTTTGCTTTCATTTCTTTGTCTCCTGCTTCTGTCACCATCACCAACTTCCACCATTTTTTCATCCACATGGGCTCTGGGCCAGTCTCCTCATCCTTATCACAGATGTCTCTTTCTAACCTTCTATGTTATCTTGGGCTGGAAGAATGTCTCACTCTGACCTTTTGTTGGCTTTAAGTCCAGGTGTGCTCTTTCTATTATATTGTATCCTTCCCTTCCTCCCCCCCTCCCCCCCCCCTCCCGCCGCAAAAGAGAAATCTCTTCGGATTGTCATAATAGCTCTATGAGTTAAGTAGTACACACCATGGCTCCAGTACCCCAGACTCTGGGATTATATGGCCTGTTTTAACCTTTGGGAAATCCTCTACAGCATATGGTTTTGGCCTTATTTTGCCCCCACCTAAAATTTTCTCTGAAAATGCCCAAGTATATCTTTTGTCTTGATCTCCACAGATATGGACATAAAAATCCCATTTCCTATACAAAAATTCAAGGTAACTGAATATCAGGTACAGAAAATTCCTTTATTTTACTACACAGAGAGAATACATAAAGCAGGTAGAGCTCATAATAATCCATAAAAAATCAATACAATTTTCTTCCCTCTTCTATAAATCATTCCCCCCCTCTCTCCCAACCAGTCTCTCAGGACTTATAGCACCATCTTATGATTTGGACTCCCCTCTAGAAGGGAAAATAAATCGAAGTTGCTAGGGAGACAATCCCCAACCAAGGTGAGAAGCACCTTCAACTCCAGGGGCCTCCACAAGCCTTCAGCCTTACAGTACCAACATTAAGGGCTTGGATTTCTCCAGAAGGAAACAAACTTGGGATTGCTAGAAAGACAACTCCTTTTCAATCATACCCGTATCATTCATATAACTCACAACAGTAGCAGGGGGCAAAGTCCAGATTTCTCTGCACCTCAGTATTATGGGTCAGAGCTATGGTTCTCCCCTATCTCCCAGGCTACTTGTTTGATCCTCTGCACTCTAAGAAGCTGATACTAACCAGGCTCTGTCCCATTCTCCAAAAGGCTGGGTTCCAGAGCTGCCCAGAAAGGTGTCTAGGAAATCCCCCTTCCTCTATCACACATCTCCATCCCCTCTAGGGAAGCCACATGGTCAAAAGCACTTTCAACTGTAGCACCCTTTTCAGGACATATACCTAGCAGTGAGATCTACAGGTAAAAGAGTATGAATGATAAACGTCCTTCTAAAATGTTATGTGCATGTCAGTTCCAGCAGAATGTTAGTTCCATTAGGGTAGAGATGATTTCAGTTTTGACTTCGTATCTCTAGCACTACCATAATGCCTGGCAAACAGAAAATGTTTAATACTTATTTGGTAGGGAAAGAAAGCATTTTAGAGAGATATTAAGAACTTATGTGTCAGATAGGTTCGAAGAAGGTGGACAGGAGGTGAAGTGGAGGATTTGTTCAAGGTAAAATATGGCAAACGTTTCTGGTACAGAGTGCAAGTTTCACATGAAGAAAGAGTGAATACAAAGGCCAGAATGGAAACAGCATAGACTGGAACTGGGAGCCAAGAAGTCACTGTACAAAACTGATTCATGTTTAAGGAAGTTGTACCCAGGTTTCTTTTATTCCAAATTGGATAGGGTGATGGACAAAACATGATGCTAGAAGATATTAAGTGACAGGGACAGAAGGAGAAAGAATACGAATGATCAATGAGGCAAGTTCTCAGAGAAGATGGGACAAAGGCCACAAGTAGAGGCTTTGGCCACAGTGAGGTGAAGAGTTACATTATCCTCAGAAATTGAGGCAAAGGAGGAAAGCACAAGTAAAAGTGCGAAAGGATTTTGGGGTGTGAAGTCGGGGATTTCAGAACATTTTGAACAGATGGGAAGCAGAAGGGAAAGGTGTTGCTGATGAGAGTGGTGCTGAGGTGAGAAGAGGTCTGGAAAAATGACTGTGAGAGATGAGAGTCCATCAGAAAAGAATAACAGATTACCACACAGTAGTTTATTAAGGCCCAGTGAAGATCAGAGAACTTGAATTTGTAGTGGCTCCAAATACTATGACTTCTTCCAGCAGCTTAAAAAGGAAGCAGGCAGCAGAGAGAGGGAGCAACCCAAAATGGAGGATTGGCAAGATGTGAGTAGGGACAAGGAGGCAAGGTAGAGGCCTGCACATGACTGAATCGGTCATACCAGGAGGAAACTGAGCCCTGGGTGATGAAGTGAAGGAGAGAGATGGATGGGTGGAACTCTGATATTAGGCTACAAAATGCACTGAGAGTAGATTCCAGTTTGAGAGTAAGATCAGAATTAAGACTGTAGGAAGCCCAGACTCAAGGAACCACCAGCAGATTAATAATTATGTCCCAATTCCTATGCTGTTATACATATTAAATTCAACCAGCTATTCCAAGACCACAAACCTCTACCCACAAGGGCAGTGTATGTGTTTTTATTTTGAATTTGCTCAGCTCATGATAAGAATTATATTTCAAAAGAAATTTCTCACATACAGCGCCTGAGAGGATCCTGAACTTTCTGTTTACATGCATGTGCATGTATGCAAATACACACACACACACACACACACATACACACACACACACCCGTCATCCCTTGGTTATTTTGGTGACTTGAACCAGAATTGAACCTGAACCAAATACTCTTATACATTCTGAAACCTTGTTTAGGAAATGTTGTGACCTCACTAAATGCCATAAAATGCTTCTGCTAAACTTATTAAGTGTCCTTTCTTAGAAACAGACGAACTTCTCTACCATTTGCCATAGTTGATCCTGCAGTCCAGAGATAGATGGGAATGGGATGATCTCTATGACAGGAAGGGGGTAAAATAGAGAGGGCAAGTGGAATTGGAGTCATGAAGACCTAGGTTGAAATATCTACTAGCTGTGTGACCCTGGGAGAGTCATTTAACTTTGCTGTGCCTCAGTTTCCTCAGCAGTAGAGGGCTGACTTCGATCACCTCCAATGGCCCTTTCGGCTCTAAATCTATGACCCTAAAATCCTAAGAGCCAAGGCTTGGATCTAGGTCCTGCTAAGACAGAGAATTTATCATAAAATAGAAGAAAGCACAGTGTGGAATGCCCCGCAGGAACTTCTCTGTCTCTTGATGCATCATCCATTGAATAAAACAGAAAAGACACTCTCCAAAGACCTTGGTGCCAATTCACCTGAAGAATATTAGGCAAGGCAAGAGAATTAAGGCCCCTGAAGATGAAAAGGAAAATCATCATCTTAATTAGCACAGTCTGGTTTGCTATTTTAGATATGCCTAAGGAGCTTAACAACAACATTCCCAGGTGTCGGTGTCTGGGCTGGCAGTCATGGCAGACTGCAGTCTCTGAAGAAGTGAAATGGAGGTTCACCAAAAGGGCAAAGAGGAGGCACATAACAACGAGTTCCAATTCATTACCAGCCACACAAGAAAAGCTGTGGAAAGGATGACATCAGAGGCGTATGAACCAGAGTAACAAGACAGGCTCAGTCACTAGGGAGCACTGTTGGGTTCCAGTGGATCCATGCAAAGCAGGGAGTCCCTAGGGGCAGCTAGGTAGGTGGTACTAGTCCCATAGTCAGCAAGCTTGCTTCTTTAGTCGTTTTGCAGTCATGTCTGACTCTTCATGACTCCATTTGGGGTCTTCTTGACAGAGATACTGGAATAGTTTGCCATCTCCTTCTCCAGCATATTTTACAGAGGAGGAAACTCAGGCAAAAGAGTTAAGTGACTTGCCCAGACTTGCCATAGCTAGTAAGTGCCTGAGGCCTCATTTGAACTCAAGAAGATGAGTCTTCCTGACTCCAGGCCTGGCACTCAATCCACTGAACCACCTAGATGCCCTGGTCAGGAAGTCCTAAGTTCAAATACCACCTCAGACATTTACTAGATGTGTGACCATGGGCAAGTTGCTTCACCTGTCTGCCTCAGTTTCCTCATCTGTAAAACAGGGATAATAATGGCACCTACCTCCCAGGGTTGCTGTAATGATCCAGTGAGATCATTGTAAAGTGCTTAGTATAGTGCCTAGCACATAGTAATTGCTATGCAAATGTACTTTTAATTAACATTAGCTAATTAGCTGGAGACAGGCAAGCCCCAGCATGGAGGACATAGACAAGAGTCTTAAAGATGGGCAGGCAGAGAAACCACTGAACAGATGAGAACACAGATCCATTGACCTGGCCAAGTAGGTAGCCTTTTTTCACATGCTCGTATCCCCATTGCTCAGCAGCGTTTAGCACATAATAAGTATTTAATAAGTGACTATTTACTTGTTGACTCGAACGTGAGTAACATGTTTTGTAAATTCTAAAACACAAATCAAAGTTCACTACTCTTGGTCCTCTTCCTTCTCTAGCACCAGAGTTCCCATTCTGGCACCAGCTGATCCTACTTGCTTCAGTACTTCATTCATTCTTCTCTTTACAGGACCCAACAATGTCCATGAAGAGATCTTCCCACTAACTTGCTCCTCATTCAAATAGCTTCTTCCCTATAAGCAATCACCCTAACTAGTCTGAATCTTTACATTATTTGTTCATCTCTTTGCATCTGTGTCAGGGAAAAAATACTTAAAATCAAGTGTATAAACAAGCCCCATTCTTGGAACTTCTTCAGTCTAAACCTCAAACTTGACTAGGGAAAAAAGACCACTCTGAATCTTGCCTTTGACATACTTAATTCCTCATGGCTTCCATTCTCCTTTAGCTTCCTCACTAACCAGCTCCTTAAAATACAGTTAATTCACAAACTCAAAACACTCTTTTAAAGTCTCTGGCTAATTCTCCTTTCTCTGCCCTCTGCACGCCCCTACAACCTTCTCTATCACAGATCTGGCATATTGGTTGAAAGGCCATACAGTTGTTGCCAGAAATGCGCTTTGATACTCTCTTCTTCCCTTTGATCTAAATCACAGACGCCCTTCTCTCTCCTTCCAGTGTGTTCCCTTCATCCCATCTCTCCTCAGGCTCATCTCTTAAAAACGTTCCCCTTTTCAATCATTTCCAGTGATCCTCTCTCCCCTTTCCTGGTCCCTGAACTTTAAACACAAGAATTTGTGGGCTACTTCTATGTCCTCCCACCTCCCTACTCCTCACTATCTTGCCAAATCTTCCTAGCTTTTGAACTATGACATTTTTTAAATGTCTGCCCTTTCAATCAGAGAACACTGGCAAAATATTTCTAACCCGTGTACTGTTATTTCCCAATGTTAATTATTAAAACCACCTACATACTGGCTTTTAGTCTAAAGATGGCAAACCTTATGCTCTTTAGTTCTCAGGACCACATTCCCACCAGTTACTTCCCCCACCAAGCACCCTCACAAAAGGCTCTCTCTCTCTCTTTGCCACATTCTCCAGGATGAATCTACCTTGGCAGTCCTGTTTCACATTCGTTCATATGTATTATGGTAAAGATGGAACCTAAATTGCTACTCTAGACACATTTTTCCACCCTGGATCCTTACTGACCTCTTTCATATTCTTGACCTTTTGGGTGTCTTTTTTCATAGCCCTTTTCATAACCTGATGAAGCCTTTGGACCCCCTTCTTGGAATAATCTTTTTAAATGGCATAAAATAAAATGCAAAGAATTAAGAAGGAAATCAGTTATGCTGAAATACGATTATCAAAATATTTTGATAACGAGTTAAAAACCCCAGATTACCAACCCTAGTTAAGCTCTTTTTGGCTTATGATTATCATCATATTAGCTTCCTGATTTATCTCCCTATTTTCTACATACTTCCTCATCTCTAATTCATTCTGTAAATCAACGGTCACATTAAACTTATTGAAATATTATCATGTCATATCACTCTTTCACTTAGAAATCTTTAGTGGTCTCCAAGGGCCACATCTTGGAGCCAGAATTTGGAGCTACAGGTTCATGCTGAGATGTGATGATGTACAAGGCCATAGGATCAGAGATTTAGAGCTGGAAGGACCCTTAACGAGCATATAGTTTATTTTATAGACATAAGGTCAAGAAGTTAGTCAGTGGCAGAATCAGGATCTGAACCCAGGTTCTCTCGCTGCCCCAAGCACTGCTCTTCCCGCTGTACTACAGATCAGAGAGCCTCAGCACAAAACCCAGCTCTGCTATTACTACAATGGAATCACAACATACATACACGTAACTTTGACAAATGCACGTTCAGCAAAAATAAAATAATTGAAATAATGCTGGCACCTCCACACACCATTCCACTCAAAGAGCCTGTGACTCAGAGTCAACAGGAGATGAAGAATATACATTCAATTATTCTCTGCCAATCTTAATTCTCTCCTGCCCCTCAGAAGTGTGAACACCTACCACTGCTGAATGTGACTGTGTAATATCCTATTTGTCACATCACCAGGAAGTCTGCTCATTCTACTCAGGTTTGCTGAATTGGCTTTCCTAGCACTGCTGGTCACCTAACAGACTCCCACTGTTTTTCTCTCTTTGGCTTTCAGCGTCCCCCTTTTTCTCATGATGAAGCAAGAAGGCACATTTAAATATAATCACACCCATGGGGGAAGTGTTTTGGGCATTATTTTCCTCCCTAAAAAGCAGTTTTCCTACCAGCTAAGTTTTCACCTATCCTTGTGTTTTTTTTAATAGTTCCCACCAGTGGTGGAATTCAAATAAATGACCAACTGGTTCTCTGCCCTAATGACCACTGAGTGAATGTTGGTGAACATGTATGAATGTGTGTGTGCATGAGACTATGTATAGTCTGTGAGTGTGTGTGAATGTGCATGAGTGTATAAGGTAACATATATGAATGTATATGAGTCTGTGACTGCATGGCTGTGTATTTATGAGCATGTATGAATGTGTATGTGTGTGAGTAAATGTTGGTGAATGTGTGTGTGTATGAGAATATGTATAGTCTGTGAGTGTCAGCTTGTGTACATGTGTGTGAATGCATATGAATGTGTAAGTGTACAGATGTGAATGTATATGAGTCTGTGACTGTGTGTGGATGTGTATTTGTGAGTGCGTATGAATGCATATAATTATGAATGAATGCTGGTGAATATGTATGAGTGAGTGTGTGTGTGCGTGTGTGCGTGTGAGAGATAAGTCCCTGGACCAGCTCAGAAAAATGGTCTTGTGTTGGGTTGTATACATGGGGTTGTTGAACCCATGCACTCTCAGCCCGACTTCTCCCAGGAGTCAGTCAACACCATCCTGAGACCCAGAGACATCAGGACTAAGGTCAGCTCAGGGTCAGGGAAAAAGTCAGAGTTTCTCTTGAACAGCTTTAATTACACTAAAAGGCCAAGTGTGAGGCACCAAGGAAAACCTGACTTTTTAGCACATCTCCCCCTGTCCCCCTCCTCCTGCCCCCCATGGAACACTCCCTCTGAGCCCTTGGCATCCTTGAATTCCATGATACAAGGGTCCCTCAGTCAACAGGATCAATTGGGACCATCTCTGGTCAGGGCTCAAGCCCAGGGAGAAAGAGGCAGGCTGACTACAAGAAGGGGAAAGGGTGCTGGAGGAGGGAGAGGAGTCAGTAAGGGTCGGGCCAGGTGTGTAAGGGCCAGAGGGTGGTCAGGGGGGTGGAGTGGGGGGAGGGAATGTGTTGGGTGGCTTCCACCATCAGCACCTTCTCCCTCCTCAAGCTAAATACAGTAGGAGTGGCAAGCAGGTGGGAGGCAGAAGGCCCTGGGAGGAAGCCCAAAGTAACTGGTTGCTTTTTCTAGCCTTTACGCTTAGAGCTGGGTTCCTGGCCCTCTAGCTTCGATGCTGGCCCCTGCAGGTTCGGCTTGGTAGATGATTCATTCACCAGCAGATGGAGGAGGAAGCAGGGGAGGGTCTAAGCCCCTCGAAGCCTCTGCTGCTGCTATCACCCCATTGCATCCTGCCCCAGCAGCTTCTGCTGGGGGTGTAGCCAGCCCTCCCATCCCAGGCCTGGCTCTCCCCTTCCCTTTCTCCTTCCATCTCATGCTGGCACCTCATTACTGCACTCCCGCTTTCCCCTGTGCCTCCATCCCAGACCTCACTCTCTAGGCTGGAACACAGCACTGCCTTTGGAGTGGGCAGGGCTATACATATATACATATACATATATATACATATATACACATATATATGTGTGTGTATATCTGTATTTACATATATGTATGTGTGTGTGTGTGTGTGTGTGTGTGTGTGTGTGTATATATATATATATACACACACATACGTATATAATTTGTGATTTCTCCATTAAGCAGTTGCCCAGGCACTCACCTTGGAGAGAACCCTGATTACAAGTGCCATTTTAACAACTGTTCGCTGAACTCAACATAAAATTAGGTATTGGTTCTGCTGAACCGGTATGAACTGGATGAATCCCATCACTGGTTCTGACTCTCTCTTTATCAATAACCCAGTTGAGTATAGTAAAAAAGAGAATTTACAATCAATTGTTTCCAAAGCAACCATCTCAGATCCACCTGTCTTCTGATTCAGACTGTCTTCTTTGAAAGAAACCCTAGCTGCCACCCTGCCACCCTTTCCTTTAGCTACAATGGCTGACATATCCTATACTATAATTCTAGGGAGTTTAAGGGATTTTCAGGGGTAATTTTGATGATAAACAATTTTTGCCTTTATGACTAGGGTTAAAACCTAACCCTCTCAATTCCCTCAGCTCAGTCCCTCTAAGGTACAACTGTTCGGCCTTGAGTGAATCACTCAAACTCATTTGGCCTCAGTTTCCTCATTTGTAAAGTGAGGGATTTTGACTTGATAGCCTTTAAAGTTCCTCTTAGCACTAAATTATTTTCCTATTCAAACTTACTCCTTACTCCAACAACCCATTCTCTTCATTGTCCCCCAAAGGCAAGACAGTTAATTTTTCCTCGGTCTCCTTTTTCATAAGATTTCTCTCTACCTAAAATGCCCTTGTCACTCTCCTCTACTCAGCCAGATCCAGTTACCCTCTGAAGAACATCTCCAGTTCCACGCTTCCCATTCAACCTTCTCTCAACTATTTCTGAGCTCATTAATCTCTTTCCTCCTTCTATGTATCACTGCTGCACTTATTTTCTGTCCTATCTATTCTGGCTCTAAATAATAAGCTTTTCTTTTTTTCATCTTCAGTATCGTCAGTAAATATTTATTTATTATATCCCTACTGTATGCAGAGTACTGCATTATGCACCATGGGAGGCACGAAGATCACGAAAGATATGATCTGTCCGCGTAGAGACCACAATTTAAAAGAATGGTAGAAATTCCTAACAGACACAACAAAAAGTTTATGAGAGGTAAAGACTAAGTACCATGAGATCTAAAGAGGAAAGCACCACTTTTTAACTATAAAAAGGAGAATACTATAATAGCCAGCAGCTATCTCACATGGTTGATGAGGTGATCAAATGAGATAAGTATCTATCTATGTGCGCATATAATATATATGTACATATATGTATGTGTGTATATGTATGTATATGTGTGTGTGTATATATATATATGTGTGTGTATATATATATATATATATATATATATATATATATATACACACATTCTATATATCAGTTAGCAGAGTGCCAAAAATATAACATACACTATATAAATACTTATTCCTCTCTCTCCCCAACCTTGCTTTGCCAGTACCAACCTTCCAGGATGGATATGATGATCAAATGAGGTAATATTTTTAAGTGCTGGACACAGTGCCTGGCACTCAGCAGGTGCTTAATAAATGCTTGTTTCCTTACCACCCTCCCCTTAAAAATATAAGGTACTAGAATGAGTATATTTACAAGTTCATGTTGTTAGTGTACAAGGTGCTAGTAAATGTCCCTCTAAAGTTACCTTCTTGGGGAGGGGGGTAGAGCCAAGATGGCGGCTGGAAAGCAGGGACTAGCATGAGCTCCCCGCCAAGTCCCACCAAAAACCTATGAAAAATGGCTCTGAACCAATTATAGAACTGCAGAAACCACAAAATAGCAGAGGGAAGCAGGGCTCCAGCCCAGGACAGCCTGGATGGTTGCTGGGTGAGCTCTATCGTGCATGGAGCTGGGCGCAGAGCATGGGTGGCACGGACCAGCCAGACCAGGAGCTCTAGCACCCTGAATCAGTGAGCTGCAGCAGTTACCAGACTTCTCAACCCACAAACACCAAAGACAACAGAGAAAGTTAGTGGGAAAAGCTGCTGAGGACAGGGTTCAGCCACCGCCCTGGGAGTGGCTGAGGTGGGGCAACTACAGAACTACAGCTGCAGTTGCTTCAGGCCCCAGGCCCACCTGGTGGGAAGAATTAAGTGGAGGATCAGAGCAGGAGTGCAGAGCCTGCTGAAGATCTAAGTCCAGTCCAGGTTGGGGGTTCTTGGTGAAGGAGGAGTGCTGGTGTGGCAGAGATGGCTGTAATAGCTCTGAAATCAACAGCGCATCCACCCAAGCTTGGAACATAGTACTCTTTACTCTACAAGCAGTCATACCCCGCTGAAAAACTCAAGGGTCAAGTAAGTTGGCTGGGAATATGGCCAGGCAGTGAAAATGCACCCAGTTTCAGTCTCAGACTTTGGAATCTTTCTTTGGTGACAAAGAAGACCAAAACATACAGCCAGAAGAAGTCAACAAAGTCAAAGAACCTACAACAAAGGCCTCCAAGAAAAATACGAACTGGTCTCAGGCCATGGAAGAGGTCAAAAAGGATTTGGGAAAGCAAGTTAGAGAAGGAGAGGAAAAACTGGGAAGAGAAATGAGAAAACCATGAAAAACAAGTCAATGACTTGCAAAAGGAGACCCAAAAAATACTGAAAAATACACTGAAGAAAACAACACCTTAAAAAATAGACTAACTCAAATGGCAAAAGAGCTCCAAAAAGCCAATGAGGAGAAGAATGCCTTGAAAGGCAGAATTAGCCAAATGGAAAAGGAGGTCCAAAAGACCACTGAAGAAAATACTATCTTAAAAATTAGACTGGAGCAAGTGGAAGCCAGTGACTTTATGAGAAATCAAGATATTATGAAACAGAACCAAAGGAATGAAAAAATGGAAGACAATGAAAATATCTCCTTGGAAAAAACCACTGACCTGGAAAATAGATCCAGGAGAGATAATTTAAAAATTATTGGACTACTTGAAAGCCATGATCAAAAAAAGAGCCTAGATATCATCTTTCAAGAAATTATCAAGGAGAACTGCCCTGATATTCTAGAGCCACAGGGCAAAATAGAAATTGAAAGAATCCACTGATCGCCTCCTCAAATAGATCCCAAAAAGAAATCTCCTAGGAATATTGTCACCAAATTCCAGAGCTCCCAGATCAAAGAGAAAATATTGCAAGCAGCCAGAAAGAAACAATTTGAATATTGTGGAAACCCAATCAGAATAACCCAAGATCTGGCAGCTTCTACATTAAGAGATTGAAGGGCTTGGAATACAATATTCCAGACGTCAATGGAGCTAGGATTAAAACCAAGAATCACCTACCCAGCAAAACTGAGTATCATGTTCCAAGGCAAAATATTGACTTTCAATAAAATAGAGGACTTTCAAGCTTTCTCAGTGAAAAGACCAGAACTGAATAGAAAATTTGACTTTCAAACACAAGAATCAAGAGAAGCATGAAAAGGTAACCAAGAAACAGAGATTGCAAGGGAGTTACTAAAGTTGAACTGTTTTGTTGACATTCCTGCATGGAAAGATGATGTGTATGATTCATGAGACCTCAGTATTCGGGTAGCTGAGGGGAATATGCGCATATGTGTGTGTGTGTATGTATATATATGTATATGTGTGTGTATGTATGTATAAATGTATGTGTGTATGTATATATATACATATATATATATACATATATATATATATATATATAGAGAGAGAGAGAGAGAGAGAGAGAGAGAGAGAGAGAGAAAGAGGGCGCAGGGTGAGTTGAAGATGAAGGGATGATATCTAAAAGAAATAAAATCAAATTAAGGGATGAGAGAGGAATATATTGAGAGAGGGAGAAACGGAGAGACAGAATGGGGTGGATTATCTCGCATAAAAGTGGCAATAAAAAGCAGTTCTGTAGGAAGAGAAGAGAAGGCAGGTGAGGGGGGAATGAGTGAATCTTGCTGTCATCAGATTTGACCTGAGGAGGGAATACCATACACACTCAATTGGGTATCTTACCCCACAGGAAAGATGAAGAAAGAAGATAAAGAAGGGGGGATGATAGAAGGGAGGGTAGATGGGGGAGGAGGTAATCAAAAACGAACACTTTCAAAAGGGGACAGGGTCAAGGGAGAAAATTCAGTAGAGGGGGATAGGTTAGGAAGGAGCAAAATATAGTTAGTCTTTCACAACATGAGTATTGTGGAAGGGTTATACATGATGATACACATGTGGCCTATGTGGAATTGCTTGACTTCTTAGGAAGGGTGGGTGGGAAGTGAAGAGGGGAGAGAATTTGAAACTCAAAGTTTTAAAAACAGATGTTCAAAAACAAACAAAAAAAGTTTTTGCATGCAACTAGAAAATAAGATACACAGGCAATGGGGCGTAGAAATTTATCTTGCCCTACAAGAAAGGAAGGGAAAAAGGGATGGGAGGGGAGTGGGGTGACAGAAAGGAGGGCTCACTGGGGAACAGGGCAACCAGAATATATGCCATCTTGGAGTCGGGGGGGAGGGTGGAAATGGGGAGAAAATTTGTAATTCAACCTCTTGTGAAAATCAATGCTGAAAACTAAATATATTAAATAAATTAAATTTAAAAAAATAAAGTTACCTTGTTACTGTTTAACATACTTTTACTTCTCACTTTTTAATTACTTTATAACAAATTTTAGTTACATTTTTGGTGAGGCAATTGGGGTTAAGTGACTTGCCCAGGGTCACACAGACATGTCAAGTGTCTGAAAAGAGATTTGAACTCAGGTCTTCCTCACTCCAGGTCCGGTGCTCTATGCACTGCACCATCTAGTAGCCCCTGCAATTACTTTTTAATACATTTTAGGTAGTTAAGGAACGTACATGTCTCCCCCATGAGAATTTAAGACAGCTGGCCCAGAGTCACACACCTAGCAAGTTTTGAAGCTGAACTTGAACTCAGATCTTGCTGACTCCAGGCCCAGCACTCTATCCACTGAACCACCTAGGTGGATAGAAGCATTTTAATGACACTTTGTAAACTGCTTTCACATATATTATCCAGTGCTGTTGCTATAATACCATATTGCCAGCTCCTCTTGAGCATAACACATACGTATGCCCTTTCCATGTGTGTGTTTAAGGGCATGATTTATCTCTCATAGTTCTTTTTTTTCTCCACAGTGCCTAGCACAGTGTTAAGCCCAAGGTAGTTGTTCCGTAAAAGCTGTCTGAATTGGGAGAAACAAGGAAGGTGAGGGAGGGATTCATCTTCATGGGAGGTTTCACGTACAAAAATGGTAGATTATGAGCAAAGACCATTGCAAGTGGAGTCCAACGGCACCTCATCTGTGAGATGGGACAATGATGCCTGTCCTGTCTGCCTCAAAAGTTTGGTGCAAGAAGGGCCAAATGTGGGAGTGCTGATGTGACCTACCACTAATCAATAATCTGAAATCAGAGGCCAGTGCTACACGTAAGATACTGCGCTTTCCCCACCTTACATGCCTGCCATACCAACATTCACACATTCACATGCTTATTTGTGCTCTGACAGCTATTTTCTAACTCGATTCCTCTTATAATAATGACAGCTAACATTGATATAGCACATTCAGATTTATAAAATACTTTCTATGTTTCATTTGCTCCTCATAAAAATTCTGTGGAGTAGAGACTGTTATCCCCACTTGACAGATAAAGAAACAGAGGCTAAAAAACTTGCCTAGAATCACACAACTAGTAAGTGTATGAAGCAGCATTTGAACTCAGGTCTTTCTGACTCCAACCCCATTACCACACCACCTCACTGTCTTGTTGCACTGTTTCTGGGTGTTTGTGTGGTGTTCGACCATTTTCAGTTGTGTTTGACTCTTTGTGACTTCATTTGGTGTTTGCTTGGCAAAGATATTGGAGTCATTTACCATTTCCTTCTCCAGTTCATTTTACAGATAAGGAAGCCGAGGCAAAAAAGGTTAAGTGACTTGTCCAGGGTCACACATCTAGTAAGTGTCTAAAGCTAGATTTTAACTCAGGGGTCCTCCTGACTCCAGGGCTGGCACTCTATCCACTGTACCACCTAGCTTCCCATTTCTGGAGGTGGGTGGCACATTTGGATTATCCCATAAGTCGTTCATTTCATAGATCCTTTCCCCCTTTGAAGACATATAGGTACAAAAGAGCAAAGAAAGAAAAGAGAAAAATAAAAATTTAAAAACCCTTTCTGGCCCTTCAAGCACCATTTGTGCCATATAATTTACCTTCCCTTATTAAATCCATGCTTTGCATTCTATCTTGTCTCTATCTTCCCTCAGAGAAGATACTCTGTGGTTTGTTTGCTGAATTTTATGGCTCTTTATATAAAGAAAATAATGGTGGTGATGCTGTCCCAATGTGTTGCAGCCAGTCTATTGTTAGATAGTATTTATTCTGCCTTTATGACATGGAAATTTACTATCTAATTATTTGTAAGATATCTTTTCTATCTATGGCTCCCTCCAGATCTCCAAAACTCTGGCCTTTTTATCTGATGCCATTTTCTCTCAAATAAAAATTTGTTTAACTGTATAGTTCTATGCTAAATACCATCATTCTGAGGATGTGATGAGGTGGTACAAAGGAAAGACTGCTGGTCCTAAAGTCAGAGAGTCTGGGTTCAAATTCCACTGAGAGGAAAACACGAGATAATGGTTGTAAAGCACTGGCACTGTGCCTGGCACAAAGCAGTGCTACATAAATAGTTATTCCCTTCTTCCTGTCCCCCTTCCCACCTCTATTTCTTTTTGCATGTCTGATATAGGGCAAGTCCCTTAATGTTCTGAAACCTCAGTTTCTTTACCTACAAAATGAGGGAGTTGGACTCTATGACCTTTTCCTCTCCAAATGTTCAAGCTCAGTACCTGTCCACCTACACAATCCTATGAGAAAGGTTCTTCTCATGACACTTGAGCATTATTTTTCTAGAAGAGGCAAGAAAATTAAGGAATGCAGCAGATACAATAAATATTTAATTAAAAAATACTTGTACCAGACAATTGTGCTAAATCATAGTAGATACAAATTTATATTCGGCACCGTGCCTGCCATTACAGAACTTATAGCTAGTAAGACAAAAGACATCAAAAATAATAATAGCAGTGCGTATTTATATAGTGCCTACTGTATGCCAGGTGCTCTGCTAAGTACTTCACAAAATTATCTCACTTGAACCTTACAAGCACCCTGGGATGTAGTTATAATTATCCCCATGTTACAGATGAGAACACTATAGTAGGTAATTCAGCTGGAAATTAAGAAAAATATTAGTTCCCTTAAACTTCCAAAACTTTTTTATTTTTTTTATTTAATATATTTAGTTTTCAACATTGATTTTCACAAGAGGTTTAATTACAAATTTTCTCCCCATTTCCACCCTCCCCCCCGACTCCAAGATGGCATATATGATGGTTGCCCTGTTCCCCAGTCAGCCCTCCCTTCCGTCACCCCACTCCCCTCCCATCCCCTTTTCCCTTCCTTTCTTGTAGGGCAAGATAAATTTCTACGCCCCACTGCCTGTGTATCTTATTTTCTAGTTGCATGCAAAAATTTTTTTTGTTTGTTTTTGAACATCTGTTTTTAAAACTTTGAGTTTCAAATTCTCTCCCCTCTTCCCTTCCCACCCGCCTTCCCTAGGAAGTCAAGCAATTCCACATAGGCCACATGTGTATCATCATGTATAACACTTCCACAATACTCATGTTATAAAAGACTAACTATATTTTGCTCCTTCCTAACCTATCCCCCTCTACTGAATTTTCTCCCTTGACCCTGTCCCCTTTCAAAAGTTTGTTTTTGATTACCTCCACCCCCATCTGCCCTCCCTTCTATCATCCCCCCTTTTTTTATCTTCTCCCTTCTTCTTTCCTGTGGGGTAAGATACCCAATTGAGTGTGTATGGTATTCCCTCCTCAGGTCAAATCTGATGACAGCAAGATTCACTCATTCCCCACCCCACCTGCCTTCTCTTCTCTTCCTACAGAACCGCTTTTTATTGCCACTTTTATGCGAGATAATTTACTCCATTCTATCTCTCTGTTTCTCCCTCTCTCAATATATTCCTCTCTCATCCCTTAATTTGATTTTATTTCTTTTAGATATCTTCCCTTCATCTTCAACTCACCCTGTGCCCGCTCTCTCTCTCTCTCTCTCTCTCTCTACATATATATATATATATATATATATACACACATACATATATACATACACATACATATATACATACATACACATTCACTTATACATATATATACATAAACATATATATAAATGTATATGTATATATACATGTGTGTGTATATATATGTATAGATACCAATATTCCCTTCAGCTACCCGAATACTGAGGTCTCATGAATCATACACATCATCTTTCCATGCAGGAATGTCAACAAAACAGTTCAACTTTAGTAAGTCCCTTGCAATTTCTTTTTCTTGATTACCTTTTCATGTTTCTCTTGATTCTTGTGTTTGAAAGTCAAATTTTCTATTCAGCTCTGGTCATTTCACTGAGAAAGCTTGAAAGTCCTCTATTTTATTGAAAATCCATATTTTGCCTTGGAGCATGATACTCAGTTTTGCTGGGTAGGTGATTCTTGGTTTTAATCCTAGCTCCATTGAACTCCGAAATATCATATTCCAAGCCCTTCGATCTCTTAATGTAGAAGCTGCCAGATCTTGGGTTATTCTGATTGGGTTTCCACAATACTCAAATTGTTTGTTTCTGGCTGCTTGCAATATTTTCTCCTTGATCTGGGAGCTCTGGAATTTGGCGACAATATTCCTAGGAGATGTCTTTTTGGGATCTATTTGAGGAGGCAATCGGTGGATTCTTTCAATTTCTATTTTGCCCTCTGACTCTAGAATATTAAGGCAGTTCTCCTTGATAATTTCTTGAAAGATGATATCTAGGCTCTTTTTTTGATCATGGCTTTCAGGTAGTCCAATAATTTTTAAATTATCTCTCCTGGATCTATTTTCCAGGTCAGTGGTTTTTCCAATGAGATATTTCACATTGTCTTCCATTTTTTCATTCCTTTGGTTCTGTTTTATAATATCCTGATTTCTCATAAAGTCACTGGCTTCCACTTGCTCTAGTCTAATTTTTAAGGTAGTATTTTCTTCACGGGTCTTTTGGATCTCCTTTTCCATTTGGCTAATTCTGCCTTTCAAGGCATTCTTCTCCTCATTGGCTTTTTGGTGCTCTTTTGCCATTTGAGTTAGTCTATTTTTTAAGGTGTTGTTTTCTTCAGTGTATTTTTCAGTATTTTTGGGGTCTCCTTTTGCAAGTCATTGACTTGTTTTTCATGGTTTTCTTGCATCCTTCTCATTTCTCTTCCCAATTTTCCTCTACTTCTCTAACTTGCTTTTCCAAATCCTTTTTGAGCTCTTCCATGGTCTGAGACCAGTTCATGTTTTTCTTGGAGGCTTCTGTTGTAGGCTCTTTGACTTTGTTAACTTCCTCTGTATGTTTTGGTCTTCTTTGTCACCAAAGAAAGAATCCAAAGTCTGAGACTGCATCTGGGTGCATTTTCACTGCCTGGCCATATTCCCGGCCAACTAACTTGACCCTTGAGTTTTTCAGTGGGGTATGACTGCTTGTAGAGTTTAAAGAACTATGTTCCAAGCTTGCGGGGATGTGCCAGCTCTGCCACACCAGCACTCTTCCTTCCCCAAGAACCCCCAACCTGGACTGGACTTAGATCTTCAGCAGGCTCTGCACTCCTGCTCTGATCCTCCATTTAATTCTTCCCACCAGGTGGGCCTGGGGACTGAAGCAACTGCAGCTGTAGTTCTGTAGCTGCCCCATGGGCGGTAGCCAAACCAGGAACTCCTTCCACTCCCTCAGCTTTTCCCACTAACCTTCTCCACTGTCTTTGGTGTTTGTGGGTTGAGAAGTCTGGTAACTGCTGCAGCTCACTGATTCAGGGTGCTAGAGCTCCTGGTCTGGCTGGTCCGTGCCAGCCATGCTCTGCTCCCAGCTCCATGTGGGATAGACCTCACCCAGAGACCATCCAGGCTGTCCTGGGCTGGAGCCCTGCTTCCCTCTGCTGTTTTGTGAGTTCTGCAGTTCTATAATTGGTTCAGAGCCAATTTTTATAGGTTTTTGGAGGGACTCGGCGGGGAGCTCACGCTAGTCCCTGCTTTCCAGACACCATCTTGGCTCTGCCCCTAACTTCCAAAACTTAAACTCCAAACCAGCACCCTCCCTGAGCAGGGGAGAAATTCTCCATTTCTTCTAAATATGTACTTAGATGGGTCTGAGATCCAAACCACAACAGGTACTTTTGCAACTTCTACAGTTCAGAATGCCTACATCTTTTCCCTGCTACAGGATTTTTGTCCATTTCCCTGCCCCACTCCCATAGATCCTCCATTTTAGATCTTAATCAATGTATTAGGGAACTTCTAATGCTTTTAACATCTCTGGGAAATCAGGTAGCACTTGGGCTGTCTACAGGCTCTCATTAGAATTATATGATGGAGTCACCTTCTCTTCCAGTCTTCTATACCCTAGGGTTACTGTCCTATTCAACCCTTTAGAAAATACGCTTCTCCTTGAGGGAAGGAGCTATTTCTGTCCTGTTCTTGTATTTCTTTGTAACCTCAGCATTTAGCATGGTTCTTAAGATATATTAAGTGGATAAAGATGTTTTCTGTGTCACATGTGTGCCAAGACTTGCCTGGATGCTGATGCTCTCTGTTTCATACACACACACACACACACAGCAATCTCGTCACCTATGAGTTTGCTCTTTCCAATATAATTATGTTCTATGACTTGTCACATGACAATACTCAGAAAATACTGGTGTCAAAGAAACAGACTTTTGCAGCAGCAACTTAAATTCTTTGCCAAATTTCCCAAATGCCATTTGGCCTGATCTCCCCAGAAGGAAAAAGAAGAAAGGAAATCATTTGCAAAATCTTGCTTTCTCCTATTTTTCAAGGATAACATTGATGTTAAAAGTATTCTGAAGATGATTTTAAAGACATGAATAAGAAGGCATACGAGTAACTGTTTATGTCTTTTCAGTTCATGTTTTGGTAAAAAAAAAATACTATCCATGATCTTTTCCTTTAAAAAAATCTTTTCTTTGGAATATTTTTTAAAAGGTTCCCCAAGGTCCTTTAAAATTGCACTGCTTTTCACAAAAATTCCTTTTGCACCTGCCCTCAGGTTCCTTCTGTAGTGAAGTTTAATGGCCACTTATTTAAACGTTAAACTGGGTACTGAGGTAGTTGAGTCCAAATGTGACAGTTTCCACCATCACTGCCTACAGGGGGAAAAAACCACTATATAAATGATGAAGATCTATCCCATTTAGTGTCTGTTGCTCACATGCCTGCCTTCTGCCCACCTTTATCTACCAATGCTCCGGAATGATGCAGCACTGCTAAATCTTATGTCGAACACTCTTCACTCTTGTTTTCTCTTAGACTGTTTCATGAGGCTATACTGTTTAAAATCTTCAGCTTTTCTCTCTAATGTTCTTGCAACATAACACGATATGGCCTCCAGCTGCCATACTGACTGTTTGGCAAGGATATAAAATGTCTATTGTCTCAGGCAGTTTCTGAACTCATACAGAAGTCTTGCAAAGTCAGTATCTTGACTTTTGTCCCTTTCCTATTTTATTGGAGTCCCCAGCTTAAACAGTTCAGTATGGAGCTGCTGCGACTGCATTCGGTACCTTCTCCTCATCCTCATGTACAATAATCTTTGTCCCAACCAGTTTATTTCACTACATGCTCGCAGCTGATTCTGAAATGATTGTTGCCCTGGTAATTATCTTTTCCTGAGGTAAAGATATAGTCATTTTCATTTTTTATGATGATACTGGCTGTGTGCGATGAACAGTGCCTTCCGATTTTCTCTCTGAAGAGTTTCCATTAAGTACAAGCAAGATGATTTTTCATAGGCTTATAAGATCAGATTAATAAATGACAAGAATCAAAGATCATCTAGGCCAAGCCTCTCATTTTACACATGAGGAAAATGAAGTGAGAAAAGCTAACAAGCCCAAGAGAGCAAACAATGACCACTATTAAGACTGAGATCTTCTGAGCAATCCGACCTTCTTTACAAACAGTTCTTTGGATACCTTGAGATTCACCACATTTTTCAATATGGTTTTTATAATCCTTCACTATGCGCACCTTCACAATGAAGTCACCAAGTATCAAAGGTGGATGTTGACTTAGTTTGATGGATCTCACCAAATTGTTCACAGGATTTCTCTACTTCATCTTCTGCAGTTGATGTTGATGCCAAAATGGAAATTATCATCATGATAGATACTCCTTATAAGCAATGCAAGGCATGACCAGGTAAAATGAGCCTTCTTGTTGCCATGACATACCCAAAGTCAGTCAATCAATGAGTCAACATGCATTTATTAAATACTTATTATTTACCAGGTGCTATGCTAGGTTCAGGGGAAGGCACTAGCATTAAAGGTGATTGGGAAAGACTTCTTACAGAACATGGGATTCAGATGAGACTTGAAAGAAGCCAGAGAAGTTCTGAGTCAGAGTTGAGGAAGAAAGTTCCAGGGATGCGGGACAAGAAGTAAAAATGCCCAGACTTGAGAGATGGAGTGTCTAGCTGAGGAACGGCAAGGAGGCCAGTATCACTGGGTCACAGAATACATGGAAATCAAGGGGTATGAAGAAACGTAGGAAGGGACCAAATTATGGAGGGTTTTAAAAGCCAGAGGATTTTATCTTTCATCCTGGAGGTGAGAAGGAGACACTGGAGTTAACTGAATAGGGGAATGAAATGGTCAAACTTGCACTTTAGGAGATCACTTTGACAGCTGAATGGAGGATGAATTGGAGTGGGGAGAGATTTGAGACAGGGAGACCAACCATCAGGATATTACAATAGGCTGGGTATGAGGTAATGAGGACCTGCACCAGGGAGGTGGTGGCAGTGTCAGAGAAGAGAAGGGGACATACATGGGAGGAATCAAGGGTGACACCCTATTTGTAAACCCAGACGACTGGGAAAATGGTGACACCCTTGACAATAAAAAAAGAAGTTAGGAAGAGGAGAAGGTTTAGGGGGAAAAGATGTTAAGTTCAATTTTAGATATGTAAATTTAAGATGTCTACAAGACCTCCACTTTGAAATGTCCAACAGGCAGTTGGAGATGGTCAGGAGAGAGGTTAGCATGGTACAACAATGTAGAAATGATGGTCAAATCCATGGAACTTATTGAGATCAAATCTTGACTCAGACCCTTGCTTGCTTTGTAGTCCTAGGCAAGTCACTTAACCTCTCAAATCTTCAGTTTGTCAATCTGTAAAATGGAGATAAGAAAAGCACCCATCTCCTAAATTGTTGTGAGGATCAACTGAGAAAGAACCTAAAGTACTTTGGAAAGGAAATGGGATGGAAGACGATGAAATGTATAGATAGTATCATGGAAACAATGAACATGAACATGCACAGGCTTGGAGAGACAGTGGAGGATAGAAGGTCCTGGCACGCCATTGTCCATGAGATCCTGAAGAGTTACCATGACTGAACAGCCAAAAAAATTCCAAAACACTATAGGAATGCTATCATCCTTATTCTTATTAGCCAGGATGTCAGCATGAATATGGTTCAATTTTCCCTCTAATTTTATGTTATCTTGTTAGTAATTAGACTAACACACCACATTACAGGTACCAACAGTTAATCTTTGTAGACTACCTGAAAACTTTGTTCGTAATCCTTAATACTTTGTTCCCTTTTTTACTCCTCTGCCACTATCAAAGGGGGCCATAAATAACTGAAGACTATTTAAAATTTTTGCTCTTTCTACAGGTCAACATGACCTCTCCAAAAAATCACTTTCTGATGGCCAACCCTTTGGTTGGTCCCCAGAAAGAGGAAACTAACTGTCCCATCCCAATGTTGTCAGTCTTACAAATAGTTATTTGAAAACAAATAAACCTGCAAATCAGACACTTGAAGATATTAAAGCTTACTCCACATGACTGATAGACATTGAGTTTTTTTTTCTTTTCACCTTTTTTATTAAGATTTTTTATTTTTAGTTTACAGCACTGACCCTGAGTTTACTTCCACATGACCCTGAGTTCCAGATTTTCGTCCCCACCACCACCACCCTCCCCCCAAGATGGCATGGAATCTGATATATCTTCTACATATAACTTCACATTGAACTTATTTACACAATAGTCAAGTTGTAAAGAATTATTACCAATGGAATGAATCATGAGAAAGAAGAAACAAAACCAAAATAAACCAAAAATAAAAACAAAAGAGAGAAAAAAAACAAAAGGAAAAAAAAGGAGAGCAAACAGTTTGCCTCAATCTGCATTCAGTCTCCATAGTTCTTTCTCTGGATGTAGATATCTCTCTCCCTCATGAGTCCCTTGGAGTTGTCTTTGAACCTTGTATTGCTGAGAAGAGCTAAGTCTATCAAGGTTAGTCATCACAGAATCCATATATCTGTGGTTGTATACAATGTTCTCCTAGTTCTGCTTCGCTCACTCAGCATCATATCGTGTAGGTTTTTCCAGGTTATTATGAAGTCCGTATCATCCCCATTTCTTATAGCGCAATGGTATTCCATTACCTTCACATACCACAACTTGTTCAGCCATTCCCCAATTGATGGGCATCCCCTTGATTTCCAATTCTTTGCTACTACAAAAAGAGCCACTATAAATATGTTTGTACATATGGGTCCTTTTCCCACTTGTGTGATCTCTTTGGGATACCACCCTAGAAGTGGTTTTGCTGGGTCAAAGGGTATGCACATTTTTACAGCCCTTTGGGCTATAAATTGCTCTCCAGAATGCCTGGATCAGTTCACAACTCCAACAGCAATGTAACAGTGCTCCAATTTTCCCACATCTTCTCCAACATTTATCATTTTCCTGTTTTGTCATTTTAGCCAATCTGACGGGAGAGATGTGGTACCTAAGAGTTGTTTTGATTTGCATTTCTCTAATTGGTAGTGATTTCGAGCATTTTTTCATATGCCTATAGATATCTTTAGTTTCTTCTTCTGAAAACTGCCTGTTCATATCTTTTGCCCGTTTCTCAATTGGGGAATGACTTGTATTCCTATAAATTTGGCTCAGTTTCCTGTATATTTTAGAGATCAGACCTTTATCAGAGACACTAGTTGTAAAGATTTTCTCCCAATTTTCTGCTTCCCTCCTAATCTTTGTTGCATTGGCTTTTTATACAAAAACTTTTCAATTTAACATAATCAAAATTATCCATTTTGCATTTTGTAATGCTCGCTATCTCTTGTTGGGTCATGAATTCTTTGTTTTTCCATAAATCTGACGGGTAAACTATTCCTTGCTCTCCCAAATTGCTTATAGCATCAGCCTTTATTCCTAAATCATGAACCCATTTTGACTTTATTTTGGTATACGGTGTAAGATATTGGTCTATGCCCAGTCTCTGCCCCACCATTTTCCAATTTTCCCAGCAGTTTTTGTGAAATAGTGAATTCTTAGCCCAGAAGCTGGATTCTTTGGATTTATCAAAGAATAGATTGCTATAGTCATTGACTACTGCGTTTTGAGTACCTAACCTATCCCACTGATCCACAACTCTGTTTCTTAGCCAGTACCAGGTAGTTTAGACGACTGTTCCTTTATAGTACAGTTTAATATCTGATATGTCTAGGCCACCTTCCCTAGCATTTCTTTTCATTAATTCCCTAGATATTCTAGACCTCTTATTCTTCCAGATGAATTTTGTTATTATTCTATCCAGCTCTGTAAAATAAGAATTTTTTTGTAGTTCAGTGGTTATGGCACTGAATAAATAAATTAATTTAGGTAAAATTGTCATTTTTATTATATTAGCTCAGCCTAACCAGGAGCAACTGATATTTTTCCATTTATTTAGATCTAACTTTATTCGCGTGAAGAGTGTTTCGTAATTGTGTTCATATAGGCCCTGGGTTTGTCTTGGCAGATAGACTCCCAAATATTTTATAGCGTCTACAGTAACTTTAAATGCAGTTTCTCTTTCTATCTCTTGCTGTTGGGCTTTGTTAATAATGTATAGGAATGTGGAGGATTTATGTGGGTTTATTTTATATCCTACGACTTTGCTAAAGTTGTTTATTATTTCAAGTAGTTTTTTATTTGATTCTCTAAGTAAATCATCATATCATCAGCAAAAAGTGATAATTTAGTTTCTTCTTTGCCTATTCTAACTCCTTCAATTTCTTTTTCTTCTCTTATTGCTACAGCTAACATTTCTAGTACCAAATTAAATAATAGGGGTGATAATGGACTTCCTTGTTTCACCCCCGATCTTACTGGGAATGCATCTAGCTTATCCCCATTACAAATAATGCTTGTTGATGGTTTTAGGTAGATGCTGTTTATAATTTTAAGGAAGGCTCCATTTATTCCTATGCTTTCTAGTGTTTTTAATAGGAATGGGTGTTGTATTTTGTAGAAGGCTTTTCCTGCATCTATTGAGATGATCATATGGTTTCTGCTAGTTTTGTTGTTGATATGGTCAATTATGCTGATAGTTTTCCTAATATTGAAGTAGACTTGCATTCCTGGAATAAACCCTACCTGTTTGTAGTGTATTATTCTCATGATAAGTTGCTGCAATCTTTTTGCTAATATTTTATTTAAAATTTTTGCATCAATGTTCATTAGGGAAATTGGTCTATAATTTTCTCTGTTTTGACTCTTCCTGGTTTAGGTATTAATACCATATTTGTGCCATAAAAAGAATTTGGTAGGATTCCTTCTTCGCCTATTTTCCCAAATAGTCTATAAAGTATAGGAATTAACTGTTCTTTGAATATTTGATAAAATTCACATGTAAAACCATCTGGCCCTGGAGATTTTTTCCTATGGAGTTCATTGATGGCATTCTCAATTTCTTTTTCTGAGATGGGGTTATTAAGGTATTTTACTTCCTCTTCTGTTAACCTGGGCAATTTATGTTTTTTGTAGATATTCATCCATATTCCTAAGTCAAATTTATAGGCATACAATTGGACAAAATAATTCCTACTTATTGTTTTAATTTCCTCTTCATTGGAGGTGAATTCACCCTTTTCATTTTTAATACTAGTGATTTGATTTTCTTCTTTCTTTTTTTAATCAAATTGACCAAAGGTTTTTCAATTTTATTGGGTTGTTTTTTTTTTTCGTAAAACCAGCTCTTGGTTTTATTTATTAATTTAATAGTTTTCTTGATTTCAATTTTATTAATCTCTCCTTTGTTTTCAGTATTTCTAATTTGGTATTTAATTGGGGATTTTCAATTTGTTCTTTTTCTAGCTTTTTCAGTTGCATGCCCAATTCATTGATCTCCTTTTTCTCTATTTTATTCATGTAAGCATTTAGAGATATAAAACTTCCCCTAAGAACTGCTTTTGCTGCATCCCATAAGTTTTGGTATGTTGTTTCATTATTGTCATTCTCTTGAATGAAGTTATTGTTTCTCTGATTTGTTCTTTGGCCCACTCATTCTTTAGAATTAGATTATTTAGTTTCCAATTAATTTTTAGCTCATTTTTCCATGGTTCCTTTTTACAAATAATTTTTATTGCATCATGACACTGAGTTTTTAAAAAAGAAATAACTACAAACTTTGAAAAGAAAATTAGTGGGAGAGGGAGACCAAAAAGGAAACAAATAATATGGAAAGTATAAAACAAAAGTTCATGTAAAGTAGTATACTAATTTGAGGCACCTTCTGACTTTACAGATAAGAAATCTAAGGATCACAGATGTTTAAATGACTTTCTCTAAGTTACACAACAACCAACTAGCAAAACTGGAACTTAAATTCTAGTCTTCTTCCTCCAAGGCCAATGTCTCTCCCACTGCACCAATTTTCTATTTCTAGGATAATTTAGGTTTACCAGTGTAGAAACAGGTGGTGAAAACCAGTTCCTTGAAGTCTTTTTCCAACTCTTTGATTTTTCTTTTGGTTCACAATGGCGATTCAAATTCAGGGTCAGTTAGAGGAAGCACAGTAGTGACAAAGTAAGAAGTTAGGGAACTCATAGTCTAGCATGCTCCAACCATGACATCATCCCTTCCCTATATATACCAGGTTTGAATCTTGCGATTCATACCTTCCCCACCACAGAAATAACATACGTTACTAATACTGTTGTGAAAAGAAACTCTCTGTTTGGGTCTTGCCCAGAAAGAGAAAATGTATAGTTTATTGTAGCACCAAAGACAAAAGTTCATTGAATGTAGCCTGGTACCAAGTTCAAACCAAGCTAGCTGTTTTTATAGAAGCATTTCATAATAGCGGAAAAACAGCCCTGATAGGTACACATTATTAAATGGAGATAGGCCAGCATCTATTGTTGCCACATCATAGGGAAATGAGGCTAGAGATAAGGAGATGGGATGGAAGTGGATGCGGCTACTTGCTAAGGTACTACAAAAGAAAATGGACTGAGATCAAAGTACATGACTCCTTTCCCTACAGACTGCCTGGCACGTAATGGAAGACCAGCAAAACTGAAAACAGTGGGGTCACTGGGACTGATTCAGAGCAAATGTCAATACTTTGCAAATTAGGCTCAAGTTTGTGATAAACAACTGTATGTATCTTAAGTTATATCTAAGCCACTTCTAACTTGAAGAGAGAGATATCCAAACTGTCAGAGTCTCTCCCCACCCCAACCCCTCTGATGGGAGTCCTGTTCCAAGACAATTTCAGGTAACATACGAAAAAGCTAACTCAAAGTGGATTTAGGTTAATATTCAAGAACAGTTGAGTAACCAAGTGGCTAGAATTATCTCTTCCCTCATAAAACCAAGAAAGCCCCTTTCCTTCACCAATATCTTAATCCTTTCTCAAGGGAGGAAGGTCAGTCGCTTCATGTGGAGAAGCAGAGAAGAGTTAAGTTTGGTTATCACCTTCATTCTGTTTCCCTTTTTGCTCTCCACCTATCATCCATCTTTCCAAAAGGACTTTTTAAGGCAGAGCAAAAGCATTTCTTAGTATCTCTAGAGAAACTAAAAGGTTTGGTTTTTTTTTTAGTGGGAATCTAGCTTGCACTGCCTCAGCCTCCTGTCATCTCTGCAAAAACAGGTTTTGTTTACACATAAACCCTCGGCAAAGAAAAGTTGTTGAACTTGGTCCCTTTGACCACAAACAGGTAAGTGCTGTGACTCAGATATTAATCAAGAAGGCTAAGCTATTCTATCACCATCAATTCACAATTAATGAGCATGCATAACTAGAGCCGTCCTATCTGCAGCTGAGGAGCACTGTGTACCTACAATGATCCCCTCCTCTTAAAATCCAGGTCATGAAACTCAGTCAGGTTCAAACAGCAGGACAATGGCATGCACTCCCCACCCCTACCCTCCAATTATATACAGCAGCAGAGAGATTTATTTAAGAGTCAGGGGACAATATGAGTCAATTTACAATTACAGGAGAATGTTCTTTTTTTAAAAAAAATGTGTGCATATGTGTGTGGGTGTTTATCATTTACATATAATTTTATACGTATACTGTATATACATGTGTACATGTATATATATATACACATATATGCATATAAACATACAAATATACACACACTGTGGGACCTCTCTCTACTTGAATTAATTTGACCAGAAGAGAAATGGAGACTATTTTTTGAGCCCATGTTTAAAGAAAAATTTTGCTTAGGGCTTCACCCTAATGAATGAGGCAAGCTCAGGAACATGAAGCAAAAGGGAGTTTATTATAACATATAAGGAACATGCCAGGTCTCAAATTAAAACCATATGTAATAAGAAAAGATAATCCTGATAGGTCCACATTTCTAAAAGGGGATGGGCTAGGCTTATCTCAGAGATGAGTTTACAATCCCGGTAGATGCAGATTTCTAAAAAGCATATGGGGCTGCCCTTTCCAATGGAAACAATTTGTTGTTGCTGTTCAGTTGTGGTCGACAAAGATACCGGAGTGGTTTACCACTTCCTTCTCAAGCTCATTTTACAGATGAGGAAACTGAGGCAAGCAGGGTTAAGTGATTTGCCCAGAGTCACACAGCTAATAAGTGTATGAGGTTGAATTTGAACTCAGGTCTTCCTGATTCCAGGATCAGCACTCTACCCACTGAGCCACCTAGCTACCCCACTCTTCCCTTTGCTTGGGTTGGTATAAACTGTGGCCATCCTACAAGAGGGCTGACTGACATAGCACTAAGAAAGAGGGAGGGGAAAATCACAGTTCACCTGGCTTAACTTGGTGGTAGTGGCTAGATTCTACACATCCACTGTTAGGACTTTCCACTAAAGTGCTCTAATATGAAGCAAACCTAGAGAGAAAGCTCTTGCAGAACTCTAATTCAATTCAATAAATGCCTGTTAAACATCCACTTACATGGAAAGCAAAAGAGTCTGGGTTAGAGGCCGGCTAAAGAACCCAGGCACCTATGCATACATACACATACACATATGCATACAAACATATACAAATATACACACACTCCCTACCTGTACCACCACAGGCAAGTCATTTAACCACTTAGTTCCTGCCAAAGCAAAGCTTTAAGATTATTAGTAGCTGAACAGCGGTCAATCTGCACCAGAAGAGGAAGTTTTCTCACTAGGGTGAAACAAAACAACAACAAAAGAAATACACATAATCACTCGAAGAGTTTGGCTAAATACCCACATGGGAAAAATTTAGTTGACAGGCTATAGGTCACCAAGATGGTGCAGTGGGTAGAGCTCTAGACCTGGAGTCAGAAAGATTCATCTTTCCAAGTTCAAATCTGGCCTCAGACACTTACTAGCTGTGTGATCCTGGGGAAGTTATCTAACCCTGTTCACCCCAGTTTCCTCATCTGTAAAATGAGCTGGAGAAGGTAAAGGCAAACCATTCCAGTATCTTTGCCAAAAAGACCGCAAATGGGGTCACAAAGAGTCAGACCCAACTAAACAATTACAACCACCACAATAAGGCTTTAAGACAATATTTCACTGGATCTTCACAACAACTGTAGGATGTAGACAGCATAGGTATTACTACAATTTCTACTCACAGGTTCGAACCCAGACTCATGATGAAAATCCACCTTGACAGAAAGAACAGATGGAGTCTGAATGTAAGTTAAAGCACACTATTTTTCACTTTATTTTATTCATTTTTTTTCTTGGTCTGTGTTTTCTTTCACAACATGAATGATATGCAAACATGTTTTGCATAATTGCGCATATATAATCCACATAAAATTGATTGCCTTCCCAATGGGGGGGGGAAGTGAGGAAGGGAGAGAATTTGAAATTCTAAATTTTTAAAAATGAATGTTAAAATTGTTTTTACATGTAATTGGGAATAAGAAATAAAATATTAAAAAAAGAAAACAGGCTCAAAGTGATTTAGTAATTTTCTCATAGTCACAAGGCTAATAAGTACCAGAGACAAGATTGAAACTCCAGTCTTCCAAACTCTAAATGGAAACACTCTATCCACCTGGCCAAGGTATGGATTTATCATGAGACTATCAATCTAGCTAAGTTAAGAAAGGCTCATTACAATGGTCTCACCTCTAGGTGATAAACATTTTTTCCCCTCAAAAAAACCCCATCTACTAAGGCATAGTGGTACTGCTACTGATATTGGCAGAGCAGGAGTTCTCGACCTTTTTCTGTGTTGTGGACATCTTTGGCAGGCTAGTGAAGTGTATGGACCCTTTCTCTGAATCATTTTATTTTAATGCACCAAATCAAACATACTATAAAAGGAAAACCAAAGGAAACCAAAGGTTCATAAAAATAGATACTTTTTCCCCACTGAAACTCATAGACCCCTGGAAATCTATCCACAGAGCTCTTCTGGGTCCATGAATAACAGGTAAGGAACCTCTGCAAAAGAGTAAGGAGTCACACTGATGAAATCACAAATCTTTTGAAACACTGAAGCCAAGGATCAGCACCGGGCTTGTGACATCACTGGTGCAGGGACCTCTTTGTTAAGAACTGGAAGGACAGATAATCCCCCTACCAAAGCAAGTCAGCATCTTCTCTGCAACTCATGGTCTTGGAGAAACACTTTCAAACATTTTGGTTTCAGGAAACTTTTACACTCTTAAAAACTGAGGACCCAATAAAATAACTTTTAAATGGGTTGTGTTACATTTTATCAATATTTACTGTAATACAAATAATTTTTTTACTTCTTTACTATTATAAGCAATTTTTGTTACTAACAGTTTGTTATCACAGTACTGGAACATATTAGTATTATCATGAAAATACTTTTTTTTAATGCAATTTATTTATTTAACATATTTGGTTTTCAACATTGATTTTCACAACAGTTTTAATTACAAATTTTCTCCCCATTTCTGCCCTCCCCCCCCACTCCAAGATGGCTTATATTCTGGTTGCCCTGTTCCCCAGTCAGCCCTCCCCTCTATCACCCCCCTCCCCTCTCATCCCCTTTTCCCTTCCTTTCTTGTAGGGCAAGATAAATTTCTATGCCCCATTGCCTGTGTATCTTATTTTTTAGTTGCATACAAAAACTTTTTTTGTTTTTGAACATCTGATTTTAAAACTTTGAGTTCCAAATTCCCTTCCCTCTTCCCTTCCCACCCACCCTCCCTAAGAAGTTGAGCAATTCAACCTAGGCCACACATGTATTATTATGTATAACCCTTCCACAATACTCATGTTGTGAAAGGCTAACTACATTTTGCTCCTTCCCAACCCATCCCGCTTTATTGAATTTTCTCTCTTGACCCTGTCCCCTTTCCAAAGTGTTTGTTTTGATTACCTCCACCCCCATCTGCCCTCCACTCCACCATCCCCCCGCCTTTTATTTTTTTTTTATCTTCCTCCCTCTTCTTTCCTGTGGGGTAAGATACCCAACTGAGTATGTATGGTATTCCCCCTCAGGCCAAATCTGATGAGAGCAAGGTTCACTCATTCCCCCCTCACCTGCCCTCTCCCCTCCTCCCATAGAACTGCTTCCTCTTGCCACCTTTATGTGAGATAATCCACCCCATTCTATCTCTCCCTATCTCCCTCTCTCAGTATGTTACTCTCTCATCCCTTAATTTCATTTTATTTCTTTTAGCTATCTTCCCTTCATCCTCAACTCACCCTGTGTCTGCTCTCTCTCTTTTACATATATATATATGCACATACATACACATACATACATATACACATAGATACATACATACATACACATTCACTTATATATATACATAAACATATATATGCATATACATATATATATATATATATATATATATATATGCATATTCCCTTCAACTACCCTAATACTGAGGTCTCATGAATCATACTCATCATCTTTCCATGTAGGAATGTAAACAAAACAGTTCAACTTTAGTAAGTCCCTTGCAATTTCCGTTTCTTGATTACCTTTTCATGCTTCTCTTGATTCTTGTGTTTGAAAGTCAAATTTTCTATTCAGTTCTGGTCTTTTCACTGAGAAAGCTTGAAAGTCCTCTATTTTATTGAAACTCCATATTTTGCCTTGGAACATGATACTCACTTTTGCTGGGTAGGTGATTCTAGGTTTTAATCCTAGCTCCATTGACCTCCGGAATATCCCATTCCAAGCCCTTCGATCTCTTAATGTAGAAGCTGCCAGATCTTGGGTTATTCTGATTGGGTTTCCACAATACTCAAATTGTTTCTTTCTGGCTGCTTGCAGTATTTTCTCCTTGATCTGGGAGCTCTGGAATTTGGCAACAATATTCCTAGGAGATTTCTTTTTGGGATCTATTTGAGGAGGCGATCATTGGATTCTTTCAATTTCTATTTTGCCCTGTGGCTCTAGAATATCAGGGCAGTTCTCCTTGATAATTTCCTGAAAGATGGTATCTAGGCTCTTTTTTTGATCATGGCTTTCAGGTAGTCCAATAATTTTTAAATTATCTCTCCTGGATCTATTTTCCAGGTCAGTGGTTTTTCCAAGGAGATATTTCACATTGTCTTCCATTTTTTCATTCCTCTGGTTCTGTTTTATAATATCCTGATTTCTCATAAAGTCACTAGCTTCCACTTGCTCCAATCTAATTTTTAAAGTAGTATTTTCTTCAGTGGTCTTTTGGACCTCCTTTTCCATTTGGCTAATTCTGCCTTTCAAGGCATTCTTCTCCTCGTTGGCTTTTTGGTGCTCTTTTGCCATTTGAGTTAGTCTATTTTTTAAGGTGTTGTTTTCTTCAGTGTATTTTTCAGTATTTTTTGGGGTCTCCTTTAGCAAGTCATTGACTTGTTTTTCATGGTTTTCTCGCATCCTTCTTATTTCTCTTCCCAATTTTTCCTCTACTTCTCTAACTTGCTTTTCCAAATCCTTTTTGAGTTCTTCTATGGCCTGGGGCCAGTTCATATTTTTCTTCGAGGCTTTGGTTGTAGGCTCTATGACTTTGTTGTCTTCTTTAGGCTGTATGTTTTGGTCTTCTTTGTCACCAAAGAAAGAATCCAAAGTCTGAGACTGAATCTGGGCGCGTTTTCGCTGCCTGGCCATATTCCCAACCAACTAACTTGACTCTTGAGTTTTTCAGTGGAGTATGACTGCTTGTAGATTACAGAGTTCTATGTTCTACGTTTGGGGGGGAGGTGCCAGCTCTGTCAGAGCCGCACTCCTCCTTCCCCAAGGACCCCCAGTCCAGGCTGGGCTCAGATCTTCGGCAGGCTGTGCACCCCTGCTGTGATCCGCCACTTAATTCCTCCCACCAGGTGGGCCTGGAGCCGGAAGTAACAACAGCTGTAGCTGCCCCACCTCCGCTGCCCCCGGGGCTGGAAGCCGAACCGCAAACTCCTTCCACTCCCTGCAGCTTTTCCCACTAACCTTCTCCGCAGTCTTTGGTGTTTGTGGGTCGAGGGGTCTGGTAACTGCCGCAGCTCACATATTCAGGGCGCTAGGGCCCCCTCCGCCCGGCTTCTGGTCTGGATCGTCCACGCCGCTCAGGCTGGGCTCTGCTCCACTCCGTTCCCAGCTCCCAGCTCCCAGCTCCGTGTGGAATAGAGCTCACCCAGAGACCATCCGGGCTGTCCTGGGCTGGAGCCCTGCTTCCCTCTGCTGTTCTGTGGGTTCTGCCATTCTAGAATTGGTTCAGAGCCATTTTTATAGGTTTTTGGAGAGACTCGGGTACGGAGCTCACTGTAGTCCGTGCTTACCAGCCGCCATCTTGGCTCCGCCCCCCTCATCATGAAAATACTTTGGACCACAAAAACCCCTGAAAGGGTCTCCAGGAGTTCCCAAACCATACTGAGAACAGTTGCCTTAGGAGAGGTGTCAAACTTGAGGGCAGTTAAATAGCTTGAAAAACTGCCTTAACAGTGGCCCAAGTCAGATTAAAATGTAATTTGGCAACATTTTACAAAGCATAACAAATAAAAATACAACACAACATAGATAGTGTTAATTTGTGGTCTTCTAAGTCAATATGCAGCCATATCACTTGCAGAGCCCTTGTGTTTTTAACACACATTTAACTAAGGAGATTTGTTAAATTGAGTTAGACCTAGCTCCTTATCCACCATTGTCCAAAAGAGCTGAGAAAGGACCTCAGGCAGACAGTATTGTCTCCTTGCTCAGATTGTGCAGCCAAAAGCAACACTATTTGCAATACAAGATGAAATTTACTAGGGATAAATGTCAAGTGCTAAGAAACATCTAGTCTAAAAATAATGAGGTTCACACTGGAATGTATCACCACGATGGCAACAGAATGTAAAACCATCTGAAGAACTGTTACTCAGGTCAGGAATGTTTGTGCTTGGAGACAGAACAGCACCTTTTAAATATCTGAAGGGTTGCCTTCAAATAAGGAATAAAAACAGATTCTTTTTTTGTTTCTAGAAATCAGAACCAGGTGCAATAAGAAGTTGAAGAGAGACAGATCTAAACTAATTATAACCGTGATTTTCCTAAAGTGTAGCTCTGACTGTATCACTCCCCTACTCAATAAAGCTCCAATGCTCCCTATTGCCTTTAGAGTCAAACACAAGCCTCTCTCTTTAACTTTTAAAATCCTTAACAATCTGCTCCCTATCTACTTTACCTACTATTGCTGGACATGACTTCCCTTTTCACACTCTATGGTCCAGCCAAACTGTTCCTCACGCATGATAATGCATTTCCTGTCTCTGTGACTTTGCACTGCTTGGTCTCCCATGCGTAGAAAGCATTCACATCTCACCTTTGCCTTTTAGAATCCTTCTTTTCCTCCAAAACTCTACTCAAGCTGCACCTTCTCCATCATGTCTTTCCTGATACCCCTTAGCTGCTAATTACCACCATCCCTCAAATAATTTACTTTGATTTACTATGCATACATTTGGATTTGTTATGCACACATGCACATATATACATATACATACACATTTATGTATATATTTATATATTCTTTATACCTTAACATACACATTTACATACAATATATAATATATATTTATACATATACACATTTATACTTATGTATATGTATAAAGTATACTAAAAGTGTGTATATATTTTATATATATATTTTTGTATACTTTATATACACACATATATTTATATATATACTTTACACACACACATATACATATTTATATATGCTTATTTTTATTTATATTGTTTTCCCCAATAGAATATAAGCTTCTTGAGGGCAAGGACAGGTTACTGTTGCTTTTGCAGGCCCAGGTCATAGCACTATCATGCCTGGCAAAGAGTAGGCACTTAATAGGTGTATATTGATTGTGTGTGTGTGTGTGTGTGTGTGTGTGTGTGTGTGTGTGTGTGTGTGATAATGTGAACATTTTTACTCCAGGGACAAGAGGGAGCCACTGAAGATTTTTGAGTTGAGGAGTGGTATGGGCTTTAGGAAGTTTATCTTAGCAGGTGACTAGAGACCATCTAGTCCAACTCCTTCATCTTTCATTTGAGGAAACTGAGACCTAGAAAAATTAAATGATCTGCCAAAGGTCACACTAAGAGTAAGTGCCAGAGCCAGAATTTGGACCTAGATCTTCTGGCTCCAACTCCAACACTCTTTTCAATGTATCGTATTGCCTGGCTCATTCTGAGAAAATTTCACAGCAAATCTCCATTAGAGTTCTATCGCTGGGGTGCAAACTGTGGTATTGCCCTACAGGTAAAGCTGATATGCTGTCTGACTTTCTGTTACTACAGGGACTGAACTTACCCATAGCCCAAGATGGATCCATTTTATGTAGTACATGACTAAAGTTCAAACTCCTCAACTTACAACTTAAGGCCCTAACATAAATATACAGTTTTAATTCCACTCCAACCCTACCCTGCCCCAATACTACTATATGAAATCCTATACTCCAGCTATAATGGCCTCCTTGAATGTGGGATGTTTTCCCCTCCTCCCTTCTGTCCATCTGAATCCTACTCTTCCTTCAAGATCTGTTTCTTCCCTGAAACTTTCCTTGACCTCCTCAGTCAACAGCGATCTCTCTTTCTTACCTCTTATACCACTTATTATCCATACCATTTATTTAGTACTAATACTGAAATGACTGGACAACAAATAATACTTTGCATGATTAGTCATAGCCTCCTGTGCAAATATTTTCTCTACCCAATGAAGACAAATATATAGCCATGATCCCTGGGACACTACCCTAGGGACCAACCCATATGATTGTTGGCTGTGTGCAGACTAGCTCACTATACCTTGGATTGCCCAAGATACCAGACTATGTTTCAGGTTCATATCCCAAGTAGGCATCTTCTCAGATGAACTTACCATCAGCCTGCTGCCATATTTCCCCCTCCTTGCCCACTGTTATACCTCCCCAGAAATAAAACACCCCTTCTGGTCATCGCTCCCCTCTCACCCCTCCATGTACTGTCTTCCCTATAAGAACAGAAGCTCCTTGAAGGCAAGGATTCTCTGTTTTTTAAAATGTGTCTATCTCCAGCACTCAGCATAGTGCCTGTTACATAGTATGCACTTAATAGATACTTTCTTTCATTGTCATATGAAGAATTAGTCTTTAGAACACTTTAAGAAACAAGGGGCTACACATAATTTGGTTTGTTTTTGTTTTTCAATCTTGAACTTAACAAGTGTAAATAAAATAAACATTTCCACACCTATTGTAGAACAGAAGGAGGGGCTTATATAGGACACTTCAAACTCCATCATGTACAGCTTGCTTTTTTCTCTTTAAGTACAGAATGAATTTCAGTGCACGTAATCTGTAGACCTCCTTGTTGAAAAGGTTGTTTGCAGTGTCTTTTTCTTTGTATTTTATTTTCATTGTTCATGAAATACGAAAGATATCCCTTTATTTTAATATATATTCCTTGACCTTTTCTTTTTAAAGGAAAACAATCAGCTTATGGAGATGCCTTTTTGTAGAGGCCGCCTCCCAAACTATTGTGTAGGACAGAAGCATGCTTGACTGCTCTGAAATAGTCCCGAATACATGACACATTGTCAGTATTTCTTAACCCGCTCTCACTCCCATATCAATCAGTTGCCAAGTCATTTCTACCTTCATAACAACTCTCATAAACGTCTCTCTTCTTCTCTCCTCTGGCACTGCCACCACCCTGGAGTGGGGCAGGTCTTCTTCCCCACATGCCAGGGCTATAGCAACAGCCTCAAGTCTCTCCCAACTACAATCCATCCTCCACTGAGTTGTAAAAGTAACTCTGCCTAAAGCATAAGTTCCACCATGTTAGCCCCCTACTCAATTGACTCCAGTGGTTCCCGATCACCTCTAGGATTAAACATAAAATCCTCTGTTTGGCTTTTAAAGCCTTTTCATCACCTAGTCCCTTCCTGTCTTTCCAGTCTTCTCACACCTGACTCTCCTCCACTTTCTCTGGGATCCAACGACATGGGCTGCCTGTTCTTCCCACAAGACACTTCATCTTCTGACTCAGGACAATTTCATTGGCTGTCCCCTATGAGTGAAACACTCTCTCACTCTCACGCTCTCTCGCTCTCACACACACACTCTCTCTCTCTCTCTCCATCTCTAAAACCCATAGCATTTTACGAAGGAGATCCACAGGGATTAACAGACAATCAACAAACTAATGTCTGATTACAATTTTTTCTTGTTGGAGTCAATAAGCACCTAGGCATTATTTTACCAATCTCTTTGAGTAAATAACTTTTTGTATCTTGTCATATTTTCCATTATGCTTTATTTTATAATAATCGTGTATTATATTATATTTTTATTAATTGTATATTATGTTATATATTATATGTATTTTTCCATTACATGAACATAGCATAATGTATTATCATACTCTGTCAGAAATTTTCTGTTATTTTGCTATTATAAATAAAAAAGCTATTGATATATTTTTTAATAAGAGCATTGTGGCTTTTTTCAAATTTCAACTAACATGCCACCTTCTATAACAAGTCTTTCCTAGTCTTCTTTAACCTTAGTACCTTCCTTCTGAGATTATTTTCAGTTTATCCTGTATATAACCTTGTTTGTGGATATATGTATGTATATGTACACATGTATGTCTGTGTGTGTTTGTGTGTATATATGTGTGTATATGTATACACACATATAGAGAGATAGAAATAGAGAGATGAGAGAGAGGCTTGTTTTTGTGCTGTTTCCTCCATTACACTTGAAAATCCTTTGAAAACTGAGATTTTAAAAAAATTTCCTTGCACATGGTAAGCACTTAAGAAATGTTTGATCACATGACTCAATCCCCACCCTCCCATTTCTAATCAGATTTAAATGGAATTTTGCTTCTTTTTGAAAATTTCATCTCAAGGAAGGTCCTTGTTTCTAGCCTTGTAACTTTGGATGAGTAACTTAGTCTGTCTCCCCTCTTAGAAAAGGAAGGGTTTGGACCAGCTTTCTACAGTCTTTTCCTGCTTTAAATCTCTAAGATTCTCTGATTGAAGTAACTGGGGATCTCTTCTACAATCTCCCTAACAAGTAAGTATTCCTCTAGCGTCTGCTTCAAAAACTTCGGTAAGGGGGAATTGACTGCACTATTATTTTGGGGAGCTCGACTTATTACAAATGTTTTCCTTGTATCACGCCTAAGTCTGCTTCTCTTCAATCTCCACACATTACTCCCAGTTCTGTGCTCTGATGTTCAACAGAGTAAATCTTGTCCCAATTCCAGATGAACCCTCTTTAAGTACTTGAAGATATAACATGTCTCTACTAACCTTTCCCTTCACCCAACTAAGTGACCAGTCCTCTCAGGATCCTAATTACAATCTTCTGATTATATTTTACCTTTTCCATGTATTCCCTAAAATCTGGCATCCAAAACTAAATAAGGATACCAGATAGGAACTGAATGGGGCTAAATATGATGTAATTACTATCTCCCTCATTCTGATAGTATGCCTCTCTTAATGGAGCTTAGGATATCATTAGGTTTTTTTTTGGCTAATGTTTGTCATTGACTTCTACTATGCTTAAAATCTGCCAAAATCCCCAAATCTTTCTCAATTCATATTATTATGGCATTTGGCACATATTTTTAATATATGCCCTGCTATTATGTGCATCAATACGTCATTGACCTATGATTTTGTCAGTTTGGGTGCTCCTTCCACTAATAGAGATCCCAGTCTGCCTACAGAATGATGTCCAAGACTTGGACAAGGTACATGGCTTGTCAATGGCCACACAACTAAGTAATATCAGATCCAGGATTTGAACCCAGGTCTTCCTTACTCCAGGTTCAATTTGATTGAATTTGCCAACCATTTATAAAGCATTCACTATATGACATGCACTATTCTGTGACAAAACCAAAATGGCTCCTGTCTTCAAGAAGCTTACATTCTACAGGAAAAATAACGCAAGTACAGAATAATTAAATACAAAATAAATACAAAGGGTGAAGTCACTGGTATAGATGGGTTGTCAAACCACTAGCACAGGAGTCTATTCATTGCTCCAGACTTGGTAATTCCTACTGGTGCCTGCAGATATTGACATTGAATTTAGAGAAAAAATTCCTAGCCAAGCCAGAAAGCCAGAGACCACTAGGGCATAATTTCCTGAGCACTTAATTAGTCAACAAGTATCTATTAAGCACTTGCTTTGTGCCAGTCTTTGCATTAGGCACTGGGACAAAAATTAAACAATCCCTGTCCTTAAAGCATTCCATTCTATCTTGAGAAACAACATGTAACCATATAAGTACATTCACTACTACCACGTCACACCATTGGCTATTGACATGACTGAGGTTCTTCTTTACTTTGAAGCAAAAAATATTGACCTGTACTGTTAAATACTGCATTTGGGAATCTAATTCATAAAATATAAGAGTGAAATGTGATCAGAACCCACTAGACAACAGTCCACTACTTCACATCGTCTTTCTCCTTACTATTTATTACTATCAGCCTCCTGAGAAAGAATTGATGTAGTCTCAATACAGACTGAAGTATACTATTTTGCACTTTCTTTTTTTATTCTAGTTTTCTTCCATAAAATGACTAATATGGAAATATGTTTTGCACAATTGCGTGTATATCAGCTTGTTTACTGTCTCAGGGAGGGGGGAGAAGAAAGAGGGAGGCAGAGATCTGAGAATTCAAAATTATATAAAAAGAGAATATTAAATTTTTTCATGTAATTGGGGGGAAGATAAAATATAATTTTAATAAGCTTATTTATTTTTAGTTTTTAACATTCACTTCCATAAGTTTTAAATTTTCTCCCCCTCCTTTCCTCCCCAAGATAGTATGCAATCCAATATAGGTTCTACATACACATTCCTATCAAATATATTTTCACATTAGTAATGTATAGAAGAAGTAGAATGAATAGGAGTAACCATTAGAAAGAAAAACATAAAATAAAACAAAAAAAAAGAAAATAGTCTGCTTAGATCTGCATTCAGACTCCATATTTCTTTTTCTAGATTTGGATGGCACTTTCCATCATGAGCCTTTTGGAATTGTTTTAGGTCCTTGCTGAGAAGAGGTTTCAGGTGCTTGCATTGCTGAGAAGAGCTAAGTTTATCAAAGTCAGTCATCGCACACGGTGGCTGTTACTGTGTACAATGTTCTCCTGGTTCTGCTCACTTCACCAAGCATCAGTTCATATAAGTCTTTCCAGGTTTTTCTGAAGTTTGCCTGTTCATCATTTCTTATAGCACAACAGTGTTCCATTACATTTATATACCACAACTTGTTCAGGCATTCCCTAATTGATGGGCATCCCCTCAATTTCCAGTTTTTGACCACCACAAAAAAGAGCTGCTCTAAATATCTTCGTACATGTAGGTCCTTTTCCCATTTTTATGATCTCTTCGGGATACAGCCCTAGAAGTGGTACTGCTGGATCAAAGGGTAGGCACGTTTTTATAGCCCTTTTGGCGTAGCTCAAAATTGCTCTCCAGAATGGTTGGATCAGGTGACAGCTCCACCAACAATAAATTAGCGTTCCAATTTTCCCACATCTTCTCCAACATTTATGATTTTCCTGTTTTGTCATGTTAGCCAATCCGACAGGACAGATGTGATAACTGAGAGTTGTTTTGATTTGCATTTCTCTAATTGGTAGTGATTTAGAGCATTTTTTCATATGCCTATAGATAGCTTTAATTTCTTCCTCTGAAAACTTCCTGTTCATATCCTTTGACCACTTCTCAATTGGGGAATGACTTGTATTCTTGTAAATTTGACTCAGTTCTCTATATATTTTAGAAATGAGGCCTTTATCAGAGACATTAATTGTAAAAATTCTTTCCCAGTTTTCTGCTTCCCTCCTAATCTTGGTTGCATTGACTTTGTGTGAAAATTTTTCAACCTAATGTAATCAAAATTGTCCATTTTGCAGTTTATAATGTTCTCTATCTCTTGTATGGTCATAAATTCCTCCAGTCTCCATAAATCTGACAGACAAACTATTCCTTGCTCCTCTAGTTTGTTTATAGTATCCACCTTTATATCTAAATCGTGTACCCATTTGGACTTTATTTTGGTATACAGTGTCAGATGTTGGTCTATGCCCAGGTTCTGCCATACTATTTTCCAGTTTTCCCAGCAGTTTTTGTCAAATAGTGAGTTCTTATCCCAGAAGCTGGAGTCTTTGGGTCTATGAAGCAGTGGATTACTATAATCATTGACTACTGTGTCTTGTGTACCTAACCTAGACCACTGATCTACCCCTCTATTTCTTCGCCAGTACCAAGTAGTTTCGATGACTCCTGCTTGGAAAATAAAATATTATTTAAAATAAAAACAATAATGGTCTCAGAGTCAGGTAAACCTCTATTCAAGTCTCAACTCTGACACATACCAGTTGTGTGACTCTGGGCAAATGGCTTCTCAGGGCTCTAGGCAACTCTCTAAGAATTTAAGATGGAGAGAAGGTGCTGACCTGCAGTAAAATCACAGATCCAGTCCCTAATAATAATAACAACACAAAATAATAACTGTGACCTGACCCCAAATGATCTCACTGCTATTTTATGTTCAAGTTCACCATATAACATACCTGTCCCTCATTCTTCCACTACTGCATTCTTAGGTTTTCCATTTAGTTCTGTATCAATAATAGTAATTGAAATTTTCATAGTGCTTTAAAGTTTGTAAAGACCTTCACATAAGTGATCACATTTGAGACTCATGATAACTTTATGAGGTAGACACCACAGTTTTTTTTTCAATTTTAATTATTTACTTACTTGATTTTTTTTAAAACAGATGAGGAAAAAAAGCCTTTGGTTTCCTAACTAATATGCGACTGAGGTCTTCCCTAAATTCAGCACTCTAGCCACTAAACCATGTTGCCTCACAATTCAGAATGTAAAACCCTACAAGTAAGGGGCTTGATTCTGTGTTTAGGGCTCACAAAATATTAATATGTTTGTTTAGGGCTTTCAAGTACATTATCTTCTGAGAATCTCATCTCAGCCCTGGTGTAAAGTAGGCAGAGCAAATTCGTTCTATCCCTGTTTTTCAGCTGACAGAACTGAAACTACAAGAGACTGGTAGACCCTGCCTAGTCCCAGTAAAGCAGGAAGAGGTTGGACCAGGATCTTGATCTACTGATTCTTAGGAGGGAACATGGATACCTGGAATTTTGGCTTTGCTTCTAAAGATTTTAACATAACTTGGAAAGGTAAAAAGTCATGACTTGGAGAGACTGTAGAGTTTCATTTCCAAGATGCCATAATTCTTTCATTTTCCATTAATTAGTGTCTCAGTTTCCATAACCTGTTCCTTTCCTGGATAGAGTATCTTGCATGTATATGCATAGAAATTTAAAGTGATACTATAATAATAAAAAGGTAATTTCCATTTTAAGGAGAAAGTTGCTCAGCTAGGTCACATTTAAAGTTTCTAGCAATCCTAGAAATTTATTTAAAATTCAGTTCAAGATTTATTTTGTACCAACATGATTGCTCAACTAAATACTTACCTTTGAAAAAGATTTCTTATTGCTTGTCTGACAATTAATCAGTGAAACAGGGACACTTGCTAGATGTCATACAATAGGGTCTTAGGAACATACAACAGAATTTATGGTTTCCTAGGGAAAATGTTACAACAGTTGTTGCTCAGACACATGATTCATGTCTCAATTAAATTGTAAACCATGTTTGCTAAAGATTATGTCACTAACTCTAGGGGAGATGAACTGTATTATGTCAGCAGATAATTTTGACCCTGGACTCTATGCTATCTGGAGCTCTGTAAGTTCAACTTCTCAGCTAACTTGCCAAAGACAATATGCTAGAGTCTGTTGCTGAATAAGGTAAACACCACTTATTCTCCTTGTAAGCCTTTCCCCTGTTCCCTTAAATAAGTTCAGAAATAAAAGTAAGCTTGGGATAGGAGATTTGGACCTAGCTGTTGTTGAGCTGCTTCAGTCGTGTCCAACTCTTTGTGACTCCATTTTGGAGTTTTCTTGGCAGAAATACTGAGTGGTTTGTTATTTCCTTCTCCAGCTCATTTTATAGATGAGGAAACTGAGGCAAACAGGGTTAAGTGACAGCTAGTAAGTGTCTGGGGCCGGGTTTGAACTCAGGAAGATGTCTTCCTGATTTCAAGCCCACCTAGTAGCCAGTTCCCAAATTCCTGGTAAGTTAAAGATAGTGTGACTGAGACAGAGTAGGGTTCTCTTGTGAAGGAAGTTTCACTGGAATGCAAATTGTGGGTAACCAGCATTTTTTCTTCCTAAGCACTGATTCTGAGTTTTTTTATCCTCTGTACCTCTCAAATGATTCCTGATTGGAAGAGTGCTGACGTCTTTCCTGGCTCTTTCACATATTCCAATGAGCATTACTGGAGTTATTTTCCTTATAAACTGGCTTACATCTTGGCATTTGTTTCTCAATATTGGTTCACTGTAACAGGGGCACTGGGTTTGTGGGCAAAACCTCTCCTTGATGCTCATAAGCTGTGTGCCTCTGAGCGAGCCACTGAAATTCTCGGAGCCTCAGTTGCCCCATTTGTAAAAAGTATAATAATAATTTTATTGCTATCTCTTCCCTCAGCTTGGCATCGTGGCTCCCTTTCCCCCACATTCCCTATACCTCCTCTAGAATCTCTGATTAGGTATTAATTTTAATGAATCTCTGATCAGACTTTATAGACACTCACCCTAATCCAGTTGGTTCTGAAGCTCTTGCTGCCCACTTTGCAGCAATGGGAGGAGATAGGTATGTCAAATGAGATCTCTCAGTAGCCCGTCCAGGTCCACCTCCCTTTTTTGTTTCTTGTTGTAAAAGTCAATTGATAAGAGAGTCATTATAAAACCTGTCCTATTTTTTGAGATAAGTATCACATCCCTAAAGTCATAGAAAGAAGAAGTTATTTCCTCGATTTGTTACCGCATTATTATTATATATTACATATATTATTATAACCTGGAAATCAGAACCCCTTTTTTCTTAGACAGAGTCCTTTTAGGTACTTTAAGGAGTTAAGAGACTTCAGTGGAGAAGAGAAGCCATTAGGAGAAAGTTCTAATAGAATATGGGTACTACTCTTCTCACTCTCTATTCACTCCCTAGGAGACCTCATTTACTCAAGAGTTTCAAATGTAGCATCTGTGCTAATGACTTTCCCTAGCCACACCTCTTTCTCTGACTCCCAGCTGTAACCTAAAACCACATTTCCAACTTTCTAAAAAACATATCCGTCTTAGAAGTTCCACCACGATCTCAAACTCAACATATGCAAAAATATATATAAACTCATAATTGCTTCCCCAACTCAATTCCCTTTCCCAAATTTCCCATTTTTGTTAGGGCTACCTTTTTTCTAGAATGTCAGGATGCAAATTTTAAATATGTCCCTTCCCTTTTCTTCCTTCTTTGAACACAATCTACCTCCTAATCCTATTGTTTCTTTCTTCAATCTCAAAGTCTTGTCTTAACCTTCTGCATAGGTCACAACTCCATCACCACATGTTTTTATCTTAGTATGCCTCTACAAATGAGGCTACACTTATTCTTTACTCTTTACTCCATCAAGTCCCATTTATTTGCTCGATTTTCTAGGTGATGAATATTCCCTCTGTAATTTTCTTAGGTTGCCAATCTTAGTTTCCCACAGCTCTCTGACTCTTTCCTTCAATCAGCCAAGTTTTCATACCATCCTCTATCCTCCCCACCTTTATTTATATCACTTCATTTGTCCTCATTCTCCACCTTTGGTTCACCTCTAGGTTGTTCTCAACTCCAACTGTCCAATTCTTACTCATTCTTCAATTCCCTGCTCCAAATATATTTCATTCATTTTCTGACAAGGTTCCAAGACATATGATTAAGGGGGAGTTTGTGAACATTTAGAAAGGGAAGTAGTGATCACTAAAAGCCAATATAACACCATCATTTCTTTTTGATAAAGTAATAACTGGTAGATAAGGAAACTTTTGTAGACCAAAAAACCTTAGATTTCAACAAATTATTTGACAATTTTTCATGTTATACTTATGGATTTGATGGGGATATGGACTATAGTTAAGTGAATTTGAAACTTTTTGAATGGCTAGACCTAAAAAGTCATTAATGGATTGATGACCTCTTGGAAGGAGGTCACTAATGAAGTACCTAAGCGATCTATGCTTAGATAAATGCTGTACAACATTTTATCAATAATTTGGATAAAGACATAGGTGTTGTTACATTTTCTGAGAACATGAAAGAATAGCTACACATAAGATTATAGAGATTCTGGATCCAAAAGTATCTTAACAGGCTAGAACAATGGACAAAAATGAATGAGATTTTTATAGAGAGAAATATCCAATTCTACAGTTGTGTTTGAAAAAATGAACTTCATTAACATAACGTAGGAGAGGCATGAAGGTTAATGCCATTTAGTACACTACTTTTCTATTATTTAATATCAAATAATCATAATTCTCCCTTGCCTTCTTATAGCACTTTAGAATATTCAAAGCATTTTTACATACATAATTTCATTTGAGTCCCGCAGAAACCTAGTAAGGTAGATAAGGGAAGAGTTATCCCCTTTTTACATAAAAGGAATATGAATATGGAGGAAAGGAAGAAGAATAGGGGAAGGTAGGGAAAGGATAGAATAGAGGGAAGAATGGAGGGAGGAAGGAAGAAGGGGGAGGAGAAGGAATTTATTAAGCACCTACTATGCACCAAGCACTGTGGTAGGTGCTTTACAAATATCTCATTTGGTCCTCATGGGAACCGTAGGAGATTGGTGGTATTATTATCTTGATTTTACAAGTAAGAAAACAGACAGACAAAACTTGATTGACTTGCCCATGATCTCACAGCTCCTAAATGTCTGAGGCAGTATTTGAACACAGTTCTTCTAACACTGGATCCAGTGCTCCACCCAACTGCCCCATCTAGTTAAGGAGACAAAGAGAATTTCCCAATGTCGCATGACTAGTTAGTCATAGAGTCTCAACTAGAAATCAGTCTCCTGATTTCTCAAAAGCAGGGGACCAGTGAAAAATTTAGAGTGGAAAAAATTGTGGAAGACCAAACCACATTAATCCCTCCTAGAAATTCAGAATACCAAGAGGAGATGTGGTATAAAAAATCTAGAGTTTTTGACTCCTGAATCTCTTTACCATTCACAAAGTCATGATGTCTTATACAATGGTGGGCTTCTACTTATTTCTTTGAAAGAGACCACAACTTCATCTTCAAATAAAACCTCTGGGTTAAAGCATTCTAAGACCATTCCAGTCACAACAGATCGATATAAGATGCTCTTAATGGAGGGAGAAACAACGACCTGAAAATGCCCTGATGCATCTGATGCCTGATGTCTAAAGGTAATGTGATTTTAAGGCTTAATAGAAATGTATATTTACAATGAAGTCCTACCTTAATGATTTCTCATTCTGTAGGTACCTTTCTTATGATGAGATCCTTGGTCAGTAACTAAAATTTCTTGGACTGAATTTGAGCTAAATCTTTTTAGTACGGAATTAACAACAAAAATAATATCTAGCATTTACATTGTACTTCAAGGCTTCTAAAGGACTTTACAAGTATTATATCATTTGATCCTAACCCTGTGTGAAGTAATTGATGTTATTTTCCCTATCTAGCAGCGAGGAAACTGAGGCTTAGAGAGGTCAAATGATTTATCCTGGGTCACAAAGATATTAAAGAGACTGAGGCAAGATTTAAATTCAGATCTTCCTGACTACAAGTCTAGTACTCTACCCACCATATCAAGCTCCCTCTTTGTAAGAGGATATCACAGTCAAGTCCCCTTCGATTTAAGTAAATTCGACTTCTAGATACTTGGGGAAGCTGGCATCTCACATCACCACCCCATGAACTTGTTTTTTCTCCTAATGTACTCTAAAAAAGTTTTTGTACCTTTGCCTGGTACCCGCACCACTATTTTTTCCTGTGGTCTAAAATAGATTTGTATTTTAAATAACTGTTAGTGATAGGAAAGCAAATCCTGGCTAGATGGCATTGTTTTATTACAGGGTATTGCTAGCTGAGACATCAATATAATCATCATAACTGTCACTTCATTCTGAGATGTCCTCTCTTCCTGCTCCCTTCCCACAAAAAGGGCCCCTTGATCAGCTCAGCAGGATGGGCTGAACAACATGGACAGATATTCATTCTGTCTACCCCAAAATGATATACATACACAACCCAATGATTTGCTCTATCTGCGCTACAAAAGTAGCATAATCAAATATTTCATAAGAACCAGAATTCTTGAACACAGTCTTTTCACCCACAAAACTTCATTTCTCTGACAAGGCTCGCTATAGTCAGAACAACTGTTCAAGTCAAGGCATTTGGTCATTCTGTAGTCTAGGAAAATTCAGTTCAGTCACAACAACCATAACTGTCTTATTGTGGTCTTTACAATAATAACCTAGTGGAGCCAACTGTATTCATATGATCAGAGCTAGAAAATGGAGCCAAAGCTGCCATACTCTCATAGAGTTTGTAAAAAAAATATCACATTTGAGGACTTTTTTTTAGTATATTATCAGAACAATTTAGCTCTCCATATTTGGAATATTTGCCACCAAAGATTTAAATGCATCTATCTCTTAGCTAACACCTTTACCTTATTCTCCAGCTTACCTTATTCTGCTCGGATACATATTGTATATGTAAGGTGTCCATGGCTCTGATCATCGATTGCATAGCAGTAAATATATTTTGATAAACCAGTTTTGTGAAGCCTTTTCTGTCTTCGTCCGAGTAACCAGACCCATGAATAATCCTCATTTGTTTGATAAAGGTGCTTTTTCCACTCTCACCAGTACCTTTAAAAATAAAAAAAAATGAAACCCACAGTCAACCAAAGTTTCCAAAATCATACAAGCCCAAAAAGAACACTTGAGAAATAAAATTATTCTTTACTTCTTCATGTCTTGTCATTATCTGCATATATGATAGAAGAATTTTATAGAATCTAGAGTTGTAGTGATAACTACATTAGGAACTCTTCATTGGCTTCATTCACTCTCCCTTCAATAATAATAATAACAATAATGATGCCAGCATTTATATAGTACTTTAAGGCTTACAAAGCATTTACAAGTATTATCCCATTTGTTCCTCACAAGAACCCTGTGAGATAAGTACTATTATTATCTACATTTCACAGGTGAGGAAACCAAGGCAGACAAAGGTTTAGTGACTTTCCCAGAGTCACACAGCTAGTGTGAAGCTAAATTTGAACTCGGGTCTTCTTGACTCCAGGTCCAGAACTCTATCCACTGCACTACGTAGCTGCCTCTTACACCTTGAATGTCTCCTACACTGCTTCTTTTCTGTCTACAAACATGCTGATGTCTTTCCTATCATTAAACAAAACAAAACAAAATAAAACTTTAGGCTTGCCAACTCCTTACACTACCCTTTCTCTCCCTCTCTTTTCTCCCCCTTTTTACTTCACTGTCCATCTTTTTGAGTGTACTTCCTTACCGCTCAGTTTTCAGCCCTTTGCAATCCACATCTCTCCTCTGCATCTAATGAAACAACTCTCTTAAAGGCTATTAACGACCCCCTAAATACAGAATGCTATAAGCCTTCTGCAACCTCTTTGCTTTATTCGATACTGCTAATCGTTTCCTTGAAATCCTTCCCTCTGTGTCTGTGATATTGCATCCTTATGGCTTTCCTCCTCTATTTCTCACCACTCCTACTATCTCTTTCCTTGTTTTGTTTCCTCTTCCTAATTCCTACATGTTGATATTTCCCAGTGTTCTGTTATTGCTCCTCCTTTTTTCCTATCTACCATTCTTTTACTTAGTAATTTCATCCAGTTCCATAGTTCCAAATATAACCTCTGTACACGAGACACCCAAATCCTTAGCTCTGGCTATAAACATTTCCTCATTCTCCAGACCCACACTTTCTATATGTCTGCAAGAGAAATGCATTAATATTGTCTACCTCAAAATCAACATATACAAAACCAAAAATCATTTTCCTTAACTCCTATCTCCATTCTCCCCACCACATGGCCTCAAAATGTGTTTCTTTTTGTTTATCTGTTTTAATATTTTATCTTTTTCGAATTACATGTAAAAACAATTTTAACCTTTTTTCTTTTACAATTTTCAGTTCCAAATTCTCTCCTACATTCGCTTCCCCCCAATTGAGAAGACAAGCAATTTGATAAAGGTCATACATGCATAGTCATGCAAAACATACGTTGTGAAAGAAAATACAGACAAAAATATCCAAGAAAGATAAAAAAAAACCCAGTATGCTTTGATCTGCATTCAGATTCCATTGGTTCTTTCTCTGAAGGTAGATAGCATTTTCCATCATAGGTCATTATTCAGAATTGTCTTGGATCTTTGCATTGCTGAGAATAGCTAAGTCATTCACAACTGACCATCATACAATTTTGCTATTACTGTATATGATATTTTCCTAGTTCTGCTCACACCTACTTCACTTTGCATCAGTTCATGTAAGTCTTTACAGTTTTTTTGAAAGCATATTGCTCACAGTGTCTTATAGTACATAGTATTCCATCATAATAATATAGGACAACTTGTTCAGCGATTCCCCAGTGGATGGGCATCCCCTCAATTTCTGATTCTTTTTAAAGATATATCAATTCCACTTCTCCAGTAACTTCTATTTCCTTACATTTCCTCCAATACTTTGTACTTCTCTTGTTGAACTTTCACATTCTCCCTTGTATCATAGCTATCTGTATGTCTTATGTCCTCTATTAGACTATATGTATTATAAGAACAAAAGTCTTAGCTCAGTCTTCTTTCACATCATCGACCACATGGAACAGAGCCCCTAAACATATAGGAACTCGAAGACGCTTACATAAATGAATCAAATGGAAGTTTATGAATAAAATAAAAGACTTTCATTCATCATATCTGTCAAATATTTTCTAACAAAGGGAGTTATACAATATAGGTGCTTATAGCCTAATTCAAGATCATATGCACAAGGAAAAACATTATAATCTCTTCACGCGTTCAATCTGGAAAGTCAAACTATATATTCTACCTGTACTCAATTTCCCACTTCTAAAAGAATCGTTTCCTCATCATCCTTAATCTTAGCACCTTCTCTATGAGATTATCTCAAATTTATCTTACATATATCCTGTTGATATATAGCTGTTTACAAGTCATTTTCCCCCTTAGATTGTGAGCTTCTTGAGAGCAGAGAATGTCTTTTTGCCTTTCTTTCCATGCCCAGGTTTAGCACAAATCTGGACATATAGTAGAAGCTTAAGAAGTGTTTGTTGACCAATTGATTTCATCTTGTGTTGTAAAGGCAGAAATAAATCACAACATTGAGAAAACCACCAACTGGGTGCTTTACATTACTTCTTTTTTAAGATTTATTCGTGATGTTTATTTTTACATTACTGTCATTTCCCAATAACACCCCTGCCACCACAGAAACCTCTGAAAAAGTAGGCAAGGTCTCTGAGGTTAGGGATTGATTTTTATTTTGCCTTTGTATTCCCATTAGCACAGTGTTGTATAAAGCAGGCACTTGATAACTATTTATTGGTTAGAAGAGAAATCTAAGCAAAACAAAGTGACATACTTTGGTATGGATATGAAGCATTCAGCACCCACATAATTGATGCTCTGGGATCTAAATGTGTCTCTGTTTCCCAGCGATCCCTGCTCACTTGCAAACCTATTCAGACTCTTTACAACAATTGCATTCAGACACAAGTTATGTTTAAGACAAAAGTCATAGTGTTGTGGCACATATGACCATGAGGAGCCAGTAGACCTTAGCAATGTCTCCCATTTGCTGCTGGAATTCTATCAAACTAACCTCACCCTAAAATCACAATGGTATGCAATAGCAGGAATGTATAAGAAATGAAGACCATTGTGATCATTAGCTTACAGGAAAGCAGGGTATCTGAGTAGAAAGAATGTTGTTGGGCGGGGCCAAGATGGCAGCTGGAAAGCAGGGACTTGCCTAAAAGCTCTCCCCCTCCAAACCCTCCAAACCCTCCAAACACCTACAAAAATGGCTCTGAACAAATCCGAGAACCGCAGAACCCACAGAATAGCAGAGGGAAGCAGGGCTCCAGCCTAGGACAGCCTGGATGGTCACTGGGTAAGGTCTATCACACGGAGCTGGGAGCAGAACAGAGCAGAGCCCAGCATGAGCTGTGCCCGGACCAACCAGAGCAGGAGCCAGGAGGAACAGGCCCTAGCTCCCTGAATCAGTGAGCTATGGCAGTTACCAGACTTCTCAACCCACAAACACCAAAGACAACAGAGAAGGTTAGTGGGAAAAACTGTGGAGACAGAGTGAAAGAAGTTTGCGGTTTGGCCACTGCCCCAAGGGCAGTGGAGGTGGTGCAGCTCTGAGGACAGAACTACAGCTGCTATTGCTTCTGGCCACAGGCCCACCTGGTGGGAGAAATTAAGTGGTGGATCAGAGCAGGAGGGCAGAGCCTGCTTAGATCTGAGTCGAGGTCCAGGTTGGCAGTTCTTGGGGGAGGAGGAGCACTGGCGTGGCAGAGCTTGCTGTGTAGAAATAGCTCTGAAAACAACAGCACATCCCCTCAAGCTTGGGACAAAGTACTCTCTACTCTACAAGTAGTCATACCCCAATGAAAAAGTCAAGGGTCAAGTAGTTGGCTGGGAACATGGCCAGGCAGCAAAAATGCACCCAGATTCAGACTCAGAATATAGAATCTTTTTTGGTGACAAAGAAGATCAAAATATACAGGCAGAAGAACTCAACAAAGTCAAAGAGTCTACATCAAAAGCCTCCAAGAAAAACATGAATTGGTCTCAGGCCATGGAAGAGCTCAAAAAGGATTTGGAAAAGGAAGTTGGAGAAGTAGAGGAAAAATTGGGAAGAGAAATGAGAAGGATGCGAGAAAACTGTGAAAAACAAGTCAATGACTTGCAAAAGGAGACCCAAAAAAATACTAAAGAAAATAACACCTTAAAAAATAGGCTAACTCAAATGGCAAAAGAGCTCCAAAAAGCCAATGAGGAGAAGAATGCCTTGAAAGGAAGAATTAGCCAAATGGAAGAGGAGGTCCAAAAGACCACTGAAGAAAATACTACCTTAAAAATTAGACTGGAGCAAGAGGAAGCTAGTGACTTGATGAGAAATCAAGATATTATAAAACAGAACCAAAGGAACGAAAAAATGGAAGACAACGTGAAATACCTCACTGGAAAAACCACTGGCCTGGAAAATAGATCCAGGAGAGATAATTTAAAAATTATTGGATTACCTGAAAGCCATGATCAAAAAAAGAGCCTAGATATCATCTTTCAAGAAATTATCAAGGACAACTGCCCTGATATTCTAGAGCCAGAGCGTAAAATAGAAATTGAAAGAATTCACCAATCGCCTCCTCAAATAGATCCCAAAAAGAAAACTCCTAGGAATATTGTCGCCAAATTCCAGAGCTCCCAGATCAAAGAGAAAATACTGCAAGCAGCCAGAAAGAAACAATTTGAGTATTGTGGAAACACAATCAGGATAACACAAGATCTAGCAGCTTATACATTAAGGGATCGAAGGGCTTGGAATATGATATTGCAGAAGTCAAAGGAGCTAGGATTAAAACCAAGAATCACCTACCTAGCGAAACATCATCATGCTCCAAGGCAAAATATGGATTTTCAATAAAATACAGGACTTTCAAGCTTTCTCAGTGAAAAGACCAGAGCTGAATAGAAAATTTGACTTTCAAACACAAGAATCAAGAGAAGCATGAAAAGGCAAACAAGAAAGAGAAATCGTAAGTTCAACTAAAGTTGAACTGTTTTGTTTACATTCCTACATGGAAAGATGATGTGTATAATTCATAAGACGTCAGTATTAGGGTAGCTGAAGGGAAAACACACACACACACACATACATACATATATAGACAGTGGGCACAGGGTGAGTTGAATATGAAGGGATGATATCTTAAAAAATTAAATTAAGGGATGAGAGAGGAATATATTGAGAGAGGGAGATAGGGAGAGATAGAATGGGGTAAATTATCTTGCATAAAAGTGGCAAGAAAAAGCAGTTCTGTAGGAAGGGAAGAGGGAGCAGGTGAGGGGGAATGAGTGAATCTTGCTCTCATCAGATTTGACCTGAGGAGGGAATAGCATGCACATTCAATTAGGTATCTCACCCCACAGGAAAGAAGGAGGAATGAGATAAAAAAGGGAGGATGATAGAAGGGAGGGCAGATAGGGGCAGGAGGTATTCAAAAGCAAACACTTTTGAAAAGGGAGAGGGTCAAGGGAGAAAACTGAATAAAGGGGGATAGGATAGGAAGGAGCAAAATACAGTTAGTCTTTCACAACATGAGTATTATGGAAGGGTTGTACATAATGACACACATGTGGCCTATGTTGAATTGCTTGCCTTCTTAGGGATAGTGGGTGCGGAGGGAAGAGGTGAGAGAATTTGGAACTCAAAGTTTTAAAAGTAGATGTTAAAAAAAGTTTTTGCATGCAACTAGGAAATAAGATATACAGGCAATGGGGCATAAACATCTATCTTGCCCTACAAGAAAGTAAGGGAAAAGGGGATGGGGCGAGTTGGGTGACAGAAGGGAGGGCTGACTGGGGAATGGCGTGACCAGAATATACACCATCTTGGAGTGAGCGGGAGCGTAGAAATGGGGAGAACATCTGTAATTCAAACTCTTGTGAAAATCAGTGCTGAAAGCTAAAAATATGAAATAAATATTTTTTTAAACAAAGAAAGAATGTTGTACTTAGAGGGAGAAAGTCCTGGATTTAAATCCTGCCTCACCAGCTCTGGACATCTGAATAAGTCATTTATGTTTGCTCAGATTCCATTTCCTCATCTGCAAAATGGGGATGATAACAGCACCTAGCATTTGGGGGAATCTGGAAGAGCCCCTAGGGAAGGGAGAGCTGGAGACGGTTTGTTGGTTTCTTTGAAGGAAGCTGAATTTTCCATTAGTCAGAGGTGAGAGCGGACTGCATTCCAGACATGACAGAGAGTGACAAACCTTCAGAAAAAGCACTTATCAAACATTCCTAGGGAAGATGCTTTTAAGGTCTCAAAGCATGTCCTATCAGTTACTTTCAGAGGAATGGTGATTACTGTGACAGTGTTGCAGCAGCCAATTTTTTCTCTGGCCCTCATGTGCTAAAGGTCCCATGACCTCAATCGTTGTGCCAGTAACCCACTTCAGCCTGACTCTGTACTTCCTAAGGTTAACTAAAATGAACTGTAAGTTGATGATCATGGGAAACCCCTCTACTGTACCTAGACATTCAATTTAGCTCTCTTCTGAGCCACAGACATCTTGACGGGATACCCTGGTTGGCTCCCAGGGACAGGGGCTACATCAAAAATGACTGGTCGCTGAGTCAAGAAGACACACTCTTATGAATCAGAAAAATGTCTCTCTATGGCAATCTCAATTTATACTGAGAGGTAGAGTGTCCAGAAGTAAGATGCAGATAATCCCACATTAGGAAAGTCATGTTTGGACCACGTTTGATTGAGTTGGGAAAACAGTGCCACTCACTTTCATTTGGGCCTCTCTTTCTTGGGATTTTTTCCAGAGCTTTCTACCCTGGACTTCCAACAAAAAGAGAAAAGGGATTTCTCTCCTCTCCCCTGAGCAATGGCCATGACAAGAACATGACAGTTGAAACATGGGTTTCTATAGGTGAGCCTGACTCTCTGTTGCTTTTTTTCTTTCCTGAAATTTTCTTCCCTGAGCACAGGCCAGAAGGCAATGGACTTTCCCAGTCTCAGCTGCTATCTTGTAAGTTTGAGAGTTAAAAAGTCACTATATTGAGTGTCAGCTGCCCTGTTGGAACTAATTAGCTTAAGAGCATGTTTCTCTGAGAAGAGCACCACTACTGATACCATCAGGCACATAGGAGATCAAGGAGAGAGGGAGAGGATATGTATGTACAGCATTCCTTATAAAAGACATTTTTGTAATGGCAAAGAAATAGATGGAAAAAAATGGATGCTATCATTTCGGGAACGGCTGAACAAATAGACGTGTATGAAATGATGCAGAATGAAGCAAACAAAACCAGGAGGGCAATTTATATGACAACTACAAAAGTATGAAGAAAAACAACTTTGCAAGACCTGAGAACTCTGATAAAAAGCAGCAAACAATACTGACTTTAAAAGTTGGATAAAGAAATTTCCTCTCCTACCTCTTGGCAGAGAGGCGAGGAATTCAAGAAACAGTATGAGGTCTGAATTCTCAGACATGAGTTGAATGGGACCTTATAGACCAAAAAGTCCAAGCCCTTCAAATTATAAGTGAGGAACTGAAGTCGAGAGACATTAAGCCAGTTGCTCAAGGGCACATAGGTAGCGAAAGCTTAGCAGAGTTGGTATTTGAACCCAGAGTTCTTTAAATATTTTATTTTTTCTATACATGTCAACATGTGTTGTTAAGTCTTTAAAATCTTAGGCTGGGCTCATAAAAATAAATAGCTGTCCTAAACCAAGTTATATGCTGAGTAACAGGGACCCTGTTTTGGGGGAAAACTAGACCCAAGTCATATCTAAGCTTTGCTTTAGGTATTTCCCCAGAAATTCAGGGGAGGGACAATAGTTCCAAGACTAAGAGAAACCTCACCCTTTCCCAGAATGAGTCTAGGTCCATATGAGAGCTGGGCCAACCCTTCATATAAGAGAGTAAGAATAAGACACTGGGAGCAAATCAACAGAGGAACAAGTGGGGAAAGGATCCCACCAGCAGAAAGGTCTTCCTCCCTCCAAATCCAGCACTATGAATGCCAATCCTTAAATGTATGGTTAGTTTGTATTAAGAGATATCATGTCAAGGACTAAGGTACAAATATAGTCCTGTTGTATTCTTCCTACAACCAGACCAAATATGAGTCCAGAGTAGGATGAGCAGAGGGAAATCAAGAACGGTCTAGAGAGGGAGGAATCAATAGAAGCAAAGAGAGAAAAAAAGTAGGCATTCCCCCCTCCATCCTCTCTATTAATTAGCCCCGTGGAGCCTGAAGTTGTTGGGGAGGAGAGGCCAAGGGAAGGCAAGGTCCAACAGATTCTTCCAGCCCTGATTCCTAAAGGTCTCTGGACTGCCAGTGGTTTGTTGGGAGGTGAGGCCAAGGGAGAAGAAAACCAGGAGGAAGGACAACTCTACTGGTAGTTGCTTACCTATCAGCTACTCCATGGGTCTGGATGGGAGAGGCAAGGAGAGACTAAGTAGGTTATGAGCTACTAATCAGTGAAAATTGTTGTCATATCCTATTCACGTGCATGACTATGGTCATATTCATTCTCCAATTTTTAATGCAGTTTTAAGACTTCTTGAAATGTCTAGATTTTCTTTGTGGTTATGGCTTTCAGGTAGTCTGATAAATCTTAAATTATTTCTTCTTGATCTGTTTTCCAGGTCAGTTGTTTTTGCTGTTAGATACCTTCCGCTTTAATGTTTTCAGTCTTCTGATTTAGTTTTCATATTTCTTATTGTCTCATAGAGTCATGAGCTTCTATTTAGCATGTTTAAAAAAAAACTAGTTGATTTACCTAATTTTAGAAAATTAGCACTAATTCTCAGGGACTTTGTTGCTTAGGCCAGGATTTGTATCTTTTGTGCCAATTTGTTAATTACCTTTTTACTTCTTTCTTCCGTAACTCTTGCTCCTTACTCTATATTTTCTTGTAGCATTCTAATTCCAGTTATAAAATCACTTTAGAACTCTTCTTTGAAGGGGCAGCTAAGTAATGCACTAAGTAGAGCACCAGCCCTGGAGTCAGGAGGACCTGAGTTCAATCCAGCCTCAGACACTTGACACACTGACTAGCTGTGTGACCTTGGGCAAGTCACTTAACCCCAATTGCCCTGCCTTCCCCCCTCCAAAACAAAAAAAACAAACAAAACCCTCTTTTTTTTTAACTTTTCCTTCATCTCTTCCAGGAATTTTAGTTGAATTTGGGCCCAAGCTGTGCTCTTCTTTGAGGCTTTGTTTATAATTGTTTATAGAAGTTATCTCTTCTGGGTTTTTCCTTGAATGTTCCTGTCATCACAATAGCTCTTTAGATGGGATTTTTTTTGCTGTTGTTGGTCTCTAATTCTTGCTTGCTTGCTGACTTTGGACTTTATGTTAGGGCTGAGCTCTTTTGGAAAGGGATGGGAGAGGATGTTTGGGTTGCTCCTGCTGCTTTCTTGGGGTAGTGAGTGTTTTGTTATTCCAGGATCTCAAGGACAGCTCAGACAACAGACATGAAAGCTTTCAGTTCTCCCAGAGTTTGTCTGATCCAGAACAAAATATGACTGTTGCTCCTCTGGCCTGGACTCTGCAAGCTCCTGACACAGGTTCGGGTGTAAGCAACACACTTGTGGGGCTTACTTTTCCTAGAGTGACAGTAGACTGCTGCTGGATTCAGCCAGTGTCAGCTAGCTAGAAAGTGCTGCTGATTTTAGAGTGACAAAACTGTAGCTTCCCTTCAGTCTGGCATTCCTGCCATGATTATTCCTCTGCAGACTTCACACTATCCTGGGAGCTGGAAGTGATACTTTATTCTGCTTCTAGGGCCTGAGCCACATAGTTGCTAATTATTTCTGCCCTTATTCATTGCTAGGTACTGTCATGTTAATGAAAATGGGAAGACCTTTCCCATCCGTTAATAGGTCCCTGTGACCTGCTTAAATCACATGGAAGCCTAAATCAATGTTTCAACAATCCGGCTAGCAGCTTCTGCGGGGGTGTAGGATCCACCCACAGCCAGTACCCAGAAAGCTGCCAACAGCACAGGTTCTTTTGATTTGCTTAACTAAGGAAAGCAAGGTGAAGAGGTTGACAAGCTTACTTTAATTTAGCACACAAATATCATTCACTTAGTTCAGGGGAAAAAAAGCCAGCACCCTGAACTTCAGAGCAAATTACAAAGTACAAACATCAACAGATAGACCCAATACATATTCATAGTTACCAATATCTAGGTTCAGCCCGGGAGCTCAGAACAAGGGCTGGCCCAGAGTCACGCACACCACCACTGCTTCGGGAATGAGCTCCAAAGAACAGACAGCCAACCCCTGGTTTTTATATCTTTTTCAGCGTCAGTCAGGGGTGAGTCACACATGCGACTCACCCATGTGACCTAGAATCATCACAAAGAGGCAGACTTAAACCCACGTAGTTTAAAAGCCTCTGCTCTCCCAGACATGTAAACTAGGCCGTCCTTGGAGTTAGCCTCACCTTGGGCCCCACCTTAGTTGCCAATCCACACCCACTAAGGTTTTACACCTAATAGGGGTTTGGACCTGGGGCTTAGCACCCAGTAAGGCTCAATGAATTACTCAAAGGGAACAAAAGCCAAACTATTCAAGGGCACTTGTTGAACTAAGTGCTAAGGAGCCCATTTTGCTTACCAACACAATCACATGAGTCTGAGTCACATGAGCCTGGGTCACAAGCATTGTGATCCCCTCTGATCCTGAAAAAGGGTATATATACTCTGAGGTAAGCATTTTGCTTTGGGGTTCACTTGTGGGAAGAACGTTCATGTAATGTAGCCAGATGAGATTGAGTTAAGGAGCTCACTCCCCTGCTTTGAAAAACCCAGGTGTTGCTGCTTCTCTCTCTCTGTTAACTATGTATGTATTGCTATGGTCATACAGTTAGAAGCCCTTTCTGTTGGTATTTATTTCTCTTGTTTATATAATTTATGCTTGTAATTTCTGTTTGCATTTTTTCTGAAGTTCAGGGTGCTGACTCTTCCCCTGAACTAAGTGAATGATATATATATATGTGTATATATATAGATATATATACACATACATGTGTGTACATATCTATCTATATATATACAAACACACATATATATGTTTGATTAAAGTAAGATTGTTGACCCCTTTTTAAAGTTGCTTTCCTTTAGAAAAGCAGATCAAAGAACCTGTGCTAGCAGCCCTCCTTTGTGCTGGTATTATTGGTCTTGCATCCCCACAGCAGCTGCAAGTAACTTTGTTACAGGTACAAAGCCTGGAACTCTAACTGCTCCTCATTCTGGGATACCACCCATAAGTATAGGTCCCCTGAATGTGGTCTACCCTGAATCTGTGACCTGTAACTGGGGAGAGAGCAAAGACGATGCCAGTTGGCCAGTCAAAAGACAGTCTTTTCCTCAAGGAGCTCACAATCTAATAGAGTTGATGCCTATTACTGTATTCTACACAATGTTAAGCCCCTCTGTGCTGAATCTAGGACTTCTTGCCCTGGCACACAGCCTCTCCTTGTACTGGGACACTCAATCTAATACACTTCTGGCCAGACTCCATCCCTAGTGTCTGCAGACCTAAGCTGGAAAAATGACTCCCTGTGATTTTTTTTTCCTCTTGGATTTCCCAATTAGGATTCAGTCTGGTACATTTTCTAGATAATTTTGGAGGAGTTGAGTGTATTGGGTCGGGTGGGGTGAGGAACTCCCTGTACTTTTTCCTGCTATTCCATCATCTTGGCTCTGCCTTAATGAGTCTTTATTTTGAAAGCTTCATAGGCTCTTCTCAGACCACAGGACTACCCCTTTCATTTGTAATGGCAGGAACCAGAACAGCATTAAATCAGGAATCAATTAAATTCAAGCCAAGGGCCAGAGTTTCCCTATCTGCTCTAAGCAGTGAGTCACTGTTAGACAACTGGTACCTTTTCAATAATTCATTCAATGAATATATGCAAATGGATCTTAGCTTAAAAATGTATTGGAGACTAGACAGTTAATTGCCTTAAACTTTTGCATTCAATTTGATTCCATAATAGTATGTGTTTGGTTTCTGTTTTTAATGGAGCCTATGTTATTCTGTTTCTTATCTCTTCAAGTAAAGACCTGCTTACTCACAAAACAAACTTGCTAACGTTATCTTTCTATAACAACCACAAATATTGGCACAAAGAACTAAGTAACTCCAACCTTGGGGAAAGCTGCTTGTAATAGGTGGAGGAAAATGGCAAAAGACAAATTTTAGTCTTACTTTGAAACACAAATATGACTGAGAAAAATTCATAGATATAAGCCATTCCAAAGGAATCGTTTTTTTTTTTTCAAGGACAGTTGGCTGCCTGAGAGTTCAAGGAAGAAAACAAACAACACTTTTGTTTCACAAGAAAAATGATCGTCTACCATAGCGGTGTCAGACTCCATTAGAAACAGACCACTAAAACGTATGTAAGGATCCCTGCAGGCCACATACTGACTTAGAAAACCACACATTGTATCAGTACGTATATTTTCATATAAATACATCAATGCATTAAAAATTGTATAGGAAATTACATCTTGTTCTGTTCTGGGCTGCACTAGAGACTGTTGTGAGCTGCATGTAGCTGACCAGCCACACGTTTGACACCTCTGGTGTGCATTCCCAAGGTCAAATTCTCATTTTGAGTAAAAATAAATAAAATCACTTTTTCGGCGGTTTCGTTTCCAAAAAAAAAAGCATGTAAAAGTAAAAAATATCTTCAGATTTAAAAAACCTCAGTGAATATCTGAAGTATACTGAACTCTTCATCATGAAAGGAAGAATTTATTGGATTGTATGCTATATTTTGAGATTTGGGCCTTTCCCGCCACTCCCATTGGCATCCAGGGCCATCTCTAGTCATCCTGATCTATATCTTGCCATTGGACTCCAGGGGAAAAAGTGAGGCTGGTGCCTTTGCACAGCCCTCTCTCACTTAAATTCAAATCACTTTCAAGTCATAGCATCACCTTACTGATGTCATGGTCCTCTTCGAAAACAAAGGACAAACGACAACAAAAGCCAATCCCATCCCAGTGAAATTCTAGTCTGAACTTAAAGAACAGAAGGTTAAATTAACATATAATTGACCCATTCAATCATCAAATCAAGGATTTTTTTTCCTCAGTATTCGCTGTCCTATATCTCTTTGTAGAAATGAAATTGTCACCTAGACTTAAAGCCTGGAAGCCATCTTGATTCATTCTTCTTTTGTACCTTCTCACTTTTGAGTCCTATTGATTTTTCCTTAAAAATTTTCTCTTTCACTCTTGTCCTTTTCTCTTTGACTCTTATTTCCATTACCTAGGTTCAGGCCCTTCTCACATCATACCTAAAAAGCAAAATGCCTTCTAACATAACATCCCTCCTGCCCAACACCCTCCACATCAATCCATTTTACTCATGTGGCTCCCAAATCTATCAACGCACTGACATATTAGAATATAACTAAAAGTTGCTCAAAATTAGTATAAAGCTGGAAGATTTTTAAAAGATATGACCAACATAATCAACTCCAACCTGACCATTTAAAGTTAATGATGTCAAAAAAAGTAGGATATGGGTGAGAGAAAGGGCAGATGCTGATTGCAATAATTTTAGATGAAGTTTAATGGATGAAAATCAAGTGCAATCCTGCGATCAAAAGAACTTTACAAAAAGTTTCTCATGGCAGCTAAAGCCTACACAGGTTTATAGTATGAAGTAGATTGTAAAATTTCATTATAAAGAAGAATGTTTGAAGATTATATACAGTGTCACCTCTTAAAACAAAAAGAAGTAATAAAAGACAAAACCAGGCTTTAAAAAAAACCCATAGCTTGATGGGAGATGCCATTAACCAAAATTATCTTGAAGGTATTTAAAGATGAAAACAAAAGAACAACAAATAAATGAAATAAATAATAAATAAATGAAAAAAGTCCTTCAAAGTTGTTGTTTTTTAAACAAATGCTTTTTACCATAAAGGACAGTTAGCAGCCCCTACCCTGTGACTCTCTGGTTGTACTTACAGAAGAGGTAGAAATGGCACTTTTTGAGAACAAAGATGAGAACAAAGGCTGAGAGGGAGAGAAAATAGATTTCTGTTAAATTTTTGAAAAGCTTTAAAAAATAAACAAAACAGATGCATATGCTCACTAAAAGCATTTACCACTATCACGGAGGAAACCAGGTTCAGAGTTCAAGAGGCATTTCCTATAGATGGTGAGATCCTCCATATGTCTTTGTAACCAACATTGCACTAGTTATATTAAGCCCTGGAACATTGCAGAGCCTTATAGCAAGATTTATAATCACTCCAGAGTTTGGCCTAACCATGAAAATAGGAAAAATCAAGGTAGTGAATTACACCCACTAGATTATGACATTCAGCCATACGAACAGCCAATAGGGTTCATCTACCTCTGAGTACATAAGCATGCATATGCCTCTTGAATAGACAATGCAAATGAACTACGGAATATGAGTTGGACTCAGAATTAGAGGATGAAGAGAGCAAGCTGCATTACCTTTGAAAAACTGCAAAGTTTCTTTAATGGTCTTGAGCTTCTTCTAGAAACAAAAGATCATCATTTTAATACCAATATTCTATTAGTATTATATGGCCTTGAGTCATCGAAAACTATATAATCTCTGAAGTATTAGAAAATGAGTATCACTCAGAAGGCAGTGGAAAGATACATGGTAAGGGCAAATGGGTGGCAACCTATACAACATGAAGAAGTGTGTAAGGAAAAACCAGAGAAAATGTCACCAAAGATACGCACGATTTTTAAAACAGGATGAGAAGGGAACAAAGCCTATTTGCTTTACTGGAATCTTCCAGATCTCAAAAGAAGGTCAAAAAGGCCCTCACCATACTGATCAGAGTCCCTGTAGTGAACTTACCGGGTAAACATGGACAAGACTCAGTACAGGCAGACATTCGAGGAACACCCACAGCAGTGGGATGGAAGATTGGGGTTTGGACACTTCAGAAAAGACAACTTCAAACTAAGCATAGGTCTTAATACTGACTCCCATCCGTAGGTTAAAGCAGAAAGAAGTGGAGAGAGGGGTGGAGAGCAGTAGCATGGCCTAGAGAGGGCTGAACTGAGAATCATCCATTTAAAGGGAGAATGGCACCATATCAAAAGGGAGAGAAGAAGAAAAAAGGCAAAATAACAATGTTTTGTCCCTCTGGCTCATGTTATGGAGCTATTCCCATTGCTGGCTCAAGAGAATCAAACCCCTGCTCCCTTAGAGTCCTGAAGAATAAAATATTACCTCTGTACTTCTTTTGACTTTAAAGCCGACTCTAGAGTACCCCTCCCCTTCCAATAAGAGAATTGAACTTAAGAGAAGAAAAAACATATAAGTACATTCAATTCAATTTAAGCATTTATTAATTATTTGGGGAGGGAGCAAAATACCACATATGGTAGAGCCTGGGGACATAAATAAACAAGATGCAGGTTTGTGCCCTGGAGGTCACATTCTACTGTGACATGCAGACACATAGGATGTGATTCTTAATTTAAAGACTAGAGGGGCCAATCTAAGTTAATCAAAGGAGCCTGAGCTGAGCCTTGAGGGAAGATAAAGATTCTAAGGAATAGAGGTTAGTGTCTGCAGGAGGAGAGAGACAAGATCTATTTATAAGTTTGATAAAATGAAGACAGATACTCATTGTTACTCCTTAGTATTTAGGAATCTTAAACTCCAACTTACTCCCTTAAATTCTGAAGGTGCTTCTTTCTTGCCAGCTATCTCACGGTAGCAAGTTTACACACACTTACACACTTTTACACACACACACACACACACACACGTATTTTTGCCACCCGTTAAGTAATAGCTTAAATCATACATATCCCCGGTTTAATGTGTATTAAGTGGCCTTGCTTTGCTGGAGAATACTGTGGGTTTTTTCATTCCATAACTCGCTTAGGATATATTGCCCTTCTTGTATAAAACATACTTTAAAAAAATCTCTTTCTAAAGCAATTTTTTTCTCCAGCGTGGTAATAGGAGATACAAGCTCTGAAATTCTGATTATGAACATCAACCTTAAAGAATTGTTATTTTGGGACCCAAAGTAATTGGAATTCTTACACAGGGGAGCACAAGAGGTAAAAATATGTTAACAAAGAAGCCTTAAAATGAAAATCCTAAAATTTGTATTCTAAGAAAGCTTACATTTTCAACTGGATGTCAAAGATGTGGAACACTTCATAACAAAAAATATCATCAGAATATAGAAGGATACTGCTGGAAAAGCAAAAGAGATTCCTTCCTACCAAGATACTAAGGTTACTTAAAAGGAGAGGGAGCTAGTCTAAAGTTCACCTAAAAAGCTGGCCAATCAGATCAATGCAAAATAAACATAGTATCCTTGGACATTTTGAAAGATCCTTTTCATTTCATAGTTGGAGGTGTTTTAATGCTTATTTCTGAAAATATCTGGAAGGAGATGTTGCATTTTACATATCCAGTTGCTTTTCTAAGAGGTGATACGGTGTGGAGAATGAAGGGCACTTCAGTGGAAGACAAGAGATTTGGCTTTCTACTGCCACTTAGAAGTCATTTCCTTAGGAAAAAAAATGAATATTGTCAGCTGATGGGGCAAGCTCTCTAGATCCAGGGAATGTAGGGAAAGCTAGAAGGATGAATGTAAAAACTGTACATACACGCCACGAAATAGTGCTGCGAATGATGTTTGTTCATTCTCTCGAGCTCGCTCTCGCTCTCTCTGTGTGTGTGTGTGTGTGTGCGCACACGCGTACATGCACATGCATATAGTTGTTATTGAATCATTTCAGTTGTGTATGACTGACTCTTTAGGACCCCATTTGGGGCTTTCTTGGCAAAGATACTGGAGAGGTTTGCCATTTCCTTCTCATTTTATAGTTGAGAAAACTGAGACAAACAGGGTTAAGTGACTTCCCCAGGGTCACACAGCTATTAAGTGTGTGGGACCAGATTTGAACTCAGGAAGATGGATCATCCTGACTCCAGGCTTGGTATTCTATCCCCTGTGTCACCTAGCTGTCCAAGCTTCCCCTGTACAGAGGACATTTGAAAGGGACTCCCTCCACCAACCTGAACCATCAAGTTCTAGAACTAATAGACAAGTCCTAGAGAGTCATGAGAGCCACAAAGAAGACAACCAACTTGTCCAGAATCACAGAGTTAAATGTCATAGGACAGGTTCGAATACTGGTCTCCCAGACTCCCAACTGCATCATGCTATCCACCACACAATGCTGTCTTTCCACTGAAAATCAAGTAAAATACTCTTCATTTTCTCTTTTGAATTCATCCTTCTTAAGGGTTGTGCAAACAGCTTGGCTGCACTCCTAATTTCCTCTACCTGTCCAGCTAAGAGATAAGAGAATGGGCATGAATTATGGTACGAGAGTTCTAGATTTATGATAAGTGAGGACCATGAAATGAGAGAATCGTTTATTACGGGAAGTTAAGGAAACTTTAAATATTTTTTAAAAACAAGATCCTCATTAGTCTGAGATGATTTAAATGTGAAATCAGAAGGATGAACTAAATTACCTCTCAAGTTTCGTCCAATTAAAAGAGTCTCCATATAGCATCATTTTGCACATATCTGCAATTATGGATGCTTCTAAATCACGTCTCTTTCCACTGCTGTGTTTTGTACTAACTTTCAACTTTAGTCCTATGTGAAATATATTCCCCCATGGGATCTCTGTTTGCCATTTTCATAATACATATTTGTACTATTAAAGCTTCCTTCTTTCTCAAGTCAATCTCACTTGCAAGGGCCCTTCCCCCATACCACCAATACCATCTGTAACAGCTGTACTCTACAAACAGAGATAAACCTTGCTCTTTATTATGATAAAAAAATGAGTTGGTTCTAGGCGATATAAGACAAAAAGTGACAATATTGCCACAGCTGCCTTGGGGAAAAGGAGATCAAAAGAGAACTGAGCACTGTCTTGGTGTGAAGTGAGAACAAGGGGATTTAAGTGATATGGGCCAATAAAATATTTGAAACTCTGGAGAGAGAATTGAAATCATAGAGAAGCACTCAGGAACACCTCTGTATTAATGTATTATATTTTAAAAAGCAAAAAAAATTAGCCTTCTACCATAGTCATCATCCACTACACCCTTCTTAAAAGGTTGTGGTTTTTTTTTTCCTTTACTCCCCAATCTAGTTTCCCACATGGGAAAAAAAAGCTAGAGAGGGTACTGAAGGGAACAAAATAATGAAAAGATCTGACACAAACTCTATGAGAAAAGGTCTTTGGTGTAGAAAAGGCAAAGAAAGGGATGCTTTAATAGTTGCCTCCAATTACTGGAAAGGTTATAATGAGGCATTAACCACTCTTCCCTCCCTCCCCGCCCCCCACAAAATAGACCTGATCTCATATCACCCTTGTGGTCAAAACATTCCTTTAAGCTTAACTGCAACTTTCTTATTATAATGCAAAGCTGAAGAATCTTCATTATAGATGGCTTTAAAAACTAATGCCCATCTGTCCCGGATAATTTAAATAGTTAACATCCATTAGGGTAAGGGATTAGACTAAATGGGGGAGAGGGAGCAATTCCCACATTAAAGAAAATTTTAAAAAATGAATATAGGTGATTTTATAGTTTTGCAGTTCACATGGAGTTCGAGGAAAATATAAATATAAATAAGAAACTTCCTTAATTATTTTGGAAAGACATGTCCACCACCACCATCCCAAAGGAACTCTGGGAAGAGGAACCAAAATGGATTCAGAGCTGAAAGTGTTCTTCGATATCATCCTGTCCTCTCATTTTATAGATGATGAAATTGAGGGTCAGAAGGGTTAAGTGACTTGATCAAGGGCAATAGGTGGTAAATGGTGCACCCAGGATTTGAACCTAGGTCTTCTCACTTCAAACCCAAAAGTCCATTCACTAAACTGGCAGGTAAGCTCAGCTGTGTATCATGATTCAAACAAGCTGGAAAAGATGGAATTTTATTTTTTTCAGTTATCAATCAATCAATAAACATCCATTAAGAGCCTATTATATGCCAGCTACTGTGCTAATGTAATGGTGATACAAGAAGAAGGAGAAGATAGTCCCTTCCCTCAAGGTGCTTACGATCAAATGGTGCAGATAAACATGAACAAACAAGCTGTATACAAGGCTAAATAGGAAATAACAGGGGGGAGGTACTAGAATTACAAGGGTCCTGTAGAAGATGGGATTTTAGCTGGGGCATAAAGGAAACTAAGCAACCCAGAAGGTAGAGGTAAGGAGGAAGAGTATTCTGGGGATGGATACCAGCCAGCAAAATGCCCAGAACTAAGAGATGGAGTGTCTTGTTCATGGAACAGCAAGTAAGCCACTGTCACTGGATCAAGAGTATGTGTTGGGAAGTAAGGTGTAAGAAGGCTGTAAAGGTGGCAGGGGGTTAGGTAATGGAGGCCTTTGAATGCCAAACAAGGCATTTTGTATTTGATCCTGGAGGCTTTAGGGAGCCACTGAAGTTTATATGATGTTGGGGGTGGAAGGGGATAGCAGGTAGCAATAGTAATTAATCCATGAATCCTAGGTGAAAGACCTTTGAGTATAAGCAAAGGAGATCCAAGGAAAGTATCATGACTGCCAAACTGTGCACTAATCCCAGAGGCTCACACTAACTATCCTCATGGGGAAATGCCCAGCACCCAGTAGCCACTAACTTACCATATTCAAGCACACTTCTCTCGCACTGGCTTCACACCCACCAACTTCCACCATAAAGTAGCAATCTACCTCCTTCCTGATGCCCACAAACGGCATTATAGAGATGCAATCATTTGCTCTTCTCCCCAGCTGTTGCTGCTGAATACCCATTTCTACCAGAGGAGGGAATCTTCCTGTGCAAAGGGTAACACCTGAGCCTCTCCTCCCCTCCCAGGTCTATACCTTCCTCTTCCTATCCCAACAGTAAGGGCCTATTCAAGGGCTCACAAGTGACAGCTTCTACCACTACCCTTCCAAATCTCCCTTTAGAAGGGGATTCTCTAAAAACCCAACGAACAATCATCTCTTTGGATTGTGGTCATTATAATTCTGCCTTTGCGGAGAGCCTATAAGTCCACTCCCCTCCCTTTTATTCATCTGACATTCAAACATTTATTAAGTATTTGGTACATGCAATACTCTACTAGGAACTCGGGGAGATATCAAGATAAACAAGACGCAATTAATATACCAAAAGGAGTACATCTGCAACAAACCAATTTTTTTCTTAGAATAAAAAAAAAACAAACTTCTAACTCTCACAATTTTCTTTCTGAAAAGAACAGCTATTTAGACCAGGGCTGTCCAACCTTAGGTTTTTATTGAAACAATAAGCAACGTATTTTGATTTGCCATTTTAGGGAGAGCTCTATGGTAGCTCGGCTTTGTTCACTAAAGCATTTATGTAAATTTCTATGCTTGTAGGCAGGCCGCATAAATCACACTGTGGGCAGCATGCGCCTGCAGGCTGCATTTTGGACAGCCCTGATTTAGATCAAAGAGAATGTGTCTCTCTAACCTGAAACCAAACCAGTTAAATATAACACAGCTAGCTACTTTGTTATGGGGTGGGAAGAGCATAGGAGAGGGGATGAGAACAAATAAGCACGGTTTGAACTGAAAGGAATCTCATAATGAGATTGCTAACATATTAGGCAGCTAGGTGGCTCAGTGGACAGAAAGAAGCTGGACCTGGAGTCAGGAAGACCCGAGTTCAAAGCTGACCTCAGACATTTATTGTGTGACCCTGGGCAAGTCACTTAACCTGTCTGCCTCAGTTTCCTCATCTGGAAAATGGGGAGCATAATAGCACCTACCTCACTAGGTTGGTGGAGAAAATAAAAAGTATACGCAAAATAATGCAAAGTAATTTCAAGAAAGTAACAAATCTGCCGACGTCTTTTCTTTTCCTTTCCCTAGTATCAAGAGAAGAATAGACCCTGCTGTTCAATCTAGAAGAAGTGCCATAGGGAATGACAAAACATATCAGGCAGGAAGCAGATGGTTTATTTCCCTCTTGGGACAGCTAAATTCCTTCTGTAGGTTTGATTACTGCCTTAGACAGATGAGAGATAAAGTTAGTTTTTGGTGGACTAATCTGTTTTCATTACGAGGTTCCTGAAGCAATAGGTAATAAAGATCCTGTCATCATGGACTTAGAGCTTAAACCTTCCATCAAGTTCCAACTAAACCCTACCTTCTATAGGAAACTGTTCCTGATTGCCTTAGTTCTAGTGCCCTGATGAAAAGACCAGAGGTAGAGACAAAATTTTATATACAAACATAGGAGTCAAGAGAAGGATAAAAAAGGTACACACCAGCTCATAAGGGATCACACAAGGATAAACAGTTTACATTCTAATATGGAGAAATGATACATGTATCCTCTCAGAACTTCATCATTATCAGGGATCATAGAGGAAATCTAATTAGAAAGACAGGCTAGGAGCGGCTCTATTTTGATGATCTTAAAAGAAGAATGGAAAGAGAGGAGCGGAATATACTAGGAATCAGGGATTAAGGGAGAGGAAATGTCTCACAAGTAGAATGTACAAACAAGGAGGAAAGGGAGAAGCAGACAATACACACACACACACACACACACACACACACACCCCAGAAGTACATTTGACCAAAGAGGGAAACAGAATGGAAAAGGAATGAGAGAAAGGGTTTTAAGAGAAAGTTAAAAGAGATATAAATCTTAAGCAAAAATAACTCTTAAAGAGGGGACAGGAAAAGTGTAGCCAGAATGGACTTTGTTTTCTTTGAATGACTCAACTGGCCTCGTTGAGCTTCCCTGGACGCTGGGGCTTGCTCTTCCGGGGCAGGACCAGAGCTTCCCGTGTGATGAGTCGTGGGGCTGGCTGAGGGGAAGTGTGTTAACGTGGTCTACGCTAGGGGGAAGGGCCAAGTCAAGAACCAATCGGCCCTGGTCATTCAGGCGGCGCTTGACAATGTCAAAAACTCTATAAGAGGGGAGAGGACGGCTTGAAGATTCTCCTTTCCTTTTCCGGTTGGAGCCAGAGACACCTACAGCCGAAGCTGAGCTGCCGGTAGCAGAGCTGACTAGAGGCTAGTGGGTAATCTTCTTACCGTAGAGGAGAAGCATGTATACGATTTTGCCTTATACCATCTCGCTTCTCTGTGGCCTCCTGGTTACTCTTATAAGGCGGACTTATTGGGCCTGGAAGCTTTTGATGAAAATATCAAAATGGGGACGCTGGTTTGTGGGCTTGTTATTGTGGAGTGTAAATACATGCTTTAGTTCTCCTGCCATCTGCCTAGAGAATTCCTTATATCCTGCGGTTCCGGACCTTTTAGGCACATATGAGATTCTCTTTGAAATCATAAATTCTGCCTTCCTAATATAAAAAGAAAGAAAAGTAAAAAGTATAAAAGAATAAGATGGAGGGAAACACACAATTAACAAAGGTAACTATAAGTGCAAGTGGTAGGATTAACTCATCCATTAAAAAAAGAGAATACCAGAATGCCTTAGCAAACAGATTCCAACATCATGTTGTTTACATTATTTTTCTTTGGGGTTAAGTGACTTGCCCAGGCTCACACACCTAGAGGCTAGATTTGAACTTGGCTCCTCCTGACTTCAGGGAGCCAATGCTCTATCCACTGCACCACCTAGTTGTCCCAACATATTGTTTACAAGAAAGAATCCATACAGAGGTAAAGTAAAAAGCTAGAACAGAATCTTCTGTGCTTCAAATAAAGAAAAAAGGCAGAGGTAGTAAGCATTATCTCAGACAAAGCAACAGCAAAAATAGAATAAACTAAAAGATAAACAGGGAAACTGTATCTTATTAAAATGTATGACAAACAATGAATTGATGGCAATATTTAACATGTCTGCACCAAATGGCATCCCATCTAAATTGTTAAAGAAAAGGATAAATGAGATTCAGGGAAAATTAGACATTAAAACTATAATAGTGGGCTGGTTCAAAATCAGGAAAACTATAAACTAAATGACCATATTAATAATAAGTAGGACAAAAATCATATGATTTTATCAAAAGACACAGAAAAAGCTTTTGACAAGATACATCCATTCTAAAAATACTAGGAAGCATAAAAATACTAGGAAGTATTTTCTTAATATAAGTAGCATCCATCTAACACCACCAAGAGTCAACCTTATCTACAACAGGAATAAACTAGAGGGCTTTTCAATAAGAGCAGAGGTAAATCAAGGATGTCCATTATGATTACTACATTTAAAATAACTACAAATTGTATTAAAGTACTTTGAAGTATACCTGCTAAACCACACATATACACACAAGAACATAATTATATGAACACAATTACAAAACACTAGTTACAAAAATAAAGTCAGTTCTAAATAAAGAAATATTAATTGCTCATGGGTAGGCTATGTCAACAATAAAAATGACAACACTACCTAAATTATTTTACTTATTCTGTGCCATACCAATCAAACCACCCAAGAATTATATGATAGAACTAGAAAAAAATTCATCTAGAAAAACAAAAGTCTAGAATATCAAGGGAATTAATGAAAAAGTAGGAAGGAAAGTATACTACAAGGCTGTAATCAGAACAACTGGGAACTTGGTAACAGAGAGGTTAATCAGTGGAACAGATTAGGTATATAATATGAAGAAGCAAATGAGCACAGTGGCCTAGAATTTGATAAACTCAAAGATGCCAGTGTTGGAGCAAAAACTCACTACTCAACAAAAACTGTTGGAAAAATTGGAAGGCAATCTGACAGAAACTAAGTACAAACCACTATCTTATATAAGACAAGCCCTAAATGAGTAAATGATTTAAACATAAAGGGTGATATGAAAAAAATAGAGCAGTTCAGAATCAAATAAGAGGTAGAGGACTACAGAAAATAAAATGCAGAGTTTTCACTTTCATCTTACATAAATTAAAAGTTGTACATAAAAAAAATGAAAGTAAATATAGAAAAGCAGGCAAATGGGGAAAATTTTTGCTGCAAGTTTCTCTGAGAAACACCTCTTTCTAAGATATATAGTAACTGATTAAAATTTATGAGAGTAAGAGCTATTCTCCGATTTGATACATTGTCAAAGGATATGAACTGGCAGTTTTCAGTAGAAGATAGCCAAGCAATCAATGGGCATATGAAAAAAAATTCTCTAAAGTGCTAGGAATTAAAGAAATAAAACTAAAAACAACTCTGAGGTTCTACTTCATATCCATCAGATTGTCAAAGTTGACAAAAAAAAGAAAATGGCAAATGGTAGAAGGTATATGAGAAAAACGGGTACATAAAATCGCTGTTGGTGGAGTTGTGAATTGGTCCTACCATTCTGGAGAACAATTTGCAACTATGCCCCAAAGATTACTGAACTACTGGATCACGCTACTGACCCAATGATGCTTCCACTGGATCTATACCCCAAGAGATCAAAGAAGAAGAAAAAGGACCCATAAATACAAAAATTTTTATAGTGGTTCTTTTTGTGGTGACAATTAGAAATAAAGGGAGTTCATCAACTGGAGAATGGCTAAACAAGTTATGCTATATGAATGTGATGGAATACTACTCTACTTTAAGAAATACTGAAGGGAATGTTTTTCTTTTTCTTTCTTTTTAATTATTTTTTTATTTTTAGTTTACAACACTCGGTTCTACATAACTTTGAGTTCCAGATTTTCTTCCCTCTCTCCCTCCCCCGCTCCCTCCCCAAGATGGCATGCAATCCCATATAACTTCCATGTATAACTTCGTATTGAATTAATTTACACACTAGTCAAGCTGTGGAGAAGAATTATGACCAATGGAATGAATCATGAGAAACAAGAAACAGAATCAAAAAATAAAAAACAAAAACAAAAGAGACAAAAAAGTGGGGGGGGGGGAAGGTAAGCATGAAGTGTGCCTCAATCTGCATTCATACTTCATAGTTCTTTCTCTGGATGTAGATAGTATTCTCTATCGTGAGTCCTTTGGAGTTCTCTTTGCACCTTGTGTTGCTGAGAAGAGCAAAGTCTAAGGGTTAGTCATCACAGAATCCATTTATCTGTGGTTGTGTATAATGTTCTCCTGGCTCTGCTCCACTCACTCACCATTATGTTGTGTAGGTTTTTCCAGGTTATTATGAAGTCTGTATCATCCCCATTTCTTATAGCACATTAGTATTCCATTACCTTCACATACCACAGCTTGTTCAGCTATTCCCCAATTGATGGGCATCCCCTTGATCTCCAATTCTTAGCTACCACAAAAAGAGCCGCTATAAATATTTTTGTACATATGGGTCCCTTTCCCACTTGTGTGATCTCTTTGGGATACAACCCTAGAAGTGGTATTGCTGGGTCAAAGAGTATGAACATTTTCATAGCCCTTTGGGCATAGTTCCAAATTGCTCTCCAGAATGGCTGGATCAGTTCACAACTCCACCAGCAATGTAACAATGTTCCCATTTTCCCATATCCTCTCCAGCATTTATCATTTTCCTGTTTTGTCATTTTAGCCAATCTGACAGGAGAGATGTGGTATCTAAGAGTTGTTTTGATTTGCATTTCTCTAATTGGTAATGATTTAGAGCATTTTTTCATATGCCTATAGATATCTTTAATTTCTTCCTCTGAAAACTGCCTGTTCATATCCTTTGACCATTTCTCAATTGGGGAATGACTTGTATTCCTATATATTTGGCTCGGTTCTGAAGGGAATGTTTTTCAGAGAAACCTGGGACAACTTAGATGAGCTAATTCTTAGTCAAGTGAGAAGAAACAGAACTATTTAGATGATAAACATTATTGTAAAGATAAACAACTAAAAGACTTCAGAGAGTCTGATCAATGCTATGACCAGCCACAATACCAAAAGACTTATGATGAAACATACAATTTTCCACCCTCCAGAAAAAAGAGCTGATAGAATCTGAGCGCAGATTGAGACATTTTTTTTTGGACATGGCCCATGTGCTAATTTGTTTTGCATGACTATCCAGGTTTAAAAAATGGCTTTTGTTTTTCTTACTCTCTCTATGGGGAGGGAGGATCACAAACAGAGGTGGGAGGGAGAGAAAGAGAACCTGAAAATAAAATAAAATTGAATTAAAAAAATAAAACAAAAAGGGAAAATCTGGAGCTATTAAGTATACATGAGCCATATCTATTCATTAAAATCTTGTGCTAATGTGAGATACTGTTATTCCCAATAGTGCTAGCATTGCTCTACCCGCCTCTACTTTGCAAACATCTCATTAACATTTTGTTCAAGTTGCTCTATGGATTAATACTGTATTTCTTTTCAAATACTCTGTAATTCAAACTGGCCATCCCACTATGTGATCCAAGTTAGTAAGCTTTCACTACACTATAATTGATGGTGATCATTGCAAACATTTGCATTCTGGCAGCTCTACAGAGAAGCCTGTTTTGTGAGAAGTCAATCTGGCTGGTAGCAGGCAGGCATCAGAGTCATCATCACTGTTATAGTACTAATTATGGCTTAGCCCTTCTGAAAGAGATTTATTTTCTGGAGTCCAGCTTTAATTATCTTTTTCTACCCTTAATGAAACTAATTTTAAATGGATTAACTACACAGAATTTAATGACCATCTTTAAAGTCAAGTTGAACGACAGTCAGCCTGTAGAGACAGTGCTAGAGACATAGCTCTGTATTAAGCTTTGGAAGCTTCTTCCTCCCCCTTTAGGCTTGTGCCAAGTTGAAATAAAGAATAAGTCATTACTGAAGTTGTTTTTTCCCTAACAAAGAATATGGTTAAGGGTGTAGCACAATTTCTCTAGCCTATCCTCAAGTCAACTCTGTCTACGGCATTTTATTTTCCTTTCAGAAAGCCTCATCTGGAAAGGTTGAAGAAAATTCAGTTAGTCATTTAAAGGTTAGGAAAGTGGTTAATTTCCCACTTTCCAGAACATTAAAGAAAGTTCAAATTTCCAAATGGTTCTCATAATGACATAACTACCTTTTGCTGAAGTGAGGAGGTTTTTTTTTTTTACCAACAAGTCTTTCTAACTCGCCACCGTCATCTTAGAGCAAGCAGTGAGGTCTTCTTTTGGATACAGTGTTAGCCTTGGAGTCAGAAAACTTAAGTCCAACTGTGCCTCAAACACTCACAATGTAACCTTGGCAAAGTTACCTTACTGCTCAGCCTCAGTTCCTTCACTTGTAAAATAGAGATAAGAATCACACCTACCTCCCAAGGTTGTCATGAGGATTGAATGAGATAATACTTGTAAAGTGTTGTACAAACTTAAAGAACTACAGCAATGCCAACTATTGTTATCATCCTCATCCTCATCCTCATAATTATCTTAGAACACTAGAAGGAACTGAAATCAGAGATCCAAGTAATCTTGTCCTTTTACTTTACAGATGAGGAAAGCCTTACATTGGCTCTGTCATATTGGGGCAAAATCTCATGCACTTTAATTCCCTAATTAAATACATGCTACTAATATAAGTCATTTAGTTCAAGAAATCATTTCCTGTAGACTGGCTGCATTCTGGAAAGCCAATGCCAGGAAAAGAATTGAAGCCAAGTATTCGGCCCAGAAAAATGCAGAGACATTTAGTATTCCAAGTAAAGTTTTGTCAGAAATAGAGCAGTTTGGGGCAGGGGTTGTGGTGTAGAAGAGCTAGGACAATTGCTAACTTGAATGCCTTATTTTCTGTTCCTGTTCCTTACTGAAATTGGAAAAGTTCAAGTTATTTAGAGAATGCTCAGGATTCCCTGTTTTTAATTTCATTTATGTCCAAATACAATTAGCTAGTTACCTCGAAAATCTATCAAAATTGACCTAGTCATCTCCCCTAAAGAAAGCAATCCTTCCCAACTTCTCCATTACGAAGGGCACCTTCATTCTCAGTGCCCCAAGAATCATAACTTTACAATTAAGCTATCATCTCCCCCCAATTATCACATCTGTCCCTTCTAGTATATTTTCAGAAACATCACTTTCATCCCTCATATAGATTAGTTCAGAAGCCTCACCACTGGATTCTATCATTCAGTTTCTCCCTGATCCAAATAGGTGGCTCCTAAAATAACCTTTTTCAATTGTTTAGCACAATACTGAAGAATTTCCTATTGTCTATCATAGCCAATCTAAATTTTTCTTTCCAACAACCTCTGAAGCACTAGCTCTCTCATAATTTTCACTGCATTTCAAAAAGCATTCTATTGTAAATCAGGAGACCTGGGTTCTAGTTGTAGTCAAATGACTATTTATGTGATTGTATGTTTTTGTAAGGAGCAGAATTAAGTTACACCCGAGGTGAGTAGCTGTGAGTCAGCTATGAGTTATGAACAAATCTGAGTTGCAAGACATGCTACTACCTATCTATACCCCAAAGAGATCAGTGAAAGAGGAAAAGAGTATGTATATAAAAATCCTTATATTTATAGCAGCTCTTTTTGCAGTAGACTCAAACTGAAAACTAAAAAAACCCATCTAATGGGGAATAACTAAACAAATTACAGCTTATAATTACAGTATTATTGTGCCATGAGAAATGTATAATAAATAGGCAGTTTCAGAGGAAAACAGATTTCTACAAACTGATAAAGAGTAAAGTGAATAAAACAATTTATATGACAAAAACATCATAAAGGAAAAAACCACTTTGGCAGATTTTGGAAATGGTCAATGTCATGATAAACCATGAGACATGGGGACTAAAGATGAAAGGTATCACCCACCTCCTTCCAAAGAGGTAATTGACTTAAAATATAGAACAAAACATACAGTTTTTGGATATGGCCAATAAGAAAATTTATCTTACTGGACTATGCATATAGATTTTGAAAGTTTTATTTTAATTGTTCAATTGAGGGGGGGTATGGGAGGAAGAGAAAATAAATGTTAATAAAAATTAATCTGCAAAAGAATCTTCATCCAGAAATTTTTCCATGATTCATTTATGAAACTTTCTCTTGTTTTACGAATTTGTGAAATTTTATATAGAAATTTACAAAAATTGTTCTTAGATGTGCCATTTTATTAGACAATTTTATACTAGTTTGTTGCTTTGTAATTATTCTCAGATTGTCTCAAATAATTTTGTCTCCCTTGTGTGGATTCCAGGATTCTACGGGACCAGGGGTGGGGAACCTGTGGCCTTGAGGCCGCATGTGGCCCTCTAGGTCCTCAAGTGCAGCCCTTTGACTTAAGTTTAGATTCCATCAAAGGGTTGCTTTTGAGGACCGAGAGGACCCCATGTGGCCTCAAGGTTGCAGGTTCCTCACCCCATACTGGACCTTTCCACTATCTTAATTTGTACATAGCAGATATATAAAGGAATCAATCAATCCACAAGCATTTATTAAGTGCCACCTATGTGGCAGTCCCAGTATAGGGGCTGGGGAGCTTATATTCTATCAAATGTTTGAAAGAATTTCAATGAATAGACTACGTCCTTCAATTTCCACCGTACCCTCAAAGCTCCTCCTTTGTAGTCAAAGGCTAAAGAAGGAACACCGAAGACAAAGATAATTTCCTTAAAATATCTGTCAAAGCCAACACAACCAATCTACACTAACACACACATTTATCAGATAAGGACAAAAATTGTCTTTTCTTTTTAGCACATTTTAAGAGGCCTTGAACTTTTCAGTTATATTTGCTTTTTTTCATGGTGCTAGAGTAAGTAGCAATAAAAATGAATGTGTTTACATTTCACAAGTCTTACATTTCAAAACAGGGTGTCAAGTTCAGCAAACACAATTTGATGTGCCAAGACTTTCTGTCTCAGCGAGGGCCCTCAACAGCTTGAAAAACAAGGGCTAAGGTATGAATTTGTTGCCTTTTATCTGACATTAAAGTTCAGTCTTTAGCTGTGATATATTCCAGTAATCCTGATTTTAAATAAAATCATGTTTCAGAGATTCAGATTTATATGGTGTATTTAATATTACAAGGCACATATTCACAACCTTAAGGCTTTGAAGGTAAGGTAATGGGGTTGGTGGCAGCTATTGTAACAAACATTAGATGCAGAGCCTAACGTCATTGTGATAATTTGCCCTAGCTCAAGTGTACCTCATACAAATCCAGTCCAAATATGAAGAAAAAACTGAGTTGCAAAAACAACTACGTATAGATTCAGAGACAAATGGGCATGAGAAACTCCTAACGCCTCATGCTTGAACTATCACAACAGCCTTCTGCCTCAAATCTCTGCCCTGCTCCAGTCCATCTTCTACATGAACTGGTCCCAGGCCATGGAAGAGCTCAAAAAGGATTTAGAAAAGCAAGATAGAGAAGTAGAGGAAAAATTGGGAAGAGAAATGAGAAGGATGTGAGAAAACCATGAAAAACAAGTCAATGACTTGCAAAAGGAGACCCAAAAAATACTGAAAAATACACTGAAGAAAACAACACCTTAAAAAATAGACTAACTCAAATGCAAAAGAGCTCCAAAAAGCCAATGAGGAGAAGAATGCCTTGAAAGGCAGAATTAGCCAAATGGAAAAGGAGGTCCAAAAGACCACTGAAGAAAATACTACCTTAAAAATTAGATTGGAGCAAGTGGAAGCTAGTGACTTGATGAGAAATCAAGATATTATAAAACAGAACCAAAGGAATGAAAAAATGGAAGACAATGTAAAATATCTCATTGGAAAAAACCACTGACCTGGAAAACAGATCCAGGAGAGATAATTTAAAAATTATTGGACTACTTGAAAGCCATGATCAAAAAAAGAGCCCAGATATCATCTTTCAAGAAATTATCAAGGAGAACTGCCCTGATATTCTAGAGCCACAGGGCAAAATAGAAATTGAAAGAATCCACCGATTGCCTCCTCAAATAGATCCCAAAAAGAAATCTCCTAGGAACATTGTTGCCAAATTCCAGAGCTCCCAGATCAAGGAGAAAATACTGCAAGCAGACAAAAAGAAACAATTCGAGTATTGTGGAAACACAATCAGAATAACCCAAGATCTGGCAGCTTCTACATTAAGAGATTGAAGGGCTAGGAATACGATATTCCAGAGGTCAATGGAGCTGGGATTAAAACCAAGAATCACCTACCCAGCAAAACTGAGTATCATGCTCCAAGGCAAAATATTGACTTTCAATAAAATAGAGGACTTTCAAACTTTCTCAGTGAAAAGGCCACAACTGAATAGAAAATTTGACTTTCAAACACAAGAATCAAGAGAAGCATGAAAAGGTAATCAAGAAAAAGAAATTGCAAGGGACTTACTAAAGTTGAACTGTTTTGTTTACATTCCTACATGGAAAGATGATGTGTATGATTCATGAGACCTCAGTATTAGGGTAGCTGAAGGGAATATTCATATATGTATATGTGAATGTGTATGTATGTATATATGTATGTGTGTATATGTATATATATATATATATATAGAGAGAGAGAGAGAGAGAGAGAGCGGGCACAGGGTGAGTTGAAGACGAAGGGAAGATATCTAAAAGAAATAAAATCAAATTAAGGGATGAGAGAGGAATACATTGAGAGAAGGAGATAGGGAGAGATAGAATGGGGTAAATTATCTCACATAAAAGTGGCAAGAAAAAGCAGTTCTGTAGGAAGGGAAGAGAAGGCAGGTGAGGGGAATGAGTGAATCTTGCTCTCATCAGATTTGACCTGAGGAGGGAATACCATACATACTCATTTGGGTAACTTACCCCACAGGAAAAAAGGAGGAAGAAGAAGATAAAAAAGGGGGGATGATAGAAGGGAGGGCAGATGGGGGTGGAGGCAATCAAAAACAAACACTTTCGAAAGGGGACAGGGTCAAGGGAGAAAATTCAATAAAGGGGGATAGGTTAGGAAGGAGCAAAATATAGTGAGTCTTTCACAACATGAGTATTGTGGAAGGGTTATACATAATGATACACATGTGGCCTATGTTGAATTCCTTGACTTCTTAGGGAGGGTGGGTGGGAAGGGAAGAGGGGAGAGAATTTGGAACTCAAAGTTTTAAAAACAGATGTTCAAATACAAAAGAAAAAGTTTTTGTATGCAACTAGAAAATAAGATACACAGGCAATGGGGCGTAGAAATTTATCTTGCCCTACAAGAAAGAAAGGGAAAAGGGGGTGGGAGGGGAGCGGGGTGACAGAACTGAGGGCTGACTGGGGAACAGGGCAACCAGAATATACGCCATCTTGGAGTGGGGGGGAGGGTAGAAAGGGGGAGAAAATTTGTAATTCAAACGCTTGTGAAAATCAATGCTGAAAACTAAATATATTAAATAAAAAAATGTGGGATAAAAAAAGAAAGAAAAAAAGAAAGTTCTAGTCTGACCACATTGCAACCTTATTCAATGAACCCCAGTGGCTCCCTAATATCTCCACGGTCAAATACAAAATTGTGTTTGGTTTTGAAAACCTTTCATATCCCAGCCTCTTTCTACCTTTTCCATTTTCTCATACTTTATTCATTTTCACGATCTTCATGATCCAGTGACTGGCCGTTTGTCCTATAAGACATTCCATATATTTTCACCGACTGTCCTCCAAGGCTGGAATCCTCTTCCTCCTCTCTACCCCCTGATTTCCGTGGCTTCCTTCAAAATTCAGCCAAAATCCCACCTTTTGCAAGAAGCTTTCCTGGTATCCCTTAATGCTAGTGCCTTCCCTCTGAGATGGTCTACAATTTATCCTGTATAGAACTTGTCTGCACATAATAGTTTGCATGATGTTTACCCCTGTGCTCCTTGGGGGCAGAGACTGTCCTTTGCCTTTCTTTGCATCACCAATACTTAGTATGCACTTACTAAATGACTCCTGACTATCCATGTTGTAGTTGAGTCATGTTTCAGTTGTATCTGATTCCTTGTGACCCCATTTGGGGTTTTCTTGGCAGAAATACTGGAGGGGTTCGGCATTTCCCTCTCCAGTTCATTTTACAGATGAGGAAACTGAGGCAAACAGGGTTAAGTGACTTGCTCAGGGTCACATAGCTAGTAAAGGTGTCTGAGGCCATATTTGAACCCAGCCCTTCCTGACTCTGGCCCAGTGCTGTATCCACTGCACCACCTAATTACACTATTGTTCATGTGAGTGCCAAAAAAAAAAAAAATTAAAAGGCCCCTAGAAAAAAAGGGAAGGTGCTATAGTTGGTAAAGGGCTGCACATATTACTGGCAAACTGTAACATCCAGCATACCATGGCCATTATCCTAACTCTCTCCTTATCAAAAATCATCACCTCGGAAATAGTTGGTTGGGCATTTATCTCTAGTTTCATGAGGCAAACCAACAAGAAAGTGGGATTCACTTGACAGCTATATTAACCAAAATATCTACTTTACAAGATGAGAGATATGCATAGTTTACATGAGATGTCATGGATGCAAGTATCACCTTCAGTGATATCGCTAGCAACTCTTTCAACACTCCTCATCCCTTCTGATTCTTATTCCTTTTTTTTTTTGTAAATTTATCATGGGGAATATCATGCAATGTGTTTCAGGCTTTCCTTTGCCTTTTTGTTTGTTTAATTATCCTGGAGGTGTCACTGAAGCCTCCCCAAGTCTTATCCTAAATTTCTCATTGCAGTATAGAGATGACCACGGGTCCTCAGAGTACTAGCTCTGGCAGGTTTCTCCTAGTTGGAAAGCTTTCAAGCACAGCCAAAGAAAAAGGCTATGTTCACTTTCAGAGGACTAGCTTAGCTAATTAATTACAAAGAGTCTCATAACAGGCAGGCTGGTCATTTCATGATGAATTATTTGGCCAGGGCTGCATAAGAAACAAAGAATCCTACTGCATCTCAACCCTGTGATGCCTCCAACAGCTTCTGCTGTGATGAAGCCAAAGTGTGGGAGAAAGGGACCACAGAGCTGGAAGGAACCTCAGGGGCTTCCCAGTCCAACTACTCATTTTGAAATCAAGGCCCAGAAAGGAGGCCTTTCCTTGGCCAAGGTCACACAGGTATTCAGTGGCAGCACCAAGATTTAAACAGGGATTCTCTGACTCAAAACTCTGCTCTCTTTCCAATCATACCACACAAGAGTTGGGAGTGCTAAGAATCCCAAAGTATTTTAGTCTACCACCATTAATTTAGCTGTGGGGTTTTTTCTAGTGACTTGTGGACAGACAGCTAGAGAAACTAAATCTCTTTTGAAAGAGAAGGAAACAAACACCTTTGGTCATATCTTCTGCAGAACTTCTCAAAGACAAAGTGTCATCGATGATAAGCCGCATCTACTTGAACTTTGGGATTACTTGTAATTCTGATTCATCTAGGATCCTATTGTTCCAAGATTGACAACATGACACAGTTGAAAAAGTATTGGATGTCGTTAAATTATGATGATTTTTTTACTCTTCTTTTTCCTTTGTATTTAAAAAATATTTGTTTGATGGGATGGCTCTCTGGGATCAGGATGAGGGAAACTGGGGGAAATTATGGATTTTTTTTAAAAATAAAGAGTATTGGATTTGTAGTCAAGGCACCTGGGTTCCAATCCAAGCTCTGCCACCTACTACCTCGATGATCTTGTGCAAGTCCCCTAACTTCTCTGGACCTCAGTTTCCTCATTGAGACATGAGATAATCTCAAAGGTCCCTTCCAGTTCTAAATCTATGAGTCATATCAATACCAGAAAATTCTAGGTTTTAGACTTGAGAAAAATTTCAAATGCTTCCTAAACTTGATTTCATTGAAAAGTAACACATTTTTATTTCTTATGGATTTATGGGATTTCTATTCTGATTATCAAGTCTTTGTAAGGCATTCAATAATAAGAGGTAAAGATTGTTCTAGGGAGAGCTGGCTTCTGAGAAGCAATCAGCATCTAAGGAGGGTTTTTAACAACAACACTTTCTAAGATCTGCCTTCATTTTGGAGACTCAAACTTGGTAGGGATAGAAAAAAAATCAGTTTTTATCTAAGCTCTTGCTTGACAAGCTAAATTATCCTGAAATCCTGATAGTTTGTTATGTGATTCAGTATCCAATTCAATTTAAAAACATCATCAAACTTTACCATAAACTGTGGTTACTTATGACACAGATGCCTTACACTTTATTTAGGTCAACTACTAGTCCTCTGCTTTTTTTTAAATTTAACATATTTAGTTTTAAACATTGATTTTCACAAGAGTTTGGATTACAAATTTTCTCCCCCTTTCTACCCTCCCCCCCACTCCAAGATGGCGTATATTCTGGTTGCCCTGTTCCCCAGTCAGCGCTCCCCTCTGTCACCCCACTCCCCTCCCATCCCCTTTTCCCTTCCTTTCTTGTAGGGCAAGATAAATTTTTATGCCCCATTGCCTGTGTATCTTATTTTCTTGTTGCATGCAAAAACATTTTTGCTTGTTTTTGAACATCTGTTTTTAAAACTTCGAGTTCCAAATTCTCTCCCCTCTTCCCTTCCCACCCACCCTTCCTAAGAAGTTAAGCAATTCAACATAGGCCACATGTGTATCATTATGTATAACCCTTCCACAGTACTCATGTTGTGAAAGACTAACTATATTTTGCTCCTTCCCAACCCATCCCCCTTTATTGAATTTTCTCCCTTGACCCTGTCTCCTTTCGAAAGTGTTTGTTTTTGACTACCTCCACCCCCATATGCCCTCCCCTCCATCATCCCCCCCCCATTTTTTTTATCTTCTTCCCTCTTCTTTCCTGTGGGGTAAGATTCCCAATTGGGTATGTGTGGTATTCCCTCCTTAGGCCAAATCTGATGAGAGCAATGTTCACTCATTCCCCTCTCATCTGCCCTCTCCCCTCCTCCCACAGAACTGCTTCCTCTTGCCACCTTTATGGGAGATAATCCATCCCATTCTATCTCTCCTTATCTCCCTCTCTCAGTATGTTCCTCTCTCATCCCTTAATTTGATTTTATTTCTTTTAGATATCTTCCCTTCATCTTCAACTCACCCCGTGTCCGCTCTCTCCCTCTCTCTCTCTCTCTCTCTCTCTCTCTCTCTCTCTGTATATATATATATATATATATATATATATATATATATACACATATATACACATATATATATACACATAGATATATACATACATACACATTCACCCATATATATATATAAACATATATGTATGCATATTCCCTTCAGCTACCCTAATACTGAGGTCTCATGAATCATACACATCATCTTTCCATGTAGGAATGTAAACAAAACAGTTCAACTTTAGTAAGTCCCTTGCAATTTCCGTTTCTTGATTACCTTTTCATGCTTCTTTTGATTCTTGTGTTTGAAAGTCAAATTTTCTATTCAGTTCTGGTCTTTTCACTGAGAAAGCTAGAAAGTCCTCTATTTTATTGAAAATCCATATTTTGCCTTGGAGCAGGATACTCAGTTAGTCCTCTGCTTTTTACCATTTTTTATTAATGATTTGGATAAAGGCATAGACAGCATGCTGGTCAAATGTACAAATGCCAAAACTGGAAGGGGGAGTTACCATATTGCACGACTGCCTCCAAAAACACCTCAACAGGACAGTGCAAGGGATGACCCTAATGTGGTGAATCCACTAAAGAGAAATGTAAAGTTTTACACTTAGATTGAAAAATATCAGCTTCAGAAGGATAAGATGGGAGAGGCATGGTTATATAATTTGTCAGAAAAGGATCTAAGGGTTTTAGTGGACCACAAACCCAACATGATTCATCAGAGTGAAGTGGCAGCCCAAAAAGTGAATGTACTCTTAGACTGAACTAAGAGAGGCACAGCTTTCCAAAATAAGGAGGTAATCATCACCCTGTACTCGTGTCTGGTCAGACCACATCAGGAGTATTCTGTGCAGGGCTAGATGTCACAGTTTAAAGGACACTGATGAGGTAGAGAGCATACAGAAGAAAGCAACCAGGCCTTCAGGTCCATGAAATATGAAGATTGATTGAAAAAACTAAGGACCTTGTAAGATGATCAGCTGTGAATGACTTAGCCATTCTCAGCAATACAATGATCCATGACAACTCTGAAGGACGTATGATGAAAAATGCCATCCATCCCCAGAGAGAGAATGGATGGTGTCTGAATACAGACTGAAGCAGACTTTTGGTTTTTTCACTTTCTCTATTTCTCTTGAGTTTTTTCGTCTGTTTTCTTTCACAACATGACTATTATGGATATGTTTTGTGTGACTACACATTTATAACCTATATAGAACTGCTTGCCTTCTCAATGGGGGCTGGGGTGGGGAGGAAGGAATCCGGAACTCTAAGTTTTAAAAACAAATGTTAAAATTGTCTTGGGGGCGGAGCCAAGATGGCGGCTGGAAAGCAGGGACTAGCATGAGCTCCCTGCCAACTCCCTCCAAAAACCTATAAAAAATGGCTCTGAACCAATTCTAGAACTGCAGAACCCACAAAACAGCACAGCGAAGCAGGGCTCCAGCCCAGGACAGCCTGGATGGTTGCTGGGTGAGGTCTTTCGCGCACGGAGCTGGGAGCGGAGCGGAGCAGAGCCCAGCATGAGTGGCTGGGACCAGGAGCCAGGTGGAGCGTGCCCTAGCACCCTGAATCAGTCAGCTGCAGCAGTTACCAGACTTCTCAATGCACAAACACCAAAGGCAACAGACAAGGTTAGTGGGAAAAGCTGCAGGAGTGGAAGGAGTTCATGGTTCGGCTACCGCCCAGGGGGCAGCGGAGGTGGGGCAGCTACAGAACTACAGCTGCTATTGCTTCAGGCCCCAGGCCCACCTGGTGGGAGAAATTAAGTGGCAGATCAGAGCAGGAGTGAAGAGCCTGCTGAAGATCTAAGTCCAATCCGGGTTGGGGGTCCTTGGGGAAGGAGGAGTGCTGGTGTGGCAGAGCTGGTGCATCCCCCCAACCTTGGAACATAGTTCTCTAAACTCTACAAGCAGTCATACCCCACTGAAAAACTCAAAGGTCAAGTTAGTTGGTTGGGAATATGGCCAGTCAGCAAAAATGCACCCAAATTCAGTCTCAGACTTTGGATTCTTTCTTTGGTGACAAAGAAGACCAAAACATACAGGCAGAAGTCAACAAAGTCAAAGAGCCTACATCAAAAGCCTCCAAGAAAACATGAACTGGTCCCAGGCCATGGAAGAGCTCAAAAAGGACTTAGAAAAGCAAGATAGAGAAGCAGAGGAAAAATTGGGAAGAGAAATGAGAAGGATGTGAGAAAACCATGAAAAACAAGTCAATGACTTGCTAAAGGAGACCCAAAAAATACTGAAAAATATACTGAAGAAAACAACACCTTAAAAAATAGACTAACTCAAAAGGCAAAAGAGCTCCAAAAAGTCAATGAGGAGAAGAATGCCTTGAAAGGCAGAATTAGCCAAATGGAAAAGGAGGTCCAAAAGACCACTGAAGAAAATACTACCTTAAAAATTAGATTGGAGCAAGTGGAAGCTAGTGACTTGATGAGAAATCAAGATATTATAAAACAGAACCAAAGGAATGAAAAAATGGAAGACAATGTAAAATATCTCATTGGAAAAAACCACTGACCTGGAAAATAGATCCAGGAGAGATAATTTAAAAATTATTGGACTACCTGAAAGCCATGATCAAAAAAAGAGCCCAGATATCATCTTTCAAGAAATCATCAAGGAGAACTGCCCTGATATTCTAGAGCCAGAGGGCAAAATAGAAATTGAAAGAGTCCACCGATTGCCTCCTCAAATAGATCCCAAAAAGAAATCTCCTAGGAATATTGTTGCCAAATTCCAGAGCTCCCAGATCAAGGAGAAAATACTGCAAGCAGCCAGAAAGAAACAATTCGAGTATTGTGGAAACCCAATCAGAATAACCCAAGATCTGGCAGCTTTTACATTAAGAGATTGAAGGGCTTGGAATACAATATTCCGGAAAACAATGGAGCTAGGATTAAAACCAAGAATCATCTACCCAGCAAAACTGAGTATCATGCTCCAAGGCAAAATATGGGCTTTCAATAAAACAGAGGACTTTCAAGCTTTCTCAGTGAAAAGAGACCAGAGCTGAATAGAAAATTTGACTTTCAAATACAAGAATCAAGAGAAGCATGAAAAGGTAAACAAGAAAGAGAAATCATAAAGGACTTACTAAAGTTGACCTGTTTTGTTTACATTCCTACATGGAAAGATGTGTATGATTCATGAGACCTCAGTATTAGGGTAGCTGAAGGGAATATGCATATATGTGTATACATATATATATGTTTATGTATGTATGTATAAGTGAATGCGTATGTATGTATATATGTATGTGTGTATATATATATATAGAGAGAGAGAGAGACAGAGAGAGTGGGCACGGGTGAGTTGAAGATGAAGGGAAGATATCTAAAAGAAATAAAATCAAATTAAGGGATGAGAGAGGAATATATTGAGAGAGGGAGATAGGGAGAGATAGAATGGGGTGAATTATCTCGCATAAAAGTGGCAAGTAAAAGCAGTTCTGTAGGAAGAGAAGAGAAGGCAGGTGATGGGGTAATGAGTGAATCTTGCTCTCATCAGATTTGACCTGAGGAGGGAATACCATACATACTCAACTGGGTATCTTACCCCACAGGAAGGAAGAAGATACAGAAAAGGGGAGTGATGATAGGAGGGAGGGCAGATGGGGATGGAGGTAATCAAAAACCAATGCTTTCAAAAGGGGACAGGGTCAAGGGAGAAAATTCAATAAAGGGGGATAGGTTAGGAAGGAGCAAAACATAGTCTTTCACAACATGAGTATTGTGGAAGGGTTATACATAAAGATACACATGTGGCCTATGTTGAATTGCTTGACTTTTTAGGGAGGGTGGGTGGGAAGGGAAGAGGGGAGAGAATTTGGAACTCAAAGTTTGTTTGTTTTTTTGGTTTTTGTTTTTTTTTTTAAATTTTAATCTCTGAAACTTTTTTCTCTTTTTTTTGGAGGGGGAAGGCAGGGCAATTGGGGTTAAGTGACTTGCCCAAGGTCACACAGCTAGTAAATGTGTCAAGTGTCTGGGGTCACATTTGAACTCAGGTCCTCCCGACTCCAGGGCTGGTGCTCTACTCACTGTGCCACCTAGCTGCCCTGGAACTCAAAGATTTAAACACAGATGTTCAAAAACAAACAAAAAAAGTTTTTGCATGCAACTAGAAATAAGATACACAGGCAATGGGGCGTAGAAATTTATCTTGGCCTACAAGAAAGGAAGGGAAAAGGGGATGGGAGGGGAGTGGGGTGACGGAAGGGAGGGCTGACTGGGGAACAGGGCAACCAGAATATATGCAATCTTGGAGTGGGGTGGGGAAGGGTAGAAATGAGGAGAAAATTTGTAATTCAAACTCTTGTGAAAATCAATGCTGAAAACTAAAAATATTAAATAAATAAATTTTAAAAATAACTAGAAAAAAATTGTCTTTACATGTAGCTGAGGAAAAATTAAATACTAAATACTAAATAAATACCAAAAAAAGAAAAGAAAGAACTAGGGGTCTTTAGCCTACAGGAGGCGAGGCTCAAAGGGGCATGAAAACTATCTTCAAGTCTGTAGAGGGTTATCATGTGGAAAAGGGATTAGTTTGTTCTATTTAGACTCAGGAAAAAGAACCAGGAATGATGAGTGAAAGATGCAAAAACACAAACTTATCCTTGATGTTAGGGAAAACTTCCTGCCAATCAGAGCAGTCCAGAAGTAGGCTGGACTTCATTCATTGGGAGCTAATGGGTATCCCCACATTGGACACTGGAGTGGTTTGCCATTTCCTTCTCTAGCTCATTTTACAGATGAGGAAACTGAGGCAAACAGGGTTAAGTGACTTGTCCAGGGTCATACAGCTAGTAAGTGTCTGAGGCCAGATTTTAACTCAGGAAGATGAGTCTTCCTGACTTCAGGCCCAGCATTCTATCCACTGTGCCACCTAGCTGCCCAAACTAGATTAATCCATGTTAAAAAAATAAAAATTTGTACATGCAGACAATAAAGTATCTGTATGCCTTCAAATAAACACATAATAATTAGTACAGTAAATTAGTACCAGCCTCAATTCTTTTGGAAAAAAATGACTGTTTTCTTTCCACTCTGTCCTCATCTTTTGAATCCTCCTTTGTGTCCTTCCTCAGGTCTTCCTATTTCCTCTCACATGTTGAAGGGTCTAATAGAGAGTTTCCAGCACATAACATCAAGGCTGACGAAACCTTAAAGTTTTAAAGATTGAAGTTCTTTTATCCAGGCCAAAGCATTTGGTTCACCATGAAATCTGTCAGACAGGGGGCTTTCTGTCCACCCCAGCCCGAACCTCTCTTCGCAAGGCACAAAGAACAGTTGCTAACAATTCACAGTTGGAATAGCCCACAGGCTCTTCACGTGACCTTGAGACCTTCGTCCTCTGTCTGGCGTGATACGTTCCTGCAGAGGCACTCCACTGTGGTAATATTCCTTCCCTCCCTTTCAGCCTCCAATTAAATGAGAGAGCGCCAACAAGGGTTTGTAACAACTATCATGAATGGACAAAAGGAAGGGAAAAAAAGACTTCAAAAATAAAAACTTGTGGCTAACGAAGCTAGTATTAGATTCTTGGTGAGGACACATCTCCAGAGACTTTTAAGCAGCAACGATTTCAATACAGCCTTAGGATAACAAATTCCCAATATATTTAACCAGCTCTTTTCAAAAAGACCCCCGAAGCAATCACCCTCCAGGAGTGACTGAAGAGGCCAAACCCTTTGACCTCAGCTACTGCTAGGCATACAAGGCGAGCAGGGCAAAGACAGAAAGGTCCCACGTACACCAACATATTTGTGGCAGAGAAGGGAAGGAACAGAAGGGAATAATCATTTACATAACACCTATCATGTGATAGGCACTGTGCAAAGTGCTTCTTACTAATAGTATCTGATTTGATAGCAGCACTTTTTGTGGTTGCAAAGGAATGAAAACAAAGTAGATGCCTTTAGACTGGGAAAGGGCCAAACCAAATACACCATGGTGTATTCATGACATAGTATATAAAAAAAAGAATCCCATGAAGACTTCAGGGAAGCACAGAAAAAATTTAAGATCACACACAAAAAAGGTAAACTAGATTAAGCCATATTTTTTAAAAAAAACTTGTCCATTCATAAATTTAGAACGGGCAAGGATGTTAGAGGTCATCAAGGCAGCCTCCCTCATTTTACAGAGGAAGAGCCAAGGCCCAGAAAATTGAAACGACCTACCCAAGGTCACAGAGGTCACAAGCACCAGATGCAGTCTTTGGGCATAGGTTTTCTAACTCCAAATCTGATGCGCCTTAATTGTACTATGGCGTTTCATTATATGAACTGAGGCAAAAGTGAAGTAATCAGAACCAGGAAAATGATATTTACATGACCACAGCAATGTAAAATTTATTAAAAAAAAAAAAGAAAATGTACAGGGTATTCCTAAAGTCCAGACACAAAGGCAAAATGCATATTTTCAAGAAATGAAATGAATGAAATTTTCAACATTTTATTTAATTGGAATATTAACAAATAACATCTTCAATATGATTTCCATCATTTGTGATACAAAGGTTGATGCTCTTTGCAAGAGTCACGTGAACTTGATGCAGTAACTCCACATTTCCTATGTGTCCAAATTTAGGAACACCCTATATAATTATAATGACCAAGCTTGATCTCAGAGGAGAGTTGAGGAAATGCACCTCCCTCCCTTCTTTGAAGAGGTGGAAGACCATGGGTATTGAATATTTCCTATACTGCCAGACCCAGATGATGTATTGGTTAGTTTTGCTGAACTGCTTTCCCCCTGCCCCGCCTTTTAAAATCTGTCATAAGGGATGGCTCACTGAGCAACAGAGGAGGAAGGGACATATCTGAAAAATGAATGGGATGTAAAAACAAAAGACCTCAAAGTAAGATTTTTTAAAAGACTTTAAAGAAAAAAATTTTACTTTGAAACAAAACCAATAACTGCTAAATGAGTGGTTTGTTAAATGTGGATCAGAAAGCTAGCCACAACTTCTTCCCAAAAGCTTTTTATATATGTTTTATATATATTAATATATATTTTGTATTTATTATATAGTCTCTTATCACTAAACTTTAATCACAGTGGAATTTGGACGCTAATATTCAGAATCACATTTGTTGCTGTGTTTACTGGGAAAAGGGACTTTTGGCAGAAAGAACTGACTCAACATATTTGGGGAAAATGTTCAGAAATGTATCTTCAGTTGGTCCAAGAGGAAGCAACAAGTTGGAAGGAGCTTTTAAGTCATAAAGTACCTGACTCTTGACTTAAACAGTCAATTTGCTAATAAGTGTCCTTCATTCAGAGTTCAAGTGAGGTTCCATGTTCCATTTATTGGTACTAATGTGTAGGTTTTATTTTAATTGCCATACAGTAAAAATCATTCATTATCTTTCCCACTAAATTCACCCCCCTTCTTTACTTCCCTGTTTCTGCCAAGGACACCACCATTCTTCCAGTCACCCAGGTTCACCATTCATCCGAGACTCTTCACTCTCACTCAACCCCTCCACCTCAGAGATCCAATTAGTTGCCAAGTCTTGCTGATTCTATCTCCTAGTTTCTCACAGGCATCGCCTTGTCTCCCATCACACCACAACTACCCTAATTGATGTCCTTATCTCCTCTCTCCTAGATATCTCCCAATAGCCTAATAAGTTTCCCTATGTCCAGTATCTCCTCTCTCCAATCCATTTTTTTGGCAACACAGCTGTCAAATTAATATTCCTAAAGTACAGTTCTAACCCTGTCATTTCCCTCTTCAGGAAGCACCTGTGTTCCTTATTGCCTCTATGTTCAAATACAAACTCCACTGTCATTTAATGCCATTTACGATCTGGCTCCAACCTATTTTTCTAGACTGATTACATATTAATCACCCTCACTCCACGTTCAAGGCAAATTGACCTATTCTCCATTATACATACACAACATTCTACATCTCTTTGTATGCGCTGTCTCCTACCCCTGAGACACCTTCCTTCTTTCCTCAAGCCTCAGATCAAGGGCCATCTCTTACAGGAAGCTCTTTCTGATACACCCCCACCTCCAGTTGTTATTCCCCCTCAAAAGTAATTACTCTGTATTTATTATGTAGTTACCTATCAGCATACGTGTTGACTCACCCCAACGGAATATGAATTCACCAGGGGCACAGCCTGCTCAGTACTTTTCTTCCTCCAGAATCTCCCATAGTACTGTAGGCCCATCATAGGTGCCAGATACACTTGCTGAATTGAATTGAATTCTAGTCATATGCTGCTCATTTGAGGCTTCCAAAAGGATTTCAAAGTCCAAAACTAAACGACAAAATACAGGCTGGAAAGGTTAAGTAGCAGGGTTAAGGTCACACTGCAAGTAGGTGAAAATAACCTAGTCCAGATTGGTTTATTGCAACAGTGTAAAGGCCTTGCCCTGATTTAGAAGAGAAACATATGCCTTAAAAATCACTTTCTTAATGGAGTCATTAAGAATTCACCAATGATTGCCTTTAGGCTTTTGGCCATATGCAAATGAAATTAGAAGAATTAAGCACTTCGGTTAGAAAATGCTCCTAAAAGTTAGATTCTAACTTATCAGGCAATATTGAACAAAAAGACACTTTGCACAGCAAGGCCTGAAGGTAAATGCTATAGACTCCGAGGTCAGTACTCGGAAGATAAGCATCTAGGAATAGAATTCCTGGCTCTTACTACCCTGTGAGGTCAGGTCAAATTATTACCCTTTGCTTGTTTTTTAAATGACTGGTACCTAATGAAACTCTCAATGTGGTATTTGGCTCTTCCTCCTCAGTGGACAAGGAACACACTGTTGATATCTTCCCCTGGAATTTTTCTAATCAAAGCTAGTTTTGGGCATGGAATTGACCCAGGAGGTTAGAGAAGCTTCATAAATATTTATCATTAGTAAAATAGATCAATTTCAGCTATTCAGAGAATATTCAGTTTGTAGCCAATTCATTCTCTTTATTTCTCTCTCCAGCTTATGATTTACTTTTTGAATATGCACTGCTCATTAGTGTATCCATTAGAGGGCACAGAAGCAATGCAAAGAAGAAAACACCTAAAATCTGGCACCCATCACAGTGCTAAGCATATTGTAGGAGCTTAATAAAAGACTGCTGGTTGAGTGAAATCTAGTTCTGCAGCAGAATCACTGAAACTACAACTATTAGGCATCTATGGACTAGGTATTGTGAAGAGGCTGGAATGATTAAAATGAAGTCCAGCAAAATCTTTGGGGTTCAATTATTCACTTTCTCTCTTTTCAATCCATTCATTAAATTCACTCATCCACTAATTTGGATAATTGAATAGGTGAAGATGAGATCCCTCTGAAACCTCAGCATTCTACAGTACTGAATTAATCAATTACCCCTTGCTGAATTATAAAGATAATTCAAACTCTTGTGAAAATCAATGCTGAAAACTAAATATATTAAATCAAAAAAAAAGAAAATATCCCCCTCATATCTCACTGCTCATAAACTTTCAAAAAATAAATAAAAATAATTCTTTATTCATTAAATTCCTTATTCATTAAACTCAGAATTAAGATTCAGAATCTCAAAAATGATTTTACCTTGAATTTATTTAGATTTCCAAACATTTGACTAGTTTATCCTTTTTTCTTTCTCCCCCTTAAATCTTTAAACTTTTTACCATGTTTTTAATTTGACTGGGGCAGGAGGGAATGACTAAAAGATTACATTAATCATTTATTTGTTAAATGTGTCATTAATGAGGAAACTAAAATTCATCATATTTAGCTCTAGGAACAAGTATTTTTTCATCTTTATCTCATCTTTTAAAATTTTATTTTTTGCATAAGGTTTATAATGCGCATAATTATTAGTGTAGGTACATGTAAATAATTTATACATAAACACATACATACTGAGAGTGTGAGCTCAAAAATTTTTTTACTTATGAATTAGATGATCAAAAAAGTTTGGAGATTAGCGTCCTAGCATAATGTTTCCTTGGGTTTTGACAGACCAAACTAATAAGTCGAGGAAGCTCATTCTCCCACCTGTTTTCTGATCTTTCTTCTTTTCCTATACACCTCCCCTCACCCCAACCAACTCTAATCTGTACATGTACCTCCAGCCTCCCAGGTGATAACTTTGCTTGGAGCTTGCATTGTAAATGAAAAATCAGCTACATCTAATCATAATACTTGTCCTCTTCTCTCTTCATTACTGCAATCATCCTTTTCAAACATTGCTCCCCCACTAAAAGCACTCATTCTCCCCAAATGTGCCCTGATATATTTTACAAAGATATTGGCAAGAACAAGGTTGAGAAACAGCAATACCCAACCCCAAAATCCTTGCAAGTTCGAACATTTGGATAGATCTCATAAAATTTATCATTCCCAGGGAATAACTCCATCCTTTGGGAAGATAATCAGTATGAAAAATGCATTAGTAACCTCAAAAGTAAAAGGATATCCTCTCTTCTTCCCAGTTTCTTGATGTTCCAGAACAAGAATAACCACATTTCCCCAAAAGCTTTTAATTCTTAGCTCTTTAAACAACACTTCATTATGAACAAACTGGTTATCAGGGAACATTGGATATCCCACATCAGGGATCCTTCTTGGCAGTGGATAAAACCAACTTTTCAGGGACTAAGAAAAATTAAGAGAGGAAACACAACAGTTCTTGCCAATAGCACCCAAATGTAACCAGAGAGTCTATGTCATAACCTCCACTGCCTAGGGGGACATGAAAAGAGCCTTATTTTTTTAAAAAGAGTTTATATACCACAATGACCTTCCATGGAAATCATCCCATTATAGCTGACATTCAATAACCTCCATATTCTGAAGAGGAAATCTTGGCTCTTTTACGTCAGATTTTCTACTTTACCCTTGGAAAAATCCTTTAATGCAACCACCTGCTGAAAGGCACTTTAAATAATGGAGGCTTTCCCTCCCACTCTCCCTAAATTTTGTCTTTTCGTCTTTCAGTGATTTAAAACTTCTGTGCTCTCTAACATGACCTAAGTAAGAGGACATACTCTTCCCTTTGCCATCTAAATACTGACTCCACAAGTTGCTCCAAGCTTCATCTGTTTGGAACAAAGCATCCAAGTTCCCTGTACCAATATATGCTTGTGCATAAGATGCACTTCTAAGGTCATGAGATTAAAAGATGCAAAATCAATGATTTTTTTTACTTCGATTAACTTAAATATAGTAGGTGAGATAATATAAAAACAATTATTTGATAAAATTTAAAAGTGCCATAAGGAGATTCTGCTTGGTTTTGTAAGTTCTAACAAGTAGTGGACTCAAAGTGCAGAATGAAGCCTACATTTACCGACAACGCCAATGTATAGATGTGTTTTGCTTCCCTGTAACTATTGGCTACGAAGAAATGTCCTATGGTGGTGGGAGTGGGGGAGAAATCATTGGGAAATAACAGAGGTGTAATAAAAGAAAAGCATATCAATAAAACTTTTTTGCATTGCAAATTCAGGGAGGAGAGTGTAATTTCCATCTAGGGGGTAGAAGTGAGATCAGAGAAGACTTCATGGAAGAAATGCCTTTTTGGTTCAGTCATTGAGGATTGCTAGGATTCCAACAGACAAAGATGGGAAAGAGAGTATTAATGGCAGGTGGAAAAACATAGGAGTAATACAGACCCTCCTGTTTAGCAAGTATTATATTTTGACTGGAGCAATTTGTAGAAAAGGGACTGGCTGGGGATAAGGCTGGAAAGATAAATTGGGACCAGGTCAAGAAGGACCCTAAATGCCAAGTGAAGAAGTTTGAACATTTATACAACTAGGTATAAGTCAAGGTAGAATTTCCTAAGAGAAATATAAGATTTAGATATTCATGTTAATGATACCTCTATACACTTGAACTCTCAATTTTTACCCTTTCCCAACTCATGAATTTCTCCACCCTCCAATGGAGCCTCATATGACCATGGAAACATTTTTTCTTCCAGTCCCTCTACCCTATTTGGATTTTGTTTGCCTCACCTCTACTGCCATGGTTTACCACTTCATAATCTCTATTAACACAAAAATGGTCTATTTCCACTTCCTCATGTCTGTTCCCCTGGCTTTTATAATTAGGCTTCTGCTCCTACCACTGTACTAAAACTGACCACTTGTCTGTGTGAAAGAATATCACATGTTTGGTCCACACTTAAGAAATAAACATAATGCACCAAGGTGTTGTGATAAGAACACAGGATTTGGGGATGGAAGATCTGGATTCAGATCCCAATTCTACCCATTTTCCGTGTGACCTTGGGTAAATAATTTTTGCCTTTTAGGTTTCAGTTTTCTTATCTCTAAAATGGAAGAAAAAGGAAAGAGGTGGACTCATGGCTTCTTAAGCTTTTTCCACTTGAGACCCTTCAGCACTTCTTAAACTGTTTAAGAGGTACTGGTCTTGATGACGCCTAAGCTTTCTTTTGGATCTCACATTCAAAGATTCTAACTCATGTCTATAACTCAATACCACTGTTAGACAACATGGGTTCCATTGCCAATAATATACTTTCCTTGTGAAAACCACTGCATATGTTAGTATGAGGGGAAGTCAAAAGAGTTCATTTGGGGGTTCTATGCGTACTTTTTCTTTACCAATAAACCCAAATTACTGTGTCTGAATATTAATAATTTCTACACTATGAATTTGGCAAAATTTTCCTTTGGTTTTCTGAAATAAAAGTATTTTAAAGTTATGCCCCCAACCCCTGTACAATCTGGCAACACTTCTTCCTCCCTGTCCCATCCCATCCCATCCTATCCAAATTATTCATTCTACTCTCCTCCATATAATCTATGTTTCAGTCATACTAGACTACCTAACCCGCCTCTTACACAGGCCGAATACTCCTGCCTACCAGTCTTTGCTCACATGGTTCTCTATAACCGTGCTACCCCAGAACCTCATCTCAGCTACTTGAATTCTATCAAATTTCAATACCTAACGTCTATTTCCACTTCCTCCAGAAAGTCTTCCCTATTTCCTCTGACAAGAACTTATCTTTCCTACTTAGATATACGGTGGCACTTGGTGCCTCTCATGTGGTTATCATAACAATAATTAATAATAAGGATTTATGTAGCATTTTAACATTTGCAAAGTGCTTTATATACATTATCTTATTTGAGCTTCAATAACCCTGTAAGGTAAGTGCCATAGATGTTATCATTCCCCATTTTAGATTAGAAAACTGAAACTCAGAGAGGTTAAGTAAAGGGTGTGGAACCTGCAACCTCAAGGCCACATGTGGCCCTCTAGGTCCTCGAGTGTGGCACTCTGAATGAATCCAAACTTCACAGAACAAATCCCCTTATTAAAAGGATTTGTTCTGTAAAACTTGGACTCAAGTCAAAAGGCGGCACCCAAGGACCTAGAAGGACATGTGTGGCCTTGAGGCCGCAGGTTTCCCATCTCTGGGTTAAGTGATTTGCCCAAGTTGCAGAACAAGTGTCAAAGACAGGATTGGAATCCAGGTATTCCAGACTCCAAGTCCAATATATACTTCATCCTCCTACTATATCATTAACTAGCACACGGGGCAAAGATAGGGTTAAGTCTTACTTATCTTTGAAAGCTTCTCAATACCTAGCAAAAACAGTTATTGAATCAAATATGCTTCAATTCACTATTGACCTCCCTGCCATGCAAACATCACGGAGACTGTCTCAACAAAAACATTGAGAGAGAGAGAGATTGTGTGTGTGTGTGTGTGTGTGTGTGTGTGTGTGTTTTAAGAACTAAGACTATATCACCAGTAGGAAGAACATTTTGAATTAGTTTCCCGGATTTGGGAGTCTGTTTCCATAGTAACAAGAAAGAACACAGGTCTTTAAATTCTAAGGCAAATGAACAGAGCATTTTATATATCTAGTGATTTCAGGGTATCGTTTAACTCACAGTTAAAAAAGGATGATGCTTTGAAGTCTTGCCAAATGCTGATTTGTTTAATTTTGTTAAGTTTGGGAGAGGTGAATGAAGAGCCTTCCCTGTAAGAGCTGTATCCAAAATTGACACTGAGGAAGTCTGAAGCACAGCTGACTCTCCAGGGTGCTTAGCTTATCAAACGAAGTACTTTCAACTTTACTTCAGAGACCATTAACACTTCAATTATCAAACAGGACTGAGCCACAGAAATACTCCTTTTTTAACTCCATCTTTCCTGTTTAATTGTAGCATTTTTTATTAAATAGCAAAGACAGTTAATCTAGTAGTAATTGTACTAGCACTAGTAACAGCAGTGTGTACAATAGGATTTTAAGGTTTGCGAAACACCTCACCAATATTATTTTTATTTTCACAACATCCCTACCCTGGGAAGTAGTTGCTATTATTATTCAAATTTTACAGATGAAGAAAATGAGACAGGGGTTAAGTGACTTGTCCAAGGTCACAATGCCAGTAATTATCTGAGGCAGGATTTGCATTTAGATCTTCCTAATTCTAAGTCCCATGCTCTATAAATTATACTGCCTAGTTAACTAATGTAAAGTTCTAAAACGAAGTGTAACAACCATTTTGACTCCAGGTCTGGTAACAATTGCTCACAATGTCTGATTAAGATTCACGATGAGAATTTCTTCCATGGGTAATCATTTCTTGCCCCATTTGCTTTCACCCTGAGTAGAACTGCTTCCAAAAAAAAAACTGCTTCCTTTCCGGCACCAACTATGTCAATGTTATAATTATCGAAATTTCAAAAACAGGATTAGAAGTTAGAGAAAGCATGATAAAGTGGGAAGAAAGCTTGACTAGAGAGTCAGCAGACACAGGTTTGAGTTCTTGGCTCTCTGCTATTTAGGATTCTTGGATCATAGGTTGAGCACTGAAAGCAAGCTGAGAGGTCATTTAGCCAATTCATTTATTTAAGAAACAAGGAAACCAAGGCCCAGAAAGCTGAATTAACTTGTCCAAGGTCACACAAGTAAGAGATGGAATTTGAACCTGGGTCCTCTGGACTCCAAATCTGGTGCTCTTTCTACTTACTATGAGAACTTGGTTAATTATTTACCTCCTCTGTAAAAACAAATGAGGATGTCTCAGGATTGTAGGTGTAGGCATGGAAGAGAAGAGACCTTAGAGGTCATTTAGTCCAATCCCCAGATGGGAGGTGAAAATAAAGAAAGTAAAGCAATGGAGTGATGTGCTATATCAGTAAGGCAAGATTCATGACCTCAAGGATGACCATGAACATGCCTGAATGGTTGCAGTTGCAAAAGTATGAAAAATTCTCTATGTAGAAGGCAGAGGAAATATAACATTTATTTAGACTCCAGAGGATCAAATCCGAGAACCAATACACTCAATTTGATATAGTAGCAATTAATTTCCAAAACCAGGAAGCTCAATTCAATGTAGTCACGAGGAAATTATAACAGAATATTATAGCAAGGAACCAAGTCATCTTGTAACCTTCCCTCCCTGCTCTGGCTTTCCTGTAAACAATCATGAATCCTAACTCTATGCTTAGCACTCTCTTCTCCAGCTCTGGTTCTCTCAATGTCTGTTCTTCAGTGCCCTCTTGATGTCTGCTGCCTCAGGCTCTTGCTCTCAGTTCTGTTCCTCTTCAATTCTGCTTCTCTCCAATTCTGGGCTCTCCTAACACAGTCCTAGCATCTGATTGGCTAGAACTCAGGTCTCCGATTGGCTGAAGTCATGATTGACTAGAACTCATTGCACATACCATTGACTCTGGTCTTAGTAACTCGCCTTAGGGTCCTGAGGGCTTCACGCCCACATGAGTTTAGCACCTAGTAAGTAGGAGCTCTAGGCGACTTACAAAGATATAATCAACTTTCCCACCTAGGCCCACCTGAGGCCTATTGAATGGGTGGGGAAGATCTTCAATCACATTAATACTACATGTGCCCCAAGTCATAGAGGGCCAGAGCTATGATTCGAATACAGGTTGTCTGATGTCAAATCCAGCACTCCTTCTGTATCATTCTGCCTCTTAAGAGGCTGGACCATATGACCTCTGCCATCCCTTTCAGCTCTAAATGTTTTCAAAATTGCAAACTGACATGACCACGAAGCCTATAGCCTGAAGTCTTGGTTTTCCACATTAAGAAGATATTTTTGGTTCAATCTAATCAATCGAGAGATGAATTCATCTACAAGTTACTTAGGAGAGTATTGTTGAGAATCAAATAAGTTAATATTTGTAAAGCACTGGGGAAAATATTATACTATTTTATATCATTTTTTAATTTCAGCTAGACCCAGAGCCTGAATTAATGAATAACTGGATGAAGATCCAGGACCTGGGCTTCTTTGTTCTCTCTAAAAGTTTGCTCAGGCAATACCCTTACCTCTGTCAACAAGCCCAGATCATTAAGGACATTAACCTAACCCCAAGAGAGATTACCTTGCTTAATATTCTACAAGTATATACTATGTTATGGAATGTAATGAGACACAGAGACGCTGGGCTGTAGTTTCAACTGACTTTCGTCAACATCCTTTACAACTCTATTCCATTAAGGAAAATCCTCTTCTTGTATCATGGTTAAACATACATGAGGGTCATAAAAAAATGAGGTAATACAGGCTTGCTAGCTCTGCTAAAATAACGTATATAAGTTTTCTCATTGCTTTGTTCAGGCAGCCAGAGCTTCTGCTCTGACTCCTTGTATGTACAAGTAAGCTAGCTTCGCTATGCTTTAAGGGAAAATAATAAACAACATGGATTTTTCTGTCACCTAGCTCTGTTGTTTCCTTCAAACAAATTTTCAGGTTTAACAGCACTTAGCAATGTGCCTGACACATAGTAGATGTTTCCTTTCCTCTTCCCTCCTCTATCCCTTCCCATTAAGACAAGAGTGTATTTTAGCTTTGCCAACTAATTAGATTAGGTTCTGATAGGATAGTTTGAAGTCTAATTGTCTTGAGATCTCTGTCTCCCTACCAACTAAGATGTGTCCTGGAGTCTTTCCCCAGGGAACCCTGTGCTCTGAGGTCCTAGATATTTCTCCAAGTTCCTTTCCAACAACAATTGCAGCAGGTACTAGAATCACTAGCTGTGATTCTTGCCCAAAGTCACATAGCTTTTTAAGAGCAGAACTTGGGAGCAGAATATAGGTTCCCTATTACACCATGGTGCCCCCTCCCTAGAACAAAGGCTCTATGCCCACTGCCTCAATTTACTCAACCTCCACTACTTAGTCACCCTGCTTAAATTTCACTTGAATTCCTATTCATCCCCTGAAACTGCTCTTTCAACAGTCTCATGTAGTGCTGTTTTTTGTTTTGTCTTTTTTTTTTTCGCTAAGAGCCACTGGTGACCACTCCATCTAAGTACTAAAGCATAGTTGATGCTGTTCATCCTTCATCTTCAAAGATCTTGAGTGACATCATGGGGTGATGCCTTGACTTGTGTATAAACTGGATATATGAAGCAGAGTTGCACGAAGTCACCAGCCTCATTCTCTCTTCCACAATCATCAAAGTCCACTGGAAAGACCAAAGTAAAGACATCTAGCAATGCCCTAGGATGCAGGGGCTAACCCGACTTGACATCTGACCAAGTTCTAAGCCTGCTTCAATCACCTTCATGGCCACTGGAACAAATTGTCCTCATCCACCCACTCCACCAGAAGAAGTCTTCACATGCTTGGGGGCAGACATCCCCCAACTCACCGATGGGTTTTAGGCCTAGCAACTACCCTCAACCTGGTTTTGCCCATCTGCTGAGACAGTTTTACTGCAATGTGGCTGACACATGTGCTACAGCGGCTTGGAACCCTGGGTGAGAGTTGGGTGACAAGTGGACACCAAAGGTGAATGAGCAGCCCTTAGAGATGCTAGCCCTCTCTGAACACCCCATACTACTATACATATGTCTGGTCAATCTGAGTCCTTGAAAGGACAGTATTGATATTATTCTAACCATGTACCTCCTTCCTTTCACATCAAATTTCTATAACCAGGGCAGCTGAACTATAAAAATAGGTTTTTTTTTAAAATTGCAACTTTTTGCTGCAATACACAAACTTCTCTGAGTTACTTTAATAGGATACAAGTATGAAAGATCTTAATACTTTAAATTTTGCTTTTCTGAATTTGCAGTTGCTATTTGTTTCAACTTCCTAACTTAAGCGACCAGGTAAATAAATTATTCTGCTCGCCTAATGTGTTGCATTAGGTAGCACCTCACATTTTTATGTACACCCCCAAAGGAGAGATGAAACAAAGATGTTTTAAGTTTCAATTTTTATTTCTGTTTCAAATTTTATGTAAATGTTTTAACTTTTAATAGAGCTGTAAACTTCATTTTGAGAAAACTATGAGATTAGACAGAAGTATGGTAGTAAAGTGATTAAAAATACACAGCAAAGTGATTTCTGTGGGAAAGCCAGATAAAGTAGAAAAGAGTGATATATGGAGGAAGGGAAGAATTGTCCAGAGGAAAGAGGAATCGATCTAGGTGAGGAAGGACTGAATCAATGAGAGAACTGAGTTATAACATGCAACAGGAACTAGAATACATTCAACCTTAGGTGGAGAAGTTACTTTCTCCAGCCTCTTCAGTCTCCCCACACTTCCATTCAGGGGTATGCTGGCACTTAAATTTCCAGTATGTATATTTATACATTGGAAATCAGTAAAAGAATATAAATCAGGGCTTGGTTTGTTTTGTTGATTTCTGGACTTAAGAAAACATTGGAGGCGGGGCGGAGCCAAGATGGCAGCTGGTAAGCAGGGACTAGCATGAGCTCCGTACAGAGTCCCTCCAAAAACCTATTAAAATGGCTCTGAACCAATTCTAAAATGGCAGAATCCACAAAACAGCAGAGGGAAGCAGGGCTCCAGCCCAGGACAGCCTGGATGGTCTCTGGGTGAGGTCTATCCCACATGGAACTGGGAGCTGGGAGCTGGGAACGGAGTGGAGCAGAGCCCAGCCTGAGCGGCGTGGACCAAAGAGACCAGGAGCTGGGCGCAGCATGCCCTAGCGCCCTGAATCAGTGAGCTGCGGCAGGTACCAGGGCTTCTCAAGCCACAAACACCAAAGACTGCGGAGAAGGTTAGTGGGAAAAGCTGCGGGAGTAGAAGGAGTTCGCAGTTCAGCTTCCGGCCCCGAGGTGGGGGGGGGGCAGCAGAGGTGGGGCAGCTACAGCTGTGGCTGCTTCCAGCCCCAGGCCCACCCGGTGGGAGGAATTAAGTGGTGGATCAGAGCACGGGTGCACAGCCTGCTGAAGATCTAAGCCCAGTCTGGGTTGGGGGTTCTTGGGGAAGGAGCAGTGCTGGTGTGGCAGAGCTGGCACCTCCCCCCCAAATGTGGAACATAGAACTCTCTAGTCTACAAGCAGTCATACCCCACTGAAAAACTCAAAGGTCAAGTTGGTTGGTTGGGAATATGGCCAGGCAGCAAAAACACACCCAGATTCAGTCTCAGACTTTGCATTCTTTCTTTGCTGACAAAGAAGACCAAAACATACAGACAGAAGTCAACAAAGTCAAAGAGCCTACACCAAAAGCCTCCAAGAAAAACATGAACTGGTCCCAGGCCATGGAAGAGCTCAAAAAGGATTTGGAAAAGCAAGTTAGAGAAGGAGAGGAAAAATTGGGAAGAGAAATGAGAAGGATGCGAGAAAACCATGAAAAACAAGTCAATGACTTGCTAAAGGAGACCCAAAAAAATACTGAAAAATACACTGAAGAAAACAACACCTTAAAAAATAGACTAACTCAAATGGCAAAAGAGCTCCAAAAAGCCAATGAGGAGAAGAATGCCTTGAAAGGCAGAATTAGCCAAATGGAAAAGGAGGTCCAAAAGACCACTGAAGAAAATACTATCTTAAAAATTAGATTGGAGCAAGTGGAAGCTAGTGACTTTATGAGAAATAAAGATATTATAAAACAGAACCAAAGGAATGAAAAAATGGAAGACAATGTGAAATATCTCCTTGGAAAAACCACTGACCTGGAAAATAGATCCAGGAGAGATCATTTAAAAATTACTGGACTACCTACCTGAAAGCCATGATCAAAAAAAGAGCCTAGATACCATCTTTCAAGAAATTATCAAGGAGAACTGCCCTGATATTCTGGAGCCACAGGGCAAAATAGATATTGAAAGAATCCATCGATCGCCTCCTCAAACAGATCCCAAAAAGAAATCTCCCAGGAATATTGTCGCCAAATTCCAGAGCTCCCAGATCAAGGAGAAAATACTGCAAGCAGCCAGAAAGAAACAATTTGAGTATTGTGGAAACCCAATCAGAATAACCCAAGATCTGGCAGCTTCTACATTAAGAGATCGAAGGGCTTGGAATACGATATTCCAGAGGTCAATGGAGCTAGGATTAACTACCCAGCAAAACTGAGTATCATGCTCCAAGGCAAAATATGGGCTTTCAATAAAATAGAAGACTTTCAAGCTTTCTCAGTGAAAAGACCAGAAGTGAATAGAAAATTTGACTTTCAAACACAAGAATCAAGAGAAGCATGAAAAGGTAATCAAGAAAAAGAACAAGAAAAAGAAATTGCAAGGGACTTACTAAAGGTGAACTGTTTTGTTGACATTCCTACATGGAAAGATGACAAGTATGATTCATGAGACCTCAGTATTAGGGTAGCTGAAGGGAATATGCGTACATATATGTTTATGTATATATATGGGTGAATGTGTATGTATGTATATATCTATGTGTATATATCTATGTGTATATATATGTATATATGTGTGTATATATATATATAGAGAGAGAGAGAGGGGGGGGGACACAGGGTGAGTTGAAGATGAAGGGAAGATATCTAAAAGAAATAAAATCAAATTAAGGGATGAGAGAGGAACATATTGAGAGAGGGAGATAGGGAGAGATAGAATGGGGTGGATTATCTCCCATAAAGGTGGCAAGAGGAAGCAGTTCTGTGAGAGGAGAGGAGAGGGCAGGTGAGGGGGGAATGAGTGAACCTTGCTCTCATCAGATTTGGCCTAAGGAGGGAATACCATACATACCCAATTGGGAATCTTACCCCACAGGAAAGAAGACGGAAGAAGAAAAAAAAAGGGGGGGGATGATGGAGGGGACAGCTGATGGGGGTGGAGGTAGTCGAAAACAAATACTTTTGAAAGGGGACAGGGTCAAGGGAGAAAATTCAATAAAGGGGGATGGGTTGGGAAGGAGCAAAATATAGTTAGTCTTTCACAACATGAGTATTGTGGAAGGATTATACATAATGATACACATGTGGCCTATGTTGAATTACTTGACTTCTTAGGGAGGGTGGATGGGAAGGGAAGAGGGGAGAGAATTTGGAACTCAAAGTTTTAAAAACAGATGTTCAAAAACAAAAAAAAAGTTTTTGCATGCAACTAGAAAATAAGATACACAGGCAATGGGGTGTAGAAATTTATCTTGCCCTACAAAAAAGGAAGGGAAAAGGGGATGGGAGGGGAGTGGGGTGACGGAAGGGAGGGCTGACTGGGGAACAGGGCAACCAGAATATACGCCATCTTGGAGTAGGGGGGAGGGTAGAAATGGGGAGAAAATTTGTAACTCAAACTCTTGTGAAAATCAATGCTGAAAACTAAATATGTTAAATAAATAAATTTTAAAAAAGAAAAAAAAAGAAAACATTGGAGAAAATGTTAATAATACAGATTAAATTTTAAAGTGCACCAGGCATAATTTTTTTTAATGAGTCAGTTGTTAACCCTTTATCAGCACACCCCCTCCCTTCCATCCCACCCTTTTCAAATGTTGTTTCTTAGAGATTAAAGAGAGAAATTGAAAGCAATAAGGCCAAGATCATATGTAAAGTAAATCAAACCCCACAAGTTCAACCAGGCTCCAAAATTTTCACTAGGTCTTTGTCCTCTTGATAACTTAAAAAAAAGATGATTATGCATCTTTATCCCCTAAAGGCACAGATCTTCAGTCTCTTAAGAAAAATAGCCCTAGTGTTGGGAAGTCATTATTTTCCTTTTTAAAAAGTTATCTTTGGTTCCTAAATCATAATTCCTTTAGAGACCTAAGTCCATGTATTTATATACGGCTGTGTTAAACGTATAACCAATATTACTCTTATTATAGTGTTTCTGCTTTGGGTCTGCATTTAATATTTGAATTTCTTAGAGACAAAGGACTTCAAGTCTGAAATATTATGACACATTGCTTCTCTCATTACATAGAAGACGTGAAAACATAGCTCAACATCCCATACCGCCCTTAGGATGACTTTTCTCTATGATAGGATATGCACTGTTTTCTTACCCTAATCAGGGGGTGGTTCTCAAATAGCTTACATATTATTAGTTATGGATGATTCCCTCAAGCAAATTAGCAAGGAGAAGTCCATCATCTAATTTAAGCCATTTTGCAAATTTCAAGGTAAAATTTATATGAAATTTAGTGTTTCAACAAAACTTTCTCCTGTTGCTTTAACATTTGCATCTCACCCATCTTAGGAAGCAGGATAGTTTCTGTTTCCTATTTGTAATTTCCATATTTACAAATATGCAAATTTTACGTAAAACACTGGCTCCTGCCCCAAGCTTTTTGCATGACATTAATATTAAACACAACATATACTACCTTCATAAAACTATCTAGGCTTTCTCAATATCTTTGTTATTGGTTTTCATGGAATTTTTGATTCCAGTCTGCCTCAGGTAGAATGTTAATTACGAGTACGATATCATACAAAATTATATGAGTTTTTTGAACGTCTGTGATTGGTTCTGACTTCTGGTCCCTAATAAAGTTCCTATTGTACTTCTTTTTTAAATTCTTTAAGAGGCAGACACCAGATCAATGTTCTAAATGTAGCCAACAAAGGGTTTCACCAAACCTGCATGTGAACCTGTAATCATTTACCAGCATATTATTTCTTATATAGAGAACACAGACCATATATTCCAGAGCTGGGTGAGACTCTATAGGTCATCAGGTTCAGGTGAGGAAACCGGCCCAGAAAGGTAATGTGATTTGCCAAGTGTCACATATATAGCAAGTAACAGAAATTACAGTGGAAATGAATGCTGGGTCTGGAGGACCTGGGTTCAAATCCTAGCTCTGCTATTTACTATCTGTGTGACAGTAATAAACAAATCACTTAACTTCTCTGGGCCTCAGTTTACTCATCTATAAGTAAAGGAGTTGAATTAGATGACCTCTACAATCCTTTCTAGCTTTATATCAATGATCCTATGAAACAAGGTCTAAATGCAATGCAATGCTCTTTCCCCTATATAAAAGGTGATAAATGAAAATAAAGAGAAGAAAAACGAAGAAAAACAAAGAAAACACGGTTCGGAGAGGATCCAGATTTGGCCACCATTTTTCGGTATAAGAAGAAAACAGTGTAAGGCAGCTAGGTGGTGCAGTGAGTAGAGCACCGACCCGGGAGTCAGGAGGACTTGAGTTCAAATCCGGCCTCAGACACTTGGCACATTTAATAGCTGTGTGACCTTGAGCAAGTCACTTAACCCCAATTGCCCTGCCTTCCTCCCTTTAAAAAAGAAGAAGTAGTGTTCTGACAGAGGGATTCATTTGCATGAGGGAAAGACTTGGGGAGGTACAAATGGACGGACACCAGCTTACTGAAACATTGATTGTCTTCTCCTGAGGAATTAAAGCTACTCTGAATTGGGGAGGGGGTGTTTACTCTCCTTTATTCATGCTGACTCCTCCCTTCCCACCCCTTACCCCTTCAGTAGGAGGGGGCAATGTTACAGAAGCAAACATAGTCATGACATCTTTAGCATCCCATAGCCCTCGAATTCTCTCATCTTCCTATTCCTGTCCCCAAGAACAGCAAAAATAAAATTTTGATGTTGAAATTGTACTCTGGAAAGAGCTACAAGGAACCACAGCTCTGAAACAATGAAGTTGAAACAGCGAGTCATAAAGTTATGCCTTTCTTGAAATAAGTTGGGTTTCTCTAAGCTAAGACATTCTTTTATAAGACCACCCCCGGGGTTTATTTAATGCCTAGGCAGGGAAATGAAGCCATGGGTTTTTGTAGAAGGAGGGGAGGGGATTGGAGAGAGCAGGGCAGAGAAACACTCCCAACTTTTTGTAGAGTACTGTCAGATTAGGTTTGCTTAAAGGTAAAGGTTCAAGCATGTATGTGTCATTTTTTAATGTTCTTTTTCAACAGATTTTGGGAGGGAAGGCTGGGAAGAAATGCTTCTCCTCTGTAGAAGTTGGCTAGTCTTCCATCTAGTGATACCTGCCTCCTGGCTGTTCCACAACAAGACATTCTATCCCTCTACTCTGGGCATTTTCTCTGGCTGTCCCTCATGCTTGGAACACTCTCCCTCCTCCACTCAAGTCTGACCTCCCTGACTTCCTTAAGTGTCACTAAAAATCCCACCTTCTCCAGGAAGCCTTTCCTGACCCCTCTTCACCAGCGTCTTCCCAGGTGGTGCAGTGAATAAAGTTTAAGACCTGTCTTCCTGGGTTCCAATCTGACTTCAGACACTAACTACTGTTACCCTTGTAAGCCACTTAACACTATTTGCCTCGGTTCCTCATCTGTATAATGTGCTGGAGAAGAAAATGGCAAGCCACTCCAGTATCTTTGTGAAGGTGACCCCAAATGGGGTCACAAAGAGTCTGACACAACTGAATAACAATGACGATAACACTTGTACAGCTTGCTTTGTGTAGATTTGTTTGCATGTTGTTCAGCGTAATAACACCGCATATCTAAACGGATGACAAGTGGAATTGATTTTAACTCTACAACCTCTTGTATCTGGTTCTTTCTCTCCACTCATGTGCACACCACCCCAGCTTAGAACATTAGGACTGCACCAACAGCATCTGAACTGGTCTCCCTGCTGTAAGTCCCTTCCCTCTCCAATCCAGCCACCACACAGCTGTCAAAGTGAATTTCTTAAAAGCCACATCTGACTTTGTAGCTCCCTTCCTCAATAAAATTCACTAGTATTCCTACTGCCCCTAATACACATTCCTTAGTTTGGCTTTTTAAAGTGCTTCACAAGGAGGTCAGAACCAAGATGGCAGAGTAAAGGCAGGGGCTGCCTGAGATCTTCCCCAAACCCTTCCAAATACCTGTTAAAAATGACTCTAAACAAATTCTAGAGCAGCAAAACCCACAAAAAGACAGAGTGAAACAAATTTCCAACCCAAGACAACCTGGGTAGGTCAACAGGAAAGATCTGTTGTGCTGTGCTGAGAGAGGAGCACAGTCCAGGACAGGACAGACCATGCCAGCACAGACTGGGACCAAGAAAACCTGGAGCCTGCATCAGGGGACCAGGAGAGGAGTAAATACCTCTCCTTAGATCATACCACCTTGGAAAAAATAAAAACTAACAGGACCCTAGAAGAATCTCTGAAAACAGCTGTATAAAAAACCTTATCCTTGGGACAGTTTACCCTCCACACTGGAAGCAGAGCCGTGCCTTGAAAAAAAGTTAAAAAGTTGAGTAATAGGCTGGGAAAATGGGCAAACAACAGAAAAAAACTCAAACTATAGAAACTTACTTTGGTGACAAGGAAAAATATGCTCAGAAGAAAACAACAAAGTCAAAGCTCCTACATCGAAATACCTATATCCAAAAGCCTCCAAGAAAAATATGAATTGGTCTCAGGCCATGGAAGAGCTCAAAAAGGATTTTGATAAGTAAGAGAAGTAGAGGAAAAATTGGGAAGAGAAATGAGAGTGATGCAAGAAAATCATGAAAAACAAGTCAACCGCTTGTTAAAGGAGACCCCAAAAAATACTGAAGAAAATAACACCTTAAAAATAGAGTAGATCAAATGGCCAAAGAGGTCCAAAAAGCCAATGAGGAAAAGAATGCCTTGAAAGGTGGAATTGGCCAAATGGAAAAGGAGGTCCCAAAGCTCACTGAAGAAAATAATTCCTTAAAAATTAGAATGAAGCAAATGGAAGCTAATGACTCTATGAGAAATCAAGAAACAATAAAACATAACCAAAAGAATGAAAAAAATAGAAGACAATGTGAAATATCTCAATGGAAAAATGACTGACCTGGAAAACAGATGCAGGAGAGAGAATTTAAAAATTAGTGGACTACCTGAATGCCATGATCAAAAAAAGAAGGTCAAGAAATTCTCAAGGAAAACTGCCCTGATGTTCCAGAAGCAGAGGGTAAAATAGAAATTGAAAGAATCCACCAATCACCTCCTGAAAGAGATCCCAAAAGGAAAACTCCTAGGAATATTATAGACAAATTCCAGAGTTCCCAGGTCAAGGAAAAAATATTGCAAGCAGCCAGAAAGAAACAATTCAAGTATTGTGGAACCACAATCAAGATAACACAAGATATAGCATCTTCTACATTATGGGATAAGAGGGTTTGGAATATGATATTCCAGAGGGCAAAAGAGCTAGGATTAAAACCAAGAATCACCTACCCAGTAAAAGTGAGAACAATCCATGAGGGGAAAAAATTGACATTTAATGAGGTAGAAGAATTTAATGCATTGTTGAGAAGAGTCCAGAGCCAAATAGAAAACTTGACTTTCAAATACAAGACTCAAGAGAAGCATGAAAAGGTAAATAGGAAAGGGAAATCATAAGGGCCATATTAATGTTAAACTGTTTACATTCTTACATGGAGAGATGATATTAGTAATTCATGAGACCTTTCTTATTATTCAGGTAGTTGGAGGGAATATACATAGACAGAGGGCAAAGGGTGAGTTGAACATGAAGGGATGATATCTAAAAATAAAATTAAGAGGTAAGAGAGAAAATGTATTGGGAGAAGGAGAAAGGGTAAATTATCTCACATAAAAAGGCAAGAAAAAGCTTTTACAATGGAGGGAAAGACAGGGGAGGTAAAAGGGAATGAATGAACCTTACTGTCATCAGAATTGGCTTAAAGAGGGAATAATATACACACTCAATTGGGTATGGAAATCTATCTTACCATACAGTAAAGTAGGGGGAGGAGATGGGGGGTGGTGATAGAAGAGAGGGCAAATTTGGAGAGGGGGTAATAAGAAGCAAAGATTTTTAAGGAGGCACAGGATGAAAGGAGAGAATAAACGGGCGGGATAGGATGGAGGGAAATATGGTTAATCTTTCACATGACTAACATGGAAGAGTTCTGCATGACTACACATGTATAACCTATACTGAATTGCTTGCCTTCTCAATGAAGATGGGGAGGAGAGGGAGAAAGGGAGAGAAATTTGGAACTCAAAGTTTTAAGAACTAATGTTGAAAACTGTTTTTACATGTAAACTGGTAAATAAGATACACAGGCAATGGGGTATAGAAATCTATCTTACCCTACAGGAAAATAAAAGTAGAAGGGACAAAAGAAGGGGATGGTGGTCATAGAAGGAAAGGTAGATTGGGGGAAGGGGTAATTAGAAGCAAAACATTTTTGAGGAGGGACAGGATGAAAGGAAAGAGAGAATAGAATAAATGAGGGTAGGGGGAATATGATGGAAGGAAATACAATTAGCAACAGTAACTGAAAAAAAAATTTGAAGTAAGTTTCTGTGATAAAGGCCTCATTTCTCTAAAATATAGAGAACTGTGTCAAATTTATAAAAATAAGAGCCATTCCCCAATTGATAAATGATCAAAAGATATAATCAGTTTTCAGATGAAGTAATTAAAGCTCTCTCTAACCATATGAACACATATTCTAAATCACAACTGATTGGAGAAATGCAAGTTAAAACAGTTCTGAAGGTACTACCTCATAGGTATTAGATTAGATAATAGGACAGAAAAGGTAAATGACAAATGTTGGAGAAGATGTGGGAAAAATGAGACAACGTACTGTTGTCAGAGTTGCGAATTGATTAAACTGTTCTATACAGCAATTTGGAACTATGCCCAAAGGGCTATAAAACCATGCATACCCTTTGACATAGCAATACCACTACTAGGTCTGTATCCCAAAAGAGGTAATAAAAAACAAAAAGGAAGAGGACCTATATGTACGAAAATATTTATAGCTGCTCTTTTCTGGGGGTAAAGAATTGGAAATTGAGGGGATGCACATCAATTGGGGAATGGCTGAACAAGTTGTGTGTAATTGTGATGGAGTACTATTGTGCTATAAGAAATGATGAGCAGGATGCTCTCAGAAAAACCTAGAATGCCTTACATGGGTTGATGCAAAGTGAAATGTAATGAGTACAAAGTAACAGCAATATTGTAGGATGATCAGCTACGAATGGCTTAGCTATCCTCAGCAATATAATGATCCAAGACAACTCTGAAGGATTTAAGATAAAAAATGCTATCCAGCCCCAGAGAAAGACCTAATGGTAATCCTTTTATCAAGGGGATTTGTTCTGTGAAGTTTGGATTCAGTCAAAAGGGGCCTCACTTGAAGACTTTGAAGGACAAACGTGGCCTCGAGGCCACAGGTTCCCACCATCAAAGGAGTTCCTGTTGTTTCTGGCTCAGGATGGCACCCACCTTCTGCATGCCTTTGCTGAGGCTGTCCTCCATGCCTGAAATGCACTAACTCACTCTGCCTCTCCAGCTCCATAGCTTCAGTCAACCCTTAGCTCAAACATGGTGCACACACCTCCACAAAGCCCAGCTGCTAGTGCCTCCCTCTCTCCAAATTATCTTGTGTTTAATTTCTAAATATTTTGCAAAATTTTTTGAATATATTTATCTGCTCACAGGCTATCTTCCCTGATTAAATGTAACCTCCTAAAGAGCAAAGACTTTCATTTTTTTCTTCACATTCTCAGGGCCTAGCATAGTGCCTGGCACAACAGGCACTAGTGACTGATTCATTGATTCACATACTACAGCCCAGAATTTGATTCTCTATGGGCCTGATCTGGAGCCCAGCCAAAATGGTTTAGTTTCCAACAATCCTAGGAAGACCTTGTTAATGAACTCCATGAGTGTGGTTGTCCTAATCGGGACTTCACTTCCAGCCTCTTCCCTGTCCTATTCCATCCTAGACACCACGAACCTGGCCAATCTCCCCAAACCACTACATTGCATATGACTTTCCCATCCCCAATACTCCAACATCGAGCTGCTCAAATATACCAATAGTTCCCTCCTGTTAAAAGGATAAAGTTCAAATGCTGCAGCCTGGCTTTCACGGTCTCATCCTATTTCACACTACCTCCCGAATGCGAGCTTCTGCTCTAATCAGACTGCTACATTCACCAGATAACATGTTTAGAGCTGGAGGGGGCCCTCGAGGCCAGGCCATCTGGAAGAGCCCTCTTGTTTGACATGCGGGAGAATTAGGCCAAGGGAGGTCAAAACCTGACAGCATTCAGCCAGTAAGGACAGAGTCACAGTTTAAACCCAGGTCCAATACCCTTTCCTTTACCATGCTGCTTCCTCCCTCCCCACTCACATCAGTGTTCTCTAAATAACGAGCTGGAATGCCCTCATGTCTTTATGATGAGCCATAGCTCTAAAGATACAGTAGTAGCAGCAGCCCAGCAGCAGCATGAATAGCTAACATTCACACAGTGTTTTAAGGTTTGCAAAGCACTTTACAAATATTAGCTCATTTGATCCTTACAATACTCTAGGAGGTAGGTGGTTTTTTATTATCTCTATTTTATAGTCAAGGAAACTGAAGAAAACAGAGGTTAAGGAACTTGCCCAGGGTCACAAAGCTAGTAAATGTCTGAGGTCAGATTTGAACTCCGGTCTTCCTGACTCCCCTAGCTCCCTACCAATTCCTTGGTGCGGATGACTCTAGCACCTCAGACGGTCACAGCGATTTCTCTCTCCTCTGACCTCTTGTTATGCTTGTCCACCTCAATACTATGCCCTTACTAATAAACAAGTTGCTCTGTTGCTTTCTAGCTATGGCAGCTTTGGGCAAGCCATTCCATCTGTGACTTCAATTTCCTCTTCTCTGAAGCAGAGTAAGAATAATGATGATAATGCCTAATTACCTCAAAAAGAGGATTAATGATGTAATAACTAAAAAGCCCTATGTAAACTCTGAAAGCAATCATGATTGCCTACTAATATTACTTATGCTCTGTGTATCTCCCCAAATAGTGTTTTACGCATTAGCAGTCATGAATATAACTAAAATAACTATATCTGTCTACACCCACAAGGCACCTCCTTCTACATTTGGCCCTTCAGGATCCTTCCTCCCCTTCCTAGTATTCTGCCCCCTCCCCCCCCCGCTGCCAACTTGCATCAATATTCCCTATATTTTGTAAGTTCCATGAGAGCAGAGATTGTTTTGCTCTGGTCTTTTTTTGCTAGGCGGCACAGGGAATTAATAGAGTGCTGGGCCTAGAGTCAGGAAGGCCTGAGTTCCAATCCAGAATCAGGCACTTATGAGCTTTAAGACCCTGGACAAGTCACTTAAATCTGTTTGCCTTGGCTTACTCATCTTTAAAATGGGGGTAGTTAGTAATAGTAGCTATCTCCCAGGGTCATCATGAGGATAAAATGACATTATTTGTAGATGTTTGCTAGCTGTTCTTATGAGCTCCCGCGCCAAGCACAATGCAGATGTTTAATAAATGTTGGTTTGATTAAATTGAATTACCTCCCATTCTAAAGGGAACCATTCTGTAGATAAAGAAATGCAAATCCTAAGGGCATGGTAGCAAATACAATATGATAAGAGTCAAGTTCAGAGAACAGCTTCTTCCATCCTAATTCTAGGATTCCTCATTTATAAATAGGAGCCAACCATGAAGAAGAAAGAAGGGCAGCGGTGCAAACTTAATGGAATAAAACAGGGATGCCCTCAGACTGGGCAAAAGGATCTAAACCAGGATGGTTTAGATCTATCATTCAGGGATGATCTGCTTGTTAAAACAGAGGTCGATCTCAAAATCAGCCCTCTCAATAGCACACATTGCACACATTCTTCCCAGCCAAAAGGACAGAACTAGGCACATTCTTCTGAGCAGGCGGTACCAAAAACATATATAAACATACAAAGAATTGCTAGGATTTCTTCAGGGCCATCTGATACGAAAGAATTAAAACTAAAGGCTGGGAGGGGGGGAACTATTCACCATTTTGGATATAACAAACTGAGTCACAATTTTAATTTTACTGCTACTCGTCATCGCTCCCAAAACCTATGAATTTCTTCAAAACAGAATTTCTATTTGTAGGATTCACATTCAAATACAATCAACATTCAATGAGAAGTCTGTGTAGTAGCATAGACATTAAGCAAGCACTACAGTCTAGTGGATAGAGAACTGATCTCGGAGCCAAGAAGACCTGGGTTCAAGCACCATCTTTGACATACACTAGCTTTGTGACACTGGATGAATCATTTAATCTTAGTGCTTTTGTGTATTGTCTTCTTCCATTAGAGTATAAGCTCCTTGAGGGCAGACAGTATCTTTTTCTTATTTGTAACCCTAGCCCTTAGCACAATATGTGGCCCAGAAAAGATTCTTAATAAATACTTACTGACTGTTGTTTATCTATAGGAAGGTCTCCAAGACTCTAAGCTGCAGAGAAGTTACAGGTCTAAATTTGCAGAAGGTCCTCGCTGGGAGCTTTCTACATTAATAATGTCATGGGCCCATTCTCTTTTGATATTGAGCATTTGTATATGGTTGTGTGTATCTTGAATTCTCTGTATTTTGGGCAGACATTTTCAGAACTCGTACATTGATTTCTCTACTTTGCCGATACATGGTTCACTCCTCTTTTTGCAGTCATAGAATGCTTGATCTGGAAAGTATCATAGAATTGAGAGCAGAAGTGACTTGCTCAAGATAATTCAAGTAATAAGCAGCAGAGCTCTGACCTTAAAAGGTCCTCCAGTCCAACCTTCCATTTTATAGAGGAAGAATTTGAGTCATTCTATCACAAGGAAAGTGACTTATACAAGGTGGCAGAGCTAGCTAATAGCACAACTGGGACTAGAATCTTCAGGGTCCTGGCTCCTAGTCCAATGTAATTTCTACTCTATCAAGCAAAAAGTTAAAGCCATCACAATATATTTCCTATGCCCAACATCTTGCCCAAATCAACTATGGAGTTTCTTTATCTTGGGCCAGACAGAGCTGCCCATCCAGAAATACCTAGAAAGCCTTAGGGAATATGCAGAAACTTTCTAACCAGAAGCACTGTGTTTCCTTCTAAGCTAACTATATAGAAGATGATCCCTTGATAGGAAACGGCATCGATATTAAAGTCAGAATTTTTGCCATTTAAAAAAGCATATCTTTCTGGGAGGAATAAGGTGGGAAGAGCAAGAAGGATCTCTTTTCTCTGTTTTTATCAAAGAATTGTCTTTTGTGTATCTAGTTTTAGAAGAGATGACAAATGCTTTGGTAATTGCAGTTATTTGTTTAGAAATTAACAGGTCCTTGAACCAGATACAAGATGAGCACAAGCCCTAGTCACAATACAGAGAAAAGATCTAAGATTTAGTCCTGTAAGTAGTCATCCTATTTTCTTTCCTTTCTTTAAATGTTAGCTAATTAATTTTGTAGAGTTTTAGAATTGGGAGGGACCTCAGAGACCTACTCTAACTCCTTCATGTCCCCAATAAGGTAACAGAATCAGAGGCTGAGCAATTTTTCCAAGTCACTTGGCCTAGTTAATGGCAAAAGTGGTCCTTTTAACCAGGGGTCCTTATTCCTAATTTGGTGCACATTTCATTGTATCATGCTATTTATCAATCCCATAAATCAATAGTAATGGCTGCTTTGAGAGGAAGGATTTTTTTATTTTTGTCTCTGTAATCCCAAACCTAGTATGGAACATGGCTTGGTAAGTGCCTGCTAAATGCATGTTGCTACGAACTGAAATAGTGGTCTTTTAATGTCAAAAAAAAATGCTATGAATCACCACATCATGGTAGCTTTATTAGTATCCACTGGGGGGCAGGGAGAACACAATTAATGAATTTGATAACACTGAAATGACAATGCTTGCAAATGATGTATTGGCAAAAAAAATATTAATACATATATGGGTAAAACATTGGTTTTTTTTCCATTTTATTAGTAGATTTGAATATAGATTTATGGATCCCTGGAGATAATCCTGCATCCCCTAGCCCACAGTTCCAGTTTGTGATCGACAGGTTAGAAACCGTTCATCTACATAGTACCCTCGAGGCAAGAACTTCCCTCATTGCATATCAATCCCTTTAAATGTGAACTAGTACAGGGATTTCCATCTTTGTTATTAAAATTTAGGTTGATGATTTTCATGAGCATTTATGTTCCTAGGGAAAACACTGAATGTTATTTGCTTCAGGCAAATGCGTATGTTCTCCTCTAGCTAGAAGAGGGAAGGATTGGTAACAAAAATATAATGGGCTAGGACAGGGGTGAGGTACCTGAGGCCTCACAGCTACATGTGGCCCTCTAGGTCCTCAAGTGAGGCCCTTTGACTGAATCCAAATTTCACAGAACAAATTCCCTTAATAAAAGGATTTGTTCTGTAAAACTTGGATTCAGTCAAAAGGCCAAACTCAAGGACCTAGGAGGCTACACGTGGCCTCCAGGCTGCAAGTTCCCCACTCCTGGCCCAGGAGAAGGTATTGGTAAACATGACTAGAACCAATGAAAACTGAGTCAAAAAAAGCACAGCCTAGTGATTTTGGAAAACTCTCAGGTTGGTACGGATCAGAGAGTGAACATTAAAAAAAAAAAAAAACACCACCACATCATTGGGCTTGAAGATATGGTAATACTGTTAACTCCCTGTCAACAAAGAATACCAGAAAACCCATATGGCAGTCAGAAGATTCTAGTCTTAAACCCTTTTGATAGACTAAGGCTGAGAAATAGTACCCTAGGAAATAAGGACAAGCCACCAAAACCTTGTTAGCTTGATTAGATCAAATTAATAAAACAGAATACCCACAACCCTCAAAGTGTTTAGATGTGAAACCTATTCTCTAAGGAAAGTACATCATGATTACTAAACTTAGGATAATCCTACCCTCCATGAGTCTACCAAAGGCATCCAGGAAGCTCTGGGTACAGGTCTGCTTGTGAAAGAGAATCACAAAAGCAGGGGACAGTGATACACCAGTGGCTGTAGCTATCACTGTGCCGGTCTAGGTAGTCGGTCTGTACCTCAGCTAGAAGTATAGGAACTGATAATGCAACAGGAATTTTAAGATCTTTCTTCAGCAATATCCAGGATCAGGAGATTGCCTCATCAGCAGGGCAGTTACTCTGGTCCACAGAATCCTTAACTCTGGCAGATGGAATGGGCTATGAGAGCTGGGAGTAGCTCTGTGTCTTTTGGGATGAAGACCTTCTCCAGTGTTGGCGGATTTTATACCCAAAAAAGAGCAAAATGAAAACATTAACAATACTCTCATAGCCCTGGAAGAGGATTTTATCAACATTTTACGTGGCCCTAGGATAACTCCTTCCAAGTTAGCTTCAGAGGAGGCAGGGCCTCAGGACAATATTAATAGCCATCAATTACTGTATTTCTCCAAGATAAGGTGCAAGATATCTGCACCTTAATTTTGGGGCCCGAAATTTGAAAAAAATGTATTACATAAAGTTATTGAACTCAAGTTTTATTCATCTGCTTATAGCTTTTAGGAATCTTTTGGGCAAGTCTGGTGCGTGTACACATGCTTAGTCCATTCTGCTTCATGAACCTGAAGCACCACTTGTGTCTCCTTTGAAATCAGTAACTTCTTTTTCATCAGCAATTCTTCTTGCCTCCTGCTGAACCATCTTTGTGGGCACAGGAATTCCAATTGTCCTTTGCCCTTCAATCCATATTTTCAGTTCCCTCTCTAAATCAAGCCATTTTGCTGACTTGCCTCTCATGGCCTTCTTCTGCCCTGGCATTTTCAGTAGGGTTTTTTCTTCCCATAGCCAGTCTCAGATTGTTTTCTCAGTTGGAGGAGGACCAAACTTACATTCAGCAGCACAATTTCCATTTACTTTGGGAAACTGGATCACTTTTAACTTGAATTCAGCACTGTATGAAAATCTTTTCTGAGCCATTTCTGGGCAGAACGTGGCAAAACATAACCTAATATACCGGTAACAAATGCGAAACAATGAGCACAAAGACAACTAGTGCAAAAAAGCGGGAAATGCAAGTAAAAGAATCTACAACCACTGTATAAGACACATCCAGTTTTTACACCCCAAATTTTTCGAAAAAGGGTGCATCCTATACATGGGGGTATATGGAATAGAGTGCTTTGTGGCTTACAGATCTCTCCAGAAGCATTATCTTGTTGCCACTGTGTAAGGCAGGTGCTACTATTATATCATTTTAGGAGGCTCAAGGAGGTCCAGAGTCACACAGTTAAGTGTCTGAGAGAGGATTCAAACTGGGGTCTACCTGATCCCAATATCAGGTATCCAATATGTCACCTAGCTACCATTTAACAGGCTGACAGGCTCTCTCATATTGGTCAAAAAAAGTACTGCTATCCTTTCCAGAACCACAAAAATCAAAAATTCTATACTAGGTGTGAATACTGAATATGCCCTTGTAAATGAGTACATTTGATTCTGCCCATGTTTTACCCCTTCAACTTCCTCTTTCAAGACACGTTTTACATGACTAATGTAGAAATATGTTTAACATGGTTGTACATGTAGAGTGTATATCAGATTGCACACCATCTTGGGGAGGGGGAGTGGATGGGGGTGGGATTTAGAACTCAAAATGTCATAGAAGTGAATGTTGAAAACTAAAAACAAAGAAATTTTTAAAAATAATTTTTAAAAAAGACATGTTTTATCACCAAAGGATTGAATGAGAGAGTATTTGTGAAGATCTTAGTCCAGTGCCTGGCACAAAGAAGGTACTTAATGATTTCTTATTTCCTTCCCCTTAGCTCTTCCCCAAAGTCCATTCTTATTATTATAGGCTTTTGATATTTCTAGACATAGCACACAGTTCACCATTAAGAAATGTTTTCATTTGGAGAAATAATAAAGCATAATTGTAATATTAAAATTAATTTCTCAAAATTAATGAAATACAAAAGTTAAATTACAATTTAAGGGAGGGATCCAAATAAACTATTAAGCTTGCTGATTAAAGCAAAAAAAGCTATAACTAGCCTCAAATATATCTCTTGAAGACCCACGAACAAAACATTCCTACTAAGTTTTAGAGTCCCAACCAGAAATAAGCAGATGTCCCAGGATAACTCAATCAGTAAGAGATGAGTCCTGATGGTTAATGTTTTCAGGTCACTTTAACACAATTTCCTGACATGGAGCAATAATTTACAAAAAAAAGGTTTTATTAGTGACCTGAAAGAATTTCACCTCCACCTGAGTGGATCATGCAGGCACCTAGAAATCAAAGGGATGAGGAATTTTCACAAGAAAGGAGCACAAGGCCTTGGGTTTTCAACTACACCTAGCCAACACACTGTTTATGCCAAATAAACATTTAGAGAGATTACTTTGGTGAAAATTAGATATAGGCTGCCAATGTTATCCATGAAAATTATTCTTTCATACCCCAAGCATAAAGATAAACCTACTCTCAGTAACAAAACCACCAATTCAAATTGGCATACTTTTTGAATACCTACATGCAGCCAAAAAAGGGTGCTCATTGCTCTCAAATTCACACAAGTCAGGATATCACTCATGATGTCACTGGTCCTCTTCACAAAGGACAAAGAACAAGAAAAAGTAACAGTCCAATGGGTGGGGGGGGGGTGGTAATATGAATACAAAAGAGCACAATATACAACAGGTGTGATACGGACAAAGGAGATACCTGGACAAAGCATTCTGGGAAAGTTTGAACAGAGATATCACCTCAGCAAGAGGGTGAAGGTGGTAAGAAATTGGGAGAGGCTTAATCAAGGTGTTAGATGGTGACAACTAAGCTTATCTCAAAGTTCTTTGAATTCCAAAGGAAAAGTTGGAAGATGATCTACATATAAAAACTACTCTCTTCATCCTTAGGGACTTTTTGTTTGTTTCTTTTTAGTTTACAACACCCGATTCCACAAGTTTTTGAGTTCCAAATTTTCTCTCCCTCCCTCTCTTCTCCCCTTCCCCCCCAAGACAGCATGTAATCCAGTATAGGTTCTACATATACCTTCATGTAAAACTTATTTACACAATAGTCAAGTTGTAAAGAAGAATTATAACCAATGGAATGAATCATGAGAAAGAAGAAACAAAACCAAAAAAGAGAGCAAAGAGTTTGCCTCAATCTGCATTCAGACTCCGTAATTCTTTCTCTGGATGTGGATAGGTTTTCCATCATGAGTCTTTTGGAGCTGTCTTTGAACCTTGTATTGCTGAGAAGAGCCAAGTCTATCAAAGTTAGTCATCAGAGATACTGTGTGTCTGTAATCATATATAATGTTCTCCTGGTTCTGCTCCCCTCACTCAGCATCAGATCACGTTAAGTCTTTCTGCTCCTCATTTCTTACCGCACAATAGTACTCCATTACATTCATATACCACAGTTTGTTTAGCCATTCCCCAATTGATGGGCATCCCATTGATTTCCAATTCTTTGCCACCACAAAAAGAGCTGCCATAAATATTTTTGTACATAGTGGTCCCTTTCCCACTTGTGTGATCTCTTTGGGATACAGCCCTAGAAGGGGTATTGCTGGGTCAAAGGGTAGGCACATTTTTATAGCCCTCTGGGAATAGTTCCAAATTGCTCTCCAGAATGGCTGGATCAGTTCACAACTCCACCAACAATTTAACAATGTCCCTATTTTCCCACATCTTCTCCAGCATTTATCATTTTCCTGTTTTGTCATGATAGCCAATCTGACAGGAGAGATGTGATACCTGAGAATTGTTTTGATTTGCATTTCTCAAATCAATACTGATTTAGAGCATTTTTTCCATATGACTATAGGTATCTTTAATTTCTTCCTCTGAAAACTGCCTGTTCATATCCTTTGACCATTTCTCAATTGGGGAATGACTTGTATTCCTATAAATTTGACTCAGTTCCCTGTACATTTTAGAGATAAGGTGTTCGTTTGTTTTAAAAGTGTTTTGAAATACATTCTCACTTCACCTCCCTCTCTGAGAATCCTTGTCTTCCTTCAAAGCTCAGCTCAGGTGCCTAACTTTTTATGACATCTTCTTGGATGAACACAATGTCCCTGGCTTTAAGTGTTTCTTAATCGTCAACAGTTGTTAGTGGTTGTTTAATTCTTAAGCCTCAAAACATTTATAATGAATTATACCTAATAGCATATTCACATGTCTACTCCTTTCCCAACCTCTGAGTAGAAGGTAAGATCTTTGAAAGCCAGGACTATTGTCTTTGTCACTGTACTGCCATCTAGCACAGCATCTATTCGACATCGTTTCCTGCATATACTAAGTGTTTGATTAATTTTTGTAGTATCGGATGTTGGGGTAAATCAATTGAAAATTTATCAATAGTTTCCAGGAATCTGGAAAAAAAACATTTGAAAAATAAGCACCAATATGAACACTATCACTTGCAGAATAAATTATATTAATCTAACCCTGAATGAAAACACTACATGTCAAATAATGGACTCCCCACCCCCATCTTAATGTTGTCTACTTTAAAATGGATTAGCCCTTCCCAGTTCTCCCATTAACTCACTATGACCTTGGGCAAATCATGTCTTTTCTCTGGGTGTCAGTTTATTCTTCTATAAAATGAAGACGTTGTACTAGTTAACCTTTAAATGTCCTTTCAGCTTTAATATTTTACGATCTCTCATTTATGATAAGATCCTCATTCATTACCATTCCCAGACATCTTTGAATTCTCAATAACCCACCAACTAAAGCATGATGACTCATTTTCAACTACAGAAGAAAAGGTATAGTTAATTAAGCTCAATCTATTAACATAACTTTTCAGAAGGCATGTTTATCTTTCTCAATAACCATTTTAGGAACAAGGGTGGATGACTGACACCTTGGAAGAAAGGAAGTGTTGGGCAAATTGACTGAAGGGTAATATTTATGTAGCCAGCAGGTGTCTCTGTGAAGCAGGGGCTGGTTATATAAAAGAAATCAAAACTACTACACAGGAGGAGCAGATCCTTTCAAGACCACACCTTTGGCCTTCTAGTTGGTGGCTGACTTTCCCTTGGAGGTTGGAATTTTTTTTTTTTCCTGAAGCGTCCAGGCTCTAAGCCATGCCTAGCTCTGGGGACAACATTTATGATTTCCATTCAGGCTTGGGACTCACCTGCTTCTGATGGAGCAAAGAAGCAAAAGGCAGCAATTGAAACTTGATCTCTTCTGCTCTTACTTCATGGGAAGGAGTTAATGAAAGATGACCCAGACCAGAGAGAAGACATACATGATTGCTGAAGCAAAGGCCTAGAGGCATCAGCATGGTCTGAAAGGAGGACTGGATTTGGAGTAAGAGGACCTGGGTTTAGGTCTTTACTCTGCTACTTTTCTTCTCCAGGCCTCAGTTACCCTCATCACTAAGATGATGGCTTAGATGCAAAGATTCCTTCTAGCTCTAAATCTATAATATAATGAAATGTGACTAGAATCGGATCCCAGTCCAGTCTCCTGAATACCAGCTTCTACTTCTTCTTAATGTTAAGGGATATTAATCCTCTATAATACTCTTTTAGAACTGATCCTTACAATAATATTTATATAGGGATCCTTATAGGAATTACAAATTGCTTTGCATAGATTATCACATAGGATAAATAAAAAAACAACCTCATGAGGTTAATACCCATAAGGATTATATGTATTATATATTATATGTATTATATCATATGTATTATACATGAGGATATATATTAACACCTGTAAGGGGTATTATCCCCATTTCACAGATGAAGAAATAGTCCTAAAGTATCTAAGTGACTTGTCCATGGTCACTCAGCAAGTAAGTTTCAGGGTGGAATTAAAACTCAGGTTTTCCTTATTTGAACAAAACTCCATGATACATTATGATATATGAGATCTGAGATATGAGACAATTTTATTGGTGACCTTATTTTGAATTATTCTCCCCCAGCCAACTTTTTCCTGACTAGTGAGATTTAAAATGAAAATTTTAGGTATTCTAAAGTTTGTACTCAGGGAGACCTGATGGACTTGAACAAGATACCTATGTGTATGATTTACTGAAGAGATCTAAAAGATGGGGATGAACTAGAAGGAAAAAAAATTAAGTAGTTACATCAGACTACAGAATTATGTAAGTGCTCAAGGCTTGAAAATTGGGAAAGAGTACTATCTCACAAGAAAGAGATATTGAATTTCAAGTCAAGAAACATTTGTTATGTGCTTATTACTATAAGGTACTGAGTTAGTTATTCTAGGGGACATAATATGAATAATTCATAGTTCTTACCCTCAGGGAATTTTATAGTGTAGGCAGGAGGGATAATAAATTTACAAAAATAAAAATGAAAAGTTGCACATACATTACAGGTAGAAATGTTTACACATAAAGGGACACAGAGGTTGGAGAAATTACTATCAGGTGTTAGAGGGAGGTGAGAGAAAGAAGGCTTTGTGGTAAAATTTGATCTGAACCTTTAAAAGTGAGAGTAGGAATTTTGTCAGGTGGAGATACAGAACATTTAGCCAGAAGGAATAATGTGGGTAAACAGCACATTTTGGGGGCAGCTAGGTGGCACAGTGAATAGAGCACCAGCCCTGGAGTCAGGAGGACCTGAGTTCAAATCCGTCCTCAGACACTTGACACACTTACTGGCTGTGTGACCTTGGGCAAGTCACTTAACCCCAATTGCCTTGCCTCCCCCCACCCCCAAAAGAAAACCAGCACATTTAAAAGAAAGCAAATTGTATATTGTTCCAGGAACAATGAGTATTCCAACTTGGTTGAAGCATAGGGAAACATGAGGAGAAGAAGAAAATAAAAAACTGGGAAGGTAGGTTGGGATGAAGCTGTAGAGAACCTTGGATGTCAGACTATCATCACTAAATATACTTACATTTTATATCATGGCCTAATAGATCTCAAACTTTTTCACTTGCCCTAAACTTCATTTAAACAAAGTTCAAGGAACCTTTCCAGTAAAACCTTTTAAAATGCCTGCTAATGCTACCATAGAAGAAAAGGCTAATTTTTTAAAAAGCCAAATCCAAAAATTCCCTTTTAATATTAGACTTTCTTTGAAGAGTATATTCCTACTTGAGAGACAGAGGCAGAGAGGCAGAGAGAAAATGAGACAGGCAGAGGGAGATAGAGGGAGAGAACTCCAGGAAAGTGAAACCTGACATTTCTTGAAATTCACTTTTTAAATCAAAACCAGGGTGGAATTAAGAAGAGGATCTCTAGGAATCATCCTTTCTTCCTTTATTCCATGAAAAACAATGGAAGAGAAAGATTGGGATGAAGAGTAGACGAGACAGTTGATCCTAAGTCAGTATGGAAGTGAAGAGTAGTGAGACCAATTCTATTCTCTCAAGTACACTGGAATGTTCAGCAGAAACCATGGCTACCTAGGCAAATAAAAGGGTGCTTTCTCTACAGATTCTTTCTCCAGCTCTCAAGGGAGTTCACAGAACACCTAATGGGGAAAGGTGGAGAGGGAGAAGGGAATATGGAACAAATAAACACAGAAAATGGTAGAGGAGGGTAGGGGACAGAGAAGAAAAAAGTGGTGTCCCAAGAAGGGGAAGGAGATTTGGGGAAAAGTCAAGGGAAGAGAGAATAATTGGGGCAACAGAGGAGGAGGAGTTGCCATAGAACAGAATGAAAGACTCAGAGGTTGTGGTTTGTCCTTCATTCTCAAAGAGAACCATGACATCAGGAAGATGATGACATGACTTGCAATTGAGTTGGATTTAAGTGAGGTAGGGCTGTGCAAAGTCACTGGCCTCACTTCCTCCTCCAGGCTCTTGACTGCTTCCCCTGTCTTTAATTCCAAATCTCATTCAAGAAGGAAAGTTACTGCTGCTGCCAGTAATACTACAGTGGTAATAGCTAACATATATAGAGGGCTTATTATGTTCCAGGACCTGTGCTAAGCACTTTACAATTATCTCATTTGAGCCTCATAACAATCCTGGGAATTAGGTGCTATTCTTATCCTCTTTTAACAGTTGAGGAAACTCAAGCAAAGAGGGGTTAATTGACTTGCCCAGGGTCACACTCAATCTAGTAAGTTTCTAAGGCTGAATTTAAACTCAGGTCTTCCTAACTCTAAGCCTGGAGTTCTGTCCACTGTGCCACCTAGCTGCCCTCAGGTACAAATCCCCTGGGAGTACAGGGAAGCAACAGCAAATCCTCCTTTGACTTCTGCTTCTTAAAATTCCTCTATGAGAGCACTCAGGATGCTTCTAGGCTAAGAGCGAAAGGCAAGGACAGCAAGAGTTGATGTCCTAGGTCCTGAAAGTCCCAGCTACCTGATGAGGCTAAACACTGACTGCCAGAGTTCATTATCCCTGACATGGGACCACTAAAATGGTAAAGCAGGTTTGCCATGTGTCTTTGCTGGCCACCACAGTTTTTTTCTTGAAGAACACCCATTGGAGTGCTTCAAGGAATTCCAGGGTTCCAAGGTACACACACAGTTTGAGAAACACTGGCAAATGAGTTAAAGGGAACAAGGGAAAGAGGAAAAAATAAGAGGAGAGGTAAAAGAGATACAGCCTTGATGTTTATCAAAGTCCCAAGAAGGAAAAGAGTATTCATTTATTAATTCTGCTCTTTTTTGGAGTGAAGAGAGAAACATGACATAAGAAAACCCAGAACTCTCCAGAATAAAAAATAATAGATAAAAACTTGCACAAATGTTAGAATTCGACATACATTCATTGACTCCATGGACTCCTAGTAACAACCTCAGAACATTAGAATTTAGAACTATAAAGGACAACCTCTATTTTTACAGGTGAAGAAACTAAGGCCAAGGGAAATGAAGTGATTTTCCAAAGGTCACCAAGACAGTCAGCAGAGACAGGTTGGAGATCAGGTCCTATGACTCCAAATCCAGGATTATTTCACCATATCACAGTGCTTTAAAACAAAACCCGAATATAGAACTCTTACTTGGGAAAGTATAGTTTTCAATCATCACATTAAAAATATAAATACTCTGATGTTCCCTCCAACTTCTGAATATCTCCCCCCAAAAGCGTATTTCTTTTGTGGAGAAAAAAATTCCCATCTGCAAAATGAGAGGGTTATTCTACAGGGGTCTTAACCTCCCCCCCCCCAGATGATCATAGAGAAATTTCAAGGGTTCTATGAGTTTCTGGGGTTTTTTTAATATTTAGATAGCTGTATTTCAATATACAATAGGGCAGCAAGGTGGCATAGCAGATGGAGTGTCAGGCCTGGAGTCAGGAAGATTCATCTCCATGAGTTCAAATCCAGCCTTAGACACTTACTAGTTGTATGACACTGGGTAAGTTACTTCACCCTCATCTGTAAAATAAGCTGGAGAAGGAAATGGCAAACCATTCTAGTATCTTTGCCACGAAAACTTCAAATAAGGTCACAACAAGTCAGACATGACTGAAAACAACTGAACAACAACAAATTTCAATATAAATAGTTTTCTTTGTAATTCCATATTTTATTTTGTGCAGCTGAAAATATTACTCTGGGAAGAGTTTCCTGAGGCTACACCTGATTGTTGAAGGGGTTCATCTTATAAAGCAAAGGTTAAGAATCCATGGCCTACACGGTCTTTTACATCTTTAAATACAAAACCTTGGAAAATTAAACTTCTTGTGTTAGACTTTCTAATTTTTCATTCATTTTCCACACAAAATACAGTATTGTGAATAGAAATCTAATAAATCACTCCAAATTTGTCTTTGGAAGTAGCTGAACATCAGCTTCTTCTGTAAGCAATTAGAAAAGCCTCAGGGTAGAAACTACAGTGTTTGCCAATATGAAGACTATGTTTGAAGAGATACAGAGAAAAGTTCTTTAATCTTGGGGATGAAATCTCTTGAGAAATAACTTTAATTATTATCAGGTTAAAAGGACTGACTCCATGGAACTTAGTGCTTGGGGGAGAAGGGTTAGGGTTCCAAGTACTCCAAAAGCCCAGCATGAGAGCCAAGGAAATCCTGTTTTGCCTCTTAAACAGTGATTCTTGAGTTTTACTATGTCAACATTCTGTTTGGTTAAAAGGAAAATAAAAGAGAGATTGCTCTTCTTAAATCACCTGCTTTATATAAGTCCTCTCAAGCATCAACAGCAGGCTGTTCCACCATTGCTAAATCCCATCCTGAAGTTCCATTCCCCTGGAAATCCCAAGCCCTAAAGAACACCAGGACTGGGTACAGGCATCTCAGAGATTCCTCTAGCTACTCTGGAGAATGTGACAACTTCACCCTTCTCTTCAAGTTCCACCACACAGACATTGGCAATTATTGTTAAACCCCTTCCTGGGCCAAAGCCCAACTCCCTTTCCACATTCCACTCAATTCAACAAATGCAAACAAATACATGTTATGGGTACATACAGACCTATGCAAGTAACCAGGGGGAAGCAAAAATAAATCTCTGACTTTGGAACCCACAATCAGACATATATACTAATAAACATAACAATAAACAGAATGAGACAAATGCTACATGAGAATCAAGCAAAGTGTTATGAGATAATATCGATTATTGGTAAGACTAGCATTTATATAGCCCTTTAAGTTTTACAAAACGACTTACATATATTACCATATTTCCCCACGTATAAGATGCACCTTAATTTTGGGGCCTGAAATTTGAAAAAAAAAGTATTACATAAAGTTATTGAACTCAAGTTTTATTCATCATAAAATTCATACAACTCCTCACCACCATCAAAACTCCCATCCATTAGCTTGTCCTCATCTGTGTTTGATGACGAATCACTCTTTATATATTGCCTCGTCCTCAGTTCCATCTACGGCATTTGAAATGTCACACTTCTTAAATGACTTGACAACGATCTCAATCTTCATATTATCCTAGGATCTTCCAACCCAGGTACAAATTTCTCCTGTAGTTGGTTTCTTCACTCTTGCCTCTCATGCCTCTTCTGCCGTGGCGTTTTCAGTAGGGTTCCTTCTTCACGTAGCCAGTCTTGGATTGTTTTCTCAATTGGAGGAGGACCAAACTTACATTCAGCAGCACGATTTCCATTCACTTTTGCAAACTGGATCACTTTTAACTTGAATTCAGCACTGTATGAAAATCTTTTCTGAGCCATTTCTGGGCAGAACATGGCAAAACATAACCTAATATATGGGTAACAAATGTGAAACAATGAGCGCAAAGACAACAAGCACGAAACGCAAGTAAAAAAAAATCTACAACATGATGGAGAGAGCTATCTACATCCAGAAGAAGAACTATGAAGTATGAATGCAGATTGAGGCACACTGTTCGCTCTCCTTTTTTTCTCCCTTTGTTTTTTTTTTCTCTTTTGTTTGTTTTTGGTTTTGTTTCTTCTTTCTCCTGATTCATTCCATTGGTCATAATTCTTCTTTACAACTTGACTACTGTGCAAATAAGTTGAATGCAAAGTTATATGTAGAAGATATATAGGATTACATGCCATCTTAGGGAGGTAGGGAAGAAAAATCTAGACCTCAAAATTATATGGAATTGAGCATTGTAAACTAAAAATAAAAAATCTTAATTATAAAAAAATCTACAACAATGAGCGCAAAAACAAGCATGGAAAAAGCAGGAAATGCAAGTTAAAAAACTACAACCACTATATAAGATGCACCCAGTTTTTAGACCCCAAATTTTTCAAAAAAGGGTGTGTCTTATATATGGGGAAATACGGTATCTCATATGATCCTCACAACAACCCTGTGAGGTAGCTGCTTTTATTTTCTCCATTTGACAGATAAGTAAACTGAAGCAGGTAGGTGAAGTGACTTCCCCAAATGCATACAGCTGGGTAAGTGTCTGAAGCAGGATTTGAATTTTTATCTTACTTACTCCATATCCAAGACTATGTATCCTACATTCATGATTAGATTCCCATCATCACTCAGCTGTAGGAGATAATCTACCAACTTGTATCAGTACATAGAAGGCAGAAGAATAAGACATTTATTCAAATACCAGAGTATCAAATCCCAAAACCAGTCATTCCAATTCAACATAGCAACAATTGTATCTCAAAACCAGTAAGTCCATTTCAATACAGCATCAAGGAAATTAACACACAATATCACAGCAAGGAACCAAGTCATCCTACAACCTTCCCCTCTGCTAGGGCCTTCCTGTAGACACTCACTCAGGAATCCTAACTGTCTGCTTGCCTGCACCCTCCCCTTCCAAAGTTCTCAAAGCCCTTGCAGTTCTCTCCCTCTTTGTCTCTTCCAGTTCTCCAACTATCTCAAAGTTCTCTCTGCTCTCACTTCTCTCTTCCTCCCAGCTCTCTGTACTCTGAGTTTAATGGCTACCCTCAGGGTATGTATATATGTGTGTGTATGTACGTATGTATGTATGTACATGTATGTGTACAGACACACACATACACACACACACCCTGTTTAGGGCCCAAGGGCTTCACACCTAATGAGCAAAAGGGTATGGGCTTGGGGCTTAGCACCTACTTAGCAAAGGGGTTTGGGCCTCCCCTTATCAAGATTCCTTTAACTGGCTCCACCTGAGGCCTATTAAGGGGAAGATCTTAAATCACGATTAGTAACTTCAGGGGCAGTCAACATTTGGTTGAGCTAGATTTATCAGAGATTCAAGACCCATCCCAGGGGCGGAGCCAAGATGGCGGCTGGTAAGCACGGACTAGAGTGAGCTCCGTACCCAAGTCCCTCCAAAAACCTATAAAAATGGCTCTGAACCAATTCTAGAACGGCAGAACCCACAGAACAGCAGAGGGAAGCAGGGCTCCAGCCCAGGACAGCCCGGATGGTCTCTGGGTGAGCTCTATTCCACACGGAGCTGGGAGCTGGGAACGGAGTGGAGCAGAGCCCAGCCTGAGCGGCGTGGACGATCCAGACCGGAAGCCGGGCGGAGGGGGCCCTAGCGCCCTGAATATGTGAGCTGCGGCAGTTACCAGACCCCTCGACCCACAAACACCAAAGACTGCGGAGAAGGTTAGTGGGAAAAGCTGCGGGAGTGGAAGGAGTTCGCGGTTCGGCTTCCAGCCCCGGGGGCAGCTACAGCTGTTGTTACTTCCCGCTCCAGGCCCACCTGGTGGGAGGAATTAAGTGGCGGATTGCAGCAGGGGTGCACAGCCTGCCGAAGATCTGAGCCCAGTCTGGACTGGGGGTCCTTGGGGAAGGAGGAGTGCGGCTCTGACAGAGCTGGCACCTCCCCCCCAAACGTAGAACATAGAACTCTGTAATCTACAAGCAGTCATACCCCACTGAAAAACTCAAGGGTCAAGTTAGTTGGTTGGGAATATGGCCAGGACGCGAAAACGCGCCCAGATTCAGTCTCAGACTTTGGATTCTTTCTTTGGTGACAAAGAAGACCAAAACATACAGCCTAAAGAAGACAACAAAGTCATAGAGCCTACAACCAAAGCCTCCAAGAAAAACATGAACTGGCCCCAGACCATAGAAGAACTCAAAAAGGATTTGGAAAAGCAAGTTAGAGAAGTAGAGGAAAAATTGGGAAGAGAAATAAGAAGGATGCGAGAAAACCATGAAAAACAAGTCAATGACTTGCTAAAGGAGACCCAAAAAAATACTGAAAAATACACTGAAGAAAACAACACCTTAAAAAATAGACTAACTCAAATGGCAAAAGAGCTCCAAAAAGCCAATGAGGAGAAGAATTCCTTGAAAGGCAGAATTAGCCAAATGGAAAAGGAGGTCCAAAAGACCACTGAAGAAAATACTACTTTAAAAATTAGATTGGAGCAAGTGGAAGCTAGTGAATTTATGAGAAATCAGGATATTATAAAACAGAACCAGAGGAATGAAAAAATGGAAGACAATGTGAAATATCTCCTTGGAAAAACCACTGACCTGGAAAATAGATCCAGGAGAGATCATTTAAAAATTATTGGACTACCTGAAAGCCATGATCAAAAAAAGAGCCTAGATACCATCTTACAGGAAATTATCAAGGAGAACTGCCCTGATATTCTAGAGCCACAGGGCAAAATAGAAATTGAAAGAACCCATCGATCGCCTCTGCAAATAGATCCCAAAAAGAAATCTCCTAGGAATATTGTTGCCAAATTCCAGAGCTCCCAGATCAAGGAGAAAATACTGCAAGCAGCCAGAAAGAAACAATTTGAGTATTGTGGAAACCCAATCAGAATAACCCAAGATCTGGCAGCTTCTACATTAAGAGATCGAAGGGCTTGGAATGCGATATTCCGGAGGTCAATGGAGCTAGGATTAAAACCTAGAATCACCTACCCAGCAAAACTGAGTATCATGTTCCAAGGCAAAATATGGACTTTCAATAAAATAGAGGACTTTCAAGCTTTCTCAGTGAAAAGACCAGAACTGAATAGAAAATTTGACTTTCAAACACAAGAATCAAGAGAAGCATGAAAAGGTAATCAAGAAACGGAAATTGCAAGGGACTTACTAAAGTTGAACTGTTTTGTTTACATTCCTACATGGAAAGATGATGAGTATGATTCATGAGACCTCAGTATTAGGGTAGTTGAAGGGAATATGCATATATATATATATGCATATATATATATGTTTAAGTATATATATAAGTGAATGTGTATGTATGTATGTATCTATGTGTATATGTATGTATGTGTATGTATGTGTATATATATATATGTAAAAGAGAGAGAGCAGACACAGGGTGAGTTGAGGATGAAGGGAAGATATCTAAAAGAAATAAAATGAAATTAAGGGATGAGAGAGTAACATACTGAGAGAGGGAGATAGGGAGAGATAGAATGGGGTGGATTATCTCGCATAAAGGTGGCAAGAGGAAGCAGTTCTATGGGAGGAGGGGAGAGGGCAGGTGAGGGGGGAATGAGTGAACCTTGCTCTCATCAGATTTGGCCTGAGGGGGAATACCATACATACTCAGTTGGGTATCTTACCCCACAGGAAAGAAGAGGGAGGAAGATAAAAAAAAAATAAAAGGTGGGGGGATGATGGAGTGGAGGACAGATGGGGGTGGAGGTAATCAAAACAAACACTTTGGAAAGGGGACAGGGTCAAGGGAGAAAATTCAATAAAGCGGGATGGTTTGGGAAGGAGCAAAATGTAGTTAGTCTTTCACAACATGAGTATTGTGGAAGGGTTATACATAATAATACATGTGTGGCCTAGGTTGAATTGCTCAACTTCTTAGGGAGGGTGGGTGGGAAGGGAAGAGGGAAGGGAATTTGGAACTCAAAGTTTTAAAATCAGATGTTCAAAAACAAAAAAACTTTTTGTATGCAACTAAAAAATAAGACACACAGGCAATGGGGGCGTAGAAATTTATCTTGCCCTACAAGAAAGGAAGGGAAAAGGGGATGAGAGGGGAGGGGGGTAATAGAGGGGAGGGCTGACTGGGGAACAGGGCAACCAGAATATACGCCATCTTGGAGTGGGGGGGGAGGGCAGAAATGGGGAGAAAATTTGTAATTCAAACTTTTGTGAAAATCAATGCTGAAAACCAAATATGTTAAAGAAATAAATTGCATTCAAGACCCATCCCAGTGAAGAGTGAACCTGACCAGAATTCCAAGATTGTAGTGTCTGGTTCCAAGGCCCTAACATCCAGGTCAAATGCTGCTTCTTTCGCAAAACCTTCCACTTTCTCCAATGCCCCTAAGCTGGCAGCTCTCCTTCATTATGTAATGTCTTTTCTGGCCCCTCTGCCTAGTTCAATGTTCCTTCTTCATGGGTTTGTTCTTCTTTTAGTTCTGTCAAAATTCTATTCAACTTTTGAAGTCCACCTCAACATCATCTCCCCCATGAAACCTTTCCTAATGCCCAGTGCTGGCAAAGACCTTCCCCTACTCTGTGATCATGCAGCACTTTGATTATAGCTCTCCTATGACCACTATTCTTAGAGTACCATAGTACAGAGGGCAAAAAGCTGACCTCAAAAGTCAGGAAGACCTGGGCTCAGGACTGGCCACTGACACCTACTAGCTATGTGCCTCTGACGAAGTCACTCAACCCCTTAGTGCCTCAGACAACTAGGATGATGTTGGAGAAAAGGTGCTGATGATAAGAAAAATAACTAACATTTATAGCACATTAGTACAGCATGTTTCCCCCGGACAGGGTAAATGCATAATTCAGGTGTCTAAATACCAGGTCAACTTTGCTGCTGTTACTGGTCCTGTTTTCGCCTTGTACATAAACGGTGGTGTTTGGGGCTGCTAAAAGAGACGGGTGGGATCATGTATTTCATGGAAAGAAGGGTCAATTATATAGTATGAACAAACTAAGCTAAAGAGCTGAGAGCTGAGCAAACCATTTCTGTTTACTGTCATTTGAACACAACTCTCTGCCTCTTCTCCAGAGGAGCATAATATGATAATGATTATTATAACAATAATAATAATTCTCAGATATTTCATAATAGCCTTAAGGAATGCTATAAAGCTCTGGCCCTAAGGCAACATCATGAGGCAGGTGAACTTTGTCTACACAGTTCCAAAATAATCCCTAGAATGTAAGCTCCTAGAAGGCAGGGATTTTATTTTGTTTTGTCTTCGTATCCTCAGCACCTACATCATGCCTTGTATACAGCAGGTGCTTAATAAGTGATCACTGGATTAGACTGGAAGTAGAGCCCATTCTATAGAGGAAGAGACAGAATCTCATCCTTGAAAGGGGCTTTAGTAAATATTTGGTGGATTATCTTCACTATACAAATGCTAAAGAGAAGCCTAGAAGGAAGGAAAACCATTGTTAGGTTACACTTCTAAGTTTTGGTATATCTATATCAAAATACCTACCCCACCCTCCACCCCATCCCCCATAGTCCTCCTTCAGTTCAATATCTAGTTGTCAGTCTGGTTTTATATAAAACAGCATTCACTGCTCTTCCGGAACTTCAAACCTAAGTATCTCAAAATCCCCTCAAGGGTTTCCTCTAGTTACAAGAGCTCTTAATGGGTCTAATCCACAACCCAAAACAGGAAACAACAAAACTCTTGATACACAGTTACAGCAATAAGAACAAGCAAGAGAGAAAAGACACACTTAGTTTTATACCCCATTTACACCCTATGGGTCATTAAAGTTTCATTTAACAAGACAGAATAATAGTATCTGTTTGGGAAATGTGTAAAAAGTTCTGGAAGCAATACCTCATAGTTAAAGGAAATCTCACCATTAATTGGTTTTGCTGCTTCCAGATGCCAAGCAAATCTTTTTAAGGAAGTTTCTTACAATAAATTAATTTTCTTTTGAAGAGGCTTAACTAAATGATCACTAAGTTTTACAAAATTGTGAATCTATGATCATTCTCTCTGTGGTTTTTTCCATTGCTTTCTGGGAAATGAGGAGAAATGGCTACCCTTTTGGTTGTCTTTACGGTTTTTAATTATGAACTCCTTAAAGGAAGGACATCCAACATATCCTTCCATGTTTCCTACGATGATTAAAGGAGACTCTAGAATGGTATCATGAGGAAGAACAGTTTCTTTTTCATTCACAAATTAATACATTATCTTTGAACTATTTTTTTTTCTGTTCCAGTGGTCTTCTATCCATAGGCAAAAGGAAGGAAACAAGCTGAAAATATTATTGCCACTGTACAAATTCGACCTCACACCCAGAAAAGTATCTTAAAACCATTTTTCCTGGGAGTTCTTTTTGGGTTTGCTTTTATTTTTCCTCAGTAAAAGAAAGTATTAACAATTCCTGGCATTGAAAAGGAGATTCAAGCATAACCAACATCTAAAGTCTGACTTAAAATATTTACTCTGATCATGTCAGCCCCATAAGATACAAGAAAAATGAGGTATGTGATTCACTGAGGTCTTAAAAAAATTTCTTCAGCTCTTCTCTCTTTAATCCTTTACTAACATGCCATCCACCTCTCTTGATAATATTCAAACCAATATGGTACAAAGACTGTCCGATCTTTCCCAGGATGATCAGTTGGGAAGTCCAATGATAACTCGATCCTTGAACCTGACATACACTATCATTTGTTGTCATCATTGGAAAACTGTACAATTCCATAGGGAGGTATAGAAATGCTTGTGATCAAGCAAATCAGCCCGCAACAATTCTGGGGAATTGCCTGGGGAATCCAGATGGTGCTTTGATCATGTTTCCTTTCTTACCTGGTCCTTAGAACCCATGATTTAGTTCCTCTGTGTGCATGACTGGCATAGAAAAGGCATATCTCCCCTTCCTCCACTGCCATGATATCCTTTTTTCCATGATATTTCTCTGAAACACAGTGGCATAAAGGCCACGGCTAACAAAGGCCGAAGGGTTTTGTAGACAACTGCACCTGTATCCCTTACAAAAGAAGCTGAACTCCTAAAACCTAATTAATGCAAGAGGCTGACATGAAATTAAAGAACCAAAGTTACTCACTTACAGGTGGTATTAGTGGCACAAGGAAAAAGGGACCAGTCAGTCAACCAGCAAGTTCATGAAGGATAGTAGTAGACTATGTGTGAGGCATTGTAGATACAAAGACAAAGACTGAAAGAGCCTTGCCTTCAAGGAAGCAACATTCTACATTAACACATGTAACTACATTACATTAACACATGAGTATCTACGAAATATATAGAAAAGTAATCTGAGACAGCCACTAGCAGCTGGAAGGATCAGGTCAATCAGTCAGCCAATAAACATTTATTAAGCATCTATTATGTTTCAGGCACTGTGCTACTGGGGATAAAACAAAGACAGAAGAGAGTTTCTGACCTCAGTTATGTTCAGTGTTACCATCATCCACACCCCAACACACTGCAATCTCTAAGCACCTACATTTTTGTTAAAACAAACAAAAACTAGAATTTGGACACCCACCCAGTGGATCAAGTTAACTCCCAGTCCTCTCTGCATACAATAGATTTTTGCAGCCCTGCAACCCCTATTGGATCTAGAAGTATTTGTCTGTAAGGCCAAGATGTATAGGACCGGGCCCTCCTAACTGACACAATTTGTGCATTTGAAGGATGATTAGACTCTAATGACTCTTGGCTACACACCACTACGCCTTACAAGGACTGATGGGGCAATGCACTACCTTCCTCCAGCCAGAGGGTCCAGCAAGGGGCCACATGGGCCTGCGCAAAACCCTGTGTCCAGGACTGTTACCTAGGACCTTAAGGGATCACAGGGTGGTGTTATGGAAATGACATCTGCTGATATGTCTAGTCTTATGAGATGTAAGTGGGTATGGGGCAAGGAGCCCACCAAGATGTCAAACCTACAGTAAATCCTAACAAATCCCTTCTATCCCTAGGTAGGGTAATGCTAAGCTTTATCAGGCTCTGATTCTGCTCCAAGGCCATGATCTCATTCTGGTGGTACTATATCCCCTGAACAAGATAGTTTACTACCTGTGATGGAGATCACAGTCTCCAAGAGCACATTCCTGCTCTGGATAGTAACTTAAACTGGAGTTCTGTTACCTAAATTCACATTTATGGCACTTTAATTTACTACCTCTGTGACCTTAGGAAAGTCATTCAACCACTCTGGGCCTCAGCTTCTTCATCTGTGATATGAAGTTGTATTAGTTGACCTTTTATGCCTTTTCCAGCTCTAAATTTGAGATTTTATGACCTCCATTCTTGGGTAATTATATTCAAGTAAATAAAATTTTATTAAACACCTACTACATATAAAGCAGCTAGGTGGTTCAGTGGATAGTGTGCTGGGCCTGAAGTCAAGAAGACTCATCTTCATGAGTTCAAAAAGAGCTTCAGGCACTAACTATGTGACCCTGGGCAAGTCTCTTAACCCTGTTTGCCTCAGTTTTCTCATCTACACAAGGAGCTGAAGAAGAAAATGGCAAACTATTCCAGTATCTTTGCCAAGAAAATCCAAAACGGTATCATGGAGAGTTGGACACGACCGAAAAACCACTTTACAACATATAAGGCGCTGGGATGTAAAGACAAATAAATAAAGAAGCTTCTCCCCTCAGGTGGCTTACATTCTACTGGGAGGAAACAATACATACACAGATAAGTAAATACAGGATATAGAAACCAGGAGAAATAATAGTAACAATTCGGGAAAAGCAGGAAAGCCTTGTATTGGCGATGTCACTAACAGAACTCAGTCTTGAAATGAACTAGAGAGTTTGAAGGTATAATAATAATGAATAATAATAACAAATATATTTGATATGATAATGATAAAAATAATAATGAGGAGGAAAAGTATTACAGGCATGGGGGACAGCCTGCACACCCCATTGAGACATCCTACCCTTGGGCCTACAAGTAAGTTTTAGGGCCAAAATTTTTTAAACCTTTCCCTTGGTTCTCAGGCATCAGTCTCAGAAACTGAGCAAATCATATATGCAAATACTCAACAACGGGAAAAACCCAAATATTTGGCAGATATCTCCTCAGTCCAATATCTGACGTCTCAATGGCTTTTAAGGGAGAAGTGAATTTGAATACATCTGCCTTGTACTAACTGTTAGCATTTGCAATTTGTGTGACTTTGCCTTCTAAATGTGATTTATGCAAAAAGAAGTGGGATGGTTGGTTTGGATTAGGAAGTAGGGTTCATATCTCATCACCATACAACAATAGTCACTGGTTTCTCCTGGGGGCGAGGCATCGCTTACACCTTCTTCTCCAAAATCATAGCATGAGTCAGTTCTCACTTTACAGGCGTATGTTTGTTGAAGGGGGTTTTGTTTGCTTGATGAGGGTGGAGAGAGAAGTGGGAAGTCCAATATTGCCTTTATCCTCCGGTTATAATCACCGTCAGCACATGCTGTGTAAACTTTGAGTTACCTAAAACAACACTGGAAGCTGGAATTGCTTGCTAAGACACTGTCTGCTAGATTTCCTACATTTGATTTTAATTAAGAATAACAACTCTAGGTTGTTTTCTCTTCAGTACCAGTAACAACTCCTAAAAAGATCACTTCAGAGAAAGAGAGCTTAAAAGGAAAAGTCAAAATGACAAGAATAATAAAAACGTAGAGAGGAGACTAAAATTTCATATTTTTCTGTCTTAAAATTGGCAAACTTGCCGCTGCTTGTTTTTGCAACCCTTTGTATAGAATTTCAGGGTAATTTTCTTGCTCTGGATCAGAGACAATAGATTTGGCTCCTCTTCAGAGGTAGAAAAGCGCTGTGGTTCCAAATTGTCGAGGACCTACAGGTAGAACCAAAGCTAAATGAATCACAGGCTCTAAGGGGTAAGGCTTGTGAAGATCTCTGTGCAATGCTGTTATCTCCACTTTATTAGGAGGCAGCTAGTGGTGTAGAATGCCGAATCTGTAGTCAGGAAGACCCAAGTTCAGACTTAGCCTCAGTACTAGCCGTGTGACTGTGGGCAAGTCACTTAAACTCTGTTTATCTCAGTTTCATCAACTGTAAAATGAGAATAGTACTTCTCTCCCAAGTAGTCACGATGATCAAATCAGACAATTGTAAGGTACTTAGCATGGTGCTTGGCACATATAAATGTCAGCTATCATTTTTTATTATTGTCATATGAGATAACATTCGTAAAGTGCCTCGCACAGTACCTGGTATATAGTAGGCACTATATAAAAGCTGGCTACTACCACTACCACTACCACCATAACAGCAGCAACAGCTACTACTACTACTACCACTAGAAGAGAATGGGCATTGATCCATAGACTAGTCAAAAAAATAAAACTGTGGCTTACAGAAGTAAAAACCAAGAATGATAAACAACATTGGAAAGTGACTCACCAGTCCAAGTAACATTCCTTACTACGTAACTCCACCACTAATACATTTATATCATCAAAATACCTTAGAATTAGAAGGGAATTTAGGATTGGAACTCCCTCATCTTACAAGAGCTAGAGAGACACAGTGATCTGGCTGAGGTTATAAAACCATCCTTAATAAATGAGAATGTGATGGGCTGAATGTATTTTTTAAAGCCACCCTCACATCTATATTCTAGGGAAAGGATCCCATCTAACTCTCGGCTTGTTGATCTCTGTTTCACATATAAGACCATACAAAACTGATATACTAAGTTAACGTACTAAACTTTCTTATAAAAATAAAAGCACCCTGTCCTATCACAGTATCCTGGAGCAACCCTGGGAGAGTAAAGAATATAGTCTCTTCTCTATTGAGTCTGCTTAAAACATCTCCTGAGTCTAAGGAAGTGAAGAATGAAACAACATGAAAGAATTATAAAAAAGCAAATTAAGATTATGTGCTTATAAAATACTGTGTGTTTGTTCTATATTTAGAAGTGATGAGAGCCAGGATTTAAACCCAGATCTTTCAACTTCAACTTTTACTAGATATGTAACCCTACTAAAATGATAACTTCTCTGAGACTAAGTTTCCTCATTTTTAAAATCAGGCCAATAAAATACTTTTATGACAAACTTCACCTGATTGCTGTAGGGAAAACACGTCCTAAGCCTTTAAAATTCTACAGTGGAGGGGCACCTTACCTGAGAGGTAGATTCTAAACTGCCCAGGCAAGGTGAACGCTATCTCCACAGGTCTCTAAGGGGAGCAGCCTCTCAAATGTAGTAGCATGTTGTTAAGGAAAAGCAAGAAAAGCCAGAGCTATGACTCTTGGGATAAAGATTGGCTCTAACTAAAGGATAGGGCAGAGAACTGGGTCAATCAATGAGGCTGGAATAGCTGTAGTTGCTGCTGCTCTTTCCTGATGTTCTCAGGGGTTACATGGGCAGTAAAATCTACTCTGGGAGATACACTGGTTAAGTGGGATGGCTGATTCAATCCCTCATAACACTGGCTTGCTTCTCTCTCTCTCTCTCTCTCTCTCTCTCTCTCTCTCTCTCTCTCTCTCTCTCCCACACACACATACATAGCTGAATTGTGTAAATTAATGTGAGTATGATGTGACCTCATCTACCTTTACACTCAACAATAAAATTCAGACCTACAAATGTCACTCCTAACCCTAGGGTTAACATGGTATTCCTTAGCCTTTCCTGTTGGTCTCTACCACCATTTATTTCCCATACTTGTTATACCCTCTGCTTTGTCCTATTAATATCCCCCTTCCCCCCCCCACCCAGAATACCTCTAGGAAATAAGTTTTCACCTCTGGTTTATGATACAGAGAACAGTTATTAGATACCATCTTAAATTAAATCTCTTTCCTTTAATGAAGCAGATATTTAAGGAATTCTGCTAGTTAAGAGTTTATTTGAGCCGAAAGATTTATGATGATCAGATACATTGGGCAAACATCTGATGAAGCAAAGGAAGACTGGATGTGCTAAGAGATAATCTTCAGCAAGAATAAAGAGTACAGGCTACGTTACTGCAAGAGATAAGAGAAAATAAACAGGGCTAGTCTGTGAAAAGCTTTGAAGACAAGGGGCCAGAGTTAGCAAATTATTTTAGCCACAGATATGAGAAGCCACTGAAGGACTATAAGAAGAAAATGCCATGATTAAAGCAGCAGGCATGGAAAAATATCTTAGCTGTGGAATGCAGGATCGTAGAGCAAGAAGAAGGCTAGAAAGCTTTAACATATCAGAGAATCACAGAATTTCTGGGTTCTTCAATCATTCAATCGACAAGAATCTATTAAGAGCTTACTGGTGCACTAGTCATCGTGTTAAATGATAGGAGACATAAACAAAAATAACAAAAACAAGAATTGGGAGGAACCTCTGCGGCTAACAATGTACTCCGATAATGGTATCAAACTCAAAAAGAAACAGAATCCACTAAATCATACACAAGGCTGCATGGCCCACATACTGACTTAGAAAACTGCACATTTGCATATTTCTTTTTTTAATTAATACATCAACACATTAAAATCAGATAGGAGCCACCTTTTAATCTGGTTCAGGCCACATTAAGGAGAGTTGTTGTCCAAATGTTTGAGACCTCTGATCTGCAACATAGCAGACAATCGTAGGCATTGGTAGAAAACTTCCAGTAAAGGGAAATTCACCAGGACCTGAAGGCAGCCCATTTCACTTTTGTGCTTAATTATGAGAAAGTTTTCCTTATACCAAACCTAAATCTGCCTCTTTGCAACTTCCACTCTTAGCCCTACTATCAGGGGCCAAATAGAAGTATCTTAGCTTGGCACAGTGACTTCCAGCAGTCACTTAATAAATGAGAGTCTTTCAAACACATTAACTACCCCCCTCAAGTTTTCACATATACAGCTAAACGTCCTCAGCTCCTTCAAACAATTCCCACAAAGCACAAATTGGATCCACGAGCTCTTCCAAATGTTCTCCACCTTATCAAACATCCTTCAATATATATATCCATAGCATTTCCCTCATTTACTACTTTAGTAACCCTGTTGAAAGTTTTCCAGAGTTTCTAAGTTTCTTTTTTCCGGGTAAATGGATTCACTGACACTCATATACTATGTTAATTGAAACTTCTCCAAAGAGTAACTGGCACTGGCTAATTAATACCAGAACCATAATGTGCTTTTCATCTAAGTACAATCTCAAAGTACTTTGCAAGCGATGCCCAGCAAATATCAATGTGGACTTGGCCCAGGATTCTCAAGCCTGCGATGAAATGAATAACCATAAAGCATTAGGAATGGGTTTTGCCTCTCATTTGAAAATATTCTACCTCCCACATGAGTCATATCCATTCACTGTCTCAAGGGAGAAAGGAGAAGGAATTCATTTTAGTTGGAAATGTTTCTAAGGCTCCCAGCCTTAAGTACCAAGACTTAGTAGCAAAATGTGCTTGGACTTTTTGAGCAATGCAGATCAGTTCTTTAACCATACAAGGGCTACTTAAACAGAAATTAAGTCAACATATTAAAGGTCCGTGATTTCAGTTGGTGTCGAAATACCTTTGACCAATGCATGACTGTGATTCATAACAGAGAGGTATTTGTGAATTGCAATGCCTTAGAAAGGTTGAGTAACTTGCTGAGGTTCATACAGATAAAGTCAGAGGCAGGATTTGAACCTAAATCTATTTGAGACTAATCCCATCAATCTAGCCTCTACACCTGGCTGACTCACACTGAAGTGTGTATTCTATGGAAGAACAAAGTATTTTTAAGGCCTTATTAGTACTGGTATTAGGACTTGTAAAGTAGCAGGGGAGCACACTGGTACTGACTTTAAGGTGAATCAAAGAGGTTGTGTTTAAAGTAAATCTACATGGTGGGGGGTCGGGGTGGGAACAAGCATTTATTAAGTGCCTACTATATGCCAGGCATTCTGCTATGCACTTTACAAATATTATCTCAGTTGATCCTCACAACAATTGTTTTTGAGATAGGTATTATTCATTCCTTTTTTACAGTGAAGGAAACTGAGGAAGACAGGTTAAATGATTTGCCCAGGGTCACACAGCTAGAAAGTGTTGGAGGTATCAAATTCAGAGACTTTCAAGTTGCAAAGGAAGTTAACCTAGATCATTAAATTGACCATAATTTGACAGATTAGGTAACTGAAACCCTGAGGGGGTAATATCTCCAAGGCAAGAGAGTTAATTGATAGCAGATTCACCTCTCCTAATTCCTAGTCAAGGGTCTTAACAAAAACAAAAAGATAAATAGACCCCAAAACAATGCAAAATGCCTCTCTTGGAAAAGTAAAATTGGAAACTATTAGATAATTGGGTTTTTTAAAATACATATGTCAATCTCTCATCAACGCCCTTTAGTATTTTCATTAAATCCTTCACAACATCTAGAGACAACATCATTTCTAAGTACCGTAACTAGGATACAAGCACCATCAGGATTCATCTGAATGGGGAAGATCTAGACAGACATGACATTCAAAAATAGTAGTGCCACCTGAGTCAATTATCCTACTAAGAGGCAACCATCCAGGAGAAACTCTCATTACCATCTGCCGTGGAAACTGCACCAGACTCCTAACATATCTAGCTCCCTTCATACTTTCCTATCATTCATCCATCCTTTGAACTATTGCCACACCAACCTTCCTAGTACATAGATTTGTGATTGCCTCTCTGGGATCTGGGATCCCCCTCCCCTTTTCCAAAATTATGATATAAGAAAGTCAGTGAAATACTTGGTTATAAATTTTGTGATTTTGCCAGAATTGAAGCCCAAGCTTTTGCTGGTTTATAATATGCAGGTTCCTAACTATTCGCATTAAAAAAACTGGGACAAGTGTTGCCATTTTACAACCCTAACATACATTGATCATTCTCTATGATCTTGTCAAAAAAGTCACTCAATGGCTCAACAATCACTTCCGTCCTTCTCACAGTACAATAGGATACAGTTCATCTGGGCCAGGAGACTTGAATGGCAGCTATCTGGGTTCTGTCCTTTCCACTAAAATGACCATTACTGCTAATTAAGAAAACAGAAATAAAACGTGAGCAGCTCTGCCATTTTTATCTGCAGTTGTTCTGGTATCCACCCCAGGCAGCAGCACTCTCCATTCTTTGATTCTTCTCTTTTCCCCAATACAGCTTTAGAAAACTTTGGGTTAGCTTTAGCTTGCCTTACCAGCCTCAGCTCCACTTAATCTCTGAGTCTCCTGATTTTTCTTAGACAACCATACGATGCTTCTGTATCCATGCTGTTACTTGTCCTTACTTCCGTCTTCTGCACGTTTCCTTAGTTGATTTGTGAATTCTCCGGGCTTCCCTACCGCCCTTTTTAGACAATTCCCTTTCCCATTGGAATTGTTTCCCTATCCCATTTTTTTAATCTTTTTTTTGAGGGGGTGAAGGGAGGGCAATTGGGGTTAAGTGGGTTTAAGTGACTCGCCCAAGGTCACACAGCTAGTGTGTCAAGTGTCTGAGGCCGAATTTGAACTCAGGTCCCCCTGACTCCAAGGCCAGTGCTCTACTCACTGTGCCATCTAGCTGCCCCTGCCTATCTCATTTTTGAGAGCTTCCAAATCCCCTGTAGAATCTTAGGTCACTTATCTGTTCTTGAAAGGTCACTTATCCTTAGTCTTTCCTGAAACTTGCTTTCTCAAAAAACTTGTGTACTTCAGACTATTCCCAATCTATCATCTTTCTAAGATGGAGTAGTCACTTGCCCTCAAAGTTTTCCAACATTTTCATCCAAGGAAACAGCTCTTCTCTGTGGTTGAGAACCAAATCCAAAACAGAATTTACCCTTTTGGGGGTTCCTTTTCTTTTCAAACAAATTAAATGTAAGGCAAGAAAAAAAATTGATTAGTCACTTTGCTTTACATGGATGATTAAAATATCATCCAAATACCTGAATGGATCTCTGATCTCATCCACGTGGATGTATCCTTCATTGGTCAATATTAGAACCCATCCATGATTATTCATTCTATTGAACTCCAGTCCATGTCCTCCCATAAGTTCGTCACAGGTGATTCATCCAACAAGGCAGGGGGAGGAGTAATCCTCAATTTTTCTCATCACAAGTCAAGCATTCAGTTCGTCCACCTTTCATTCCATGACCATCCTATTTTCTTTTTAGATCATGGTTTCCTTTGATGGCATCTTGTATTCCAGTTCTTTGAAGTTCCTTATTTGTTATTCGCTGCAATTTAGTTCCCACTCTCCAGGCACCTTTCCATTACCCTCTGAGTGATAGTTATTTTTAATTCTTTGGACATCAGAGCCTCATCCCATCATCAATTGAATATCTGCATTTAAAATATAGGTCTTCATTGCTGGACATTTGTATTGAGGGCAGAGTTTATAATCTCAAAGAGAATCATATATATGTCTGAAAGGTTCGGAACCGCTGGATATAAGAAACTCTCAAAGTAGGAGGCAGAAGAATCAAAGCATATATTTAGGCTCCATAGTAACCAACCCATGAACCAGCATCCCCATTCTGACATATTGATCAAAAGCTTCCAGGCCCAATAAGTACGCCTCGCAAGAGTAACCAGGAGGCCACAGAGAAGCATGATGGTGTACAGCAAAATCATATACATGCTTCCCCTCTATGGTAAAAAGATTACCCACTGGCCTCAAGTCCTTGTTCAGCTTCCTCCTGTAGGTCAGCTCTGCTACCGGCAGCTCCTGCTTCAGCTTCGGCTGTGGCTGTAGCTGTAGCAGCCTCTGGCTCCAACAGAAGCTGTTTTTAACCATCCGGCTTCTGCAGGGGTGTAAGGTATGCCAGGGAAAGCACAGGTTCTTTCAATCTGCTTAAGCAAGGTGAAGGGGTTGACCAGGAAAGCACAGGTTCTTTCGATCAGCTTAAGCAAGGGAAGCAAGGTGAAGGGGCCGACAAGCTTACTCCAGTCCAACATACAAACAGCATTCAGTTCAGGGGAAAAAGCCAAACTAGTCAAGGGCACTTGTTGACTAAGTGCTAAGGAGCCCATTTTTGGTTACCAACACAACATTTTAGGGTCATTAAACAGGCTTTGCAAAATCCCAAGGGTAGTATAGCCCATTCTCTATCACTTGTTTGATTCTGCCTCCATCTCACTGCATTATCCACCCATAGTGATTAAGAGAGCTAGATAACTAGCTAGATAGGCAGGCAAGTTGGTCAGGAAGATAGACAGACAAACATCTTAATTACTGGAAAAGTTCTGAACAACAGACATTCTCCATGCACTTGATTTTTAATGTGTGGATGGTGAGGTAAAATTCTTTAGTGGTTATGCTTTCTTTTTTCATATTTTATTTAATATTTTAGTTTTCAACATTGATTTCCACAAGATTTTGAGTTACTAATTTTCTCCCCATTTCTACCCTCTCCCCCCACTCCAAGATGGCATATATTCTAGTTGCCCCGTTCCCCAGTCAGCCCTCCCTTCTGTCACCCCACTCTCCTCTCATCCCCTTTCCTCTTACTTTCTTGTAGGGCAGGATAGATTTCTATGCCCCATTCCTTATACATCTTATTTCCTAGTTGCATGCAAAAACAACTTTTTTTTGAGCATCTGCTTTTGAAGCTTTTAAGTTCCAAATTCTATCCCCACTTCCCTTCCCACCCACCCTTTGTAAGAAGGCAAGCAATTCAACATGGGCCACACATGTATCATTATGTAAAACACTTCCACAATACTCATGTTGTAAAAGACTAACAATATTTCCCTCTATCCTATCCTGTCCCTCTTTATTCAATTTTCTCCCTTAACCCTGTCCCTTTTCAAAAGTGTTTGCTTTTGATTACCTCTTCTCCCTATCTGCCCTCCCTTCTATCATCTCCCCTTTATTATCCCCTCCCCCCTACTTTCCTGTGGGGTAAGATACCCAATTGAGTGAGTATGTTATTCCCTCCTCAAGACAAATATGATGAGAGCAAGATTCACTCATTTCCCCTCACCAGCCCCTTCTTCCCTTCCAACAGAACTTCTTTTTCTTGCCACTTTTATGCGAGATAATTTACCCCATTCTATCTCTCTCTTTCTCCCTCTCTCAATATATTCCTCTCTCATCCCTTAATTTGTTTTTATTTTTTTTAGATATCATCCCTTCATATTCGACTCACCCTGTGCCTTCTGTGTGTGTGTGTGTGTGTGTGTGTGTGTGTGTGTGTGTGTGTGTAAATTCCCTTCAACTACCCTAATACTGAGAAAGGTCTCATGAATTACACACATCATCTTTCCATGTAGGAATGTAAACAAAACAGTTCCACTTTAGTAAGTCCCTTATGATTTCTCTTTCTTATTTACCTTTTCATGCTTCTCTTGATTCTTGTATTTGAAAGTCAAATTTTCTATTCAGCTCTGGTCTTTTCACTAAGAAAGCTTGAAAGTTCTCTATTTTATTGAAAATCCATATTTTGCCTTGGAGCATGATACTCAGTTTTGCTGGGTAGGTGATTCTTGGTTTTAATCCTAGCTCCGTTGACCTCCGGAATATTGTATTCCAAGCCCTTCGGTCCCTTAATGTAGAAGCTGCCAGATCCTGTATTATCCTGATTGTTTTTCCACAATATTCAAATTGTTTCTTTCTGGCTGCTTGCAGTATTTTCTCCTTGACCTGGGAGCTCTGGAATTTGGCCACAATGTTCCTAGGAGTTTTCTTTTGGGGATCTTTTTCAGGAGGCGATTGGTGGATTCTTTCAATTTCTATTTTACGCTCTGGCTCTAGAATATCAGGGCAATATTCCTTGACAATTTCTTGAAAGATAATGTCTAGGCTATTTTTTTGATCATGACTTTCAGGTAGACTAATTGTTTTAAAATTATCTCTTCTGGATCTATTCTCCAGGTCAGTGGTTTTTCTAACGAGATATTTCACATTGTCTTCCATTTTATCCTTCCTTTGCTTCTTGATTTCTCATAAAGTCACTAGCTTCCACTTGCTCCAATCTAATTTTTAAGGTGGTATTTTCTTCAGTGGTTTTTTGTGCCTCCTTTTCCATTTGGCTAATTCTGCCTTTCAAGAAATTCTTTTCCTCATTGGCTTTTTGGAGCTCTTTTGCCATTTGGGTTAGTCTATTTTTTAAGGTGTTATTTTCTTCAGTATTTTTTGGGTCTCCTTTAGCAAGTCATTGACTTGTTTTTCATGGTTTTCTTGCATCACTCTCATTTCTCTTCCTGATTTTTCCTCTACTTCTCTTACTTTCTTTTCCAAATCCTTTTTGAGCTCTTCCATGGCCTGAGACCAATTCACATTTTTCTTGGAGGCTTTTGATGTGGGCTCTTTGACTTTGTTGAGTTCTTCTGCCTGTATGTTTTGCAGTTCTTTGTCACCAAAAAAAGATTCTATATTCTGAGTCTGAGTCCTTTTTTGCTGCCTGTCCATGTTCCCAGCCAACTACTCCTCCTCCAAGAACTGCCAACAGGGATTGTGACCCAGATCCAAGTAGGGCACAGCAAGAGAACCTGCCTCTGCAGCAGCAAAGTGTTCCTTGCACTCCTGCTCTGATCAGCTGCTAGATTCCTCCCACTATGTGAGCCAAGGACTCTGGAAGCAACTGCAGCTGGAGATCTGGAAGCAGCCGCAGGAGCTTCCTGCTGTTGCCGCTTCCACCACCACCATACCACCTCAGCCACCAGTGCTGGGGCCGGACTGCTCTCACCCCTATCCAGCAGTTTTTCCACTAGCCTGCTTCATGGTTTTTGATGTTTGTAAGTTGAGAAGTCTGGTAACTGCCACAGTTCAATGACTCATAGCCCTCAGGCCTACTCCGCCCAACTCCCTATCTGGTTGGTCCTGGTGCATTTTGGGCTGTGCTCTGCTCCCAGCACCATGTGATAGACCCTTCCCAGTGATCATCCACGCTGTCCTGGGCTGGAGACCTGCTTCCCTCTGCTATTTTGTGGGTTCCACAGCTCTAGAATTTGTTCAGAGCCATTTTTTACAGATGTTTGGACAGGAGAGCTCAAGCAAGTCCCTGCTTCCCAGACGCCCTCTTCACTCTACCCCTAGTTTTGCTTTCTTAAAGGAAGTACTCCAGTGGTCCTGGGCTTAATGCAACAGTGTGACATCATCCCCAAATAGGAGCATATGGAGGCCCTCACTGTTACAAAAATCCTCTTCAATTTGGATCCAGCAGTAGATCCCTACCTTAAGTGGTGAACATTTTCGACAAGTATAGATCCTCCTTCATGTTTTGCCTGATTCTTTTGATCAGAAGGTTATTAAATAAGATTCTATTATAACTTTCAAAGAATCTTGAGTAATTTTGATGTGTAACTAGAAAACACCTTGTTGAAAGACAGCCTTATTCAATATGGTATTTTTCTCTATCAAATCAAATCACTTTTTGTCAATTAAACAATAAGCACAGAGGGTTCTTGTATGTTCAAGATCAATTGTATGATGGTAAAGATGAAGTTTGCTGTGGACTATCACTTGTAAAACCTTGGCTTCATCAAGGATTTCTTTGATGTCTGTTTAAATGATTCCAGACAACTGAGATACACACATACACACATACACACACACACACACACACACACCACTGCAGTAATTGCAGACGATTCTCTTGATTCATTCACCTTTTGGGGTATTAATAAGGAATGATTTTTTCTTCATCTTTGGTACTTTCTTCAAATACTTTGTAAATTGATTACTTAATATTCTCAAAATTGTGTCACCTCCAGAAACGATCTTTCTTTGTACATCTAATCTAATCCAATTGCTTTCCCCCATCTTTGTTCTCTTTAATGCCATTTGTCCCTCTTATACCTTAGACTATAAAATTAAAGACCAAATATGGTAGCTGTATTGTCCTTGGTGGTGAAATATTTTGCAGATCTTTTCCATTTTTCTTCTCTTTGTTGTTCTATTTTTCTCCTTAAATACTTTCAGCATTAACTCTTACCATTGCTCACACACTTCTACTGAATCTCTCTGTTTTAAGACGTAACATACCTCATAATATTTTATCATCCTTCACTACCTGGTTTTACAGACATGTTTATATAATAAATTCTTGTTACCCTTGGCTTTCATATCTCTCTGCTTAGAAAATAAGTATTTCCTGACTAAGGCTATGTATGCTATGTAGTAATCTATGAGCTAGTTACTATAGCAACCTATTTCCTTTCTATCCAGTATTGTGTTTGAAAATTAAAGCTAAGATGTAACACCAGGTGGCCTATTATACACTCCAGTGGCAATATCAGTTTGGTTTCTGTCTCCAGTAACTTTTACCTAAATGTTCTCTACCATGTTTTTTCTATCATTTCTCTCCCTTCTGTTTTTTTCTTATTTCCTTACATGAGTATTGCTTTTTAATGCTGCTCCATTCTGGTTCCTTTGAATAATGTATTTTCTACTTATTATTATTATTATTTCCTTATTCTAGTCATAGATCATATTGCACCAAATTTCAATAATATCTATAAGGTCATATGTATCTCCTTATGTTAGTTTAATGCAATCATATTATTTATTATCCCTGCTTTGTGTATTTGAAGGAATGGATTTTATTATTGGCTCCTTTTGTGGGTGTCTCTACTGCTATTGTGCTTTCTACACTATAAAGAGTACATATATTATTTAGCTTGGTATATATTCTGTCTTCCTTTACAGTTTAAAGCCCATTTCCATGTTTTTTCCCCTCTCCCTCTTCCTTTTGAGTTTAAAGCCAATTTACATGTTTTTTTTAATGAACTTCCACTAAAATGGTAACTTCTACTCAAGGTATGACCATTGTAAAGCCACCTCTCCAAGTCTTAATTTCATCATTTCAATAATGCAGATAATAATGTTTACACTACCTACAACCCAGGGTCATGAGGAATATAAATTGTAAGGCTTAAAGCACTATATAATATTTAATTTTGAAAGAGGAAAACACCCTCAAATAGATTCAGTCTAGACCCGATGCCCAACTGTAAAGTTCAAAGAAGCCATTTATCAAAATGAGAGCTAAATTTTAATTCTTCAATGACACATACTTTATATTTATACAGCAATTTATCAAATACCTTCACAAACATTATCATATTAGATTCTAATAATAGTTATTTCTACTACCTTATGCTGCCTTAAGTAGGATCTGATGGCTTGAGCCAGGACTCCAGCAGGTTAGAGACTGTGGAGATGAAGGTAGCAAGAGGGCATTAAGGGGGTAGGATAATGAGCTGAGGGAGCCTGGTATAACTCCAAAGATATAATTCTACATCTTGGATCACTCTTTGTTTCTTCCATTTGCAGGGATCTGCCTAAGTTCTTCCCTTTCTAGGGCTACCACCTGTCATTTCCAATCAGAAAGAGTTGAGTCACTCTGTTTCCATTCTGCCATGTTGGTTGGTTTGTTTTCAAAAATACTCAAGAAGTAGTCCTAACCCAATCTTCCTCTTGTCCGCAACCTGAACTAAAACAGTTATTGTCTTTAGCACTTATCAAGATCCTTGGTTCATACTGGAAATACTGACATGATTTTTTACCAGAGGATATTGCCATTCTTGTATTTGTCTTCTTTAGGAGTCTCTATTTCTCTTTTCTTTTTTTTTTTTTTGCTTTATTGACTTCTATTATTGATGCCTTCTGTATTTATATCATATTCATTTCCAAATATGCCTTCTGTATTTATATCATATTCATTTCCAAATATGTCCCCCACAGGCTTCTCTTGTATTAAATATTTTAAGTGGGGGTGGTGTGGAGCCAAGATGGCAGCTGGAAAGCAGGGACTTGCTTAAGCTCCCCTCCAGGTCCCTCCAAACACCTATAAAAATGGCTCTGAACAAATTCTAGGGCTACAGAACCCACAAAATAGCAAAGGTAAGCAGGGCTCCAGTCCAGTACAGCCTGGATGGTCACTGGGAACGGTCTATACCATGGAGCTGGGAGCAGAGAGGAGCAGATTCTAGCATGGGCCATGCCAGGACAAACCAGACCAGGAGCCAAGAGGAACAGGCCCTAGTGCCCTGAATCAGTGAGCTGTGGCAGTTACCAGACTTCTCAGCCCACAAACACCAAAGACAACAGAGAAGGTTAGTGGGAAAAGCTGCTGGGACAGAGTGAAAGGAGTCTGTGGTCCGCCACTGCCCCAGGGGCAGCAGAGGTGGTGCAGCTCTGAGGTTGTTTCAGGAGCTACAGCTTCAGTTGCTTCCAGAGTCCTTGGCTCACATAGTGGGAGGAATCTAGCAGCTGATCAGAGCGGGAGTGCAGAGCTCTGAGTCGAGGTCCCAGTTGGCAGTTCTTGGGGGAGGAGAAGTGCTGTTGTGGAAGAGCTTGCTGTGTAGAAGTAGCTCTGAAAACAGCAACACAGCCCCTCAAGCTTGGGATAAAGTATTCTCTACTCTACAAGCAGTTGTACCCCAACAAAAAGCTCAAGGGTCAAGTAGTTGGCTGGGAACATGGCCAGGCAGCAGCAAAAATGTACTCAGCTTCAGACTCAGACTTTGGAATCTGTTTTTGGTGACAAAGAAGAGCAAAACATACAGCCAGAAGAAGTCAACAAAGTCAAAGAGCCTACATCAAAAGTCTCCAAGAAAAATATTAATTGGTCTCAGGCCAATTCGGAGCTCAAAAAGGAGCTGGAAAATAAAGTAAGACAAGTAGAGGAAAAATTGGGAAGAGAAATGAGAGTGATGCAAGAAAACCATGAAAAACAAGTTAATGACTTGCTAAAGGAGACCCAAAAAATACTGAAAAAAATAACTAAATAACACTAGACTAAACCAAATGACAAAAGAGCTCCAAAAAGCCAATGAGGAGAAGAATGCCTTGAAAGGCAGAATTAGCCAAATGGAAAAGGAGGTCCGAAAGACCATGGAAGAAAATACCACCTTAAAAATTAGATTGGAGCAAGTGGAAGCTAGTGACTTGATGAGAAATCAAGATATTATAAAACAGAACCAAAGGAATGAAAAAGTGGAAGACAATGTGAAATATCTCATTGGAAAAACCACTGACCTGGAGGACAGATCCAGGAGAAATAATTTAAAAATTATTGGACTACCTGAAAGCCATGATCAAAAAAAGAGCCTAGATATCATCTTTCAAGAAATTATCAAGGAGAATTGCCCTGATATTCTAGAGCCACAGGGCAAAATAGAAATTGAAAGAATCTACAGATCACCTCCTGAAAAAGATCCCAAAAAGAAAACTCCTAGGAATATTGTTGCCAAATTCCAGAGTTCCTAGGTCAAGGAGAAAATACTGCAAGTAGCCAGACAGAAATAATTTGAGTATTGTGGAAACACAATCAGGATAACACAAGATCTAGCAGCTTCTATATTAAGGGATCAAAGGGCTTGGAATATGATATTCCGGAGATCAACGGAGCTAGGATTAAAACCTAGAATCACCTACCCAGCAAAACTGAGTATCATGCTCCAAGGCAAAATATGGATTTTCAATAAAATAGAGGACTTTCAAGCTTTCTCAGTGAAAAGACCAGAGCTGAATAGAAAATCTGACTTTCAAATACAAGAATCAAGAGAAGCATGAAAAGGTAAACAAGAAAGAGAAATCATAAGGGAGTTCCTGAAGTTGAACTGTTTTGTTTACATTCCTACATGGAAAGATGATGTGTGTAATTCATGAGACCTCAGTATTAGGGTAGCTGAAGGGAATATATACACATTTATGTGTGTGTGTGTGTGTGTGTGTGTACATATATATATATATATATGTAAATGCATATATTAGTGTGTATATATATATATATATATATACATATATATACATAGGATGAGAGAGGAATATATTGAGAGAGGGAGAAAGAGATAGAATGGGGTAAATTATCTCCCATAAAAGTGGCAAGAAAAAGTAGTTCTGTTGGAAGGGAAGAGGGGGCAGGTGAGGGGGAATGAGTGCATCTTGCTCTCATTGGATTTGACCTGAGGAGGGAATAACAAACTCACTCAATTAGTTATCTTACACAGGAAAAAAGGAGGAAGGGGATAAAAAGGCGGGACTATGGAAGGGAGGGCAGATAGGGAGAAGAGGTAATCAAAAGCAAACACTTTCAAAAAGTGACAGGGTCAAGGGAGAAAACTGAATAAAGGGGGATTGGATAGGAGGGAGCAAAATATAGTTAGTCTTTCACAACATGAGTATTGTGGAAGGGTTTTACATAATGATACTTGTGTGATCTATGTTGAATTGCTTGCCTTCTTAGGGAGGGTGGGTGGGAAGGGAAGAAGGGAGAGAACTTGGAATTCAAAGTTTTACAAGATGTTCCAAAAAAAGAAATAAAGAACAACTTAAATAAAAAAAATTTAAAAGGAAAAATTAAAGGTCAATAAAAGCAACCAAAAATATCAACTTCACCAGAGAGTTATTATACAACCACAGTCCTCCACCTCTCCAAGGAAGGGAGGGAGGTACATTTTCACAGCTTCTTTGGATCTACCTTTGTCATTACAATTACACAACATTCGATTTTATTTAGTGTTATTCCATTGTCATAGTCATTGAATACTATTTTCCTGTTTCTGCTTATTTTACTGTGCAACAGTTCATCTAAGTCTTCTTATAAGGATTGTAGTTAAGCCTGTAATTTCATTGATATAGAGAATTTCCAAAAGAGGGAATTCTCTCTACCAATTCAGGCTAGTACTTTCTTTGCAATATATAGTTTTATTTGCCTATGGTACTGAGAAATTAAGTGACTTACTCAGCTTGCACAGCCAATAGGTATCATGTTTCCTTGAATTCTTTATATTACTGTTTTATATCACAGTAATATTTCATTTTCCAATCAATGGTCATCTATTTTTAAGTACTTATGCTTGTTCTTGTTAATTCTGAATCAATGTTGACTCTAGCACATTCATTCTTGAGGGCCTCCAAATCCTCAAGTGAATTTCCTTTTGACAGTATTGGGCCATAGGATACTACCTCTCCTTTGTTTGAACCACATTAAATACATTCACCTAAACTCAAGAGTAAAAGTTTGATCATGTATGGTGTTCTCTTCCTTACAAATTTTAAGATGCCATCAACAATAGTGTACAAGTCCACTATAAAGGGAGCTGTGACAGAAGGCTGTTCTTAAGGAACCTGTAATTTAACCAAAGAAGAGACAATCCCACAAACTACATACAAGAGGGCAGAAGAAATGCAGAGTAGGTTAAATGTAACAAACTAAGATACCTGAGGAAGATGAGCATTTTACCTGGGTGTACAAGGGACTGTCTCTGTTGAATTCATCTCCCCCTTTTCATTTCCTTTACCAAACGAGATAATGCCTCATTTGTCACTTGCTTGGACATTGTAAAAGCCTCCTTTCTGATCACTCTCTTCTCCATTTCTCCACTCCCCTTCCCATCTATTCTTATGCTTTGTCACATTTATCTTCCTAATGCAAAGATCTGATGTCACTCCTACCCTCAAAACCCTCCAAATGGCTTCCTAATGCTGGCATTCCAGGCCTTCCACAATCTAGCATCTCACCAAATTTATCTCCTTTTCCTCCCCTCCATGTGTGAAGTACTCCTGATAAACACTTTATAGATGAAGCAACTGAGACCTGGACAGCTTAAATGACTTGCCCAAAGTAAAAAAGTACGTACTAAGTGGAAGAGGTGGGATTCAAACTCTGGTCCTCTGAGTCCAAGTTCACTGACTCTTCTGTTGGACTAATCTCCTTCCCATGCTCTGAAAATAATTGCTGAATTAATTCCCCTAAAACAATCCTTACAAAAATTAATTCTCTCCTTGCAATATACAGTTTGAGTAAAGTTCTCATTATCCACAGAGATGAAATGGAAATCTAGCCAAGTCCAAAGACTACATAAACAGAAAGGTGGAGTGAGGAAGTTTTAATTGTTCCATACTCAATTTTAAGTCAAACAATCCTTAACTTCAGTAGAGATGGAGCCTGTCAAACAGGTACTCAATAAAAAAAAAAAAAACCAGCTCTGCAATGTTCAATGGCATGTCCTTGGACTGGGTGAACAGCACCTTTGACTTCACTTTCTTGTGATCTTGGTTGTCCTGCTAGAATGCCCATCACTGATGCACAGAACACCTTGTCCTTCATTTCCATCCCATATTAAAATAGTCATTTGACATAGAATTTTTAAGTGTGCATACCAATAACGTATCCATGACCTACCATGCCCCTAGGATTTGAGAAGACCATGGGAAGGGACAAGGAGAACCAGATTCTCTGCCCCCTGCCCTGTACCCCACTGCTCTCTAAGTATGTAAATTATAAGTCCCTCCCAGAGATACCATTCAAGCATTACTGCTAAAATTTAAAACCAAACAAGCTCTTCAAAAGCAGGATTGAGAGGTTTTTAACATTTAGTTTAGAGAGAATGATCAAGTTGTTTCAGAACTGCTCAAACTCTGTGAAAAATGAAGGCCCATTAACTGTCAGGAAGTCTGTGGTAATGATTAAGAATAATTATTTATAAAGAGAGATCAGTCATCTTATGCTCACTAGTCCCAGGCGCATTCTTCACATATAAGACCACGAGGTCAGATACATTGCAAATTTAAAGCAAATACAAAACACCAAGTATACACAACAAGAATTGGTTAGTGAACAAGGCTAGTTCCTCAGGCACAAAAGCTGGATGACTCTATCCTGGAGTCTTTAAAAACACTACCACCACCAAGAATAGAAAAGAAACAAAGAATGCAACAAAGTCAATGATTAACTTTGAACAAGGGACAGTTTAGATAATGATACTATTAAAATATGACTTTCTTTTCTAAATTCTCCTACTTTGATACGACCTTCCATGAATTAACCTTGATTTTCTTAGAGTCTTGATATTAGTCAATCTCACCCTATTTTGAAATGTTAACCAAATACTACAGTTTAACCATTATAGACAAACCATGAGGAGAAAAAGAATATTCTCTATTCAGGGTTGGCCTACTCCAACCATAGACTGGCAGCCTACTCAACCTTGAATGGCTATCACTTTATTGCTGGTATAATTTGAGAATTTTTCAAACCAGCATGCTAACCTAGCAACTCTATTAAAATGCAGAGTGCACTGGAAGGTATTGATCTATTATCAGCTACTAACACCTAGAAGGGTATTAATTTACTCAAGTCAATTCAACAAGTATTTATTAAAGTACCTACTGTGTGCTAGATTCACATTGAGGATAAAAGGCAAAAATAAAAATAGCCTCTGTTCTCAGGAAGCTTACATACTAGGTGGCAGAGCCCTAAGACCCAAAGTCAGGAAGGCCTGAGTTCAAATCCAGCTTCAGCCACTTAATAGTTCCTGTGAGATTCCAGGCACATCACTCAACTCCTGCATACTTCAGTTTCCTGATCTATAAAACTGAGATAATAATAGCACTCTAACTCCCAGGGTTGTTATGAGAATAAAATGAGATACCTATAAAGCAATTAGCAAAACAGAAAGCTATTCTATACATGTATATCTATATATATATATGTACATATAGATATAATTATTACTAATAACTGAGATCTTTGCACTCTTGATAAGAAATCAGCTCTTCCTGCAGTGCCTGTAATCAAGTTATGTTCTGTGTTGTATTTAAAAGTCTCCTGTGTAGTAAAAGAGAATAGTTTATCTAGAACGTTAGTATACTTTGTTTTTGGTGACCTCCTCCTTCCTGGAGCTAGAGAAGAGCAAACAAAGCAGGGAGAACCTTTAACTATGTTGTATGGAATTTGTATTTTAAAATATCTGAGCCTGAAAAGGTGCCTCAGACTTTAAAACAAAAATAAATTTTTTTTCTGTTTTAATTAAAAGTTATCAATGAAGAATACTACCTTTATTAAGGAGCTGGCACTCAGTACCATAGTTGAGATATTGGTAGCATTATTTCAAGCACTCTTTTTTTAAAATGATGAAGAGAAGGAAGAAGTACAACGTCACATTTTAGTATTTATAAAATTAAAGGCAAATTTACTTTTAAATACAAGTAGGATTTTAATCAACAAAGGTAGAGTTGGTCAAGGCGGCCCTGTTCCTTTCCTATAAGTACAGTTACTATTTCTTCATCTTTCATTGTCTTCATCTTCTTTTTTTAAATTTTAATACCCTTGGAAATTTGGGAATTTAGCTGAACTCCCCCCTACATTCTGGTTGGGGTAGTAAATCACTCACCCTTGGGAAACAACTTAAGAACTCTAAACCAAGAGCCAACTTGGGATGGGAATCAATGTCCTAGAGTCAGTCCAACAACAAGCATTCATTAAGTGCCCTCTTTATTCAAGGCCCACGTATTAAGTGCTAGGGATACAAAGAAAGGCAAAAATCCTTCAAGAGCTCACATTCTAATGGGGGATACAATATGCAAACAACTATGTCATACAAGAGATTAACAGTGTAAATGGCGTGTAATCTTAAAAGAAAGGACACCCTAGCAGTGTGTGTAAGAGGACAGAATGGGTTGGGGCAAGGGAGGACTAGTAAAGGTATCTTGAAGAAAATGGTATTTGAGCTAAATCTTTAAGGAAGCCAGGAGATAGAGGTGAGGAGGGAGAAAATTCCAGGCATGAAGGGCAGTCAGTGACTCCACCCACTTTATTGGCCTAACACATAGCAGATACTTTATGATGGATGTTTGCTTAATTGAAATGTACCAGCACAGCCAGTGAGAAATGTAGAACCCTCCACCAAGCACCATTCCAACATTTATGTCAGAAAATTCCTTGTGACAACTGTTTTAACACATGCTTTTATTACAGAGTGAGCGTTTGTTCATTTTCTACTCCATAAACACCCAGGCCATTACACATTCCCTATGGGACTCAAGGTACAGAATAAGACATAGCATTTCCCAACAAAGCCAATGTGGGGATTTATTTTGCTTGATTATGTGTAATTGTTACAAGGATTGTTTTCTTTTCCCCCAATAGGGGAAGGGAAGTGGGAAGGAGAGCTCGGGTAGACAGGATAAATTAGCCAAAATAAAGAAAAGAGGGTCACTGAAGGATTTTTTTTTTAGATGCACCAAAAATAACAGAAAGACAGAAAGAATCATAGACAAGTGCCTGCTGGGGTACCTTTGAAAGTCACAAATATAATTTGTTATATTTTAAAAGAAAAGCAAGCTGTATATAATATTCATAGTTTCACCTATAACCCATTTCCTGTTTTATTATGCATATGGAAATGGGCAGTCGGAGGCAGAGCTAAGATGACAGAGAGAAGCCAGAAAGCTGCCTGAGCTCTCCCTAGTTTCCCTTGGAAAATAGTTAAATTAAACCTCAAAATGGATTGTGTAGTAACAGAATCCACAATAAGACTGAAAGACTGAAATAATCTTCCAGCTTAAGATAACTTAGAATGGCTTGAGGAAAGGTCTGTCTCACTTGGGTAAAAGGAGAGCACAGCCCAGTACAGACCATATCTGAGCAAGCCAGAGGGAAGCTCTTACCCACAGCAAAGATCAGCAACCAAGGCCCCTTGGTCCTGGCTCAGCAGGCTAATGGCATAGCAGGCCAGCTGTGAGTTCTACAGACCTACCAGAAAAGGCAAATTGCCAGCCCCAGAATCCCGGAACAACAGGTGTGACTAGGCCAGGCCACCCCAGCGTAGTGATTATGTTGCCAGCACCTGTGGGCCATGTGTGGAAAGGCAGTGACCAGGCCGCTGGCCCCCAGCACAAGAAGCTTAGCACAGTGCCCCCATGTCCCAGGAACAGAGCTAAACTTTTAAAAATGAGCAAAAACCCAAAAAGAGCCTTAACCATAGAAAGCTACTATGGTCAAAACACAAACTCAGAAGAGGATAATGTCAAAATGCCTACATGTGAAGCCTCACAGGGGAATATAAGTTGGTTTCAAGCCCAAAAGGTTCTTTTGGAAGAGCTCAAAAAGGATTTTAAAAATCAAGTAAGAGAGGTAGAAGAAAAATTGGGAAAAGAAATGAGTTATGCAGGAGAATTACGAAAAAAAATCAATAGCTTGGAAAAGGAAACACAAAAACTGACTAAAGAAAACAACTCCTTTAAAAGTAGAATTGGACAAATGGAAAAGGAGGTACAAAAGCTAAATAAAGAAGATAATTCCTTAAAAATTAGAATGGGGCAAGTGGAAGCTAATGACTCTATGAGACATCAAGAGTCAGTCAAACAAAATCAAAGGAATGAAAAAATAGAAGAAAATGGAAAATACCTCATTGGAAAAACAACTGGCCTAGAAAACAGATCCAGAATTATTGGACTACCTGAAAGCCATAATCAAAAAGAAAAGATCCTGGAAAGCATCTTTTAAGAAATCATCAAGGAAAACTACCCATACAACCCATAAGGGTAAAACAGCAATAAAAAAAATCCACCAATCACCTCCTGAAAGAGATCCCTAAATAAAAACTCCAAGGAATATTGTAGCCAAATTCCAGAATTATCAGGTCAAGGAGAAAACACTGCAAGCAGCCAGAAAGAAATAATTCAAATATCAAAGAGCTATAACCAGGATTACACAGGATTTAGCAGCTTCTACATTAAAGTACTGGAGGGTTTAGAATATTTTCTGGAAGGCAAAGGAGTTGGGAATTACAACCAAGAATCAACTACCCAGCAAAACTGAGCATAATCATTCAGGGGAAAAGATGGACATTCAATGAAATAGGGGACTTTCAAACTTTCCTGATGAAAAGACCAGAGCTGAACAGAAAATTCAATCTTCAAATACAAGACTCAAAAGAACCATAAAAAGGTGAACAAGGAAGAAAATAAACAACACTTTGTTCAGTAAGATTAAATTGTTTACATCCGTACATGGGAAGATGATACTTGTAATTCTTGAAAACTGCATCTCTATTAGGACAGTAAGAAGGAGTATACATAGGTAGATGGTGTAGGTAAAAGTTGGTTTTGATGTCATTATATTAAGAAAATTAAGGGGTGAAAAAAGGATTGTACTGGGAGAAGAGGAAAGGGGGAGGCAGACAGAATAGTGTAAATTACATCACATGTAGAGGCATAAAAAGCCTATTATAGTAGAGAGAAAAAAGGGAGGGGGCAAGCAGTGTTTCAACCTTACACTCATCAGATTTGGCTCAAAGAGGAAATAACATGTACACTCAGTTGTGTATAGAATTTATCTTACCCTATAAAGAAGTAGGAGGGGAAAGGGAAAGAAAAGGGAAGAGGGGCTGACAGAAGGGAGGGCAGATTGAGGGAGGTGGTGGTCAGAAGCAAAACACTGGTGAGGAAGGACAGGGTGAAAGGCGAGAGAAAAGTATAAACAGGAAAAAATAAGATGGGGGGGAAATGCACAGTAAGGAATGCTGTGAATATGAATGGGATGAACTCTCCCACAAAATGCAAGTAGATAGCAGAGTGCATCAAAAACCAGTATCTGGCAGCATGTTGCTTACAAGAAACACATGTAAAGCAAAGAGATACATACAGAGTAAAGGTGAAAGGCTGGAGCAGAGTATATTTCGCTTCAGCTGAAGTTAAAAAAACAGGGGTAGCATTCCTGATATCAGGAATTTTTGCAAAAGCAAAAACAGATCTAATTAAAAGAGATAAGGAAGAAAGCTACATTTTGCTAAAAGGTACCAGAGACAGGGAAATAATATCAATATTAAACATATATGCACCAAGTGACATAGTATCCAAATTCTTGAGAAGTTAAGTGAGTTACAGGAAGAAATAGACAGCAAAACTACACTAGTGGGGGACCTCAACCTCCTCCCCTCAGTACTTGATAAATCTTTTTTAAAATTTTTTTTATTTAATATGCTTAGTTTTCAGCATTGATTTTCACAGGAGTTTGAATTACAAATTTTCTCCCCATTTCTACCCTCCCCCCACACCAAGATGGCATATAATCTGGTTGCCCTGTTCCCCAGTCAGTCCTCCCTTCTGTCACCCCACTCCCCTCCCATCCCCTTCTCCCTTCCTTTCTTGTAGGGCAAGATAAATTTCTACGCCCCATTGCCTATGTATCTTATTTTCTAGTTGCATGAAAAAACTTTTTTTGTTTTTGTTTTTTGAACATCTATTTTTTAAAACTTTGAGTTCTAAATTCTCTCTGCTCTTCACTTCCCACCCACTGTCCCTAAGAAGTCAAGCAATTCAACATAGGCCACATGCATATCATTATGTATAACCATTCCACAATACTCATGTTGTGAAAGACTAACTATATTTTGCTTCTTCCTAACCTATCCCCCTTTACTGAAATTTTCTCCCTTGACCCTGTCCCTTTTCGAAAGTGTTTGTTTTTGATTACCTCCACCCCCATCTGCCCTCCCTTCTATCATCCCTCCCTTTTTATCTTCTTCCTCCTCCTTTCCTGTGGGGTAAGATACCCAATTGAGTATGTATGGTATTCCCTCTTCAGGTCAAATCTGATGAGGGCAAGATTCAGTCATTCCCCCTCACCTGCCTTCTCTTCTCTTCCTACAGAACTGCTTTTTCTTGCCACTTTCATGGGAGATAATTTACCCCATTCTATCTCTCCCTTTCTCCCTCTCTCAATATATTCCTCTCTTATCCCTTAAATTGATTTTTTTTAGATATCATCCCTTCATATTCTACTCACCCTGTGCCCTTTGTGTGTGTGTGTATAGATATAGACATAGATATATGTATACATACATAGACACACATATATGCATATATATGTATATACATGTATATGCATATTCCTTTCAGCTACTCTGATATTGAGGTCTCATGAATCATACACATCATCTTTCTATGTAGGAATGTAAACAAAACAGTTCACCTTTAGTAAGTCCCTTATGATTTCTCTTTCTTGTTTACCTTTTCATGCTTCTCTTGATTCTTGTGTTTGAAAGTCAATTTTTCTATTCAGCTCTGGTCATTTCACTGAGAAAGCTTGAAAGTCCTCTATTTCATTGAAAATCCATATTTTGCCTTGGAGCATGATACTCAGTTTTGCTGGGTAGGTGATTCTTGGTTTTAATCCTAGCTCCATTGACCTCCGGAATATTGTATTCCAAGCCCTTCGGTCCCTTAATGTAGAAGCTGCCAGATCCTGTGTTATCCTGATTGTTTTTCCACAATATTCAAATTGTTTCTTTCTAGCTGCTTGCAGTATTTTCTCCTTGACCTGGGAGCTCTGGAATTTGGCCACAATGTTCCTAGGAGATTTCTTTTTGGGATCTTTTTCAGGAGGTGATCTGTGGATTCTTTCAACTTCTATTTTGCCCTGTGGCTCTAGAATATCAGGGCAATTCTCCTTGATAATTTCTTGAAAGATGATATCTAGGCTCTTTTTTTGATCATGGCTTTCAAGTAATCGAATAATTTTAAAATTATCTCTCCTGGATCTATTTTCTAGGTCAGTGGTTTTTCCAATGAGATATTTTACATTGTCTTCCATTTTTTCATTCCTTTGGTTCTGTTTCATAATATTTTGATTTCTCATCAAGTCACTAGCTTCCACTTGCTACAATCTCATTTTTAAGGTAGTATTTTCTTCAGGGGTCTTTTGGACCTCCTTTTCCATTTGGCTAATTCTGCCTTCAAGGCATTCTTCTCCTCATTGGCTTTTTGGAGCTCTTTTGCCATTTGAGTTAGTCTATTTTTTAAAGTGTTGTTTTCTTCAATATTTTTTTCAGTATTTCTTTGGGTCTCCTTTAGGAAGTCATTGACTTGTTTTTCATGGTTTTCTTGCATCATTCTCATTTCTCGTCCCAATTTTTCCTCTACTTCTCTAACTTGCTTTTCCAACTCCTTTTTGAGCTCTTCCATGGCCTGAGACCAGTTCATGTTTTTCTTGGAGGCTTTTGGTGTAGGCTCTTGGACTCTGTTGACTTCTTCAGGCCATATGTTTTGGTCTTCTTTGTCACCAAAGAAAGATTCCAAAGTCTGAGACTGAATCTGGGTGCATTTTCGCTGCCTGGCTATGTTCCCAGCAAACTTACTTGACCCTTGAGTTTTTCGTTGGGGTATGAGTGCTTGTAAAGAGTACTTTGTTCCAAACTTGAGGGGATGCGCTGTTGATTTCAGAGCTATTTCTATACAGCCAGCTCTGCCACCCCAGCACTCCTCCTTCCTCAAGAACCACCAACCCAGACCTGATGCAAATCTTCAGCAGGTTCTGCACTCCTGCTCTGATCTGCCACTTAATTCCTCCCACCACATGGGCCTGGGGCCGGAAGTAACTGCAGCTGTAGTTCTGTAGCTGCACCTCCCCCGCTGCCCCTGGGGCAGTGGCCAAACCACGAACTCTGTCCCCTGCAGCTTTTCCCACTAACCTTCTCTGTTGTCTTTGGTGTTTGTGGGTTGAGAACTTCCACAGCTCACTGATTCAGGGTGCTAGGGCCTGTCCTGCCCGGCTCCTGGTCTGGCTGGTCCTGCTGCCTCCCACGCTGAGCTCGGCTCCCCTCCACTCTATGCATGATAGACCTCATCCAGTGACCATCCAGGCTGTCCTGGACTGGATCCCTGCTTCCCTCTGCTATTTTGTGGGTTCTGCAGTTCTAGAATTTGTTCAGAGACATTTTTATAGGTTTTTGGAGGGATGTGGTGGGGAGCTCACGCACGGCTGTGCTTTCCACAAATATATTATTTTTGAAAAAGGAAATGCTCATTCTATTTTGTTGTCTAAGCTCAGATTAAAAAAAAAATCTATGTACAGTAAATGAGGCTGAAAGAAGTTAAGATTGAGAAAATCCCATTCATCATTTAAGTATATGGCTAAACATAAAAGTATCAACATAAAGACTAAATAACAGTGACTGAAGTATGAAAATCAGAACCTGGGGCAGCTAGATGGTGCAGTGAGTAGAGCACTGGCCCTGGAGTCAGGAGGACCTGAGTTCAAATCCAGCCTCAGACACCTGACACATGTACTAGCTGTGTGACCCAATTGCCCTGCCAAAAAGCAAAAAAAAAATCAGAACCCACTCTAAAATGTTACAGGAGAGATTAAAAGCTAGATTGATTAGCTTCTTAAAATATCAATATCCCTTCATAATCAATATCAGACATGATTAAGATTCATCACATTCGTGGTTGACCAAATCAGGGATCTTATGTGAGAACTTCTAGTGGACATCAGCTGACCTATAATATATCCAAAGCTACATAATAAACCTTGGTGTAAACCTGTGGGAAACGCAGCAGAAAAGGAGGTAACAAAGAATACTTGATAGGCCAGGGTAGAGGTTGATAGGTAGAAGGCAGAAATTTGGAGCTTCCATTTACTTTTCCACACTCATAGTCTATACCACTCCTGCCGTGCTCTCCCCACCCAACAGAAACTCGTTAAGGGCAAGGACTGTTTTATTTATGTCTTTGTTTCCTAGTACCCTGCAATAAAGAGAATTTGGTCAATTGAATATATTTTCTTTATATCATTACATAATTGCTTTTTAAATATTTCCCAATTATATGTAAAAAAATTAACATTCATTTTTTAAATTTTGAGTCCCAAATTCTCCCTCACTCCCCCCTCTTTGAGAAGGCAATTTGATTTTTTATAATAAATGTGAAGTCATGCAAAAGCTATTTCCAAATTAGCCATATCGCAAAATAAAACACAGACCAAAAAAACCAGACAACCAAACCCACTAAGGGGAAGTGGACAGAGATTTGTGATTAGGGAAAGAGAATCTCCTCAGGAGGCTGAGGTTCATGAACCTCAGTGCAAGACTCTAATGCCTTCTACCCACTTTGAAGCAGCCTCAGTGAGGGGTCCCAGTAAAGTCAGCCATGTGGGGGAAGGAATAAGGGCTGTATCAAAATACCTACAATTGTGAACAATCCTCACATCCCAGGGTACATGAGAGGCACTCTCAGCCCACAGAGGCCAGGTTTGTGTTTGATCAGGAATGCCAAGGTGGCAAGAAAACCTTCCTCCGAAACTCTCTTGTAACCGCTATATTTGTTTTTAATCACAATTCACTCGTTACTCTTTTTAAATTCCTCATTGATTTCAGCAAGATCCAATACTTTCTGCTCCTAAATAAAATCTAATTTTACAGCTCTAACTTATACATCTACCATTTACACTATATAATCTATATTTTTATATCTTGTATGTTGTAACTCCCATTGGAATGGGAGTTCCATCAAGGGAGGGACATTTTTGTCTTTTTTTAAAGATCTGGGGCACTTGGCACAATGCCTCACATATACAAGGGTTTCCACAAATGTTTGTTGACTGGCTGACTACGAGAGACTTTATTATCATGTAGTCCGAGGGTTCTTAACCCTTTTTGTGTCATAGGCCACTCTGGCAGCCTGTGAAACCTATGGACAATAATGTTTTAAATGCATAAAATAAAATACAAAAGATTTCAAAGGAAACCAACTAGATTAAAATACAATTATTAAAATACTTTTAAAAGCATATATTTACAAAGGGAACCGATTTTATTAAAATGCAAATTATAAAAATTCTCTTAACAAGCTCACAGACTTCAGGTTACAAACCACTGATTTAGTTCAACCCTTTAATTTTAAAAATACAGAAGGTAAAATAACTTCCTGCGGTCCCACAGGTAGATGGTGGCAGATGCAGGATTAGAACTCAGGCCTCCTAACTTCCACCACTAGCCCACAACTACCTCTCTGTTTTCCAAAGAATGAGTTACATCTCTCATCTCCTTCCTGGACACTCTGCCAAATTAGACTTATAGCCCAGTGTAGAAAAATTAGAGCACCCATCTCTGCCACAAATCCTCTTAAGGTAGTATTCTCACTCAACTTCTTAATTCCATCATTTCTGGAGAAACTGAAGTCTATGGAGTTAAAATCTTACTATAACTTCACGTAACATTTCAGACATTTTCTAGGCAGACCAAAGTCTCTCCCCATTTCAAATATGGAACAGTCTCATAGGTCATAATTCTGAAGTTTACAGTGTTTACCTTTGTACCCCTGGTTACATTATTTAAAAATAAAACTGTAAAACCTGTGTTTGCCACCATAAAATGATTATCCAAACATCATCTTTGTGTTAAATTTTTTTATTTAAGGACTAAAATACTAAAGATGGCAGAGCTGCAGAGGCCAGCTGGCTAAAGGAAGCATCATTTCTTTGTTAGTCACAGATCTCTCAACATCCCCATTGGCAAAAGTCCAAGGGCTAGGCTGCTGCTGTGTCTATTAAAGAGCTAACCCTTGGACCGGAAAGATATCTAAATTTGAACCATCACCTCAAGGAGTGGAAAGTACTTAAATGTTTCCCCATAAGTGGCAGGAATATAAGTCAAATACCTAGGGTTTCTTTTAGGAACAGGGAACTTCCTTTTACATATAACAGGTAGACAAAGCTTCCATTTCATAATTAGAGAGAATAATTAAGATTTTCCAAGGGCTAAATATACTGACAAGCTCACACTTTCCTGATAATGACCAGTAAAGGATCTCTCAAGGGTCTGTTTTGAAAAGGGATGGGGCAACAACCTTCTTGTTGTCCAAGAAAACCGAATTTTTTTCCTCTCTTCTCTTTTGGTGGGGGGGAGGCAGGGCAACTGGGGCTAAGTGACTTGCCCACGGTCACACAGCTAGTAAGTGTGTCAAGTGTCTGAGGTCAGATTTGAACTCAGGTCCTCCTGACTGCAGGGCTGGTGCTCTATTCACTGAGCCACCTAGCTGCCCCTGTATTTTTTATAAACATATCTATCAGTCAAAAGCATTTATTAATAATTGTTCATATAAGGGTAATGTGGGTTGGTGGGAAGAAAGCTTGCCTTGAAATGAGCAAGTCTTACCATTGACACATATTTGCTTGCTTGACCCTAAGTTTGTCTCTTAACGCCTTTCTGCCCTAAGCAACTCTAAAACGCTAGAAGTTTCAGAGAAGTTGCTACCTGCACTGGGAGAAGGAGCTTCCTCATCTTGGGAGTTCCTTATACTAAAGATCACAGACCAGTCCTTATCTAATGATAAAATTCTGGAAAAATAACTCCCCAGCTTTGGAGGTATGCCACTTAAGTAAGTCAAAGAGAACCCAAGACAGTGGACAGACCTTGTAGATACAGTTACTATAAAGTCCATTTAAAATTTCTTCTATCATGCCATCTTGGAGGCTGCTGGTGTAGGCTCTTGCACTTTATTGACTTCTTTAGGCTGTATGTTTTGGTCTTCTTCTCCGCAGTCTTTGGTGTTTGTGGGTTAAGGAGTCTGGTAACTGCCGCAGCTCACTGATTCAGGGCGCTAGGGCCCCCTCCGCCTGGCTTCTGGTCTGGATGGTCCACACCGCCCACGCTGGACTCTGTTCCACTCCGTTCCCAGCTCCCAGCTCCGCGTGGGACAGACCTCACCCAGAGACCATCCAGGCTGTCCTGGGCTGGAGCCCTGCTTCCCCCTGCTGCCCTGTGGGTTCTGCCGCTCTAGAATTGGCTCAGAGCCATTTTCCATAGGTTTTTGGAGGGACTCGGTATGGAGTTCACACCAGTTCCTGCTTACCAGCCGCCATCTTCGACTCAATTCCCCTCTATCATGCCATCTTAAGGAAGATAAAGAACTTCTTTAAGGTTAACCAGTAAATCTAGGACTAGAACTCAGGCTTCTCTGCCTCTTCATTTGTAGGCCATGGTCAGTTTTCTTTTCATGAGGAGAGCTTCCTCATGTGAGGATTTTTTAGCCATTAATAGAGTTACTGAAAATCTGGTTCAAATTTCCTTTAAAGAGGGCAGGCATTAGGGCAGTTAGATGGCTCAGTGGATAGATCACTGGACCTGGAGTCAGGAGGACCTGAGTTCAAATCTAGCCTCAGACACTTAGTAGGTGTGTGACTGCGGGTAGGCATTCTATGAGCGAAAAAGGAAACTTCTCCAGGACAAGATTTGGGACAAAATCTGATAACCAAAATTTGTTTAGGGTAAATACCTTCTTTTGTATTTTTCAACAGTTTTCAAAATTCTTTCAATGTTCAAATATTTATTATTTGGATATTTTTAACATTCAAGCTTCAGATTATGTCTCTTTCTCATGCAGTGACAGGATATGATCTTTCCTAGAAATCAGATTTTTGTCCCTTCTCTTTCCTTTGTGGTTGAACATTAAAGAAATCATTTTTTTTCAAAATTAACAGAATCTTGCCAGTACTTTAAAATGGGTTGGTTAAATGCAAGTAATCCGAAACGAAAAGGGGAAAGTGCAATGATTTTAGAGGTTGAATCCTAGGGTGGATACTTAATTATAACTTCTGGCCAGATTCCTCATCTGGAAAATGAAGGGACTGGGCTGCCAGTGGTGTCAAAGTCAAACAGAAAAGAAGCCTGCAAGCCACCTATTGTTAGAAAACAACATTTCGATTCAATAATATTTATCAACATGTTTTATTTATTTATATCTTATATATATATATATACTAAATTAAATATATAATATCTATTTATGTTTTATTATAATTTTTTATCTTGTTAGATATTTCCAATTACGACCCCAAGTTTGACCCCTCTGAGTTGCATTACATCTCAAAGTCCCTTTGAGCTAAAAAATTCTGTGAATCTACTACCCTTTTATTGCAAAAGTGAAACCCTAGATATCTTGTAAGCAATTTGGAGACAAAGATCAGATTTTATACATCCCCGTTTCCCCTTTCCCAATATGTTAAATAGATGGAGAAATGCTATCTTAGAGGAGCTGTTCAGTTCTATAGATTAGCAAACAAGTAACTGAAACCTGATGCGTTCTGTCCCAATAAACACTTTCCTGCTGTGGTTAATCTTTCCAAGTCTAGAAGCCCTGGGCTGTGGCAGAACTATTGGCCTGGATGACAGTTCACCTGACTTGTCCTCTCAACTCCATTACCAACAAGTTGAGTAAACTAATCCTTGAACAAAGCACTTCCCCATTCTCTGGGCTTGTATTCTCATCTTCCAAATGAAGGGGTTGGAGCAGAACGCTACTGTACAACAAGGGTCTCCTATGTACCAAGTACTGTGACAGCCAGTAAAGCTACAAAAACTAAAAAGAAACAGTCCTTGAGGGCAGGGGTTGCCTCATTTCTGTCTTTATGCCTCCAATACCTGGTACATACTAACAGGTTATTAAACACTCTTTGGAGAGACATTATCCAATCTAACAATTCAATTAAACAAAACAAAAAAAAATTCATGAAGTAGCTACAATAAAATTTCGTGATTGGGGCTAGGGAATAAAGGAAAGGAAGGGAACAAGGGTTTATTAAGTGCCTACTATGTGTTGGGCACTGTGCTAAATGCTTTATAAACATTACCTCATTTGAGTCTTAAAACAACCCTAGGGCTGGGTGCTATTATCATCCCCATTTATAACTGAGGCAAAGGTTAAGTGACTTGCCCATGGTCACCCGGCTTGTGTGTGAGGTCAAATTTGAACTCAGATCTTTCTGACTCCAGGCAGAGTACTTACCACTGTGCCATCTAGCCGCCTGATGCAAAGATGAAAAGAACATGCCATCTGACTTCACGGAGCTTTCAATATAGAGGCTTGTCTGACTTAGAACAACTAAAGACCACTACTGATAAACCAGCCATTAGTGATTATCTTTTTGAGGGCAGCTAGGTGGAACAGTACATAGGCTTGGCCTGAGTTCAAATCTGGCCTCAGACACTTTGTGTGACCCTGGGCAAGTGACTTGACCCTGTTTGCCTCAGTTTTATCATCTGTAAAATGAGCTCTAGAAAGGAAATGGCAAATCACTCCAGTATCTGCCAAGAACACCGCAAATGGGGTGATGAAGAGGCAGACATGACTGAACAAGTATTTCTCTTTAACTGAGATCTCCTTTCTCTTCCAGGTTAAAAAAAAGATACCACTACCCAAAATAGAAAAGTTTTGATAACTGCTGGTTTTCATTTTTAACAGTCTATAAATGACAAGGTGGTTTCTGAAACAAATATATGTGTGTGTGTATACATACACACACACACATATATCACAAATCAAAAGGAGTTTGTAGTTTGACAACTGATGGAAGAAAGGTGTGCTACAACATAATGGAAGAGGTTCCCAGATAGGCAGAAGTGCCATGAAGCAATCAATATAACAAGGTGTTTCTTATTCCCAAAGAACATGAGGAAAACCATCTGTCTGTCCTGTCCCAAATAAGGCTGTATTTGGGGGCAAGCAATCCAGTCCATCTGGAAAACCTGTTAGTAATTAAGCAACGAGGCATATTCCATCTAGAAAACCTTTTCCTGGATGAGTATTTTCTAGGGACCAGGAAATGAATATCATTTTCTCTAGTACTGGCAATCCTTCAACTGCAAATATTTACAAAGTCTCGTTAATTTGTGACTAAAACTTAAAATCAAGTCAGTCATGTTTTTGTTACGACTGGTTAAGGAGTTCTACCTCCTGTGACTACACTGATGGCCTGAAAAACCAGAATCTCCACTATTTTGGATTCCTCCTGCATTAATATGCAAACTAAGTCTTTTAGTCCCAGGCTGATGAACCAATCTCTAGATTACTCATGGGATCAAAGACATCTTCCCTTCTGCATTCAGGGAGCAGAACACCAAGCAGCAAAGGTGTGGAGGGGAAGGAGGAGTCTGAAGAAATGGGAGTCACGGTACTTGGCCTAGGGAAACACAAATAAACTAATAACTACTGTGTACCTAGGGCTGAACAGATGCTTAGAGTTAAGAAGGGAAGGTTTCCTAGAGGAAGTCAGTTTTATGAAGGGTTTTTAAGAAGTGTGTCATCTTGGTCAAGTCAACTTCACCTTTGTGGGACTCCTCTTCATTCCAATGAGAAAATTATACCATATGATTTCCAAGGTCAAGTCTATGATTCCAAGAGGGAGGGGAAGGAGAAAGTCATCTATAGGATTATAGATTTAAAGCTGGAAGGGACCTTTCATTTTAGTGATAAGGCAACTGAGGTCCTGACAGGTGAAGCCACTCACCCAAGGTCACAAAGGAAGAAACTGACAAAACTGTAACATAAACCTAGGATAATGACTCCAGATCCAGCACCGTTCCTACTGGACCAACCATAGTGAAACTCCTAAGGCAGCACTAAAAGGTCCCATCACATCCTGGGAGTGAAAGGTGGTGAGAGATGTGGCTGATGAAGGGGGAGAACCCTGAGCCTGAAGTAGTCAGCAAAGAGTCTGGGAGAAGTCATTGTATCACAGAACAATACCTGCCTAAGTTCTTTGTCCCTCTTGCTGAGTCTCTCTCCATTCCATTCCCCAGCCCCCACTAACCCATTCTTTCCTATAGATAATACATAGGAGAGGTCTGTATCATATACTTTGTTGAATAAATCAATGAATAAAAAAATTATGAAACATTTACTATGTACATTTTGCCAAATAATGAGGAAACGAATATAAAAATAAGACAGCCTCTAGGAGCTTATCTTCTAAGAAGATGAATACAATCTATGTGGGAAAGTCGTGGCAGGCTGGTTAGTGTTTAACAACTGGATCTCCAAGGGAAAAAATATGGAAGGACACTCAACTTTCATCTGCATCATTCACATTTTCTCCTTCACTTTAAGTCTAGACAATCACCAACACAATAAATTAAGCCCAGGATTACAGAATCCGCCAATTTCTCAGGTGTAAATGTTCACCCTAAAAATTCAACAATAGGCAGCTGGTTTGAGCTGGTTGTAGCACACTCCTAAGTGGTCATGAGCGAGCAGTGTTTTGGCCAGTGGAGTCACAGGGCAATTGATTGACGTGTCCTTTCTAGAAAGGTTGATTTGATTACTGTTCTCAGCACTAGGAGGGGTGCAGAGTGGAATGTTTCCATGCCACGGAATGGCCAAGGAACAACAGCATGGTGGGTCTAGGCTGAGGTTAGATATGGTGAATGCTCACCAAATAAATGCCTAAGGTCAATTCTACTCAGGAATGCTTCTGTGATCTGAAAGTTTCAGAATTTCAGATAACACCAACATTCTGAATTCCAAAGAATCTAAAGATAACACAATTTGTTTCCTTAAAATGTAACTTTTGGGCGGAAGGGGGATATCCTCAGGAAATGAAAAGGTAGATGCACCAGCAGAATCCCTGGCAGAGTTTGGGTCAGTCATCACTACTTGGCAGATATTTTGTCTGTGACCTTGATCACAGGATCACAGACTCAGTTAAGACAAAGTCTTTGAAAGCCAGCCTAACCTTTACTCTTTTTAAAAAGTCGAGGCACCTATGACTAAATATATGATGCTATGACCAGCAGAGCTACGACTAAATACCTGTTAAGTTATTTACAAAAATACATCCAGGGCAGTAAGCAGCCACCGTGAGATAAATAAGGTAAGAAACCATGAAGACCTTTTTGTTACAACCTGCTTCTGAGAGCTGGCACTTCCTAATCGGAATTAAACAAGCCATTGATATATCTGAAACCAATCAGTGAAAGAGTAAACAACCTAGATGAGGGGGAAAAATTAAGGGACTATAAGCCAAAGACTTGTTCATTGATGAGACCAACTTGCAAAGGAAAAATTCACTTCTGATTTTTCTACTTTCTTTGAAGTCCAGTTTCACTTGTTATGTATCTGTACCACTTAACTGGTGCTTATACCACAGATTCCTTCCTCTGCGATAATGGAAAGAACACTTGATTGGAACTCAGGTAATCTGGGTTCTTGTCTTTCCCTGGGCTACTAACAATGTGTCCTCAGGCAAGTCATTTTATCACTCTGGGCCTCAGTTTCCTTATCTTTAAAATGAAATACCAGATGATCTATTGGGTCCTTTCCAACCATAATGTTACAGTGTTTTAGGAATTCTGCTTTAAGTATATATTGGTTCAAACATAAATCGCCAACCATTAGCAAGCTATGCTGGATGCTGGAGTTATGAAGCCAAAAAACATTAACTGTCTATGTTCTCAAGGAACTCATTTTTTCCTTGGAGGATACAATAGATACACAAATAAGCTGAAAAACAGAGACAGACCAGTACATTTGAGAATGAAGACAGTCCTGACAATTAGGGAGAGCAGAGAAGGTACTTTGGGGGAGTTAGCACATTAGCAGAGTTTTAAAGGAACCTAAGGATTCTAACAAAAGGGGGTACATTCTGAGCATGGGGGACAGCCTGTCATATGATTCTGTCAGAGGAATGTTGGAATGGAGTCAGAGGATGTGAGTTTAAGCCCCAATTGTGTCACTTATTACTTTTTACCTCAGCAAGCCAATAAGGCAACAAGCATTTATTATGTGCTTACTATGCACCGGGCACTGTTCTAACCACTAAAGGTACAAATCGAAAAAAAGGCAGTCCCTGTCCTGAAGGAGCTTACATTCTAATTGGGGAAGACAACACAGAAAAGGAAGCTGGAAATGGAGGTGAAAGTAAGGAAGGCAGCCACATGGGGACATGGTGGCATAGTTCTTCGGTCAGAAGCTGAGCTGGGAGGGGAGTGAAGACGCTAATTTGCATGGAGAGCTAGTCTAATCATTCTAGCTAGATGCCAATCATCTGAAAGTGGGAACTAGGTGTTATAACAGATTTTAGAGATAATCTAGTTCAAGCCCCTTACTTTCATAGACAGAGAAAAGGGAAGAGTCCCATGGTATATCTCTGCCCATGGAAAAGCTGGGATTAGAACCTAGACCTTTAGACGACTAATCTACCAATCTCTCTCAATCACAACACCCTGTGTCACTTAGTGTCCAGCTTAGCAGGATGCCCTACACAGAGCAGGCACTTACTTGTTTGTTCTTCCTTCTCAGAAGACCACCATGATATCAGAAAGGTGATGCCATGACTTGAAAGTGAATTGGATTTAAGGGAGAGCTGTGCAAAGTCTCTGGGTCCAGTGGCAAGATATAGATCAAGATGTTTGGATATGACCCGAGATGCAGTGGGAGACCTGGGCCTTTTTAAGCTAACATCTTTCTTTCCCAGCTCTCAGTCTGTCTGAGGTAACGCCCATTCAATGATTAAGGCTAGGTAAGAAATGAGGCAAAAAATTGCCTCCTTTACCCAGTTCAAAAAAATCAGTCTGGGAAGGGAAGATCTTCAGAGTTTTTGGCCAAAAAAATTTTAAAAAATTGTATTTACACTCACTCTGAACCATCAGAGGCCAAACAACGATCAAGTGAGGCTTGGGCTGGGACCTATTGTTGGTCAATGACACCCAGCACGATTTGGGTCTAAGGCATGGTCCTTAAGAACAAAATCTAGCCAGTAAACCCCAAGATATCTTTTGAGGTTTCAGCGATCAAAGTTTATATTCCTTTGGGCAGAGTACCGGCAGGTAAGGATATGATTCACTAATGTTTACTGAACAGCACAATGATGGTCCTTTACAAATAGTTATTATTTATTATTTGAATGTATTAATTTGTTATTTACTATTATTAACATCAAGTCTCACATGCATGGTATGATTACTTACCAGTCTCTCCCTACCACTTGTTGATAATTTCAAATTCTTACTAGACTTAACACTAGAAGGACCAGGCATATCAATTGACAAGGAAACACATCTGATAATAAATATTTTATTCCTGCTATCTGTTTAAATGCACTCTAAACACAAATAATTATGAGTAAGCATTATAATTTACTTTGAATTTTTTTTAATTCTATTATCAATTGACATAGCTTGGTCCTTGAGGCTTTCTTAAATTCCAGAGCTACAGAATAAATTCCTTTTTGCCCCAAAATGAGTCACAGGGTAAAAGGTAAACTATGAGGTAACCATAGGAAATTAGTACCTGCCCTTTGTTCTCTTGAAGGATACAAATGTTTAATCACTTTTTTTTAGAGACTAGATTTTGCTTAGGAGGATGCTTAAAAAAACTCAATGGTCATAAAGCCTTTCCTGATCTCCCTTTCCTCACCCACCAATCCCCTAGTTCCTTCCCTCCCCAAAATGGCCTGTATTCATTTGTATATTTCTCAGTTATTTCAGTGATTTCCAACTCTTTGTGACCCCTTTTGGGGTTTTCTTGGCAGAGATACTGGAGTGGTTTGCCATTTCCATCTTCAGTTCACCTTACAGATGAGGAAACTGAGGCAAACAGGCTTAAGTGATTTGTCCAGGGTCACACAACTAGTAAGTGACTGAGGCTGGATTTGAACTCAGGAAGATAAAACTTCCTTACTTCAAGCCCTGACCTCTATCCACTGTACCACCTAGCTGAGCATACTCTGTATATACTTACCTAGTACATGTTGCTTCTTCCATTAAAATGTAAACTCCATGAGGGCAGGAACTATCTCACTTTTGTTTCTGAATCCTCAAGAGTTAGCATAGTGCTTTTCACATAATAGACAGATATTTGATAAATGCTTGTTCTGGGACATTAATCTGATCTAACCCCTTCATTCTGAAGATGGGAAGAAAGTCCCAGAGAAGAAGAAGTGATTTGCCATTGAATATGCCTACCCTTATCCATGTTCCAGACCTTTATGCTGCATAAAAGAGTTAAATTTTTTTAAAAAATTGGAGTACCAATTAGCAACAAGCATCTATGTAAAATCCACAGCTGACAGTTATATAGAGCTTTAAGGTTTACAAAGCACTTTGTAAATAACATCTCTTTTGATCCATATAATATTCCTGTGAGGGAAGGGCTCTTATTATCTACATTTTACAAATGAGGGAAGTGAGGCAAACAAGTTAGGTGACTTGCCCAGGGTCACACAGCTAGTAAGTATCTGAGATGGTATTTGAACTTAGGTCATCTTGACTGCCTAGGCTAGGCTGGTGCAGTAAATAAAGCCCTGGCCTTGGAGTCAGGAGGAGCTAAGTTCAAATTCTGCCTTGGATTCTTACTAGCTGTTGGACCCTGAGCCAGTCACTTAATTTCTCTCAGATACAGTTTCTTCATTGGAAAATTTAGACAATGATAGCACCTACATCACAGAGCCAACATGAGAACCAAATGAGAAAACACACACACATGTATGTATGCATACATCTGTGTGCCACACATATATGCATATGTGTGTGTGTGTGTGTGTGTGTGTGTGTATGACTGGGCAAATAAAGCACTATATATGTGTGCCTGCTAAGAAACAATGATAAATCATTCAAAAATCTCAGCCATTGAGAATATATAGAGAATACTAAAAAAGACAAGGCACATATAATCAGAAAAAGTTAATTTTGTGCTGTCTCTAAGTTCCAAATAAGTGGAACAGATAATTAATGTTATGGGAGTTCAGATAAAGGAGAGGTTGGGGGAACTGAACTGGTTAAAGAAAGCTTCAGAAAGAATGTGGGACTTGAGGTGAACCTTGATTGTGAGGCAGACTGTGGGGGTATGAATGTCTTCTTTTCCTTTTTCTCTAAATATTTTATAACAAATCGTGCATATATACAGGCTGGATTGTTCATCTTTTCTAGTGTTTTCAGCATCTCTGGCAGCTAGCACTGCTGACTGGCTGTGATCAAGGATGATGAAGACAAGATATGAACTGGCTGGTTTCCTGAAGAAATGAAAAAGCTGTCTGCCATCCTGCTGAGCTCAAATTAAAATGAAGTTCATGGACCAGAGCCTGACAGTAGGATATTCAGTAAAAACAGGGGAGAAAAGTGATGGTTTACGTCCTTAATGACAGAGGGAGTCGGCAGGGGTCTATTCTGTGGTACTTTATGCCACAAGGGTCAAATCAATGCACTTGTACATCTATGGGGGGGGGGGTGGAAGGAGAGAGAGAGAGAGAAAGAGGAATAGAGGGGGAAGGGAGAGGGAAAGAGAGGAATAGAGAGAGAGGGAAGGAGGAATGGGAGAAGAGAGACAGACAGACAGACAGGCAGACAAAGAGAGAAGAAAAGGGATAAAGAAGGAGAGGGAAAGAAATATTGAGAGAGAGAGGAGAAAGAACAAATTACTCTTTCCATAGGTTACAGGCATGCAAACTTTCCTTACCACCTTGCAGTGTCAATAAGAAATAACCCTAATACTAGAAATATTCCCACAAAGGGAATACTTTTGGTTATTTCTACCAAAGTTTTGTTTTGCTGAGAGTATGGAAGTTATCCAGAAAGACCAAAATAAGGATCACTCATCATTTGAAGGGCATGGAAGCAGTTTGATCTGTGTAAAAAAAATAAATGAAAAAGAAGTACTTTCTACATGCAAAGTACTGGAGATGATAATACAAAAATTAGAGAGTACATAGACAGAATACCCCCACTAATGAAATCAGTTCTAATACAACAACTGTAAAAACCAACTAACAGTTGATAACTGTAGTGCACCTAGCTAACGGTCATATATCGTATTAGTTTAATTAATTGCAAACTGAAAAACAAATTCAGGCCCGGAATTGAATTTCTTAAAGGTCCATTGGTGCCAGCATCTTAACAATTTACTTAAAGGAAATGTGAAAGGAGAAAAATATGGCCACAAGAGATCAATGCCTGAAATTCTTCGTTTGCATTATGAGGAGCCTTGAAACTACATTGTCTTTGCAATTCTTAAACAAGAATTACTTTCTTTGTCAGATAACTTTTTCTTGCATCAGAACACATTCTGAATGTTAAACGTGAACATGTGAACCACGAGATAAAGTTAGCTAAGAGACAAAAAAGTATTTAGAATATTTTTAGGTTTACATGATTTGGAGGTGAGAAGATCTCAGTAATCTTCTAATGCTAACAAACCAGAGGATCGTGGACTGAAAGCTAGAAGGAATTTTAAAGACCACCCAGTCCAATCCCCTCATTTTACAGATAGGGAAACTGAGGTTCAGAGAACTCAAACAATTTACCTCATCACATAGTCAATTAATTAATGTCTGAGGATTCAAACCCAAGTCTTCCCAATTACAAATCCAGTACTCCAGAGCTAATAGGCCATGCTAAATTATTCAATAAATACAGAAACAGAGACTCATGGATAATACCAAAAGACTTTGAATCCCAGGATTTGGAACTAGAAGGTACCTCATGAGACCATCTGGTCCAACACCTTCATTTTACAAATGAAACAACTGAGACCTAGAAAGACTAAGCAACTTGTCTGATGCCACAAGTCACAAAGCTAGTATTGAAACTGAGGTTCTCTTACTCCAAATTCAATGCTCTTCCCGCTGCCTTATTTCAACACTAACAAGTGTTAAATATTAGATATGCTGGAGTCACTGGGGGAATATCAGAGGGAAATGGCATAGGCCCTGCTATCAAGAAGCTTATATTGAATAGATCAAGTTCTCAAGGAAACACAGCAGTCTCTGGCCTACAACCTAAATCACTTGCCTTAGGGTCCAGCCCTCTCTCTGTTTTGGGAACCTATCTATCTCCACTGACCTAAAGTTAATTCTTTACGAAATGTCTATGTTCTTCAGAAGACAAATGGAACTAAAGATAGTTTCGCTTAATGACTAAGTAGCCATCATTAGGCACACAATACATATTTCTGTAAACCCACATTCAAGTCAGTTTCCTGATCCATACTTTTTTGTTCAACAGATTGGTTCTGATACTAGGAGATCGGAGCCTATGTGAAACAGTCTGATTACAAGAAAATTCAGAGTTGCAAAATAAAGGTGCATGAGACACACACAGAGTCTAGCCATTTACCAGCAAGACAAACAGCAACTAGATGCACCTGCCCACTGTTACACTATGGTCCAAGAAAAATATTTCCTTTCCTATCCAGGATAATAAAAGGTAACTAAGTTACTCAGTAGGGGTGAATTCAATACTTTCACTTCTGATTTGAGACTACTGTATGATATAAAAGTAAAAGGCATTGGAAAAAACCCAATGTTTTAAAATTTATGGCACAATCAACACTGCTCACAATGAAAAGTTGAAATTTGGAGAGAAAACAAATTAAAAATTAATTTATTCGAATGCCTAGGGTAGTGGTGGCCAGGAAAAGGCTCTAAGGCCTGGGAATTCTTAAACCAGAAGGGCCAAAAACAACCACAACAAAGGTGTCCACTTTATATGTCCCCAGGAGAATGTGAGCTCCCCCAGGGCAGGGACTTTGGTTTTTCCCTTCTTGAATGAATTAGGTTTCTTTGTAAAACTGCCCCGTGGGAATTCACAGGTTTGCCAAAGTCAGTGAAGTGACACCTCCCACGGCTTAGAGGTGTGAACAAGATTTTCTTTTCAGAGTATGTTAACAGGTAATTAAGATGGGGCTAACTGAGTAGGGTGGAACTATATAAGGTCTTGGATAAGAACCTGGGCACAGTTTCTCCTCTTGGAAACTGACCTGGAGCTCCATACAGGGGAAGGCCCAAACCAGGAACACTAGAAGTTATGGCCTCATATGTCATTTCAAATATTTGGGAAGAGCTGAAGTGCCCCATCTGCCTAGATTTCTTAACGTGTGCCACATCTATAGAATGTGGTCACAATTTCTGCGCAAGATGTATCCATAAATTAATTATAAAGACTTTAAAGCCCAGATTTCAATGTCCCAAGTGCAATGAGAAGTGTATGAAGACTCTCCGGCCTAGTCAACAACTGGATGCAGTAGTGCAATCCTTCAGACTGCTCACCCCTCACATGATGAGGAGCTGGAAGCTGAGAGATGTGATCAAGAGAAAATTCCGTGAGGAAATCAGCCTGGATCCTGAAACTGCCTATTCTGGAATCATCTTGTCCACAGATAAGAAAACAGTGAGAGGAAGAAATAGATGGAAAAAGTTGTTCCGTACTGTGGAGAGACCTGATCTACGTGGGGCTGTTCTAGCAACTCAGAGTTTCACCTCCGGGAGACATTATTGGGAGGCGACAGTGGGAAACAGTTCCGCTTGGGATGTTGGTCTTTGTAAGGACTCTGTAAAAAGAATGGGAGAGGTTTCACCATCTTCTTCTGATGGATACTGGCTTTTGAGCCTAAGACAAAAGATGTATGTTGTTTGCACCGTGCCTAGGTTGAGCATTCCCTTAACAAAGAAGCTCTACAAAGTGGGGATCTTTTTGGACTATGAGGCAGGAGAAATAGTGTTTTATGATGTAGACAGTAGGTGCCACATCTATACATTCACCAGCTCCTTTTTAGAGCCTCTCTGGCCTCTGTTTTCCATCGGCCTCTCCTCCGAGAAGGAAAATATTCTAACTATTGACCCAATATCAGACGAGGCTGCAGAAACCCCAGCACACGCATGACCATGACCGTGACATTTGCTTTGGAGATTTCCTCCAGAAGGGAACCCAGCCCCTGACCCCAGCGTTAAGGTCTTTTTTTTTCTTGTATTACCGTATTTCCCCATGTATAGGACGTAACCCTTTTTGAAAAATTTGGGTTCTAAAAGCTGAGTGCATCTTATACAGTGGTTGTAGATGTTTTTACTTGCATTTCCAGCTTTCCCTCATTTGCTGTCTTTGCGCTTATTGCTGCAGATTTTTTTACTTGCATCTCCCGCTTTTTCTCACTGGTTGTCTTTCTGCTCATTGTTTCGCATTTGTTACCTGTATATTAGGTTATGTTTTGCCACATTCTGCCCAGAAATGGCTCAGAAAAGATTTTCGTACAGTGCCGAATTCAAGTTAAAAGTGATCCAGTTTCCCAAAGTGAATGGAAATTGTGCCGCTGAATGTAAGTTTGGTCCTCCTCCAACTGAGAAAACAACCTGAGACTGGCTACAGGAAGAAGAAACCCTACTGGAAACGCCAGGGCAGAAGAAGGCCACGAGAGGCAAGTCAGCAAAATGGCCTGATTTAGAGAGGGAATTGGAGATATGGATTGAAGACCAAAGAGCGATTGGAATTCCTGTGTCCACAAAGATGGGTCAGCCTGAGGCAAGAAGGATTGCTGATGAAAAAGAAGTTACTGATTTCAAAGGAGACACAAGCGGTGCTTCAGGTTCATGAAGCAGAATGGACTAAGCATGCGTACATGCACCAGACTTGCCCAAAAGATGCCTGAAAGCTATGAGCAGATGAATAAAACTTGAGTTCAATAACTTTATGTAATACATTTTTTTTTTCAAATTTCGGGCCCCAAAATTAAGATGTGTCTTATACATCGGGAAACACGGTATGTTTTACCTCACTTTGGGAGGAGGGAGAAATTTGTCCTATTTTGAAATATTCAGACAATGTACTGCATAGTAGGGGGAGGTCAGCAGAAGATATATTCATGGTTCACTGACGATTTAAACTGACTATTTTAGCTTACAAAATGAGGAAACTGACTTCCAAAACACCTGAAAAAGACATATATGAACAAATGCACAGTGAAGTAAGCAGAACAAAAACAAACAATTTATACCATAACATCAATACTGGAACATGAACAAATTTGCAGATTTCAGTAAACTTATTGGAAATCTCAAGTAGAATCAGAGGAACAATTTGTACGATAGCAGCAACACTTTAAAAAACAACTTTGAAAACTGTGGGAATTACGATCTGTCAATGGAACAACAGAAACAATGACAGTCTCTTAATCTCCACTGCCCTCAGCTTCCTCGCCTGTTAAAAAAAAGAGGCTGAACTAGATTGCCTCTGAGATGCCTTTTAGTTCTACGTCTACGTCTCTGAAAAAAGCCATCCCAATTTTGAGTAGCAAAGTCATTCATCAATCACTGACACCATGCTCTGAACTGAACTCTTAGTCCTGAAATTCCATGTGTGAGTTGCCTTGGCAACATGTACTCACTCCCATTCTTCTTTATGTTTGTGTCCCCCCATCCTCACACACTCTCTGTATTTGTAGGAAAGTACATTCGGGTTTGGGGCGGGCATGACTAGTGGTTATTATTGTTCTTGCCATCCATCTGAGTAATCGCATTTGCTAAGAACTGAGTCTGTCATTTGAATGTTTTTGGGAAGCACATTGGTGGGGGTTCAAAGAGCATACCTCTTTGGGCTTACTCAGGGAACCTGGAAAATAGCACTCATTCTTCTATGGATTCTACCTGCTGTGTATGAGGAATTGGGGCTACTAACTCCAGAAAGAATGTTCCACTCGTATTGTTCCTTTGTTTCTATTATGTTTGCTCTGCATCATGTCATAAATTTTCCCATCTGAAAAATGATTATTGGACTAGGTGAATCATTTTACCTCTACATCTATGTTTCTATGACTTCCTGTTTCTTTGATTTCTTTCTATTCCCCATTCCATATGGCTCTCTTTTTGATAACTGTTTCCTTTATGTAATTTGGTATATTTGTCATTGTTTTGAGGTGGTTCACAGGAGCCAAGATCGGTCGTGAAAATTCACTTTGACATCTTGCTGGAAACTCTAATGGGAAAAAACCCTTTTTTTCTTTTTTTTTTAAATTTATTTAATATATTTAGTTTTCAGCATTGATTTTCACAAGAGTTTGAATTACAAATTTTCTCCCCATTTCTACCCTCCCCCCACTCCAAGATGGCGTATATTCTGGTTGCCCTGTTCCCCAGTCAGCCCTCCCATCTGTCACCTCACTTCCCTCCCATGCCCCTTTCCCTTTTTCTCTTGTAGGGCAAGATAAATTTCTATGCCCCATTGCCTGTGTATCTTATTTTCTAGTTGCATGAAAAAACTTTTTGTTGTTGTTGTTGTTTTTGAACGTCTGTTTTTAAAACTTTGAGTTCCAAATTCTCTCCCCTCTTCCCTCCCCACCCATCCTCCCTAAGAAGGCAAGCAATTCAACATAGGCCACATGCGTAACATTATGTAAAACCCTTCCACAATACTCATGTTGTGAAAGATTAACTATATTTTGCTCCTTCCTAACCTATCCCCCTTTGTCGAATTTTCTCCCTTGACCCTGTCCCTTTTCAAAAATGTTTGTTTTTGATTACCTCCTCCCCCTGTCTGCCCTCCCTTCTATCATCCCCCCCTTTTTTAACTTCTTCCTCCTTCTTTCCTGTGGGGTAAGATACCCAATTGAGTGTGTATGGTATTCCCTCCTCAGGTCAAATCTGATGAGAGCTAAGATTTACTCATTCCCCCTCACCTGCCCCCTCTTCCCTTCCTACAGAACCATTTTTTCTTGCCACTTTTATGGGAGACAATTTACCCCATTCTATCTCTCCCTTTCTCCCTCTCTCAATATATTCCTCTCTTATCCCTTAAATTGATTTTTTTTAGATATCATCCCTTCATATTCTACTCACCCTGTGCCCTTTGTGTGTGTGTGTATATGGATATCTACATATGTACATACATAGATACACACATATGTATATATATGTATACACACATATATATGCGTATCATATATATCACCTACTATGATATTGAGTTCTCATGAATCATACACATCATTTTTCTATGTAGGAATGTAAACAAAACAGTTCAACTTTAGTAAGTTCTTTATGGTTTCTCTTTCTTGTTTACCTTTTCATGCTTCTCTTGATTCTTGTGTTTGAAAGTCAAATTTTCTATTCAGCTTTGGTCTTTTCACTGAGAAAGCTTGAAAGTCCTCTATTTTATTGAAAATCCATATTTTACCTTGGAGCATGATACTCAGTTTTGCTGGGTAGGTGATTCTTGGTTTTAATCCTAGCTCCACTGACCTCCGGAATATCATATTCCAAGCCCTTTGGTCCCTTAATGTGGAAGCTGCCAGATCCTGTGTTATCCTGATTGTTTTTCCACAATATTCAAATTGTTTCTTTCTGGCTGCTTGCAGTATTTTCTCCTTGACCTGGGAGCTCTGGAATTTGGCCACAATGTTCCTAGGAGTTTTCTTTTTGGGATCTTTTTCAGGAGGTGATCTGTGGATTCTTTCAATTTCTATTTTACACTCTGGCTCTAGAATATCAGGGCAATTCTCCTTGATAATTTCTTGAAAGATGATATCTAGGCTCTTTTTTGATCATGGCTTTCAGGTAATCGAATAATTTTAAAATTATCTCTCCTGGATCTATTTTCTTTGTCAGTGGTTTTTCCAATGAGATATTTGACATTGTCTTCCATTTTTTCATTCCTTTGGTTCTGTTTTATATTATCTTGATTTCTCATAAGTCACTAGCTTCCACTTGCTCCAATCTAAGGTAGTATTTTCTTCAGGGGTCTTTTGGACCTCCTTTTCCATTTGGCTAATTCTGCCTTTCAAGGCATTCTTCTCCTCATTGGCTTTTTGGAACTCTTTTGACATTTGAGTTAGTCTATTTTTTAAAGTGTTGTTTTCTTCAATATTTTTTTCAGTATTTCTTTGGGTCTCCTTTAGGAAGTCATTGACTTGTTTTTCATGGTTTTCTTGCATCATTCTCATTTCTCGTCCCAATTTTTCCTCTACTTCTCTAACTTGCTTTTCCAACTCCTTTTTGAGCTCTTCCATGGCCTGAGACCAGTTCATGTTTTTCTTGGAGGCTTTTGGTGTAGACCCTTGGACTTTGTTGTCTTCTTCAGGCCGTATGTTTTGGTCTTCTTTGTCACCAAAGAAGGATTCCAAAGTCAGACTGAATCTGGGTGTGTTTTTGCTGTCTGGCCATGTTCCCAGGCAACCTACTTGACCCTTGAGTTTTTTGTCGGGGTATGACTGCTTGTAGAGCAAAGAGTACTTTGTTCCAAGTTTGAGGGGATGCACCATTGATTTCAGAGCTATTTCTATACAGCCAGCTCTGCCACCCCAGCACTCCTCCTTCCTCAAGAACCACCAACCCAGACCTGATGCAAATCTTCAGCAGGCTCTGCACTCCTGCTCTGATCTGCCACTTAATTCCTCCCACCATGTGGGCCTGGGGCCAGAAATAACTGCAGCTGTAGTTCTGTTGCTGCACCTCCCCCACTGCCCCTGGGGCAGTGGCTGAACCACAAATTCTGTCCCCTGCAGCTTTTCCCACTAACCTTTTCTGTTGTCTTGGTGGTTGTGGGTTGAGAAGTCTGGTAACTGCCACAGCTCACTGATTCAGGGTGCTAGGGCCTGTCCTGCCTGGCTCCTGGTCTGGTTGGTCCTGCTGCCTCCCATGCTGAGCTCTGCTCCCCTCTACCCCATGCGTGATAGACCTCATCCAGCGACCATCCAGGCTGTCCTGGGCTGGATCCCTGCTTCCCTCTGCTATTTTGTGGGTTCTGCCAAAAACCCTTTTTTTTCCAGAATAGAACTTCAATCATTGGGAATCACAATGTATACTCAGATAATATTGTAGTGATGGAAACCAATAAAAAAGAATTTTCTCTTATGAAAAAATTAATTTATTCTGAACATAGTTCTCATGCAATATTTTCACGAATGTACAAACATTCCACAATTTAAGAAACCAAAATCGTCTTCTTACTATATTTTAAAAATAATGGATCATCTTAAAATTTGCTATGATCTTCAACTGAGTTTTATAAATTTAAATTAAGTATTTTTGCTAAGCTACATATATACCATTAGAAACCAGAGATTAGGATTTCAACACCTGAGGCAAATTTGGTTGGGAGTGGAGGAGAGGAGAAGAGCACCTTTGTTGTTGCTCAGTGGAGACACCATTTTGGGTTTTCTTGGCAGAGATTTTGAAGTGGTTTGCCATTTCCCTCTCCAGCTCATTTTACAGATAAGGAGACTGAGGCAAACAGGGTTAAGTGACTTGCCCAGGGTCACACAACCAGAAAGCATCTGAGGCCAGATCTGAACTCAGGAGAAGGAGTCTTCCTGATTCCACACTCTATCCACCTAGCTGAACTGAGTGTGTGTATGTGTGTCTATAGATAAGGTGACACTAACCAAGCCTGTGCATGACTTAACTAATTCTACGCAGATGAATCACCCCAACCCTAGTCTTCTCCCAAATTCATTCTGGGCAGCTCAAACTGTCCAAAACAGAATTCATTGACTACATTTTCCTCCCTGAAAATTCTCCCCTCTTCCAAGGGTCCTTATTTCTGTCACCAAACATTCTTCCAATCTTCCAGGTTTATAATGGCAACATTAACCTAGAATTTCTTCTCTCTCTCTCTCTCTCTCTTTCTCTCTCTCCCACATATATAAGCAACTGCGAAATCTTAGCATTTCTACCATTGTAATATCTCTTGCAAACAAACCCTTCTCTCTACCCACACAGCTACCCCCTTACCCACTTAGTTTATCACTGATCCTATCCCAAAAGCCTCGCAATCGATTTTCCTGTTAAACATCTCTCCCCACTCCAATTCACCCTCAAGTAATTTTTTTAGAACCAGATCTAATCGCATTACTCCTGTTCTCAAACTCCAATGGCTCTATTTCCTCTAGGATCAAATATAAACTTCTCTGTTTAACATTTAAAGCCCTTCATGACCTGGCCCCAACCTATCATTCCAGCCTCCTTTAGATATCATTCCTTTTCCTGAACCTGCTACCCCAAGAAAACTGCCCTTTCCTCTGTTCCTCGCATGTGGCACACCATTTTCATCCCTGAACCTTTGCGATGGCTGTCTCCACATCTGAAATGCACTCACTCCTTACCTCCACCTCATAGAATCCTTCTTTTCCTTCAACCCCGAATTTAAGAACCACCTGCTAGATGAAGCCTTTCCTCATCCCTATCAACTTCCAGTATCCTCACTCATTAACTTTCTTGTATTTATTCTCTATTTATTTATTCTGCATATAAATGTACATATATACATACATATATATATATATATATATATATATATATATATATATATATATATATATATATATATATATATATATATATGTCTATTCCCATTGGAATATAAGCTTCTTTTTGGTAGGGATTGTTTCATGCTTTGTACCTTTAGCAGGTAGGATAGCATCTAGCATAGAGTAGGTGCTTAATAAATGCTGGTTGACTGAACTGTCTATGGTTGAGGTAGAATAAGGATAGAAGTCTTGGTAGTTGAGGAGGTTAAAAAATGTGTTGATCAAGATCACAGATTTAGAGCAAGAAGGGACTTGGGGTGGGCAGAGGTTGAGGTGGGAAAGAAGAACGGGAACCATGTAGTTAAATTATTAACTTACCGATATGGAGGTTTCATGACTTGGAGGCCCATAGATAATAGCAACAATGATTTAGGTAGGACAAGGTGAACGCTTGAGGAGGGTATGAAAGTGGTAATGGGACACAGAGAATATATTCTGTTCATCCTCCTGTTCCTGTATATTAGTGAGTGTGAGAAGGAACACTGTGCTGGGCCAGGCCTAATGCAGGCTAGTCCAGTGAGTGATTCAGGCTCAGGGTTAGAGTGCAATAAGGTGCTGGTAGACCATAAAATGCAATAGAAATAATTTTTCTGTTGACAAAGAATAAAAAAGGACATAATTCCCAAGGGGCAGTGGGCTATTTGGACAGTCAGCGCTGGTAGAGTGGAAGCTCAGGAATCCTGCCTGCCAGAGAATGGAGTTACCCCCTCTTAGGAGGTCAGTATGTAGGACAAAGCCCTGGTCTCTCCATTCTCATTCCAACTCTGCTGGAAATTATGCTTATCTTAGATTATACTAACCTAAGATAGGTCTCTTTCCAATTAATCACCCAGTCTCACTACAACTTCAACACTTCAAAGATCTTTGATTTCATCTGCCTGAGTGTGTTCTCCATCAACACAGATTGACTTAATCGATGGTCTTCAATTAATCATTTCTGTGTTTGTTTTAAACTATGATGTAAGCCACTTCAAGACATACACAAAGTCAAAAAATCACTACCAGATTAAAACATGACAGAACTTGGCTTTTAAATATCTTAATAGGGATTCAGATTCCCACATAACAGATCTAATTAAATTTCTGGCCATTAAAAATTGGTATAAAAAATGAAGTGACATAAGGCTCATCTGTTTGGCTATGAGTGATGTCATGTCCAGGTTCAACACCAGACTGAACACCAACATTATAGCTAGCACTTATATATGACTTTAATGTTTGCAAAGCACTTTATAAATATTATCATTTTTTTCCTCACTATAACTCTTGGAGGTAGGTCCTATTATCATTCCCATTTTTACCACACAGTAAGCTGAGGCAAACAGAAATTAAATTATTTGCCTATGGTCACACAGCGAGCAAGTGTCTGAGGCAGACCTGAACTCAGTCAGGTCTTCCTAACTCCAGCTCCAGTATTCTATCTCTTGTGTTACCAAGTTGCTCATTAACTCCAAGGGACTTAATTAATTGTAAGCCTGAAATTCTCACCCATGCCTATATACACTAAAGGATGACATATTTCTTCTCCATCATGGCCCCAGGAACCTCATCATCTTTCAAGATCACCGAGGCCCTGGTATTTACACTTCATCCGTATCCTTGGTCCCCAGGGCCCCTCTGATTGGATGGTAGAGCAGAGCTCCTCCTAGAATCTCCATTTAAGGAGGGTACTCAGGTGCTCCATCTCTTCATTCCCACCTAGCTTTCTGTTCATGCCTTGAACCAGTACCTTCCCTTCTCTCATCCCTCTCCAGCCTTCTTTTGTTTCTTGCTTTCCTCCATTAGACTGTACACTCCCTGCAGGCAGGGACTGTCTTTCTTTTTCATATTTATATCCCTAACCAGTCGACTGACTGACTAGGTCTATCAGGAGTTTAAAATTTTCTCTCCCCTCTTCCCACCCTCCCTCTCCAAGATGGCATGTAATCTGACATAGGTTCTACATATATATTCATATTAAACATATTTTCACATTAATCATGTCGTAAAGATGAATTATAACCAATGGAATGAACCACAAGAAAGAAGAAGTGAAACAAAACAAAAAGGAGAGAGAGCAAATAATATACTTCGATCTGCATTCAGACTCCTTGATTCTTTCTCTGGATGTGGATAGCATTTTCCATTATGAGCCTTTTAGAGCTGTCTTAGAATCTTGCATTACTGCAAAAAGAAAGCCAAGTCTATCAAAGTTGGTCATCACACAATGTGGCTGTAACTGTGTACTGTGTTGTCCTGGTTCTGCTCCCCTCACTCAGCATCAGTTCATATATGTCTTTCCAGGTTTTTCTAAAGTCTGCCTGCTCATCATTTCTTATAGAACAATAGTATTCTATTACAATATACCACGACTCATTTAGCCATTCCCGAATTGATGGGCACACCCTTGATTTCCAATTCTTTGTCACTAAAAAAAGAGCTGCTATAAATATTTTTGTACATGTGACCCCTTAGGATTTTTAAGGAAATTTGGACACTGGAAATGGATGCCTGTTGGTCAGAATGACCCCTCAGAGAGTTAGTCTTACACTGGACTGATTCACATTTAACTGACAAATCTGCCCTTCATTCTTAATGGGAAAGAGTGAAAAGTGGCATCAAGAGCATTACAGGGAGCGAGCAAGCCAAAGGGAGGGTATTAACAGGAAAACAGCCACCCCAACAAGCACTGTGTGAGGAAAGGTGCCTTCCTGGGAGCTGCCCAGGCCAGCAGCCATAAGGATCACATGCTGGGACACCAAGACAAAACTGTACGTGACTGGGCTACATAGGTGCCACCAGGAGCAAAAACTGAGTTGTTGAGACCATTTAGACTGCTAAGAACACAGCATCCTCTTTCCCCCAAATCTTACAAGTTTTCTCCTCATTTCCCTCTTGCTTTAAAGTCAGTTTCTCAAAGAAAAATGTGTTCAACCACTGTATTTCTGCTAATGTGCTTCAAATTCAGCAAAGGAAACATTTTGGGGAAAGGAGAAAGTCCAGACGAAGGAGAGAGAAGGGAGGGGAGACAGAGAAGGTAGGGAAAGGGAGAGAGAAGGGAAGGAAGGGGAAGGGAACAGAGTGAAGGAAAATATATGTCAAAATTTCAGTATAAAAATTCTAGATGGGGGCTTGAGCTAAAGAAAAGAGAATTGTTAATTATTTTGTACCTTTCAAGAGCAAAGAAAGAAAAACATGGACGTTGGTTTTTCTAGGCATTGAAGTCAGCAGTTTTTGCTTGGAATGGAAGAGAGGAAAAGTCTGTGACTAGTAAGTGAGAAGAGAAAAATCACCTCTCAATTTTTTCCCACCAGGTTTGAAAAGGAAACCAATTGGGTTTTATTTTGGTGGGGGGAGGGCAATGCAGAGCTTAGGGAGTGACAAGACAGAAAGTCATACCTGAGGGGAAGAGTCAAGGGAGTGTCTGGGAAAACATGGTACCACCCATAAGAAGAGCGGACCAGGAAAGAGACTTACCCTCTTCACCATCACCACCCCACTGCTGCACCACCCCCCATTTCCACGCCACCACTCTACATATTTATTTTTCACTGCCTAGGTTTACACTGAATAATAAACAGGCCCTCAGGCTAACACCAGACAGCATGTTGTAGAATATTAGCTAAAATCAGGTACTACCTCAGTCATACTCCTTTGTCTGAATCCATAGAAGAAAATAGGTATTTTAGCAAACAATTGGTCATTATGAGAAGACAGACCTCATGAAAATGCAAACAGATCTCTGGAGAGTGAATCAATAAACATTTATTTGGTGCCTACTATGTGCCAGGCACGGTAATATTAAGTGTTAGGGATATAAAGAAAGGCAGAAGATAATCCTGGCTCTCAAGGGTCTTCCAGTCTGAACTGCTCCTTGATCCTATCTATTTAATCTCAAATAATCATCTGTTTCAACATGAGAAAAGCGACTAATGAAACCCATATATAAATATGAATATATCTAACTTTAAAACTTTTGATCTTTCTGCCCAAGTTATTCCAGATCTATTAAGGTAGAGTAAAACTGTCTGATTTTCATATCATCACCTCCATCTGCTTAGATCTTTACCATTCACTATAGCGGAGGGTAAGAGGTGGTGAAACAACCATCAAACCATCATAAATAAATACATGCAAGAGGACTACAGAGTTATTTTCAGAATTCTTGGCAACTGTCTATCTTGAAAGGTACATATTATTAATACATGTGGTGCTTTGTTATGGCATGGCAGAGACCTCCAGAAAGGCAAATTCCAGTCTAATACAAGTTCTCACAGAGCCTAATATGCTGGAATGGCTTTGGGTAGAGGGCCTGGTGGTGATGAATTAAATGTACTTCGTCAGAGGACATGCCTAGCTAAGTCTGCAGGGGCCCATCAACAGGTTGACCAAAGGGACTTAAAATGTTGAGCCATGACATCTCTTGAAGACCATCTGCTAAGCTATTACTGAAGAGAATATATACAGGACACGTGAAAAAACAGGTACTTGGTTTATCAAAATACACCTGAAACAAGGTAATGTGTAGAAAGAAGCATGGCCTCTGAGAAAGTTGTTTTATACCAAGGGCATTGGCAAGAATCTGCTAGTTGAATACCAAATAAACTTGAGAAGGTAGTGTTAGGTAATCAAGAAAAGGCAGAAAATTCATAAGAAAAGTGTGGCTTAGGAACCCCTAGTGACCATATTAATAATTAGTAAGTAGAAATTAATACTCTGTCAACAAAGCAACTTTTTGGACTCCACAGAATCAGTAACATAAACTACCAGGAGAGAGAACATTTAGTACTGGCCACAGAAGCAGTCCTTAGGATTGGCAATAACTTATCAAGGGATAGAAAGGCAACCATATATCAACATCTTGTAAATAAATAGTAGACATACAGTCTATCCAGAGCAGGTATCAAGGTATTTTTTAATCAAATTAAATAACATACAAAACTTAAGCGCTGACAGCGTTTACAAATGTTGTATGTTGTATATTGTATCTTGTAAAAATACTTCTATAAAATAGAAACAGTGGAGTTTGACAGACAGCAAAAAACAGTTACAACGGGCTGGGGTGAGCTCTTTTCCTACCTGATCAGAAGGGAGACTAGAAGACTGAGTGTGAATCCTACTTCAAGTACTACTACTAGCTGTGAGATCCTGGGTCTGAACCTCAGTTTCCTCACCTATGAAAAAGGGAGGGGGTTTCCAATGATCTCTAAGTCTCCTTCCAGCTCTAAATCTGATTCTAAGATGTGATTCAATGGTCGATCTCCCTACCACTGGCTTCATACGGTGCCCCAGAATCTCTATCCGTACCATGGAACAAGAACCAACCTTCTCAAACGAGGATACATTTTGTGCCACTTGACCTGGGTGCAATTTGTTGTACGAAACCTCATTACAGTTCTGACAATAGTTCTAGAAGTAAAACACATAGCTGGCATGGAGGACTTGAACCAGGCAGACATCTGGTAAAAAGCAGGGCAGCCGACAAATTGATGAACTAACTTGATGATAATCTCATCATTTAAAAGGTAGAAGTAACTGAGGGGAACTGTATCCTGGACCCTATGCTGACATAGTTAGCACAACCCTCACATTTCAAAGATGAGGAACTGAGGCTCACAGATGTTAGGTAATTTGCCCAAGGTCACATAAGTAGAAAGTAGCAGCCCCTGGATCTGAATACAAGACCACTGACTCCAAAGCCATCAGGCTTTCTGCTGTATCACGCTTCACTTTAGACTATAAAAAAGCTCACCATCTTACCTACAGCTCTTATTTTACAAGTAAGAAACTGAAGTCCTGAAAGCAGTAATCAGCCTATCTTCAACCACATGACAGATGAGGATGGACCACCCAGCATAATGTGATATCTCCTGAATTTTAGAAGGGTAACTTTCAAAGTGTTTAAGAATTATATACAAGAAATTGGCTCAGGTGGTATAAGATGATCTCAAAAATGACATGACGAGAAAGGAAAAAGAGAGAGAGAGCTGTTTAAAGCGATATGCATAGAAGATGAAAAGGCAGGTAAGTAAAGATGATTTTTTAAAAATGGTATAATCTTAGAAAAGTGTCAGGAAAGCTAAAGCCCACGGAGTAAAATAGGGACTTGTAATGAATGCCAAGTACAACCAAAATTAACTTTTCTTTTTAAAGCTGTGCTGGGTACAAGAAAAAAAAATGGAAAAAAAGTCTAACTGCTACTTGGGATAGAGAGAGTGAAAGGCAGGTCAACCTAGCACAGATCTCATTTTATCCACTAAAGAGAAAAAAGATACACACATGACAAAAGAAAGAGGATTCTTGGGCTAGATGCACCTTGCTAATCTCCCCTTCACCCCTCCAAACACTTAAAACTATCACAGAATTGAGGGAGAGAGCTATCTACATCCAGAGAAAGAACTGTGGAGACTGAATGCAGATTGAGGCAAACTGCTCTCCTTTTTTTTCTTTTGTTTTTTCTCTCTTTTTTTTTTTGGTTTTGTTTCTTCTTTCTCATGATTCATTCCATTGGTCATAATTCTTCTTTACAACTTGACTATTGTGTAAACAAGTTCAGTGCGAAGTTATATGTAGAAGATATATGGGATTCTATGCCGTCTTGGGGAGGGGTGGAAGGGAGGGGGAAGAAAATCTGGAAATCAAAATCATGGGGAACTGAGTGCTGTAAACTAAAAATAAAAAATCTTAATAAAAAAGATACAAGAAATATATCCCCACTTAAAAGATAGGAAGATGGATTACATCTGTGATTTCATTGGTACTCCCAGGTGAAGATGCTGCCTCCACCAACGCACATCAGCACCATCTCCATGATAAACAATGTTGCACCATCTCCATGATAAACAATGTTAGAGAATTGCCTGGGTCACCCAGAAGTTGAATAACTTGTCCATGAATACACACTCAGTAAGTATCAAAGGCAGAAATGTTTACATATGTATATGTATATGCAAATGTGTATGTATGCACATATTACTATATTGCATGCATATATGTGTACATGGACATGCACATAAGCATGCACATATATACATGTATGTAATGTCATTATGTGTATGTCTACATATCATTTGTATATGTATGTTTTTCTGTGTTGTGTGCTTATATGTATATATTCATATACTCACTGTACATATTTGTATACACGTATATTTATATACATCCAATGGGGAAATTCATTTTGTTTGACAATGCATATTTGTTACGAGGAATGATTGTGTTTTTTTTTTCTTTTTCACTGGGGTTGGAAGAGAAAATAAATTTTTGTTAATTTAAAAATAAAACACTTTAAGACTATGCCAGTGGGGATATATAGATGTGGAATGCTGCATGTACTTTTAGATGAGGTTATTGTATTACTAATTTTGCTTAATTGTTGTATTTTGTTACAAGAGATATCTAATGATGAGGGTTAATCTGGAGATATTTGAAATGTAAAATAAAACACATCAGCGAAAGAAAAAAAATTTTTCACAGCAATTAAGTAATGTATTCAAAGCTAGTTGTGATTTGGGTTTCCTTACTTATAATAATCAATTGATTCATTTCAATGTGCTTAAGAATCTTTCAGTCTGCTCCCCCAGGAAGTGAGAGGTCAATTCATAAATATCCGGTTAATTTACTAACTCTGGTGGGCAAAAAAGAAGGACCCTCTGCTTATAACATCAAGATAGACATGCCCCCCCACTCCCAGCAAAAAAAAAAAAAAGAGACAGCATGGTGGACAGGACATTGGACTCATAATCTGGAAAACATATTTAAATCCTGCCTCCTATATTCACTAGCAGTCTGACTCTGGGTAAGTCACAATTTGTCTGGCCTCAAGGAATTCTCTAGGATTATGTTATGATCTGCCTTAGGCAAGTCACTTCATTCCTCTAAGTCTCAATATCTTCATCTGTAAAATAAATGGGTTGGACTAGATAACCTATAAGGTCTTTTCCATACTAAAATTATAATTCTATTGATAGATTCTTGAAGTTGACCTTCCCCAAAGGTCAGAAATTACTTGAGAGGGGGCGGAGATTCTGCTGGAGAAGGTACAGTTTCTACTATTTAAAAGCATCTTTGATGTTTTACTACTGTTAACAACTTTCTCATAGTTCAAGATAACATTTATTAAACACATATTAGTCTGAGAACCCCTTAATACAAAAGAGGGATATATGTTGTAAAACCTTTAAAATGAAGTACTACTTTATTTGGCATGGGAGAGGAGGGACACAGGAACACAGAGAGAAGGAGAAATACAAGATAGGTCACATTTATTTTTCAAATTTCTAAAGATAAGAAAAGGAAAAACAAACTACAGCTAGAACTGAAAGTTACAAGAAAAGGGTTCCATTTCTTTTACATGACCAAAATATTTTTACAAAGAAACCTTTCCTGTTGGCTAGCATTATAAGTGCTCAAATCTCTCAGCCTAGTTTCTTTAAAGCTCCAGGACCAGATTTAAGGCTGTCTTTGTATTAAATTAATCCAACTAGGAAGATATCGTCAGGAAGAAGAATGGATACCATCTAGATGAGTCTAGTTTGGAGAAAGCGACAAAATCAGAAAATGAGCATCAAATGACAAATTATGGCAGTTGCCAAGAATGTCAGGCTTCACAGTCATCATTTAGTAAGAGCTCGAAAATGTAGAGAGGAAGGAAGTAGTGACAAGAAGTTATCTCTCAGGAAGATACTTTAAAGTAGATTTGAGTTAAATCATGATTATAATAAGTTTAAGTCATTAGTCTGGGGAGACAGCAATTTTTTTTCTCCCTACGCAAAGTACATTCTTCTGTGTTTGACATAATTTTAATACTTGTCTTTCATAATAGTCTCTTATTCATTTGCCATTTTAAAACTTGGTTGTTTAAAAAAAAGTTTATGGGCTTGAATTCTTTTATGTAAATTTCAAAAGATAATATAGAGTACCCGATCTCATCTCCATGTGTTAATGATAAGTTACTTCTGAAGATGCAAATACATAGTTGGAGAACTAAAATTTAACAATCAAGGAAATGCCAAACACGGCCTTTTGGTCTGACTGAGCACTGACTTTCATCACACAAACTAATCTTCTTTAATCTTTTAATATAACCCAAAGACAAGTCTCTGGAAACCTCTCAAAGTTAGGTCCGCGACCTGTAAGCTTTAAAAAAAAAACCCAATTATGTTATTTGACAAGAGAGTCAAAATTAAATTTAAGCAGACCTTCAAAAATACATTTTCCAACATGAACAAAAATATTGCCAGTTCTATACTGAAGAAACGATGAATATTACACACTCAGACACAGGGGTATGTCATTATATTATTGGAAAGAAACTCAGAGGCCATCTTGTCCGACTTGTAATTGAAGAAGAAATTTATTTTACAGCCTCAGTGTGATAGAACCAGCACTTCTCTGAGGTTACTGCTTCCCTCTCAACTACAACATGGGAAGGCTTTACCTAAAAGAAGGCAAAACTGCCCCCCGAGCCGGACTGGCCTTAGCTTCCATCCCTTCCCTTCCCACCTCTCCCAACCAATATGAAGTAGTTCAAAGACAGAGGTGCCCCTGGGACCTGATTGGCCCTGGATTCACTGTTTCCTGGCTATCTAGGGCCAGAAAAAGTCCCAGCCATGTGGAGTCTGGGACTCTCACATATGGCGAATACCTAAGACCATACAAGTCACCCTACCCTGATGACCTACTGACACATTTCCAGATGGAGAAAAGGTGGGGTCATCTGCAGAGAAGCTAGGTGCAACTGTATCCTTGTTGCATATTTTTGCAATGTTAGGTTAAAGTAAACCTCCTCAATGACTTAAAGGTGTCTCATTTCATCCCAACACTAGAACTTAACTAAAGAGTGCTGGTGTTAAACTGTACCCCAACACCTAGCAAGTATACACATAGTATGGTTGACGATTCACAGAGAGAGAAAACTCCGAAAACCCCCTACCCCCAGAAGCCATCTATTCCTCATTGAATTAATTCTGTTTAGAATTTTCCCCCCTTTTTGCAAGGCTAAATCTCTTGGCAACTCCCACCCAATGCCTCTAGTTATCTTCCCTGGGAAGAACAAGAAGGAGTGTAACCTTTCTTCCACATGAAGAAAGTCCTCAAATAACACCAAATAAATAGAGGCCTTTTCCCTCTCTTCCTTCTCTCTGCTCCCTTCTCCCACTTAAGGCTTATCTCCTCCAAGCCAAACCCCACAAGTTTCTTCAATCAATCCTCCCATGGCATGATCAAGATACTAGTCCCCATCCTGGTTGCCCTTCTCTGGATGCTGTCCAACTTGCCTCCCTAAAATGTGGTGTCCAGAGCTCAATACAACACTCCAGATGCGGATTAATACAGGCAAGTCCAGGAGTCCTGACACCATGCTTCTTAATGTTGTCCAAGATTGCATAAGCTTTTCTAGCTACCATATTACATGTCCCCCACGTGATGGACCCTATGGAAGACTGACAAGAAGACAGACTAGAGAATTATAAAGTGAGGTATGATTTCTACTATTGGAGACAGTAACAACATTGATGAGATCACAGATTCACTGAAGAAAAAAAGGAACATCACCTTATTGACTAATATTTAGTTTATGGTCTCTTAACCCCCAGATCATTTTTCAAATGAACTACTTTCTAGCCATGGCTCCAGATTTTGGACCTCTGAAGTTGATTTTGTAAGCCCGTAGCTTGGGCTTGCTTTATCTCTACTCTAATTTTCATTTTATTAGATCTAGCTCAACATTACTGTTTGTCTTGGTGGTAAATGGCTGGACTCTTGTTTCTCATGTACCTTTATCCTGCAACTTTGAATTTTCTCGTAATCAGACTGTTTAACATAGGCAGTAATCTCCTCATATCAGGACCAATCTGTTGAACGAAAAAGTACGGATCAGAGAACTGACTTGAATGTTTACAGAAATATGTATTGTGTGCCTAATGATGGCTACTTAGTCATTAACCAAAACTATCTTTAGTTCCATTTGTCTTCTGAAGATCATAGACATTTCATAAAGAATTAACTTTAAGTCGTAGATAGATAGGTTCATGTAACAGAAAGGGCACTGGACCCTAAGGCAAGGGACTTAGGTTGTAGGCCAGAGACTGGCATGTTGCACTGAGGGTCTGATCTATTAATTCTAAGTTTCCTGAGGGCAGGGACTATGCCATTTTCTGCCCCATTTTTCCCCAGTAGCTCCAGCATACCTAAAACTTAACATTCATTATTGTTGAAGTGAGGCAGTGGAAAGAGCACTGAATTTGGAGTAAGAGAACCTCAGTTTCAATACTAGCTTTGTGACTTGTGGCTTTAGACAACTTGCTTAGTCTTTCTAGGTCTCAGTTGTTTCATTTGTAAAATGAGGGTGTTGGAACAGATGGTCTCATGAGATACTTACTAGTTATAAATCCTGGGATTCAAAGTATTATCCATGAGCCTCAGTTTCTGCATTTATCAAATAATTTAGCATGGCAAATTAGCTCTAGAGTTCTAGATTTGTAGTTGGGAAGACTTGCCCTAGAGATGGCTAATCATTTGATTTTATGTATTGGTAATTAAGGTGGGACTTTTTTTTTTTTTTTTTTACTGTTTTAGAGTGCTAAATTAAGTGCCTTTGATTAAGTCTTACTAGGAGCAAAGCACACACCCTTTTGCTAACTATGTATAAAGCCCCAGGCTCACACCCTTTTTCTGATTAGGTGTGAATCCTTACAGCCCTGAACATTAGCATTTTTTCTGGGGCTCTCACTCACAGAGGAGTGTTGATCTGGAAACTCTGGACAGCTGTTGTTAAGAGCCCTCCCCCCCCCACCATGTTGAAGAAACCCAGATGTTTTGTTTGGAGGCTGTCAGTCACTAGAAGAGTGGCATGGGACTCTGGGCAAGCCATAGTAACTGTCTCCCTCCAGCTTTGCTAACCCAGACCCATTGGTTCTTTGGTAACTATGAATTGTAATTTGGTCTGTTTATATTGTGTATGTTTGTAATTTGTTTGTATTTGCTCTGAAGTTCAGGTTGCTGGCTTTTCCTCCTGAACTAAGTGAGTTTACATATGTATGTTTGATTAAAGTGAGATTGTTAACCCCTTAAAGTTACTTTCCTTAGTAAAGCAGATCAAAAGAACCTGTGCTGGCAGCTCTTGTTGCTGGTCTTGTTGGGTCTTACACCAGGCAGCAGTTGCTAGTCAAACTGCTGTTGCATTTTGATGAATTTATATGAATAAAGTGAGGAAAAAGGAATACACTAACTGAGAAAGGTGGGAAAAGGAGTTACAACTTACTTTTTCATATAATCAGGATGCAAGGGGAAAAGACTATGCCAACATGGAGGAAGGGGAAGTGGGCGCTTTTGCCAGAACTGAACAGAAGACAGTTAAACCCAAATAAAACAGAGTTTGGACTAGGAAAATAATAAAATTAAACAAGGAATCATCATGAAGAAACAGGAATAGGACAGCAGGGTTTAAGAGGGCGGATAGAATAAGAGTCAGATTAATTTTATGCAAAACAAATATCAACTTTAGAAAGTGGATCATGAAAAGGGGAATTTAAATGATAGGTCAAAATCTTATAAATAGGGTATAAGGAGAGAAAAAGAAAAGGGCAGGGGGGTAGAACGGAAGCAAATTTCTTATTAGTGTTGAGCACACACTCATGCTAACTTGTTTTTCCACTGTAAAAGAAAAGGTGGGGGTGGAGGAGAGGTTCTCACTTTGCCATGTCTATGCCCAGTGATAAGCACAGCTCTTAGCAACATAGTAAGGACCTAATGAATGATTTTTCCCCCTTTCATTTTTAACACCATTGAATTGTTAGGAAGGGAGGGTGCAGGTGACCAGAAATAATTTTCACTGCCTTTCCCCACCCACTTTGTTTCTGGAGATGTAATCAATCACACCCTGTTACATTAAATAACCAACTCATTTTAAGTTTAAGAGCAACATATTGGTTCAACAAGTCTATGGTTCTTCCTGTGCTCCTTTAGGGAATTTACAGCAAATGAAAAGTTAGTACAGCCACAATTGCTCAAAGCCCCCCGTTAGGGATTCCTAACATTTAGGCAGAGGTGTGGTTTTGTGCCTAAATTAGAATCTACATTTTCTCTAGTTAATCCCTCTTTGAGAATTGAGGAAAAGATATGCAATAACATCTGTTACTAGATAGTCACTAGTAGGAGAAACTAGAGAAAGAAGAGACTTTTTCTCTTTTTTTAATTTATTTTATTTGTAATTTATGGAACAAAACAAGCATTTCCATAACATAGTGTAATGACAAAGATAACTGCATATCTATTATGTACAACTTACTATTCCTTTTAAATATATAATAAACTTATCGTGTGAATTCCTTTTTTCTCCCCCACCCCCCCCATGGCTACCATCAGACAAAGGCATTGCTCAAAGATCTGTTCTTGACCTCTTCTCTCTCCATACTCTCTACTTTGGTAAATTCAGTTGAGTGGCTTCAACAACAATCTCTAGGAAAGCAATTGCCCAGTTTTTAATTTACAGAATAAAACAAGCATTTCCATAACACAGTACAATAAAAAGATGATTGTACATGAAACTGCAAATCTACTATATACAACTTGCTATCCCTTTCAAATATACAAAACTGTCATTAAATTTCTTTTATTTTTTCCCTTTTTTCTCTCCCCCCAGAGATGGCTATCATTAGACACAAATGGGGTGCGTGTGTAGGATATATATGTGTATGTGTGTGTGTATACATACATATATATGTGTAAAATTATTCTAAATACACACCTCTATTTATCAGTTCTTTCTCTGCATCCAGATAGTGTCTTTCTTCATATGTTCTTTACAGTTAATTTGGGTATTTATAATAGACAAGATAACTTATTTTGAACAGACCTTTTCTTGGAACTTCCCTCAGCCCTGAAGTTACAACTGATGGTTTCAGCCCCAATCTTTGTTCAATCTCTCCCCTCTCTGTTATAGCTCAGTCCTACTTTTTCTTTTGTCTTTTGCCTATGAGTCCTGTGCAGTCAATCTTTTTGGGGCTTAGCTCTTGATATTCCCATGCCTCCCTCTCCACTGCCATACCCTCAAATCTCTAATTCCAAATTAGCTCACTGAGTTTATATAAGCCTGTATTAGCAAGGCAATAATCACAATATAGACAATAATTGTCAAAATGCCTATGTGGTTCTGTATCACTAAATATAAGAGACTCTCCATATAGAAGGCAGAAAAAGTAAATCATTTATTCAGACACCAGGGAACCAGATCCCAAAACCGATGAGCCCAATACATCACAGCAGCAAAGAATTCAATACACAATATCACAGCAGAGAACCGCTTCAGCCCATAACCCTCCCCACCTCACCCCCACCCCAGGCCTTGCCACCAACAATCACTCACAGCACTGCTAGAACACATCTGTTCTCTCCCTCAGCTCTAATGACTCTCTCAGCATTTCCTGTGATGTACTTTCCTTTTCTTCTCAGCAAGCTCCTCCCACCACACGTGACTTAGGCTTCCTATGACGTAAGTAGGTCACACGGCCTATTAATGGGAAAGATCTTCAAACCTAAATTGTCATTACAAAGCCCCACCAGGCCAAACCCATTAAACATTCAGAAGTCCAAGAAGGGAGTCCAGGACTTGTTTGTACCTGGCTCACATTTCAGGTTGACTGCTTCAGGCTAGACATGTTCTCACACAATAAAGGAATCCCTAAGTGGGACTCGCTTGATTGTCTCAATCAACCCCCACTACCTTTTAATTAACATGCCTTTATCAAGGGCACCTAGGTGGCACAGTGGATAGAGTATTGGCCCTGAAGTCAGGAAGATTCATCTTCCCAAGTTCAAATCTGGCTGCAGATACTTACTAGCTATGTGACCCTGGGCAAGTCACTTAACCCCATTTGCCCCAGCTCCTTATCTGCAAAGTGAACTGGAGAAGGAAATGGGAAACCACTGCAGCATTTTTACCAAGAAAATTACAAATGGAGTCACAAAGAGTGAACACCACTGAAGAATCAAGTACAAGAAATCTGTCCATACTGGTGTCCTACAGTAGAGTCTGCTGGGCATATTTTCCCTGAATACTTGCAGGTCTGTGACTCCTGGTATTAAAACTCTCTCCACCAAAGCCAATCTCTACTGTTGAGTCCATGACTAAAGGGGATAAATCTAGGGAAATACTTGAGATACACTGAGGTTAAGCAACCTGCCCAGTCACAAAGTTAGTGAGAGAAGAAATATGAAACCTATTTTACTATAACAAGCCCAGCATTATATCCACTATGCCAAGATACATACTTCTCCAAACCAAAACAACAGTCCTATAATACACACATACATACACACACATATGCACACTTACAAAAAAAAAGAATGAATTTTTCAAACATTTCCCATGCATTCTGTATGGATCTTTCCTTCTCGTTATCTAATATTCAAGCTCCTGGAGGTCAGGGGACTATATCTTTTTTAAAAAATCTTTCTATCTTAATTACCTATCACAGTGCCTAGTAAATAAAAATAATTCATTAGCACCAAAAAAGCAAAATTCTTTTTTTTCTTTTCATCCCTCTAAAAAAGGGGAGGGAGGGAGAGACACACACAGAGAAAGAGTGGGGGGGGTGTGTGGAGGGGTGTTGTAGAGGGATGTTCTATTTCTTTTTCCTTTACTCTCTAGGTATTTTAACTATCCTTCTACTATTTTTATTTTGAATCATACACGACAAATCATTTCTCCATCTGATTTATTTTTGTTCCCAGTGTCTGCCTTTGGTTTTCTTCCCTTATGCCTTTCACTTCACAATGCAGCTGATACTTTAGTCCTAACAGGGATAAACAGGCCAAACAGAGAGTATCAGAGAAATCCAACTATTCCTTCTACTCAAACCGGTTTTCTCTATCCAAGTTTGCCAATGATTGAGGACTGCTTCTAAATTGTTTCACTTTAAAAGTGACAGAGACAAATGGAGGCATTTTCAGAAATAAAATTCAAACCACTTATAAAATGACTCTCGGTATTTCACCAGCAACTTTCCTAAACGTAATTCACTTTGCTTCTCCCTCTTAATTTAAAAATCTATTTTTTCTTGTTTGTAAAAACTATTCTTTTGTATCTGGCATAAAACCAGAGGACTACAGAAGCAGAAGGGACCTTTGGATCCCCTAGTTGAAGCCTTAGCCAAATCACGAATCCAATCTACGATATCCTCATGTGTGGGCATCACTTCTGCTTAAAGACTCACTATTACCTGAGGCGCATATTTGCACATTTGGGACTGTTCCAATAGATAGAAGCAAATTTTTTCCTTATGTTAAACCAAAAATCTGCCAGCCTCTCTATAACTTCCATCCATTAGTCTCAGTTATGCCCTTCCAAGCCTAGCAGGACAAAGTTTATTCTCTCTTCTCTTTACTCCTTCCACGTGAAAAAAAAACCTTTAAATAATTGAATCCAAATAATTGTCCCCAAATTCTTCAATTTTCTAGGCTAAAATATCCCAGTTCCTTCACCCACTCTTTGTATGTCATGGTTTAAACTGTCACTATCTCATCTAAAATGGGGTGGAGGGTGTGTCCAGGGAAGACTAATACCTCAGGTGTGAGCTGCTGAGCCCTTTTCAGGGCTGCTCTCCACCTTTGGTGTCTGCCTGATCCACCTAACTCTCAGGGGCTCAAAGAAGCTGTAGTATGCACAGTAAAGAATTTTGGCAGGTGGGTTAAACCAGGATGAGGGTAATCAAGGCGTCTCAAACCCATTGGTGACTTAGGACAGTGTCTACCCCAAGCAGGTGAAGAACGGGCAGATAAGAACAATTTGTTCCAATGACTATGAAGGCAGTTGAAGCAGGCACTGTGGAGGGCTCAGAGTTTGGTTAGACATCAAAGATGCCAAGGTCATCCACTTCATCTCAAACCATCACCAGCTGTCCTGACTCTGTCCTGCTACTGGACTGTGATGACTCTAGAAGAGACTGGGGGGGGGGTGCTGACAACTTTGTGCAACTCTGCCTCACTTAAATCCAATTTATGCGTGAATCAAAAGACATCACCTGTACAATTTTATCATTTTTTAATCTATCTCAGAGTCCTGTGGCTACAGACAAGTGATAAAACAGCAGGTGCAGATATACGGGGAGCTGTAGTCACAGCCCTGTACACAGGCAGCCCAAGCCATAGGGTCATCTTCTCACCGGAAGCAGCAATGGGATTCAGCAGCCCCCTGGGTGTCACAGCACCTCCCGGTGTGAGGAAGGGGTTAGAAAAGGTACCCTAAAAACCGTCTACTTACCCAACCCTGGCCTGATTACCACAGAGCAGGTGAGGATCCCACTCTGTGGTTGAAACACAGAAAAAGAACCAAAACTTCTGCAAAGATCATTCCTCTCACCATTGGTGTATGGAATGCATGCACACTTATAGACAACACAAAATCCAGTAGACCTGAAAGATGAATGGCTCTTATTTCGAGAAAACTCAGTAGGTATCACATCCAAATAGCAGCCCTGAGTGAAACAAGGCTGGCAAATGAAGGCCAACTTACTGAAGTTGGAGGGGGATACACATTTTTCTGGAGTGACCAGAGTGAAGGGGAGCACCATGAAGCTGGTGTAGGCTTTGCGATCAAAACAATCTAGTCAACAAGCTTCTTTGCTTACCAAATGGAGTGAACAACAGGCTCATGAAAATACGATTGCCACTTGCAGGAAAATTTCACACCACCATCATCAATGGCTATGTTCCCACCATAACGAACCCTGATGAGGTCAATGAAAAATTTTATGAAGATGTAGAGACCCTTATCATCAATGTGCCAAATGAGAACAAGCTTATAATTCTAGGTGACTTCACTGCTAAAGTAGGCTCACACTACCAGACTTGGCAGGGAGTCCTTGAGAGGAGTGGAGTTGGAAACAACAACAGCAATGGTCACTGACTATTGAAGATCTGTACATCTCATGACCTTCTCTTCTCATAACCAATACTGTCTTCTATTTACCCAAACACAATAAAACCTCATGGATGCAACCCTCACAGAAAACATTGGCATTTTAATAGATTATGTGATTGTAAAGAGAAGGGACAGGATGTGAGAGTGAAGACAACATGTGGTACAGAGTACTGGACTGATCACAGACTTATCCTCCCCAAGCTAAATATTCATATTCAACAAAAGCAACAGCCCCAAGGCAAAATGACTACCAGAAGAATTAATGTCAACAGATTACAGTACTTCTCTGAGCAGGAACAGTTTGTTGTTAATTTGGAAGGAAAGTTGAGCTAATACATAATTGGCAATAATAGAGCAGAAAAGGAGTAGGCAGCTTTCAAAGATTTGTTGTACAGCACTGCATCTGCCTATCTGTGCCAGAACATTCACAATCATCAAGACACGTTTGACAAAAATGATGGGGAAATTCAGAAGCTGCTAAATGAAAAACGAGAACTCCACAGGATTTGCTGGCAAGATAATTCATCCATCTCTAAGAAGGCAGTATTTAATTCTATCAAAAGTAAAGTACAAGCAAAGCTTAGAGAGATGCAGGATTCTTGGCTCAGTAAGAAGGCAAATGAAATTCAGTTTTATGCTGACAGTAACACTCCAAGCGCCTTCATGGTGCCCCGAAGGCCATTTATGTGCATTTACGGGCTATGGTGCATCTCAGCTACTCAGTGCTGATGGAGCCACGTTGAATAGTGACAAGGACATGATCCTAGAGAGATGGACGGAACACTTACATAGTGTTCTCAACAGACCATTGTCAATCTGTGCTGAAACCATTGACTGTTTAACCTCAGGCTGAAGTCAATCCCTCCATAGCTGAAGTTCCAATTGAAGAAGAGGTTTTAAATGCTATTAGGCTCCTTTTATGGCAAAGCACCTGGTGCTGATCCTATTCCAGATGAGATTTACGAAGTAGGGTGTGAGCATGTGCCAGTGCCGTGCCATGCCGTGCCGTGCCGTGCCAGTGCCATGCCAGGAAACTGAATCTATTCCATTTGAATTGTCTTAGGAATATTCTGATGATCACCGTGATGGATGAGATACCAGATCCTGAGGTCCTTTCTTGAATTAAACTGCCAAGCATTCAAACTCTACTGCAGAGAGCGCAACTCCTATGAGCTAGCTTCATTGTTCAAATGCCAAACACATGCCTGCCAAAAAGACTATTTTATGGAGAACTCACACAGCACAAGCACTCACATGGCAGTCAGAAAAAGCAATACAAGGACACTCTCAAGGTCTCTTTCAAGAACTTTAGAGTTGATTGTATGACATGGGAGACACTGACACAGGACCACCCAGCATGGCACACCCTCAAAGAGGATGCTATGCTCTATGAGCAAAGGAGAACTGAATTAGCTTAAAAGAAACATGAGATGTGCAAATTTAAAGACTCCATCCCCAAAACTATCACATGATCTGTTTGTATTCAACTTGTAGAGCATTCCGAACTTGTATTGGTCTGATCAGTCACAGTTGGACACATTCTAACACGGTGATGTCATTTTGGTCCTCTCTGACAACAAAGGACGACAACCAACCAGATATATCACAGATTAGACTATCAATATCCCATCTAAAATGTGACACCAAGAACTTAGTTTCCAGATGTGGTATGACCAAGGCAAAGTATAAAAGGATTATTACTTTCTTGAATCTAGACCAAGACTTCTTAACCTGAGGTCTGTGAACTTAAAAAAAAAAATAGTTTGATGATTGCATTTCAGTATAATTTGTTTCATTTGTAAATCTATTTCACTTTAGGCATTTAGAAATATTCTGAAAATAGGCTGCCTATTTTCCATTGTTCTGAAAATGGGTTTCACCAAATGCCAAAGGAGTCCAAGACTCAAAAAGCTTAAGAACCCCTGCTCTAGACTGCAGCCAAATATCATATTAATTTCCCCCCTTCTATACCAACACTGTTGACCCACACTAACACAATAACCTCTCACGCGTATGAAATCCCCAAGTATTACTTTCCAGAATTGGCATCTTCTCCTCGCTCAGTATGTTATTTCCAGCTTTTCTTCTTTAGAGGGTGGGGGGTAACTTTAACTCTCAAGCAAGTCTCTCCTAAGTAATTGCGTTCCTAAGTGATAAGGCCACCTCCTAGTCCCATTATTTACATGTAATAGCTGAAAGAGCTTGGAAACCGAGAAGACATTCAGGTCTGTAACCAACATCTTAGCTTTAAGATCCCGAGGAGGAAAAAGAAAGAAGAAAGAGGGAAGGAAGAAGAAAAAGTACATTATCTGTAATGGTACTAAGAAAAAAGTTTTGTTTGGAGACAAGGACAGGAAGAGACAGACAGACACACACACTGAGACTATTAAATGAAAACTGGTTTCCTTTCATCTTCTCCAGAAGTAGCAATTCTCCTATCTCTTCCCACTTCAAACACCCCAATTACCTAAAAAGAAAAGTCCATTTGAACTTCCAAAACACTCAACACCACAAAAAGGTTCTTTTACTTAGGATTTGCTGGCCAAGATATAGGCAGAAGATCAAGGCATGTCACAGACTAGGTTCTTACTAAGTTGAGTTGGTAACTCAACTGTTGCTATTCTCCAGATGATAACTATCCAATGACATGCTACACTCCTTTACTAGGCAATATTTAGCTGACATTTGCAATTGTCTGCTTGACCCTCTGGGTTGTGTTCCAGTTTCTGCTACGTCTTTTGCCCAAAAAAAAGCAAGCTCACTAGCAACTTAAAAATGCAACTTGGAAGGCACTTAAGGTCCTGCTCAATCACAATGGCACCTGAGATACTTCAATGGTAAGAGCTAAATCCAGAAAGACAAAAAGAGTTAGGAGGATGAAGGGGTAAAAGAAAGGGATGCCATACACATAAGATTTTCACTTTCGTTCCCCCCTACTGCATCTGAAATATTTTTCACTTGCTAATGGATGAGGGAGGCTGCTGTACATTTCCTTTTCATCTCCTGCTCTTTCCACTTGAGAAAATGATTTCTAGCAATTATTCATTATAAATCCATTACAGCAAAACAGTCTTTATTGCCTAGCTTCAATTATCCTAAGTAAGCACTTCTCTTGCTGTCATTTTTAAAAGAATGTGGATGAATTTGTGGGAAGAGCACTGGCCTGAAAAGTCAAGAGACCTGGACTCTAGGTCTGATCTCTAGAACTAGTCAGCAATATAACCTCCAGGCAAGTCACTCAATTTCTTCACCTTTAAGGACTGACAATAGGGCATTTTAACCACCCTGAAGCAACTGGTCAATGTCAATCTTAACCAAATCCAGCATTTTTTAGTTTACCCAGGCTAGAAAAATTCAGGCTTATTGAAGCTGGCAAGCCCAGACAAAATAGTCTGCAGTCTAGGTTCCTGTCCACACTGAATTACCAGAATGGCCATTTAGTGGATGTCTCTGTCTCTTCCTCTATTATAAAAGCAACAGCAGGAAGGAATGAAATTTTTCCCCTAATCCCTTTTCTGGGACAGTTAAGAATAAAATAAATTTTGACTTGAAAATTGATCTTCAGGTGTTTGCTTGACTATATGATTTGTTATAAAAAGACCTTTATTTAAGGGTGGGATGATAGAGTTTAGAGATATTGTTATTTTTAAAAGAGCATCAATGAATCATTTTTAAAATTTATTTTTATTCTGAACTTAGACACCCCTCTCAATGGGCATTTCTCTGATATAACAGAAAAAGATAATTGTACCTGATATTATAGATCTCTATTACATGCAGATTGCTTTTATAAAGTAAATTCAAATTCGACCTGCAGCTTTCAAAGCTGCCTTGCTTGTCTGTGCTTCTTTCTGCCCTTTCTTCTGTTTCCTTTAATGAATCATTTGTTAAGCATTCACAGAAGGGCAACACTGGAACTACTATGATACTTTTAAAAAACCCTTATACTTGTCGGAGATTCATGGTTTCACATGCAGACCTCTTCTTCTCTTCTTTTGCAGATGTTGGCAAAGTTCAAAATAATAAAAGGAAAACTTATCATTTTAAAACTGTTCTTGGGGTCCTAGGGCAGTTCCAAATCATATACATGAGAGAATAAACTCAAGGATTGTACTACTTAACATTCTGAACCCCAAAGCTGCCAAATGAATATTCTGGTGAAAGCAGAGTAAATCCAGGTACTGCTGGTGAATGGGCAATAAAACTGCCCACTGTATTCGATAATAAGGTAGTCATTGCTAGACAGTGGCATGCTGGAGGCAGCCCAAACTGAAGATTGTTAAAATTTTAGCGTGAACATTTACACCTGGAAATCAGCAAACCTTATGAATTAAGGTTTGGTTTACTGCTTAGTTGAATGTCTAGACTTTAAAAAGTGATGGAGAAAATATTATTAGTGCAGATTAAACATAAAAATGTGCTGTGTCTACATTTTTCCCCCCGGAGAACTGGTTATCAAGCATTTACCAGTACACCACTATTGGTGGCCTAAGTACAATTTCAACAGAATGTTAAGGAAAGAAACTCAAATGGAAAGAGGCATCAAGCACAGAAAGCTTTTTCTAGAATTCTGGTATTAAAGGAAAGAAATGTCACAAAAACATTGAAAAAAAGGTTTTTTTGGTCAAGAGAGATTTTTCCTTTCAGGGGGCCTCAATTCACAAGCTGGACCATCTGTTTCAAGTGTGGGGCGGAAGCAAAGGGGAAGTGAAATCGGAAGAAAATGAAACAACTACTGTGGGGAATGAGATATAAAAATCAATATGTCATCAATCCTTCAATCCCTGCAGTAGCAAGAGGCCACCTGAGATTAGACAACATAGATTTACAGTAGATGAAATCAGCGTGATTGTGATAAGCTCCAGCCACAATTAGTAGCCTAGGAGAAGGATGCTCATCTCAGCCTGTACAAAATTGGAGAAGGAAGAGGAGAAAAGGTTAGCAAACATAAAGTGTAATCTTTATTTCCTTGCTCCCCTTTAGGTGCCTGGTATTGGTATTAGGGCCCAGAAAGGAGACATCACTGAACACTGTAGGAAGTCAGTAAATACTTTCTGTGTATAAATGGAATATTCTTCCTTTCCTGGGCTAGTATATTCAAAACTGCAGCCAAAACTTATGGCTACATTTGCATGACCTAAATCAGCTACAAAGATATTTCCTCCACTGTAGTATTAAATTCAACTCCTCTCTAGTATCTCCTCTTCCTTGCTACCAGGTAAGGTATAAGGTATATGTATATATAAGGTATATGTAGAGAGGCAGAAAATGCAAGCAAGCTGTCAGCTCTTTCATTACCATCCAACTCAATTCTGTCTGTGCTAAGTCCTCCCCCAGATGTGACTACCCCTTCCACTGGGCCTTCTGAAATGCACACTCCATAATTAACAAACTTCCTCTTATCTTACACCATTTCCTTCCTTGCTCCTCTCAGCTTTCGGCACTCACTAAGATTTGACTACTTCATCCTCATGATGCCACATTCCTGGCCACTCTTAGTAACTTAGACATTCATTCATCCCCTAGTCTCCTCAGTTGTAGTGGGGGAGCCATAATATTCCTTGTTTCCCATTGCTACATCTAGACCAGGGGTGGGGGATCTGCAGCCTGGGGATTTGTTCTGTGAAGTTTGGATTCAGTCAAAGGTCCACACCTGAGGACCTAGAGGGCCACATGTGGCCTCAAGTTTGCAGGCTCCCCACCCCCCCACGCCCCGATCTAGACACTCCCTCTACCACCATCATTCAGTAACCTCTCCTCTTTTCAGGTTCATGAATCTAAATTTGTCATCTAATCCAGATCATGGGAGCCATCATCTACTGACATCTACTGAACGAGACTATTCTCTCGCCTTTCTCAATGGGTTCAATGCAGGTCTCCAAGCTTCCTCTCCACCCCAAAACCTGCTACCACTGGGTTTATTGTTTATTAGAGCAAAATAGCACATTAATAGAAATTATAATGCTGAATTATATTTTAAATGCATCATAGTTTTTTTTAAAGTTTTCTATGTAAGTTTTGGAGGATGAAAGAAGAGGTTAAGAGAAAGGCTAAGACAAAGCTTCCAGAAGGAGTCTGAATTAGACTCTAAAGGATGGATAGGAATTCAGAAAGTAAGAAGCTATTAATGGAGGGCATTTCAGGTAAAAAGAATAGCACAAGCAAACATGTGAGACGGGAAATAATGGGGCACTTCTAAAGGAAAGCAAGTCTTCCAGTCTGGCTGAAATATAAGGTACATATGAGAGAGGACCATGAAATAAAGCTAGAATGACAGACCAAACCACCAAGAATCTTGAATGAGTTTGACTATTGGTAAAACACTGAAGATTTTGTTCCAGTGACATGACCAAGTATGTGTTTAAGGAAGCAGAGTCTGGCAGTGGGGTAGAGGAATGACTGGAAGAGGGATTTGGTAGAAGCCATAAGAGCTGTTGAAATAGCCTGTAATAGACCAGGTAAGGAGACCTATACTAGGACGGTGAGAATACACTGTAGCAGGCAGGTGGGGAAGACCTTGCAGAAACAGAACGGACTGGACCGAGTATGTGGGAAGTGGAAAGTGGGAAGTGATGGAATAATCTAAAATATTAAAGTTTCAAACATGGGACAATGGGAAAATGATGGCACCACTTTCAGAAATTGTCGTCATAAGAAAGAGCAGGTCTGGGGAGAAAAAGCTGGTTTGGATACTGCTGGGGCTGAGGGAGTGCCCAGATGAAAATATCTTCTGTAGACAGTTGAAAATTCAGTTCTGGAGCCCTGAAGAGGAGACACAGGGGTCATACAGGAAACTATGGGAATGAAAGAGATGGTCAAGGAAGACAGAACCTTGAGAAACATTTACCTTATAGCAGCCAACAGTTGAATAAAGAAGATAGACAGCTTCCTTAGATAAAGACCATTCAGAGAGATAAAAAGTGAACTGGGGAGTGTGTTGTTCTTGAAGTCAACAGAGAAGATAGTCAAAAGTAATAGATGCTGGAGAAAGCTCAAGAAAGAAAGAAATACAAAGATCATTGGATATATTGACTGGGAAGTTATTGTGGATCCTTTGAGAAAGCAGTTTTCAGGGAAAAAAAGTTGATAGAGAAGCCAGATTTTATTATTAACTAGAAATTGGACAAGGGGAGAACTAAATAAGATAAAATTTAATAAACCAAATGTTCACAAATGTATCTTGAATTAAAAAAAACTTTATAGGATGGAGAGGCATAACAAGATATCAGTTTGTCTAAAGATCAACATCTGAGTGGGGGTGGGACTTTAAAGAAAATATTTGGAATATTTAAGCTCAAGAAGAGGAGATTTGAGGAAAACATGGTAGCTGTCTTGTACAAAATATGAGCTTAATAAACATTGGCCGAGCTGAATTCTTACTGGGCACCTAGCTAACACATGAGTCTCATTGGATCTGTGATTTTAACAGAAATTGTCTTTCACTCATTGGTTAAAAGCAGAGGCTCTTAACCTTTTCTGTGTCATGTACCCCTTTGACAGTGTGACAAATGAAAAACCTGAGACAGCTAATAATCAATAAATTGATGGTCACTGGCTTCTCTTTCTAACTAAAGACAAAGCCATGAAGAGACTGAAAAGCCTTAATATACTTTTGGAAAAGAGAGGGACCCTTGATAGGTGAAAATCAACTCTTATTGGTGGATATTTAAATGAGAAGGTGGGCTTTAGCTCCTCCTGCTGAGAAGGTGGCTTGATCATGAGACTCAACTGCCTTCAGCAATCTGGACAGAGGAATCCATCTCCATTCAGAGCACTCTGGTCGGTTTTCTCCTTCATTAGCTGGGTCACCCTAAATCTCAATGGAGGGGTGCAAGGACAGCGTACATTCCCTCAGGGCAACAATTTGCCTAGATTCGATTTGGTTTACACTTCAAACAGAAGTCTCCTAGTTAGGTGGGGTCCTGCCCAAGATTGAAGAGCATAGAGCATGGAGACATTTACAATAGATGAAATCCGAGCGATTGTGATAAGGTCCAGCCACAATTAGTAGCCTAGGAGAAGAATGCTCATTCTAGCCTGTAGAAAATTGGAAGAGGAATTAGGGTTAGGGCAGTCCCCTGTATCAGCCATGCCCTTCAGAGACTGACTGATGGACCTCCAGGGGCTAGTCCCTGAATGAGGAAATAAAAAGCCTGGATGCTAATTAATAATGTGTTATTAATATGATAGAAAATAATAATTTCTCTCAGCAGTTTGGTGATGTCTATGGGCCCCTTCTCAGAATCATGTTTTTAAATGCATAAAACACATAGGATTACGAAGATCAAATGTATTGCAATAGTTATCAAATTTTAAACAAATGGAGTTCTGACCCTGTTCTTGGGTTGACTATTCTTAAGAAGCTGTTTTAGAGAGTTGGTTGTTTTGGGGCACAAACATTACATAATTTGCCCAGGATCACACAGATAATACAAAAGATGGTATTAGAGTCCAAGTGTAGATCTTACTCCAAGCCCAGTACTCTATACACAAACAAATCTGCCACTAAAATAAAGTGGCATTAAAGTAAAACTGTACGTAAATATATTAACACTAAATTAAACATAGCCTCGTTTGGTCACTCACACAAAGAGTTGAAATACACAATGTAGGTACTTACGCTTAGCAATAATCATTAGCCTTGGACAGGCACAGTATAATCCCTAAAGTTAATCTCCAGAGCCCCCCCCTCACCCTCCCACACTTTTCCTCCTAAAACATACTATTCAAGGCTCTGGTATAAAGCACGGAACACACACAGATTTTAAACTACTTGCCAGGCTTTGCAGGCAGACGGTTTTTCTGACAGGGAAGTTCCAGAACTTTAAATACAACACGGTAACCACCTCAGAAGGTCTCTGAAATAATGACAGACAGAACTTAACTTCACAAAGAGTTGCAAAAGTGGCAATAAGGTAGAAGGTTGGGCGTTGGGCGGAAATCACAGCAAGATGGGAACAGACCATTTTCAGAGCATAGAGCAAAGTGGAGTGAGCATTGGCACCCCACTAACCCCCCCGCCCCTCAGCTAACATTCTTCACATACAGGGCACCTCCATGGTCCAGTCCAGCAGGCTCTTAGCTAGGGAGGTGAGAAAGAGAAGGGAGATTTACTGCTTTAGGAGGAAGGCAAAAGGGAAAGAGGGAAAGCATTGGGTTAATAACGTGGTTCAACATCGAACAACGACCAACTTTGATAGACTTCGCTCTTCTAAGACAATATCAGAAGACTCAGAATGGAAAATGTTATCCACATCCAGAGAAAGAACTATGGAGTTTGAATGCAGATCAAAGCATTCTATTTTCACTTTGTTTCTTCTTTCTCGTGCTTTTTTCCTTTTGTTCCGATTCTTCTGTCACAATATGACTAATGTAGAACTATGTCTAATATGATTGTACATGTATAGCCTATATCAGATTGTTTGCATCTTGGGGAGGTGGAAGGGAAGGAGGGAGGGAAGAATGGAGAAAAAAACTGAACTCAAAATCTTACAAAAGTTAATGTTGAAAACTAACTTTACATATAATTGGAAAAAATAAAATATTAAGTGGGGGGCGGGGGATAACGTGGCTCAAGTCCTTGGCCTAGGTTTTCTGGAATGGTGGGCTGTCACTTGTACAAGATAAACGGGAAGGCCAAAAAAAAAAAAAAAAGGATCGTGAAGGGAACTTAAACCTCCAAGATTACAAACTGACTGACCAAACTTTACGGAAAGAATTTAAAAGGTGCCAAATAAGAGATCAGCGAGTAATACGATTACTAGAAATTAGTCCTACTGTGTGGCGCTGGTATTTCCACTAGAGCATTCTCTGAGTAAGACCTGATCGGGCGCATGTTTTGTATATGTGCGGGCTCCACCGCCAAACTCGCATTCTGTATTGCACTCACCCAGCAGCAGCAGCTTGAGCTCCCTGCGCGCATCCTTCTTGTCCCTGCGCAGCTGCCGCTCAATTTCGGCACTGATGCGCTGCGACTCCTTCTCCTCCGCGGACAAGCAGCAGCAGCCGGCCATGGTTTCGCACTGTCTCCTAAGTATGGGTCACTAGGGGCGTCGGGAGCAGACTTAGGACCTTCTCCTTATTCTCTCCCCGAAAGTGGTTTCTCCTTCGCAGCCTTTCCAACACCAATCTGATCGAGGGTTTAGCTGCAGAGGAATGGTCTCTTTTTCCTCTAAAACGCGTCCCAAGAGCTAACTCGCCCGAAGGGGTTTCTTTCTGGTTGGCAGTTCTTCCCGGGGGCCGAAAAGGATAGATCCTCGGCAGCACAAGCAAGGCAGATGCAGGGTTCCCTGAACTTCGGCGCTGCCAGGGTATGCAGAGCGTGCTATCAGATAACCTTATTCGGGTTTTTGTTTTTTTTCCCGAGGAGATCAGAGGTTTGAGCGCCTTGTTCTGTGCGCAGGAGTAGGTGGACCTAGAGAGGGGGCCGCGCTTGGAAAAAGAGGGCGCGACTCACGCGCAAAGTTGGGGTGGAGCTGCCCAGGGGCCCCGAGACCACAGGCCAGAGGCGGCGGTGGAGGAGAAAGAGGCAGCCGCTGCAGGAGGCCAGGGAAGAAGACTGGCCAGGGAGATTGAAGCCCCAAAAGCAAAAGGGGCCGCTACTCTTCCAGTAGGCAAGGTCCCAGGGAAAGATTTCTGATTCCTGCCGTATGCGGCTGAGAAGAAGGCGGGGCGGAGCGTCCGCAAACACTCCGCGGCAGCTTCTGTCCTTGAGCTGGGCACCCCGATAAATGGCGTCTCTTGACTATGGAGTGGGTCCCAGAGGGGCTGACTGGGGTCGGGGGTGTGGGCGCTCTAGCGTCTGGGTCTAAACCTTCAGCACCTGCGCTCCTTGCGGCTCTTCACTATTGCAGGAGTTTCAGGGGAGTGGCGGCAAACCCCTGAGTGGCCGCTCTCCCTTCTCTCAGCAAATCCGGGTTCTGACAGGTGAGGGAGTTTCCCCAATTCCCCAACAGCTGAGGAGAAGGCTGCGGAAGGTGAAAGCACGAGGAACAGAGCCAAAGTTCCTGCCCTCACTTGGGATTGAGGCTCCTCGGGCGTCTTCCGTGCCCCAGCCTATTTTCCCCTAGAGAAACTGCTCTCGAGCTCCCAGATCGCTTGTGCGGATAATCACAGGGTCCCTTCTACTGCTAGGTGGGAAGAGTGCTAAACACTTCTCGCTTACAGTCTCCTCTCCTGGATTGCGCTCAAGTAGTGAAGTGAAGGCGCGTGTAAATATCACCTCAGGATCTTTCCCACACCCACCGGATTTGAGAGAGGGCGTTCGGGGGAAAGAGGAAAGGGAACCTGACGAATAATTTGCATACTTTAGAATAGAAAAAAAAAGCCCTTCTAGAAGTTAGAGCACCTGAGCAACACCTGACGATTCCTTAATTCCAAGCAGTTGATTGTCGCAGACCCCTTTAAGAGTGTGTCCTCATGAGTTATCCTATACGAAGACTAGATATAAAGTTTTGTTTTCACCTACTTCTATGGATGTTTATGCGCGCACATCTATCTATCGGTGTAATTGTATACTGTACATCTAAGTATAATTTATGGGCATAGATAGATGTATACGTGTGCCTGTCTTTGAAAACTTTTATATTCAACTAAGAAACGCAATGTGCTATAGTAGCTAGATGTCCGGCCTGGGAGGCTGGAAGACCTGTGTTCAAGTATTGCCTCGGACAGATTGTAGTTAGTAACCAAAGTTTGACTCAAGCTTTCAGTGCCCCCAGGTAACTGTCTAAAGCATAGATATGCTACTTAATCTGCAAAGAAGGTGGGATTTTCACATCTGGAATCACCTAAAACTGATAAAAATCACTGGCCAAGAATAAACAAAAAATCAAGTCTAAAAGGCAGAATGTATTTTTTTTAATTGTTTTCGCCATGCACCAGACTGACGCATCAAGAACAGGTATAGAGAGAAGGAAAAGAGACGAGTAGACAAGAAAATGTGAGAAGACTGATGTCTTCAATGACTAAATTTTCTATTACTTCAAGACTTTGAGTCAACATTTACATTGTAAACATTTTATAGCGGCAAACAATTAGCTGGTGGTGCCTAATTAAGAAAAAGGAAGTGTAAGTTTAGAAGGAGAATCATATCTTTTAATCATTGATAATTGGGCAGCATGTTCAGTGAAATAGAGTTGCGTGTCTTTTATAGAGCATACAGAACTTGGCAAGGTGGAGCTATTTTGCTGCAGGGTTGTACTGTTTATTTTACAATCCAAAGAATGTAAACTAGTCATGCATTAAAAACTTGTTATGTGCATGCATTTTTAAACGTTTGCGGCTTACTTCGGCCCCTTTACCATAGCAGAAATAGGCTGCTGCTAACAGTGACCCCTACAGGAAAATTTCCTGACTGAAAGCTTAACTAAGTCTAGGCTGCTGGCTGTGCTATCCACACATTTTCGCTTCTTACAACTTCGTTTTGCATTTGTGCTATGGACTTTTAGAACTGTCAAATCAATAGTTGCTTTATATTTGATTGGATTAGAAAACAAAATCCCCAGAAAACTCGATGTTGTCTGCTCAGAAAACATCTAAGAGTTTTCTGTCATCTATACTGTCTACTGCCAAAAATGTAGAACAAAAAAATACAAGATAGGTGGTAGGATTTCAGTTCACTTTAACAAGCATTTATTATTTCAAAACGTGTATGAATTTGTGGGAAGAGCACTGGCCTGGGGAATGAGGGGACCTGGGTTGTAGTGCCTTTCTCTAGAACTAACTAGTAAGCTATGTAACCAACCAGTCAGTAAATATTTATTAAGTACCTACTAGGTGCCAAGCACTGTGCTGAGCTCTGGTGAAACAAATATTTTAAGAAAATAGTTCTTGCCCCCCACCCCCATCTAACAATCTAATGGGAGGAAAACACAAAAGGAAACTGAAAAAGGGGTGGAGGGGAGTGCCTGGGGAAGGTACCCTACCTAGAGGCAGGGTGGAAAAGTCAGAAAGGTCCTCAAAGAAGTACAGCCAGATGAGAAATGAGATATTCTGACCTGTGCTCTTTTCTTAAATGGAAGTTTTGGAGAACATGGATGTCCCCAACTATCAGAGGGAACTAACTAACTAGGCAGCTAACCTCAAGGCAAGTCATTCAGTTTCTTCACCTTTAAGAGAAAGTTGCATTAAATGAGAGGTTCTTAACTTGGGATGGGAGATAATTTTTTTAATGTTTTGACAACTACTTTGATGTAATGGGTTTCTTTTGCAATCCTAAATATTTTAATTTTACAGATTTAAAACCATTGTTCTGAGAAGAGATCCATAGTCTTCACTAAGATGCCAGAGGTCTATACAAAGAAGGTTAAGAATCCCTGGATTATATGATGGATTTCAGAGCTGGAAGGGATTTTAGAGATCATCTTTTTTAATATATTTATCTTACAGATGAGGATATGGAGGTCCAGAAAGAGGAAATGAATTGATTTTCCAAGGTTTTCATTATGCCTCCTCCTACACACCTTTAGGCTCTCAGCTATACTATGTTACAATTCTAGAACAGTTTTTGAAAATAAGTGCATTTTTAAAAAAATTTACAGGTTTAATTCTCTCTCTCTCTTTTTTTAGTTTTCAGCATTCATTTTTTAAATAAGATTTTGAGTTCCAAATTTTTCTCCCTGCCTGACTTCCCTCCTCCCCAAGACAGCAAGCAGGTCTTGTATACAAGTATAGGTCATACATGTGCAATCATGTCAAATATATTTCCACATTAGTCATGTTGTGAAAGAAGAAACAGAATAAAAGGGAAAAACACACAAAAAAGTGAAAATAGTATATTTGACTCCATAGTTCTTTCTCTGGATGTAAATAGTATTTTCCATCATGAGTCTTTTGGAATTGTCTTGGATCATTGTATTGCTGAGAAGAGCTAAGCCTATCATGGTTGGATCATCAAACAGTGTTACTGTGTACAATGTCCTCCTGGTTCTCTTCGCTTCACTCAGCATCAGTTCATGTAAGTCTTTCCAAGTTTTTCTGAAATCTGCCTGCTCTTCATTTTTTATAGCACAAGATTATTCCATTACATTTATATACCACAAATTGTTCAGCCATTCCCCAATTGATGGGCATCCCTTCAGTCTCCAATTCTTTGCCACAACCAAAAGAACTGCTTATAAATATTTTTGTACATGTAGGTCTTTTCCCCTTTTTCGTGATCTCTTTGGGTTACAGACCTAGTAGTGGTATTGCTGGATCAAAGGGTATGCACAGTTTGGTTACTCTTTTCACGTAGTTCCAAATTGTTCTCCAGAATGGTTGGATCAGTTCTAAGTGCAAAATTCTTTAAAAATGTTGAGCACACTGAAATAAATTGAACAAAATACAACTAAATGTTAAGTACCTAATATCTACAAAGATACAGAAAAAGTCCTAAGGAGGAGGCATATAGGTCTAGTTGAGGAATAAAATTAACACAAGTGAAATTTTTCATCATACTTATAAGAAGATATTAAAAATAATTGTTAACAAAATTGATTCCCATCAATTGATGAAAGACTAATGTGTGGTACGTAAATGTAATGAGATATCATTACTGTAAGAAACGGGAGGAGGAGTTTTGTTTCCACAGAACTGAAGGTGTACCTTTCCCCCTCCCCCACCCCAGCTTTAGCAGAAACCAGGCCTCAGGTAGGTTGACTGAAAGGTCAGAGGCTTCTACACATGCTTAAACAAGCCATTTGAGGAGGGCATGATGTAGGCAGTCAGGGGGTTGTATCTGGCCAATGAAGAGCCTGGTGGGAGATTTGAGGTGAGGGTCTATTAAAGGACTGGCATCCATCTGAGTCCTTTGTACTTTCCCCTGTACTCCGTTTGGGGGACGTATCCATTTATTCAGGGGGAATAAATGTAAATTATAATTAAAACATTCCTGGCTTCCCAACGAGTCTTGTTTATTCCTAGACAATGTAAGTATGCTTCTAAAAATTACCATAGCATAACAATGAATATGAAGAATACAACAAAGTATGGAAGAACATATATGAACTGAAGAAAAATAAGCAGAATCAGGAAAACAATATTGTAATGATTATAATAATGTATATGGAAAGAAAAATGAAATTGAATGCCGAATAATTATTATGACTAAGTTTGGCCCAGAAGAAGAGTTGAAGAAAATACACCTCCCTCCCTTCTTTGCAAAGGTGGGGTATTATTTGTGTGGAACACAGAATATATTGGCAAATGCAATGAGTTGGGTTTTTTGAACTGTTTTCCCCCCTCCTCTCTTCTTTGCTACAAGAGATGCTTCACTAGGGAGAAGAAGGGAAAAGGGGATCTATTTGGTAATAAAAGTGATATGAAAGCAAAACTACATTTTGAAAAAAGTAATTTTAAAAATTAAGTTGATTTTGACTTTCGAAAGCATAGCATACTTAATTTCGAAGTCTTACACCACACTCCCCTAACCCCTAGTGATTCCCACTTACTTATAGGATCAGATATTGCTTGTCATTTAAATCCCTATGCAATTTGGCTCCAACCTACCTTTCCAGCATTACTATACATCAGTCCCCTTCTCACACTCTTCAGCCAAACTTGCCTTACTATTGTTTGCATAATGATATTCGGTCTATTATGTATGTACCTTCAAACAGACTATCCATGATGCCTAAAAGTACTTCCTTCTTTCCTCTATCTCAGACTCCCCAAGTTTCCTTTAAAAAGCAGCTCAAATGTCCTACCTGAGGCTTTTTCTGATCACCTCGTTGCTATGTTTTATAACAACTTAGATATGTATATGTTGTGTCCCCTAGTCTAATGTAAACTGCTTGCAGGCAAAGGCTATTACAGTTTTGTCTTTGTATTAACTCCTGACACAGTCCTTGGCACATGTCAGTTGCTTAATAAATAAATGCTTAGTGCTTGCTTGTCTCACTGATTGATGGAAACCAAGCTAGAGGACATCTGAAATCCTATATTCTCAATTTGAGTTGGAGGGGACCAAAAACACATTTAGATCTGAGAGAGTTTGGGGTAGAAAAAGGAGGATGAGAATGGTCTGGAATGCCCCTGGGAGGATTTGTCACAGATCTAACCCAGTCCAGCTGATATTATGGAAAGGTAGATTTGTCTTGCTGTTTAGATGTGTTAGAAGGAAAGTGTGGAATGGAAAGGTTAGGGAGCATCAAACCAGAGTAAATATACTAGATGACAGCTAGGTGGTACAGTGAATAGCTCATTGGGCCTGGAGTCAGGAAGATCTGAATTCAAATCCCATCTCAAATACTTAGCTACATGACCTTGGGCAAGTTACCTAGTCTGTGCTTACCCAATAATAGCACCTAACTCCCAGCCTTGTTGTGAGGATCAGATGAGATAATAGTTGTAGAGTGCCTGTCATATTGCAGGTACTGTATAGAAATGCTAGCTATTATCTATTATTATATCTCTGGAAAAACCATTACCTCTATCAGACTATCCTACTGCAGATATTTCAGTGAAGTCTGTCGAGTCATCCAAAAAGCCTTCTTTTGGATGGTGGAATAATCTTTAATGAAACATACAAGAAACGGGAAAGTCACAGCTGAGGACCTCACCTCTTACCTTACTGAGAAAATTGGGGCCATTCAACATGAACTACCTCTTCTCCCATTCTCTTCATCTTACGATATTCATCTTCATCCCTTGACATCATCCCCTGTTCTTTTTCACCAGGCTTACAGGTCTTCTCCTTATCAGTGACAAATTCTCTACATGTATCCTTGCTCCCATTCCTTTCCATCTTCTCAATCATATTCTCTGTCTCTGTGTCTGTTCTCTCATTCTCTCTCTCTCTCTCTCTCTCTCATTCTCTCTCTCTCTCTCTCTCTCTCTCTCTCTCTCTCTCTCTCTCTCTCTCTCTCTCTCTCTCTCTCCCTCCTGCCCTGCCTCCCTCCCTCTCTCCCCCTCTCTCTCTCTGTCTGTCTCTGTGTGTGTGTGTGTGTGTCTATCTATCTGTCTCTCTCTGTCTTTGTTTCTCTCTTTTTGGCTCTCTTACTATCCTCAAAAGTGCCCAAGTCCTTCTCTCCCAAGCTATGTATGCTCCTATTTCTCTACTGAACTCCTAGCAAAACCTTCCTCCACACTCAACCTTTGCCATGTGGCTTCCAATGTCTTCACTCATTTGAAATTGCTCTTTTCAAAGTCAGCTGTTTGCATAATTTTCAAATCCAATAGTATTTTCTCAGTCCTCATCCTTCTTATTAGCTGCATTTGCAACTTGACCACTTTCTCCTGTGTGATCTAGGGCAAGGCACTTAACAGCTCAATGATCTAGGCAACTCTCTTAGGCTATATAAGGCAGAGAAGGTACCAGCCTGCATTGGGGGTGGGGCAACGAGGATTTATTAAGTGCCCACTCTGTGCCAGGCACTGTGCTAAGCACTTTCCAGATATTATTTCATATTTTTCCCTTACCTTGGAATTCCTATACCAAAGAAAGCACAGGCCCAGTCCCTTTCCATTCAGTGATAAAGCACATTAGGAGTTTGAAACAATCAACTCTCGAACTGGAACAAGAAATCTGTTTTTACGATGGGAACGAAGTCAAATTTTTTCCACTTACTGGCCAGTTATATCCTAAAAGTTCATTTTTATATCAGTTTGGAAACTCTAAATGCATTTTCCCATAAAACAATGCATAAATAAATGACGGTCAGGTCTCTAGGTCAACCCACAAATGCCTATTTAACCCCTTAATGTATTTGAAACCTAGGTCCTATGAGCAGGGGCTCATGTAATGTGAGAAGAATTAGGGTGTATCCTCTACATTTTCTGAGAATACAAGAGATGTCCTAGATTAGGGGTTTCTTAACCTTTGGCCTTCTGGCAAAAATCTATGGATCCCTACTCAGAATACAAATTTTAAATGCATAAAATAAAATACATAGAATTATACAACCAATTACATAGATATACAGTTATCAAAAGTTTAAAAAAAATCTTAGTCTACAGACTAATAACTGCCACCCTAGATCACAACTTTGAACGGACTTTTTGTCTTTGGTTTCCTCCTACCTCGCTTTCCATATCCCTTTCCCCAATCCTGCTCTTCCTAAGGACTCCCATATCACCCTAAGATGACCTCTCTGGAGTACTCTTCTCAGACTCACTGAATGTTAATGCTGGGACCTTAGAGATCATCAAACCCATCTTCCTCATCTCACAGAGAAAAAAACTGAGACCTAGAAAGAGGACGTGATTTCCCTAAAGTCACCCAGTAAGTTCATGCCGGACCCAGGACTAGAATCTATCTTCCTGTAGGTGGGAGCATATGAGCTAAGCCCCCTTATAAAACTGGAATTAATCCTAAAGTAAATCAATTCATGTAATGTTGCCTCATCTATATAATATTATGACAAAGTAATATGTGGATTGTTTGTGTAAAACAGTCTTAATATTATAGAGCCACCATGTCTTTGGGTTGAAAGAGATCTCAGTAAACATATAATCTGATCCATACCTCCCCCCCCACTTAATAGTATTTTATTTTTCCAATTATATGTAAAGATAGTTTTCAACATTCACTTTTATAACATTTTGAGTTCTATTTTTTTCTCCCATCCTGTCCTTCCCCCCTCCCCAAGACAGCCAGCAATCTGACATAGTTTATACAAGTACAATCATATTAAACACATTTCCACATTAGTCATGTTGTGAAAGAAGAATCAGAACAAAAGAGAAAACCACAAGAAAGGAGAAAATAGTCTGTTTCTATCTGCATTCAGACCTCAGAGTTCTTTCTCTGGATATGGACAGCATTTTCAATCGTGAGTCCCTTGGAACTGTCTTAGATCATTGCATTGCTCAGAAAAGTTACATCTATCAAAACTGATCATTGTACAAGGTTGCTGTTACTATGTATAATGTTCTCCTGGTTCTGCTCACTTCACGCAGCATCAGTTCATGTAAATCTTTCCAGGTTTTTCTGAAGTCTGTCTCCTCATCATTTCTCATAGCACAAGAGTATTCCATTACATTCATATACCGCAACTTGTTCAGTCATTCCCCAATTGATGGGCACCCCCTCAATTTCCAATTCTTTGCCACCACAAAAAGAGCTGCTATAAATATTTTTGTACATGGGGGCTGTTTTCCTGCTTTTATGATCTGTTTGGGATACAGACCTCTTAGTGCTATTACTGGATCAAAGGTATGCACAGTTTTATAGCCCTTTGGGAGGAGTTCCAAAGTGCTCTCCAGAATGGTTGGATCATTTCACAACTCTACCAATAATGCATCAATGTTCCAATTTTCTCACATCTTCTTCAATATTTATCATTTTCCTGTTTCGTCATAATAGCCAATCTGATAGGTGTGAGGTGGCACCTCAGAGCTGTTTTAATTTGCATTTCTATAATCAAAAGTGATTTAAAGCATTTTTCATATGACTATAGATAGCTTGAATTTCTTCATTTGAAAGTTGCCTGTTCATATCCTTTAACCATTTATCAATTGTGGAATGATTTGTATTCTTATAAATTTGACTCATTTTTCTATATATTTTAGAAATGAGGGCTTTATCAGAGACTCTGGCTGTAAAAATTGTTTCCCAGCTTTCTGCTTCCCTTCTAATCTTGGTTGCCTTTGCTTTATTTTGCAAACCCTTTTAAATTTAATGTAATCAAAATGATCTATTTTGCATTTCATAATGTTCTCTATCTCTTGTTTGGTCATAAATTCTTCCCTTCTCCATAGATCTGACAGGTAAACTACTCCTTGCTCTCCTAATTTGATTACGGTGTCACTCTTTGTGTCTAAACCATATACCCATTTTGACATCATCTTGGTATACATATAAGATCTTGGTATATATAAGATGTTTGTCTATGCCTACTTTCTGCCATACTATTCTACAGTTTTCCCAGCAATTTTTGTCAAATAGTGAGTTCTTAGCCCAGAAGCTGGAGTCTTTGGATTTACCAAAAGTAGATTAGTCATTGACTACTGTATCTTGTGTACCTAACCTACTCCACTGATCCACCTGATCCACACCTTTTAAACAAACATTTATTAAGCACCTACTGTGTGTCAGGCACTGTGCTAAATGCTTTCCAAATGTCTGATTTTATCCTCACAATAACCCTGAGATGTAGGGGCTATCATTGTCCCCATTTGATAGGAGTTTGAGATCGAGAGATTGAGTGACTTGCCCACAGTCACACAGCCAGTATCCAAGGTCGGATTTGAACATATCTTCCTGACTGCCAGCCCAGCATTCTATCTACCGCACCCCCAGCTACCCAGAGGTACCAGAAAAAGATTGCCTTCTACATCATACCAGATGAGTCATCATTTAGTCTTTCCTCAAAGACTCCTCCTGAGGAGGTAACCACTAACTCTCAAGATGGCCTTTCTACTTTGGGATCATTCTAATTACTAGGAGTTTATCCTGACATCAAATCTTAATTTTCCTCTCTATAAAACCCCCCTTTTACTCCTCATTCTGAGCTCTGGTGTCAGGCAAAATAAATCTAATCCTTCTTCCATGAGGAAGCTGTTCAGATGTTTAAAGACAGTTATAATGTTCCCAGCCCCCTACCCCATTCTTCTCTGTTGCTAGCTATCCTTAATTCCTTCAATCAACCCTCACGTGTCATAAATTCAAATGGCCTCCACCATCTTGATTGTCCTTCTCCAGATTCTCAACTGCTCGTCAATGCCCTCTCTGAGATGAGGTGCCTAGAATTGACTGCAGTATTCCATATAGGGTCTGACCAAGGCAAAGTACTACGGGCATATCATGCCCTTTTTTTCTGAATGCTGTGTCTCTCCTAAGGTAGATTAAGTTGTCTTAGGTGCCATATTACGTGATGGCACATTGCGTTTAGCCATACTTTGTGTCTGAAACTGAATGTGTTAATGGCAAGAATGCTGGAAGAAGCAGCTGGTTTTGTTGTTTAGCTATCGTCTGATAAAGATGAGATATCTGAGATCTATAGGGTACTGATACAAAATACAAGATTTTTCTTAAAAGTACTATATGTGTTAATAAGGATGTCTGTAAACCACTTGAAACACATGTTAAGGCAGTACCACTAGGAGGGGCAAGAAATCTATTCTGGCCTCTGTGGAATTTGCCTGAAGTATTCGGGCCTGGTTCCCCTAACTGACTGCACAGGGTAGCCTGACAGATAAGCAGTTCTTTATCAGCCTGGGATTCCACACAAGAGCCCAATTCTGAATCTAATTTCATCTAGTGAAAGGATTGTGAGTTGTCATGCTTTAAATGGCAACTACAGCCAAGGCAATAAGTTGGAGGGAAGGGTTAAGGGGACCCTGAAAGATATTTTAAAACTTAAATCAGCCTTGACCCAGCGACTGCTAAGACAAATTCATTATGGTGTCATGGACAAAAAGCAATGGGTCAGGGAGTCAGGAGTTCTGAATTTTAGTCCTTTACTAGCTATATGATTTTAGAAAGTCATTTCAAGCTCCCTTAGCTTTGATATTCTGATACATAAAATTGGGATGAGAGATTAAACGACTTCCTTTAATTTTAAGTTGTATCACATGAAGCAGAACTAGGCCTTTCATATCACTTACCCTTCATTTCCAGACCATCTTACCATCACCCTAGCCACTATCCTCACGGCTCATCTCCCTTGCACTGCAATTTTGGAAACACCCTGGAAACACCCTGAGAGGGGAGTTCTTGTCTTATCTTGTGCAGAATCAGGCTGCTGTGTCACTTTCTATGCATTTCCAAACCACACTCTCTCATTCTCCCTTCCCCTCCTTTTCTAGCTACCCTTGATATGTTACATTTCTCATTTAGAATGTAAGCTTATTGAGGAAAGGAAATTATTTTATTGTATTTGCATTTCCAGCACTTAGCACGGCGCTTGATAAGTTGTTGTTCAGTCATGTCCAACTCTTTTGTGTCCCCATTTGGGAAAAGTACTGGAGTGTTTTGCCATTTCCTTCTCCAGTTCATTTTACAGATGAGGAAACTGAGGCAAACTGGGTTAAGTGACTTGCCCAGGGTCACACAGCTAGTAAGTGTCTGAGGTCAAATTTGAATTCAGGAAGGTGTCTTCCTAACACCAGGCCTGGCACTCTATCCTAGCTGCCCATGACAAATAGTAAATGCTTAATAGATATGCTTAGCATCAGCATCATGAAATTAGTTTTATTGATGACTTTTGTCAGCCATTTCCAGATAACCATACCCCTACTACCATCAACGATCCTTCCTTTGTTAAAAACAAAAAGTAGTTAAGGAAAACCTACCCTTACAGCGATCACATCCAACAGTGGAATTTCACCCATCTACCAAGAAGAAATTGGTCCATTTCATCATGTGCTGTCTGAATGAAACCGCGATTGATCATAACACTATAGAAATTGGCTTCCCTTTCCATTTTGGTTTTCATAATTGTAGTCATTGCTCATCGTTGTTCTCCTGGTTCTGCTTACATCGGTTCATACGTGTTTCAAGGTACCTCTCAACTATGATGTTCTATGATTATGCAGGGTAGCCCAGAAGTTACTTTTAGGCCACCCTAGTAAGGCTAGTAAGACTAGCCATAAGCAAAATTGTAATGTAAACAAAATTTGTCCTTTTGTACCTCTTATTTACTCTCTCTCTCTCCCTCTTTCTCTCTTTCCATACATATGTATAATATATATACATATATATACACATACACACGTGCACATATATATAATATATGTGTCTATATATGTGTGTGTGTATATATATATATATATATATATATATATATATATATATATATATATATATATCTTAATTTTTCCTCAAATGTTCTCCTAACCTTAGGTTTATCTTGTTCCATATTCTTTAAATTTTCTCTTCTTTTTCCCTATTAACGCCTCTTCTCAGCAGTTGTTCTAAATATTCATGACTGCTAATGATTATTATTGCTTCAAGATGATGGTGTTATTACTCCAAAAATATTGGCATTTTAATAGGGAAAAAAGTAGCTTAAGGCAAAGGAATGATACTAGCAATAGGGTGAAAAGGCAGTTTGGGGGTAGATCTTTTTGGACAGGAGGCTTTTTCAGCATCATTCAAAGCATACCAGGTTACATTGTCTCTAAGTAAAGTTAGTCTTATAACAAAGTAGATTTTTGTCCATAAAAGTCAGATGCCTAATGTTAAGTATATTTTCCTCAAAATCTCCTGTTTTGACTCTTCCCATTCTTGTCGAAATTCTTCCAGCCCTTAGGTTTTCAACCTTGGAGGCATGCAAGTTTCATTTTATTCAAGTGAAAAATTTTTTTCTTTCTTTCTTTCTTTCTTTCTTTCTTTCTTTCTTTCTTTCTTTCTTTCTTTTTCTTTCTTTCATTTATTCATTCTTGACTCCTCACTGTCCCCCATCTCACATATCCAGCCATCTCCCAAATCTTGTCAATTCTACCTCCAACATGTATCTCAGAATGACGTTTCTATTTGTTCATTCACAGAGCTGTCACCCTAGTTCAGGACTTACACCTTACATCTGGACGGTTGTAATAACACCTTAATTGGCCTCCTTGCCTTGTCTCTCTCTTTCTTGTTACATACGCCACCAAACTGACAAAAGTGTTATTTTCTAAAGCACAGATCTGACCATGTCATATGCCTAATCAATGAACTTTAGTGGCTCTCTATTACTTCAAGGATCAAACACAGACTCCTCTGTTTGGAGTTTAAAATCCTTCACAACCTGGTTCCAACCTACCTTTTCAGCTGGATTATGGATTACTCCCCTTCATACACTCTTAGGTCCAGTCATTCTGGGTTTCTTTGTATTTCCTGTACACAATATTCCCCTTTGTGCAGGCTGCTCCCACACACTCTCTCCTCCCCTTTACATCTTAGAAACTTTTGTCTTTGACCTCTTACTTGCCACACCGAAAACTCAGCTTCTTTCAAAACTCAGTTCAAGTACCATGTCTGCTATGAGACCATTCCTTATACCCAATACAGAAATTTCCTTTTAATACATTTTGTACATTTTTATTTGTACATGTTAGTCAGTCAATATGAATTTGTTAATTTGTAATTAAGTTAATTAATTACATGTAATTAATTAGCATATATGTAATTAATTACATATAATTAGTATAGATAATTATTATTTATAAATATATGTAAGTTAAATAAATAATTATTTAGTATACATAATTAATTAAATATAAATATATGTAAGTTAAATATATAATTCATTAAGTTGATTAAATAAACTATTATTTATTTACTATGTGCATGCCAGGCACTGTGCTAAGCTTGGAAGATACAGATTAAAAAAAGACAGTTCCTGCCCTCTAGAAGCTCACAATCTAATGGTGGAGACACCAAGCAAACAAATATGTACAAACAAGCTATATGCAGGATAAAAAGGAAATGACAGAGGGAAGGTACTGTAATTAAGAGGGATTGGTAAAAGCTTTCTATAGATGGTAAAATTTTAGCTAGGACTTGAAGGAAGCTTGGAAAAGCAGGAGGTTGAGATGAGGAAGGAAGAGTATTCTGGGCATGGGGGACAGCCAGAGAAAATAGCCAGAGCTAAGGGAAGGAGTGTCTTGTTAATGGAACAGCCAGGAGGCCAGTGTCCCTAGATCAAAGAGCTGGGGGTAGGGGGGAGAGGAGGAGTAGAAAGTATAGCAAGACTGGAAAGGTGGGGTGGGATGGGGAGAGAAGCTAAAGTATGAAGGACTTTGAATGCCAAACAGATCCTGGAGGCAATACAGAGCCACTGGCATTTATTGAGTATAGAGGGAATGTCTTCAGACTTATGCTTCAGGAAAATGGTGGCCAAATGGAGGCTAGAATAAAGAAGTAAAGGCAGGATTTACACTCAGGTCCTGTGATTCCAAGTTTAGTACTCTTTCCACTATATCACAAGGCCTCTAGGCTGACTCGCTCATGAGAATGAACACAAGAGGGATCCTCAAAGATGTGTATGCCAAAAAATAGAGAGTAGGACAGTCACAGAGCATGCATGAAGATAACAGATAGACAATCTGAATATGCATCGGCAACCACCAAATATGAAAACAGCAAGGCTTCAAGTACATTGGATGGATAATCTAGGGAGGACTGAGAGAAGGAACTGGGCAAGAATCACATATGTTAAGAAGGCTGGGTTTAGTTGCCCTTTGCACTGATGGACCAGAAAGCTATAGAGGTCATTTAGTCCAAGCCCTTCACTTTACTGTGTTTAGCACAGTAGTATGCGCTGAATAAATACTAATTAACCAACCAACAGATGAGGACAGAGAACACCAGAGCTTAAATGACTCACCTAAGACCACATGGGCAGGAAGTGTTAAAGGTCCTCTGACTCCCAAGTCAGCATTCTCTCCATTAACTGGGACTGCCTTCTGATTCATGAAACATCCATATGAATAATATACATTGAAGCATTGAGAAATTTCTCTTGTATGTAGAGTTCCGTGACGAGGTTTAAACAATGACAAAGAATACTCATTCATATTTCACCGTTTTCATTGATCTGGGATCTCATCCGTGTGAGTACTCTTTTCATGTTTTCTCATCTGTGGGATTCTTGTCTAATGTCTTTCTGTAAATTTTCCATAATGCCTGCAATACATAGTCAGTAGAGTTATATATCTTAATAAACTGTCCTCCTAACTTTGATTGCCAAGCTGACCTCTTCCATCATGGCACCGTTTTCTTATAGCATACATACCTTTTTTATTCCTGGGAGCCAATTTATAGAGAGAATGATGTTTGTTAAGAGGTTTCTCTACCAAAAACTGGGAAAGGGGCAAGGGCTGACTCTCCTGGAGATGCATTTCAGAATTCAAAGGGCTGAGTCATAGTAAGTACTACTTAGTCAGACCAAACAATTTTTCTTCAAAATGGATGCTTTAAGTTTCTGTTTGTGTATTGTTATTTTAAAGAGTAATAAAGTTTCACTGCAGCTGTCTTCTCTATTTTCTTTGGCATTTCCAGGCTTCCCTGTGTTTGTTCACTGTCAGGAAACCTGTAGTAGTAGGTACATGCCCTAAAAGGAGCAGGCCCAGGAAAACTTGCTTACTGGTCTGAACAAGTCTGACAGGTCTAAAGACCCTAAAGCAACAGTACCCTGAAAAGGAGTCAGATTCACTCACTTTCCGAGGGTGCTACTTAATGACATCCAGTTTTATTGTTCATTTTATGGCCAGGATTTTGATACAAAAGCTGTCCTTCCAAATGGTGTAGCGGAGTTAAAAAAAAAATCTCATTCTTTGAGCAAGTACTTTGTATTAGCTTGCGACAGCAGTTTCTCCTATTAGAATGGCCAAATCATCAAGCATTTAGTAAATGCTATGCACGTTCCAAACACTGTGCTATGTGCTGTGGATAGAAGCTCATGATTGGAAAGAAAAAATAGTGTGGGAAGGTCTACAAATTAATGGAGCTGTCCGTTAGGGAGACTTAGACAGGAAAACTTATGCGAATCATTGTATGGAAGCTGAGAGGCAAAGACTTTCTCAAACTTTACCAATTTTAATGCTCTTTGTCTATGAAAGGATGCTAGCATCCCTTCATAGGGATGAAATGTGTTTATAGGATTGACTCTTGAACTACATAATGCCTTTGCCACAGTTGGCGTGAAGGTGACAGATTCTCACAGGATGGTATCTCAGCTTGGCATAAATACTTTTTAAAAGAGGACAATAAGTGATACTAAACAGAAGAAAGAGAAAGAGAACATTGTTCCATAATAATAGTGTCCAATTTCTAATCAAGTTGGGTGAAGCAAGGAGCTAAGACTCACTTCCATGCTGTGAAAACTTGCTTTTCTTAGGTCTTATCAGAGAGGCGTTTTCCCAGATAGATTGCTATAGCAAAGAAGATACAGGAATGTTGGCATAGATCATAGGATCTTGGCTCTAGAGGAGGAAGAGATCTCTGAGGTCATCTGTGCTCATCATGGCCACATTTCATAGATGAGGAAACTGAGGTTTAAAGAAGTCAATTGGCTTTCCCAAGATCGCACAGGTTGTAAAATCAGCAGATCGGATTTGAACCCAGTTTTTCTGACTCCACATCTACTGCTATTCCTGCTGGAGTTAGATGTAAACGTAGATGTAGATATAGATGTAGTAGAGAGACAGAGACTGGTAATATATGAAACAGCCTCAATAGAAATTTGAAATGGGAAAGTTTGAGAGGCTGAACACCTAATGGCCATAAGTTCTTTTCCTTGGTCTCATCTAGTTCAAACTGGCTCATATCACCAGTAACATCAATCCTAAATTTGCCTCTTCACTGCTTTCACCCATAACTCCTGGTTCAGCCCTATGGGACAAAACAGAACAAGTCTAACCATTCTTGCAAGTGGCAAACTTTGAAAAATGTACTTGAAGATAGCCATCATGTATGCTGTGAGACTTCTCCAGGTTAAACCCACCTTTGGTCTATCCTCATGGACTTAATTCAACCATTCTGGATGCTTTTTCTTTCTTGGAGACAATCGAGGTTAAGTGGCTTGCCTAGAGTCACACAGCAAGTGTCTGAGGCCAGATTTGAACTGAGGGCCTCTTGATCCCAGGGCTGATACTTGCTTCACTGCACCACCTAGCTGCCCGAGGTCCCTGCCCCATTTTATTTATTTCTCTCAAGAGAATCTGTGAGCCATTCTCCCTTTTAGCAGCAACTTCTTCATTTGTCATTTAGTCATTTTTCAGTTGTGCCCAACTCTCCATGACCCCATTGAAGGTTTTTTTGGCAGAGATACTGGAGTGGTTTGCCATTTCCTTCTCCAGCTCATTCTACAGATGAGGAAACTGAGGCAAACAGGGTTAAGTGACTTGCTCAGGGCCACACAGCTACTAAGTGTCTGAGGCTGGATTTGAATTCAACTCATCAAAGTCCTTAAACTATAGACGTGGTGTAGGTTGACCATGTCAGAATATAGAGAGACTATCACCTCTTTAACTTGACTTCCTGACAGTTGGCAACAGCAAACATAAGCCAAGAAGAGCTTTCATTCGCCGATGTGATCAATTGGCACCTTTTGCCAACTGAAAGATTAATGGAAAAGAGTTTGGTGCTTGGTGCTTTCACCTGGATCAGATCTAATTCCTTTAGTTGTACTCCTCTATGAAAAACTAACCGAAACTAACCCCAAACCCCTCAAACCCAGAATTTGTGTTTGCTTCCAAAGAATACCCTTCAAGTAAAGACAACCCAATGACAGATCTCAGGAGTCTTTGAGTAAATTAGGAGATAAATGAACACATCTGGAAGGCAGCTAGATGGCACAGTGGATCAAGAGCTGGGCCTGGAGTCAGGAAGACTCCTCTTCCTGAGTTCAAATGCAGCCTCAGACACTTACTAACTGTGCAACCCTGGGCAAGCCACTTAACCCCGTTTGTTTCAGTTTCCTCCTCCGTAAAATGAGCTGGAGAAGGAAATGGCAAACCACTCCAGTATCTCTGCCAAGACCCCAAATCAGGTCACAAAGTGTTGTATATGACTGAAGAAAACACATTTTTGTTCTGTCATTTTATATTTAATGTGTGTTTTTAAATGATGAGAACTTAAAGTGAGCTATAGCCTAAATCACTTCTTTACCTAGACAGTTTACTGAGAAGAGAATGGGCCTCAAATGACCTTAATCTTTGGCCCCTGAAGACGGATGAAGGATGGGGCTAGACTGGAACTGCTTTCCGATATCCTGACCCAGCTGCATTTCTCTAAATCACCAAATAATCACCAGGGGGACCTCTGCAGCTTCCTTTCTTTGAGGGAGGCAGCATGACTGGACAGCTTCTCCAGACAGAAAGGATAAAATGGCCCGTGTTTGTTTATCCCTTCCACATATTAGGGATCCAAAGTCTTTGTCAGAAATTAAATTGTAGAGAGTGATGTCTTCTGCATGATTTCATAGCTTTCTGGCAGGACGCTTCTAACTAAATGACTTTGCAAAACCTCTTCCAGCTGGAGATGATCTATGCTTTTGTCTCTGTAGAGTATTTACCCTCTCTTTTTCCTTCTGTTGGTCCAAAACTAGGTCTTTTGAAAATTAGCAGAGAAGTTGTATTGCATTGTACAGAAAAACGGTTTCCTTATCTCTTCCCCACCCCTCTCTCTGTCTGTCTCCTTGCCCATCTCCCTTCCCTCCCCTTTTCTTTCTCCCCCTTCTTCACCTCTCTCTGTCTCTGCCTTTAAAAACAGAGAATCGATATGCCCAGGACTTATCACAGTGTTTGGAATATTGATGCAGAAAAGGAGAGGGCTGACCTCTTAGTAAGGAATACCTAGGTTCAATTTCCTTCTCTGACACATACTGATCATACAACTGAGGATAAGTCACTTAACCTAAATAAGTCCTTGTTAACTTGATTTGGCTTGATTTGACTGTCTCTCTTTGGGTGGAAGATTAAAAAGTGGCCAATTTGTGTTGAATATAAAAACCAAATGCCTAACAATGAAAGCTGTTTCCACATACAATGGGCTACCTCAAGAAACAGTAAGTTTCTTATCCATAAAAGGATTCAGTTGAAGGCTGGACAACCACTAGTCAGGGACTTTGCCTAGGAGATTCCAGTTCTGGTATGGGTTGCAATGGAGAGACTGGGTAAGCTTTGAGGGCCCTTCCAAATTTTGTGGTTCCACATGATTCTGTGGTTCAGTAAGGGGGGAAAAGTAAAATTAATAATTCAAGAGCTATTTAACGACGAAATGGGGGTAATGGGATCACCTCCTCTGGAGGTCTTCACTTGGTAAGATTGCTGCACAGGAGGTACCTACTCTGGCACAGAGATCACTTCCTGTCCTGAGAGTCTATAACAATGGATAGTGAGCAGATGGAAATAAGAAGAAATGTGGCTAGCTTACTAGACTGGAGACAGCAAGCAGACATAGCTAACAGCTGGGCAGCTAAGGGGGAGAGCATCTAAAGAGGAGACCCAAGAATCATTAAAAAAAGCCAGCTCTCTGGGGTTATTCTGTGTAGGGGTAAAAGGCCCTGTACATATTACTAGCCCCTGTGAGTATGGTAGTATGCACTGTTCAATAAAATCAATAAAAAAAATAAAAATAAAATAAAAATAGAGAATTGGTTTTAAAGGTAGTAAGAGGCACTATATAGGGAATGTAAGAACTCCTTCCTAGCTCCTTTCATTTGGCAATATGTTCCTTCCTCTTCCCTATTTCCCCCTAACTTAACAGCTTTCCAACTGTACTTCATTAGACTGATTTCAGCTGCATTTTTTCCAGTTATGCAAACTTGGCGATGTACAGCTGTTTTATATTTCATCTATTCTTCTATGTACTTCAGCTGCAATGCACTTGTAAGAAGGGAAAACAACTACCAAAAGACCTAAAGTTTTCCTCCCTGTTTTTTTTAGGTTAAAACAGGGCAATAATTAAGCCCGCTATCTGCAATACCTACAATACCAGAGTCTATTTCTTCTATGTACACACCTTGAAACAAGCCATTTGAAGGATAGTAAAATGAATCTAAGATTCATTCTGATCAATTAGAAATAGGAACTAAAATATTCCACTTGGTCTTTCACCAATTCAATTTCATCTGATTAGATTGAATAGTGGTTCAGAGAAAAGATGGTATCATGGATAAAAGGCTAGTCTTAGAGTCAGGAATTGATTTGAATTAAAGTCAACGCACATTAATTAAGCAATGTCAATCAGTCAATAAGCATTTATTAAGCACATACTATAAGCTAGGCACTGGCATATATGCTAAGCATATGCTATGCATATGCTAAACACTGGTTGTACAAAAAGAAGCAAAAGACAGTTCTTGTCCTCAAAGAGCTCACAATCTAAAGATGATAACCAAACAAATACGTACAAACAAGCTATGACAAATGGAAAAAATTAACAGAGAGAAGGTATAAGGGGTTGGTGCCGACCCCGGGGCTGTTAGGACCCTAGCACTTGGCCTGTTTCCTGGGTAAACCAGACAGGCTTAATAGGAGTGGAACAGCAGGCACCCGGAGGGAGGGCCTCCGCCCTTGGGAAGCCCCTGTAGTCATCCTACACATGTAGGCAGAGCCTGTCCACGAGGGACACACAAGCCCAGAAGGAGGGACCCAGCTGGCCATTACCTAATGCTCTTGAACCAGTGCCTAACACAGTGCTTTGTTACTTTACTTACTGGAACATCTTGGATACTTTACGGGGACATCCTGCCTCATGTCTCACGTAGCTCATACAGCTCTGATACCATTGTGCAACATGCCCGAGCATTCCCATGCCCACGTAGATACTGTAGTGCAACATCCCCCCTCATTCCCGCCTTGCAATAGTCCTGATCTTTCCCATACCCCTGTAGATGCCATAGTGTACCATACATTGCAACAATCCAGATCCTTCCCATGCCCATACTGACACCCATACCGGAACAAAGTGCAACAATATACCCGTACTGCAACATTTCTATCCTGTCCCTCTGCAACATTTCTGTTCCTTTCCATGCGCTGTCATCCTCATACCCATTGGCCACTTGTTTATGCTCATGTAGTGCAAACCCTATAAAAATGGATGATTTCCCCCAATAAATCGGAGTTCCTTCTATCCTGACTCCCGCCTCATCATTGCATGCTAAGATAGGTCCTTGGTGGACAAGGACCCCCAGAGGAGAGGAAACCCCAAAAGAGGGATGGTAAAGGTTTCCTCTAGAAGGTGGGATTTTAGTTGGGACTCATTTGAAACCAGAGGAGCCAGAAACTATGCTGGTCCTACAAAGACAAAAGTGAAAACAGTCCTTGCCTTAAGAAAATGTATATTCTACTGAAAGACCTGGACTCATGAACTGCCTCTGATACATGAGGTGTGTGGAAAAGGGCTTAACCTTTTTAAGGCGTTTCTCTACATGTTTCTCTACATGTCTGCATGTTTTAGATGAGTTATAATATTCACCCATGGAGGGAGATTCTGTATCAAGAAATACACTATGCAATAGAATCACAGGTACGATTGGATAAGCCTGCACCAGAAACTAGGGACTTGGGAGATCATTAAAACATAAGATGAGGATAATAGGCCAAGGCCTGCTTTTGAAAGGCACATGGATGGGAAAGAGATCTGGTAGCTATTGCATGATCAAATACAAAATGTATTGCTTGGCTTTCAAAGCCCTTTATAACCTGTGCCTCTCCTACCTCTCCAGTGTTCTCACACCTTACTCCCTAATACATACCATTCCATCCAGTGACACTGGCCTCCTTACTGTTCCTTAAGTAAGACAATCCTTCTCTTGACTCTAGATGTTTTTTTTCACCATCCCCCATGCCTGCAACACTCTCCTTCCTCCATTCTGACTACTGACCTCTCTGGCTTCCTTTAAGTCCCAAATAAAATCTACCTTCTACACGAAGCCTTCCCCAGCTCTTCTTAATTCCAGTGCCTTCCCTCTCTTAATTATCTCCTATTTATCCTGGCTGTATCTTGCTTTGTATGTATTTGTTTGCATGTTATCTCCCCTATTAGATTGTAAGCTCCTTGAGGGCAGGAACTATCATTTGCCTCTTTTTGTATCCATAGCACTTAGCACAGTGCCTGGCATATAGTAGGCATTTAATAAATGTTGATTGATTGAATAAAGAGAAAAAACTTTAGCATTGTCTACATCTCCAGAGTCTTGAGGGGGCAGGTTGAAATATTTGATATTTGTGTGTTGGGGCCTTTGGCAATTTCTTGGCTCTTAGCCTCCTTGTTTCTGGGTGGATTATTTATTTTTATACCATTTCTTCCTTATCATTTCCCCAGTAATTTCTTTTGTGACCAAGACATTTTGAGAGTATTATAGATGGATTTAATGATCACTCATTATGCTAAGAAGTAGGATCAAAGGATCTTAGAACTGGCAACAGGGGCAGGTCCTTGAATGCTACCTAGTCCAGCTTCCTTAAATTATAGAAAAGGAGACCAAGTCCCAGAGAGGTGATTTGCCCAAGTACTTGGAAGAGTCAGGATGTGAACCCAGTAATAGTTTACATTTACAAAGTACCTTGCAGTTCACAAAAGGATTTCTTCCCTAGAGCCTTGGGAAATAAGTTCTACAAATATGAAATGAAAGCTCAGAGAAAGATCTACTCTGGGTCACACAGCTCATAAGTATAAGGATTAGAAGTAAAACCCAGATCTTATATATAATTATATCTTATATAGAATTGTATAATTCTCTTTCTGCTTTCTTATAGTGCAACAGATAGAAAATATAATAATAGCATTTATATGGTGCTTTAAGGTTTTTAAGGCATTTTACATGTGTTGTTTCATTTGACCCGCATAACAACCATTGATACTTTTATTATCCCCATTTTACAGCTGAGGAAACTGAGTCTTAGAGATGTTAAATGACTTGCCCACAGTCACACAGCTAGTTGGTGTCTGGGAGAAAATTTGAACTCAGGTCCATTCTGACTTTCAATCCAATACTCTCTCTGCTAGACCACCTAGCCACCTATGTACAAGTAGATTCAGGCATTACTTGACTGAATACAGTCAGAGATGGTAGATTCCTAACTTCTTAAGAGATGCTCTTGCATGTTTCAGCTGAATCTTTAACCTTCGGAAGCTGATCGTGATCATGTGCTCCTTCAGGGGAGGGATCTGACTGCACCTTATTAATCATTGTATTTCCCTCAGTGCCTGGCGTAGGACATTGACTATAGTAGGTACTTCATAAATGCTTGTTAAACAGCTGCATAAATGCTAATCTCATGGGTTGGCCCCCTCCAATTTGATAAGACTTTGGAGTTGTAGATATGCATGTGTGGTCCGTGTGTCACAGCCACACTATTTACATTAATTGATTATGGAACTTTTATATAATTTTATTTATATATCTATTAATTATGGACTTTGTATATTTATTTTATACAATTTAATTTTATATATTTTATATGCTTTTATGAAATACGGAGTACCTGAGATTGAGTCCTTTGGAATCACAGGTAGATTTGGGTCAGGTTCCCAAAGAGCTAAAATGGCAGTATTTGTGGCATTTAGGGTAAAAGGCAAATAAGAAAAGTCTGGGATACAGGGCCATTGATGTCAATAGCCAAGTTGGAAATCCCAATAGAAACCAAACACACAGGGAAGGAAAGGGTGAGCTTGCCTGTTTGTTTCCTTCTAGAGACACTACCAAATAACAGAAAATGAAGGCTTAGAAAGACCAGACAGCAGGTTTGTCTGAAGGCAAGAGCAGGAGCCAATAAATTGAGCTAAGTACAGACTTAGGTTTTTTTTTGGCATTTAGCCACTGCTCAAATACCCTAATGATTAAAGCATGTGCTTCTCGTAGTTTGTTGTCCGCATCATTTCTTTCTCTCAGAGATTTCATGATTTCCAGCTTCTTCTTATAAGAGGCTGTGACCTCTGGAGAAGGTCCATCTGTTGAAGATTCACTACAGGACTCAACTCCTGCTTTATAAAGTCCTAAATTATCCAAGAGCCAGGTCACCTGAAGTGTTGACTCACACTTCTCCTCCCCCCACCCAGTGGCTGTCATGTTAGTTTAACCTGACTAGCAGTAAAGTATTTCCCAATGGAAGACTTCTTGGCTCCATGAGACTTTTCTCCCCCCTAGGAGGGGGGAAAAAGTTTCAAAGTCATCTCATCTGGGCTCTCGTCCTGAAGAAGCATCTGGCCCTCTCCATTTCATCTAGCCCAAGTCAGGGGCTGAAGAAATATTACAAGAACTGGCTGTTTATTTAAGTTTGCCACCTCAAAGAAAGCTTTTTGCTACTATAGCAATCAGCTGTTAAGAGAGGCTTTCTGAATGGTTGGGACAGTTACTTTCGATCCTAAACCATGTGCTTGCTGTTGTCAACTTTGTTTTTGGGCTATGAAATAGAAGGACTGTTGTCTACTGAAATATTGTATCTAGGCTAATTGTGACCGGACCTTCTACCAGAGGTGTGCTGGAGCTAGCTCCAGCCAATTATTAAATTTTCAGCGTGAGCATTTGCACCCTGGAAGTCAGCAAATGGTATAAATAAGGCCTTGTCTAGAGCTTAGATTTAAGAAAGCCTTAATGATGCAGATTAAATTTAAGTGTCTTGGGTGCATATGCCACTCCCCCAGGCTGTTCAGCATGTATCAGTACTCCCCTGCCTTCTATAGCCACCACTTCCTAAAGTCCCTAACAATGAAATGTATGTTTTTAGCCCTGTTTGATCATTTTACATTCATCCTGGGTCTTTCCCATAAACTCCATCTTTAACCCCTTTGACAGTTTCAATATTGCTTATAGATGCCATCCCCTAGACAATGTGTGATTTCTGTAGTTCTCCTGGTCATTCAGTCCCTTCCCTCCACTCATGCTACAAGCCTAAATTTCAAATAAAAATTTGGCAAGGCAAGGATCCTATTCTGAGGTCCAACTTCCCTTGATCAGAAATCCTGGGATGAGTTTCTTCTTTTGTTAAATAACTTTGCCTAGGACTGCTCTAGGTGGTGCAGTGGGATGGAGCACTGGCCTGGAGTCAGGAAGATCTGAGTTCAAATACGACCTCAGATACTAGTTGTGTGATCTTGTGTGATCCACTCGATCTCTGTTTGCCTCAGTTTCCTCAACTGTAACATGGGGATAATAACATCACCTACCTCATAGGGCTATTGTGAGGATCAAATGGTAATATTTGAAAACCACTTAACATAGTTTCTGGCACATGGTAGGCATTATATAAATGCTTATTCCTTCCTCCCTTCCTCCCTTCCTTCCTTCCATCATGTTATCACACCCATTGAGCTGTACCCATTCCAAAAGGAAACATCTAAGTGCTGGGAGCACAGACATGTGGTCAATCTATTCATTTAAGCCTCTCCGCAGTCAGAGTTTAACTTACATTTCTAGGCATGTTTCTTAATATCTTTCATGTGGTCTACATTTTAGCTAAACTTGATTGTTCCTGAATTCAAGATGGCATCGCCCCCTTCTGTACATTCACACAAGTTGTGCCCCACCCCACTCATGGAATGCATCTCCTCATCTTTCCACTTTAGAACCTTCCAGGCTTTTCCTCTCAGGCACCCCTTTCTCTAGGAAGCCTTTTGTCACAAAAGGAAAACAGGTTCTGCTCTTTTATATTTTTTGGAGGCAATCAGGGTTAAGTGACTTGCCCAGGGTCATACAGCTAGTAAGCGTCTGAGGCTAGATTTGAACTCAGGTCCTCCTGACTCAAGGGCCAGTGCATTATCCACTGTGCCAACTCCTCTCCCGATATGTCTTCCTCTTAAGGAATTTAAGGAGTTCCATATCTTGGGGGTTATGACACTTACATATGATGCAAAATGGGGTAAAAAGTGGAAAGAGATCAAAATGCGTGGGAATATTGGAGGAGAGAGAACATGCACACAGCAGGGAGGATCAGGGAAGACTGCTAGATTGCAGAGGGTTTGAAATGAAGGGATTGATGCCAATGTTTGTCTCAGTTGCTTCTGTCATTTCCCACAGTGCAACGGTATTACATTATATTTACTGTACATACAATATTACACTCAGATGCCACAATTTGTTCAACCCTTCCCCAATTGATGGGCACTCACCTTCTAGGAGAAACCTTCCCTGATTGATCTCCCTTCAGGGTAGTTCGTCATTTCAAATTTATTGCAAATAAGTCTTGTTTCTACATAGCTGTTTCCATGTTGCCTCCTCCATTAGACTGTGAGCTCCTTGAAAGTGGAGACTGTCTTTTGTCTTTTGCACAATGGCCACCATATGGTAGGTGCTTAATAAATGCTTATTGACTGACTAACATTTTGTTTCCAGTTTTCTTGAGTTTTTTCCATACTCTTCTGTATGAGTGGCTGCTAGAAGAACTAAAGCTGTCTCATTTGAACTCCTTTCTAGGTTGAAAATGAACAGAAGCCATTTTCTGAGGCTGGCTAAGATATTCGCATGCCACGACCATGTGCACCACACATCTACTTGTACTTCTGAAGCATTTGTCACTTTTGCATTTGGGAGAATCAAGAAACTATGGAAGCCTTATATGGACTGATGGAGACTTAAGAGAACAGAACTAAGAGAATAAAGGAAAAACAACACTAAAAGGGAACTGAACTAAAGTGTATTGCATTGAATAACCTTGGTTCTGGAGAAAAGAGAAAGAAACAGACACCTTTCCACTTGATAGAGAGGTGGGGGCCTGTGGCTGTAGAATGTTGCATACACTACCAGAATTATTTGCTTTTTTGGTCAGTTTTGCTTAACCGATTTTCTTTGTTACAAAGGAGGGCTCAGTGCAAGGAAGGAGTATAAAAGATATGGCTGTGATATAAAAAGGCAACACTTTTTTTTAAATGGGGAGAAAAAGAGATTAAATCAGGTTTCAGTAGCATATAAACAATTATTAATGATCCTTGGCTGTGGGAGGTGCATAATTAAAATCCAATAAATTTCAATAATTATTTATTAAGTTCCTACTGTGTGTAATGCTCAACAAATCGAAGGACTGCATTTTCCCTACTCCTTCTCTTTCCATAATTGTTGGTGTATGCATTGTCATTTCACTGCTCCTGGATATGCTAATAAGCCTTGATAAAGACAAAAGTAAGGAAGACAGGAGGAAGAAAAATCGTGGACCTAGGTAATCAACAAATTAGCCTCTGATTAATTGAAATTCAAGAGTACTTCAGTAATTGCAAAATTGAAGGGCCGGAAGGGTAAGATATTGAGACAGATGAAGAAGGGCAGGCAGTTCATTGGGAATGAAAGGAGCAGAGCTTGTTGAAAACTATTGTTGGACCACTTGCTTACTTTATTCAGAACAAGGAACTGATTTCATGTGTCTATTGCCTTATTTCAATTGGACCTAGCTGATTTCATTGATTTCTTTTTCTCCCCTTTAAATTCCAGGCTTATGGGTGTATGGTCACGTACATGCTTAACATATGAGTTACTTTTTATTTAAAATTTATTGAGAAACCACAAAGTGCTTTATGAAATACAATTCTTGCCTTTGCCTTAAAAATATCTCCTCCCTCCTAACTCCAGGACCAGTGCTCTCTTAGCTATATCACAGCATCAGTCCTGGAGTCAAGAGCATTTGGGTTGGAATGCTGCCTCAACTCCCTTCAAAGTCTCTTCAGTTTTCTGTAACTCAAATTTTTCATCAGTAAAATGAAGGATTGGACTGAACTTCTAAGGTCCCTTTGGGCTCTTGATCTATGATCTTATGATCCTTCACTATAGAACTAAGCCTGGGGAAAATCTCTCTGCTAAATGGCACAGGTCATACATGTCATTTGAAAAGATATAAGGATTTGGGTTTGGACAGAATCTTATTTATGCTTGGGCCATCCAAAAAGACTATTAATGCAGACAGCCTCCAATTAGAAGCCTGTTCAGTGAAGATGTCTACAAGGACCCGCAGGAATTTAATGAAGTGATTAAATAACTAAATACAACTGAAGCACATTTAAGCATGTCTTTAAACACACAAAATAATGGCAAATAATATTTGTATTGGCATGGTGCCTTTTACTTTAAAGTGCTTTAGAGACTTGTATAATTATCCTGAAACAATGGTTCCCTCCTCCCCCCCCCCCTCTCCCTCTCTCTCTCTCTCTCTGTCTCTCTCTCCCTTTCTTTCTCTGTCTCTCTCTCTCTCTCTCTCTCTCTCTCTCTCTCTCTCTCTCTGTCTCTCTTTGTCTTCTAAGGACACATCTTTAGTCTTATCTAAATTTTATGAACTTGTCTTCATTTTTTTACACCTAAGTATTCCCTCCCTCATATCCTCTAGCTAATATTCCTTTGCATTTTAAATATCTGCAAATCACTGATTTATCTGTTTTTAAAATGCCATCTTTTCTTTACAAATAAATGTCAATACATTTCTTTTCCCTGCAGGAATAATCCTTCCTCAGCCCTTATTCCTAGCATTCCCACCCCCCAACCTACCCAACACCAGGCTCTGCCCTGAAGACCCGCAAAAGACGTGAAGCAGAAATTACATTAAGACCTAGTTTTGGTCTTGCCCTGTGATTTCATCAGTTCAGGGAACTCCCTCCACTATGTAGATGAACAATTTGTCTTTAAGTTAGTCTTAAGAGATTTAAATGCCTGAGGCACTGAGAGCTTTAATTCTTTGCCCATGATCACTTAGCCAATATGTATAATAGGCAGAATTGGAGCCCAGGTCCTCCCGAATGGAACACCAATATGCTACCTACTGTATCACTGCTGCGTTTCAAGACCTACTTATAGGGTACAATTTATTTAAAAATTCCTAGAGGGGTATATCAAACGCTAAGTAGTCACTGAATGAAATTAAGGAAGGGTTTCAAACAGAAATTAAATAGAAAGATTCCAAATGGCCAGAACTTTTGGATTTTTTAAAGTGAATGTCCATTTCTTTCTTTTTTATGGATTAAAGGTAGCTTCTGGGAAACATTATTATTTTAGTCATAGGGTCAAAGTTGTCTCACACTTATGTGTCATCCATTTGGACTTGACAGTTATATTCTAGGGCCCATAGGTGAGGAACCTGTGGCCTCGAGGCCATGTATGGCCCTCTAGGTCCTCAAGTGCAGCCCTTTGACTGAATCCAAACTTCATAGAACAAATCGTTTTATCATTAAGGGGATCTGACTCTAATCCTAACCCTTTTACAGCTTATACTTTCCTTAGGTGGACAGATAGATTTATATATTGGGTTAGAGACAAGGATCAGACCTATGATTTCATTGGTACAGGAAACTCCTTCTATCAATGCAGAATGGTACCTTCTCCACCAGAGGTTAAGTGACTTGCTTAAGGTCACATAGCCAGAATGTGTCAGAGGTGGCCACTGAACCCTGGCTATGAACTAACTCTCTAGCCACTGTGGCAAAGGAAACAGTCAATGATAATAGATTTTATTATCCCCTCTGCTTAGTCATAATAATAAGAACTTTAGAATAAGATTTATTGTGGATGAGGTTCAATGCCAATATTCTACTCATCCATGAAGGATTAGAAGTTTATCAGCACACATATACACTCTCAGAAACTTATTGAGATAAGACCATTTTCAGATGCTCTTTTTAGCTGGTACTGGGTTAGATGCTAGGCACATGTACAGGGATTTAGTGATCCAGCATTTCAGACTATGTAACCATGTTACTCCAGAAACGTTCTCTGTATCCACCAAAAAAGATACCAGCTCAAAGATTCTGGCAGATTGATGACACACGTATGCACAAGGCTGAACATAAATACCATTGAATTTGCATTCTAATCCTCTAGCTTCATCCATACACTCTGAAGAGCTAAAATTCTAGGACACAAATCCCTGTGACTGGCATCCATCACAAACAAAGAGAATTCCTTTTTAGCAGGGTTTCATCTTTCTAACAAAGCTTCTTGTTTTCTGATCCTGCCATGATCTTTAGTTGACAAAGCTTTTGTTCCTCCTGACTCCAGGTCCATAAGGACAGTAAAGGAAGAATGATGCCAAAGGGAATGTTCTTACTATCAATTCAATCAGCCAGACCCTCCCGCCATATGGGAAAGTTGGAGCACCAATGTTTCAATGATGCTTTAGTATTTTAAAGATGATAAAAAGAGAAAAAGAGGAAGATGGCCTTGATCTGGAAGATTGGTTTGTCGTTCAGCCACGTCCAACTCTTTGTGACCACATTTGGAATTTCTTGGGAAAGATGCTGAAGTGGTTTCCCATTTCCAGCTCACTTTACAGATGAGGAAACTGAGGCAAACAGGGTTATAACAAGGGTTAAATGATCTACTCAGGGTCATATACCTAGTAAGTATCTGAGGTCAGATTTGAACTTAGGAAAAAGAGCCTTGACTTCAGGCCCAGTGCTCTAAACACTATGCAACCTAGCTGCCTTTGAGATTAGCTTACTGATTTTCAAACTAATAATGGTTGAGTGCTTCTCTGTCAGGAATTTAAAACTATGAGGCCACACAACCCCCCATATGACACAGGAATGGAGCAGTGCTCTTTAAAGGCTGTAACGAACAGCTTGTTTGTGTAATTAGAGAGTAATTCTTAATAGAGGGCAGGGCCCAGGGTCCCAGTGTCTCCATTGGCAGGGTTTCATTACACCCCTCACAAAGCTCTTGGCAGTTGCATCATATTGCTGGCAACTGAATGGATATCCTGAGCAGAGCATCAGTTTGGTGGTTTATGCTTTACCCCTCTGACCACTGCCCTTGGGTATTCTTAAGGGGACGTATCCCCCCCCCAGATACCACTGTATTCTCCCTCAAATTATCTTCTATCCAGCTTATAAGCACTGACAGAAAATGCAGCTTCTTTTACTAATAAATAAATGTCTGTGCCTTTGTTTATGTAAATGGAATTTCATGTTGTATCCCTTCACTAGATTGTAGCTTCCTCGTAGGCAGGGACTATTTATTTTTTGTTATGCACAGAATTCAAAGGGCCCCAGGATCCTTTACAAATTGTATCATAATTCCAAAGTACTAATGATGAATAATGTTACTTACTTCCTGACAGGTGATAGACTAAATATGTAGAATGAAACTTATTTTTGGACACGTTTAATATGGGAATTTGTTTTGACTATGCATATTTGTCACAAGGACTTTCTTTTCTTTTTTTCTTTCCTTCCTTTTTTATTCCTCCCTCCCTTCCTTCCTTTTTTCCCATCTTTCTTCCCCCTTCCTCTCTCTCTCTTTCCTTCTTTTTCTTCCTTCCTTCCTTCCTTTCTTCTTTTCTTCCTTCCTTTTTCCCATCTTTCTTATCCCTTCTTCCTTGCTTCCTCTCTCTTTCCTTCTTTCCTTACTTCCTTCTTTTTTCTTTCTTCCTCTTTCTTCCTTTCTTTCTTCCTCCCTCCCTTCCTTCCTTCCTTTTGTTCTTTCTTTCTTTCTCTTTCTTTCTTTCTTCCTTGTTTTCTCAATAAAAGAAGAAAGGAAGAAGGAAAAAGAGAACGTAAATAGTTTTTATTTTTTAAAAAATTAACAAAAATCATATAATTCTGGTCCTTTCTACATTCTTGGATCCTGGCCCACTTCCAGGGGCTTCAAGAATAGTTCCAGAACCCAGAGACTGTATGAAACAGTTCCATTCTCACAGGTATATGAGAGGACACTGAGAGAGCTAGACTCCAACATTTAGATCTAGAGGAACCCTCAGTCCAATCTTTGCATTTTACAAGTGAAGAAACTGAGGCCCAAAGAGATGATGTGACTTGCCCAAGGTCACCAAGGTAGTAGTGGCAGACCAGGATTTAGAATCAGGTCTTCTACCTCAAGAACCAGTAGTCTTTCCATTGGTCTGTGCTGCATTAGTTATTTTGAAGCACTGGAATTTCCTGGAGAAAATGATCTTCAATCTACTTTAAGAAAAATCTTCAATCCACTCCTTTGCAAAGTCTTGTTGTACCTATATTTTAGGGCTTTTCCTGGTAATAACTAGATAGTGTATTTCTCAAGGACATTCTCATTTAGTTCCTAGAGAGAGAATTAGCTGAATTTCAATTAGTCTTGGGCTCTGAGGTAAAGAAATAATTGAAAGGTAGAGATAACCCATATAAAGTCATCGTGGTGTAGTGCTGGGCTTAGAGTATTGCCATGGCCAACCCCTCGATAAGAATTCTTCATTTAATCTAGCATCTTCTCCAACAAATTATCCTTACAATCACTCCCTCACTCTTCTTTATCTTTGATTCCTCCATATCTATGCATTCCTTCCCTGTTGCCTAAAAACATTCCCAAGTCACCCCCAACCTTAAAAATAAAGTCTCCAATCCCTATGATCTCCTCAAAATATTGGTCTATCATTTCTCCTCCCTTTCTCACCCAAACACTTTGAAAAATTGGCCTATATTTATTTGCATTTAGTCTCTTCTTAACCCTTTACAATTTGGCCCTTGATCCTCAAATGAAACTCTTTTCAAAATTACTTACTTTCCATATCTATTGAGTTTTTCTCCATCCTCATCACTCTTGACTTCTTGTAAGTATTTAGTAGTGTTGACCCCTCTTTCCCCTGGGCTTTTGTGATATTGCTCTCTGATTTGCCTTCTATAGGTATAGCCCTTTTTCCTCCATCTCCTTTGATGGTTCATTGACAACATTCACCCTCTAACTATGGTTGTACTCCAAGGCTTTGTCTTGGGCAGTCTTCTCTGTCTATACTCAGTGGAATTTTTAGCTCATATAAGTTTTATCATCATCTCTATGCTAATGACACTAAGCCAGGTCTCCCCAAAGTCTTGGTGCAGTTTTATACAACCAAAGTTTAAAACAGCACCAAGATTTTTGGGACACTATATATCTGGCCCTAGATTATCTCCTGAGGGTCAGCCCTTCATGACCAACTCCTACTGGTCTTTTAAAAGTGAATGCTCTAAAGGCATCTCAAATGAAATGCCTAAAATAGAACTCTCCTCCCAATCTCACTCCTTTTCCATACTTTTCTATTTCTGTAGAAGGCACCAACATCTTTCTAGTCATCCTCAACTCCTTGCTTTTGCTCACCCCTTATATCCAAGTTACTTGCTAAATATTGTCATATTTCCCTCTATAGCATCTCTTCCATTTGTCCCCTTTGCTCCTCTCATGGCTACCATCTAACTGCAGGCCCTTAACACTTCCAACATGGACCACTGCAATAGCACCCAAATTGGTCCCCCTGTCTCAATTTTTTCCCCTCCCCATCTTCCACACAGTTGACAAAGTGATTTTCTAAAGTGCAAGTAAATCTGATCATGTTATTACCCTATTAAATAAACTCCAGTTAGCTCTAGGATCAAATATAAACTCTGTTTGCCATGTTTTTACCACAGTCCTATCCTCTTTCTAGTCTCATGACACATTATTCCCCTTCATGCACACCATAGTCTGCATAAACTGGCCTTTCTGTTTCTCACACATGCATTCCATCTCCCATCTCTGGGCTTTTGTACTGGCTCTCCCCCGTGACTAGAATGCAGTCTTTCCTCACTGCCACCTCTTAGAATCCCTAGCTTCCTTCAAGGGCAAGCTCAAACATCACCTTTTACATGAAGCTTTTCCTATCCCCCCCCCAGATACCACTGTATTCTCCCTCAAATTATCTTCTATCCAGCTTATAAGCATTGACAGAAAATGCAGCTTCTTTTACTAATAAATAAATGTCTGTGCCTTTGTTTATGTCAATGGAATTTCATGTTGTGTCCCTTCACTAGATTGTAGCTTCCTCGTAGGCAGGGACTATTTATTTTTTGGCTTGGTTCCCCCAGTTTTTATAACAACACCTGGCACATGGCAGTTACTTAATAAAAGCTGTTGATTGAGTGGTGAAAGGAATGCCCAAGTTGACCAAATCACAAGATACCTAAGGGGAAAAAAAACCCCTATATATTTTTATTTAAGTTACTATCTTGAAACCCCTCAGCAAATCTTCAAAAGAGTATTACATTCCCTCTTCTCTGCCCAAGTCTCCTGAAGGTAATGAGCAATCTGAGATGACCTCAAAAAGTAGCCAAACACAAGAAAACAAGAAGCCTAGCTACCTTGAAAACGAGGGCAAGGTGTACTGTCTCCCTCTCTCTCCATTAAAGCTATCCTTGCTCATTCTTGGTGGGACTAGTCACACTGATGAAGCTATAGATCCATTTAAGGGTGACCTAATTGTCTGTTTCATAGCAGATCGAAAGAGTCAACAGCTGGTGGTCAATCTTCCCGTGTTATTTCTGATACCTTGGACAGCAGACATATGTACTATCCTCAGGCTCACATTTGCAGCCTTTCTACAGTGGAAAGAATCGACTCCCTTTTTGGTCACGGAGCCTTGAGACTTCTAGGTCACCTCCATTCCACAATGAGTGAAGCTTTTTGTGTCTACCCTAATGATTCTACAAATTGTCTTTTTCATAAACGACATTGACCTAAGGGTAACAAGGACTCCAAACTATCCTTATGGAAATCCATAGCAAAGCAAAAGAGATTGGTCTAACCTTCCACACTGGAAAAACAAAGCAGGTAAAAACTACATTGCTCAGATAACAATATGCAGTGGAATAGGCAGTTTGTCTATTAATCCATATACAAACGTGGAAAGGCTCTGAAGATGAACTGGAATTAAGGAAGAAGGAAGGAAGGAATAAGGGTAGGTCATCTTTGGGAAATTTCCACTATTCTTCAAGTGATACTATGGGAATACTGTGATCTCAGAAGAATGATGAATAACCTAAGGATGCAAGGTAGGCATATCTAGGTCACAGCACATTTCTCAAGACACAGTGTAAAAAGACATAAGGAAGGATATGTTTAACTGGAATAGGAGACTGACTGATCATATATCAAGAAAGAGCAACAAAGGAGGAACAGGCTATTATATTTATATCCTAGAGATGGTAATAGAACAGAAAGTCCTTGAGTATGTCAGGAAGGACTTCTGTGGAGGATTTATGGAACACCGACAAGAATCATGTGGGTTGCAAAAGTTTGGAGGGTTTGAAATGCATGAAGGCTCATATAGATCATAGCAATATAAATTTAGATCTGGAATGGATCTTCAAGGCCTGAGTCCAAACACTTCATTTAAGTGTTTTGAGGGTAAGTGATTTACAGAGTGACACAGCTAACATTTAAAGTAAGTTCTTAACTCTTATATTCCTGAATCCAGGCCCAGTGCTTTATTTACCACTAGTCCATCATTCTTAGTTTGTGGCCATACAAACAGCCACATTTGGCCTTTGGGCATTAGTTTACCAAACCTTAAATTTATACAATGATTTGACGGGCCCATGAGTTCATCTGTAAGGTAATGAGGTGGTATGGTGATGGATAGAGCACTAGACTTGGAGTCAGGGAAATTTTAGTTCTGATCCTGCCATTAAAAAAATGTAAAACCCATTTTTAGCTCATGGGCTATACAAAAAACATAGGTGACAGGTTGGATTTGGCTCTCGGGTTTTATTGTACTGACCCCTGGCTTATATATCTCAGAGGCAGAACCTTCCAGAAATGATCAGAAAATAGGTGGGAGAAATCACAATGTAAGAGAAGGTTGGAGGTATAAGAGGTTAAGATAGTAGCAGGATCATCTTTATGTAAATTGGATTGAATTGTAGAGACTCCCTACAAGACCAATTGGGAGACTCCTCATTCAGTGCAGGCACATATTTTATGCAGTCGCATATCAATTTACAATAACTGGCAGAAATAATCTTCGTAGAATTTGTTTTAAATAGATTCTTTTTCTCCCAGTCTTCTCTTCTCATTGAGTTCCCTGAAATAAGTATTTAGGGCTTTGGCCACATCTACCATAGATGGTATGCCACACAGAGGATAATGTCAGAAATCCCTTGGGACGTGATGCCAGTTGTGTTGATTAACAATAGTGCTTTCTAAACAGTTACCTACTTGGAATTTATCACGTTAGACCTGCATTGAAGATCAGGTTAATTCTAGTTCATAACCCATACCTACAACTTTAACGAGATCCAGCAACATAAAAAAAAAACTGACTTGTTTTCCATGTATATTTGTTTCTAATTGCTCATAAAGAATCTTTTAGCTCACAGACCCAAACACAATGGTGGCTTTTCTCCCTCTCCGTTTGTTCTCATTTTAATTCCAATTTTCTCCAAAAGTTGCTATATAGGAGCATAAGATCTTACATTGATCAAAATAACAGGTTTACACCATGCAAAGAATAGTGAGAGATACCCCGGGGGTGCAAGTTGGCCGTAGAATAGCACTAATGAGGATGTGCGTGCAAAGATTAGTGTAAAAGGCATCGTCATCATCAAGGAATTATGGGAACAGAAAAGGAGGTGGGTTGACTCTGCCACTTCTTGGCCATGTAGCAAGTTGGAAAGATATTAGACGGAAAGTGTGAGTGGTGAATTTGTAGTTCAAATATTAAATGAACCAGAAGAAGGTTTCTAGTGGACTGAGTCCTCTACCCAGAATTCATAGATATGTTGAAGAATCATGCTGGATATGGAGGAGATAGGACTTTCCTTCCTGCCCTCCTCCCCATCCCCACCCCATTATTCAAGGCAGCATCCACAATGATGAAGTGTCCTATTTAGCTAAATTCTATGTGTTGAATGGCCAATATTTTGACATTAACAACATTTCATACCCCCAAAGTCCAGGCCAGTTCAGTTTCATCCTTGGCTTTGTGTTTAGCTTATCAGGAGTATCCAAGTTTTTTGAGAAAGCCCTTACCGTCATCGCCCCAGAACCACAAAATCCCTACAGATATAAGAGCTCAGTTTCTGCTGACTCCAAAAGTCAAAATTATTAAGCAATCGCCTTTCACGGGGCAGCCACAACGAAGCCTTATTTTCCCCAAGGTGAATTTGGATGCAGGGGTGCCGCCATTGCCCTGTACTCACTGCATGGTCAGAGAATTTGCAAAGCACGCTGTATCTACAGACTCTTTAGCTAATTGTCATCCCAGCAGACCAGAAGGAAATTATCCTTCAAGCCTTGTTCTGACTACTTTACCCTGAAAGCAAGTACTCATTCTTAATATTACTCAAGCAACTATTTCAATGGAGAAAAAGCAGATTTTTAGAATCACATTATTAACTGTGAGAAACAGTATTTTTCAGGGAGAGGAGTAGGCAATCTGTCTTGTTATTATCATATAAAGAGCTTCGACTCAGAAATGTACAGTTTCTGAATAGAATTGTTAGGGGAAAATTTGGAGGGTTGTATCTTCTCTTAGTGTTTAAGTGACTTGAGTAGGTGTCAGAGGCAGGATTATGCTTTCCTGGGTCCCAAGCTGGTTTTCTGTCCGTTATGGCACAGCACAGAGCAGATGCCAGCCTGCATTAGTTAGTAGAAGGGATGTCCCACATCAACCGAAGCACAGATCTGGATTTTTTTAAAAAAATGTATCTAATTAGGAGAAAGTATGTGTCGTATTTTCATACGACACATACTTTCATCATTTAAGGAATAAAAATATTCATTCCAGTACTCATCATCATAAAAAGTATTTTAGGAGGACAAGTAAGCTGGGCAACTTTGAAAGAAGCAGAATTCGAGGAATGAAGAATACTATGGTACAAAAAGTATGGCCCAAAATACTGTATTTTCAACCAGCAAGATCATTTGGGGGTATTATTATACAACATTAGTTTGTTTTCAAAACTGTTTCCCCATCCCCAAACAATAGACGATACATGCATTTGAATGACATTTTAAGAACAGCAAGTATGATTCTCTTAAATACTGCAAGTTAAAAATGTTTCTGACAAAACTCCCTTAGTATACATGTCTCTAGTGGGGCTTCCACCACAATGGCAGGTGAGGAGTCCAGCAATAGGTTGTGTTTTGGACGATCCTTTTGAGGGGGAAAAACCCAGCAAGAACATTTCTTACAGTTCAGTTCATCTGCATAACTTTTGTACAATACCTCTCACCCTCTCCTTCTCTTTCCCCCTACTCAGTCTCCATAACATTTTTATTGAGAACATCTGTCTCTCTTTACCTCCCATTTCTCTCCAACCCCTCCAGCAATCTTTCTTCTTCCATCCTCCCCACTCTAGCAAAGGGTTATATGAAAGTTATGGAATTTCCTTTATTCAGGAAAGACACCAATTATCCAAATAGATTTTTGAATTACTGATATGTGCCATTTCCTTTATTTTTTTGTCTATAACTGAATCATTTGGAGGAGTGAATATATTATATGGGAGGAGGACAAATCTAGTCCTTTGAACATACAATCCTGAGAAACTAGTAAGACAAGTGTTTTCTACTGAACTAACAGTAGTAGTTGGGGAGGACCAGCAGAGCAGTTTGTTCTCCTGTGAAAAAGCAAAACAAAGGAAAGTTTAGACAATATGCCACAGAGGGATCTACTAAACGGCAAATGTCTGAATGTCCAAAGGATTGTTTGCTAACCACATAGAGCTAAGCTTCCTTTTCTTTTCCTAGTTTGATGGTACGAAAATGAAATGTCAAAGACAAAGACAACCAGGACAGAACTATTTATCGCTACATATGGCAACAATATAGACAGACAGATAAGACACATAGCTTTTTTTCCTTTTTAGAAATCGTATGTGATTCAAACCAAAGACAAATCTTTGGAAGGCCAATTTAACATATGCTGTATATACCTTATTAATTTTATTCATTACGCTGTTTGTTAATTATCAGTAAAGTGGTTGGTAATCCTTAATTTCAAGAACAGCAGCGATATAAATTATGATGTTTGGGTAGACTTTATTTCGTATGTGTGTTAACATTATGCTAGGGTTTTTAAAAATCTTTTTTTTTATTTTTTATTCTTTTTGTGAAGAATTGAAAACAGAAGGTAATTAGGATAAGTAACTTGAAGGTCATTTGCAACCAGTAGCTGGGAATCTTGCAGTATCATAGAATTCAGCCCTTTCTCCCCATTTAAAGTTTTTGCAAGTCATACAGTCAATTCTGACTGAGGTCCAGCATAAAATCCCTGCCCCACTTCCAAACTTAAAACGACTGAAATTTACAATCATGTGGCAGTAAGATTTTTTTTTAAAGTTACAGTTCATACACCTTGACAATCAAGATCGTCTGAGTTATAAAAAGTAAATTGCCCGTTAGCTGCATTATCTTCTCGATAGGTCAGGACGGTGCCAGCCAATTTGTCCAGTAAAGGCATGAAAAAGTTAAGGTTTTTCTTAAAACACATATGTATGCAATACAGATTCCTTGTGCTAGTGAGTATCTAGAATATACAGGTTCCCAAGAAGGATTTTAAAAATATTTTTACTCTATTCATGACATTCAACAAGAGTTCTTTGTTATGGTAAAGTAAAAAGTCAACAGTTGTGGGGCTTATTCTTTTTGTTTGTTTGTTTGCATGTATGTATATGTGTATGTTTCCCCTCAGTTTCTGGATTGAGGCACAAACTTCTGGACATGAGCTCTGTAAGGCATAGTAGAAACCACCAATTTGCAAATAACAAGTAATTCGCTGTGGGTGGGAACTGCTGTGTCACTCAAGAGGGGGAAAATGCTTTGTAAACTGGTACACTGTGATGTTGTGTTGAGTGAGTCATGAAATGGTGGCTTGTCTTGGTATGCAAAAGAAAAAAAGTTTGTTTTTTTTTTTTCTAAAACATTCCCAAGTCATCTCAACATTTGCCACAGGCCCCATTTACCTATAGCATCAAAAGAAATATTCCAGTGGCACACTCTTAGACTCTTGAAATCACAATAGAACTACCAAGCTTAAGTAAACTTTTTTTTTATACAAAACTGAAAAGAATCCCCTCCCTCCCCCCAAATCCTTTCAAAAATAAAACAAAGGAAAGGAAGATCCTTTCAATTCCATTAACTAGTGTGGATACAGTTCGGTTTATATTAATCACTGCAACCAGGGTGATCAATTTATTCCCTCGTTAAGAGAAGGGATATTGTCATGCACCCTACAATTAACAGTGAAGACACAGCCTCAGTTGTGCATAGCAAGTTCCATTCTAACTTAACAATGACCAATGCAACAAGTTTTGCTCATGTTTGTAGAGCTTTGGGATTGTGTATAACTGTCTACATCTAGGAGAGCTTTATTTATTAAATAATTGAGTATCTCAAGTCCCTACAACTAATACTTGTGATGAAGTTGGATTTTTCCCACTGAAAGTATCCATGAGCCTCCAGAGAGTTAGTGTGTGCGATAAAATTGCACCAGATTCATCACCACATTTTCAAGAAAGCAGTGGTGTATGGTCATTCAAAAATTTCCTTAATCGATCACAGGGTTTCTAAAAACCACCTTTCTAATAAAGGCCATTAGGGAGGCGACACTAAACTAAGCTGTGCATTGGCTAAATAAGACTCTGATTAGTAGAAAAGCTAATCTTTCAGTCTGGGATCAGTGGGCAAAAATCCTACCGAGTTGGTGTCCATTTCTGTGACAGCTCCAACAGAACTTAGGCATTTGGCTGTGAAATGGCCTTTGGGTTTTAAAATAGGTAATACCTCTGCACATGAATGTGCAAATGATCTTGGACAGCACAATGCTGGTACCGCTCTGTACTATAGAAAGGTTTTTTTTGTTTGTTTTCTAAATGGAAAAAAAATCCCTAGTCAGAAATAAACTGACAACTTTACATTCTCCTCTCTTAAAAAAGTAAATAAAATAACATTATTCAAAATGTGAATTAGCTATAAGACAGACAATACAATTATATAGATACATATCAATATAGCACATTCAATCTGCCAAAAAATTAATGATTACAAAGCCAGTATGGTTGCTGCCATATATATAGAGATGTATGTACAATGATTATAGCATTCATAATTGCACTATACCTACAACCAGTTTTTGTTTTAAATTTTAAATTACAGATGTTTTTTAGAGGGAGCAAAAAATAAGTAACCTTTGTTTCTTGGGGTTGGGAGAGTTAAGAATGAAAACATTCCATTAAGGTTTATTAACTTTGGTACTCAACTAACACATCATTAATTTTTTCCCCTCTCCTCTCTGATGCCCCAAACAGTGATTTCCAGGTATATTTATCCTAGATCCTAATGGTATCCCAGCAAATCAGACCAGCATCATGGCTGGCTTCTTTCTGGAAGCTTTACTAGACTTATGATTTATCATTTTAAATCACATTTCAAGTCAAGCTGCTTCATAGAGGCTCATCGATATATGTGATTTCTTTTTCCTTTTGTTTTAAAAAAATTGCACATTTAGAGTTCCAAAGTTCCTTCTTAACAGGTTCAATGATATAAATAAATCTATAGAACACCGAGAGGCCACTTTAGAGTTAAACCCATTCATCTTCCCTAAATCCTTGGAACTAGTCACCACTTAAATAAAGATTTCTGAATTGGATAAGCAGTCAGTGACTTCCAATCTTACAACTAAAAGGTGCCATTATAATACCAGAAACATCTGTTCTCAGCTGCCTGACTCTACCTCAAAGGGAGTAACTGAGCAGAGTAAGACTGTATTCAAGTAAGGAGAACATAAGCAGAGTTCATGGTGCACCTCACAGCATGCTGAAGCAGTGCTGCTCTGGGTGTCAAAAATGGAAAACTTCCATAAGGGCAAAGAAAATGGTAGACCATGAGAGCTGAATCTACAGTTATTTGATGTCTGGAGGTTGTCTTAGCTGGTTCTTTCTCAACCAGTTCATTTTAGCTTTTCAATCTTGGTCATATTTTATATTATATGATATTAGAATTTTGATTTGATTTTATTTTTTTATAAAAAAAGCCAGCTTTGGCAACGCAATTTTTATTTCCCAAAAGAAAGTATCTTAAAAGTGTGAAGTAAACACACTCAAAACAACAAAAAGGAAGAAAGTTTGAAATAGAAAAGGAAAAGAAAAAGAAAAACAACCACCTTAGCAAGGTTCCAGGCTACAATCACTGGGGAATGTAGTGTCGGTTGGCATTTTTGTTTGGCATCTGCAATTTTTTTAAAAAGTCAAAAAGAAAAATGGCACACAGCAAGTCAACAGGAGGGTGACTTTTTTTGTCTTTGCAATTACATTACTGTCTTCTGTGCATTTCTATGAATCACCAAGGTATGGCTGAAGGTAAAATCCCGAAGAAATGACACTTTCCCATTTGAGGATTATTCAGGCCCAAAGTGAGAAAAGACAGTATCAAAAACCATATGGATTTTATACCCAGGTCAATAGTTTAAAAACCACAGTAGTAATACTTCTGATCCTTCAGAAAAAAGTACATACTGTTAAATTAGTTTTTCATGAATGATGGCTTAAGTTGAATGACATTTTTCCTGTCTATATCACTCAAGAAAAAAGAAATACTTTACTGAGGAATACAACCAGGGGAAGAAGGCTATTGTAACCTCAGAAAAATTAAGAGAGAGAGAGAAACAGGCAAGGAAAGGAAGGGAATAAACTCTTTATACTCATTATCAAAAAAATAAAATAAAATAAAAAAAGAAAAAACCCAAACCCCTATCCTTTGTGAGTGCATTATTGAGAATTTAAAATACATTGAGTCACAAGATTTTGCCTAAAAAAAAGAGAGAGGAAATGTGCTGGAAATGTACTTCAGCGTCTTTTGTTTTTCCTTCTCATAGTTTAAATAAAATCATAATATTTACTACCAACTCTGTGGCCACTTGCACAGAGTCCAGGACAGCAATAAATTAGTATTATGCAAATCGTTTTTCACAGATAATACAGTCCCTCTTGTATTCATCAATTGGCCTCAAGGTTTAGAAAGGAAAGGGAAAGAGGCACGTCTAGATACGTCTATGAGGCACATCTAGACCAGGTTGTACTCCTTCAGATTTAACTGTAGGATGGTATCCTTGACGGCAGCAAAGACAAAACGGATGTTTTCGGTGTCTGTGGCGCATGTGAAGTGGGAGTAGATAATTTTGTCACTGTCTGGGTTCAGATCTACGAACATCTTCAAGATGAATTCTCGTGCTGCTTGTGCATCTCGCTGGGGTCCTGTGAGCCAAAGGAGAAAGGAAGAGGTGAATTTTACCTGAGTACTATTTCTTATTACTTCCTTACAAGACTTCTGAAAGATGTGGTACCATCTGAATAGAGCCATAACTAGAAAATTTTTCACCTGGAGTGAAAAATGTAGAGGAGTGAAGGTAGGGGGAGATGGAAGGCAGTGGCATGTTATATAGTTTGTCTGTAGGTATAGGTGAAGATGCCAGAGGCAGTATAATCTGGCTCTTACCCTCATGGGGTTTGGAATGGTGGAAGTGAGAGAGGAGCTCCATGGCAATAGGATTCCTGGAGATTGTAGCTCAGGGTTGTACCTTAGTTGTGAAGTGACATAAAAGACAGAAATGAGGTGGAAGGAAGGTGAACCATGGGGAGAAAGTGCACCCTCCCAGAAAAGACACATGCTCTCCTTGCTGGGGAAAGAAGCCATCTTCCTGCATGGGAGCACCCTGGACCAAAATTTCATTTGCCCCACATTTGTTATGGGTTTATATCTGATGTTCATGTCAACATCTTTGTCTGCAATTTATTCAATTATTCAAAAGCATTTATTAAGACCTGGAAACAATAATGAATCAGATGAATCTAGAGATTCACAAAAAGGCTTAAATGAACTGATACAGAGCAAAATAAGCAAGAACACAATATACGCAATGACTACAATTACATGAATGGAAAGAACAAGAATAGCAAAGCAAGTGAACCTAAATGTGATGATTAAGTTTGGCCTCGTGGAGGAATTTGAAGGTTACCTTCCTTCCTTCTTTGCAGATAATATCATATTCTTTGGATGTATTGGTTAGTTTTAAGGAATGTTTCTCTCCATTTCTGGTAAAACAGTGGGAGAGGAGGGAGAGTAATACACCGGGAAATTCAAGTTAAATAAAAAAATCAATAAAATGTCATTTAAAAAAAGTCCATGATACACACACACACATCCACTATTAGCTATAAAATGGAAAAAGTCATGTTCACTCTACTTAAGAAACTTTCAATCCAGACAAACGTTACTTTAAAAAAACAAAAAGGAATACAAGTACATTATAGACAAAGTATATAAAAACAGAGAGGAATGGGGAGAGGGAGAGAGGGGGAGAGAGAGAGAGAGAGAGAGACAGAGAGAGAGGGGGGGGGAGAGAGAGAGGGACAGTGGGGGGGGGGGAGAGAGAGAGAGAGAGAGAGAGAGATTTAAGTGATTTGCTCCAAATCACACATGGAGTTTCATAGATTCACTCTCTTTATTAATTTCCTTCCAGGAGACAGGCCTAGCTACATACTTCAGGTAAACTTAATCATGATTAATCACTCCTTTGAAGAGAATAATGACATGGGCTAGAGCTGTTGATCTGGGAGGGTCTTCATAGGTTGGGGGAAGTCTGTGAGGGAAGCCACAGCGGTGAGAATGAATAAGATATACTCTATAAGCTATTTGGTAAAGTGGCTTGGCAGAGAGGTGAAGAATAACAGCAACAAGGAGAGAAAAATTCAAATAGATACGGAAAAAAGTAAAATTACCAAGCATATATTAAATGCCTGCTGTGTGACAGGCACTGTGCTAATCACAAAGAAAGGCCAAGACAGTCCCTTCCCTGAAGGAGCTATGATCTACTGGGGGAGACAACATGCAAACAATTATGTATGAGCAAGATTTACATACAGGATAAATTGGAGATAATCACAGAAAAAAGGCACCACTGGCATTGAGGGACCGCAAGAAGTCAATAGATCATGAATACAAGGCTGAAGAGTTTCCAATTGACCTGAGATGTAATAGCAAAGCCTTATGGGGGGTTTCACTAAAATCTTTGCTAACAACACCATTTTGAACATACCACCAAATGGACACCATTTCTAAAATCAGTCTTGTTATACTAGCACATCTAACAATATTCTTCTATGGAACCACTTTGTAGATTACCAATGTCTACAAGAACATTGTATTAAAAAATTCACTATGTGGCAACCAGTACTTTAAAGCAAAATATACTCATAAAGATAGCATTTTAATTTATTTATCATGTTCAATACTAGGGCATGAAGACAGTGGAGGTTTTAAAGGTTACTCACTATTCAGTTTCTTCAAGCTTTTAGATAGGAATTTTTAACCTGGAATTCATGTCTGTCTCCATTTTGATAAGCATGTCAATATAATTCATTTCCTTTGTAATCCCATTTTAAATATCTGTTAAAATATTATTCTGTAAAAAGGTCCAAAGGCTTCACCAACAAGCAAAGGAGGTGTATCACACCAAAAAAGTTGAGAATCTGTTTCAGAAAGCATGTAATGCTTTCAAATCATTTGCATTGCCACAAATGAATCAATTTAATTCTGTATTTATTAAGCATCCATTATGCATAAGGAACTGTGATAGATAGGTATTGCAGGCTCTTGTCAGAACTCTCCCATTTACTCATCTCCAAATCCCACTCATTATACTCTACAAAAATACTACTCTGATACAACCATGTGATCCCAGACCCTACACCTGTAGACTGCATAACTCTGGCAGATTCTACAAGGTATCAAGAATGATCTTTGTAATAGACTTGGTCTGCCTTCCAAGGGCTAGCTTGGCTAAATATAGATAGAATAATTATCAACAGACTAGGTATGAGGTGGTGAATTCTTTGGCTACAGGAACCAGTGAAACAAACAAAAAAATTACAAAATGGCGATTTCTACATCTGTAGTGTGGTAGTGTAGTGGCAGGAAGGAAGGTAGAGGAGGCAAAGAATGGCAATGTTTAGCCCAGAAACTGCCTCTTCCAAGCAAACATCTGATCTTTTGTCAATCAGAGAACATGGAAACCAATGGTAGTGATGGTTTTGAATATACACTCACTTGAAAAACATAATAGAGTAGGATGGTGGAAGATTATGAGCAATATTGCTTCAGAAAACAGTGGGACAGGGGGAGGTGAATTAGTTTGAAGAAAGCTTGGTATGAGACCCAACCAGAAAAACCAGACATAAGCACTTATAGATGAAACTAGAAGGAAGGCACCAAACAGATAGAAAATGAAACAGATTTTCTGGGAGTACCACATTTAGAGAAAATACTTCAGAAACTCATGGTGTTATGTGATGCAATGAAAATGACTTAAAAGGTAAAGTCAGGAAAATCAGCCGACCACTTCCAATACACACAGAAGAAATTTCCGTTGAAGAAGACACATTTTTGAAAACACAAAAGTATTACTTTTAAAGATAAAAAATCGTGGATGGTATTATTACCAAAAAATGTAATTGAGAAGAAATCATCAGCTACCAAGTTATATTACCAAGTTTTCTTTTTTTAAAAAAGGAATTGTACACATATCAAGGGTATAGAAATATTAAAAATATGAAAAAGAAGCAGTTGGCCTTCTGAAGGATGGTTTTCTAACAACGGAAAACATTTCTAAAGTCATACGATTGATGAAGAGATATAGAAAATAAGGATCTCGTTATGTGTAATGTTTGTTGATTACAAAAAAAGAAGAAAAAAGAAAAAAAGTTTTGACTAGATAGCTTTAATGGTCTTCTCTCAATAAGGCATCCTCAATGTATATGTCAAAATTTCTATCAAATCCTTTGGTAGATGCAGCCCATTGTGATAACTGTATTCAATGATCCTCTGACTATCAAGGGAGGTGTAGGACACAGCTCACTAAGGAAGTTTAGTAGAGTCATGGAGGAGATTCTCCCCAGAATCCAAGAGGGAAATAAGAAGACTGGACTAAATTATTTTAAGGCCCTTTCTAGCTCTAAATCTTGGTGAAGACCTCCAGAAATTTATGTTTACAGCTGACATTGTGATGATTATATGAAGCACTAGAAACCTCTTCAGTCAGATCTATAAGCATTTAAAAGTGACCAGACTAACCATCTACACAGGAAAATCATAGAAAGCTTCTTGCCCAGAATAAGATGTGAATTTGGATGGGATTGCATTAGTCCATCAGAGAGAGTGTGTGTGTGTGCGTGCGTGTGTGTGTGTGCGTGTGTGTGTGTGTGTGTGTGTGTGAGAGAGAGAGAGAGAGAGAGAGAGAGAAAGAGAGAGAGAGAGAGAGAGAGAGAGAGAGAGAGAGAGAGAGAGAGAGAGAGAGAGATCTTGGACCAACATTGCAGGATAATGAGCTAGGCATCGTAGTTAAATGGTGAGGAGGGGGTAAAAGAGAGCAGGTTGGATTGTATTTAAGAAATGAATTGCAAGGGCAATAGAATTGCTTTCTATTAACCTGAGTTGCTGCTTGACACAAAACCCCATATTGATGACACTAACATTCCACCAGTGTTGCTATATGGCTATGACTCATGGAGTAAGACAGTACCAGAAGAACTGAAATTGTGCATGATGCCAAGGGCAATGGAGAAGTATAGGATGGTTTCTAACAGGCATTTGCTTACCAAAAATATGGCATAAAAGAGAGCATGTGAGAATTGTATAAACAGAAAAGGAGGTAGGTTAGTCATATAACAAGAGTGGGGATTACAGATGGGTATCAGTGCAGGCCACACGCCACACGCCACACGCCACAGTAGTACCCATGAGATAGGTGTCAGACAGCTCCTCTATGGAGGATTCATGGGAAGACATGACAGGAACAGCACAGAATTAGAAAACAAATGGCATTGAGATGAGCACTCGTGGAGGTCATAGCCTTACTGATGAGCTCATGGACCCATTGAGGTATGGAAGCATATATTTAGTTTTGCCTTTAATTCCTAAAACAGAACTATCCTAAACATACACAGGACATTTCAGCTTCACTTTCTTTTCAAATATTAGTTTTATAGATTGATTTCTATAACATTCTCCAGAAAGGCCAACCCATAAAGTGGGTTTCCAGATAAAATTATGATTATTTTATAATTACTTCCCCAGTTTCTCAAACTGACTATAGTAGACAGAATTTAACCTTTTCCTGATGAATTTAGAGTCATTATCAAACCGTAGTGCTTTTTTTGAGTTGTGTCTGCTCTTAAAATCTTTCTCTATTCTTCCTTGCTGCTTTCACTAGGCTTTTTACCCTTTCCTAATTGTCTGCTTCTAATCTAATGAAGGCTAGGGAACCAGATAACCAAGACTATTCAAACTGTGTCTAAAATGAGAACAAATGGGCTCTGACTGAGGACACAAATAATGAGCAGGAGTTTGAGTGCATGCACTTTGCGATACCTATATTAGTGACTCAGACATTCTTTGTTCTTCCTTACTTCCTGGTCCCTGCCAATGTTGTGCATAGACAAGTCTAGCCAACAGGTGACTTGGGATAATTTGGGTGTCATACTACATTTTGATTTTCTTGTCTCATATACTTTATCTTCAAGTTTAAACTCCTGAAGATCAAAGATTTCATGGAGGTAGTTTTTCTTTTCTTATAATGATCAGGACAATAATATAACACCATTGAGTATTTAAAATGATAGGAGTTAGGGCTCAAGGTATTTTCAATGTCATTTAGATCAACCCCTTCTGTTTCCTGATTGGGAAACTGAAGGTCAAAGAAGTCAAATGGCCCAGCTTAGTGTTACATAAGGTGGCAAGTAGACTTAAACCCAAGCCTTCTGATTCTAAGACTCCAGTGGTTTTTTTTTTTCAGAATTCTGACTAGTTTGATGACCAATCTTGGTTCCAGAGAACTAAAGAGGAATCAGTTTTCCCTTGATAGAGAGAGTGGACTACGGGTGTAGAAGATGACATATGCTATCCTCCATGCTGGTTTTAACTGTCTTTGTGTGTATGTGTGCGTGCATGTTGGGGGGCAGTGTATTAGAAACTAAGTAAGGTATTAAAAATAGATTGGGAGACATCATAGTAAGGAAGACCTAGGTTCAAGTAATACTCCTGGAACGTACTGGCCGTGTGACTCTGAGCAAGTCACTCTTGGGGTTTGGAGAACTCTCTAAGACTGTAAGTTGCAGGACAGGTGGTCAGGACATTACTCAATGATGCTGTGAAATCACAAGTCTTCTACATCTTCAAAGTGTTTTACAGTTAAGCCAGAATGTGAAGTGACCCAACCATAATAACATCCAGAAGGAAGGGGGCTCTGAGTATCTGTTTTCACAAATGCTTTCTCCATGGTTGGCATTATCTAATCACAGGCATGCTGCTGGGGGAGGCAGCAGGGGTTGTTTCAGAGCAGTCCATGGGCACAACGTCTCCACCGATGCCTGCAGAGACCATGGCAGAGAGCAGTGGATGGCCACCTGGAGTCGTCAGATCATCATGGCAGGCCCCGGATGCTAGGGGGCAGCCTTTTTCTAATACATCATATTGCATCCCATTAAAAATGTTTTTTTTATAATATTACAGGATAGGCATAGGGATAGGGTTTCATCCCCCCTTTCTTTTCAGGAGGACAGTGTGTAAACCAAATTTCAAGTTTTAGATCTAACTGATGACTAAGAATTTTTATTCAGAAGTTACATAGCTTGAAATACTCTCTACCTATAATTACCCAGAAATAAACTGCTAGGTGCCACCTATGCCAGCGGTGGAAAGCAAACTGGATTCGGGGTCAGAGCACTAGGGTTCAAATTGTGGCTCTGCTTGCTTATTATCTTATAACCCTAATTACTTAACCTCTCTGAGCCTCAATTCCTCATCTGTAAAGTGAGAGAGTTGGGCTAGGTGACCTGAAAGACCTTCAACAGCTCTAAATTCTATGTTTCGTACTTTGTGCCACCTCACCTCCAATTCCCTGCCAATTCCCCCTTGCTGCCTCTGGCACAGAGACCATCTATGGATTCAGAAGTGTAGGAAAATAACCTACAAAAACCAGAAACAGCTATTGTAAGGAGGCTGGAAGACTGAGTGATGGCTGACTCCTGGGCAGGGCGTGTAACTGAATCACAGGATGCTGGAGCTAGGAGGGACTTTCAAGATCATTCTAATTCCGACAGCTCCCTCCTCTTCAGAAGAGGAGACTGAGTCCTGGAGGGTAAATCTGCTTGCCCAGAGTTACACTCCACTCCCTCAGGCTGTCTGAAACGCCATGATCATGAGTTAACCAGCATCTACTTCGAATGTCTCAGTTTTCTCATCTGTAGAATGATCTGGAGAAGGAAATGGCAAACTACTCCAGTAAGAAAGCCCCAAATGGGGTCATGAAGAGTCGGACACGACTAAAATGACAAAACAGCAGCAACAACTTTTAAACATGGAAATACCTCATGGAGAATGAAAAGCGTGCATTTTTTTCTTTTTGACATTCACAGATTTAGAGCTGGAAGGGATTTGAGAGGTCATCTAGTATAAATCCCTCATTTTACAGATGAGGAATCTGAGGTTTAAACGAGACGAGTGACTTGGCCAAGGTCACACAGGTAGTATCAGGGACACAATTTGAACTCAGGCCCTCTGATTTTAGAGTCAATGGTCTTGGTATCTTGATATATGCCATAGTTTAAATCAGTTTGACCAGGTTTATTACCACCTAATGTTTAGTTGAAACTACCAGTACTGGGGGAAAGGAATTTGGATAGAGCAGAGGGTTATAGGCAATTTAGGATCATGGGGTACTTAGAATGGTAGAATATGGTAAGGAGGTTGACCGAAGTGGGCTTAGGGCAGGGGTGGGGAAGCTTCAGCCTTGAGGCCACACGTAACCCTCTAGGTCCTTGAATGGTAAATCATTATAGAAGATCTTCCATATTATAGTGTAAGCCTGGCTTTTCTTCCTTCCCCACCCCCCCCACCCCCATCTCCCAGCTCCTGCAGTATCTCTAAACTCTCCGGCTTGGAATAAAGAATCAGACATTCCTTTCTGGCTAGGAGACTGAGAAGCCCCTCTCTGAGAACGCACCTCTCAGACATTCCTCTCTGACTGATAGGCCCGAACAAAAGATTGAATACACTCTTGAAAAAAGGACAGGCAAATTTCTGAAGCTGCTTTTTGAGGACCTGGCCAGTTTTCAAAAAGCAGAATGACTGACAGGATCTTCCCCTCCCAAGGCGAGTGGCTACCCTCTCTGGCGCAGAACATCCGGGACAGTTAGCAGTGAGTCTCCCCTCTCTGGCGGGAAAAACTTTCTTTGTTCAGCTCCTTATAAAAGTCACCACATGGGACGGACTCATTGGGATCTCACCCATGGGGAGGACGCTTCACCTGGGACCACTCTCCTTTCCGGGGCCTTGATCAAGCTGTGTAAACAGGGATCTCCTCAGCTTTGAGAGGATCAAGTGCTGGAGTTCCCCCAGGAGGTGATGAATGTGTGTTGTCTGTATCTTTGTCTTTGTTGTGTTAACTGTGTTTGTTAGGGTATTTCCTCTGTCTTTCAATAAAAACTATGTTCTGTGGGGAATGTGTCTTATTGCCAGCACGAATCTGAATCCGGAACCTAACTTAGTTTAATTAACAGTCCTCAAGTTCTGCCCTTTGACTGAATACAAATTATTGCTCAGTGAAGCTTGGATTCAGTCAAAGGGCTGCACTTGAGGACCTAGAGGGCCACCTGTGGCCTTGAGGCTGAAGGTTCCCCAACCCTGGCTTAGGAGGAATGAAGAACTCAGGTCCCTGAGGGTCTGAAAAGGGGGTTGTTGGAAGCAGCAGAAGGGTCTAAGATGGATAAGGGATAGAGTCAAAGCTAAATTTTAACAGTTTCAAAATGTTGTTCTGGACCAAACCACTACTGAAGAAATGGAAACTCTCTTCCTCCTCTGTCCTGTACCATTGTAAACTTTTGTTCCCGGGACCCAGAACTTGGACTCTTATACTGTGAATTCTCTGAATTCTTTCTCTCTCTCTATCCCCCCTTCCTTCCCCCATCTCTTTCTCTCTCCCCTCCACACATATGTAAGATTTACAAATGCCATATATACATATCAAATGTATGAAAAATATATATATTTATCTTTCTTGCTCTAGATCTGTGAATTTATCCACGTGAGGAACTCTCAGTGTGGAAACTCCCTTCACTGATGCATATCAGCAATTCTTCTGTACCATTTAGAGAGATACATGGGGTACTGAGAGATGATGTAACTTTTCTTTTCATATAAATAGGACATGTGAAAGGCTTGGACTTGAATACAGAGCTTGCTGATTGGGTGGTGATAAAGACCATCCCTTTGTCCACTACAATAGGTTACTATGCCATCTATTTATTAATAGCACTAAAATATAATATTAATTATCCCATTAATTTATTAGTATGTTATTAATGATATTACAGTATTATGGGATATAGCATTAGGTAGTGAACAAAGGACTGGCCTTGGGAAGCAAGAAGGCCTGGTTAGGGTACTGCCTCAGATACCAGCTCTGTGTGGTCATGTTCAATCATCTAGTGTCTCAGTGATCCAGGCATCTTTCTAAGATAATAAATTATGGACAAACCGCCAAGCTGAATCTGAGAAGGGAATTTCCGTGTTGGGAGCATCTTATCCATCATAGGTCCAGACTCCCCATTATGGTTTTAAGGTGTAATGACATCACAGTATAATGTTATTAATACTGCAGTTCAACTACAGAATGGATCTAATGAGTTGATCTGGAAGCTTAATGACCACTTACTGTTTCAAAGAACATTTCGATTTACCAACAACTTGCCTAGAAACTTAGAATACAATCTTTTCTTAAGCCAAGGGTTCCTCATACAAACACAGCTGTAAATGCCATCCAGCATTTGGGAGTGGGGGGCTCATGAGAGCAAAGGGCCTTTTCAAAATTGTGCAATTGTTGCATATTGATCGTACCTGGAATTTTTACTTGACAATAGGGCAGCCAGGTGGCCCAGTGGATAGAGTGCTGGGCCTGAAGTCAGGAAGACCCATCTTTGTGAGTTCAAATCTGGCCTCAGACGTTTACTATCTGCGTGACCCTGGGCAAATCACTTAACCCTATCCGCCTCATTCTCCTCATCTGTAAAATGAGCTGGAGAAGGAAATGGCAAACCCCTCCAGTATCCTTGCCAAGAAAACCCCCAATGGAGTCACGAAGAGTCAGATATGACTGAAATGACCAAACAACAAAAGGAAACTGACTCAGACGAGGAAGACGGCAGGCATCACTGAAGGACATTGGATCGTTACAGCCAAGTAATTTATCTTCTAATAGTCAAGTGAGAGTGAGGGTCTGATAATAATGATAATTAATAATACCAATAATAATAATAGAAGCAGCTAGCATTGACGTAGCCCTTCAAGGTCTGCAAGGTACTTTACAAACATTATCTTATTGGATCCTCACAACAACCATGGGAGGTAGATGCACTATTGTCCCCATTTACATATGGGAAAACTAAAGCAGACAAAAGTGAAGTGACTTGCCCAGGGTCATAAAGCTAGTAAGTGACTGGGGCAAGATTCAAACTCAGATCTCTTCCACTGTAGGTCTACTGACTCTATCCATGGTACCACCTAGCTATGTGGGTGCTCTGATGGCATGCTGTATCTGACCCCTTTCCAGCTCAGTACAACCCATCAAAGCTCGTTGTCTGCTGTCTTTAAGAACCTACGCCTTTTAAGAACTCGTAACTATAATTTTGAAAAAAAAGTATAATGATTAATCATTGTGTTTTTTAATAATAACTTACTAGTTCTAAAGTTGTGCTTACAAAAATGATGAGCTAGTACTCAAGTTTTGTGGGGAAGAATTATTTCCTAACCTCAAGTAGTAACAGAATGAGGGTTTGAGAATAAAATGAATTCAAGATTTCTTGGTATGCTACCTGTTTATGAGCATGAATTATATCTGATGAAATCTAACCTATAATGAAATTATCCCAGGCATGGAATCAAGCCCTAAATCCTGCAGACAGTATTGTAATTTGTGAATTTCCTGTGCACAATGGAAATAGTAATTCTACTTACTAAAGATAAGAATCCAAGTGGTATTCAGTATAATTTTGACTGTATAAAAACATAGAAGTGTGAAATTTATGATTTCACTTATATAAATATGCTTACTATGTTTGCTATAAAAACATTACAGGGGAATGGCCTTGGCTTCTCCTTGGTTTTAGTTCATCTTACAAGGATTATGATGTTCTCCCCAACTAACTAATATTTAGGTTTACTTCAAAAAATAACTATAACATTTTCTTTTACAGTGGACGTGTGTGTGTGTGTGTGTGTGTGTGTGTGTGTGTGTGTGTGTGTGTAAACTTCCACAATATATCATGACTCTCTTTTGTACGTCATACTCTTTGTGTATTATGTTTATTTTTGTACACGTCCCCTATTACAAAATTATCATAGGTATCATGGCTGTGAAAAAAAAGTGCCTTAGGCATCTTATCTCCCATAGGACCTACAGACACATTGCCTTTCACATTTCCTTTGGGTGTGGTGGTGAAGCAGACTTGTGATTTCATCAGCAGAGTGAACTCCTCAGCAAGAAAATTACCAATGCAAACACACAACCATTCTGGTACTTACAGTCTTAGAGACTTAACTAGGGCATGGAGGGGGCCAAGCCGGCATTCAGCAAATCTTTCATGAACTACTATGAATTTAATAAATATTTGCTGAATGAATAAATGAATGAATGAATGGTGGAGACAGGAATAGGAGTGGTTGGTAACAGTAACTTAAGTATTTGCTGAATGAATAAATGAATGAATGGTGGGGACAGGAATAGAAGTGGTTGGTAACAGTAACTTAATAAGTAGCTGCTGAATGAATGAATGAATGGTGGGGACAGAAATACAAGTGGGTGATAACTAACTTAAATATTTTCTGAATGAATAAATGAATGAATGGTGAGGACAGGAATAGGAGTGGTTGGTTAGAGTAACTTAATAAGTATTTGGTGGATGAATAAATGAGTGAGTGGTGGGGACAGGAATAAAAGTGGTTGGTAACAGTAACTTAATTAGTAGTTGCTGAATGAATAAATGAATGAACAAATGAATGAATTAATGGTGGGGACAGGAGTAGGAGGGGTTGGTAACAGTAATTTATTTCATTTTAAAATACCAATGAACTAATTTTTATAGCACCTTTCTTATGGGAGTGAATTGAGAAGAAGCGAGAGTTGGTGAAACTGGTGGCTAGGGTAAAAGTTATTGGAGAAAGGCCAAATGAAAGGAATTAGGAAGAGATGGAGAAAGAGGGTAGTTCCCAGGACTCGTAGCCGTTTCACAACAGGAATAAACGAAGTGCAAATGGTTTGGGGCCCTAGGTTACAGATGAAGAGGCTTGCTCTGAAGTTTGTTTAAATCATGCAGGGTGGACATCCATTTTCATTTTGCTCTTTATAACTTCCCAGCCTGTGTTGGAGAAGTGGTTGTTTAATCCTGGTGGTGAAGAAAGCGGTGGGGATGAAGTATGGCCACTTTAAAGCCTTCTAAGAGCTGCCCTATAATCGACTTGCACTGGATTCTAGTAATCGCTGAGCACTTAGAAGGCAGGGAGGCAGCTCAGAACCTTGTGGGCAGACAGACACAAGGTGACAATTTCTCTTTCTCTGAGATTTAACTTTTTTAAAATGGGTCTTTTGTTCTGCAGAAGTGCCTACACCATACTGCGCAGCTCCTCCCTTCCACAGTTTTTACTGTCCAGAGACACACTCTCAGGAATTTATGGCTCAAGGCTAGCAGTAAATTAAGAGCAATAAAAGAGAAAGACTATTATACTCAGGGAAGAATTTGCTTTTATATGAACAGCAACACATAAAGGAAAGTATACCTACAAGAAATATGAGCCCCATTTCTTACTTAAGGAAGAAGCTATCTCATCACCTGGGAACATTCAGTGTGTTACGGTAGAAAGAATACTAGAGTAGGAGCCTGGAGACCTAAGTCAGAGCTATGACTGTCTTGTAGGCAACTTAATTTCTGTTGGCCTCAGTTTCCCAACACTGTAACAGTGCTTGGTATGCAGTAATTGCTTAATTAATGCATCTTGATTGAATGCTTGATTCAGGAAAATGTCCTGAGTATCTAAGGTGACTTCTAAAATTCTATAGTTCTTCGTATATTTTGTGACACAAGCAGTGACAACTTATTTTATTAGTGTCCAGAAGAGTACCTCACAAATATAGGGGCTGAATAAATTATCATTGATAACCAGTGAATTAGTCAATAAATATTGTGCTTAGCTATGCAAGATTCAGTGGGAGAATAAGGGATGAGATAAAAGGAAGGATCAGACATGTTGTCTGTCTTCCAAAACTTTGTAATCAGTAACATAGTGGGGGGAAATGAGGTTAACACACTTACAATAATTAATAAACAATACAATGCAGTAAAGAATTAAGTGCTAAAATAATAGAATGCAGACCTGCACAGTGATCTATCTATCTGTCATATTCTTTCCCCCCGATTCCTCAATATTTACTTCGTGTGTATTTTATGTTCATCCATTGTGTACGTCTTGTTGTTCAGTCGTTGTTCAGTAGCGTGTGACTCTTCATGGCCCCATTTGGAATTTACTTGGCAGAGATACTGCAGTGGTTTGTCATTTTCTTCTTTACCTCATTTTACAGATGAGGAAACTGAGGCAAGTGGGAGTTAAGCGACTTCCCCAGGGTCACACAGCTAATATGTATCCTGACTCCAAGCTTGGCACTCTATCCACTACACCACCTAGCTGCCCCTTTGTATACATACTTAATAAAGGATTGTTACATGAGGGAATGAATGAATGAATGAATGAATGGGCCTTAAAGTATCTGGTGAGCTAGAGGTGAGGGTGTGCTTGACACTGATGAAAGCCACTAGGGAGAGCCACTAAAATTAGGTTTCCCATTAGATTTATTTTTCTCCTTCCTTACCCCTTTAGATGATTTGGTATTACTTAACAATGTTCATTTTTCTAGAACTTCCGTTTCATTATAGAGAGTAATTTTCTAACATCATTAAGAGTAGCCAAAAGGGAAAACATTAATGAGTAATCTATCCATCATGATGTGCAGGTTTCCAAAGGCAATGACAGCATTGGTTGCATTGTAATGTAATAACTGGGGAAACCAGCTCTTGCATCGGTTATTGCTCTGGGAAAAAAAATGCTAACAGCTAGAGTTCTACCTCTTTCCAAAATGCAGAGAGCGAGACAGACTTACCATCATATTCTGGGAAATAGTCAACTAGATGAGAATACATAATTTTCTCCTCTAGAAGATCTTTCTTGTTTAGGAACAGAATAACTGAAGAGTTCTGGAACCAGGGATATGTGATAATTGTCCTAAATAGTGCTTTGCTTTCCTCCATTCGGTTCTGGAATAAAATCAGAGAAACCAAAAGTGAATGATGTGGTTACCAAATCTGCTGGTTTTATTCATTCTTCAAGGCCAGCCATTCTATCTCCTGAATCTAATTTATGCAGCATAGGGTTTTTATAGCTTCCAACAGAATTTGTTTGCAAGTGATTCAGTCGAGGTCTTGGCTGTTTCCTTTCTGCAAACTCACAAGCTAATGATGCAAAAGGAACAGTAATAACAATAGAAGACATGCTAAAAAAAAACCTTTATGGTTGTACCAAAAACTAATCAAAGCCCAGAAATACACATGTGGCTAGTTCACAGTCATATAACACCATGAAAAATTACCCATACTAAATCAAAGCATGAGAACTGATTTAAGAATGAAAAAGCAGGCTTCATTTGGAGTTTCCTGGAATTTTGTGTTTTGAAGTCAAGCTTAATTGTTTATGCACTGCTAATACGCCATCTGCTTTAATATTTTTGTTCCAAAGTATATTCATATTGATAATGTTAGAATTATTTACTAATGCATATTTTTCTTGATACACATATACAGGGGAATGCAAATATGTACATACACACATACATATACACATATATGTGCATGTATTTCTTTCATTATGTATATTTATTTATCTTTATATACTTGTGTTTAAATTTATGTTGTTGCTGTTCAGTTGTTTTCAGTTCTGTTAGAGTCTTTGTGACTCTATTCGGGTTTTTTGTTTTTGGCAAAGATATGGGAGCGGTTTGCCATTTCCTTCTCCAGCTCATCTTACAGATGAGGAAATTGAGGCAAACTGGGCTAAGTGACTTATCCAGGATCACACAGCTAATAAGTATCTGAGGCCAGATTTGAACTCATGAAGAAGAATCTTCCCCGTTCTAGGTCCAGCACTCTATCCACTGTACCACCTGGCAGCCCATTTAAATATATGTCTTTATATTTATATATGTGTATATATGTCCATGTACATATATTTATATAAGAAAGATATATAAAAATACATATATGTACCCACATATATGTATTTTTAAATATCTTTCTTATTTTAGTATAATATTTGTGATACAATGGAAAGATCATGGAAATTAGGGAGTGAGAAGACATAGGTACAATTCCAGTTCTGCCATTAACTCAGTGCAGTGTTCGTCAAGTCATTTTCAGTTCTCCATCCTCAGTTTCAACTCTTCTGTAAAGGTCTTGGTCTAGATGACATCAGAGGTTCCTTCCAGTTTAAAATCTAGGATCCTTATATTGATTCTATTTTTTGCAGAGCACTTTCCTTGGTTTTCACACAGAATTGGAAAAAGAGACACAAACATTAATTACTTGTAGCTGCTGTCCCTAAAATTTGGATCTCCAAAGACAGCTCTTGTCAGAAGTCTGCTTGAAGGGAATCTTTCAAATCCCACACCTTGGACTTCAGAATCATCGGTCTGGTTGTTCATTAATACTAAGCACAAGTCAAATACTTTTCGTTCTTAAAATCTGTACTTGTCATATGAGAACTCCTTTTATTCTTCCCCACGTAGCCTAACCAATTCTCTTCCGGTCAGTTCTCTTTGGTCATTCCCAAATCCCATACATAATAATGGCACAGTGCAGATTACTGACCATGGAGTGAAAGCATAGGAGTTCAGATACTATTTCTCATTATTATTAACTGTATAATCCTGGGCAAGTCATTTGATCTTATTAACCCCTTAGTTTTCTTTTTCATTTTTTTTCATTTATATTTTTTTATTTAATATATTTAGTTTTCAGCATTGATTTTCACAAGAGTTTGAATCACAAATTTTCTCCCCATTTCTACCCTCCCCCCCCACTCCAAGATGGAGTATATTCTGGTTGCCCTGTTCCCCAGTCAGCCCTCCCTTCTGTCACCCCACTCCCCTCCCATCCCCTTTTCCCTTCCTTTCTTGTAGGGCAAGATAAATTTCTATGCCCCATTGCCTGTGTATCTTATTTTCTAGTTGCATGCAAAAACTTTTTTTTTTGTTTTTGAACATCTGTTTTTAAAACTTTGAGTTCCAAATTCTCTCCCCTCTTCCCTTCCCGCCCACCCTCCCTAAGAAGACAAGCAATTCAACATAGGCCACATGTGTGTCATTATGTATAACCCTCCCACAATACTCATGTTGTGAAAGACTAACTATATTTTGCTCCTTCCCAACCCATTCCCCTTTATTGAATTTTCTCCCTTGACCCTATCCCCTTTCGAAAGTGTTTGTTTTTGATTACCTCCACCCCCATCTGCCCTCCCCTCCATCATCCCCCCCCCTTTTTTTATCTTCTTCCTTCTTCTTTCCTGTGGGGTAAGATACCCAATTGAGTATGTATGGTATTCCCTCCTTAGGCCAAATCTGATGAGAGCAAGATTCACTCATTCCCCCCTCACCTGCCCACTCCCCTCCTCCCACAGAACTGCTTCCTCTTGCCACCTTTATGCAAGATAATCCACCCCATTTTATCTCTCCCTATCTCCTTCTCTCAATATATTCCTCTCTCATCCTTTAGTTTGATTTTATTTCTTTTAGATATCTTCCCTTCATCTTCAACTCACCCTGTGCCCGATTTCTCTCCCTATCTCTCTCTCTCTCTCTCCCTTTCTCTCTCTCTCCCCACATACATATACACATACATACACATTCACATATATATATATACACATACATAAACATATATATATATATATATATGCATATTCCCTTCAGCTACCCTAATACTGAGGTCTCCTGAATCATACACATCTTTCCATGTAGGAATGTAAACAAAACAGTTCAACTTTACTAAGTCCCTTGCAATTTCTTTTTCTTGATTACTTTTTCATGCTTCTCTTGATTCTTGTGTTTGAAAGTCAAATTTTCTATTCAGCTCTGGTGTTTTCACTAAGAAAGCTTGAAAGTCCTCTATTTTATTGAAAGTCCATATTTTGCCTTGGAGCATGATACTCAGTTTTGCTGGGTAGGTGATTCTTGGTTTTAATCCTAGCTCCATTGACCTGAGGAATATCATATTCCAAGCCCTTCGATCTCTTAATGTAGAAGCTGCCAGATCTTGGGTTATTCTTATTTGGTTTCCACAATACTCAAATTGTTTCTTTCTGGCTGCTTGCAGTATTTTCTCTTTGATCTGGGAGCTCTGGAATTTGGTGGCAATATTCCTAGGAGATTTCTTTTTGGGATCTATTTGAGGAGGTGATTGGTGTTTTCCTTCAATTTCTACTTTGCCCTGTGGCTCTAGAATATCAGGGCAGTTCTCCTTGATAATTTCTTGAAAGATGATATCTAGGCTCTTTTTTTGATCATGGCTTTCAGGTAGTTCAATACTTTTTAAATTATCTCTCCTGGATCTATTTTCCAGGTCAGTGGTTTTTCCAATGAGATATTTCACATTGTCTTCCATTTTTTCATTCCTTTGGTTCTGTTTTATAATATCTTGATTTCTCATCAAGTCACTAGCTTCCACTTGCTCCAATCTCATTTTTAAGGTAGTATTTTCTTCAGAGGTCTTTTGGACCTCCTTTTCCATTTGTCTAATTCTGCCTTTCAAGGCATTCTTCTCCTCATTGGCTTTTTGGAACTCTTTTGCCATTTGAGTTAGTCTGTTTTTTAAGGTGTTGTTTTCTTCAGTGTATTTTTCAGTATTTTTTGAGTCTCCTTTAGCAAGTCATTGACTTGTTTTTCATGGTTTTCTCGCATCCTTCTCATTTCTCTTCCCAATTTTTCCTCTACTTCTCTAACTTGCTTTTCCAAATCCTTTTTGAGCTCTTCCATGGCCTGGGACCAATTCATGTTTTTCTTGCAGGCTTTTGATGTAGGCTCTTTGACTTTGTTGACTTCTTCTGGCTGTATGTTTTGGTCTTCTTTGACACCAAAGAAAGATTCCAAAGTCTGAGACTGAATCTGGGTGTGTTTTTGCTGCCTGGCCATATTCCCAGCCAACTAACTTGACCCTTGAGTTTTTCAGTGGGGTATGACTGCTTGTAGAGTTTAGAGAACTATGTTCCAAGCCTGGGGGGATGTGCCAGCTCTGCCACCCCAGCACTCCTCCTTCCCCAAGAACCCCCAACCCGGACTGGACTTAGATCTTCAGCAGGCTCTTCACTCCTGCTCTGATCCGCCACTTAATTCCTCCCACCAGGTGGGCCTGGGGCTGGAAGCAACTGCAGATGTACTTCTGTAGCTGCCCCACCTCCGCTGCCCCTGGGGTGTTAGCTGAACACAGGAACTACTTCCACTCCCGTAGCTTTTCCCACTAACTTTCTCTGTTGTCTTTGGTGTTTGTGGGTTGAGAAGTCTGGTAACTGCTGCAGCTCACTGATTCAGGGTGCTAGGGCACACTCCGCCCGGCTCCAGGTCTGGTTGGTCCGCTCCAGTCTGCTCTGCTCCCAGCTCCGTGCAGGATAGACCTCACCCAGAGACAATCCAGGCTGTCCTGGGCTGGAGCCCTGCTTCCCTTTGCTGTTTTGTGGGTTCTGCAGTTCTAGAATTGGTTCAGAGCCATTTTTTATAGGTTTTTGGAGGGACTCGGCAGGGAGCTCACGCTAGTCCCTGCTTTCCAGCTGCCATCTTGGCTCCGCCCCTCGAACTACACCTTAGTTTTCTAATGAGGGGTTAGTCAGTCTCTGAGGTTCTTTCAAATCCCATTATAGGACGTCTTTCTTGATCCCTCTTAATTCTAGTGCTTATCCTTTGTGGATTATTTCTATTTTGTCCTGCATATGACCTTATTTGTGCATAGTTATTTTCATGTTGTCTTCCACATCCATTTGGGAGCTCCTTGAGGGCAAGGATTGTCCTTTACCCTTCTTCTTATCCCCAGCACTTAGCATAGTGGTATACAGTAAGTGCTTAATAATGTTTACTGACTGGCTAACTAGAGCTTTGACCCTATGACCCTTACAGATGAGACTTCTGATCAATTTCGGGATCAAGAGTACCTTTGTGTTTCATTAAAGAATTTTTTTTTCCAAAAAATTCCTATAGATTTAATTGAATGAAATAAATGAATGAATGATCCATATAGGATTACTAATTCTAGTAGTCTTATTAGACCTGTAAGATTGTCAAGTTGTTGTCAGGCCTGCTAATGTAGAATCATCCTTCCCTAATATTCGTGACAATGCTATGGGGGCAAAATAGATCCGTTTGCATAACCTTCTGATCCTTGTTGCAAGAAACCTCCAGGAAACTAGGCTCAGCAAACATGATTATTAGGTGCTTAACGTGTTTTCATTTTTGTTCTGTAAATGGTGCCAGGCAAGATGAAGTCAAAACAGCACACTCTGCTGTCAGCATTCATGCTTCAAGTAGATTGTTCACAAAATCCTTCCCTCATTATCTTTTTGCCTATAGTTTTTAATCAAATAAATACCTATGGGACATGCAAAATGTTCCATTAAAATACACTTGGTACATAAAATAGTCTTTCATTATTATAGAGACTCATATTTCTTTGAATAAACCTCTTTAGATGGATATAAATTGCAGTGTTGCTCATCATCATTATATGTCTATATACCTCAAACAGCCAAAACTAGCCTAAAAACCCCATACGTCTGTCTGTGCATACCCACAGCAACATGCCTACTTAAGAGCACACCACAAACCACAAATGTTTATAACCTCAGAGTTCAGTCATTGAGAAGTGGGTTCCTAGCAAGTCTTATAATTTTAGTCTTTTGCCAGAGTAGAGCAGGGGTCTTAATGACAGATTTAAAGATGCACAGACCTATGGAAGATTTTTTATACCACCAGGAAGGTAGAATTATATGTGCTTCTTAAAAGAACACTACCACATGATGGAGGAACTGGGATCCAAAGCCACATTTATAGCTAAAATGCAGTGATTTCTAATAGTAGAGAATTCTACTATTATAATGAATTAAACAATCTAATTTTATGTTATTTCTCACTGCCCACTGAAAAGACTGTGTTTGTTTGTCTCACCTATCCAATATATATCTATGTATATATATCTATATCTATATCTATATCTATACACGTTCCCTCTAACCTAGAGAAAAGACTAGAACCATAACCAGCAATTCTGGAGCCTACAGTAAACACCACAAAATGCTCCTGGAGTAGACAATATAACAGGTACCCTAATATTAACTTTTGAAATGGGATATCTAGGGTCTTTCTTTAATCATGACTTGCAGGCAGTCCAATAATTCTTAAATTATCTCTCCTCAATCTATCATCCAGGTTAGTTGCTTTTCTGAAGACATATTTCACATTTTCTTCTACTTTTTTCATTCTTTTGACTTTGTTTGATTCTCAGTATCTCACAGAGTCAGCTTCCACTTGCTAATTCTAATTTTTAAGAAATTAGTTTCTGGGGCAGAGCCAAGATGGTGGCATGAAAACAGTGACTCTCTTGAGCTCTCACCCAAATCTCTCCAAACACCTGTTAAAAATGGTTCTAAACAAACTGTAGAGCAACAAACCCCATGAAATGACAGAGTGAAATGAGTCTCCAGCCCAAGAATGCCTAGATGGTCACTGGGAAGGGTGTACTGCAACGTGCTGGGAGTGGAGCACAGCCCAGCGTGGGCTATGCCAGAAGAGACCAGGCCAGAGTAGACCTGATGGAGCAGGCTTCAGGGCACTTAATCACTGGCAGCTTGGGGCAGTTTTCAGACCTTTCAACCCACAAACACCAAAGACAACTGAGTAGGTCAGTGGGAAATCTATTGGACCTGGATGAAAGAAGTGTGCAGTCCAGCCCCAGTCCTTGGGCAGTGCAGGCAGCTATGGCAGCAGCAGGGGCTGCTTCTGCAGCTCCAGGCCCATAGACAGTGGGGGGAATCAATTGGCTGATCAGAGCGGGGGGTGCAGGGATCTCTTTGCTGGCCCTGAGGCAGCATTCTCTTGCTTTACCCTGCATGAATCTGGGTCACAGTCCTGGTTGGTAGTCCTTGGGAGAGGGGAGCAGCATTGGTATGGCAGAGCTTGTGGTGGATGTGGAGAGGGAGTCCTCCTGGTAGTTACATGGCAGAAAGGAGCACTTGGGATCACTCACAGACCAGAGTACAGGCCTGGAAAGGAATATCATACCACCTCAGAATAGAAGTAGCTCTGCAAACAGCAGCACAAAACCCCTGAAGCTTGAGACAAAGCACTCTCTATCCTACAAGCAGTCATACTGTGACAAAGAGCTCAAAAGTCAAGTAACTGGCTGGAAAATTAGCAGGCAGCATAAAAGGACTTGGACTACAGAATCTTTCTTTGGTGACAAAGAAGATCAAAACATACAGCCAGAAGTCAACAAAGTCAAAGAGCCTATTTCAAAAGCCTCCAAGAAAAATATGAATTGCTCTCAGGCCATGGAAGAACTCAAAAAGGATTTGGAAAAGCAAGTAAGAGAAGTAGAGGAAAAATTGGGAAGAGAAATGGAGTGATGCAAGAAAATCATGAAAAACAAGTCAACAGCTTGTGAAAGGAGATCCAAAAAAATACTGAAGGAAATAACACCTTAAAAATAGACTAACCCAAATGGCAAAAGAGCTCCAAAAAGCCAATGAGGAGAAGAATGCCTTGAAAGGCAGAATTAGTTAAATGGAAAAGCAGGTCCAAAAGACCATTGAAGAAAATACTACCTTAAAAATTAGAATAGAGCAAGTGGAAGCTAGTGACTTTATGAGAAGTCAAGAAATTATAAAACAGAATAAAAAAATGAAAAAATGGAACACATTGTGAAATATCTCATTGGAAAAACTACTGCCCTGGAGAATGGATCCAGGAGAGATAATTTAAAAATTATTGGACCATCTGAAAGCCAGGATCAAAAAAGAGACTAGACATCATCTTTCAAGAAATTATCAAGGAAAACTGCCCTGATATTCTAGAGTCAGAGGGTAAAATAGAAATTGAAAGAATCCACCAATCACCTCTTGAAAAAGATCCCCAAAAGAAAACTCCTAGGAATATTGTAGCCAAATCCAGAGTTCCCAGGTCAAGGAGAAAATATTGCAAGCAGCCAGAAAGAAACAATTCGAGTATTGTGGAAACACAATCAGGATAACACAAGATCTGCCAGCTTCTACACTAAGGGATTGAAGGGTTTGGAATATGATATTCTGGAGGTCAAAGGAGCTACAGTTAAAACCAAGAATCACCTACCAAGCAAAACTGAGTATAATACTTCAGGGCAAGATGTGGACTTTCAATAAAATAGAGGACTTTCAAGCATTCTTGATGAAAAGACCAGAGCTGAATAGAAAATTTTACTTTCAAATACAAGAATCAAGAGAAGCATGAAAAGGGAAACAGGAAAGAGAAATCAGGAAGGACTTACTAAAGTTGAACTGTTTTGTTTACATTTTTACATGGAAAGAGGATATTTGTAACTCATGAGACTTTTCTCAGTATTAGGGTAGTTGAAGGGAATATACATATATATAGACAGAGTGTACAGGGTGAGTTGAATATGAAAGGATGATATCTAAAAATAAAATTAAGGGATGAGAGAGGACTATATTGGGAGAAGGAGAAAGGAAGAGATAGAATGGGGTAAATTAGCTCACATAAATGTGGCAAGAAAAGCTGTTGTAATGGAAGGGAAGAGGGGGTAGGTGAAAGGGAATGAGTGAATTTTGCTCTCATCGGATTTGGCTTAAGGAGGGAATAACATACACACTCAATTGGGTATCTTACCCTACAGAAAAATAGGGGGGAAAGGGATAAGGGGGGGATGATAGAAGGGAGGGCAGATCAGGGTAGGAGGTACTGAAAAGAAAATACTTTAGAAAAGGGACAGGGTCAAAGGAGAAAATTTAATAAAGGGGGACAGGATAGGATGGAGGGAAATATAGTTAGTCTTTCACAATATGACTATTGTGGAAGTGTTTTGCATAATGATACATGTATAACCTATATTGAATTGCTTGCCTTTTCAAGGAGGGTAGGTGGGAGGGAAGAAGGGAGAGAATTTGCAACTCAAAGTTCTAAAAACAAATGTTAAAAAATTATTTTTACATGCAACTGGAAATATAGGCAATGGGGTATAGAAATCTATCTTGCCCTACAAGAAAGTAAGGGAAAAAGGGGTTGGGGGAAAAGGGGCTGATAGCAGAGAGGATAGACTGGGGAAAGAGGCAATCAGAATACATGCCACCTTGGGGTGGGGGGAGGGTAGAGATGAGGAGAAAATTTGTAACTCAAAATCATGTGGAAATGAATGTTTAAAACTAGAAATAAATTTAAAAAAAGAAAAAAAGGAAATTAGCTTCTTCAGTGATCTTTTGTAACTCTTTTTCCATTTGGCCAATTCTGTATTCTAAAGCACTATTTTCTTCAGTATTTTTTTGTGTCTCTTTTATTACCAAGCTGCTAATTGTCTTTTGATAATTTTCTTCCTTTGTTCTCATTTCGTCACCTAATTTTTCCTCTACAACTATTATTTGAGTAAAAAAATTTTTTTTAGCTCTTCCAGGAATTCTTGTTGGGTTTGTGTCCAATTCAGTTTTCTTTGAGGCTTTGCTTGTAACTGTTTTGACCTCGTTTTCTTCTGACTTTGTGTCTTGATTTTTTCCTGTCACCACAGTAGTTGTGTATGATCAGGTCCCTTTTTTTGGTTGTTTGTTCATTTCCCACTCTGTTTCTTTATTTTGAAATTCATGCTAAAGTTGGGCTCTGTTCCTCTATGTGTCTGGGAGGAGTATGTTCTCAAGCCTTAGGCTTTTCCACACTACTATTTTCAGAGCTAGTTCTGCAGTTTGGAAGCTTTTGGTGCTTCCAAGGTGGTATGATCTGGGGAGAGGTGTGGTCACTGCTCTCCTGGTCTGCAGTCTGGTCTTTACCTAAGAAGGGCCCTAATCCCTTGGGATTTCAATGGATACTGTTCCTCCGAGTCCCTGATCCCTTGTGACCAAAAGCAATGAAGCCCTGAAGGGTCCCCACTCCCTCTTCATCAAAAGTGCTCCTCTCTGGCATTGAATAATGACCCAAAAGTGAGTATAGCCAATGGAACTGCTAAACATTGCCTGGTCCTGCATTTGGTACTAGCATAGAGGTCCCTTGTAATCTCTTTTCTCACCAATTGCCAGGTCCTTTTATCATCTCTGATATGAGAGTTTTTGAAGTTACTGCTGCTGCTTCTGTCTCCACCATCTAGTCTTTCATCCCCATGGGCTCTGGGCCAGCCTCAACCCCTGTGTCACAGATCTCTCTTTCCAACCTCCTAAGTTGTCTGGGGCTGGAAGAGTGTCTCACTCTGACCTTTTGTTGGCTCTACAACTTCGAAATTCAATTTGAGGTGCTATTTTAAAGTTGTTTGGAAGGAGAATGTTTGGAGAGCTCAGCTAAGTTCTTTCTCTACTTCACCATCTTGGCTCCCCACATTAATTTTTCAAGACAAATGTTTGTGAAGGTGGGTGGGGAACAGAGAGAAATAGCGATAAAACTTCAAGCCTTGGATCACATGATGCTATGGATAGCAATACCTTGGGATTTTGTCCCTAGAGGCAAAGACTGCAGGATTCCCCGAGGTCACTTCTGAGGAGGTCACCAACATGGGGGAGAGCAGTACAGGGGGTGGGAGGAGGGTGGCATTATTAACTAGTAGCTTCCTTTAGGACCACACTAGTGATTTCTAATATTAGCATAAGAAATTCTTGATGAAGAAATTCCTACTACCAATGCAAGTCAACATGTACAATACCTTATAGCCTTAGAGAGAGCTGCCTGAGGCATTGGGAAGTTAAGGGTTTTACATGGGATCACAGTCAGCATGTGTCAAGGTCATGCTGAACCCAAGTCTTTCTGACAGCAAGGGAAACTCTTTATCTCCTTTACATCTCCATAACTTGTGATACCAACTGAGTATTCTTCTTAAATAGGCTCGGGGCTCAGTTGTTTCTATCTGCTGAAGAATTACAAGTGTTGTTAGCTTTCTCTAAATTTAGGTTCTCAAAGACCAAGCTCCATTTGCACCACCACTGTTATGGCTCTGTATAGGACTACTATTTAGGGCAGTGGTGTCAAACTTAAATAGAAATGAGAGTTAGCGAAGTGTACATAAGTATCCTCGTGGGCCACAAATTGACTTTGTTTTAAAATAATATTATCTATATCCTATTGTATTTTTATTTATTTTGCTAAATATTTCCCAGTTATATTTTAATCAGGTTTGGAGTATTGAGGGCCACATGTGGCCCATGACCTGAGGGCTTGACAACTCTTGGTTAGGACAAAGTGTGCAAATTTTCACAATGTGTCGGATTGGGGAACTTTTAGGGGGTAGAACATGGTCTATCCTACCCAGAAAAATACAACCCCACCTGAGAACAGTACGTTCCAGTCACTGGGGGCAGGTACTACTTGTCTTGTCCTAGCTACATACTTAAATTTGCCAAGAAGGAAGTTTCCAAGGACTCTTGCAACTAGACAAAAAATGAAATGAGAATGGAAGAACTTGCCAGAATTATGAAAGAGCAGCTTTGAAGTTGTCTCCATGAAAGATAGGCCAGAAGGAAAATTTCATGTCCTAACAGCTCTAACTGAGGCTCAGGAGAAAGAAGCCTACCTCTAGCATGAGGTACACTGGCTCTAGCATTTTGTCCACTGTCATTAGTTAAAAGGACACAGATTTAGAAATGGATTCAAAGGCATACAGAACTAGGAACATTCTTTAAATCACATGGAAAAGGCAGAAGTTATATATGTTTTCTCTTATGCATCTCCTTGTAAGCCCTCCCTCAGAAACCTACACTTGCATCTTTAATAATTTCTACACTCCATGCCCTGTCTTATCTTTATCGCTGAAGCTTTGAGTAAAGAAAGAGTGATGTGATAGGAAACTGGGATTAGAGTTAGGAAGAGCTATGTTCAAATCCTTCCTCTGACAGTAGTTATATGATTGTAAAAATGAGGGGATTGGATTTTTTTGCTTTTCCACCTGTAAATCGAATATCCTACAATCCAGGATCAAGATAAAGCTTATCTTTCATCAAGGATGTCAAAGGCAATAAACTAACATGTCTTTTATTATTTCTTAATTATTTTAATTCTTTTTAACTAACATTTGTTTTCTTTCCCTCCTCTTACCATTAAAAAAAAGCATTTACTCAAAATACAAAGCTAGAAAACTAATTACTAGCACCGTACCAATAAACCTGGAACATGGCAGCCATAGGAAAAATAATCACGTTAACGTGTTTTTCAAAACACCCTAAACAAATTCATCTTTCTAAAATACATTTGTCACGTCTTGCCTGTTCAAAACCCTCACTGGTTCTCTACTGCCAAAGGGATACGGTCCAAATTACTTTGCTTGGCATTCAAAGTCCTTCACAGTGTTCTCTTTCTGCCCTCCCTCCTCTCCCCCATCTACTTTTACAGCGTAACCTCCAACTACTTCTCTACAAAAACCATTTGTTCCAACCAGACTAATCTAGTCACTCTAGACATCTCTTTGTCCCAGTTTCCTTATCTGCAAAATGGAGAGGTTGGAGTAGATGACTTCTGAGGTCCTTTTCAGTTCTAAATGTATGTTTCCATGACCCTGTTCCCACTTAATATATTCCTCCCTCTAAGTTGCTCGTGCCTCTCTTTGCACCTCTTGGAATCCCATTCTTTAAGGCCCAATTCAATAATTCAATTTCACTAACTCATAGTAAGGTGGGAGGGCTACAATAACAAAATGTGAAATTGTTCTTGTCCTCAAGGAGTTTATATTCTGTTGTTGTTGTTGGTCCTTCCTTTTCGAAGAGGATGAATGACCTCAGGAGGCTGATATTTGACTTGCAAGTGAACTGGATTTAAGGGAGGCAGAGCTGTGCAAAGTCATCAGCCTCATTCTCTCCTCCAGGGTCATCTGAGTCCAGTGGGAAGACATAGGTCAGGATGACTGGCAATGGCCCAGGATGCAGTGGGAGACTCTGGCCCTTTGAAGCTAAGGTTTTCCCCAAATCTCAGTTTATCTGAGGCAACCTCCATTTAGTAATTAAAGAACTAGGTGAGAATTAAGGCGAAAGATGGTCTAGTTTGCCTTCATAAAAGAATCAATCTGGGAGGGGAAGACCCTCAGAGTGTCTGGCCAGAACAGAAATATTTGCTATCTACACTCACGGGGAGCAATCCAAACAATGAGCTTACGTTCTACCTTCTATGCAGAAGCTTCTTCCATCAATCAATCAATGAATTCAGTGTCATTTATTAAGAAACTATTAGGTGAATGACCATCCCAGCTGACGGGGATTATCTCCTTCTCTGAATTCTTTTAGCACTTGAGGGCTGTGCTATTCATTTGGCTGAAGTGATATCTTCTTACACTATTAATTAGCTTATATGTTGCTCTCCCCAAATATTTCCAGGGGTCGGAGACTGTGTCTTATGTGTTTTTGTCCTCCACAGGGCCCAGAATTGTGAAATGCTCACAAAAAAGGTACCCAGTAAACACTTACTGGTTAATTGGTTGCAGATGAGGAAAATGAAATCCAGATGAGGGATATGTAATAGCTTTACTGACAACCAGAAACACAGTTTCTGTGCTCAACCAACCATGGGTGAAGGCCCTGCCCAGTTGTGGCCTAAGAAGCATAACTGGCTTCTAGTACTTCAGCTCCAAGGAATACCACCACTTCCTCCTCAATTATAAGTTGATGGTACTCTAGCTGATGGCCATAGGTAAGAGGATCCAATCAATTAAAAAAAATAGGTAAGAAACAACCATACTGGTAAGGATTATTACAAAGATCCCAGCCAGAGTTCAGAGTTTTTCCTTTATAAGCTCATCGTGTTGCACGTACTTATGGGCCAGGAAAAATAAATTATTTCCCCATATGGCCCATTTGATTCTTTGCTCTTCTGCATGCCACTTTGTGGGGTCCCAACTAACAGCGTTAAGAATCTTCTTCAAGAGATCTAGGACTTAAGGTGAAACCAGGATGAGAAAGAGGTGGACGGTGAAATACAAGAATGGAAAAAAACACTGAAGAATTTCAGCATGAGAGGGCCAGGAAAGTTCTGGATAAAATCATTCATCTTTTCCTCTGAATCACTGTCACTGTTCATTAAGTAAGAAAATTCATCCTAGTGGGAATGAGGGGAATTTTGCTCCTGACATAAATCTTATTAGGATGAAAAACCTAAGAATATGCAACAATCTATGGGGAAGATATGTAGTCCAACCTGACTGGTGTATTGGTGGAACATTGTACATTTAATGATAATAATGAATGGGATGGATAATTGTGAAGACTTCACAGGGTATGTCTAAGGGAGTAGGAGAGGTTTTGGGATTTGGCTTTGTGATTTTGGAAGGTCAGGGCCTGGAACTGTGGGCACCCCTTCCCCCTCTCTCTCAGATGTTAGAAGATAATGAACTTTCCCATGAGCTATCTGTTCTCTGCTCCAGGAAGGTCTCTCCTTCCCCCACCCCATTTCTTCTCCTAGACTTTAAGACGCAACCCTGGCAATTGAGTTCTGATAGGGAAAAACCTGAATGGACCGGATCAACCTTGGTCCTCTGTGTAGTTTTCACGCCTAGACTGTAAGCCCACCTCCCAGCCAATGGTGAGAAGGGATAGAGGTGGGTGGGAATCTTTTCATTAAAGAGTATAAATTAGGGCAGGTTCCCTTTTACCTCACCTCCTCCATTACGGAGGTGTGCCCAAATCTTGCAAGGTTTGTGAAATAAATTTACTTTGTTTTGTTTGTGATGGATTTTATGAATCCAAGAATTAAAAACAGAGGCATCTCAAGGTGAAAGTAGAAAGGAAAATTTATTACGATTCCACGGGAAAGGGCAACTCGGACACCAGGAGCACCGGGGTTCTCTCAGTGTCAGAGTGCACTGGACACAGAAAATTGGGGTGTTTATATAGGTCCCTAACCGCAATTCCCCCTCCCAACCTCCTTCCTCTCAGCTTGCAGACGTAAGCTTTGAGGGTACAATCTGGACGTGATAAATCTATCCCAGCGACAATGGCAAGGAACAAACAGTACGGTTATTTTTGACAAGCAGGTGACAGACATAACCTTCCCACCATTCTTATCCCATTCTCCAATCAATCTGAAGTGATAAATCTATCTTAGTGACAACGACAATGAACAAATGGTTTGGTTATCTGCGACAGGCAGAAGCCAGTTGTTGGTTACTTCATCTTCACATCTGTGGCAAACTAGCCTTTCCCATCACCCTTACATCTGTGATGGATATCCCCAGCACCCTTACACCTTGTCTCCCATCATTCATACCTAACTGGTCTTGCATGTCTACACTGCACCTGGTCTACACTGCACCTGGCTTTCCGGCTTTTCATCCATTTTTCTGCTGAGCTGAGGGTCCCTTATCCTGGGGTCAATACACAGGGGGTGAGCATCCTGTGTCCTATCCTTACTTTCAGAGGATTTGATGGTTGCTGACTTATTCACCTCAACCCTTCTTTCTTTCAGGCCTCTCGCCATTAGGTAAAGACACAGGGTGTGAGCATCCTGTGTCCTGTTCTTAACCTTGGGGGCCTTATGGTCACTAGCTTAGCTTGCAGAATGCAGAAGGAAAGATATCTAAGTAGAGAAACGGCCTTACAGAAAGGAGAATATCTAAGTAACTTGCTATCCTACTTATTTCTATTTATCTAATTCGTTCCTTTTTATGAGAGGTCTTCACTCGTTCCACACAGTTTCTCCTAAGGATGTCTCTCCTATCATTTAAAAATCCTGTCCCATACAATAATTTCATTGGAATTGTCACACAGATTACAATAATGATAAGTTTATTTAATTTATATAAATTCATCTGAATGACATTGGAGATACCATACTGAATAATAATTATTTTTGCTTAATTTATAATGATTCATGAGGTTTAGATTGTAGATAATAGGTATGATAATCAACTGCTTGGAAAAGATGCTACATATCCTATTACAACTATTGGACTGCAAGGACACTGCCCTCACTTTGGCTTTAGCTGTCTGCAAAAGCAATTCTAAATAAAAAAGCCGGTGAGCCAGTGACCATAAGGGAAAATTCCAAAACAGTTCTCCCTCCAGGATTTAGCTTTAGCTTAAGGCTTTACAAAGAAATTGATCCAGAAATTCAAGGGTGATCCAAAACCTCATACTTTTGACACTATTTCTCATCTCTTATTCCCAAGTGGGTACTTTTTGTTCTTCAAAAGACAGCTCTAAGTTAGAGATTTGCAAAGGTATCTTTCTGGGGATCATAGATTTAGAGATAGAAAAGACCGTGGAGGCCAAGAAGTCTAATCCTTTCATTTAAAGAGAGGAAATGGCAGAGCACTCCAGTATCTTTGCCAAGAAAACCCTAAACGGGGTCATGAAGAGTCAGACAGGACTGCAAAACAACAAGCTTGAGCCACAGAGTCACTCGCCCAAGATCCTTCTGACCCCAAACTGGCCCTCCATATTGCATCTCATCTGCAAAGAGGGAATGATTTCACAAAGTTGCTGGCAGGAAAGCACTTGGTAAAGCTTAAAGGGCTACACAAATGGAAGTTGTTATGTTAACATGTTTGCTTAGTTGAATTGACTTATTGAAATGTCTTTGTTAACATGCTTGCTTTATTTAAAAGGCCACAGCAGAACGTCAGGAAGTCTTCACTTTGGCAAACTATGGCTCTATGAATTCTGCATATCCTCAAAATGCAAATCGGCCACTCCGGCTAAAAACAGAAAAATAAGCATTTGAAGGTAGTAAATCAATCACTGAGTGCCCATCTCTAGGATTCATTGGTTTTTCATAGGAAGCCTACAGAATCAGCAGGCTTTCTTTGTCCCCAGAGTTTACCATAGCGCCTGGCATTTAAACACATATGGACTCATTGACTGGTATCATTAACAATTCTCCAGTTAACGGTTAACTCCTTGTAACCAGTATTCACCACGTACTTACTGATAGGCACTAAGTCTCCGAGATCACACAAGTACTCTCCATTTTTTTGCCAACAAGTGGAGAAAAGAGAAAATGAAGCGCACGGTGCGCCTGGATATTCCACAAACTGATTCTCCATCCAGAGTCATAAAATGCTTCCTATTTAGCCAATATTTTAGACTTCTCAAAGAGCTTTTGTTTATATTACCTCCCCTGACACCCTCACTATAGTTCTAGGACCTGTGAAGGGTGGGGAGTGGGCCATTATGTCAGTTTCTTAAAAATGGGGAAGCTGAGGCCCAGAAGGGCTAAATGATTTGCCCATGGATATAGGGTCAGTAAGTGTCTGAGTGCAGTCTGGAATGCTTTGACTCCTAGCTCTGCCCTCTACCCTCCAGTGCCTCACTGAGGAGCGGACAGTTGTTGATGATACAATATTAATAGCAGGAGACTTCACTGAACCCTCTGCTGAAAAGCCAGATGAAACCATTAGTTATACTCAGACAAGCAAAGAACAGATAACAAGTCAGTGGAGAGGATTAATGAATATGTCTGGGAAGTGCTTTGTAACAGCAAGATTGCTCAAGAGAAGAAAACACTCCCAGTGTCATTTTACAATGTTTTTTAACATGGATCTTCCGAGTTAGACAGTATGGTAACATCTACAGCCTACACAGCTCATTTTGATGCCTACCAGCTAAAATTCCTTCACAAAGTGAATAATGCATACAGAAGGTGCATTTTGCATTTTTTAAACAGCTTTTTTAAAAACATCAATCAATCATCATGTAGTTATTGAGCACCTCCTGTGTGTCTAGGGGCTAGGGATACAAAAAAAATATGAAACACTCCCTACTCTCAAAACTCTTATAGTCTAACTGGGGATTATGTTTATTTCTGAATTCCCACTCCCCTACCCAGAGAGTCAGCTTTTGTAACAAAGGTCAGAAAAACAAAGTGAAAAAAAGTATATCCTCAAAGCTAAACAACACAGTAACCAAGTCTGACAGTATATGCAGTGTTCCAAAGCCAGAGTCCCCCACCTCTGCAAAGAGAAAGAAGTAAATTTTCTCTTCTGAGAAAGTGAATTTTTATTGCAATTTTTACCTCTGTGATTGAGCTAAAGAACTCTAAGGCTCTTATTGGGGGAGGGGAATTCCAATTGAGTTCATTCAATGAGATGTCATTTTAGACATTCTCCTTCACTTTTAAAATTGTTGTGGCAAGCTTTGCATTTCTCCCAGCTCTAAGTCTAACCTACAGCTAGCTCTTTAAAGGGCCTGCTTTTTTTTTTTAACGATCTGGGGATTTATTCCATAAGAGAATGTCCAAGTTAGGGTTTATTTGCCCTTTCGGGCTTTGATTTTTCTCAGGTAGAACTCAAGCTCTTTGCTGGCTGACCCTGCCTTTGTATTTAATGCTCTGTAGCCAAGGCAAATCCCATTCAAATTGTATTATCATTCACAGCTTACCAAGACTTAAACTATTTGGAAATCTAAGTTACTGTCAAGAATTCTGGGCTTAGCCTATGGTTTTAAGAAGTTATTTTATTTTCAAATGACTACTGGGTAAATAAATGCAACAGCCTCAGAGACAAATTATTCTCAAGCCTTAGGGGAAAAAAATTTGCAAGCTCGGTCATTTGTATGTTTTTTTCCTCCCTGATTATTCAGGATAGAAGTGTTTGTTTGATTTTGTATCCTCCTCAGGATCACAGCATTATGTGTCCTATCTGATGTAAACACTACAATGATGCAAAACACATTTTGTGCCAAGTTCCTGTTGCTCAGGGAGAGAGAAGGAAAAAAGGAACAAAAAGAATTGACATAAATCTGTTATCTGAGAATAGTCTACAGAACTTTTTTTTTGCAAGCACACAAGATCAATTTCAAAAGTCCTATGGAGGTTAGGTTCTGAGGTGTTGTCCTGGTCTGCTCTTTACTTCACATTCCTGGTCTAGCTGCAAAATGCACAAAATTTATAATGAGTTGGAAGGAACTTTGGAGGCCGTCTAGTCTAATCCCCTCCTTTTCCAGGTGAGGAAACTGTTTTTCATTGAGGTTAAATGACTTTCTTTAAGGTCACATAGTAAGTAGCAGACCAGACACTCAAACAGAGCTCCACTGACTCCAATACAGGTTTCTTTTCATTTTGCCACACTCTTTTTTTTGGGGGGGGGGGACAGGGCAATTGGGGTTAAATGACTTGCCCAAGGTCTCACAGCTAGTATGTGTGTCAAGTGTCTAAGGCCGGATTTGAACTCAGGTCCTCCTGACTCCAGGACTGGTGCTCTACTCACTGTGCCATCTAGCTGCCCCAACACACTCTCTCTTGCTGGTAAATTTTCTTTCAATTTCTCCAGGCTTGTGGTTCAGAGGGTACATTTAAATAAAATTACATGAAGTTGGAAAAGCATCTGGGATTCTGATGGTTCACTCACTTGGAGAATATTTTTACAAACATCACTTTCTCTCACCTTCAGATTACCCATCCATCCATCCATCCATCCAACCATCCATCCATCCATCCTTCCATCCATCCATCCGTCCATCCCTCTAGCCATCTGTCCATCTGTCCATCCGTCCGTCCATCTGTCCATCCATCCATCTGTCCATCCATCCATCTGTCCATCCATCTATCCATTATTAAATCTCTACTATATGCAAAACACTGTTGAGACTTAGTTCACGCCCCCAAGGAGCTGAGAATCTAATATAAGAGACTTACAAAAATAGCTATAATTCAAGTTAAAATAGTACAAATCCACAAGATAAGCACAAATAAGATACTATGAATTCAAATGAGGGAGAGATCCTAATCAGGTTAGAGATCAGATTTTATGGAAGAGGTATCATTTGTGCTAGGCCTTTAAGGGTGTTTAGGATTTCAGGAGATAGGGATTGGGTAGGTAGAGAACTTTCCAGACAAAAAAGCCTGAATAGCTCTGCAGAGTAATCAAAGTACAGAGCACGTTCAGAGGGTGGGAAATAATTTAGGTAGGTTGGAGTATATGAAAGGAAGGACAAAATAAGGCTTGATAAGATAGATTGGAGTTAGACTGTGCACAGTTTAAGGCTTGATAAGATAGATTGGAGTTAGACTGTGCACAGTTTAAAATGTCAGACAGAGGAATTTGGCGATGATTCAGTAGGCGATGGGGAGCCATTGAAGGTTTTGCAGGCACTGGAGTGAAATGATTAGAGTTGTGCACTAGAAGCTAAATTTGGCAGCGTTGCATAGAATGGATTGTGGTAGGAGAAAGTGGGAGGCAGGAAGATGGATCAAAGGGCTATTGCAACAGTTCAGGTGAGAGATAATGAGGACCTGCTCGAGGGTGGGAGCCGGGGGAATGAACCAATGAAGGGGAGAGAGGTGCGAGATAGTCTAGAGAGCATGGCCAGAATTTGGCAACTGATTAGATCTGGGTGGGGAGGGGTGAAGAAGAGGAAAGGTTGGAAGATGATGCAGAGAAGGGATAACTTGCAGGATGATGGCACCATTTATAAGAACAGGGACATCAGGAAGAAGACCAGGTTTTGGAGGAAAGATGAGTTTGGATTTAGACATAGTATCATCGAGTTAGAGGTGGGAAGGAGTTCAGACAGTGTTTGGTCCAAACTTCTCACTTTACAGATGAGGAAAATGAGATCCAGGGAAATGATGTGACTTGCCCACGGTCACACAGAGATTATTAGAGGTTAGATTTGAATCCGGGTCCTGTGACTCCAGAGTCAGTGTTTTTTGCACTGTTCTACATTCAGACCCTAGTGTAATATAGGGATAGAGATTTGGTTTGTTTGGTTTTTGGAGGGGGGAAGGCAGGGCAAGTGGGGTTAAGTGACTTGCCCAAGGCCACACAGCTAGTAAGTGTGTCACGTGTCTGAAGCCAGATTTGAACTCGGGTCCTCCTGACTCCAGGGCCTGTGCTCTACTCACTGCACCACCTAGCTGCCCTAGGGATAGAGATAAGGGGCTGTACGCCTGTGATTTCATTGGTAAAGGGAACTCCCAGGTAAGGAAATTTACTGTACTCATATAGGTTGGCACCTTCTCTGCAACTTAAAGTCCTAGTTTCCTCGAGCATTGAGAGGCAATACCTAGGTGGGAATTGGAAGCCCAGGGTAGAGACTGGGATACGTAGAGATACATAGAAAGAGTTGTGGCTGTTTGAAGAAATGAGAAGGTGAAGAGAGAAAAGATGGCCAGGAACAGAACCTTAGGGAATGCTTGTGTCAAGGCAGCAGAAAGAGGAAGAGGAACCAGTGAAGCTGTGTCACTTCTCCCCTGCCCCTCGACATTAATCCCAACACGCATGTGCACATGCGCGCCCACACACAGGACATATTAATGAAGCCACTGGATGATGGTATTCAATTTTTCCTCCTAACAATTCCTATTACATTATTCAGATTGGTCAGTGGGCATAGTGGTGACAGCGATATCAAACCCACCAGGATGGAGGCTGAGTAATGTGATCTTAAAGCTTGTCTTAGTTGGGAGCCAGTAATAATCTGAAATCAAACTTGGCATATTCTTTTGGCATGAAGATGACTCCAGAAGGTTTACATATTATAATTTCAGCATACGAATACATGCACGGCTCTTACACCGGATGTTTACTGAGGAAATAAAATGGAACACATTTGATTTACACCTCCAAGTCAGGCTTTGTGAAGAGGTGGGAAGGATCTTGATCTTTCCCCAGCTCACAAGTTGAGGCCTCTTTAGTGAGAAAGAAGCTTGAAACAGTTTTTAGCTAGGTTGTGCTATTAGGAAAGGGGGATACAGAGGAGCAGAGACTGGAGGAAAGAGAAAGGGGAAAGCTGAGGGGCAGATAAAAGGAGGCTGTAGATGAGGCAGCTACATGGAAGAGTGGAGAGAAGTCTGGGCTTGGAGTCAGGAAGATCTGAGTTAAAATCCAGCCATAGACACTAGCTCTGTGAACCCTGGGCAAGTCAGTTAATCTTTGCCTGCCTCAGTTTCCTCATTTGACAAATGGGGCTAATAAAAACACCTACCTCCCAGGGTTGCTGTGAGGTTCAAATGTGATAATACCTGTAAAGTGCTTAGCATAATAGTGCTTGGCATATGGTGGACATTTAATAAATACTTATTTCCTTCCTTCTGCTAAGAGACTATATGCTGAGGCTCTCTTGGTATGTCAGATGCTCATGGAAGTTTAGTAATTTTTGGTGCTTTAATTTAACCAAGTCAACAGGGAGCCACTTGTTTTGAAAAGCTGTTCTGTCTTGATTAGGATCATGGATCTGGAGCTGGAAAGGACTCGGTATTTACCGAGAACATCTTACTTTTATTGAAGAGGAAACTCAGGCCCAGAGTGATTTAACTGACTTTCCCAAAGTTATACTAGTAGCAAGTGGCACAGCTGAGACCATCTCCTGGCACTTTAAGTATAGCACTCTTTCCACGGTACCAAGAGAATCCTCTGGGGCTCATCCTAGAGCTTACTCATGTAGCCTGTCCTGGCCCCCTCCCATGTCCAAGGCACAACTTAGGCTCACATCTACAGCTCATGAGCCCCCACTGGTGTTTCATTTTGTTTCTATTCAGACCAAGTACACAACAAATTAAAATATTTAATCTAATTTATCTAATCTATTTAAAAACTAATTAAATATTTAAATATTTAATCTAATTAACCATAAATGGTTAAATCAAGTGGCACCTATTTCTAAAATGGTTTCTCCTTATGCACACATGTTTCTCATGGGTAGATAGGACTAGTTTCAACTGCTACTCCCATATTACATTAGGAATAGCATATAAATCACCTTTAGCAGTAGCACTGGGTACATTGGGTCTTCAACAAGCAACTCAGCCAGACGGAATTAAGAGCAACAGTCATTATGAACCCAGCAGCCCAGGCTGATTCCTTCTCCTCTGGCCCCACGCCTCCTGGTTGCAGTCTGCTCTGGCCATATGCCTCTACCATTCACATTGGGCTATGGCTTTTGTCTGCTCCACACAGCACTTTAGACTAAGGAACAATGGGCACCTTTCCCTATTGCTGCCCTATCTTTGTCCTTTCCTCTTTTTGCCTCCTGCTCCAGTTTTCTTTACCATTTTTCTTCCAGTTCAGCTGTCACACAGGGTCTTCTGAACACTCACTATTTCTGTACTTCATTTTATTTCTGTCAACCAAATTGAACCTCTTAATCAGAAGAAACAAATCTCTCTTTTCACATCAGGACCACTGCCATTCATTTGCGAGATAATCAGGCCCCATATACCGAATCCCTTTCATATTCCTCACATGGATCTTCCAAATGCCTAAGTCATTTCTATTCTGGTCTTTCCGTGAACTCCTGCTGACCACAGTCATGTATATGTGGTTCTTCCAGGACGGGGCTATCAGAATCTTGGGAGAAAGGGATCATCACCTCCCTGCTCTATGACGTGATGTCTCATGGTTCTACATTACGCTGGCCTTTTTTTTATTGCCGTATCACATTGCAAACTCACATATAATTTTCTGTCAGCCGTTGCCCCAAGGTCACTTTCATCATCTTCTGCAGAATATTTATGGGTCAGATAACATCCCTGTGCTGATGCAGTTTATATTTCTTCTAAGATAAATATCGTGTTGATGTGATGATGGATACTCCCTATATTTAAAATCTCTCTGAGTCAATCATTTCTTGAATTGGTACATAGTGGAAGAAGTTTTGTTAGGATACATCAGAGCCCGTGATCTCTCTGGTGAATCTGAGTCAGAAGAGGGATGGTGGAGAGTGGGGGAGGGTGGGAGAGCAGATGCAGTCCATGACCACACTCATGTGGCTACCAATAAATGGACAAAATTTTGTGGGAAACAGGTTGAGGCAGACAAACAGTTTCTCTGCCAATACTCTCTATATTTTTCCTCCTGATTCAGTATTGACTTATTGGCTTGTATCTCTATTCTTATAACCAATTTCCCACTTCACCTTCAACTCTTTGGATTTTCCTGCTCTGCATAAACCCTGGTACCAGGTACTTTGTCTGGTCTTTTGGTTTAGTTCTTCTTGAATACTATGTCAGTCCATCAGTTCATAAGCATTTATGAAGCATTTACTATGTGCTAGGTACTAAGGGCCTGAGATTCAAAGATAGGCAAAAAACTTTGTAGGAAACTAAGAGGCTCTGGTGAGGGGGAAGAAGACAGTCATGAAAAGGCATGAATACAAGAGTTGAAGTGTATATGAGGAAGAGCAAGGCCAGTGTAGCCAGACTGTAGACCATGTTGAGGTAGAGATAGTGTAAGGAGATTGAAACATAGGAAGGAACCAGGTTGTGAAGGGTTGACATTCCAGAGATCTTTTTTATTGGCAAAGATACTGGAATGGTTTGCTATTTCCTTTTCCAGTTCATTTTATCAAAGAGGAAACTGAGTCAAACAGGGTTAAGTGACTTGCCCAGGGTCACACAGCTCATAAGAGATCGGAACTCAGATAGATGAATTTTCCTGACTCCAGGCCAGGCGCTCTATCCACTGGGCCACCTAGCTGCCTGACCTATGCTTTAGGAAAATCATTTTGGCAGCTGATTGGAGGTCAGAATTGAGAAAGGAGAGACTTGAAGCCAGGAGACCAATTAGAGCTATTGTGATAGTCTAGGCGAGAGGGGATTAAGGTCTCAACTACAGTGGTAGCTGTTTGAGTAAAGAAAAGAGGACTAAGCCAGAGATGTGAAAGTGGAAAAGACACAATTCAGGATCCATCTTTTTTTCCAGGAGGAGACTCCTCCTCTACCAAAAAGATGTTTGCCCTCCTCAAGAGTACACGTATACCTTACCCTAGACAGGACAGGGCTATAAGCCATCTAGAATTCAGAATTCAAAAATCATTATTTCCTCAGAGCTGACCCCTCACCTCCTCCAAAACAAAACAAAACAAACAAACAACAAAACAAACAAAAACCAAACCCAGGTATCCAAAGGCATAGCACAGATGAAAGAAATGGAACACAATTGCTTTGTATTTCTAGATCAGTTTTTATGAAGAAGAAGAACGGCTCCTCTGTAAGTGTTTATTGCTTGAAACTGTCTCAGCTAGGATGTCTGATTGGGAGAGGGGTGTCATTATTAAATGATAATTAGTAAATAAATATCCTAATGGATAAGTGTAATGGAAAAGGGAGGGTCTTAATGAGTGCAAATAGTGAATCCCATGAAGTGGACACATTATTTGAATTTTCATTGAATATTTCCATTGGGCTGCAACCAATTGCCTTGTTTCACATATAATTATAACTTTGACTAGTGTGAATTCAAATAGCCCATCTACTTCACGGGATTCATTATTTGAACTAATCAAGGCCTGGCTACTATAGAGATTGAAAGGACTTGGCAACTGATTAGATGTGGGAGGTAGAGTTGAGGACTGAAAGATGACTCAAAAGTTGGATGACTTGTAAGGATGGTGCTTCTCTTCATATAGAAATAAGGAAGTCAGGAAGAATAGCAGGTTTGGGGGAAGAAAACCTACATTGTTTTAAGTCCCATCGGAGCGCGGAAAACAACTAGGGCTATAAATTATGACTAACTCTACAGTAGAAGGATATCCAGTATAGGAACCTGCGGAATCCTCTGGAAATGTGTCTAGATCAAAGGCAGAAATTGACTGAGCTTGCATCTGTTGCCGTTCAAAGGAAGCATAAAACCAAGCTGCTTGCTTACGAGGCTGGGTTCCTCAGTGACATTGCATTAGCAGATGACTGCTGGGTTAAGCCATTAACATACAGAAATCCACTCAAAGGAGCCAGTGGAGAGAAATTTACAGGTTAGGCAAGCAGCCAGTAAGAATCCTTCCATTCCTTTGGTTTGGTTCTTTTCTTCGTCATACAGAGGGAAAATATCAATAGGTCCCATTGGAGGGCTCCAGAGACAATTAAGACATGACTTGAATTAAACTTTGTGTTGCTTTATAATGCAAAACAGCGAATTAGGCATATTTAAATCACCAGAAGACACTCCATCCAGTTACCTGGCTCCTTTCAACATTGAAAACCCAGATGCTTGGATTTACCCCAGGAGTTGGGCATTCCACCCAATATCAGGGGTACCCAGGGATAATTCCAATCTCTGCTATTCTCCAAATGCTACTACATTTATCTTTCAGTTCTGCCCCTATGTGGATGGAAGACGCTCAGTTTCCTAGTTTAGGGAGTGTGGTCTGTACGGATTTGTCCAATCAGAATCTTGGTTTAAGCTGCTCTACGATGGGAAACTCCAACTTCCTGTCTGATCTGCTACTCAAAAAAATCACCCCAAAACAAAAAACCCAATGGTTCCCCTATTACCTACGGGCAAGATCAAAAATAAAATTTTCCATTTGGCATTTAAAACCCTTCAAAATCTGATCCCTTCTACCCTTCCAATTTTCTTATACTAACACAAATTCTGATTAAGGTAGGGCCTTCCTCACTGGTGAATGGAACTTGAGGTTCTGAGACCTTAATAATAATTGTAAAAAAAAAAAAAGAGAATGTATTTGGAGGTAGAGTCATCTTTTGGTTATCCTGTCTCTCTCCCCACATCGTGATGCTTGGTGATACAGGGGTTAGAGCGCTGGACTCAGAGTTATAAAGACCTGGATTCAAATCTAGTCTCACACACATATTAATCGTGTGACCTTGAGCATGTCAACTAGCCTCTGTTTGCTTCAGTTTCTTCGACTGTAAAATGGGTATAAAGACGGCACCTGTCTCCCAGGGTGTGTTACAAGCAGGCTAAGAGAGACCCACTGGCTCAGCGGAGAGAAGACTGGCCTTCGAGTCTGGAAGACCTGAGATTAAGAGCCGCATCTGATTTATACTAGTTGTGTGATCCTGGGCAAGTTATCAAACCTCTCAGAGCTTCAGTCAACTCTCTAAGACAATGTCATAGATGAACCGACAATCTTAGTGCTTCAGCTGGCACATGGTGTAAGAGGCATCTAACAAATCCTTTTTGCCTTGCTTTGCCAATCCTGATCTGCAAAAGGATTTCCCACAATAGGAGTTCCAGAGATCTTTCATTGACAAAAGCACAGGTCCGTATGGGAGAAAAAGTCTAAGTAACTGTCATAAAAATTGTTGTCATCAGTAACCTGCCTAAATCTATATGCATAACATTAAAAAGCATGACTACATATTTATTCATAATTTGTGTGAAGAGCACATGAATAAATGTAACAGTCATGTACAAAAATATGAATATAATCTTAGCTTTCCTGAAGTAATGATGAAAATTATGTTTCTCATCATTTGGATTACAAGCAGATCAAAACTTTTTTTTCCTACTTAATTCCCACCTTAGCCCCCATCCCTTCATTGTTCACAGTTCTCAGGTAGGTATTAGAACTTTAAGATTCTTTTTTCTTTCTTCCTTAAAAAATCATTTTGTTCTCGTTGCCCAGGAGAGGTGACGCTTATATGAAACCAGATCTTCTCTCTATTTACTTTTCACTGACATTGCTGTGTATGAATACACCCAGATGTTTTACATGTGTAAAAAGTTTCCTTTTAAATATCTTAATTCAGCACACCAAACCCTATAAGCAGAGAAAGGGAAGCATGGGTTTTATGCCAATTCATTCTAACTAAATTTTTTTTTGGGGGGGGGGGAGACAATCAGAGTTAAGTGACTTGCCCAGGGTCACACAGCTACTAAATGTCTGAGGTCAGATTAGAATTCAGGTCCTCGACTCTAGGGCTGGTGCTCTATCCACTGTACCACCCAGCTGCCTTCATTCTACCTAAATTTGAAGAGGTAGGTTTATACACTGTTTCTTTAAATCCTATCTTTTTAAAGTAGGTATGGAATTCTCCTTCATTTTGTTTTCTCAATGATTCTACATCAACTATTAGCAAGGGACTTGTACACAGAGGAGCCAGGTCCCCACAATTTCCTGTCTGTCCCAGCTGATTGCCTCGTGGATATTTCACTTCTTATTAATGCATTCAACAGAAGGTGGCCTGAGAAGAGAGAGAGACAGAGAAAGAAACAGAGAGACATAGACAGAGACAGAGAGAGACAGATGCTACTGTGCTATTTGCTAACAGTCCTGAGAGGAAATTTGGTTGTGGGAGTTTACAAACCATTTTATCTTTGGGTACAACACCTGTGATATGCCATTATAAATTAACGTTAGCAAGTTAGGCAATAAACACTTATTGAATCTAGCTATGTACACAGCACGTTATTAAGTACTTTGGGTTATACAAAAGAAGTTTCCTGCTGGAGCTCACAATCTAAGACAAGAGTCCTTAATCTGAGGTCCACAGAAAAAATTCAGGGGTGGGATGTCAATTAATTTATTTAAAATATTTTAATAACTGTATTTCAATATAATTTATTTCCTTTGTAACCTCATATATTTACTTATGCATTTAAAATATTTTTTTAGAAGTGGTCCATAGACTATGCCAAATTGCCAAAGTGTTCCATGATATGAAAAAGGTTAAGAACGCCTGATCTAAGGAAGGAGACAATTCCAAAACAAATTGAATTGTTATAAGCATAAATTCAAGTGACATAAAGAATTGCATATGGCTGGCTCCTGCTACAGAAATGAAGAATGAAGAAGAATCATGAAGTAAGAAGAATGAAGGAGAATCACAATTCCTAGAGTGTTATGTGAAATTTGCTGTATTTTGAGGGTGTCCCACTTTGTCAAAAAACATCTCCCCTTGAATGTTGCCAGATGCATAAAATTTCATCATCAGAGATTGTGTGTATGTGTGTGTGTATGTGTATGTGTGTGTGTGTGTGTGTGTGTGTGTGTGTGTGTGTGTGTGTGTGTGTGTGTGTGTGTGTGTGTAAGCGGGGAGAGGTAGGGTAGAGTGACAGCTAGGATTATTCCTAAATAAAAACTTAAAACAAACAAACCATAGTTGTAGCACAGAGATTCCCAGGAGTCTTTGTTACAGTGCAAAGAGGTGTATTCAGCCATTATCAGTCAAGAACACCTAGTATTTGTAGGTCAATTTATTGGTTGCCTGTCAAGGAGCCAAGTAGGACTGGCAAACTTTGATGGGGAAGTGATATGGGAATGATCTGGAGCAGGGATAGGGAACCTGCATCCTCAAGGCCACATGTGGCTCTCTAGGTCCTTAAGCGTGGCCCTGTGAAGTTTGTATTCAGTCAAAGGGGCTGCACTTGAGGAACTAGAGAGCCACGTGTGGTCTCGAGGCCACAGGTTCCCCACTCCAGTTTCTGGAGTATGGGATATGGACTTCCTTGTTAGACCAAGTCTTGTAGGGGCAGCCAGGAAAAACATGAGAGCACTGATTGTGGGGGGTAGGGAAAGTAGAGTTCAAATGGAGGAGAGAAGAGACTTCCCATCTACCTTCAACCTATTTTGCAATTTTGTTAAGGGCAGGTAGCAACTGGAGGGACCGAAGTCACTTCAGGAAAGTGAATTTTGAGGTGACATTTATAACTTCATAAACTTGTAACTTTATAACTCAAAATGGTCTTTTAAAATGTGTATTTGCAAACTGTGGCCCGAGCAGTAAAATATGGTGGAACCCATGCAGATGGAATAAAATACATTCAGCTATGATGTTTAAATTGTTGACTTCACACTCAAGAATCCTTAATGATCTCACTTGCACTGTACTTTGGAGCCTCTTGTTCAGCCTGTTGGATTTTCCTATCCCTCCTTTAATCTTGTACCTCTTTAAAGGCCATATGTAGCAGTTCCGGGGTACTGAAAAGCTCAAACCTAGGCAATAAAATTGTATTAGTAAAACCTGATTGGGCTGAACTAGAAGTATGCTGGCAGAGATGGAGAGAATCACTGCTGTTCAGTGAAAAGGAAATGTTCTTGGCACCCCAATTAACTTCGGCAGCACTTAAGGACAAATGACGGTACTTTGTAGAGCATGAAGCCTTGTGTAAGCAGCAAAGTAAATGTTGGGTGTAATTGCCTCCCACTAAGAGGAAGTGGTGAGGTTGATAGCAGAGTAGGTAGTCTCAGAGCCTGGCCTGGTTCAGGGAAAGTGACTGATGCAAATCCCACCTTCGAGTTCCATGTTGGGCTTACCTCTGAATCACTGAGGGATCACTGGGTACCACCGCTAAAGCCCTCTGTGCTATATTCTCTCTGACTTCTCTACGGCTTCCTCTAAATCCGTAAAATAGAGAAAATAGGAATGGGCGTTGTAAAAATGAAGAGCCCACAAAAATGACTCACTATTTTACAAATTATGTAGTGGATCACATGCTGGACTTAAGAGGTAGGTAGGAAGGGCCTGGGTTTAAATCCCATCTCTGCCACTCACTACTTGGTCGAGTCTATTTTTTTAAATGGGCACAACTTCGCATGGCATACTTTTTCTCACAGGGTTGAGGTGAGGTTGACATCAGGTCATCATGTGAAAAATGACTATGAATTTCAGGAGTTATTGTCCAGTAGAATGGGAAGGCATTACTTTATTTTTGTCTTTGTACTTCCAGGCCTGGGCCGATACCCAGCAGATGGGAAGTGCTTAATAAATGCAAGCTGAATTAAATTGAATGCCTTACAAGACTGCATATAGGAGGATCCACTGTGTTATCATTTCCAAATTGTGTTGCCCACTCTCTGGCCATGACCTGCATCTTCCACCCACCAGAACCTTGGATTCTGCCCCTGGGACCATCCTGGGCTCTGCTAGGTGAGCTTTAGTCTCACTTTGACCAGAACCAGGTCTCAATATCAGTTCTGTCACCATTTCCAAACCATATATCACCTTCCTCCACTTCTCAGTTCCTCTTCGTGTACTGTCTTCCCTCTATTTGAATGTAAGTTCCTTGAGGGAGGGCAGGGACTATCTTGCACGTAGATATCACTGAAGTGCTTATCACAGTGCACAGAGTAGGTGCTTAATTAATGCTCTATCTATCTATCCATCCATCTATCTATTATGAACCAAACATGCAATCTGAGGGATTGTTGTGGAAAGTGAGAGGGTGAAGTTCATGTTCAGTGGCCAGCCCTTGCATCTTGGTGACCATAGTTTTTTCTGGGTGAATATAAAATTTTAAATACTGTTGTACACGGTGGTTCCTGATGTATTCAAGTTTCTTATACCAGTAAAGATCTTACTACCAGTATGCCAGGAGTCAGGAGAAACTAGACATTACACAGAGAAGAGAGCATAGAATCTAAGTGCTAGATGGGACCTCAAAGACTATCTAATAAACCCACGCCTGGATGAGAATCCTCTCTACGACATACTCAGTAAAGTGGTCATTCCAGCATTTTATAAATAAGAATACTGAGGCGCTTAAGGCTAAGTAATTTGCCCAGGGTCACATGAGTAATAAGTGCAAGAGTTGTTTCTTCATCAGTCAGCATGGTGGTGCAGTGGGCCTGGAGTCGGGAAGACCTGAGTTCAAATCTAGCCTCAGCTGTGTGACCCTGGGCAAGTCACTTAACCTCTGTTTGCCTCAGTTTCCTCATCTGTAAAATGGAGATGATAATAGCACCTCCCTCCCAGGGTTGTTAATAGGATCAAATGAGATAATTATTGTAAATCACAGTGACTGGTACATAGTAAGGACCATATAACTGTCAGCTATTATCTTTATTATTACTGTTATCTACTAGCTATCTAATAACAAACCATTAGGCATTACACTCCATTTACTAAATAATAGTGTTATTTCTAGTCCCTCATACGTGTTCAATATGATTATATTACTAATAAAATACTTATTGGACGTGACCAAGGCACAATATTAGGAAACAAAGTTAGGCAGGGAAATCAATCAATGAGCAAGAATATAAACACGGGGAAAGTTGAGTAGAAACCTAAAGGAAATGTAATTGACTGTAATAAATGTCAAATTAAGTTTCTAATGAATGTAACTATTTCTACAGCTTCTGATACTTTGTATCCCTCCTGGTCCATTTCTATTTAGTCTAAATCCTATTGCTTTTCATATATTCTTTCACCCCACGGAATCAATGTACGCCCCCACCTGGAAAGATATAGAATCAGAGATCCATCAGGCATCAACTTCCTTGGGGGTGGGAGATAACCCACTATACCCAGAAACCACTGCCAAGTGGCTTGGCATCATGGGAATTTATCTGGCTTTATTTTTTTTTGGTGGAGTTTGTCTAACGTTACATGGTTAAACCTGGTCATATTTTTAATCCATTGCATCTGGAGGTGTTTCTAAGAGAGTGGAAATATTCCATGTTGCCTTAGGGACTTCCCTAATTGAAGCCAACTGCCAGAAAAAGTTCTAAAAGGTGAGAGAGTAGAGTAGCAAACAATGTGACCCACTTTAGAGAACAAGCAGGCTATGCTTTTTACACTGAAACCTACAGGGGACTGTGGAAGTCTGATGGGTGTGTTTTCTGGACTCCAGGAGGTGTTAATAACTGTGGTGGGGTCTACAGGTAAGATGAAACAGGTTGTAACCCAGAGAAAAGGAGAAAGAGGCTGCTGACCTCATTAAAAGCGAGGCTACCACCCCATAGTAACCAAGGGTTACAATCTGTATCTGAGTCAGCAGGATTTCATTCTCTCCAGTAATAAATAAGAAAGACCTTTCACTTCCTACAATTTCAGGTTGACAGGCTGTTGTTATGGCAACCAGGAAAGGAAGCCAAGGAATAGTGACCTCCGAGAAAACAGGTTGCTAAAGTTATTATATGAATTCCAACAGGAACTGTTACTCTGCCAAAGGAAATGTAAAAAAATGAATTTGGGATGAGATATGCCACTGGCCTGAATTATGATGATTTCAATTTACACTGCTGCTGTAGAGCCAATTTTATCAACCCTGCATGTCGAATCTCAAATATTCTTTGGGTTGAATGACAAAATGACATGGGTTAATGCCCATGGACAAACAGTAGAGAGAAATATAGAGTTGGATTAGAGACTAGATGGCCTCTGAGGTCCTTTCCAACTCTAGATCTATGATCTATGAGCCTATGAATGAAAGACCATGTTTTTCACTTGCAGTCAGTAAATCACTCTGGCATATGTTTTACTTTATGAAAGAGTTGTAAAATGAAAAGGAAAAAGTCTCCAAAATTCCTTACTCTTTGATGCCTTTTTCATGTTTGCATGCTAGAAGCTGGATCACTATTGGACTCAAGCGGCGTATGAGGACCCTAGGGTGACTATAGTTACTATTGTCCTGCTAATCTAACTAGGATGTGTATAGAATTACAGCTAGGATTTGTAGAACTAGAAGTGTCCTTAGAGATCATGTATGAGAATCCCCTCATATAGACAGAAAATAAACCAACCCCCTTCCCTTAACAGCTGAAGTGTCCCTAATATCACTCTCATGGTAAATGATAGAGCCAGGATCTGAACCTGTCTTATGACTCTTCCTTAATTCCCCTCTCTTCCTTGTTCTCACCCTTCAAAGATGACTGTTGTCTCCCTTAGACTTCATGAAATCTATATTTTACAAACGCTATGCAATTATTGTGTAATATTATACTGGCGTCATATTCTACCAGTAAACATAAGCTCCACGAGGGCAGGGGCAATATCATATACAAACTTCATTAGCTTATCACAGGTCACTGGACCACAATATACACTTATAAATACCTGTTATACCTTTATGTTATAGTAAAGGTAGTGGGGGGAAGAATTTATTATTCAAGAACTTCCCTCTCCTTTGCTAAGCCCCTTCTCCCATTGGTGACTTCCACCCGAAAAGACTTATAGTTGGGAAATGGAGTGCCATGTTTAAGGAACAGAAAGTAGGTCAGTATAGCTGGATCAAAGTGTACATGGCCAGAAGCATTGTGTGAGAAAGACTGGAAATGTAGGAAGGGACCAGATTGTGGAGGGCTTCAAATGCCAAACAGGATTTCATATCTGATCCTAGAAGTAACTGGAAGCCACTATGGCTTAGTGAATTGGAGATGTCATGGACAGCATAGACCTGTGCTTTAGGAAAGTCACTCTGGTAGCTGAGTGGATGATGGAGTGGAGTGAAGAGAGACTTGAGACTGGGAAAGCAGCCAGAAAGCTATTATAATAGTTAAGTCATGAGATGCTGAGTACCTGTAACAGGGTAGAGAGAAGGAGATGGGCGATCTACCGTGAAGGTAGAAACAAGACTTGGTAACAGATTGGAGAGAAGAAGTTGAGAGAAGAGTTGAGAATGACACCCAGGTAGAACCCTAGGCAACTAGATGGCAGTGCCTTTGACAAGAATAGGAAAGTTGAGAGTTGGGGAGGAAATGGGAAGAAGGGAAATGAGTTCTTTTTTGTACATGTTGAGTTTGAGACATCTCATTTGAGATATCCACAAGGCAGTTGGTGAAAGGAGACTGAAGTTCAATAGAAAGATTAGGGCTAGATATGTAGATTTGGGGATTGTATGTAGAGATGACAACTGAACCTATGGAAGCTGATGAGACAGCCAAGTGAAATGATATAGAAGGAGAAGAGAAGCAGACTGAGGATAGAGACTTAGGGGTCACTGAGAGATAGTGGGTGAGACCTGGATAAAGATCCACCAAAGGAGGAGTAATCAGGTAGGAAGACAAACAGGAAATAATAACATCATGAGAACCTAGAGAGGAGAGATTGTCTAGGAAAAGAGGTCAATTGATAGTATCAAAGGCTGCAAAGAAATCAAGAAAGATAAGGATTGAGAAAAGGCTACTAGATATGACAATCACAACATCATTGGGAGCTTCGTGGCTTCATCCAAATCAGCAAGGTTGAATGAAGAGGTCAGAATGTCCAAGTCTATGTGAACAACCTTAATCACAAAACTAAGGCAATTATCTGGATAATTCCAGAAAAAGAAGATTAAAAAAGCATCATTTAAGTAACTGCTATCATTCTCCATTTTAGAAGTACAGACTTTTACAGTGAGAATAAACCTTGGATATCATCTAGCCCAACATTATCATTTCATACATAAGGAAACTGAGGTTCAGCGAGTTGTTGTCAGTCATTTCAGTTGTGTCTTTTCGACCCCATGTGGGATTTTCTTGGCAAAGATACTGGAGTGGAAAAAAAAACAAACAAAAAAAAATAAAAAAATAAAAAAAAATAAAAAAAAAAAGATACTGGAGTGGTTTGCCATTTCCTTCTCCAGCTAATTTTGGAAACTGAGGCAAACAGGGTTAAGTGACTTGCCCAGGGTCACACAGCTAGTAAGTGTTTGAGGCCAAATTTGAACTCAAGAAGATGAGTATTCCTGACTCCAGGCTGGGAACTCTGTGCACCATGGCGCCCCCTAGCAGCCCATACCAAGGTTACAGCTAGTTAATAAGAGTGGACTGGAACCAAGATCTCCTATTTCCCAGTCTAGTTCTTCTGGTGTCTGTACTGAGGGCATAATGCTATTTCCCTTAATTCCTCACTGTAAAATTACATCATATCTATAGATGCATATCCCCCAGAAATGCTTAAATATATATTATATTTTTTTAAAAACTAATTTTTATTGACATTTTTGCTGTTCTAGCAGTTCTTTTCTGACATACTCCCATCATTGGGTCCTCTTTGTAACTAAGAAAAATAGTTAAGCACCACTTAGTTATATGGTGGTCAGTGTATGCAGCATCGCAAACCTGTAGTCCTCCACCTCTCTCTTGAGAGGAAGGAGGTATATTTCATCATCTGATCTCTTGGACCAATTAATCTGACTTGAACTGTCTTTTAGCATTTCTTTGTTTTACATTATTGTAGTAATTGTGTATGTTGTCCCAATGACTCTGTTTTCTCTCCTTTTCACATCCAATGAATTTCTTGGATTTCATTGGCTCTAAGGAAGCTACGTCATCTATAAAATTAATTTAATTATCTCCTAATTAACTTTAAATCGAAGTAAGTCTCAAAATAAGGAAGGGATTTATTAAAATTTATTCTTATTCACAATTCTTTAAGTAAAAGGCATTGGCCTAAATCAACAGACCAAACAAGACATACAGATATGATACAGTACAGTGGTTCCCATTTAGAAGTTTATGGACCCTTTAGAGGTTCATGACAATGGTCCAAAGGATTTGGTCTAAACATTCTTCAAGGACGCTGTAATTATAAGGACTATCATGAGTAGTAATTAAAGTTTTCCTGGAGTTCGCGACACTTTTTTTGCTGTTGTTGCTGATAGGGATTCTCACAATGAAAAAAAAAACATTGGAAACTAATGATGTACTAGAAAAAGTTGGCTGTAGAGTTAGAAAACATGAGTTCAAATCTTGGCTCTGCCACTCATTCTCTCTGACTTCAACTTTGATCCTCAAATATTATTATGTTGTATGTACATTATAACAATGCTAGGAACTCCTGTGCAAGGTATTTAAACTCTTGAGAGAAATGATTATCTCATATTAATAGCCAATTATTAAAACTGGGGAGACCCAAGCTTTTTTCCCCCCTGTCCTATTTCCTTGTCTAATCTCTAAAGGACAGGGCTGATGGAAGGTAGAATTAATATTTTCCTCATTCTGGTTATTGCTACTTCACCCAACTAGCTCCAACTTGGGTGGGGGATGTAGATTCTTCGTCTTTGTGGGGGTATTTTGGTATAGGGATAGTCTCTCAGGACCAAGAGTGAAATGATGTCACCCTCAGCCTCTCACTGGAGTGAGCTCATTTCTCTTCATAAATTCCACCTCTCATTAATTGTTAACCAATTAGAGTTGATTACCTCCCTCAGGAACAACCCTCTTCCAAGGGCTTATAAGCTTTGAGCTGGCTGCCATGAATGTCTTTAGCATTTGAGAGTGCTACTGACCTCCTTTTATTAAAAATGCTGGCATTATTAACAAAAATGATTAATTACCCAGAAATGATGTCTCTTGGACTTTTTAAACATCACTCTCTTTTGGCTTCTTTTGATCTGTAAAATGATAGGGTTGGACCAGATGACCTCTAAGGTGTCTTCCAGCTCAGATTAATGATCCTATGATCCTACGTCTGTCCCAAAATCCCACTTCCTTTGTAATCACTATGGGAGGTAGAGCAATATTGTTTATGCACCTATGCAGTCAAATGAGAGCTAGGTATAATCGGTTTTGTTCCATTGTTTTTCAGTCATTTCTGACTCTTTGTAACCCCATTTGGGGTTTTCTTGACAAATATACTAGAATGGTTTGCCATTTCCTTCTCTAGCTCATTTTACAGATGAGGAAACTGAGGCAAATAGGGTTAAATGACTTGCCCAGGGTCACACAGCTAGTAAGAATCTGAGGCCAGATTTGAACTCTGCTCCTCCTGACTCTAGGTCTGATACTATCCGCTGCACCATGTAGCTGCCCTGTACTATTTATTCCCTTTCCAAAATACAGATAGTTATTCTCATTGCTTCCTGCTAACACATGAACCAACTTTGTTTCTGGAATTATAAGGATATAGATGAAGAGTTTATTTTTGAAGGCAGGAAAATCAGCTTTCCATAGAGTATTCTGACAGCAAATCAAAAATTTTTAGGCCATTTGGTACAACCCATACCTGAGCAAATATTCCCTATATGACCTACTAACAAGTGGTCATCCAGCCTTGGCTTAAAAGACTTCCATTATGAAGGAACCCACAGCCTTCACAAAGAGAGAGAGCTGATTTGACTTCAGGAAAGCTTTGATTGCCAGAACTTATTCCTTACATCAAGTCAAAATTTATGTTTTTATAACTTCTATCTATTGCTCCTAGTTCTGATTTGAGGAAAAGTTGACTAAGTCTAATCCCTCTTCAACAGATAGACCTGCAGATACATGGAGAAAGCTATCACATCTTCTCTTGTCCAGGTTAACCATTACTAGTTCTTTCAGTTGATCCACATGAACTTAGGAACTATCACCGTCCTGACTGCCCTTCTCTGGATTCTCTCCAGCTGACCAAGGTCTCTCCTAAAATGTGGTTGCACAGGGATGAATACAATGCTTCATATATAGTCTGGCCAGGGCTGATTATAGTGAAATTACGACCTAGTCCTGGACATTAAACCACTCTTACTACTGTTTAAGATTGCATTAGTTTCCTGGCTACCATCTTCCTATTTGCATTTTTAGCCTACTAAAACCCCTAGATCATTCATTGTCACATGCACTTTTGTCAAGCCATATCTACCTCACAGTAGGTGCTTACACAGTAGATACTCAAAGAAATAAAAGTTGGTTGTTTGGTAATTATGGAATGCTATGGACTGATGTTGGTGATCAACCAATGAACACATGTTTGTTAAATACCTATCATGCGCTTAGCACTGTGAGAGGCACTATGGCAGATCCTTTAACGTTTCTGGGCCTCAGTTTTTTTTTTAAATATGTAAAACGAGGGAGTTGAACAGATAAATTTCTAAGTTCCTTTCTAACACTAAAGTTCTAACACACTTGAAACAATTAGCAAATAGTACAAAAGAGTCTAGTACAAAACTGCATGGTGCAGCCTTTAAATATGGTAGTTTATAGAGCAGGGGGCTGGAATGATCAGCGAGGTACAAATGTTTCCAACATGTTGTAGAGGAAAGAGTGGTAGACTTAGGTTTGGTCCCAGCTTTGCTATTTACTGGCTGCATGACCTTGGGCAATAGTCTATACATTTCTGAGTTTCCTTATAAAGACGAGACAGTAGATGGTCTGTGGTCTGTTCCAACTCCAATGTTCCGTGTTCTCTGAGTTATGACTTGAGCTGGATGTAATTTGTATGGGTTGAGAGGATTCATTCATGAAGTATTTTTTCACTCAACATACGTTCATTAAGCAAACATTTGCCAAGCACTGTACTGCACATATTTAACGTATTGTGTTGGGTACTTAATAAATAGGTAGGGGGAGTAACATGAGCATGGAGGCAAAAATAAGGAAGGTGTGTATGGGGAACAGTGACAGCAGTATGTATCAGGGAGGTAGAAAAAGAGTAAATAGAGTGGACCCAGATTATGCCTCTCAGTCTTTGGAAAGAACAGTTTATATTTGATTTGGTAGGAAAAAGGAAGCCAGTGAAAGTTACTGAGTAAGGAAAAGGCATTATGAAAGACGCATTTGAATAAAATTATGCTGAAAGGAAACGGCTAACAATAATTTACATTGATTTATCTGTTTGGGATGACAAAGAGCTTTCCTAATAATTACATCACAGGGTAGTTATCATGCAAATATTATCCCCACTTTGCAGATGGTCACAACGCCAGGACATATTAGAGCTAAGCCTAGAACACAAGTATCCTGAGTCCAAATGTTGTGTTCTACCTTGCCACATTCCTGCACTGATCTGCACTGAAGAGATGCTTAGATAGTCCAAGACTATAATCAGCAAAATAGAATTAAAACTTGTTACTGAACTTATTCTGCTATGTAGCCATCATAACAGTCAATAACACTTAATTATTCTTTGGGAGACTGATAGAATGTAGTCCTAAGACTATATCAAATTAAAACTCCAAGGAATTCATCTTCCTGAACAACTGCTTGTTTAAATAGAATGGGTCACCTGAAGGGTTTTGTTGAAACTCTTTTTAATACGCAGTAGAACTGACATTTTATGAGTATGGCATACTTTTTTTTTTTCCCTGTTCCCATAGTGCTGCCATCTAGCTCAGATAGGCTATGCCTCCCATTCCCTTAATTCTCTCCCATCCCCTTAATTCAAACTTGCTTTTAAATACTGCATTTCACTCTAAAATGAAAATAACTGACAGTAGCTGAAATGTGTTGATCCTTACATCTGCATTTTGGTAGGGATTAAAATCTTAAATTAATAAGGAGCCAGAAGGAGAGTGTTTGGGGAAGATGGGGTTGCCATAATATTGAAATGAAATCCACTAGGCTTTATGCTTACTTCCAAAGATCAGCCCTACTTGTAGCAATCAGGGATAGGGTGGCTTTTCTTTAAGAAAAGGCTCTGAACTCACTATCTTACTCTCCCATCTTCCCCATGAGTCATATGGCTTAGTCTGTTATAGCCATACACTTTTGGGGTCTCAAAACTGTGAATTTAAATACAGTAGATAATTACTCAGAAAAGTACCATAAACTGAAGAGGTAACTGAGGGTGCATTAGAATCCTGGGCTACACTTTTATGCCCATTCTAAAGGTGAAGAAACTGAAGTTCAGAGTCTTAAGGACTTGCTCATGGTGACACTGCTGGTAAGTGCTGAGGTGGGATTTAAATGAGTTAAGGCTCTCTTTCTACAGGCCCCTTTCTACCACATTGTGAAGCCATTAAAGTCATCAGCAACATTTCTGAACACAATTAATGGGCACAAGGGCAAACATCTCATACCAAATAGCAAATTTAATGTGAAAGCCATGCGCTTCAGCGTACGTCTAACACACACCTGTCATTTAGAAGCGTTCGGTTCAGGCACGACTAAAGGAATATGCTAAAATTCATTTCTTAAACAGATCAGATGAACTCATTACTTGGGTTTTATGAAAATGTATGTCAAATGTAGGTATGTGCAGAATTCAAACCAGCTGGTGCTGGCATATAATGCTATATATGTCATGCACATTTCAATTGCTTTAAATCTCCTTGAAACTATTCTGCTTCGAACCTGGAACCTTGAATAAAGCTGAATCCTGATGAATGCAAACAAAAGCGTCTTGAACTTAATAATTTTTTTGCCTCAATATACATTCATGTATTTGGAAAAATATGGAAATCAGTCCAGTTAAAGTTCTAGAAACTTTCATTTGTATATCTTGAGGTACAATGACTGAAGACAATTTTTTTTTGGTGATCACTCAGGAAAGTCAATACAAAGTAATGGAAAGGGTGAAGAATCTGGAGTGAGGAGACACCTGGGTTTGAATCCTGACTCTTTACTGTTGGTGTCACTGTGGATAAGTCACTTCACTTCTCTGGGCCTCCATTTCTTCATCCATAAAATGGAAACAATAAATCCTATAGTACACAACTCCCAGAGTTATTATGAGAACCAAAATGAAGTAATATAAATTTGAAAATACGATGTAAGTGGGAATCACCCTTATTATTTTATCATCTTACTATCCCTAAGCTAAGTCAGACATGGCTATTTGGCTTTATGCTCTCATGTTCTCTGGAACGTTCTTCTTTATCCAATATAAATTGTCCCTTCCTGTGAAGCAAATCACACACACACACACACACACACACACACACACACACACACGTACGTGTATATATATGTGTGTGCATGTATGTATATAGGCATATATTCCATGCATATGTGTTATACATATATATTATATGTGCATATGTATATATGAGTGTGTGTACATATATGTGCATACACACATATATATGGTTGTTCAGTTGTGTGTAAGTCTTTTTGATCCCATGGACCAAAGCACCCAGTCCCTTCACACCTGGAAGGCTCATTTTCTGATGTCATACTTTTTAGCTTTTTTTTTTTAAATACCGTCCAAAAGGTTTTCTTGGCCAAGATACCAGAGTCGTTGGCCTTTTCCTTCTCCCATTTTTATGCAGGCAGGGGTTATGACTTGCTCACAGTCATAAAACTAGTAAGTATCTGAGGTCAGCTTTGAACTGTGGTCTTTCTGACTCCAGGCCCAGTGTTTTAGCCACTGTACCACCTAGATGCCCCTTACACACACACACACACACACACACACACGCACGCACAGTCATTTGTGCTTTTGAGGTGGTTTTCTTTTAACTTATGCCCCACAACCTATACTTTATTAGTGTTAACAACTGATCAGCAAATCCCAAACAACTTGGTACACAGCATCCTAAAACAAGAGGCTGGCCTTGAGAGACCTACGGCTTCATGGGCATGGCTGCTACTTCTCTGGATGCATAGCGGAGCTCCTCAGAAAGCAAGCTTGATTACACCAAGGGAATATATAACCTGTGCTCAGATCTGCACTTCCATATTCATCGCGGCCAGCAGGTGTGGGCAGTGAGGCTGCCAGGGGGCATAATGGCTAGAGTGTGAAGCTTGAAGTCAGGCAGAGTTGAATTCAAATCTCCCTTCAGACTTTTGCCAGCTGTGTGACTTTGGGCAAATCCTTTAACCTCAGTTTCAGTTTCCTCACCTGTAAAACGACAGGCTTAGACTCAAGGGCCTCTCAGCTCCCTTCCAGTTCTAAATCTATGATCCTACTGCACATTTTAATTTAAATAATACCTACTCTGTGAGGTTTCCAAACAATTTGCCCTCTTGATAGAAGTTCAAGAAAGTGACTCTAAACAGCATTTCTGAGGCTTCACACTACTTGGATATTCATACAGCGCCTTCCCAGAAATGTTTCCTTGGCACGCTTCCAGTCTAACCCATAAAATATTAAACGTTTCAACTTCCAGAGATGGATGGTAGCAGGATATAATTTATTGGAATTGTAATAGTTTTGCTCAGCCAGCCTCAATGCCACTACTTTCACAGGAATTTCATCCAATCAGTCGACCTTCATAATATCTCTCACATACACTGTCCTGTTCTCTCCACTCACATGGCTACCACCCTTGTTCAGGCTTTCACCACCTCTCGTCTAGACTACCACCAGAACCCCTTTAGTCTGTCACCCTGGCTCCCCTTTGCTCTCAAGCAAAGGTCTGACCATGTTATCACCCTACTCAAAAATCGACAGTAGTTTCCTCTTGCCAAACTTCTCTGTTTGGCATTTAAAGGTCTTCACCATCTGACTCCAATTTACCCTTCCTGGCTTATTGTACATTAATCCCCCTAGTGCGTTCTACATTACAGTCAACCTGGCCTTCCTGCTGTTCCCTGTACACGGCATTCTGTGTTCTGCTTTGGAACCAATGTTCCCCATACCTGGAGAGCTCTCTCTTTTCAGTTTTGCTCCTTCATAGTCTCTGGGTCTCCTTAAGGCTTAATTCAAATATGACCTTCTAAGTGAAATATTTCCTAATACCGTGAGTTTTTAGTGTTCTCCCTCACCCCCAAATTCTACACACTGGCTTTGTAGATATTTATTTCTTTGTGTATATGTAGTCTCCTCTGGGAGAAATTGCTCTTGAGGGCAGGGATTATTTGTTTATGTCTTTGTGTTTTATCTAACATACTTAATAAATCATTATTGAGTTCAGACAAATTGAAATGAAGAATAATCATGCAGCATAATATCGCAGAAAGAATCCTTTAATCAAGAGATGTGGTGTTCAGTCTGAGTTATGCGCTTGAGAATTGTGTGACCTATGGCAAGGAACTTACCGTCTCTGGGTCTCAGTTTCCTTATCTGTAAAATGAGATTGGTTAGATCAGATGACCTTAAAGGTTCTTTCCAATTCTAGACCTATGATCCTACAATTCCATCCCCCAAATGATATAATTAATGAATTTCCCAGTTCTCAAAAATCTAGAGCATCCTAAGATTTTTCTATTTTGTATAGATAGTAGATTATCTTATGTTGCATGTGGTTGTTCCATTAATAATTGGAAAACAGCAGGAGACAGCCACACTGTGGGAAACACTAAAAGAAATCTCTTGTTTATTTATTTAACTAAATCTAATCTCGCATCCATCTTTAGACTCTACACATTTTGTCAGGTTGCCCCATGCCTGGAACATCTCTGCCTCCTTCCTAGCTTCTCTGGATTCCTTCGAGTCTCACTTTCTGCAAAAACCAAAAGCAAAACCAAAAACAAAAAAACCAAAACCTTCCCTAGTTTTCCTTAATCCTGATGCCTTCCTGACTACATCCAATTTATCCTGCGGATATCTTGCTTGTACATAGTTGTTGCCACGGAGTCTCCCCCTTGGCCTATGAGCTCCTTGAGGACAGAAATTGTTGTTGTAGTTGTAGTCATAGTTTTGGCCTTTCTTTGTTTCCGCAGTAATAAAAGCTCGTTGACTGGCTGATTGTATCTGGGTTAGTATACTTTCGTAGGATGCCTTAAATTAATTGTAGATGTAAGAAACAAACGAGAAAAGAATGGAAAAAGAAAAGTAGCGCGTTTGCTGCTCCATTTTAAAGGTTAGAATATTCTGTTAGTTCAAATGTGCAGAGACCTCTTTTACATTCATTATCAGGGTAAACATGAGCAGTTGTTCTGAACAAGATCATCAACACTTATTGAACTGTACAGAACACAGAGTCAGACAATGTCCTTGTCTGCTGGGTTTATAATATAAACAGACAGACAAGTGAGAAACAAAGCACATTGGAGGAGGAGAAGCAATTCAATTTGCTCAGGGAAAAGACAGGTAAGAAACACTGCCTAAAAATCCGTAAATGATCAAGTAGTCTAGATTGTCACTTACTGTCTATAGGGAACCTATAAATATGCTATTAATTCCACCTGCCTATAAAAATAAGATTGTCTTCTTTGTGTATTTCTTGTAACGTGCTGCTGTAGTTGCAGAAAATCCACCTATTTAATTCAATTCAATAAATAATCATAAAATGCTAAGGAAAAGATGCTGTGGTAGGTGTTAGGGATACACAAATTCACAAATGAAACCATCCTTATTCCCAAGGAATTTACATTTCTTTGGGGATGGTGGTGCAAGACAACATATATGGATTTAAGTAAAAATAAAGGAAACACAAAATGATACAAAATCATTGGAGGGGAGAGAAAGAAAGAGACAGACAGACAGACAGAGAGAGACAGAGACAGAGAGACAGAGAGAGAGGGAGAGAGACAGAGACAGAGAGAGACAAAGACCCAGAGAGACAGACAGACAGAGACAGAGAGACAGACAGAGATAGAAGGACAGAGAGAGAATAATGGAGAGGATCAGAAGAACCTTGTGCAAGAAGTGGAACCTGAGTGGTGCACTGAACAAAACTAGGGAGTTTATGGTGGGGGGTGTAGAAAGAGACTGAATTTCAGATATAGGGGTCCACTTGAGCAAAGATACAGAGGCAGGAGGTAGAATATCATGGTGTATAGAACATTTAAAGGATATGCTTACGTATTATTGGGACTATTTTACCAAACAAAAATTGAAAAAATGTAAAAGATACAGGTGAATTTTTTTAAAAAAAATATCTAACGAACCTACAACTTCATGACACTCTGGAGAAAAAAGCAGTTAAGGACTGTCAAACGTATAATTGAGGAAATGGACATACAAAATTTATACTGAAAGATGTGGTGACAAGTAAAAGAGGTGCTCACCTTCCAACTATGACACATGACCCACTTTTTTTAACCTTTTTCTTCTCTTCTCCACTTATATAGAAAAGCTTTTATTATGTTATATGATGCACTATTTCATACCATTCCATTATTATATACTACTCTACTCTACATATCATGATATAATATGATACAATCTATCATAGCATACCAGACTTAGGAGTGTGCTGACATCAGCTCCCATTTTAAACGTTAGCATTTACATCCTGGGATATAGCAAACACTACAAATTAGGGATCAAGTTATTATGTCACTGATTGTTTAGATTTAGAAATGTCATGGGTTCATTTTTTTCTCTCAGAGAGACAGTCGTTAAACATTAATCAGCATCACTCTGTGAAGGCAATATGATAGTGCGAGAGACAGTGTTGCATAATGGGTAGAGATCTGGTCTTGGGAAGTTAGGAAGATCTGAGTTTGAATTCTGTCTTCTGTCTTAATATAAGGTAATTGGTTTGCCTTATATTAAAGTTACATAGCAAACCATTTAAATTCCCTGGGTATCAGTTTCATCTTCTGTAAAATTAAAGTTGTATTTGATAACCTCCAAGGTTCTTTCTAGCTCCCAATGTATGATCCCATACTACCCTATATCATAGAAGAGTTTTCAGTATTAAGGAGGCAACATGGAATGGTGGAAAGATCATGAACCTGAGATTGAGATCTGGGTCATAGTCTTGACTCTGCTACTAACTAGTTGTATGACTTGTTTCCTCATTTAGAAAAGCAGAGGGAGAGAGAGAAGCAAAAGACTAGCCTAGATCATCTCTAAGGTTCCTTCCAGCTCTAAAATTCTATGAGCTTGGTGTGTGTGTGTGTGTGTGTGTGTGTGTGTGTGTGTGTGTGCGTGCGCATGTTTAATACTGCAAATATATTATATATATGTTTATACACATATATATGTTTATACATATATATGTTTATACACATATATGTTTATATATGTTTATACACATATATATACACAACACACACATATACATACACACACACATATATATGTATATATATATACATATATATATTTTTTTCTCCCTGAAGCAACAGGGTCTTCTTCCCAAGGTTAATGAAGTTTTAGGAATGCATGTTAATTTTTACATGAAATGCTTTGGTTGTAACTCTAGTACCACCTAGTGGACATTTAGTTGGTTGAGTTCATTCACAGTGAATGAGGAGCACGGACAGTTCATGAAACTACCCAAGACTGCTGCTGCTTATCACAAAATTAAAGGCCTGGAAGGGACTTCAAACACTCTTACAGTCTGTTCTCTCTGATTTCAGGAAGGGCTAGAAATACATCATCTTAGAAAGATGAGAATCAATCATAGTTTTATGATAAGGTTACTGAGCATATAGTTTGCCAGGTTAGGATAAAAGAATTAGAAGCATAAGTGCTTAAAAACATTTAAAAACCCCTTACAAGATGTGTGTGTGTATGCACATGTATGTAAAATGGGAAGCTCCTTCATGGAGACGAGACAAACCATACTACTAAAGTTTTCTTTTTCTTAAAAATAAAAAGGTAACCTTTCACACGCTTTATTAATAAGCCAGCTAACTGTACGACCTTGGATAAATCACTTGCTATTCCCATCCCTCAGTTTCCTCTTTTCAAAAATCAGATTAAGTGATGTCTAAGGTCCCTGCCTGCTTTAACATATCCTATGGTTCACACTGAGCTAAATAAGTTTCATAGCTTATATGTAACTCATAAGCCTATAAAAGGCTTACAAGAAGTGAATTGCCATTGGCAACCTATGAAAAGCCTTTAACAACAGGAAGAGAAGTACTGTATTTACAAAGAAGAAAAACAAACACTTTTCTCCCTTGTGCAGCAACCTGCAGGGGGCTGCTTTCTACCAAGAAATCACACACATTTGATCTGACAGCTGGTTGCCTCTAATTTTTTTTTTTTGAGTTTGATCCAAAAGGAAAAAAAAAATAAAACAACTGTATATGACATGACAAGACTCACTTAGTTACAGCATGGTCCCAGCAGTGGTGAGGAGGATTCTGTAGGGAGGTACAGCTGTACAGATACTCTGTGGGCACAGTTTTGATGCTACAGTCAGCCATCAAACAGAACATGTGAAACAGTTACAGATGGCTCTTTCACCTCTGCCTCTAGAAACTCCTTGGGGGCAAAGAAATTAGCAACAGCTCTTTGCTCCTGTTTTGGTACGAGTGGAAGATATAAGGGAGGGCTTGGCAGTTATTTCTTTATCTTCTGACTGCTGTATGTTACCCCAGTCAGTTCAGGGCATCCCCAAGATGCCCGGGCATTGTGATAGACAACAAAAGTCAAATGTCCTTGCCCTCCCAGAGCTCCTGGCTAGACCACAGCCAACAATAAGAAGCAGCAGTGTTTTTCTTGTGGTCCCAACCTCTCCTTTATAATTTCCCACCCTACTCCTCCACATAAGCATATATGCCTCCCTATTAAAATCTGTATAGAGGATCCAGGGTTAGAAGGGAACTTAGAGATCCTCCTCCCCCCTTAAAATCCAATTCCCTCTTTTTCAAGGGGAAGAAACTAAGGCCCAAAGAGGTTAAGTAATTTGCCGAAAGTCATACAGGTAGTAAGTGAGGGCTCTGCGATTTGAAGCCAGGTCATTAACACTGATTGCAGATCGTATCACTTTTCAACTACTCACTGACCATAAGGGATACATAACTGCTCTGCCGATGCTATGAGAGAGGTGTGACAGACCTCTTCAAGGGGTATTTGTTTTTAAATGGGGGAAAAATCCTAAAGATAGAGAAATTAAGTTCTAATGGCAGAATTTTAGGTACATGGTCAACTGGGAAAGGAGAGAAGCTTTCTTGGGGAGAGAGCTTTCTGAGGACCCCTAAAATCATACCCTATGGTTGATCCCCCAACTTTATTGACCCATGACCTTGTAAATTCCTTGATAGGGTCAATTTCATTTAGGTGATGATACAATAATAAAAATGACAAGAGTAATGCTACTTAACATTTATATAAGTATTTTATGAAGTATTTTTGAGCTTTATAGAGTGCTTGTGTTTGACTGTTCAACTCATCAAGCATTGATAAAGCACCTACTATGCAACAGGTACTGTACTAGTCTCTAGGTGACTAAGACCAAAAAAAAAAAAAAGAAAACAGCCTTTGCTCCCAAGGAGCTAACGTTATATCGGATTATCTAATTTGATCTTTCCAATACCACTGGGAAGCCACTGGCTTTACTATCTCCGTTTTAGAGATGATGAAACTAAGCCTCAGAGACGTTAGGTGATTGGCTGGCCCATGGTCAAACAATTATATTGAAAATAGGTTTCAAATCCTGATCTCTCCTGATTCCTAGTTCAACACACTTTGTATTATACCATGACAGAACTGGACAGTAATACAAGATGCAATATGATTAAATGTCAAAACGCAGGGTACAGACCCCCTAAGGACACCGGGAGAATTTCCCATTGTTCTTTGAGAAAATCAAGTGGAAATGTTAACGTGTTGAGTGAAAGCCTATTTTTTAGTATGATAGAGAATTCTTTAACATCTTGGTTCAGTTGAGGATAGATCACAGACCTTAAATTGAGATGTAGTTCTAGAGCTCTCAGGATCACTTCGCACATTCCCAACCTGGAGTACTAATACCACCGGAGAGTATGAGAAGCTTATCAAGGGATTATTGGTAAATAACTATATTAGTTTCCTGAATTTAATTACTCTTTTAATTTCTTCTGTGTCTTTTCCTAATAAACTCTAAAACGTGTACTCCTTTCATATTAAATAGGGGTTATAGGGAGGATTACTGAAAAGGAGTATAAAGAATGAAAATGGCTAGGAATCTGTGATGCAGTATACGGCCCCATCCTGTATCAGTCTCTGATTTATCAGCATTGTTTTGCTGTACAAGCTAGGGTACATAAGGGGGGCTCACCTTGACCCATTTAGCAATGTTGGTTTAGCTAAAAGAAATGACTCCCCTTGTGTCAACTCTCTCTGGTCCCTGTCCTGCAGAGAGCTAAGTTTAAAAAAGATCTCACCTAACTGTCTGGATTTTTCTGTAGTCAGAATGTGTCTAGTCCTAATCAGTTCTGCTAAAGAAGGTTGCCTCAGACCTTTATTTTTGATGGAAAGAGATAAGAAAAAGGAAAAAAAAGATTGAGAATCCATGCTAAGTGCCATGTGGGAAGAAAGATCACAATTTTTGGTCAGCATTTTTGAATTTTACTGAAAAGAAGGGGCAAATTTCTCAAAGTTAACATCACTGAACTTATAGATTAAGAATAGGACTCCAAGGCAGGTCTTCATTAAACTTGGTAAAAAGTCCATTAGTAATAAATATTTATTAACTGCCTACTATGGGGCAGGCACTGTGTTAAGCACTCGGGATACAAAGGGAGGCAAAAGACAGTCTCTTCTCTTAGGAAGGTCACAGTTCATTGGGACAGACAATATGTAAAACAATTTTGTACAAACAAGAAATATGCAGGATAAATTGAAAATAATCAAAAGAGGGAAGGTACTAGAATTGAGAGAAATCAGGAGAGACTTTTTGTAGGTGAGATTTTATCAGGGACTTGAAGGGAGCCAGAGAAGCTAGGAGGTGGAGATAAGGAGGGAGAACATTCCAGCCCTGGACAACAGCCAATGAAAATTCCTGGAGCTGGGAGATGGAGTTTTTGGGTTAAGGAACAACAAAGATGCCAGTGTTACTGGAGTGTAGAGTAGTTAGAGAGATGTGAGGTATAAGAAAGCTAGAAAGATGGAGGAGGAAGCAGGTTATGAAGGATTTTATGTTTGATCCTGGACATATAGGGAGCCATTGGAGTTTACTGAGTAGGGGGTAACATGGTCAGACCCCTGTTTTAGAAAGATCACTTTGGCAGCTGAGTAGAGGATGGTATGGACAGGAGTGAGGACAGATTTGTGGCACAGTGACCAACCAACAGGCTACTATAATAGTCCAGTAATGAGATGATGAGGGATAATACCAGGATGGTGGCATTGTTAGAGGAGAGAAGGAGGCATATGTGAGAAATGTTAAGGTGAAATTGACAGACATCGTCAACAAATTGGATAGGGATGCTTAAGTGAGAGTAATGAGTTCATGATAATACATGTTGCAAGCCAGGGTGATTAGGATGATGGTGTTACACTCAACAATCACAGGGAAATTGGAAAGAGAGGAGAATTTTGGGGAGGAAATAATGAACTCAATTTTGGACTTGTTTTGTTTAAGATATCTATAGGTCTTCTAATTTGAGATATGTCTGGAATGCAGTTGAAAATGTAAGACTGGATGGAGGTCAGCAGTGTGCTTAGGGCAGATCAACAGACCTATGTTTTCCCTTCTATAAGTGAATGATTGGGCCAGAAAATCTCTAAGGTCTCTTCTATTTGAAATTTTGATTTCTATGACTTTTATACAAGGGTCTAAAGCTAATTCACTGAAACTTCATGACATAAAATATTAAGTGGTTGGAAATTCTTCATGCTAACATGGTCTTCAAGTCCTAGGGTATTTTAAAAATTAAAATAACTTCTCTAGATCCTTTAGCAGAATTTTCTCCACTCCTACTCCCAATTGGTCCATCCATCAGAGCCGCAGTTACATATTTTACATTAAAGGCACCAGTGGAGGGAGTTTCCACACTGAGAGCTCCCCATGCTGATGAAATCACAGGTCTGGACCAAATCAAACAAAGAAACACTGCCCCCTCCCCCAAACTTCTCATTCATCTCCTTGGTTAGTGAAGTAAGTTTTACCTGGTTATATATCTTTCCTTTGAGGCAGCATAGATCTATCATTTTAAAGACTCTGCTTTTCTTTGAAAAAGTTACACCTTCTCTAGGATTACAATATGAACAAATTCTTAATTTGAAAAGGTTCTTGTAACAGCTCCAAAGACCCCTTTTAGGTAATAACGTTAGCACTTTACTGGTGAACTGTTAGTGGGATCCTGAACCAGTATATTGGCCAACACACTGGTTGTGTCATGAGGTACATTACTGAGGGAACATCAGCTGATCATAATTGTAATTTCTGAACCTGCCTGGGTTCAAGTGATTAAAAACTAAAATGATAAGACACGATAATAACTTAGCTCAGTGTAATGATAAGTCTTAACTCTAGAGGTCTAACAATACATAGTTCTCTCTGCCTAGAGAGGTGCAAATGAGGCATAATATAAGCCAGGAAGATCACTTTGGCAGCTGAGTGAAGGATGAACTGGAATGGGGAGAGACTTGTGTCAGTGACCAACCAGCAGGCTACAGCAATAATCTAGTTATGAGGTGATGAGGGATTGCCCCAGGCTGGTGGCATTGTCAGAGGAGGCACCTGGGAGAAATGTTAAGATACGGTTAATGTATTGGTTTATTTCACGAAATTGAGCTTCTCTGTTCCAAAGGAGAATTCTCTATTTGGGGGGGGAGGGAGAAAAAATAGTATTGATAAGTAATATCAATAGTAATAAAATAGTAAAATAATAAAGTGTTACCAGATAATACAAAATCAAACTTATATCCCTTTACAGCTTTCAGAGAGCCTAGCAAAAGAAATGCTTTAAGTTAATAGTAAGTAGCAGCCCATTATCATCATCATCGTAGCTCTTAATATAATTTTTATATAATTTTAATCTAATCTAATCTTACTATAATCTTTTAAGGTTTATAAGCAACTCTATGATCTCACATACAAACCATTATTCCTTTTCTGCAGATAAGGACATTGAGGCTCTGACTGTAAAGCTAGGAAGTGTCTGCAGCTGGATTCACATCCAGTTCTCCTCAAGTCAAGTCTACCATTCTTTCCAAACATGCTATGCTGCCTTTCAAACATCCACTCTAATTTTCAACCCTGTCCTTTCATACAGGCCCACTCAAGCAATAAGGCAGCTGACTTCTGAGAACTCTTTCGAATCCTGTAAAGCCACTTGCCCTGGAAGTTTTCCTACCAACAAGGCACAATGTAGTGCTGGCCTAAGAAACAGAAAGAAAAACAGCCCCTACTTTCCTCATAAAATAAAATGCACTCTTCGTCGCTGCAACTAAGCAACAAAGGCAAAAAATAAGATTACTGTTGCTAATACGATAACGAATAATATAATCAAATCATTGGATTCAATAACGTCAGCAAAACAGTAGAGAGGAAGAATCTGTCCTCTTTAAAATGAACAGAAGAGAGCATAGAAAGGAGGAATTTGCCCTCTCTCTCCAAATTACTGTAGTGGAGGGGTCTAGATTGGAACTCATAGACTTTGCATTTCTTCTCTGTTCCTTGGTAACCGAGCATTATTTTCTCAATTGAAATTTTCAAGTGCTCATGATGGTCACAAAAATCAACATAAGGACAAAAATTCAATTAGCCCACTTGTTTCCTTTAGTTACCTGACAAGAATCAGAATCTTAATGGGAATTGTGGATCCATGTAAGGAAACGCTTCGGTTGACCAGTGAAATGGTCGGTGAAATGACTAGATGGATGATTTCAAAATTTTCTGGCTAGTTTTAGAATTTATATTTAGCATCTGGACATTTAACATTAATAATTCTAGATAAGCATTAAGGAACTATGCTTTCATGTTACCGAATGCATTTAAAGTTAACTTTAGCTTTTCAGAGGTATACTTCTTATACTTAGTGGAGAGCAGGTTGGGTAACACTGTTCACTGTTTAAAAGGAAACCTCAGTTTTCAGTCTTTGATTCTTTCAGTGTCTCAGGTTTATATCCTTAGCTGTATCCTCGATTGCTCACTAGTCTTAGATCAGTTGTCAGATCTTGCTGTTTCTACCTCCACACTCTCTCCCATATGACCGCTTCTCTCTGTTCACACAACTTCAGACCCTAATCGCCTCTCACCTAGATAACTGTAACAACCTCCTTATTGGTTTTCCTGCCTCAGGTCTTTCTTCACTCCAACACAGCATCGAAAGTGATTTTTCCTTAAGCACAGATCTGACTGTATCACTCCCCTACTCAATAAACTCTAGGGCTCCCTATTGCCTCTAGGATAAAAAATATACTCCTCTGTTGACTTTTAAAGCCCTTCACAACCTGGCCTCAATCTTTCCAACTTCCTTGGATATTAATTCCCCTCCCACATTCCACTATTGAGCCAAGCTGGCCTTATATCTCTTCCTTACATGTTGCACTCTATTGCTTGTACACTGGGATGTACTTTCTTCTCACCTCTCCTCCTTCTCCCTTCAAGATCAACTCAAGTATCACCTTCTCCATGAAGCCTTTACTGATTACCCCATTTGTATGTGTCATATCCATACAGGTAGAGCTTTCCACCCCAAATTAACTTGTATTTAATTACTCTCTATTTATTCTGGATATACTTATACATGTACTTCTCCATTAGAATTGAGAGTAGGGGCTGTTCATTCTTGTGACTCATAGTAGGTATTTAATGTCTGTTGACTAGACTGATCAACTAACTGGCTCAATCCATCCATTTATTTAAAAAGAATCCAACGTATTAATAAATGTTTATTGACTGAGTGACTACACTGAACTCTGGACACCCATGTATCTATATCTATCTAACTATTTTGTTTTGTTTCTTATTCTAGAACACAAAAACCATAGTCTCCAAACAAAGCAAGGAATAGTGCCTGAAAGACCTATGTGAAAAAAGGAAGCTTATCCTGAGTGTTTCCTTGCCCCACTATCTCATCCTTACAGGGGTTGATATGTGCTAGTGATCTTGGCAGTCACTAGCGGGAGGGAGCACTTCTGTGGCTCCTCACTACCTCTAAGATCAAACAGAAACTCATTGGTTTGGTATTTCATGCCTTTCACAACCTGTCCACAACTTATCTTTCCCACCTGGTTGTACATTATTCTCCTTAATTCGCATTTCAAGCCAGCAAAACTGGCCTTCTTTCTGTTTCTCATACTCAAGACTAATATCCCCTGACTCCAAATCTTGGCATGCTTTGTCTCCATGCCTAGAATACATACCCTTCTTACCTCTGTCTCTCAGAATTTCTAGGTTCCTTCAAGTACTTCCTTTTTTACTTTAAATTTTTTAAAATTCTGAACTTAACCAATGAGCAAAATGGTCATGAATACTAAATATTACATATAACTTGTTTTTCCTTTTAAGTGGATAATAAATTAAACATGTAATATCAAAGCTATTCTGCATTTCTGTGTTTCCTTCTGGCTTTTTTAACTGTTTTTTTCCTTCCCCCTGTATACTCTCGCTTACCTTTCTTCCTTCCTTCCTTTCTTTTTCCCCCTTCCTTCCTAGTTCCTCTCTTCTTCTCAACTCTGACTCCCCACCAAAATTGAAGAAGTAAAATTCCTTGTATAAATACGCACAGTTAAGCAAAACAAAAACCAACAATGATTGTGTCCAAAAATGTCTACCTCATTTTACACTTTAAATCTATTGCCTCTTTGTTAGGAGGTGGGTAGTTCACCTTATTATTGATCCCTTGGAATCATAGTTGCTAACAGTACTGTCATGAACACAGTTCTTAAGTCTTTCTTCATAGTGTCAACATTACTACATAAATGGTTCTTCAGGTCCTGCTCTTTTCACTCTGTATCAATTCATCCAAGTCTTCTGAAATTTCTCTGAAACTGTCCCTTTCGTAATTTCTTATGGCACAGTAATATTCCATTACACCCATATATCACAATTTGTTTACCCATACTCAGTTTCTAGTTTTTTGTTATAACAAAAAGAACTGCTATTACATTCTTACACATTGAGTCCTTTCCCTCTTAAAAAAGATCTCTTTGAGGTATATGCCTAGTTATGATAGTGCCAGGTCATTATTCCATAGTGGTATGATGGAGGCTGACCTTTGGTTTACACCACTCTTTTCTTATTGTAAGAGTTGTCCTCAACAGCATTCAACTGCCCCAACTGGTCAGTGACTGCCACAATTGCAGTTTTTGAACATGAAAGTGAGGAAGAAGTCATAGTTTACATATCCTGATCCACTCAGATGTCCTATCTATAACCTTCTTGGACAAGTGGACTGATTTTTAACATTATTCAGCAATCTTCAGGAAGACAGCCCAGTCATCAATATGCTGAGAGGTGCAGGGTTCAGTTTATGCACATTTTGCCCAATGGGCGGAGGGGACTGGGTGATATGTTGTGAGAAAGTACATCTTTACCTAGAGGACCAGAAATGGAAGTGAAATGAAGATTAAGACTTAGTGTCTTACTCCAAGAAGAAGTAGTTGTTCTAAGCTTGTGGTGGGAAGCCCTACAAATAAGGAAACTGAAGCCCAGAGAATTTAAGTGACTTGCCCTAGAAATAACAAATGTCAGATCCGAGATTTTCAACACAAGTCCAGTAACTTCAGATCTAGCCCTTTATGCAATGAAGAGTTTCTGTGATTCTGGTTATCAATACAGAGGGTAAGGTGAATCAAGTCTCTAGATTATTAAATATTCCTTCTGCCTCTGGCTTCCTCTGTAAAGCCTTGGGTTGCTTTAGTAGAAGAGTGAAGAGGTACCTTCACGGGTAGAAAACCTAAATAGAAAGTGGTGTTAGTGCCATGCAAATCTGAGAAACTGAAGTAGGCAGTCTGATGCTCAACACCTTCTCAGCTCCCTTGGTTGCCTGGAGGGTAGAACAACAAACTCATCCCAAAGATCTCCTTTATAGAGGGTTCGGAATTCTGCTAGAACTGTCTACTTTCCATCAGTAGCTCTGCTTGGTTTCCATTGCAGGGAACATCATGTACTTGTGCCAGGTACCCCTAGCAGTCCTCCTCCTCCATGCTTTTTGTGTCCTTCCCCCATTAGACTGTAAGTTCCTTGAGGGCAAGAGCTGTCTCTTTTTTAAAATTTGTATCCCTTGCACTTCACATAGTATCTGAGGCATGGTAGGTGCTTAATAAATGTTTACTGAATTGAATGGAATGAGCCCTTTTGTAGAGGGTGGGGAGAGGTGCATCTTTGCATACAGATTCCTCTTTGGTCTATTAGGTACCCTAGGAATTTATCTCTTTCTTCTCAAAGAGACATTTCTTAATTTGGGAAATGATGAGTGGTGGCTTAGGTGCTATGGGACAGTTCAGACCAATCCCACATGCTGGGCAGGATCCCAGGAGCAGATGATAATATCATTGAGATTAACTCCTGTCCCTCAGCCTGGCAGGACTTGAAATGACAAGTTTGTGAATCACTAAAATACTGTAGCAGCATTGTACAAGTGCGATGACAAACACAGCCCAGTAGTCATGAAAGCAATGCTAGGTCTGGAAAGCCATCTGATGCCTAAGCCAGAAGTCAGAGTTCCCCAAAGTAAGAAATCATCCTCATAGCATAGCCAAATCCTTAAAGGCCTCTTCCCTGGGGTCCTTGGGATCCAGTCAGCAGTTCCCTCACTGACTAATTCAGGCAATATGTATAATGTACCAAATAGAACTGTTCAAAATCAAGCTGACGTGGAGGTTAGCGAGGGGTTGAGAAGCCAGACTTGTGCCAATTATTAGGGTAATCACTGAGGAGGGGGTAGGTGTATGGTTGTAAACCCCTCTTTAAGAAAAAGAGTGAGCTCTGAATTAGGACCCAAGAGAACATACTATGGGTTCTTACCCTGGAGTCACGGATAGATTGCAGGAAGTCTGTGAACTTGAATAAGAAAAAAAAATTTTCTTTTCAATTATCTCTAACTAGAATCTAGAATTTCCTTCAATTATTTAAAACCATGATTCTGAGAAGGGGTCCAGGCTTCATCAAACTTACAAAGGAGTCCACAACACAGCAAAGGTAAAGAACCACTGGCATCAACAAAGGTCAGGCCTAGCTGGGAACCTGGGTTTCTCTAAAGAGCCAAAATCCAAGGAACATGGTCAGTGTCAGTAATCTGTCTGACTCCACCAGTCTTCCCAAAGCTTTGGCATTTCATATAGAGGGTGGGTAATAATTTCCCTGGCTTGTGGGTGTGGTCATGGAGACCTATATACCTTTCCTGACTTGGCTGAGATGGAAGAGTGGTAGATTTGGAACTCTTAGCTTTCTCCTCAACCTGCCTCTCCTAGATAAATGAACACCTTGTAGTTCCACCCTGCGTTTCACTTAACAGGATGTTTTCTTTCCTTTTGGTCTGAAAAGTCTCAGAGAGAGACCTCTTTGGCAGGCCCTTCCCACACTGGAAGGAGTTGAATTATATTGTTCCTCTAGGCACAGAGCTGCTTTTGGAATGTTTTTTATTATATATGATTTTATAAACATTTTGTACATGTGCCTGGGGAGTTTTTAGAGAATTTCATGCATTTTAGAAATCTAATAAACAAAAATATGATAAAAAGCCTATGAGTGTTTTTGTGAGCGTGATATAGAGGTACCAAAAAAAATCAGCTACATAGGCTACAAATGACGGTTCTTTCATTATTGTTTAATTAAAAAATTATTTTTTGAGGATGGGATGGTATCGAGGCGGACCTTTCCTTTCATATCACCCCAGATAGGGAAAGATCTAACTAAATTTGTCAGGGCAAAGCTGAAAGGAGAGGAGAAGAAAACATACATGTCATTAACCCTGGATATTAGAAACTCATTTAAATGAATGCACATTCTGAATCCCAGCCCTTCTTAATTGGATGTTGTCTCTTCCCTTTCAGTAAATGGATGGTCTGCATCCCATTGGGAAACAATGTGTACATTAAGCAGTGAATTTTGGTTTGCCATGGCCCTAATGAATGATTAGTTCTTGAGTTTTCTTGAAAATGGGTGCTATTTACATACTAAAGTTGGACTGGCACCCATTGGGAAAGGGAAGCAGGAAATCAGCTGCTAATAGCAGTTCATATCACCATGCTGCAAACTAATTAAGAAAAGATGTGTTTTGTGTTGCACTCAGGGTAAAAGCCAAGTAGTAACGTATAGAACAAAGATGAACAGAGACCTGAAGTCACATTTCCCTTGTAAGAGAGCTAGCCATACTTTCAAGTAGAGAGAGAATATTCAAGACATTGACTTGTGTGGGTTAGTCACCACCATCTCAGGCAGGGAGTGACAGATGTTGGTCAAAGGTGCTCACCATCAAAGTGAGCAGGAGGGGAGGGTTTCTACACTCACTTTCAATCACACTAAACGAGTTTTATTCAAGGAGGGAGTAAAAGGAATGAGTGAGGGAAGGGAAGAGGGGTGGGAGAAAGGAGGGATTGAGAACAAGGACAGTCAAAGTTTATATTGATTGAAAATCTCATCTTATTTAATAGAATGACTCATTCATTCATTCAAGAAAAATTTGTTTAGCACCTGCTGTATTCTTGGTATAGTGTGTGTGTGTGTGTGCACGCACGCACACATATACTGGAGAGGGGGAGAGAGAAGGAAAGAGGAAGAGCAGGAGGAGGAGGAGAGAGAGAGAGAGAGAGAGAGAGAGAGAGAGAGAGAGAGAGAGAGAGAGAGAGAGAGAGAGAGAGAGAGAGAAATACTGCCTAATGCATAAAAGAGCAGCTTGAAGTTGGTCACAGAGCTCAGGGTAGCTTCTGATGGTGCAGAGCTTTTGCAGGACAAGTAGAATCTTTCATACCCATGATATTTAATATGTCCATAATTTCTATTTTAGGCTATGAGCCTGAGAAGCAAATGACTACCTGCTGATCTACTATCATATGTATATGTACACATGGATATGTATATATGCACACATGTATGCACATCACAAGGTGTATATATGTATGTATACAATACATGTTTTATATACATATATATATACATATACATACACATATATGTATATAGAAATGTCTGTGTCTATCTATGTAAAAACTTGGGGATTATTTAGCTCAAGTCTCTTACTTTATAAAGTTGAGAGAAGTGAGATAATTTGCCCCAAATCATGTACCTTGTTAGAATTTTATCAAAACAAAGAAATGTACTGACCTAACCTGGCCCTGTGACTTCAAGTATTTGCTTATTGTCCTGATTCAGACTCTGTCCCCTCTTGTCCTAAGGCATAGAATACCCTTCTTTGTCCCTAGTGTTAGTCTAATCACTGACCTGCATTGGCTCTGATCTGGGTAAACCAGACGACTGAAAAGTCTAGTAAATGTAAGATTCTACTACACCTCTTTGTTGATTTGGGGGTGGGGGGAAGCCTTGGACTCAGAAGAACAAAACATGGCTTTAAACACACTCCTCAAACAATGTATCTCTGACAGGGACCATGTTTAAAATAATATAAGATTCAATGTCAGCTACAACTAGGTGCATAACTTAGTTCAATTACTTGTTGAGTGATAACATACGCTCCCCTAAGGTGTTCACAAATGGAACCGAAGATGCCTTACTTAAGAGTCCAGACAGAAAGAAGATTCCCTATTGATGGTAAGCTCCAAATGTTATTACTTTCAGATGACACTCTATCCATTACACAGCTCAAAAGGACCTTAGAGATCACCTAGTTCACCAGTTCTCAAACTTCTTGAAAATTATTGAAGACTCAAGAGAGCTTTAGTTTATATAGGTTATATCTATCAATATTTGCCATATTGGAAATTAAAATTGATCATTTAAGAATATTAACTTATTTTAAAATAACACTAACAAAACCATAACATATTCACATGAATAACATTTTCATGAAAAATGATTATTTTGCAAAACAAAAAAAACTAGTGACAAGAGTAGCAGTGTTTCACATGTTTCTGCAAACCTCTTTAATGGGTGGCTTAATGGAAAACAGCTGAATTTTCATATCTGCTTCTGCATTCAATCTGTTGAGATACGCTATTTTGGCTTAAGAATATAAAGAAAATCTGGTCTCATACAGATATAGTTGGAAAAGGGAGAAGTATTTGAATAGGCAAATAACATCTTAGTATTACTATGAAAATAATGTGATTTCATGGACTCCCCCTTGAAAGGATCTCAGGGACCCCCAGGGGTGCACAGATCACACTTTGAGAACTGCTGATCTAATTTAACAGCCTGATTTTAGAAATTAGAAAGCAGAGGTAAAATAACTTGCTCAAGGTCACACACCTAGTTAGTTTTACAGGTGGGATAAGAACTCAGGCTTCTTGATTTCTACATCCTACTATTATTACGCATGCTCTGAATGAATGAATATGCAAATGAACAGGCTAATGAAAAAGCATTTATTAAGTGCAAGGGGATAGAAAGCACTAGGGATACAAATACAGAAGCAAAGATAGTCTCAGCCCTTGAAGAGCTTATATTGTGATAACAAAACACAAAGAATGATAGCTGAGGAGGGGCATTTTTGGACTAGAACTTTATGGTGATATTGAATAGAGCCAGAGAAGACCCTTTCCACTTATAATGGCAGCACTGATTTCATTAGGGTTTCAGAATTGAAAGGCAGTACCATGGGGCTTGGAGTCAGAAAGATCTGAGTTCAAATATAGCCTCACTTACTAGCTAGTGTGACCCTGGGCAAGCCACTTAACCTTTTTTGCCTCAGTTTCCTCATCTATAAAATGAACTGGAGAAGAAAATGGCAAACCACTCCAGTATCTTGGCCAAGAAAACCCCAAATGAGATCACAAAGTGTCAGACGTGACTAAAATGACTGAACAACAATGATTTGGAAAGGTATGCATAAGGTACCAAGGTAGCTCCAGAGAAGATAACTGGTGAGTAAAGTAAAGCATTGTGGGAGCTTACCTAGACATAATGGGCAATGTAAAGTAGTCATAAGTAGGTACCCCAAGTGGGCATCCGGGATATGAAATGGTTGTCCTCTGGGACTTCCTTTCCTCTCCCCTCTCTTTTTGTTCTAGACCTGTGATGTTATTGATTTAGTAAACTCACATGGGGGAAACTCTCTCTACTGATCCAGGCTGGCAACTTAAAGTCAGAGAGTGGCCTAGAACAGTGAGAGATTAAGTGACTTGCTCGGGGTTATAAAGCTGGTATGTTTCAGAGGCAAGACTTGAACCCAGCTCTACCTGATTCTAAGGCTGGCCCGCTATGTGTTATACCATGCTGTCTCTTATGGATGCTGTACAGAATGTTGAAATGTTGACTGTCTGTGAATATCACACAAGACATTTTATTTGGAAACATCTAGAACAATTGACCCATTCTCGAGCACCTTTCTTGACATATACTACAGATATATAATTCTTTTAAACATTCCTTCACAAATTTTTGTGTTTTAACTGAATCACTGGAGAGAATTCCCATACCCAGACTCTCCTAAACTGACTCAACAATGCATCTTCCTCTAAAAAAAAGTCAACCAAACACTCACTGTATCTATGACTTTAGTATTTATGGGCTAAGAGGCATAGGCTCCAACATTCTTTCTAACACCATCAATTGACCCAATGAGGTGATTAGATATTATTTTAGAAATAAAAAATTACAGGGGCCCATCTCCAGTCATCCTGATCTATATCTTGCCACTGGACCCAGATGGCTCCAGAGGAGAGAGTGAGGATGATGACTTTGACAGCCCTGCCTCACTTAAATCCAATTCACTTGCAAGTCATGGCATCATCTTTCTGATGTCACGGTCCTCTTTGAGAAGGAAGGACAAACAGCACGACAACAACAACAACAACAATTATAGGCATACACAAAAAAGCAGAATAATCTAGTAGACAGAAAGCTGACTTCAGAGTTGGGGAGACCTGGGTTAAAATCCTATAGTCACCGTGTGATCTTGTGTGACTTCCTTAACTACTCGGTGACTTAAGACAACTCTCTAAGACTAAGCCCCAAAAGAGTTGCCAGATTTGTAGCACAGAATTTCCTCACACCAGTGAAACCACAGATCGAGACCTCAAACCACTTCATTCACCACTATTTTAAGATTTATTCTTTGATTTGAGCCAGAATATCAAGTGCCCCAAATCAAACAAGAACTAGTCTCTTCTGACAAGTAACTTCTATTCTCACGATCACTCAGCCTAAACACATTTAATTATTCCTTTGGACTCCTGATCATTAAGACAGGTTACTGATTACCAATTTATTTGGAATATAGGTTCATACAGTCATAGGACACAGAGTGATATCTTAGAGGTAATTTATTTAGTCTCCATGCTTCTTTACTTACCTGCAGGCTGATATTGGGGGGAAAATGCCCTGTAATCTATACCTTTATGATATACACCTTTATTATATATATGGTAGGCATATTGTAGCAAAAGATCGCCAGCTTCTTTGGAGAGTAATTAAACTAACGATAAAGTGTTAAATCTTGATGAAATATATTAAAAAGCAAATCTTTAATTTAGAAAGGCAGAATCTAATGGTCCTCAGGAAAGAATGGTTAAATTTATGGTATTGAAAATAACTAATCTAAGAATATTTCCTGACTCAGGGCCCAATGCATTGTCATTTGACTGTGCATTGGTTAAAATTTCATTTACTTTAAGCTTTTCCTTCCCAACATTCAGTTGTTTTTTCTGTTTTCTTTTTTTTTGAGACAAGCAAACCAGTGTTGAAAGACTAGCTGGCTGGCCTCCGTAAATCTGTCTCCCTTATTTAAATGCACTCCTTCAGCTGCATTATTATGGCTAGTTAAAAATGGCTTCATTTTTACAGACATGTTGTGGATGAATCAGTGTTCGGTATAAGAAATATTGATTGTGTTCTACGTTGCGTGGTCTTTTTGATCAGCAGTTTGTACTTATTTTCACAGAGACTTGTACCTTTATCTTTTTCCTTCTTAGAAGTTGTTGGGTAAAGAGAAAAGATCCCAAGGGAGGGTACTTTTTTAAAACAAATGAATAAACAAAAGCCTTGTAAGTTACATAAGCTCCCCAGCTGGAGAGGGATTCTTCAAAAGGGATTGTAGCAAAAGGGACATGGGTTTGGAATCAAGGGAGGCTGGATCTGATTTCCAGCTCTTCTACTTACTACCTAATGTTGGAAAGAAAAAATCATCTAATTTCTCTCGAATTCGATTTCCTTGTGGGCCAAAAGAAAGGACTGGACTAGGACAGAATTTTAATCTCAGGCTCATAAATTCATTCAAAATTTTTTTTGATAATTGTATTTCAATATATTGGGTTTTCTTTGTAATCTTGTATATTTTACGTTAAGCATTTCAAAACATTATTCTGAAAAGGGGTCCATGGGCTTCACAAGACTGCTAGAAGTGTTCAGGACACAAAAAAGGTTAAGAACTCCTGGATAAGATGATTTCTAAGGCCTCTTTTAGCTCTAAATCTATGACACTATGATTTTTTTTTTCATTTATTTTCGAAATTCTCTTTTTAAGATTCTGTCTTTATATATCATTCTTTATCCCCAGAGCTAGTTATCAACTCTTTCATTTGTTTCACCCTATCCTTTTGTTGGTTCTGCTGCTCCAGAATTTCTTTTGAGGTATTATGTTAAAGTTGTTTGGAGGGGAATTTGGGAGAGCTCAGGTGAATCCCTATCTTTCCTCTGCCATCTTGGCTCTCCCCTCTCTCCATATAGCTTCTTAGACAATCTTCCTAGGACACAGTTCTGACTATGATATTCCTTTGCTCAAAAATCTTCAGAGGCCCCCTACTACTTCTAGAGTAAAATACATAATCCTTCTTAAGCCTAGCATTTAAAGCCCTCTATATTTACTCCTACCTACATTTTATTTTAGCTAATATAGCTATAGAAGATAGAGGAATTATATTTATTTTGTGTGTTATTAGTAATATAAACTGTTTTTCAAAACTCTTTATGCAGTCTGTAAGTTGGTCATTGGGGGTAGAGGGTTAACACCTAAAGAACCAAGTTCTCTTTTTTTGTCTAAGATATTAATTTAATAGCGTAGTGACATTTGGAATCTTGCTACACTGGCAAAATGTTAATCCGTGAGTATTTTTGGACAGCTGAGAGAGGATATTGTTCATGCCCTTTACCCCTTTGCAGTTCTGGGTCTGGAATTGAGAAGCTGCTTTGTTGGAAGCCTCACAGTTTTACTCCCATTCCTTAGTTTTCTTTATTAGCTGACAATAGACTACATTCATAATTCATAGACTATTGTTTATTTTTAATTTTTAAAAAATATCATCAAACTTATTGAGTATGCTGTAGTGGGGATTTTTTTTCTGCTCTGGTTTGAAATAAATGTTTGGTGAGGTTCCTTCCAACTCTGAAGTTCTATGATTCCCTTAAAACCATTTTCTCAGTTTGTCATCCAAAAAATGATGGGGCTGAATGAAATGATTTCTCAGATGCTTTCCAGCTCTAAGAATCTCGGTTTTGAAGATTCTGTGATTATATGAAATAAGCTATTACAATTTCTTATTTGTAGTAACCTAGCCATAGGAAAGTTATGTTACTTACAGAATAGATACATAGCAAGGACTCAGGAGGTCATAGCGATTGGAGAATGGCCAACCAAATTTTGGTACCAATAGGTAATGGAATATTACTGTGCCTTACAAAACCATAATTATGAAGAATTCAGAAAAGCAAGGGAAGGCATATATGAACTGATTCAAAGTGAAGTAAGCAGAATCAGGAAAGCAATGTACCCAATGACTACAATAACGTAAATGAAAATACCTTAAATCCTAAAACATATGAATTTATAATGACCAAGCTTGCTTTGGAAAAGAGAAGAAAAACTGCATCTCCTCCTCCCTTCTTTGCATAGGTGGGGGAATATAGGCACAGAACATTGCATATACTATCAAAATTAGTTGATGTATTGGTTAGTTTTGCTGAAGTATTTTTGACCGTCTTTTTTATTATTTGTTATGACACTTTGTTATGTCACTAGGTCGGGAGGGATACAGTTAGAAATGAAGGTGGTGTAAGGACAAGGGATATCAACAACTATTTTAAAAGAACTTAGCAGGACCTCAACTAGAACTTATCAGCTTCTGTGCTCTATGTTCTTGGCCAATGGTTTTCATTTCTCACTCTCTCCTCCAGTCCCCTTTGAAGGTTTTCATGGTATCCATGCTTCATATCTTTTTTTCAAAAGCCCCAACAACCTGGATTGGAGATTGTCCTAGAAGATATGGCAGCCCACAAGGGAGCTCCACATTCATGTAGGAGAGCATAGATTTAGAGCCAGAATGGATCTTAGAGGCCACTGATGGAGACACTGAGGCACAGAGCAGTTAAATAAATGACTTGCCCACACAGCTTGTAAGTGTCTGAGTTGGAATTTGCACCTATGTCTTCATGACTCCCACCTCCACTGCCCTCTCCAATGCCCCGTGCTGGCTCTCTAAAGTTAGAGTTATTGTGTGCCACACGCTCTCAAATTGAGAAGAGAAGAACTTTTGTAGCTATCTGCAGTTTAGGGAAAGATGGAAAAGGTGAGGCTGGGAGGAGACAGAAGGCTGACATGGCTCTAATTCAGTTGGGATGTGGGGAGGCAAAGTCCAAAGTTTCCCAGAGAGCTAGAGGAAGCAGCCTCTCTTCTACTTCAGGAATGTTGGGATCAGTTCTGATTACAGTTGTCATCCAGCTGATATCTGACTAGCTTGACAGTGGTTGAACACCATTACATACCTAACATTTACATAGCACTTTCAAGTTTTCAAAGCCTTTTTTCACATTTCCTAATTCGAGCCTTGCAAAAAAAACCTATGAGGTTGGTACTAGATTATTCTCATTTTATAACTATGGGAACTCAATCATAAAGAGATTTGTGAAAGGATTTGAACAGTGACAATACAAAGACAAAACCAAAACAGACCCCGCCCTTGAGAAGCTTATATTTTAACATAATGAAAGGATGCCAATTTCCAGTAAGACTTGATAACTAGGCTGGTGGATTTTTTGAACTCAGGAGTTCTGAGCTGCTGTGGGCTGAGCTGACCCAGTATCAATATGATGAACCCCCAAAAGTAGGGGGTCAGCTACCAGGTTGCCTAAGGAGGGTCAGGTCAGAAGTAAAGCTACTATAGTATTTGATAGGATAGGATCTATAAGTTGTCTCAATATTTCCAATCCACTTGAGAAAGAGATACCCACTATTTTTAAAAACCTATAACCAGTTCTCTATTGAATAGACATTTTAATTTTGTTTATGCCATCATTTCAATAATATGCCAAATCATATAGTTCATGGCAAGTTAGGGCTGACACAGGAGCGATAACATCAAGAGAATCTTGCTAATGAGTTCTGTTATTACCTGCTTTTTATAAGATTTTTTTATAACCTCGTGCTTCTTTTTCAAATTCCAATAAGCTCTAAATTTTACAATTTGTGCTTTCAGAGACAACTGCTGCAAATCAGTGGTTCTCACTTTTTTGTGTTTGTGTGACAGTAAGTCCTTTTGGTATTTGTCCTCAAGTGCCCCACCCTGCTTCTGTCTGTTTAAAAATTCTGGACATATGCTTCCCTCCCTCCAGTTCCTTTTCACTTTCACTACATCTTACAGTCTCTCCATTTTTTGTATCCACTTAGTCCTTTCAAGATTATCTTCTATCCTGATGGTTCTTTATCAGTTAGTTATTCTAAAGGAACATAGATCTCACATTGGAACCCCAGAGGTACAGGCCATTTTATCTGGGTCTTTTTCACAGAAGAGGAATGCCATTTAAGGACAATACCCTTGGTTGGATCCTATGGTCACAGGCTCTTAAAGTACCTCTATTTGGTAAAGGTTGGCACATGGTGCCACATCGGGTAATTGAGTTCACAAAACAGTAGTAGAGGAAGAACTGTGCTTAGTGTATCTGTCCCCAGTGTTCCAACTCCTCTGAGGGGGTGGTTCTTTGCTGACAGATGGGTTGTCATTTTAAAGGGCCTATAAAGATTTGCAAAGATATTGTTCTTCATTCTCCCCCTTTCCATTGACTGATTGTACTTGGAAATATGGAAAAAGGAGGCCACTTTCCCACCCCATTCCTGTACCCTTTCCTGTGGGTTTTACTTGCAGATTGTGTTCTGCCAGTAGCTGGCATCTGTTCATGCCCACTGTGATGGTTTATTTTGGTTAGAAAACAAAGTGTTTCATGGATTCTTATGGCCAAAGAATGCATCACTTGGAGCCAACCTCTTCTTATTTAGCTCTGCTTGTCCTCAGGCAGCAGTCTGTTCACAACACCATAACTGAAGATTCCAAGGTCTCACTAGAGCTTGTAATGCACTGAAAAAGCCTTGAAGAACCCAGTGTGTCTTCCACATCATTATGAGGCATAGTTGAGGACTCTGATTATGAGTAAACTGAGTGACAACAGAGAGACAGTTTAGTGTTACACTGGTACCTACGCTATATTAAAAGACCTAGAGGGACGTAGAAAGATTTCTGGGTATAGAGTAAGAGGTCTGATTTCAAAGCTAGGTTCTGCCACTCTCTACCTGTGTGTCTTATTTGGGTCTCAGTTTCTTCCTCTCAAAATCATGGAGCTGGCCAAGGTATCCTCCAGAGTCTTTCCCAGTTCAAAAAACTATACTCCTTTGATCTCTAGTGCAGTAGATATATCCTCTGTGCAGGCTTTTTTGGGAAGACATGAATAAGACTAGCCTATGATGAAAAGGTTGTATGGGGCTCAATCTATACATTTGGAAGAAGAATCCATCTGAATGAGATCACAGATCTACTCAATTACTGAGGGGAAAGGAGAAAGAAGAGTTAGGAGGAGGAAAAGATTAAATTAAATCTGGAACCAATTTAAGGATAATTCAGTACATCATTTGTATTTTATAGATAAGGAAACTGATGCTCAAAGAAATCACTTGACTTGCCTAAAGTCATTTACTTAGCTTGTGGCATGTGGCTGATTTACCATAATGTGACAAAGCATTCTCTATAGGTTATATAGAGAAGTTTCAGAGCCAGCACACAAAGATTTGACATAGTGTCCTCTGGAGGATACCTGGTTCTGTAGATGGTGGGCCACTCTTCCAAAAGCACACACACACACACAATTCCAATTTTAGACCTATGAAGCTATGACTTAGTATTCTTATGGGATTTCTAGATTAAGAAGGCTCCGTCAAACACCCAGCTGTGTGATATTGCCCCCTTCATTTCTTCTCTTATGAAAATTTGTGTGCCAGTGTCAGAGATTCTGCTCAGAGTCCAAGGTCAGTTTCTTTGTCATAATTTGTAGGGTGAACAGGGTTTCACTGTGGAGCACCACTGATTTCTGTGAGCTGCTAAGTTAACTTGGGAACACAACCTCTACACAGGACACTTGTGTTCTATGATCAAGTATGGCCCAGACAATGGTTGAGAACACAAACCTTCCTTTAAAAGGTAAAAGACTATCAGAAAAAGCTACAGACACATATCATTAGTGCTTAACAAAGGAGGTGAGTGAAGATAAAGGGCTTAGAAATCAAAAGTAAAAGTCTTGATACCATGAGGCTCCAAACCTATGCATATGTGAGTAACGACCATGGACAGACACTAAACACAGAACTGTAAAGCACATTAGTTAATGGAGAGGTTGTGCTAAGTTTTCTTCAGAAAACAAAGTGGATTTTGGGGGATTCATTACTATCAGTGGACACCCTCTCCCTTCCAAGTGTTGAAAAGCTCCGTAAAATGGTAGGGAATCAGCAACACCTGCAGTAATGGAATGAATCATCTTGGTTGACGCATTTAAAAGATAGATATACAGATAGACAGAAAGGTACATCTGATTTTATGTAGATTAAGTCCATACTCAATAGAGCATAAAAATACTGTCAGATCATAGAGATCACTGAATATAACCCCATCATTTTACAGATAAGAAAACTGAGGAACAGAGAGGGTAAAAGACTTACTTGTTCAGCATCATGGAAATAGTATCCAAGCAGTTATTGAACTCAGTTCTTCCTGTCCCTATTTCTAGCGCTCCGTCTACTAGGTTACACTGTCTCTCAAGCATAAGCCTCTTTAAAAGGGGGTATGACATCAGTGAACTCTCGTGCTCCAGGCAAGCCAACTACCCCCTTCCTTCCAAAGAGACAGAAGGGAATGGAGGACAGAGATCTCTTGATTTATTCGACTTTGAGAAGGTGGGCATGTTTGACTGTTGGTAGATCTTGGTTTGGCTTAAATTTGAGGTTCCTCTTAAGACCCAGGGAAACTTGGAGACTCTAGCGTAGGGTTCTCCATCCTAAAAGGGGAGGAGCAGACTGAACTGAGAGAGCAGGGACAACAGCACAGATAAGAAAAGCCAGCAGGTTAGCTCAAACCAGGCTTTGCTGCAGAATCCATTGAACCAAAAGCTACTGAAATAACAAGGGGAAAAAAAGAAATAGCAATGAATATTCTTTCTACAAGGGAAGTTTACTCTAAATAACTAGTTATAATTCATCTTGTCCACAAATGATTTTTTTTCTTTTGGATTGGGTCTGGGATTTCATGAGTATAGGAACTGTTAAGGAGGAAACCCCCTTTGAGAATGCAGAGTATCATCTGCTCTGCAGGAATTGTTAGAAAGCTACCCAGGGCGTTGAGAGGTTAAGCGATCTGCCCAGGGTCATACTGATAGTATGTCAGAGGCAAGACTCAAATACAAGTCTTTCCAGTTCAAAAGCTGGTTCCTGATGATTCTCAATGCTCCAGTATGATGTGCTGAATAAGTAAGAATTTCAAAGTCTAGAATGAATAGAGAAACAGAATTGATAAAGAGCTTTAAAAAAAAGAATGCAGAAAAGATGGTAAATGAGTGCAAAAGAAAATAAAAGGAAAGAAGATACTCTACAAAGGAATGAATAAATAAGGGAGCAAAGTCTAACTCCAAAAAAGCAGAGCGTTGTCCATGAAAATTCAACGTTAAAACTATTTTTACAGATACTAAGAAGTTACTTGCCTATTAAAATGCTCTTCGCTTTTCCAACTACATATCTGTATGAGGTCAGATTTTCTTCATCTACTTCAACATCACGATAGATTGAATGCAGAAGCAGATATGAGAATCCGGCTATCTTTTATTAAGCCAGACATTACAGGGTTTTGCAAAAATATATAAAGCAATGCAGTCACTCTTCTCACTAATTTTTTTTTTGTTTCAGAAAATAATTACTTTTTCGTTAAGATGTTATTTTGTTTATTTTATGTTTTGTTTGTTGTCACTTTAAAATGAATGATTAAATAATTTTAAATATATCCATTTAATTTCTAATATGGAAAATATCAATAGATATAACCAACATAATAGCAAAGGACCTTTGGGGGTCCTCGAAATTTTTTTAAAAGTATAAAGGGGTACTGAGAACAAAAAATTTGAGAGTCACTGATTGAGAATAAACCTTACAGCCTTCCCAGCTGCTGCTCTCATTACCTTCTTTTTTGGGAGGCAGCGAGGCCTAAAGGATAGAATACGAGAATGTGGAGGCAAGTTGTAGTACTAGTTCTATCATTACCTAGGTATGTGATTTGGACAAGTCATTGAACCTCTTTGGGCTTCAGCTTCCTGGTCTGTAACATATATCATAAAATCTGTCCTTCCTGACTTACAGGGTATGTCAAAGTACTTGGAAAGAGAATAAAACAATAAACCTAAGTGACATATTAGTCTCTTCTCTAGTAGCAGCTTGGGTTTTTGAGTCACAGCTCTGACACTTATTTGCTATGTAAATCTTGGCAATCCCTTTGACCTATCTCTGGGCCTTAGTTTACTTATCTGGAAAATGGAAGCGATAGTAATCATACTATTTAATCCACAGGACTGTGGCTTGTAAGCTTGTGAGATTTTAATATTGTTTTCTCCTTCCTTTTCTTGTTAGCTGCACAACTTGGGGAAATTATGTGTGGAGCTAATGAGCCAATATCTGTTCCCTTCTTCCATTTTTTAGGAGTCCTTAAAAAGTTCCTTCAAGTTCTTAAAAAAAGTAACATTTGCCACCAAAATTTGCAGATATTTATCTAGTATAATTTGTAGAGACTCCTATTATTAAAAAACACATAGGTAAGATTATGGTCTAAATCTTGCTCAAAGTGCTTTGAGATCCTTTAAAATGTTACATAAATTCAATTAGAAGCAACCAGGCTGGCCAGTGAACCCATGTGGTAATAACAAAGAACAATGTTTCCCTTCCCTCAGAGTTCAGACATCTGAATGAACCAGTGAAAAATTAAAAAAAAATACTCAATCGAAAATACACTGATAAGCTGAGCTCTGTTTCTGTGAATGGCTGATTGCTGCAATGATGCCTGAAGTAGGTGGGTTTGTGAATTTACTTCTGGCACAATAGCTGACTCCCTACAAGTCCTTGGAGTCACCATGAATTAAAGTGGAAAAAGTTTCCAGGTCAGTATACCTCCAACAAGAGGGCCAGTGCTATACACTTCATCATTTCAATGCACTGCTAGGAAGTCAGACAATCAATAAACATTTATTATGTTAAGTGCAGAGGTTATAAAGAAAGGCAAAACCAGTCCCTGTTCTTAAAAAGCCCATAGTCAAACTGGTGAGAGACCATAAAAACAACTGCTTGTATGTACAAACAAGCTACATACAGGATGAATTGGACATAATCCACAGAGGGAAGGTACCATTATAATTAAGGGGGGGGCGTCAAGAAAATCTTCTTGTATAAGGTGGGGTTTTAGCTGGTACTTTAAGGAAACCAGGGAAGTCAAGAGGTGGAAATGTGGCAAGAATATTCTAGGGATGAGGGACATCCACTGAAAATGCCCAGAGTTGAGAGATGGAGTGTCTTGTTCAAGAAACATTAAGTGGACTAATGTCATTGGATCAGAAGATACTTGGAGGGGGTGGGGTGTAAGGTATAAAAAAGACTCGAAAGGAGAAGGCGGCCAAGTTGTGAATGGTTTTGAATGTCAACCAGAGGAGTTTAGATTTAATTCTGGAGGTGAGAGGGAGCCACTGGAATTTACTGAGTGGGGAGGGTGACATGGTCAAACCTACACTTTAGAAAGACCAAGTTGACAAGCGAGTAGAAGGTAGACTGGAATGGGCAGAGACTCATGGTAGGGAGACTAACTAAAGGGCCATTGCAGCACGTGTTGATTTTGTTTATCCTTCATTTGAAGAGGACCAAAAACATCTTGACTTGTGTACGAATTGGATTTAATTTAATGAGGCAGAGTCATCAAGTGAGGTGGCGAAGGCCTCTAATTGGGTAGTATTGGTGTTAGAAGCAAAGGGGGCATATGTGAGTGATCTTATGAAAGTAAAATTGATGAGAACTGGCAACAAATTGGATATGGGAAGTGTGAGCGAGGAGTCAAGAATGATACTTGGGATTGCAAACCAGAGTGGGCAGATGGTGGTACCCTCAACGGTAACAAGGGAGGAGAGGTTTGATAGGAAAGATACTGAGTTCAATTTTGGACATGTTGAATTTAAGATATCTGAAGGACTTAGAGTTTAAGATGTCCAATAGGCATGTGGAGATGTGATACTGGAGGCCAGTAGAGAAGGGCTGGATAGACTGAAGAATCATCAGCATAAAGATTATAATCAAATCTATGGGAGCTAATGAGAAACACTGAGAAAGAAGAGTCAGATAGGCAGGAAGAAAACCAGGGGTAGTGCTATAAAAACTTAATCATGGAGAAGAGGTTGTGTCCAAGGCTATAACGAAGGTAAGAGTGACGAAGACTCAGAAAAGGCCTTTAAATTTCACAATTAAGAGATTACAAATAATATTGGAGACATCAGTTTTGGCTGAATGATGAGGTCAGAAGCTATACTGTAGAAAGTTAAGAGTGAAAGGAAAGGAATATATAGATGGCCTTTTCAACGAGTTAAGCCCCAAGAGAGAGGAGAGATATGAGACAGATGATAGTTGGAGGGGACACATGGATCAAGTGAGGGTTTTTTAGAAAGGAGCAAAGGTAGAAATTTATATCAAAAAGATCCGGAAAGATCCACTAGTGTAGTTGAATTAGAACAGACAAAAGCACAGCAATACAAAAGTTAAAGTAAAGGCACCAGGTATTCAGAGTATTTTTTTTTAAATTAAAAGTAGAGACCCAATCCATAGCCTCCTTTCCTCTCCTCTTTTGGCTCTCAGTTTTTCACTCATTGCATCTCCCCAGGACAAGAACGGGTACATCAAAATCTGTTCTCAGGTCATTTTTGTAAGTATATACAAGGTGAGGAATAAAGAAATCTGCTTTAGATTAAAGTGACGAACTTAAGATTTCAAACCCAAGGATAATGTCTCAGGAATTTATTTTCATTTTTATCCTACCAATGCACAGAATAATTTTTTAAGCCTTAGTAAAAACAGAACTTCTTAGCTGTGAATATCCTCAAATGATTTAGGGAGAGATGATGAGAGGTAGACCTTTACAAATGAGGATAATTCAGAACAAATCCCAAATGGAAACAGGTTTATGACAATGTTCTCATATTACCAACAGGAATGAGCAGGAAGATATGTCAGAATGATGAGTAGCATTTTCCTCTGCTCCCTTAGTCTCCCTGACACTGATTTCTACTGGTTCTCTTACTTGTCTGATCCCTCCTTCTTTAGGCTCCTTTGTTAGGCTATCATCCATCTCTTCTGACCTTAGTGTGGGGAATCACCAGAGCTCTGTGCCAAGTCCTCTTCTTCCTCTCTTCACAGAAAATCTCTTGAAGATCTCATCATTTTTCACAGGTTTAAGTATCATTTCTGCACAGATAATGCTAAATCTATATATCTAGTTACAAGTTCTCTCTTGAATTTCACTCATCTACTGACAACTACTCATGGAACATCTCCTCGATGTCCTTCAGGCATATTAAACTCATGTTCAAAATGAAAATATCTTCACCACAAAACCCACTATTCTTCCAAATTTCCCATCTTCTCTTAGGTTTGTAGGATAGATGGATGGATGTAACAAACATCTACTATGCACCAGGCACTGTACTAAGCACTTTCCAAATACAACTTCATTTGATCAGAACCTCAGAGTCGTTCAAGAATCTTGCCCATCTCTCATTCTTCTTATCCAATCTATTGCCAAATCTTGTCAATCCTACTTCCACAAGTATAAAATGTGTAAACAGTGAAAAGAGATACGAGATACAAATAAAACATGCAAACTTAAAAAAATAGTTATGAGAAACTGTCTAATTTAAAACCTGACAATAGTTATTAAGGTTCTCTTATTCTTCCTCTTGGCTTTTTGACTTTGGGTTCGGGCACTTCATTTGTTTTAAATTAAGCTGCAGGGTACTAGCCATAGGGAAGTTGGATAACAAAAAATGCAAATTAAAACAACTTCAAGATTTAACCTTAAACCTAGAAAATTGGCAAAAACGACAAAAGATGGAACTAGTCAAAGTTGGAAGAACTCATTAATATGCTGGTGGTGGTGCTGTCAAATTGGTCCAAATGTCCTGGAAAATAAATTTAGAATGATACACTTTTTAAAAAATTACTAAATGTTTTACACCATTTGATTTAGTGATCCATCTACTAGAGCATATGCCCCAAAGAGGGGAAAGATAGAAAGAAAAGTCCTATATGTACCAAAATATTTTGGGTTTTTTTTGTATTGAACCTTTCTTTTCTTTTTCTTTTTTAAAAATAATTTTATTTTTTTCTCTCAATTATGTGCCAAAATATTTAGAGTAGCATTTCTGGAGTAGCAAAAATCTGGAAGCAAAGTGAGTACTTACCAAATGAGAAATGAATAGCTGAATAAGTTGTAATGTATTAATGCAACATAATATTACTGTGCTATATAAGAAAGGATGAATAAAAAATTCATAGAAGCATGGGAAGAAAACAGAATCAAGGAAAAAAAATAATCTATACTGACCATAACATAAAGAAAAACAACTCTAAAAGAGAGCAGAATTCAGATCAAGTAGAATGACTAATCTTGCTTGGTTACAGAGGACTGATAAGCAAATACATTTCCTTCTTTTTGGTAGAGAGGTGGTACTCTACTGTACAAGTTATCAGATGCAGAGTTGGCTTTGTTTAGCTGCTTTTCTCTATTGCTAGGGAGTGGTCTATTAGTGGGAGGGAGGAGAATTATCCCAAGATCTGGCAGTTGGACAACTAAACAAACCACATTCTTAGAAAGAAGCATTTCCTTGATCTAAAAGACCAGATACTTATCATAAGAACCATAGCAAAACTTGAATTCCAAAGGAAAAGGAAATTTAGGCAAAGGATATCATACATTAAGCATATAGTCAATACCTTACATTTTACTTCAAATATGTTCAGGATTTAGGCCTATATAAGGGAGTTATATAGTCTTTATCAAGGCTATATGTAGAAGGCAAAGTTATACTGAATTACATGGATATTGTAGACAGGATGTTAATTCCAGTTAAAAAAAAAGAAACAGAAAATTAAAATGAACTGAGTCCAGCAGCTCTTGCATGACTTGTAAACATCTATTTCCTTAAGAGTAAACAGAAAATATACTAGGGTTCATCCTAGTCAGCCTTGAAGATATAATACTAATTTTTGCACATATTCTAACCTTTAAAAAATGTAACTCAATGTCTATATTAGAGACATATGATCTTTTATGAACAGCAGACTAAATTCTCCTAATGGATTCTAATTCTTTACGGCAAAGAGCTTCCTCTTTTTCCCAACAAGAATCCCTTTTGGATCAGAACTAACTATTCCACCAGATATTATCTTTTAACATCCTGCATATATGTTCACCCTGGAAGTCCTGATTAGCTTACAAAGCATTAGTAAAGGGAATTGTGCCTAAACCATGTTCACAAAAGAGGAAACTTTAAAATTTAGTCCATGTTGCATTTGTCACTTGGAGTCTTTTACACACACACACAGCTAGACCCTGAGTTATGAAGACTTATTCACCTAAGGTAATACGACAAAAATAGGTTCCACATTCACCACAGGTAATTCCTACATGCCACCAACCAAGGGCTCAGACTTAAGTAATAAAATGACTTACCTCTGGTCATACAGTCCATGTAAACCACTTTTAACTAACATCTTTTTATATACAGAGAAAACAGTCAGACTACAATTTAAACTATAGTTGGGGAATAATTCTTCACATTAATGTATCACTTGTTTCCCTCTTTTTGCTCACAGATTCAAGAAATGAGAACAAATCCCTAAAAACTTAGCACAAATTTAACAATGCAATGTTCTAAAGAATTCCTGAACGATCTACAAAACCAGAGAACCACATCCTCAAGGCAGTTCATAATATGCCCAAACTGGCTGAGTCATTCACATCTTAAAAATCAAGCTTTAAAGCCTCTTCAGGACTACCTATCATTAGCAAATTGTTAAAAGACAAACAAAAAACCCAAGTCAATTGCATCTCATTGTTAATAACCATGCCATAAGCTCCCCAGCTCTACTTTGCAAGGGAGCTGCATGCAAAATTATCTGAAGGTTATCATACTGACCTTCATTTGGCTGACAATGTTATCTGTCAATGTGCCTGGCACATAGTAGGTGCTAATTACTTGTTGAAGTAAAATGATTATAAGGGGTTAAAATTAAAATTGGAAACACATCTTGTCTACATCCAGGTAAAAAAGACTATTGATTTGGGACATATACATATGTATGTTATGTGGTCAAATTGTACATATATATGTATATATATACACACACATATAAACACACTATATATGTGTATATATATACACAAACATTTGTGTATATAAATATATATATACACACAAAATACAGTATCTCAAAAGTCTTAGTATACACAGGCACCTAAACTTGATTTATACTGGGCTTTTTGTTGTCTATTAAATAGATCACAAAGTCATCCATCAAGATATTGGGAGAAAGTTTCTGTCTCTTCTGTCCTCTCTCTCTTCCTCTCTTTTTCTCATACCCACAAAGACATATATACCACCACTATCACTTCTACCACATACTAAGAAGATAGTCAATTGCACTTCCCAATGTGCACTTACCTCATTGTCTGATTCCACAAGAACTTGGTCATATTCACTAAGGGCTACTAGGAACATAATGGAGGTGACATTTTCAAAGCAGTGTATCCATTTTCTTCTTTCTGATCTCTGGCCCCCAACATCCACCATTCTGTAAGGTTGAAAATACACAGATCAATCTGAGATAAGGAAAACTTAAGAAAAATCAATACACATTTATTTAGGGAATTCTGTATACTAACACAAATGGTGGGGCGTAATTGAAAAAAATAAACAATTTGTCTTTCAGAAAGTGATAGTGCATTCAACATGTAGTCACTGAATGAATGCCAGCTTCTGTGGCAAGGTGGGAGAGAGGAATGTTTTGAGAAATTGAATATTCTAGTTAATGGAAAATTATTACATATATCATACACAGATTACTGTCTTATTATCATTCTTTTTTATTTTTTAATTTTTTTTAGTTGTCAAGCATTTTATCTCCCTCTAAAACTCCTCCACTGAAAAAAAAGAAAAACGAAATCTTTGTAGAAAATAACTATAGCAAATGAAAACAAGCTTCCATAGTAGATATATCCAAAAAATGTGTCTCATTTGCATATTATATCATTGCCTCTCTGTTATGATATGGGTAGTAGCATTCTTCAAAACCGGTCCTCTGGAATCATGATTGATCATTACATAGATAACCAGTTTTAAAAGACTGAATCTAAGAAAATAAAATATACCTAGTTGTAAAATTGTAGAGAAGATAATTGAATATTTCTTTGATAACACAAAGGCACTTGTCTTTAGGGTGGCCTCGAAGATACCTTTATGAATACTGAGAATCACTATACTTTCAAAGTAAAGGAGTCTGGTTAATAATAGTTATTTCTAGTTGATTGAATGCCAGAAAACAGAATTAACTGTATTATTTAATAACAATTTATATGTGATAAAAAGGGGGGCACTGTTTCCTTGTTTTTTGAGTTCAGTAAAACTCATACATAACAATGATTATGCATTTAATTGGCTAAAGCACTCTTTAAGTAAAAAGAATAAAGTACATGACCCTGACTTGAAATAAGAACAAAACTTAATATTTTGTGTCTTTGACCATACACACAATAGGAAATATTGTGTGTGTATAATACCTTCTGAACACAAATATTCAAAGATAGTTGTATCATCATGTATGATACAATACCACATCCAGTCTTTTTTCTAGACTGAAAAGATTGTCCATCAAAAGTGTGCAGTACATTTGTATGTATTCCATAAGGAATAAAGTACATAAACTTGGAAACCAATTTAAATTTCCTTGCAAATGATTATTTTTTTTGCAAAATATCCACATTTAAATTTGTTTTACATGATTATACATATTTGAAATGGTTTTTTCTTGCCTTCTCAATGGGTAGGGGAGGGGTAAGAGAGAATTTGGAACTGAAAATAAAAGCAAATTTGAATTTTCAATATGTCCACATTTACTGTCAAGTCATACAGTACGGATTCTTCCTATGGCAATTCAGAAGTGAATGTTGGAAATTTCTAAATTTCAGGCCTGGTTTTACCACATGCTAAACATCCTGGAGACAAAACACTGAACTTTAATTTCTTCTCCTATAACACAGGCATCTATTTTATAAGGATGCCAACTAATTAACGAAATAGTTATTGGCTTTTAACTTGGAAGATGATGGTACTGGTTCTGCTACCATTCAGTTTGATTTACCATGACAATAGTGTGATGGATTTCTGTTGATGCATCCGTGTTTTCTCATCTCTTCTAAGATAGCCTAGGCTGGAGCAGAGGAAAAGGTAAAGGGGGAAAATGTCTCCTGTTGTAGCAGCTTTTCCACTGTCTGGTCATTTGACATCCCTTAATATCAGGAGGTTACCATCAGGAGACTGAGCAATAGGGTACTGATATGGGACCAATACCAAAGCTTTTTGGAAGACCATATTAGTTAACCTAATATGCTATATCGTGACTGAAGGTTAAACAGAAATAATACTCTGACAGTGCAATAAATTCCCCTCAGCTAAGCAAACAAACACTAACTAAGCAAAGAATCATAGTATTCTACTTAATAAGAAAGATTTAGAGAAAAAGACCTGTTGCATACATGAAGGTTTTTCAGCCAGCTTTTTTAATCATTGATTGTTTTCATACTATTCGGTAATTTCAATAAAAAGGTAAAGACCAAAAAGTCTCTGAAAGGTCTGTCTGTGTGAATTATATGAGGAAATCAACTTCTGTTGTGGGAAATGGTAGGATTGAAATATACCATGTGATGGTGGAGTAAAACCAGAGGATGTTGATTTTGTTGAGGAGATAAATACCAGATATAACTGAAAGCAAGAAAGCTTTGTGTAGAACTGGGCCAAATCAAGATCTACAAGGGGGTTCAATAATAAGACACATTTTCCCTAATATTATTTATGGCTTCCTTAGAGGCAGGACTCCATTGCTTTGACTAGGAAATGAAATAATAATTGATGGTAAACACCTTGGGCATCTCTCTTTCTCCCTGTCTTTCTCCCTCTCTTCTTTTCCTTCCTTCCTTCCTTCCTTCCTTCCTTCCTTCCTTCCTTCCTTCCTTCCTTCCTTCCTTCCTTCCTTCCCTTATTAGCAAGCAAGTGATCTCTTAGAATTCCAAGAAAATCTGCAGGGGCTTTATGGGGTATCTAGACTGGTAGTCTTAAAGATTGAGAAAGTAGTGGAATATATGTACCTCGGCAAGACAACAATATGAATGAAATGGACCAGAGTATGCAAAGTAGCCTAAGGCTACATTTGAAAATATTGAATTGATTAGGTATGACCGTAATGATGAGAACAAAAATATTAAACTCTACAGGGTTGCCTGTGATGGTGATTAACATACTAGAATACTGATCTAGCCCAAAATGTGAATGGCAGCAGTATGTATAAACCCTGAATTTATAATGGAAAGAATGATGCACAAATGATGGAAAGTAAAGGACAGTCGATTATTGGAGGCAGACCATCATGAAAACAAATACGCTAGGAAGTCATGTAGCTAGGATTGCAGTCAACAAATGAGCCACAATTCTAATTTGTGGGATCCAGATTGGATTCCACATTACCATAAATAGCCAGTTAGGAAGCAGAAAACCCTGTGGAATGATTTGATGATTTGACCAATTGGACATAAGGAAAAGGCCTTCACAATTATAGCATAGGTTAGATGTGTGTTTTCATTATGATAAATAATGCCAGATTCAAATGTGGATGTGAATATATAACCAAAAGAATTTAATTCTTAAAATTCTTCCGCTAAAATAAACGTAGAAGTTAGAAAGTAAGGCTTTTAAAGAATTCATCTCAGTATAATGACTTTTGGTTTAGAGAATTGTATATAAATAAAAGATCTAGAGAATGCTCTCATAAGGTTTGACTCCAGGAGCATGGTACAGAAAAAAGATAAAAATTGAACTTAGAAACAGACCTATGTTTAAGTGCCAGTTTCTATCACTAAGTACCCACAGGAAGGTCACCACCTCCCTGGAATTCAGTTTCCTCATTTAATAATAATTATACTACTTATCTTAAAAGATCATTGGAAGGAAAGGGCTTTGAAATCTGTAAAGAACTCTACAAATGTTATTCTGAATATAGTAAAAAAGAGGACATAAGAAGACGGACAAGAAAGATATAGAGAATAATGATTAGAGGGGGCGGTCATCAATATCGAATTTTTTTTTAGAACCACGTAGACCCCTAGAAATGTTAAAGCACTGACTTCTCCCTGATCCCAAACTGGGGAAAATAACAAACAAATAAAAAATAACTCTTAGGCGTTTGCATCTGAACAGGAGTAGGCTGTTCATCCCATATAATTTATTTCCAGATCAATCCTACAAAAAAAATAAAATAAAACACAACGGTGTTGATTACGGCATTTGATTGTGCTTCTCATATATTACATTTTCTAGAGTGAAGTCATGTTACTAAAGTGCACTGATTGAAGAATTGACAAAATGTGAAATGTAAGATAGAGAATAACCCAGATTGGTCACCAATCAGGTATATATGCCAAATGCAATCAAAACCTCCACGAAATTGCTATCTGTTTTGGATCATATTACTTGTTTTCTCAAAATCTTCTGTGATATTGGCTTATAATTAAAATATAGATCTTAAAAAGCAGATCTCTAAAATGCTGTGTCTGCAAAACTAAGGAGCTATTCCACTTTGTCAGCAATTTATTGGCACGGCTCTTCTAGTGACTGGTGGCAGAGTGAAAGTTAGTTTAGAAAGAGCAGATCCTAACTTGGTATGGGGTTTTGGAAGACCTGACTAGATTTAATGAGCCTATATTTTCTTTTCAGGCACACTGGCAGAACATACATCCCCAATGAACTTTATGTTCTTGCTTAGACACATATTTAAGGTAGTAAATTCCCATAGATAACATGTCTCCATTTCTCAAAGTATAACAAGAACTGGATTCTAATTAAGAGTACAGCCAAATGATTATGGAAGAAGAGATTAAACAGAGATGTATCTGTATTATTTGTTTTCCCTTGTTTGTGGAAAAAAAACCATAATATTATTGCTAAATCATCAATTGGGAAAAAAAAAGCAGCAACTGGGGGGGCAGTATAGCTCATTTCTCAATTGCTCTGCAACATGAGGCTGACTAATCCTATATGTAAATGTTATGAACATTCCTAAGCACTCAGCTTTATAAATAAATGTAAAAAAGTTCAAGTTCTTTGCACTAGTAGTCAAAAATCCTCTATTTGGTAGAAATTATGTTGATTGAAAATCATTATGAAAATCTTTGTAACATATAATTTCTCCTATTAGCAGCCCCATAAAAGTATCAAACACCTCTTATATTCTTTCAATAATGGACAAATTCCTCTACGGTTAATTTGATTCTAAATTTATTTAGGAATTGAATCAGTATTTGTGCAAATGGATGTAATTCCACTTCCTGCAATACTTCCTTCTACATCTGCCTTCAAGGAGATATTCAACCAACCATGAAGGAAGTTCATTCAGTCAAGAGTGTCTAAGTCAAAAATCCTACGGTAATAGAAATTAAGTTGAGGAAAGCCAATATGAAAATCTTTATAATAAACAATTCCTCTATTGACAGGCTCATAAAGGAAAGTAAAAAGGAAAGATTATTTATAATCATCAGAATCATCATGATAATTAAAGGACAGGTTAAAAAGAATCCAAAGTTAATCACTTTTCCTCATATGCTTTCCTTAGACCTATACAAGCTTTCAATATTTACAAAGATCACAAAAAGTGCACATGACATAAGAATTAGAAATGGGTTTCAGGGACTAGATTACTACCTGAAAATGACGCTTTGTAAGTCAAAGGGGTATTCAATGATCCCTGTGGTGGGGACTCGAACTCTAAGGACATCTTGTTGAGTAGGCAAATAGGCAGGATCTGCTACACGGTCCAAGTCGTTAAGATAGCTACAGGTGGGAAGAAACAATAGTAATATCAGTGACACCATAATACCAAATTCCATTAAGGAAAAGGATGGGAAGAGTTAAAGATGGGAGAAAGAAAAGAAGGAAAAGAAAGATGAGAAGAAGGGATATTTGAGAGGTAGAAAGGTAAGAGTAAACTTTCAGTTATAGGAGGATACATATATATATATATATATGTATATATGCATATATATATACACACAGTTTGGAATTACCCAGTTTTCATATTTCATCTCCTCTTGTCACCTATGGACTATTTCATTACTCATTAGGACAAATTCAGATGTGATTCAAGGAGGCAGGTGGAGGAACAGGAAATTAAAATGAAACCACCCCAGTTCTCTACTTGTTAGCAGCTCTGGTAGGGGATTGGGATGCAGAAAAGGATAAAGCTAATGTGTTTTTTGGATCCTTTGTAGATTTCATCTGTAAATGTCATTTTCATCACCGATTGCCAAAGATGACAGAATTGAATGAATATAAGCTAGTCTATCTGCAGGGTTCTAGAATAATTTCCTTTGGATAAACCTTAGCCTCCTCAAAAAGGGTACTTAATTCAAAATTCTTCAATGTCAAAGTTGTTCAATGTATACGACTGGACACTTAAGAAAGTACATTGTTGATATGAAGTTCTTAGGGTAACAACTAATATACTGGAGCACCGTAGTGAATTAATAATCCCCTGTTTGGGAGAGATGCATCATATACTGGAGTTCATTGGATTCTGTGATACCTCCATGCTTCCTCTGTATGCTCCAAAGTGCTCTATTAGATACATTTGTTAAATTAAAATGAATGAAAATTAATTGTATTTGGGAGCTTTAAGGGACATCATTTGTTATAACTGAGGTATTCAGAGGAGGCAGGTTAAAAATCGCCATTCCAAAGGGTACCCAAGTGATTCCAAAATTAATGTAATTTCCTCAGGTCCTGGGGAGAATAGAATGATGTATTTAGATTGTCTTGCTCTTCTTGACTAGGCCACTTTCCCCCTAGGGTTTCTGGATGGGGGGTCATCTAAAATTTTAAGGTCCATAATTTTAGAATACTTAACTCACTTGGGAAATCACAAATAAGCCTTAAACCGAAAAACAGAATAGCTAAAACCAATACACAAGCCCTAGTGAGTAGAGATTTAGAAGAGAAAGAACCACAGGTCCTTTCAAATTATGTAAACAAAATACATAAATAAGATCAGTGGAAAATACTATGGTAGTTGAGCTGTCATATAAAGAATTTTTATTCTCTGTACAGAAACATGGTTTTAGCATAGTTTTTATATCTATCACGTTGGTATTTCCCCCCATCATATTCATGAAATCTTTATGTTTGGGAATGAGTAGTGGAGGGGATAGGTCCATAAATATTCTCCTGTTTTCCACTATTACACACCATAAAGCATTAAGAATCCATCAAATCACAGAATTCTAGGGTTGGAAGAGACCTTAGAGATCATCTTCATCAGAGGGTCTTAGGCATTAGAGTTGGAAAGGGGACCTTAGCAATCCCCAAGTCCAAGCCTTTCATTTTATAGTTGAGAAATAAAAACCCAGAGAAATGACACAACTTGCTCAACTAAGGTGACAGCAATATTGTATTTAATGGCATTCCTGGAACTAGAGCCATGTCCTTTTTGTGCCATGTAAACTCTAAATAAGTTTCTTACTGGGCTTAGAAGATTTTAAAGTTTTCTATTAAAACATTCCACTTACTTTTTGATCAACCTCAGCTCTTCAAAGGACTGAATAAGTTCCTAGTAATGAAGGCATTTCATTCACATAAAGCAATCCAAGATACGGGAGCCCCCTCTAGCAATCAGACTTCTCTGCAACTTATAACCCCAGAGAGTTGCCGAGGGCATTAAGAGGTTAAGCGACTTGCTCAGGGTCACACAGCCAGTATGTGTCAGGGGTCAGACTTGAACTGGGGTCTTCCTTGCTACAAGGTTAGCTCTTTAGCCACTATGACACAGGTACTTCTCTGACTACAAAGAGGAAAGAAAATGATACTCTTTTTGAAATACATTATTCAGAGACAGCATTCTCTAAAAATATTAAGTTATAGAGAAGTTGACCTACATTGGTAGTGAGAGGATCCTCATGGGGATGGATCCATGTTACCCTATACTGATGACATCACAGGTCTAGTCTCTAATCCTAATTCTTCTAAGGCACCATTCCATTACTTCTTTCAGGCAACTAATTATCCTTTTCGGTCTAACCTCAAACAAATGAATGTTTCCTAAGACAGTAGTTTATGCTCCTCTGACTTACAGGAAACAGTCTAATATCTTTAAATACAAAAGCAAATGGAGATTCCAGGTGGGGAGGTAGGAGGATATTGGGGGTGGGGAGGGAGTACAAAAGGTAGGGGGAAAGAAACGTTAAGAGCAGAGGTGGTGCTTTGGGTTTGGAACACTGGACACTGTCTCAGAATGTGGTCTTTATGTGGTAACAGGTATAACTAGGACAAAGGCTTTGAGGATTATCCAAAGTGGATGAGACAGGCTTCCTTTGAACTCAACGATCAATCGACAAACATTTATTAATAACATACTAGGCATCGTGCTAAGCACTGGGGATACAAAAAGAGGCAAAGACAGTTCCTGCCCTCGAGGAACTTATCTTCTGATTCCTATGCTTCCTATGTCTCAGTAGCTGGGGTTTTTCTCATATGCCACACTTAAAAACTGGACAGAGAAATATGAATTATAGCAATTAACAGGTTTAGAAAACCAGTTTACCATGTGTTGATTTTACCTTGAAAAGCAGAAAATGAAAATCCATTTTGAACCAGAGCTCTATATATTCAACTACATGTTATGTGAGGAACAAAATAACTTCAAAATTACTCTCGGAAATTAAGTAACTTTGAAATTATGCTGGTAAGCTTGCAATGCAATCTGTTTGCTTGGTTGGATAACCCATGGTTACCCACTTAACTCATTACACTGGGAACTGCTGTTACCTCTGGGATGTTGAATTTTTTTGAAAGGTAAGGATTCTTTTTGTGGTGAGCAGAAAGCTTGACATTAAATTTCTTTCTTTTTAAAACCAAATGTTTTATTGATCTTCTTTTTACAAACATCATTGTCACCTCCCCAAGACTCTTTCCACCCATCTTCATCACCTGGCCCTCAAAACTCTTCCTTGTAACCAAGAAGCACAGTTAAATATAACCAATTGATACATTGACCATAAACTGACAATGTATAGCTCATTCTGCAGGTAGAGTCCAATACTTTGCTGCTTAAAGAGGGAAGCAAGTTTTGCCATTGGCCCTTTGTTTTGGAGGGGGGAGGTGAGGCAACTGGGGCTAAGTGACTTCCCCAAGGTCACACAGCTAGTAAGTGTCACCTTTCTGAGGCTGGATTTGAACTCAGATGCAGATGCTCTATTCACTGTTCCACCTAGCTGCCCTTTGCCATTGGTCCTTTGAAATCAAAATTGGTCACTACATTAATGAGGGTCTTGAGATATTTCATGTTGTTTTTCCTGACGCTCATTTGGCCATTGTGTAAATTGTTCTTGTGCTTCATTCTGTACAAGTTCAGGCACTAATTTGTGAATCCACAGGATACTCTTGGTACTTCCCTTCTAACAACCATTGATGTTCAGTTGTGCATGACACTTACAGAGGAAAAGCACATTAAGCGAGGCAATCGTTTTGTCACGCTGAAGCCTAGGAATCTCATTCAGTAAGAGAAGATGTATTTGTAAGGAACAAGCCTACCTTAGATGAATTCTATATGTGCATAGTACCTAACCTTAGCTCCTGACTAAACAGTAATGACTATGTATGAATCTGAAGTCACGACTTAAGTCATCAGTAGTCTAGCTGAGATGTTCCAAAACGTACAGAACCAATTTACAAGAAATCAAATTTTTTCTTCTTGCATCTCTGTTAGGGTGGTAGAGGTAGCAATCTGACCTATGAAATACTGAACAACATACAAATTTAATAAAGTTTCAATTCTCCAGGTCTTCTAAAAATGCTATGGTATTTGGGGAGAACCCTAAACAAATGTGTGATTACAGTCTTAACATCCTTCAAAAGATCCCTGACTTAAACTTGAAGGATCTGCGACTTGGTCAGTGGAGGGAACTCCTGGTATAAGAACTATTTCACCAAGACATAATGCCCATCTATAATTTAGTTGTTTAGTTCTAAGGAGTCATGTAGAGCTCAAATGGCTTGCCCAGATTCACAGGGCTAATAAGTGTCAGAGGTGGGACAAATATCTTTCAGACTCTAAGGCTTACCTATACCAAGTCATTGTGCCGCTATATAAAATTAATGATCCTCTAAGAATTAAATATACAGTTGGCAAAATAATACTCCACATGCTTAGTCTTTAATAAAGTAAACCCAAATGAATTAGCAAACAACAAATGATGAAATAAAATACATTTTATTTTGATTTGGTGTTTTAGTAGTACATTTTATAAGCCTTTGGTGAGTCCCTAGATGCCTGACCTAAATATATTTTTCCTCAACTGAATGGTGGTCACCCTATGTGTTTTCAGATATAGTGTAACTGTATGTGTATAGAGAAGCAAAGCAATTTACTTTTTAAAATTAGATTCCAGTCCAACACGCCAGAGAGAATATCTCTAAACATAATGATCTTCTACAAAAAGTTAGAATCCAAAGGGTTCCATTCACATTACTTCATCACAAGATGTCTTTGTGTTTATGAAAACAACCCAGAAGTGTGCCAGAAGGGTTTAGAAATCCACTCTGGGGCTGAGTCGTGCTGATTGGTGAGTGAGTTACTACAAACTCACCCAATCTACTACGTCTAGCCAGCCCCAGAACACACTTCACATTCTGGTCAGTTATGCATCAGGGATCTAGGGCCCATCCATGCATTTCTCCCCGTGTCTCACCGCCACATGGGTGCTGACCCACTCCTCCCACCCTTTCCTTCTCAATTTCTTCTTCTGGAAACAGTAATCAAACCAATACTGCTATTGCCACTGTAACGGGAATATCAGATGGCTTCTCTCCAATTCCCGTGGTTCCTCAGACCAAACCTCCCTTCTCTGGCTACCGTTCCACATTTTCTTTTTGAATTATATTGAATAATATATCTACAGTTAATCATGAGCTGATTTTTTTCAAGCTTACTTAATCCAAGTTGAAGTTCTCCCATTTTACAATGTATCCCTAGTGCTTGGCTTAGTGCCCCAGCACATTTGTTGTTGTTAAGTTGTTTCAGTCATGTCTGAGTCTTTATGACTTCATTTTGGGTTTCCTTGGCAAAGAAACTGGCTGGAGTGGTTTATCATTTCCCTCTCTAGCTCGCTTTAAAGATGAGGAAACTGAGGAAAGCAAGGTGACTTGCCCAGGGTCACACAGCTAGGAAATAAGCAAGGCTAGATTTGAATTTGGGTCTTCCTGACTCTAGGCCCAGACTCTATCCACTGTGCCCCCTAACTATATAGCAAGTGCTTAATAAATGCTAGCTGACTGACTGTCCCAGTAGGGCTAGAGCTAACAAACAGTTTTTCATAAGCAAGACCCACCTCACAGGGTGTTTTCTTCAGTCTGTGTTTGTAGATCTTTTGAGAGAGACAGAGAACTCCTGTGTATAGAATGAACTCTATTATCCATCTCTCCAGGAACAAGATAAAACGTACGTAGCTCGTGTTCACAACACATCCTATCTGCTGGAGATACAGGAGAGAGGGAGTGTATCTGTCTCATTTGTCACCTTCTGATGAAAGATACAGGACTTACAATCTCTTAAGCTTATGGTACTCATTCATTGCGTTGTGAGCAGTGAACAAAATAAAGAAAGGTTGCTGTGGGGAAGAGGGAAGGGAGATGGCATAGATTATTCCATTCATTTAACCTTTTAAAAATATCACCCAGGTTTGAACACATTTATGTCACAGAGTAAATTCACAAAGTTAATTATAGCTATAATTTGTTTTGTAGAAATGATTCCTAGTGGCTGCTGAGGTCATTCTCAGGGGGTTGCTATGGTGACAGGCACAAGGTATATTACCAAGGCCATGTATGTGTAACAAATGGCTGGCAGAAGCTCTCTTCTGACGTCAGGAAGTGATGGCTAACATAGCATATGTGAAACTTATATTGCTAAGATAACTGGCAGCCTCATGATCGATGTCAGAATATAGAAGCCTCGTAACTCACCAAAAAAAATCCCTTCAGCATAAAATGTCACCCAATATTGCTAAAAAATCACAATTCTTTATTAAAAAAAGTTGGGGAAAACATGATAGTTGTTCATTGTTCAAAAGGTGGGATGAGATGACCTCTAAAGTCTTTCCAATTCAAAAATTTTGTGATTGTTAGATCTGACACTGTAACATCCAACACGGCATGTTAGAATGAGAAATTTTAGGTCTCCTTCTTACAGTGTTAATAACAACAACACAGGGCTGTAATCTACCTGTTTTATGCAATGGCCTTTCATGCTGTTGTTTGCCTTGGTTGTGGGAGTAAGTAGTAATAGACTGTCAAGGAAGGACTGTGTAAATGTTATACAAAAAGAGAGTAGAGTCAGTAAGATGGTTGGCTACAAAGGGAGGCAGGTTTGTCATGGAGTGGGTATAAATGACAGACACCCCACTTTGTCCATTAACATACTTACGATGTCAAAAGAGCCGGAGGAAGGCTCACTGGCATAGTAAGCGAACCCCAAATGAAGGATTTATGGGAAGACACGGGCAACAAGTCACCCAAGATGAGAAGGCGTAGATAGATTGTGCTTAGCTCAGTGCCTGACACACAACAGTGACAATGAAAACTGCTGACTTCACAAAGCACTTCACATATGCCAGGAACTGTGCTATGATTATCTCCTTTGATCCTTGGCAGGTATTATTACCCCCATTTCGCAGATGAGGAAACTGAGGCAAACAGAGGTCAAGTGACTTACCTCGGGCATACAGTTAATAAGTGACTGAAGCTGAATTTGAACTCAGGTCTTTCTGACTCCGGCCCAGAGCTCTATCCACTGTGCCAATTAGCTGCCCTTACAGAGTATGTGATTAACAAATACTGATTGGCTGTGATCTACAACATTGCAAAGCATATCCACTGAAGAACCATCAAAATACTGAAGCATGTGAGGTTCAGATTCCAGATGGAAACTTAGAATAACAGTACTTATATGATGCTTTTGAGTATGCAAAGAACTCTGATACAGATTTTATTTGAGCCTCACAACTCTGTGAAGTAAGTAAGTTATACTTCGTGGGTGGTTTTCAGTCGTGTCTGACTCTTTGTAACCCCATTTGGGGTTTTCTTGGTAAAGATACCAGAGTGATTTGGCATATGCTTCTCCAGCTCATTTTAAAGATGAAGAAATCGAGGCAAACAGGGTTAAATGACTTGCTCAGGGTCACACATCTAAAAACAGTATCCAAGGCCAAATTTGAACTCAGGAAGAGGAGTCTTCTTGATGCCAGGTCCAGCACTCTAACCACTGCGCTACCTAGCTGCCCCAAAGTTACATAGCTAATGTCAAAAATGGGGTATGAGTCTTGGGATTTGGTGACTCTAGAACTAACATTTCATCCACGATGGCATCGAGCAAGTGGAAAGGTAAACAGAAAAGAGTGGTATTATTATCAAGTTTCATATGAACACATGTTAATCTGTGTGGCTGGTTTAAAATGTGTCATGTCAAGCTTTTCAGGGCACAGGGTTAGGTTCCCTTTGTGACAGCAGAAAATGATGAAGGGGGCCTCTGATCAACATGCAAATCCACCTCTGAACATGAAATAGCATCATGGTATTTTCCCTCTGAAAAAGAATGAACTCAGGAGGCCCAATATAATTGTTCCACAGATTTTCAAATTTGGTTTTTTTTTTCCTGAGGAAAATGAATAGCCATTTGGAGAAACAATGGTTATTTTTTTGGTAGAGAAGCAGTAGGGGCAGCTAGGTGGTATAGTGTAGAGCTCTGGGCCAGGAGTCAAGAAGACTTATCTTCATGACTTCAAGTCTGGCCTCAGATACTCACTAGCTACATGACCCTGGGCAAGTCACTTAACCCTGTTTGCCTCAGTTTCCTCATCTGTAAAATGAACTGGAGAAGGAAATAGCAAACCACTGCAGTATCTCTGCCAAAAAAACCCCAAACAAACCCCAGATGGGGTCACAAAGAGTAGGACATGACTGAAAAGATTAAACAACAACAGAATAGCCATAATGGGGCTCAACTGGGGATCTATTAAAATTCTGAATGCTTTAGAAACAAAGACCTCCTTCTCTGTTTGTCCTGATACTGTAATGCTTGACAGCTTAAGCCACAATGGCTGTATCCAACTCAGAATTAATAGGGGGATAGAAACAAATGCAAGAAAAAGCACAGACTTCATTTTAAAAAAAAATTGGAGGGGGGAAGGCAGGGCAATTAGGATTAAGTGACTTGCCCAACATCAAACAGCTCGTAAGTGTGTCAAGTGTCTGAGGCAGAATTTGAACTCAGGTCCTCCTGACTCCAGAGCTGGTGTGCTACTCACTGCTCCACAAAAGTACAGACTTCTTAAAAGCAATTTTTTAAAAAGGAAAGGAACTAGGAAATGAAAGACTAAAGTCAGTAACTGAAATACATTGTATTACAGCTTAGATTTTTTAAAAAATCTAATAAAAATATTAGGCATATGACCCTCAGTCATGAAACCAAAAAGGGAAAAGCATCTGTGGGTGGCAAGAGGAAAAAGAAATCTTTGTCAACATTTGGTGCAAAGCCTATCCATTGTAAAAAGATAAATAGATAGATAAACAGATTCTTAGACCACAGAAATAACATAACCCAGCAAATGGAGGAATTCTTTAGCATCTGGGCCTCCTGGAGTGATGTTACCTCCATTACAGTACCTGCTTTTGTATTCGCATTACTAGAATGGTATAAAGATGAAGATATGGGACAGTTAAGGATACTGTCAAGCTTCTCACACCTTCATTATTGAAAAGAAGGTTACAGAAACTAGGTTTGTTTCATTAAAAAAATTAAGAGGAGGCCTCATTGTGATAGGAATATCCTTAAGGGCATTAAAAAGCTAGATCACTCTACAAGGCTTTAGGAATCATTATCAAATCAGGAAAGCCAAGGAGAGGGCAGAAATCCAGGGATTTCTGAAAAACTATCCTCATGTAGTTGAGACTGAGGGACCAAAAGGGGTCAATTGGAAAAAGAGGAGATAACTGTTGTAAAAATCAATTAACATATTTTGTAGGCAAGTCAAACAGTGGAATACAGCTGCTACTAGAAAAGGAAGAGATCTGTTCCCTGCCTCCCCCATTCCCTACACATCTAAGCCTGTTGCCTGTTTTCAAATCTTTCACACCTGTTTGATGTGATCTGTGTTGCTGAGAGGCAACACAGCACTTACTTTTATCTAGTTGGTTAGTCACAAAAAGGTAAATCAACACACATACCTTCATCTCCTTTGAGGACAAAATACATTTTGTGGAGGCGAAACAAATTTTCAATTCTCTCCATCAATTCTAAGTATCCCAGGGATTGCAGATTTTAACCTTTGCTATAAATATTTTTCATTTATTAAAAAAGTATTATTTTAAATATAAAAAGTGGAGTTAAGAAGAACAACTAAAAGGAGGATGTAATAGTAGACTATAATTCTTTTGCTTATGTAGCTAGGAGAGATAGTGAATAGTGTTGAGCCTGAAGTCAGGAAGACCTGAGTTCAAAAATGGCTCAGACCTTGGGCAAGTCCCTTACCTGTTTGCCTCAGTTTCCTCAAATATAAAATGGGAATAATCTACCTTTCCGGGTTGTTGTGAGTCACTCAATTACTTTGATCACTCAATTAATCAATATGCTTTTATTATGAGCCACTAGGCATTGGTAATACAAAGACAAATGAGAAACAGCCCCAGCCATCAAGGAACTTACATCCTATCTGGGGGAAATAACAGATACACATAAATACAAAATAAGTACGCAGTAATCGGGAGCAGGGGAGGCCTTCATAGCTGAGGGATCAGAAAAGGTCATATATAGAAGATGGCACCACAAGCTGGGATTCTAGGTTGCCCAGGTGAGGAGGGAAAGCACTTTAGGAATGGAGAAAGCCTGAACAAAGGCAAAGAGAGAGGAAATGAAGCCTCATGTATGAGTACTGTAATAGCAACTGGGTCATTGTATTCATGGGTTCAAAGACTAGAAAGGCAGGTTAGAGCAGGATTATGAAGGGCTTTAAATGCTAAACACAGGAAGGAATAGGGAGGCCTATTGAATGGGGAGCGATGTGGTCACATCTGTACCTTATAAACATCATAAATTAGGAGCTGTGATTTAGGAAGACTCTAAAACTGACTGACCTCCTTCCTGTGAGGTCCTTGACTCCAAGAAATGTACCTATCCAGAAAGTTTGTTTTATTTTTTATCTTAAGAATTTCAAAGGAAAAACTGTACAGGCTGTTTCCCTCTAGGCCTGGGATGAACTTCCTCCTCATTTCTTTCTCTTAGAATCCCTAATACAGGTAGCTAGGTGGCTCAGTGGATAGAGTGCCTGGCCTGAAGTCAGGAAGGCTCCTCTTCCTGAATTCAGATCTGGCCTAAGACACTAGCTGTGTGACCCTGGACAAGTCACTTAACTCTGTCTGTGTCTCAGTTTCTTCATCTGTAAAGTGAGCTGGAGAAGGAAAGGGCAAATCAATCTCATATCTTTGCCAAGAAAACCCCAAATGCGGTCATGATGGGTCGGACACAACTGAAAACACCTGAACAAAAACAACAAAGAATCTCTAATGTTCTTTAAAGTTCTGCCCAAGTATCACCTCCTATATGAGGCCTTTTAAAAAATTCTCTTCAGTTGTTAATGTCACATCCCATAACTTTTACCTACTTTTTACATATTAGTTTACATGCTTTATTTCTACCCAATAGAATGTAAGTCCTTGAGGGCAAACACCATTGGATTAAATCTAAACATACTGAACAGGTGAAAAGTCAGGATGGGAGATGTAAATAGAGGTTGAACAGTTGAATACATCAGAAGGATCAGTCCCTGTGGGAATGAATATAAGGAGAGCACAGCTTAAGGCTGTCTGCCTCTGGTGAGGGAGCAGAAAAAGGAAATGAAACCAGCAAGGGAAACACACAGTAAGGAGGAAGAGACAAGAGAACCAGATGAATGCTGTGTCACAGAGACCAAGGGGTTCAGGACGGAAGAGTAGCCAACTTAGGTAAAATAAAAAAAAAGAACAGTTTTCAAAGGAGCTTGTTGTCTTCTTGCAATTTTAAGGAACTTAATAAAATCTGGTAGAGAATATATACTGATCTAGACCTATACCTAACATAAACAGTACATAAAAGTGACTTAATACTCACACAAGCAAATGTTACCACTTAGGGGTTGCAATTTGGCAACACGGATTGTAATCTAAAAAGATTGGGACTGATTCAAATTAGAATTCTCTGAACTTTGCTCTGTATTATGAATTTTGTGGGTGCTCAGCACATTCCTACACACTGTTGTTGTTGTTCAGTCATTTCAGTAGTGTCCAACTCTGTGTGACCCCATTTAGGGTTTTCTTGGCAAAGATAATGGACTGGTTGCAATTTTACAGCTCATTTTACAGATAAGGAAACTGAGGTAAACAGGGTTAAGTGACTTGACCAGGGTTACATAGCTAGTGTCTGAGGCCAGATTAAACTCAGGTCTTCCTCACTCTAGGCCTGGTGCTCTATGTGCCAACCCACTGCCCTCTCATAGATACTGTATAATATAATAATTGCATTGGTTATTTTAAAAGTGGAAGGGAAAACCCTACTCAGGAATTATTTATTCAATTAAATAAATATATATTGAGGACCATGTAGCAGGCATCCAAAGATAAGTAAGATGGTCATAGGTTCCAAACCTTTTCATTCCCCCTCAAACCTCCTCCTATAGCTCACTTCTCCTTGCTCTCTCATTGGAAAATCTTGCCTCATAGTTCACTGAAAAAACAAAGGGCATTCATTGAGAGGTCCCTCTTCTACCTTCTACCTTCTATCTAATCCCACATCACCCAGATTCTTTCTGCTACTATTTTCTTCTCCATATCTATCTCCCTTCTCCTTACCAAAGGTAACCAGTCTTCATGCACAAGGGATGCCATTCCATCCCATTTTCTCTACTAAACTGCCCCTTCTCTTATCTTAAATCTTTCCTTGTCTACTGGCTGCTTCTCTGCTGCCTATAAACACGCCCACGTTTCCTCCATCCTTAACTCCCCATCTCCCCCCGTAAAAACCCAGACCCCTCTCAGTTGATCCATTCATCTCTACAAGCAATAATCCCATATTTCTCCTCCTTTTTGTGGTTAAACTCCTTGAGGAGCCTGTCTACAATAGCTGCCTCCACTTTCTTTCCTCTCACTCTCTTTGTAACTCTATGGCTTCCAACCTCATCATTGTCCAAAATTACCAATGATCTCTTAATAAGCCAATCTAAAGGCCTTTTAAAAATCTTCACCCCTGACCTTTTTGTAGGCTTTGAAACTCTTGATCACCTTCTTCTCCTTGGTGCCACTGATTTTACCTTCTTATTGTCTCTTGAACACACTCCCTTCCCTCCTCTGACACTGCCTCAAGTTTCCCCCCACTATGGTCAAACTTTCCTGAGCTGTCAATTAATGTTCGTAAAGCTCAGGTCTGACCGAGTCACTCCTCTGCTCAATAAACTCCCATCACCTATAGGATCACTAAGTCACTAAATTTCTTCAAGCTTCATTTTCCCATCTACTAAATGGCTTCCATCGCCCCCAGGATCAAATATAAAATCCTCTGTTTGACATTCAAAGCCCATCACAACCTGGCCTCTTCCTACTTTTCCAGTCTTGTTACACTTTAGTAATCCCCACATGTTTACTCTGTGATCCCACAACATTGGCCTTGCTTTTCCTCACACAATATCCTTCATCTTCTAACTCATCATCTAATCCCCCATGCCTGGAATTCTCAACCCCCTGGATTCCCAGTTTCCATAAAGTTCCAGTTAAAATCCTGCCTTCCACACAAAAGACTTTCATAATCCCCCTAAATTCTAGTGCCTTCCCTCTGACAATTATCTTCAACTTACCCTCTTTATACCTTGTTTTCATATAGTTGTTTGTATGTTGCGTCCTCTATAAGTCTATGTGTCCCTTGAAAGCAGGATCTTTTTTGGCCTTTCTTTGTATCTCTACATAGCAGGTGCCTGGCACCTAGTAGGTGCTTAATAAATGCTTACTGACTGACAAGATCATAGATTTAGAACTGAAGGTCTAAATCAAGGTCATCTAGTCTAACTCCCTCACTTACAGAGGAAGAACCTGGGGCCCAGAAAGCAGAACCAATTTCCTCACAGTCACACAAGGCAGGAAGTGATAGAAGTTGGATTTGAACTCAGGTCTTCTGACTTTAAACCTAGCTGTCTTTTCACTACAGCAGGTGTTTTTTCAAGTCTTTGGATTCAAGATGCTTAAAATTTAACAATAACACAAATTTCTATATAACTTTAAGTTTTACAAAATGCTTTCCTCAAAGTAGTCTTGTGTGGTATTATATCCTTATTTTGTTGATGGGGAAAACAAGGCTTGAAGAAAGTTAGTGACTTATCTAAGATCTTACTTAAAATTAGTGTGAAAATTGGGATTTGAACCCAGGTCACTGGATAAGTCCCATATTGTTCCCTGTGACACCACAGACACTGCTTCAAGAGAAGCAAGAAAAGTAAACGATAATACAAGGAAAATGATAAATACCATAGAAGAGGTACGGAGAAGGCCTCTGAAAGCTCAAAACAGGGAGAGATTACATCCAAAGAGCAGATCAGAGAAGGCTTCATAGTGAAGATTCCGTCTGGTAGAATTTTAGAGCAAGAAGGAACCTTAGAGATCACCAAATCCAACCTCCTAATTTTACAGATGAGAAAGCTAAGGCCAAGAGAAGCTTTCTGCCTTGCCCAGACTCAAACCCAAGCATTTTGACTTCCTCCTTTCAGGGTTCTTTTCATTATGCCACTAATAAATTTAAAGGAAGGACAGGATTTCAATAGGAGGAGATTTCAGGGATGGGCATTCCAGAAAAAAGGGAAGACCAATGGGCAAAAACAGAAAGCTCATTGACCTCTTTCTTTCAAAAAAATCAAATGAAACATGATGATTTAATAAAATTAGAGACAATTATAAAAATGCTACAATAGAATTTACATCTGAGAGTACTCAGGATCTCCCCCAATGTCTTATACTTCAGTTCACTCTCAATCTCTACCAACTCCAAATCGGCATTTTGGAGAGAAGCATTAGGAGAAAATAGTTTCAACATGTGTTTGCAATTGCCACAGTCAGAAAGAAAAGAGTAAATGGGTACACTGATAAGAAATGGCAGTCATCATTAGATAATTTGCTAGGATTATAATGAAGCTACTTTAAAAGGAAGTCCTGACTGGAAGGAGGAGATGATCTGACTTTGTTCGGTCACCAAAACCAAAACCAAAACCAAAAAAAAACCCCACAAAATAAACGACCCAGCCAAGAATGGCATTCTCCCTAGGAGACCTCTGGCAACTATGTCCCCTGCATTCGAATCGTGCATTAATTTGCTGGCCACAGTGTGCTGTGTCCTTACCATAATGCTCCAAGAATGGAGGCACAAACACACTGCCAAGCTGTAAGCATATGCCAAATCAAGTGAGGAAAGCAAATCCAAGTGTTTCCCCATTATCTTTCCCCACCAGGGAAGCCAGGCTGATGGATAAAGCACTGGCCTTGAAACCAAGAGATTTGGGTTCAAGCCTTAGCTTTTATGACTGCTGTGTGAATCTGAACAAGCCATGTTCTCAACCTCACTTTTCTCAGTTGTAAAATCGGTATCAAAAGATCCCCATTACCTACTTCACACATATTGTGAGAAGTGTTTTGGAATCATTAAAATGCTATGTCAAGGTGAGTTGTTGAGATTTTCATTCTACAGCATGGGGCAATGAATGTACGGAGAGCCAGGTGTGAAACCAGGAGGACTGGGTTCATTCAAGTCCCACTATGTGGGGCCATGGCCGCCATGTTACCCTTGGCAAATCACTTAATCTCTTAGGACTCTAAGAATCTCTCTAAGACTAGAAGTTGCTGAGAAGGTGCCAAGCTACACTAGGAGAGGGACTTCCCTAGATCAATGAAATCGCAGGTCCAGTCTCTATTCCTATCAATGTTAGTTATGACTGTTCTTTTCTGACAACGTGAGATCAAATTGCTTGATACCTGTCACTACTTTGCTCTCCTATAATGGCTGGAGGTGAAGCATATTTAAAGGGATAAAGAAGCACATTTAAAGCGATAAAGAAGGTATAAAGCATATTTAAGAATAAAAACTTTTTCATCTAGACCAAAAATGGAAGAATAGGTACACCACATCTGGTACTCATCTGAATTCTCCACAGAAGACAAATGTACAATTCCAAACTTTTGACTGCGTATAAGGACAAATCTAGGGTCATTTCTAGACTTATATGAGATGTCAGACAATGGATAAAAATAGTCAAAATCTCATCCCAATAAAAAGCAACAGTTGATTATATTATTGGTATTTCCTTTACATAACGCCAGAGAGACATATTCATCGACTATTTTCTTTACGTTCAAGTAAGCATTACTAATTTACTCAGTTCATTTCAGTTGTGTCCCACTCCTTGTGACCTCATTTGGGGTTTTCTTGGCAAAGATGCCATTTCCTTCTCTAGTTCATTTCATAGATGAGGAAACTGAGGCAAACAAGGTTAAGTGACATGCCCAGGGTCACACAGCTAGTCAGTGTATGAGGCTAGATTTGAACTATAAAGAGGAGTCTTCCTGACTTTAGGCCTAGCGCTCTATCCACTGCACCATGTGGCTGTACCATTCTACTTCTGGATAACTCTAATTACAAGGTTGTTTGATTTTCTGTATAAGAGCTTGTCCTGGATCCCATTCATAGCAGTTTCCAATCTGTTGTCAATCTTGTGGTTTCTACCTTCACCATATCTCTTGCACACATCCTTTTATCTCCATCTACACAGCTACCACTCTTGCAACAGGCCCTCACTATCTCTTGGCGGGACTTTCCCGAGTCATCTAATGTCTCCTTCAAGTCTCTCCCCTCCCCAATCCATTCTCCACTCAGCTGTCAAAGTGATTTTCCTAAAGCTCAGGTTTAATCATATGCTCATAAACTCCATTAGTTCCCTATGAAATTTAATTCATTTAAATTGAAATTTCAAGCTGTTTACAACTTGGCCCCTTTCCACCTTTTCAATCTTATACCTTACTCCCGATTCCACATAACCCGCATACAATGACCCACATACAAGAGACCACTGAGAAAGTCTCCATGCTCTTCCTCATACATGGCACTCTATCTCTTGATTCTATGTCTTCGTACTGGTTATCCATTATGACTGGAATGCTCCTGCCCCTTATCTCTTGGCTTCCTCCAAGAATCAGTTCAAATTCCGCTGTCTGAAAGAGGCCTTTCCTAGTCTCCTGAACTGGTAGGGTCATCTGTCTATGCTTACCTTACATTTACACAACATATACAGGGTGTCCCAAAACTCTTAGTGCTCTTAGAAGTTTATTTAAGCTTGTATGTATATCTTGTATGTACCTAATTATTATCATGTTGTCTCTTCCAATAGAATATGGACTCCTCGAGGGAAGGTACAATGTTTTTGCATTTCTTTGTATTTCTAGGACTTAGCACAATGTCTGGCATATACTAAGTGATTAACAAACTTGTCGATTGACTGAAGTCACACAAGAACTTCATTATAAAATTACTTTATTCATGAGATGATCCCATTCCATGGACCTTGCAGTCAGCATTTTTTATGATGACACTTCAGTGTTTTGGCTAAAGGGCATCCTGATAAACTTTCAAAGAGTTAATAAAATTTAAATGAGGTTCAAGTCAAATGAGGAGTATTTTAGCCACAATCCTCTCCATAGCATTTCACTATGGCAAATGGCTTGATTCGATCCAAAGCTGGAGTAGGATATACTATCCACCTCTGGAATCGTTGTTATGCTAGACTTTCAACATGGCTCCAATGTGTTGTTATATTTGATGCAGAAACTGTGTTCTGACAACTCTGGTTTAACACAGTCTATATACAATTCTAGAGTTCCATCTGGGACTACACAATACCATCTCTGCCACCATGGACTGACTGATCCATAACCACAAGGAATCTGCAAGATGCATGCAGCTAATGGCTGACAGGAAACCTACAGATTCCTGCCCTAGACCTTCCTCCTCCATATACCGAATCCTAAGTGTTTGAGTCCAAAAGAGAATCTGAATCACTTTGCATTTGTTATCAACAAAGTGTTTCTTTACATAGTGAGGATTTAAAAAAAATGGATAGACTGTGAGGTTTCTAAACATAAAGGGTTCCTGACAATGTGGCTGGCATGAAGTGTCCCCTGGCTAATATCACAGTACTTCTGTTGATGTACACAGTGAACTCATTAGAAATGATTCCTCAGTATATTAAAGCAGGTGGTGAACCTGAGCAAAATTGTAAACCAAGTGTTGCCTGTTGTTAACTTATTAATTAAAGCCTTTACACTTCATGTTAATACTGAGAAACTAAATGAGGGTTTCTAAGTTTCTGAGAAACTTTCCAGAATTTCAGAAGGGGCGTGTGTGTGTGTGTGTGTATGTGTGTGTGTGTGTGTGTGTGTGTGTGTGTGTTTTCTAAGAACAAACCAAAGTTAATACTATTCTCCAATTTATATGGCACCACTTATCTAATTTTAATGAGTCAGCCAATTTTTTTTAGCCAATTTTCTTGCACCTACTCTTAGACCATTTCACACCTTTATTACCATCAGAAAGTGGATAAGCAAGAATAGCAGAAATTCAAATCAGTTCACTTTTCTTCTTACAAATAGCCACAGGGAAAGGCTTTTCAGGGAAGAAAGTTGAAATTACAAGCCAAATGAAGTTTCTGGAATATCTGTGGATATTCCCATATTAGTTTGGTTAACTGAGACTTCTACAAATATGGAGATGGCTTTCAAACCGCTAACTGCAAGCTTACTGATTCCTGCCTCACCTCCTGAATTTATACTATATTAAAATTTCCCTTTAAACCCTATGGGCACAAAAAGCCCCCTGACAGATAAGAAGTAATGATTTTCAAGTACATGTTCAGAGTAAATGATCCATAAAAGTTCTAATCAGAAAGATCTGAGCAGATAGAGATTTAGACTCTGCTTTTCAAACTCTGCCAACCCTTGGAAGTTAAATGCAAGAACGCCATTTGCATCATCCTGAAAACATATAGCTGACTATAGTATCAGAAGTGAAAGAACTGCCTATGTATGCATTCTTTTTGCATTAATTAAACAGTCTGTATTTACTGGAACTAGTTATGACCCAAGGTATGACTTCAGCTAAGGGAGCTTTAACTCTGACTTCCCTGAGACCAAAAGAATCAGAATGGTGGTTCAATCATATTATTTGGTATTTGTAAAATCAATCTGGTCTACTTTTATATTTTCAGCCATCTTATTGGTCAATCCAGATTGCCACGCAAGTCTCACTGACTATAAAGAAATCAGATGTTGCACTGATCAGACCCTGGCTTGATTCCATTACACTTGGTTAGACATGGTTGCCTGCCTGAGGGATACTGAATGATGATACTTCAGGGAAGCTGGCTCTGATTGCAGGAGGATTTTGCATGAAATTAGTTTCTAAATACTGACTACAATATTTGGATTTTTTGGCTACTTTTAAAAAAAATGAACAAGAAACCCCAAGTGAAATAAAATTGGAAGGAGATGTATTACAGCTATAAAGGTTGCATTTTTCAAAAAAAGAGAATGAAAAAGAAAAAAAGTAATAGCAGCTTTTTTGAATGCAAAGAAACTCATTTTCATATGAAAATTTGCTTGGTATTTGGAATGAATGATCTGTAATAAACACGACCTGGAGCCTGGTTCCCATTATCCAAGCCAGTTATTCCAGCATCTGCTGTGAAAGCATTTCAGAAACACATGGAACATGACTGCATAAGAAAGAATCCAAGAAACCACAGACTCAAGCCGTATGCTAGCAAAGGCAACATGCCTTCCACTTTCCTCTTTTGCGAAAACACTGAAAAGAAAGAAATAAAACATCTCAGGATTGTAATGGGGGGCAATAGGAAAAACATGTCCATTTTGCTTCTATGTGTCCAGAAAAGGCATTGTGGCCTAAGTCAGGAAAGACCTAGGTTCAAGTCTTATCTGTTATTTAACCACTTAGTGCCCTAGGCAATGCTCTGAGATTGTTTTTAAAAATAATACTAATAATGATGATAATAGCTAGAAATTGCATAGCAATTTAAGGTTTGCAAAGCACTTTACAAATCCTGTCATATTTGATCCTAACAACAACCCTGTAACGTAGCTGAACTACTATTAATATCCTCACATTACAGATATAGAAACTGAGGTAGGCAGAGATTAAGTGACTTGCCCAGGGTCACCATTAGAAAATTTTAAGGCCAGATTTGAATTTGGGTCTTTCTGAGGAGAGTCAGGAAGTCACTAGAGTCCACTGCTCTAATTACTGCACCACCCAGCTGCCTAATTGCACAATAGTTGATCTTTATTGGAGATTTCCTTACCAGGAATTACTACCTACACTGGTAAAATCTGGACAGATCTGGGGGGTGGGAGGGAAGTCCAGCTAGCATTTTTTTTTTGAGGTAGGATTTCATACTAGTCATCTAATCCATGTAGGAAATTGGTGGTATAGAAACTCCTCTCACTGATAGAACACAACTCATCTGTAACGTGTAGCCTTAGAGAGTTGCCTGGGTCACTGAGAAGTTAAGTGACTTGCTTGTGGGCATCTAGCTAGTATGTGTCAGCAGCTGGAACTGAATCAAGACCTTCCCGACTCCATAGCTGGCTCTCTACAAACTATACCCGGGAATGCTTATGTAGCTATTTTCCTTTATCCTGCATTGGCATGATTCCCAGATGGTTCCTTTCATAGTATCAGAAGGGTATTACCTGATAGACCTTTTCTCTCCTTAGAGGGGGAGGGTGAAGAGCCCCTAATTCTCAATCAAGTCCATGGACACACTACTAGGGAATCCCTGAGAGACTGAGACTACAGACACCACCAGAATCTCACCAAAGGTCCTCACTAGTAGATGGTGCAGGTGGCCACCAGGTTCTCAATGAAGTGGAGTGCAAATCAGAAAATGCAACCCTAGTGTATGGCTGTAGTTTCCCTAGGGAGAAGACCCTAATCCTGGTCAGCACTTACCTCATTTTTTGTATGGTGATCTGAATCCCAGAAGCAAAACCCCATCAGGAGGGGAAGAAGCCATAGGTAAAGGTTAGAGACGAATAGGCAAAGTTTGGAGCAGGAAGGGCAGGGAAGAAACAAAACACAAGCAGAAGGGTAAAAAGGGTAAGAGATAAAACATGAGGGCTACAGGAGAAAGGAATAAAGGATCCCAGAACGGGCACCAACATAGCAAAGAGAAAAGTGGAAAGTAATATTAGAAGGTTGAGGAGCAGGTAGAACTGAGATTACATGAGGTGAGGTTGGTGGTAGGGGCATGGGTAGAGAAGAAAGCCTGGTGAGCATGAGTCCAGAATCATGGTTAGGGAATGTAATATAACATGATGGAGTTATTGGAAGCTGAGAAAGTAGAGAAAGGCTAAAGGGGATAGGAAACAGAAGAACTGTGAGGAGCTGGAAGCTTGAACAAATAACTGTAGAGGCAAAATTATTACAGCAGCTGAAGATGTCAGGAGTGGAAGAAAATGGGGGAAAAATACAGGGTGAAGAAGGAGAAAGGCCAAGAAGTGAATGAAATGAACAACATGGGCATTCCAGGGAGGACATAAAGTATTTTCACCATAAAAGACATATAGGCTAAACACTAGTCAGAATATGATAGGCTCCTATGGGTATTCCATTTCACATTCCAAGATTTTTCAACTCAAGTTTTGGCACTGCATTATGGGAAATATTTTAGCCAAAAGATACTGTTGTAGATTATCTGATGACCTATACAGATATTAAGAATTAAATTACGAAGAGAACCAAATATGTAAGTAAGAACTCTACCATTTATATCCAGGGCATTGCTGCTCAATGCCAATTTGCCATTTTCCTGAGGGCACTTCACAGCTTGCATCAGACTACTAATTCAAGATTTCCCAGAATACTTCCCACTTGTGCCTTTGTCTACATAGATCGAAAGCAAGTGAAAATTCAACAAATATTTGGTTTGCATGATCAATGAAGATCCAAACTTAGGTAAGTAAGGGATTAGGGAGGGGGAATCCATTTGGAGGCCTGATTGAATTGTTGTTTACATTCATCACATTAGCCAGATAGAATTGCCAAGTCTTCACTTCCCTTTCTGCTAGGCAGACACAGAAGAGGTAACAAACAGATCTCTCTAGGAAGCAAATCATTCTCAGCGCATACTATTTTCTTTGACAGCTCACAAAATAATTCAGGAATGCAGGTATAATTAGACTTGCACACAATGCTCATGCAAAGGAAAACCTGCCAATCAACATGATGCTGCCTTCGAAAAAAAGCAGTAGAGATTCTGCCTGTGACAGCCAGAGATAGGGTAGTCTGAAGTTTTTTCGGATGGCTATATAATCAGGCTTGTTTTTTGTTTGCAGTGTTCAAATGCATGTAGGTGTTTTGTAGCATCTGAACAAGACAACAAATCTTGACTGAAAATTATTACCATTATGCTATTTCAACATCACAACAGAATGTGTACTTGGGAAGAGCTGGTGTGTGATTTGGGAAGGAAAGGAGTGGATGGAGTCATAGCCTTCTGTTCCTTAGGTTACTTTGGAATCAATCAATTGACATGTTGCCCACTGTGTGCCAGGCACTGTATTAGGCCAGGGCTGTTCAACCTTAGGTTTTTGTTGAAACACTAGACAATATATTTTGATTTGCCATTTTAGTGAGAGCTGTGTGGTAGCTTGGCTTCATTTACTAAAGCATTCATGTAAATTTCTATGCTTGTAAATAGCGCTGTGGGCTGCATTTTGGACAGCCCTGTATTGGGCAATGGAGATACAAATTAAATGAATTAAAGAATCTCTACTTACAATGACCTTCTTCATAATGGATTCCAGAACTATGTCTGTATCAAATTTTATGTATACACATCCAAGTTTGAAGTTTGATTCAAATAGAATGCTTAACAGTGGAAGTTCTACACCATAGCAGAGAGAAATGTTATCCAAGCAAACATCTAAATGAAGTGGAGAGAAATAGCCCTCATGACATATACTCACTATTTGGTTGAGTCAGATAATTGATATTCTCGTCTTCTATCATAACATTCTTGGATTCCAGGATCATTCCATAAACTCTTTATTGCATCTACGTAGGGATTCTCAAAAGTGGACACCTTCTCCACATCAACTTCTCGAACTAACTGTGCATGGGCCTGTTTCCAAAAAAGAAAACAACTTCAATCCTCTTTTAGTCAACTAAAAAAATTATCTTTCATTTGCAATGCTTATATTATACCTATTAGTTCTATCTTCCTTCATAAAATGGATAATGTTTTTTAAATGGTGATCAATTCCTTTATACAGATCAATCTCTTTTTATATGTTGGGTTTTGAAAGATAACCCGGTTCCTAGTTTTTCCCTGAGAGTAATCCTTGAGAATACCATGAACATGATTAAAGCCAACTGAAAACCAAGTTACGCTCAAACCTTCAATAAAATGCCAGCCTCTTGTTGTCTGAGTATCACAAACTTGGTGTAGTTAATACTACCAAAGGGGTCGGGTAAAAAGTTGGAGAATGACAAGTTTAGACTTTATCAGTTTTTTCATATTAATATATTCCTACTTTTATCAACTAACTGGACAACTCACTTAACTAGAATGTCCCCCATGCCCCACTATATTCTAATTTTTAAAAATAGGGAAATTAAAAACAACAACAACAACCCACAACTAGCTAAATCAGATATTTAGGTCTGGTTTTTTTTTAAAGAAATATTCCCAATAATGTTTAGATATATCCTAGGGTCAGTACATATTGGAACAAATTTCCTACACCTATAATATTCTGTAATAAACAATGATATTCAAAGACAGGGAATAATTAGTGCATTTTGGATAGAATACAGAGTGTATGAAGGGGACTAAAATGTATTATGGATGGAAAGGTTGGCTACAGATGGATCATGGAGGACCTTACAGGCTAGGCTAAGGAATTCCTACAGTTCAGTTTTAAATTTTAATTACTTAACTAGTTTTAAATGGCACTGACTTTGGGGACGTACTGTATTTTGCCCTAGAACCAGTCAGGAGAACAGTTAAGAATCATTGATTAAGCACCTGCTCTGTGCCAGACACTGAACGAAAGGCTGAAGATACCAAAAAACAAAAAACAAAAGCCAAAATAATACCTGCCTCTTGAGGACCTCATATCTGAATGGAACAATATGCAAAAAAAAAAACCAAGTCAAAAAACTGTACCTACTTGGAGGGGAGGGGGTGTCATGCTGGGAGGAAGAGGAATAGGGACAGGTATTCTCCATTAGGTGGGATTTGAGCTGTCTTGAAGATTTTTAAGGAGGAGAATGACATTGTTAGACACGTGCCTTAGGAAGACTATTCGAATATATGTGTGGAGGACATATTGGAGGGGAAGAGATTTTAAGCGGGAAGACCAATTAGAAGGCTATTCAAATAGTCCCAGTTGAGGGGTGATGAGGACCTGAAACAGGGTGGTTGTGGGTGGGAACAGAGAGAGTGAAGTGTTTAATCAACAAAGATTCAGTTATGTTCATGATAAAAGTTTAAATATTTAAATAGATATATTTTAGAAGGATTTTGGCAGGTCTGAAACAAAAATAATTTTCTAAGTAATTCTCAATTGCCTAGGGAATAGAAAAGCTAACCTGATCACTCTTGTTAATCAAGACTTTATGTCAGATGCATAAAAATATTAAAAGAACATGCACATATACATATAACTACAATAACCCCAATAGCTTTAATATTTTGAAAAGAAAGTTTATACACTATAGAAATCTCTCTTCTTTAAACAAGTCAAACATTTGATACATGTAGTGGCTAAATCCTATCATTTCTACCTCTCTAATATCTCTTAAATATGCTCTCTTCTTTCCTTTAACACTGCCACCACTCTGGTGGCAGGCCTTCAATCACCTCCTACCTGCCCTACTGCAATAGCCTAATGTTTCATCTCTCTATTTAACCCTGCCTTTTATTTCATCCTCCATTTAGCTGCCAAACTAATCTTCCTAAAGCATAAATCTGACCATGTTATCAACTCCGTTTTAATAAACTCCAGTGGTTCTCTATTGCCTCCAGGTTCAAAAATAATATCCTATGTATGTATTCTAAAGCCTCCCATAACCTGGCCCCTTCCTAGCTTTTCAGTCTTCTTGTACCTTATATCTCCCCACACACTCTATAACCCACTGACATCCTTTCAGTTACACACACACAAACACTCCAGTTTCCTGCCTCCAAATGTTTTCACTGCCTGTCCACCATACCTGGAACGCTCTCCCTCCTCATCTCTACCTCCTGGCTTCCTTCAAGACTCAGCTAATGTTCCACCTTCTACAAGAAGCCTCTCCCAGTCCTTAATCCTAATAACTTCCCTCTGATACCATTTCCAATTTATCTTGTCTATATCATGGCTATACATGGTTGTTTGTATGTTGTATCCCCACTTAGACCGGGAGCCCTCTGAGAGTAGGCAAAGTGGATAGAGAGCTAGGCTTACAGTCAAGAAGACTTAACGTCAAATCCCACCTCAACTTCCAGCCCATCGCATCGCTCTCTCTGTCTCTGTCTCTGTCTCTCTCTGTCTGTCTTTGTCTCTCTCTCTCTCTGTCTCTCTCTGTCTGTCTGTCTTTGCCTCTCTCTGTCTGTCTGTCTGTCTCTGTCTCTGTCTGTCTCTGTCTCTCTCTGTGTGTCTCTCTCTCTGTCTCTCTCTTTCTCTGTCTGTCTCTGTCTCCTCTCTCTCTCTCTCTCTCTCTCTCTCTCTCTCTCTCTCTCTCTCTCTCTCTCTCTCTCTGTCTCTCTCTGTCTCTCTCTCTCCCCCTTACTCATGAGCTGTTGAACATTGCTAAAGAAAGTCAGGTAATTGTGTCAAGCCCTACAAATTCAAGGTACTTAGAATCAATGGGGCACAGTAATTCTTATTTTTCCCTGATTAACATTAGATCAAGCACCCTGCAATGCCTACGCCAGACCTCCTCAAACACCCAAATCACTGGTGATCTAACTTCATGAAGGTTCTGATATCTAACATCCTTAAAAGAATCTTCATTTGATTCTGATACTTCTTCAAGCTATCATCCTATATCCATCCTCCCTTTCACCACCAAATTCCTGGGGCAGGGGGGAGTTGATTACACTTGCTGCCTCCACTTCTTCACCTTCCACTCATTTCTCAGCCTCTTGCAATCTGTTTGCCTACGTCATCCCTCTATGAAGTCATTTAATCAACAGTTACAAATGATCTCAATTTCTACATCTGATAGCCCTTTCTTAGTCTTCTTCCTTTCACATCTCTGCAGCTTATGACACTGGTGCCAACTCTTCATTTCCTGGATATTCTCTTCTCCTGTCCCCTAAGTTAGGAGCTCTTAACCTTTTGTGTGTCATGGACCCCTTTGGTAAAACTTATGAATCCTTTCTCAGAGTAATATTTTCTAATAATTGAAGGAAATATTAAACCAGATAGAGATTACGGAAAATAAGGATGTGCTATTTCCCCCTAAGTCCACAGACTCCCCGACATCGTTCATGAACCTAAAGTTAAGAACTACTGGGCTAAGCATGATACACAGGTCACTTCTGAATATTCATCTTTAATTAGTTTTGATTGCTATCTCTTATTTTCATATCACCTTTATTTCTGACTCTATCTCCCACCAACCCAGTGAGCCAAGTCTTTTAATAAAGAATAAGGTACTGTGCAGAAATGACTTCCACTGTTCTTATAAGTGCAGTAACATTCTGTCACATGAACAATCTGTTTAGCCCTTCGACAATCCTGGGTCTTCTTTTTATATATGTACAAGCATGTACTGCATGGATTCAATTATAATTTCTAATCATATCTATGTATGTAGGGTTTATCTGCTTCCTCAATTCTAGGCTACTTACTGGACATATCAGTTCAGTATAGAGTTATCCCCTCCATGTCATGGGATTTAGGGGCATGCCATCCCAGCTATCTGGAAAATCTGCATAAAAGTTTTTGGTCCTTTCATGTAAGAGAAGAAATCTGAATTATTATGGTGTTAAAAGATAAAATATGTTGATATTATACAATACTATACATATATTTTATGTATTTCTGAGTTTCTAAACTTTTTCTGTGTCATCTGCTGGCCTTCATATGTTGTATGTGGCTTCAATAAAACTCCCCCAAAATTCCCATTTAATTTCTTATGCCAATTCACAACATATTGAAACTGCAATGGGGAAAGTCATGATGTGGAAGTGATAACTGTACTACTTCATGGTAACTCAAACTCAATATGTGTAAAACAGGACTTTTATCACACCCCACCCCGCTCCAAGCTCACCCTCTTTTCTCAATTCTCCTTTTCTATTGGGGATATTATCATCCTCCCTATTACCCAGGTTTCTAATCTTGGAACTATCTTTGACCTTCCCCTTTCTCTCTCTTACCTTCTATATAAACCTGATAGCTAAGTCCTTTTAATTTTACTACTCCATGCAAGACTGTAGAACAATTTGGATTAGACATTCAAAGGAATTTATATTTTATCCTACAATCAATAAGCAGAAACTGAAGATTTTTGAGCAGGAAAGTGATGGTTAGATCCATACCATAGGAATGTTATTTTGGTGTCTATGTGAAAAATGCATTGGAGGAGCAGCTAGGTGGAATAGTGGATAGAGCACAAGCCCTGGAGTTAGGAGGACCCGAGTTCAAATCCAGCCCCCAATACTCAGGTCCCAGCTGTGGGGCCCTGGGCAAGTCACATAACCCTGACTGCCTCAAAAAAGAAAAGAAAAGGAATGTATTGGAGAGGAGAAGGATGAGGGCAGAGAGATGGGTAAGGAGAATATTACAGTTATCCAGGTGAGTGGAGGTATGGACTAGGACTGTGGCCATACAAATGCAATGGAAAGAGAAGCTATGAGAGTAGTGGGTATGTCCTCAATTCTCTATCCTAGGGTCTCTCTCTTTTTTCTTTACACTGTCTTCTTTGGTGACCCCATTTGACCTCATGGGTTTAAACTGTCATTTCCATATTCATGACTTCCAGATCTTTATCTTCAGCATTAGCCCCTTTCTTAACTTTCAGATCTTCCAGTCACACATATATGCGACCTTGGTGTCATCTAGAACCTCTCACTTTCTCATCCCACTTATCTTAGCAGTTGCCAAATCTTGTCATTTCTACCTTCATGACTCTTGCCTTTCTCTCCACTCACAGTGTCACTACCCTAGTTTCGATCTTCATCACCTCAACTGAAATAGAAATTTCTTCTCCCAGAAGTCTCTCCCCCTTCTAATCCACAACTGCCAAAGTGATTTTCTTAAAAAGCACAAATCTGAATATCACTACTCAAAAAATTTCAGCAGCTTCCTACTAGTTCAAGCATTATGTATAAACTCCTCTGTTTGGCATTTAAAACCTTCCATAGCTTGGACTCAATCTACTTTTCCAGCCTTATTACACATTATTCCCTTTTAAATACACTCCATTTCAAATTGGTCTTTTTCTGTTCTCTTAAAATGCCTGGTTTCCCTCAAGGATCTGCTAAAACAGTATTTTTTTATATGAAGCCTTTTCTGATCCTCCTAGTTGCTAATGCAGCTAAATGATCTTATATTTAATACAGTATAAATCTATATGTGTACGTATTATCCCTTTAGCTAGACTTTAAGTGATTTGAGAGCAGAGACTTTCCTATTTTTCTTTCTACACCAAGTGCCAAGTGAAATGTACAGTGTCTAGGACATCCCAGGCACTTAATAAATGCATTCGAGTGGGCAGGACTTGTCACTGGCATGGAGATGGGGAATGAAGTAAAAGGAAAAATTAAAGATGACTCCAATGTTACAAACATGTGAAATTACAACCAAATGAAGAAATGGTCAGCAAGTTCTCCACAGAAAGGCAAATTAAAGAGTTAGTAAAGTTTGTTTTATCATGTGTCCATCAGCAAGAAATACTTTATGAGGGGGTGGAGCCAAGATGGCGGCTGGAAAGCAGGGACTAGTGTGAGCTCCCCGCCAAGTCCCTCCAAAAACCTATAAAAAATGGCTCTGAACCAATTCTAGAACTGCAGAACCCACAAAATAGCAGAGGGAAAGAGGGCTCCAGCCCAGTACAGCCTGGATGGTTGCAGGATGAGGTCTTTCACACATGGAGCTGGGAGCAGAGCAGAGTGGAGCAGAGCCCAGCGTGGGCCGTGTGGACCAACCAGACCAGGAGCCAGGCGGAGCGGGCCCTAGCGCCCTGAATCAGTAAGCTGTGGCAGTTGCCAGACTTCTCAACCCACAAACAACAAAGACAACAGAGAAGAACTGCAGAACCCACAAAATAGCAGAGGGAAGCAGGGCTCCAGCCCAGGACAGCATGGATGGTCTCTGGGTAAGGTCTATCGTGCACGGAGCTGGGAGCAGAGCAGAGCTGGGAGCGGAGCAGAGCCCAGGGTGGGTGATGCGGACCAACCAGACCAGGAGCCGGGCAGAGCATGCCCTAGCGCCCTGAATCAGTGAGCTGCAGCAGTTACCAGACTTCTCAACCCACAAACACCAAAGACAGCGGAGAAGGTTAGTGGGAAAAGCTGCTGGGGACAGGGTAATAGAGTTCCCGGTTCAGCCACCACCCTGGGGGCAGCGGAGGTGGGGCAGCTACAGAAGTACAGCTGCAGTTGCTTCAGGCCCTAGGTCCACCTGGTGGGAGGAATTAAGTGGTTGATCAGAGCAGCAGTGCAGAGCCTGCTGAAGATCTAAGTCCAGTCCGGGTGGGGGTTCTTGGGGAAGGAGGAATGCTGGTGTGGCAGAGCTGGTGCATCCCCCCAAGCTTGGAACATAGTTCGCTTTACTCTACAAGCAGTCATACCCCGCTGAAAAACTCAAGGGTCAAGTAAGTAGGTTGGGAACATGGCCAGGCCGCCAAAATGCACCCAGATTCAGTCTCAGACTTTGGAACCTTTCTTTGGTGACAAAGAAGACCAAAACATACAGCCTAAAGAAGTCAGCAAAGTGCAAGAGCCTACAACAAAAGCCTCCAAGAAAAACATGAACTAGTCTCAGGCCATGGAAGAGCTCAAAAAGGATTTGGAAAAGCAAGTTAGAGAAGTAGAGGAAAAATTGGGAAGAGAAATGAGAAGGATACGAGAAAACCATGAAAAATAAGTCAATGACTTGCTAAAGGAGACCCAAAAAAATACTGAAAAATATACTGAAGAAAACAACACCTTAAAAAAAGAGCTCCAAAAAGCCAATGAGGAGAAGAATGCCTTGAAAGGAAGAATTAGCCAAATGGAAAAGGACGTCCAAAAGACCACTGAAGAAAATACCACCTTAAAAATTAGATTGGAGCAAGTGGAAGCTAGTGACTTGATGAGAAATCAAGATATTATAAAACAGAACCAAAGGAATGAAAAAATGGAAGACAATGTGAAATATCTCATTGGAAAAACCACTGACCTGGAAAATAGATCCAGGAGACATAATTTAAAAATTATTGGACTACCTGAAAGCCATGATCAAAAAAAGAGCCTAGATATCATCTTTCAAGAAATTATCAAGGAGAACTGCCCTGATATTCTAGAGCCACAGGGCAAAATAGAAATTGAAAGAATCCACCGATCGCTTCCTCAAATAGATCCCAAAAAGAAATCTCCTAGGAATATTGTCGCCAAATTCCAGAGCTCCCAGATCAAGGAGAAAATACTGCAAGCAGCCAGAAAGAAACAGTTTGAGTACTGCAGAAACACAATCAGAATAAGCCAAGATCTAGCAGCTTCTACAAAGAGCTTGGAATACGATATTCTGGAGGTCAATGGAGCTAGGATTAAAACCTAGAATCACCTACCCAGCAAAACTGAGTATCATGCTCCAAGGCAAAATATGGATTTTCTACAAAATAAAGGACTTTCAAGCTTTCTCATTGAAAAGACCAGAGGTAAATAGAAAATTTGACTTTCAAACACAAGAATCAAGAGAAGCATGAAAAGCTAATCAAGAAAAAGAACAAGGAAAAGAAATTGCAAGGGACTTACTAAAGTTGAACTGTTTTGTTTATATTCCTACATGGAAAGATGATGTGTATGATTCATGAGACCTCAGTATTAGGGTAGCTGAAGGGAATATGCATATATATGTTTATGCATATATACGTATGTGTGTGTGTGTGTGTGTGTGTGTGTGTGTTTGTATATATATATAGAGAGAGAGAGAGAGGGGGAGAGAGAGAGAGAGGGCACAGGGTGAGTTGAAGATGAAGGGAAGATATCTAAAAGAAATAAAATCAAATTAAGGGATGAGAGAGGAATATATTGAGAGAGGGAGAAACAGAGAGATAGAATGGGGTAAATTGTCTTGCATAAAAGTGGCAAGAAAAAGTAGTTCTGTAGGAAGAGAAGAAAAGGCAGGTGAGGGGGAATGAGTGAATCTTGCTCTCATCAGATTTGACCTGAGGAGGGAATACCGCACATACTCAATTGGGTATCTTACCCCACAGGAAAGAAGGAGGAAGAAGATAAAAAAGAGGGGATGATAGAAGGGAGGGCAGATGGGGTGGAGGTAATCAAAAACAAACACTTTCAAAAAGGGACAGGGTCAAGGGAGAAAATTCAGTAAAGGGGGATAGGTTAGGAAGGAGCAAAATATAGTTAGTCTTTCACAACATGAGTATTGTGGAAGGATTATACATAATGATACACATGTGGCCTATGTTGAGTTGCTTGACTTCTTAGGGAGGGTGGCTGGGAAGGGAAGAGGGGAGAGAATTTGGAACTCAGAGTTTTAAAAACAGATGTTCAAAAACAAACAAAAAAGTTTTTGCATGCAACTAGAAAATAAAATACACAGGCAATGGGGTGTAGAAATTTATCTTGCCCTACAAGAAAGGAAGGGAAAAGGGGATGGGAGGGGAGTGGGGTGACAGAAGGGAGGGCTGACTGGGGAACAGGGCAACCAGAATATACGCCATCTTGGAGTGGGGGGGAGGGTAGAAATGGGGAGAAAATTTGCAATTCAAACTCTTGTGAAAATCAATGCTGAAAACTAAATATATTAAATAAAAAATTAATTAAAAAAAGAAATACTTTATGAAACATTTGACTATTTCACCTAGAAGGGCTCAAAATGAACATAAGCTAAATGGCCATCATAAAGATAATTAATTACAGCTTATGCAACAATATTCATTGCAGAGCTTGAAGAAGTAAAGAAATTCCATGAAAACGTAGAAGTAGAAGATACATCAAAGGCCATCTAAGTCCAACCATCTCATTTTTCAGTTGAGGAAATGGAGGTTTAAGGAGGTGCTACCTGCATGTAGTAAGTATCAGAAGAGGATGTGAACCCAGGTACGATGATCCAGGAAAAATGTTCTTTAAATTGTACCATACAGGCAGAATAAGCCATAGAAAGATAGGGAGCCCTCAAAAAATGACATTCTCAGGTCATTAAGAGAAACAATTCTCTCGTGGAGTTATTTAAGAGATGATGTGGATATATGGGGAATTTGTTAATTAGTTTCAGTTTTTGAAAATACAGTATAGAAAGTGGAAGCAATAGTAAGTAGATTAATATATAATATGATGCAGTCTTCCAAAATAGTGTCATTAGTGCTAAAAGTCAGATTAACCTGAGACTGATGCGGAAAGCTAAGGAAAACAAAGGTGTGTTTGTTTTTGAAAGTTATATTGAGCATAAGACGATAGGATGTCTCCTTGGTTTGGATTTGATGATGATAATTGTAAACAGAGCTACTCAATTCTAATCTTGCAAGTATTTTCTCTGCAAAGAAATTATATTTGGGTTGCAAAGGATAAAACTAAAATGGAAAATAGGGATTTGAAACCTAAAATAATTATGGAGATAGTAAGAGAGCATGTAGTTGTTATTGAAATGTTCAAGTTTGGTTTCACCTGGCCCAAATTATATCCTAATGATAAAGCCCTTCAAATTAAATTACTTTATTTTAATGAAAGGTAGCATTGCATGGTGGCTAGAGTTGGCTTGAAAATCAGGAAGATCTCAATTCAAGTCCTATGCCTTGTACATATTGGCTGTGTCACCTGTGGTTGTTACTTCTCAATATCCCAGCCAATTTGCTAAATCTATAAATTGCACATTTGTTCTTGATCTATACTGGTAAAGGGAGTTTCCTACTCAGAATTCTCTATACCAATGAAATCATAGGACTAAGTTTTACATACACACTTACACACAGAAACACACACACGCACATAGACACACACACATATTCAATTACTTCAATACAAAGATGGGTATAGAACAAAATGCTCCTCCTTCCGGTCCCCTGACCCATGTTGGGAAAATATGTCTCAGGATCAGGATGCATAATAGGCCGAAGGCCTGTAGACTACTCAGAAATTTCATGCTTCTGTATCACGAATACTTTTTTTAAGAGACTAGGAAGGCAATGGACACAGTGAACACCAACGTCATAAAAAATGAATTTGACTCTTAGATAGAAAATGACTAGTTACAGATATAGAAGTTACTTCCAAATCAACACCCTTTGTACAGTCAGCCCATCAACTTGTTAGGGGAAAAAATAAACTCAGAATCAAATTAGAAGAGAATAAGGATAAGAAGCAATGGTAGACAAAATAACATGAACATATTCAAACAAGCTATTGACATAAAAATAGGAAACAGATAAAGGAACAGACATTGACACAAACTATTTCCTACAGAAGTTTAATCAATGTAAGACAATTGTCATAAGGAGGGAGACAAAAGTTCCTAGAAACTGCCTTGACTAGCAAACACTTGATCTCTTTGCCAAGTGGGGAGAAGAAGGGGGAGTGAGGGGGAAACAACATCTGTTTAGAATAGAAATTCATTTGCAAAACCTTACAGAGGAGAATGACAGAAGATTGTGAGCAGTAAATCTAAACTTATAAGAGAGTAAGAAGTGTTAGAGGGAAAAAACAAATTTGTAGAATGCTTGGATTGATACCCAATTATGCCAAATCATCCCAAGAGCATTTAAAGTTGAAACTGGAAGACAACAAACAAGGGAACAGTGAAAAACAGCTGTCAACATTTCTATAACAAACTATTTTCTTCATCAGTGACAGCTGAACCATCACATTCAGATTCATCAGAGTTCCTGCTGTGCTGCTTGAAGATACAGAAAAGGCACTAAAGAAAAAGAAAAGAATAGCAGCTGGACCAGATCAAGGATATAGAGAAGAAATTCATCTTAGAGGTAACAGAATTTTAAAGGTATTGAAGAAATTAGTCTCAAGATATCTGAAGAGGGGAAAAAAACAGCAATGGGGGGGGGGGAATCACAGATGGTATCACTACCAAAAAAGACTATTGAAGAGACATCAATAACTATGGAAACATATGCCTATTTTCTCACCTCTACAAAACCTTTATCAGAATAATCCATATATGTATCAAGGGCATCATGGAAGAAAATATGAAAAGGGAACAGACAGGCTTTCCAAAAATAATACTGTTTAGTAGAATATATCTTTATAACCACATAACTGACTCAAAGTTGGAGAGCACAAGATCCCACTTTTCATTGTTTGTCAATGATAAAAGAGCTTATGCAGAATTAAAAGTTCTCCCCCTAACAACATGTATCCCATGTGTAGATTAAGATCAGATAACACAGAGACAACTCTGTACAACAAACATCTGAGTGTTAATAAGAAAGAAAAAAAAAAAACAAGGTGCAGAACATACTCTCCAAAAATGTTTTCCACTTTCATGGAAGATACCCAGTGCAAAGTCCTAGTGAAAGAGGTGCTCCCCATAAATGGCGTGATCCTCCAAACGCTTCTGTTTGTAAATGATGTCCTTTTTTCATCAAGCACCAAAACATTTCAGAGCCTTTTAAGTGAGATTAATAACTATTTACAGGAATTTAGATAAAGAAATCCATGTAGGAAAAAAAAGTAGAAGAATGTCTATTGTCTAGTCTATGATAAGAATTGAAGAATGGAGAGCCCATCAAGCAGGTTCATTAGTTCATATATCTTGGATAGGCACTGCAAATGTATAATGACCTAGGTACAAAATTATATGGAAGGAATAGGGAAGGCTGCACTGTATTCAGAAAATCGTCCAGCACTTTTCAAGGTCTTAAAGAATCAAAGGTCCCTTAAACAGAAAATCCAACTTTTAAGTGCTATGAAAAATGTTGGCTATTATTAACACTAATATTTTTCCAGTGATTTTACATAGTTAAAAATGATGGAATACTATAATCTCTGAAGACTAAAAATTACAGAGCAAACAAATGGCAATGGAGAGAGATGTATGGTGGACATAATTATCATGAATTACAACAGGTTGTAATTCATGATAATTATGTCCACCATACATCTCTCTCCAGGACAGGCATACAATATATTATGTAAGTAGTATTTATGGAACTATTAAAGAAGACAGGCAAGTCATGGAGGGACAATGGGAGAGGAATCTACAATCCACATACTGGATTGGTCTTATAATATTAAGAGACCTAGAGGAAGGCCTGCATCTCCTTCATTGGTTTTATTTTGGAGAACTTAAATGAGGACATAGGTGAGGGAGAGTTCCAGGAGATGAGAGAAAGTATGAATGGATTTCCATCTTTATCATTTGAGGGAGTATCTATAATGATGAGATCACAGATCCATTCAAATATTATAATATAGGCATTGTCTTAAGCTTTGTAAAGCATTTTCTTCATAGTAATCCTATAAGGCAGGTAACATAATCACTTTTATCCCTACTTCACAGACTGGTTACTGAGATACAAAGTTGCCTGTGGACAAGAGTCAGTCCAATTAGTTTAGGTAATAAGATAATAAATGTGGACTTTGATGAAGTCCTTTTTTCTTCTACTTTAGAACCCTAGAATTTTTAGAGTTGATCACCTTATTTAAAAACACATGCTGGGGGTAACACATACCTGTTAAATCTTGCTACTGAGAGAGTCTGAGGAGGGTTGTTCCCTTGAGTTTTGGAGTTCTGAGCTGTAGTAGGGCTAAACCCAATCCAGCGCTCAAATCAAATCCACTGAGTTACAGTAGGGCTAAACCCAATCCAGTGCTCACATCAAATCCAGAACTAATATGGCAAAACCATGGGAGCAAAGGGTCACCAGCCTGCCTAAAGAGGGGCAAATGGAGAAGGTTAAGGGTTCCGTACTGATTAGCTTTGGGACTGGAGTTTATGAGTGGCCACTGTACTTCCAGCCTGGGTGAGAGAGGGAAAACTAGTCTCAAAACCAAAATAAAACAGTAACGACAAAAAACATAAAACTTGAATTCATATTCTGGTATTTCACAGTTAAACTTTAAGAGATATATGCAAATCTACTATGTTGCTAGATCCGCCATGTGGAAAACATGTGGTTACATGATACCACCCTTCTACTGAGATGTAATAGTCAGTAACACAGTAAATATGTTTTTTATAACATGTGGTTTTCTCTTGGTAGTTAAGAGGTTACAGAAATTACCAATGATGGCTTGTTCACAAGAAGTAACATAAAAGATAATATCAAATATCTTATTAAAGAAATTTGTGAGGTGGTACAGTAGATAGTGCAGGCATGTAAAAAGAGTATTATATAATAGTCTGAATGCCCCAATGGCAAAGCCAAGAAACCTGGAGGAAGGCCCTCATATTGGCTAGAATTCCTGTGAAGGATTTTACACCAGACCATAGGATAGGTTGTGATAAACAGCGTTGGAAAGGGCACTCACATTAATGGGGTCACAGAGCCATCAAAATGTTTTAAGCATGGAGGTGGTTCTGTCATCAAACATACATACTCAACTTATCATAAGACTACATATAATTGAATAAAGGTAAATCATATTCTTGGTATGTTACAAAATCAGAATCACTGGAGTCATATTTATTTTGTAGATATTCTCTTTTAAGAATCTATCAGTTTTCAAAGGAAATGTCATACACTAAAATGTCCAACTGAAAAATCTGTAGATTTGCCTCTAGGTTGCCTGATGAAAGGAAATGGCCTTTAAAGGCTACTGTTATTCCAGAGTATGTTTTCCCACTTGTTTAACTGAGACATGGCTGATAATCCTATAGCACGTTTTCTATCGTAAGATTGAATTAACTACTTCCTATTATCCGTAGGGAAAAGTGAAGGATAGTACTCTTTGAACTGGGTAAAAGCTACATGGTGACATTGTTTAGTGTAGGTAATGATTCTAAAATAAATTCCGCATCTACTACTAGGCCAAATGTGTCATTTGAAAGGCATACTCTTTCTGAATCTGGAGCATAGTTCTTTTCTGTCAGAGAAAACAGTTTTGACATACTATACACTTTTAAGTCTTATGAATGTATATACAGTACCAGTATAGCATAGGGCAATAAATCAAACCCAGTGTTGGATAGAAATGATTCGTCCTGGGGACAGAGTTCATAATAACCACAACAGTAATATTGATAATAAGTACTTGTATAGCACTTTAAGCAAAGCGCTTTAAAAATATTATCTCATTTTATCCTCATAACAACCCTGGGAAGTAGATGCTATTTTTATACCCATTTTACAGAGATGGAAAAAGAGGCTGAGGGAGGTTAAGTGACTTGCCCAGGGTCATACAGCTAGTAAGTATATGAGGCTGGCTTAGACCTCATTTTCCTGACTGCATGTTCAGCACTCTATCCATTGTGCCACCTACTTGCCTCGTAATGTAAACAGTTTATATAATATAAACAACATAAGCAGATATGGGAAAAGCAAATTATTGGCTAGAATGCTCTGGGGAGAAGTAGGAGGAACATGCTATTACTCTTTTCTTTCCTGTGAACAACATTAAAAGCATTTAGGTAAAATTAACATTGTCAACAAATATCACAGCCATAGATTTGTCAGAAATGCTTTAGTTCAATTTAATTTGACAGGAGGGAGCTGGTGAGTGTCTGAGCCAGCTTGGACCAGTTCAGGAGAGCCCATTATTAAAATTTCAGTGTGAGCATTTGCACCTCCGAAATTGGCAGCCACTACAAATCAATCATCACTGAATGACATCATTTATTGTTTTGTTGATTGCCTAGACTTAAGAAAGTGTTAACAATGTTGACTAGCTGCCCCCTCCCCCCAGGTGGTTAAACATTTACAAGTACACTCTATATTGCTCTATAAACACTGTTTGAGCTCAGCAAGAGGACAGCAGAAGGCTCAGAGAATGACATCATGACTAGACTGGAGCCCTGACTGTACCCTAATACTAACAATAACAACCGATATTCATATAGCGCTTTAAGGTTTGCAGAGTACTTTACATCCAGTATCTCGTTTGGATGTTACTCAGTTGAATCTTGAAGGTCACAAAAAAGATTAAGTGGCATAACTGTGATTAGAACCCAGGTCTTCCGATTCCCAGTTCGGCACTTGCTTTTTTTAAACCTCTGGGGTTTAAATGAGCAACATTCCAGTTCTAAGATTCATGACCTATAATCCTGGGAAAGTAACTTCCCCTCACTGGGGCTGCGTCTTTGTCTTTGAAAAATGAAGGTGGGACCAGGATATCTTTGGTTCTTTCCAATGCTAAAATTCTATGAGTCAAAGTATTTATTATGCTCATACTATATGACTCACATTGCCCAGAGCAATGGGGGAGGAGGGGTAGATGACCCCACCATGCTGTTATCCCCCATGCCCAGAATGAACCTATAATTAACTCAACCCATGTGGAAATAATTCCTACTATGAGAACTTGATCTTCCTCATATTATAATGTATATACTTATTACAAAAGAATAAAAGAAAGAGTCCCTGCCTAGAAGATCTCCAGTCGTGGTAAGGAGATAAGTCAGATACATACTAAAGAAATGAAAAGGCAAGGCAGTATGATTGAATACTAGAATGAATCACACAGATTATTAGTACTACAGGAGTTCTGAAGAAAAAAAAACTAACGTGGGCTAGGTTGATTGAGGATGGTTTCATGGAAAAGCTTCATGGAAAAGACGAGCCATCAGATCATCCCAAAAAGACGTGAGTATGTATAAGAAGATGAGGAAGAGATTTCTAGGCAAGAGAAAAGCATAGCTCAGAGGCTCAAAAATAAGTAGAATAGGGTATGTTCTGTTGGACTGGATTGTGTTCTTTTTGATGACAAGTTTTATGAAGCTTCAATGACTCCCCACTATGTTTAGGATAAAATACCAATTCCTTAGCTTAGCATTTAGAATTCTTCAGAGTCTGGCCCAGCCTATCTTTCCAGGCTTATTGCATATAACTCCTCTTCAGGTGATGTACTTTCTAGCCAAACTGTCCTACTTCTTTCCAAATATGGCATCTCCCTCATTCTACCCTGCATCTGCTGCTCTGCCTGGTTTCAACTCCACAGAACAAGACGTCCCTTCCAGGTTAAGCTCATTATCTCTAATCTCATCACCAGGCTGCTACCACCTCCCTCAGTCTCCCCCTCCCACACTGCTTGGAAGATTGAAGAGGGGAAAGTACCAAAGTCCTCCTAATGCCTTTCTTTATAATAAAGAAGGTAGAAACTGGACTATTTGGACTCAGTCCATTTTGCATCTGCTGTTCTTCCTGGTTTCAACTCCACTAAACAAGATGCCCCTGTACTGGGAACCTCCTGATGTACTCCCCCTTTACTTTTGTGTGTTGTCTTCCCCCATTAGACTGTAAGCTCCTTGAGGGCAGGAGCTATTTTTCTTTTTATTAATTGCATCCTCAGTGATTTGCACAGTACCTGGCACATAGTAAGTGCTTAAATTTTTATTGGATTGGATCAGATCTTGTAGCATGCTATCATCCTCCATGCCCAGAATGAACTCCTTCCTAACCTCTCCTCTGTCCTAGCTTCCTTTAAAGTTGGAGATAGACTGTATATACATATCTGTTTATGCATTATAGCTACCCTTTCCTCACCCCCAGTGGAATTCATGCTCCTTGAAGGCAGGGTCTATTTTTCATTTTGTCTTTGTGTCCCTAGAGTATAGCGCAGTGCCTTACATTAGATGTATTGGGCTGGATTCAACTAGATGTTTGGGTTGAATTTCATTGTGGCAGCAACTGACCCCTTTCTTAATTATAAGCCCATAGCTTAGTGATTAAACCTACCCCAAACTTACAAAGAAAATGGTATGTGGAAAACTGTCACCACTACTGCCACCAAACCTGTCAGGTCAAAACCAAGTAATTTTTATTGCAAAATCCAGTTTAGCTATAGTCTTGCTGCTACGGATACTTTAATTTAACTACATAATAATAGCAAACCTTTTTATAGCACTTCAAAGTTTGCAAAGTTCTTTTACATGTGTTAATTTGATTCTCAAACAAATCAGAGAGGTAAGTATTTTTTCTCCATTTTACAGATAAGGAAACTGAGGCTAACAGATAGTATCTGATGCCACATTTAAACTCAGGTCTCCCTGACTCCAAATCCCATGCCCTCTTCACTGTGCCATCTACCTGCCTCACCTTAATTAATTATGATTAACAATAATTTTCATGTAAATAAGAGTTCTCATATAATTCAAAATCTTTCAAAAGTTTGACAAAATTCGTATATTTTTAAAGTCTTTTAAAAATTGCTTTATATAGATTTCGCTGATCTTCCCTTTTTTTGATGAAAAATATTCTGAAAAAAGTAAAAGTTTATTTTTCCAAAAAAGTACATTAGAATAAGAAGGCCAATTAGGCTCTGCTATACATAGGATCATAGATTTAGAGCAAGAAGGGACCTCTGAGAGGCTATCTTTTATAGTTGAGAAACTGATGCCCAGTGAGATTTAGTAACCTGCCCAAGAACACAAGAGTGGGGAGCATAAGAAGTAGAATTTGTATCCAGGTCCTCTCATTCCAGAAGCAGTGCCTGACACATAGTAGGCATGATATGGAGGCACTCCACTCTGACTACTGACCTTCCTGGCTTCCTTTAAGTCCCAACTAAAATCTTAAGGTCTTCAGTAAGACTTCCCTAACCCCTCCTAATTCCAGTGGCTAATTTCCTAATTATCCCATATATAGCTCACTTTGTATATATTTGTTTGCATGTTGTCTTCTGCATTAGATTGTAAGCTCCTTGAGGGCAGGGACTGTCTTTTGCCTTTTTTTTTGTATCCCCAGCACTTTTGGTGCCTGGTGTAAAGCAAGCACTTAATAAATGTTCATATAAATGATTGTTAAATGCTTATTCCCTTCCCTTTCTTTTTTCCACTGTACCACACTGCTTCCCATAGTCAAATATGAAATGGTAATGGTAGTAAGAAATTATAAATAATGATATTGAATTAAATAATAAGTGAAAAAGTGTTAACTTTAAAAAATTATATGAATCTAGCACATCTAGGCAGAGGGAGTTACCTTACTAGCACTTCCTTATACCAACTAAATCAGAGATCCAGTCTAAAAATCAAATTATACCTATATCCATAATAAAAGAAAAATTGCTCAATGTCAGAATGGAAAAAAGCAAACCTTTAACAAGTGTTTTTTTTAATTATTTTAGTTTAGAGATGATAGCATAAGAAAAGGCAAAACAGACATTTATTTCAAATAAGTGTAAACACATTTTCAAAACCTAATTCCTTTCCATTTTAAATGACAGTGGAATTTGGCCTTAATCATTTAATCTGAAGAATGCTAGCTTTAAGAATGCATTGGAAGCAGGTGGCCACCTCTGAGGGCACACAGTGGGCAAAAGCAAACAACCACTGAAGACATTAGGAAATTGTAAATAGGGTAACATCATGTTCACGTGATTTTGTCCTTCTGAAATGCAACTATGTCTTAGAGGACTGGATGTTTTCCCTAGCCTCTTCAGGAAAAGAAACAAAGAACATATATGATTCCTACCTAGTAGATGCTAACAGAATTGGGGGTAGGGAGGGTAGGGTTCCAAGTAGACTGAATGCTTTCACATAGATATCTACATAGAGAGATAGCTACATAGATCACTGAGATCAAGTTTTTGCTCTCATTGCGAATTTTTGGGAAAATTCATGTTTTCTTTCTTTTTAAAAAATTTCTTAATTTTTTTAGCTTTCTACATCACCTTTATTCCCCTAGTCAGCAAGTCATGACCTTGTAGCAAAGAATAAAAAAGCAGGGGAAAAAAGCACATCAGCAAAACTGAGCAACATATTCCTGATATATTTTCTTTTAACAAAACAGATGAACTTAAGGCAAAATAGATTCTCTGAAAACAATTAAGCCAAATAAAACAAAGAAGTGACAAAGTGATGGCACATGCACCCAGACCCATTTATTTCCTATTTGTTAAGAGAAAGAAGGGCTATATACTTTAATTTTAATCATACAATACCTAAGCCAATCCTATTGCACCCAGCACAGTATTTGTTGTTCCTTATTCTTGTTTTCATTTCCATATTGTAGTCAATGTGTATGTATTTTTATTACGGCTTTGCTTTCTTCACTTTGCATCATACAAATCTTCCCACATTTCTTTGAATTATTCATAGAAGTCATTCTTTATGGTATAACAATAGTCTATTGCTTTCATATGCCACAGTTTATTTAGCTGTTCCCAAAATGTTGGGCACATAATTGGTTTCCATTTTTTTCATCACTATGAATAATCCCTCTATGAATATTTTTGTACACATAAATCTTATCTTCTGGTATATGACCTCTTAGGGCATACACCTAATAGTGGGATCGATAGTGAAAGGACAGGAATGTAATTGAACTTATGTTGTATAATTCACATTGCTTTACAATACAGTAGAGCCAATGAACACTTCCACCAGCAGTGAATTACCATATGTATTTTCCCACAGCTTCATCAACTCTGACCCTTTTCATCTTATATTCCAAAAATCCAGTGTGTCCTACTCCTAGGATCCTCTCCTCATTATACATTTGAGAGAAATGGTTACAGGGAGTTAAATGCCTTGTCCACAGTTAGTACCTGCCAGGTTTAAGATTTAGACTCAGTTCCTCTGACTCCAGTGCTTGCAATCTTTTTACTATGCCAATAATTTTAATCTGCATTTCTTTCTTTTGTGTGTGTGTGATTCTGAACACTTTCAAATAGGTGTTGACCTTCTGAATTTCTTCTTTTGAAAGCAGTCAGTTCCTATTCTTTGACCACTTATCTACTGGGAAACTGGCTCTTAAATCTCTTAAATATAAAGATTTTAGACCCAGTCTGTAGTTCACGGAAAGAACTAGAAAGGGCTTTTTTGGGAAGAAGTGGGTACGAGGTAGGATAGTTAGATTCATCACAGAGTAGAGACACCACACAATCTAGGAGTGATGGGAGAGCTCACCACAAATCTCTGTGATCTCAGCCTCTTTCTGAACTGTGAGAGGTGTGGCTTGGAGTTTTGGGGCATACTCAGGTGGAAGTCCTAGAGTTAGGAGGCATGGTTAGAGACAAAAAGTCATTCTCTGGCTGAAGCCCCTGACTTAACACTTGGGGTACATTTGCCCCGAGCAGCTTGGCTAGACAGCCTTGACATTTTTCTTCGCTTTTCCCTAGTTTCAGTGGCAGGCAGAGCTCTGCTACAAGACAAGTTGAGAGTCCATGATGGCTTGAGGTTGGTATAGGCATCCTCTTTATTGGAAAATGACAGTGACTGTATAGGACACTGTTCTGAGCAGGGGAGTTACAATGACTATTGTAGTATCTTCCGATGGGATACTTCTGGGTACAGGTATAGCCAGGGGTGACCATGTTAAGCTTGAAGCAGAATTATAACTGCCAAATCTTGTTTACCCTCCATCCTGAGCAGGCATCTAGCTCAACTCACACACAAAGGAATCTACTTTAATATACCCAACAAATGTTAATTCAATTTCTGCATGAAGACCTCCAAAGACTAGAAACTCATCAGATCTCCAAAATTTTTGAAGTTTTTTCCTAACATTGGCCTCCTTTCAACTTCTAGCCATTGCTCCTGGTTCTTCCCTCTGAACAGAACAATTGTATTCAGTCCTCCATTAAGACAGCCCTTCATATATTTGCATAAAACCATGCCCTCCCTGAGTCTTCTTTTCCCCAGGCTATAAACACCTAATTCCTTCAGCCATTTTTCATAAGTCATGAACTCAAAGCCTTTTACCATATTGGTTACCCTGCTTTGCTGTATTAACAATCCAGCTAGCAGCTTCTGTGGGGGCGTAAGATCCCCCCATAGCCAGCACTCAAGAGCCTGTTGGCACGCCGGGAAAGCACAGGTTCTTTTTATCTGCTCAAACAAGGAAAGCACGGTGAAGGGGTTGACCAGCTTACTTTAATCCAGCATTCAGTTAGCATACAGACAACATTCATTTAGTTCAGGGGAAAAAATGCCAGCATTCAGTTAGTTCAGGGGAGCATACAGGCAAGCATCAACAGACAGGCCAAATACAGATTACAGTCAGCTAGTTCAGGGGAACAAACAGCCAGCACCCTGAAGTTCAGAACATTCATTTAGTTCAGGGGAAAACAAACCAGTACCCCAAACCTCAAAACCAAAATACAAACGAATTACAAATATCAACAGACGGACCCAATACAATTTATAGTTACCAACATCTGGGCTCAGCCCAAGAGCAAGGGCTGGCCCAGAGTCATGCTCCCTGCTGCTCCCACACCAACCGGAAAAGGAAAGAGAGCTCTTCAAGCTGTCCTCTCCCCTCTTATAGAGTTTTTGACATCATCAAGCGCCCCCGAATGACCAGGGCTGATTGGTTCTTGAGTTGGCCTCTTCCCCCTAGCATAGACTAGGTTAACACCCAATAGGGCGTGGCTCTGGAGTCAACACCTCCCCTCAGCCAGCCCCATGACTCATCATACAGGAAGTTCTCTTCTTCCTGGCATGGTTTCTGGGCTTCCTGCCCCAGAAGAGAAACCCCCAGCACCCAGGTGGAGACTAGGATTGTCCTCCCAGCCTTTCCCCAGATGTACAAGCTTTCCTCCGTGAATCACATGAGGTCACCTTCCCTCCAAGTATGACTTCATCTGGCTTCTGTTTTACCCATACCTTAGCTCCCAACTTTATTCTATCAATGGAGCAAGACCCTTTTGCTCCTGTTTCAAAACTCCATGTACAATATAATCTCAAGAAATTGGCCCTTTCAGCACAGTCCTCTGGGGCCAAGCTTATCAGCTTAAGCCCTGGGAGGAAGGGATTATCTCCTGCTCTGAGCCTCTGGGAAACCTCACCCAGCACTTCCACCCACCTGTTTTCCTTCAGGCCTTCCTTGCTCCTAAGGCTCCAAAGTACAAAGAGCAGTCCAAAAACAGGGAAACATTCAACCAACCCAACACCCCAAAACACCATGCTCTCTTGTTAAAGGCAGAATCCCATCCTCGTCTCCAAGTATATTAGGAAGGCAGAATTTATGATTTCAAAGAGAATCTCATATGTGCCTGAAAGGTTCGGAACCACAGGATATAAGGAATTCTCTAGGCAGAAGGCAGGAGAACTAAAGCATGTATTTACACTCCACAGTAACAGGCCCACAAACCAGCATCCCCATTTTGATATTTTGATCAAAAGCTTCCAGGCCCAATAAGTCTGCCTCACAAGAGTAACCAGGAGGCCACAGAGAAGTGAGATGGTATAAGGCAAAATCGTATACATGCTTCCCCTCTACGGTAAGAAGATTACCCACTGGCCTCCAGTCCTTACTCAGCACTCCTCGCTCCACGTGGGTCAGCTCTGCTACCGGCAGCTCAGCTTTGGCTGTAGGCATCTCTGGCTCCAAACGGAAAAGGAAAAGGGATCTTCAAGCTGTCCTCTCCCCTCTTATAGAGTTTTCGATATCCTCAAGCGCCGCCTGAATGACCAGGGCCGATTGGCTCTTGAGTTGGCCCCTCCCCCTAGTGGAGACCAGGTTAACACCCAATAGGGCGTGGCTCTGGAGCCAACACCTCCCCTCAGCCAGCCCCATGACTCATCACACAGGTTCCCGGAAGAGAAGCAGCAGCAACCCGAAAGGCTCAATGAGGTAAGTTGAGTCACCCAAGGAAAACTAAGGCCACTCTGGCCACACCTGCCCTTCTCCAATTTATCAGTCTTTCTTAGACTGTGCTGCCCAGAAGTGAACATAGTACTCCAAATAAAATCTGACAAGGGCAGATTATAGTAAAATTATCACCTCACTATTCTTGTAAGCCACACCCCTCCTAATATAACCCAAAATTATATGAGCTTTTTTGGCTGGCACATCATACTGCTGACTCATAATGAGTGTGCAGTCCACTAAAATCTCTAGATTCTTGTCAGAATAGCTGCTGTCTATCCATGTACCATTTTGTATTTGGGGAGTTGATTTTTTGCATCCATGTGCAAGACTTTACATTTATTGCTATTGAATTTCATCTTCTTATACTTAGCCTGTTTCTTTACGTCAGACAGATATTTTTATTTCATTTATAATAAATTTATCATAATAAATTTATTATAAATCTGTAAATAAATTACAGATCATCTAGTTTTACTTCTGGTTGTCTTATTGTTGTATTCCTTGTTTTCCTCTTCTGGAGTTCTCTAATAACTTCCTTTTGTCCCCAAAACATCTTTTTATTTGGAAATAGGTTTTTTTTCCCTTTTCTGCTTATTTATATCTTCAGTCATTTGTTTCCCCTTTCTTTAAGGTCATTTTCCCATAAAGTTTCTTTCCTTTCTTCTCCTTTTTGTTTTTGTTGTTGTTTTGCTTTATTTGGCACATTTGTTGCTATTTTGAGGTGATGCAGAGGAGCTAAGCTTAGTCATGACCTCTCACTGTCAGCTGGCTGGGCCTTTCATGAGTTATCTTTAACCTATCTGTGTTCTGATTCAATTTTATCCCTCCTTGTTAACCCATACATATACATAATGCATGTGTATATACACATATGTACTTACATGTGAACATATATTTCGTATGTACCTACATATTATAAACATGCATGTGTGTACTTACATATTGCAAATGTGTGTGTATGTCGCCTAGTTGAAATGTTTCGGATGTTAAGTAATCTTTTTCTCTATCAAGAACCACTGACCTTCAAAAATTATGTGAAAGTCACATGAGTAAAAATTAATTTAATTATCTGTATATGTGTGCCTAGAGAGAGAACAACGGAGCAAGAACAGATATTTTTAAGCATATACGATGTAGCAGGCAATGTACTGAGGATTGAAGATACAAAGAAATATTACACCTAACTATTTTTACAGTGAAGAACAGGGAATGTAATGTTGGTCCATAAATGTGACCGGATAAAAAATACTTTGGTTCCATATTATGTTCAGTTAGAGAGGAGACCAAGTACAGGAGAACCACACCCAAATGAGAGGAAATGGGATGGGAAGTGGCCTTGAACCATGTTATATTTAGCCAATAAAAAAGTGTGAGCACCTAATGTGTACAAAGTACTGTGCTAGGTGCTGTGGGAAAAGCAAAGGTGAACATGACAACATTCTTTCTGTCGAGATGCTCATGGTCTGCTAGAGAAGAAAAGGGTAAGAAGCAAACTAATAACTGTAACCCAAGGTAGACTAGGAAAGAACAATACGAGGTTTTAGAAAATGCTATGGCAATTCAGAGCAAGAAATGGTCAGAATGAGGAATCCTGGTGCAGCAGAAAGAGTGCTAAATTAAGAACGCTAGGAGGACTTGGGTTCAAGTCCTGATTCAGCCCCCTAATTCCTGCAGGACCTTGGACAACCCATTAAATTTTTTTAATTAATTAATTTAATATATTTAGTTTTCAGCATTGATTTTCACAAGAGTTTGAATTTTGAATATTCTCCCCATTTATACCCACCCCCCCACTCCAAAATGGCATATATTCTGCTTGCCCTGTTCCCCAGTCAGCCCTCCCTTCTGTCACCCCACTCCCCTCCCATCCCCTTTTCCCTTCCTTTCTCATTTAAGTTCTTTAAGCTTCAGACTAGACTTTGAAAGTCTCTTTCTATTCCAAGTCTATAGTTGTATAATTGAAGGAAGTAAGCCCAGCCTGGAAAAGAGGAAATGTAGAGGCATGATGGGTATCATTGACAATTTCAAAATTGTTGTCAAAATTGTCATATGGAAGAGGGATTAGATTTATTCCATATTGCTTCAGTGGGCTAGGATTAGAAGTTACAAAAAAGTCAAAATTTGGCTCCATCAAAGCAGAACACCAAAAGAGATTTTCCACAGGATGTGACATCTTATTTGAATCTTAAAGGAGGCTAAGGATTCTGAGAAGCAGAGGTGAGGAAGAAATCTATGACAAGCACTTGGGATGACCTGTGAAAAGATATGGAGAGAGGAGTTGAAATCTTGAAGGTGTTGGGTTTTTTTTTTAAAGAACTCAGTAATGTGAAAATAGTCCAACATGTGCCTGACTACAGTTGGCTTTAAATGCCAATTGAAGGCTCTGGTTTTTTTTTTGGTCAAGTTAATAGGGAACCATTGAAGCTTTATAATCAGAGCCCCATTAATGAGACTTCTTAAGGTAAGTCAATTTACTTATTAAGTAAGATTATATTCACAGTTATGTAGAGGACAGAGAGGGAAAAGACAAAAGTAGGGAGAGCCATTACTAAAGCAGTTGTCCAGGTATGAAAAACTGATGTAGGATTGTGCCAATTCGAGAAAAGAAGACAGACAGGAAATATACTAGGGAGGCAGAACTGATAAGGCTGCATTAAAGCAATGGGAAGGCTCCATAGGTTTGAGGGGCAGTTTTGGCTCACTTAGGCTGTGGACATCATCTATTAATCAAGCCCTTTGAATTCCTTGTTAGATCCTTTCTGTCTTGGAAATAGCTTTTCTGCTTCTGTTACCAAATTTTAAAATTAAATGCCTGAAATACATATTTATTTTCCTATAGGATTTTAAATCCTTCAATTTCCTACTACCATGAAAGTGTCATTTTCAGAAAAAGCTGACTGTGTTAGCTTTTTTGTTTTCTAAGGAATTAGTTTCAGTTTATTCCTTAGTAACTGAAAATAATTATTTGAAACCAGCTTTAATTTCTTTGTTTTACATCTTAAAAATTTGGGGGGGGGCGGGTAAAGCTGTGTCCTTATGGGAATTTTCCTCCCACCCCAATACACATAAAGAAATTAAACCTATAGCTTATACCATTGGTTCTCATCTGCCCTTAGGAGCTCTGTAGAATGTGACAGGAATAGGGAGGGACTGAAACAGTGATTTTACTGGCATAAAGAAATCCAGAGTGAGGAAACTCCACCATCTCCTAGCTTCTCTGCAATTTGCAGCCTTGGAATGTTGTCTCTTAAATCCCTGAGAAGCTAAATTAGTTGCCCAGGGTCCAGGTGTGTGTTGGTAAATGATTAACGACCAGTTCTCCCACATACTTTTGTTTAATCTATATTATTATTTTCTCATTACTTTCTTAAGTTTATTGACAATGAACAAAACAAATCATGCCTCATTTGTAGCATTTGGCAGTTTCCAAGGTGTAAGTGCTCACACTGAAAATCTGTCTGTTGAGTTAGAACTGGCTCCACCAGCCCTGTCGGAGGGTCACACAACCAGCATGCATCTGAGATAGAACTTGAACCCAGATCTTCCTCAATTAGAGGCTTTCAATCTATTTCACCAAGATGTTTCTCTCCTGATGATAGCCAATCAAATGTTTAGGCAATGATTATGCACCCCTTTTTAGACTTATTTTTCTAATGTGAGAAAATCCTCTCATTTTAAAATGGAGTTCTAATCTTGAGAAGTCAGGGGGATTTGGGGAGAAAATATTGGGTCAGTCTAGCACAAATGGTTGTTTTTTGCTCAGCAGACAAATTCCTGAATTATACCAGAACAGAAACAACCTAATGAAAATAGGTATTACTCTTTTTTTTTTTTGGAGGGGTGAAGGCAGGGCAATTGGGGTTAAGTGACTTGCCCAAGGTCACACAGCTAGTAAATGTGTCAAGTGTCTGAGGCAGGATTTGAACTCAGGTTCTTCTGACTCCAGGGCCAGTGCTCTATTCACTGCACCACCTAGCTGCCTCAACAGGTATTACTCTTAAGATGGTTCTTAAAACTTTGTTCAAAATGAATATCATAAGATTATATCCTTAAATGGCTTTATCCCACATGAAGAATTTATTGTTTCTACCACAATCCATTCAAAAGTAGACCATAGACCTCAAGATTCCAGTCCACACAGGCTTTGATTCTAATCTAAATTGTTTTCATTTTCAAAATCATTCATCCGATCTGGGTGATAACATTATATAGCAGAAAGCATACTAGATTTGGAGGTGGAAGACTCAGGGGAAATAAATGAACTTCTCTAGGCCTCAGTTTACCCATCTGTAAAACAGGGATACTAATATTTGTAATGCTGTGGTTCTGTGAGCATTACTATCCTGACAAAAGTTTGCTGCTTTCGATTTGGGAGAAACAGATAAATCTGCCCCTAGCCTTGCAAAAGTTCCAAGCAAAGGCTTTTTGAGAAAAGCAAATTCTTTAGGGGAAAAGCAACCCCTTCTCCCCACCTACCAAAGCTCGGAATAATTCCACAGGGATGTGAAAGAGAATTTTAGCCATTACCACTTGGGAAGTGGCAATTTCATCTCCAGTGTCCTAATAGTCTTACTAAATACAACTTGAAAGAGATAAGGTGAGTAGGAGTCAACCAAAATGGTCATTTAAAGTATTAGGTTGAAGCAAAGGGGCACATACATATTACCCTACTGAAACAACTAAATGAAATCACAGGATTCTAGATTTGGAACCTGAGTGGTCATTTAAGTCCAACTCCCTCATTTTACTGATTTAGAAGTGTTTACACTCTTTGTTCCAGGTCACACAGGTAGTAAGTAGCAGAGTCAGGATTTAAACACAGGTTCCAAGATTCCAAATCATGTACTCTTTCAGGCATACCCTTCATTTTCCCTATTAGGTACATGGGTGTGTTGGCAGGGTTGTGGGAGAATAAGGTAAACCATTCTACACCAAGGAAAGCTTTAAAAATGAACAAACAGTAAAACTGCATAAGTTATCATGGATTCTACCTGATTTCCAAAAGGAATCAAACTTAGATGACAAATGCCATTTACATAGTGCTGTGAGGTAGGTGATAATTTCATCTCCATTTCATGGATGATGAAACCGAAGCTCAGAGAGGTCCAACTGACTTGCCCATGGTCACATGGCTATTGAATCAGCATCAGGATTTGAATTCAAACCTCTCCTGACTCAAAGTCTCATGCTCTTTCCAAAATGACAAGAAGTGATGCTGGAAATAACTGTTAAACGTTATTTGGACCAGTGTTGGTAACTTTGGGTTTTTAAAGCTTATGCCATTCTTTGTCTTTGTGCACCATTTTTTGTGTGCCTCTGTATAAATGTCTCATGAGAGACTTCTCCCTACCCAAGGGTAATTTCTCATCTTCTTCTTCATAAACATGTCCCCAAGTTGATCTAACATTCTTTGTAGGTAATTTTTTTCTATGCTAGGTTTATTAACTTCTAGCCTGCATCTGTGGGTAATCTAAATTCTGGGGTCCTGGGTGACATAAACTACTGCTAATGGAAATTATAATATGTATATTTGTGCACAGAAGGAAGAAAGGGCTGCTCCATAAGGTTTGAAAATGGCCCCATACTGTCCAGAATATGGCATACAGTCATTACTATAATAAGGGGTTATCATGTTAACATTTACTTAGACATACAAATGGAACTGCATTTGCCATGCAGTTACCAAATTTCCATGTCATTTTGTAAGGGATCAACTTCCCTTCCCCCAATAAACTTTAACAAAGCATAGAACGAAAGGGTAAGATTTAGAATTGTTGCTCAAGAAGAAATAACTCCTTTCTAACGATATTCTAGGTTGTTAATCTCTCAATTATTTTGCTAGCTGGGGGAAAAAATATAACATTCCTTTTTTCACTTGTCCTTAAGCTATATACCTATTTGAAAGGTTTTCATGTAATCTCTAAATATAGCTACCACTTCCTTTGTCAGCAGAGCTATAGTCCATCTGTCCGATAACATTCTGATCTTCACCCTAACCAACCTATAGAAACTGCTTTGCAAGAGGCAGATAACCTCTTACTAACCTCTCCTATGCCTGTTCAATGTCCTCCAGCACCTTCAGGAGTGTACTTGACAGCCTAAGATTACCACTCCCTTTCTTTTCCTAGGTTTTGTTGACATGGCTTGGATATAACTTAAGTATCTTAGAATTCTTTGTACTTAGTGTCTTTGAAAATCAACCTCTCTAATCCAGGGGCTTAATGTGCTACACTAGCTAGAATTCTCTTGCTTGAAACAAGAGAGAAAATTATCTCTTTTGACCTCAGGTTGGAGGACTGACAAATGTGATAGGGAAAAAAGAAGTGATGGGCCAGGCATTAGATAAAACAACATTTACACAAAAGAAGAAAAAAAATCCAAGATCAAATGGGGGAAAATAAGTCCCTGAATACACACTTCTCTTTTAATTTTAGAATCCTTTTGACAAATATAAAGAGGATAGAACAGCATAAGTATTAAAGTGATAGAAAACCTAATTTGGTAAGGAAGGAAAAATTCAAGCAATGAAGTCTATCTAGGGGCTGCTGAAAAGCAAAGACAGACAAGGAATTCCATTTAAAAATTCTTCTTTAGTTCCACTACAAAAATTAATAAATAATATTTCTCCTGCCTAAAAGCCCTTTCTAGAGGCTCCCCATTCCCACTCCAAAAGGTGGGTAATAGGTCAAGGACAAAAAGCCTTTCTTAAGTTATTTAATTAAGGATGGAAGCTAAACTTTATAAATAAAGAATAGCTCATTCTAGTTAAGAATATTGCCTTCCTACTTCCTAAATGATTGGGCAGTCCCTTCTTTTACCAATCCCTGAGGCTACAGCTGGAGAAGAACATGGCAAACCACTCTAGTATCTTCACCAAGAAAACCCCAAATGGGGTCATGTGGCATTGGACACAACTGAAATGACTGAACAACAACAAGAAGCTATGGCACTATGACCCACCCTTCTCTATTCAGAAAGGATTGTTAATATCCTGGGATAGCATCCTTTTTTGATCCTAGATGAGAGAGCTCAAAGGTTAACCCCAAACTACACTTCAATATGTAACCTTTTCCTTTATCAAAAAGACTATGAAGGTAACCTCAAATCATCTGGAAGGATGTCTTGAGGGTATGTATGGGTTGGACTATGCCAGTTTCTCTCTCTAACCTAGAAATGGCTTGGATTTAGAGTAATGTCAAATTAAATTGTTTCTGGCAGACTTGTATCTAAAATGCAGAATACTAATATTATTTTTCTTTGACACAAGAAATAGACAAACCCAGATCAGCCACAAGGAGAACTAGGATACATGGATAATTTTAAGCCAAGGAATCATATCTGATGACATTTTGATCTTCACTCCAACCAAGCTACAGAAATTGTCTCTCAGTAGGAAGATAACTTGTCATTGGCCTCTTTTATTTAGGAGGTCACTGAGAGTGAATTGCTCCACCTAGATATTATGTCTCTGTGAGGAAAAGATTAAAAGCTATATGCTTTTCAGAATTCTAGGGCTCAGCTCAAGTACTAGGTATTCTTTGAAACCTACTCTGAACATTCTGCTTCACAATGCTGCTATATGGTCTCTTATAGCCCCTATTGCCTCCTACTAATTGTGACTTAGTCATATACTGTCTTGCATTTGTCTCTAATTCTCTCCACCCCACCACCCCCAACCAGGATAATGATACAATGGAGCTTGTTCAACCCATGTGTGCTTGAATTGCCCAAGCAACTTCTGGGTCATGTGTGACTCCGCACTAAAGGACTTGGTGTTTTGATATGAGGTAACAAACCCTGGGTGGTTTCTTGGTTCTCCATTTCCCTCAAACCCAATCCCAAGTCAGTGGCAGGGAGGTAGGGTTCTAGGTCAGTTTTTTTTTTTAAAGAGACAACTTTTGGCTTGTTCTCTTTCTTTAAGGACTCTGTATGAGAATATGCTTTCTCTCAAAAGAATTCCCATTAGGGCACAACCTCTCCCTTACATTTATAGCATGATACCTGCAAGGACATGGTTACATCTACTTTGTGTTTCCTTTTCTGAGCATAAGTGACTTTAGAATGATCCTGAGATAGACATGACATGTCATGTCCATGTCCATAATAAGCCTTGGAGTTCAAGAGGATGGGAGATCTTGGGTCCTCAGTCAATGTTGGCTGCATGACAGCAGGTGCTCTCTCTACATCCTCTAAAATACTTCTTGTAGGCAATGACTACCAGTCAGAGCAGAAGCTCAACACCTGGACTGGCGTGCCAAAAAGGATGGCTTTCTATGCCATCTAGTGCCTGGCATATAGAAAATGCTCTATAAATATTTGTTGACACAGAAGAAAAACAAAATACAGAAGGGGAGATAGAGCAATTTTACTACTACCTTGTTAAACATGTCTTTAAAAACTGTATATAACAAGTTCACACATTCTTATAAAATCTTCCTTCCTGGTCCTTGTATATAGAAAAGTTTGTTGACAAGTTTACAGTTTAAAAATACCTAAAGAAAAAAGTAAATAAAAATGATTTTTGCAAAAAAAAAAAAAAGCTTGCTGACTAACTTGAGAAAACTGGAATTTTTGGAAAAGTCCCTCTGTGATCTGATTTAGTGAGGTTTTGTTCCCCTATGACCTGAATGGAATTATTTAGATGATAGAGTGTCAAAGTGAAATAGTAAATGATTAAGTAGCAGTCTTCTTAAATCTCAATTTCTTGGGACAGTACCATCACCATCATCATTATTACTACTTTTTCCTTAAGTTTTTATTTTTTTAGTTGATATGCAGTTGTCTTTTGTATTCATCATTTCTTTTTGTTTAGAGGAAATAAATAGCTGTGCTATACCTGATCTACACTGTACACTGAGTACCTCCCTGCTTCCCCCTTTTGCGGAGACCACAGACACATACCAAAATTTAAGCTTTAAGTAACTTTCCCAGAGTTCTAGTGGGGGGTGAGGGTGGGGAGTATAAATGTGCCAAAAAGTACAAGAAAAGGAGGGGTGGGAGCTAATCAGTCTCCCCATGGACCAGACCATAGCTAAGAGGGGCCCCTTAGTGGTGAGGAAATAGGCAAAATGCCCACATTCCTTGGGCCTCTGCAACTGTTCTTACTATTAAAGTCATATCATCTGTATAGAGCAGTAGGACCTAAAAGGTCATCTAGTATATACGCGCGCGCGCGCGCACACACACACACACACACACACATCAGAAAGCTTAAGTGACTTGCCAAACCAATGTAGTGTCAATCGGGTTTCAATTCCAGCATTCTTTTGTGGGCTCTGTGATGTCTTTCATATGTGTATGTCTTTCCTTCCCAATTAAACTATGAACTACTTCAATCAGAAACTATCTAATCCTTGCTTTTTTAATTTATTTTTTAAAATTTTATCATTTTTATTTAATATTTTAGTTTTCAACACTGATTTCCCCAAGATTTTGAGTTACAAATTTTCTCCCCATTTCTACCCTCCCCCCCATTCCAAGATGGCATATATTGTGATTGCCTCATTCCCCAGTCAGCCCTCCCTTCTTTCACCCCACTGCCCCCCCATCCCCTTTCCCCTTACTTTCTTGTAGGGCACGATAGATTTCTATGCCCCATTCCCTATATATCTTGTTTCCCAGCTGTATGCAAAAAACAACTTTTTTTTAAAGCATCTGCTTTTAAAACTTTGAGTTCCAAATTTTCTCCCCTCTTCCCTTCCCACCCACCCTCCCTAGGAAGGCAAGCAATTCAACATAGTTCACACATGTATCATTATGTAAAACACTTCCACAATGCTCATGTTGTGAAAGGCTAACTGTATTTCCTTCCATCCTATCCTGTCCCCCTTTATTCAATTTTCTCCCTTGACCCTGTCCCTCTTCAAAAGTGTTTGCTTTTGATTACCTCCTCCCCCTATCTGCCCTCCCTTCTATCATCCCCTGCCCTTTTTATCCCCTTCCCTTTACTTTCCTGTGGAGTAAGATACCCAATTGAGTGTGTATGTTATTCCCTCCTCAAGTTGAATCCAATGAGAGTAAGATTCACTCATTCCCCCTCACTTGCCCCCTCTTCCCTTCCAACAGAACTGCTTTTTCTTGCAACTTTCATGTGAGATAATTTACCCCATTCCATCTCTCCCTTTCTCCCTCTCTCAATGTATTCCTCTCTCACCCTTTAAATTTATTTGATTTTTTTAGATATCATCCCTTCATATTCAACTTATCCTGTGCCCTCTGTCTATATTTCCTTCAACTCCCCTAATACTAAGAAAGGTCTCATGAATTATAAACATCATCTTTCCATGTAGGAATGTAAACATAACAGTTCAACTTTAGTAAGTCCCTTATGATTTCTCTTTCTTGTTTACCTTTTCATGCTTCTCTTGATTCTTGTATTTGAAAGTCAAATTTTCTGTTCAGCTCCTTGAGGCCAAGGGCTATTTTTTGTCTTTGTATTCCTAGTACATAGCACAATGCTTTGGACATAGTAGCCAACTAATAAATGTTTGTTGAACTGGATTCAGTTTAAGTGGATATTCAGTCAGATTGATACATCTAGAGTTTAAAACTTGGTCAGAAATACCATCTTGAAACACTAAAGACAGTAAAAATTATTAACTTGTTTTTCTGTATAGCTGTAGATATACAAGCATTTGTAGCTATGAGACCCTAGAGTCAGAAATATGTCAATTTTCTCTCAGAGCCTCTACTCACCTGATGGTGCATATTAGCAATTCATCCATTTACGTACCAGCACTTGGCACAGAAATTTATATTCCCACCAACCCACTCAACACATGATGCCTTTCCTGCCCTCCACCTTCACCCCCAATCCTTGGGAGGCATAGAAAGCTCTGAGTTAACTGAGATAGATCATCATATCCTGGGATTCATTACAGTGGCACAATTCAGTCTACTGTAAGTACTCAAGATTATGCCACCTAAACACAAGTAGTATCTATGTTCCTTGACCTGTCTGAATGGGTCTGTGACTAAGTTGCATTCTGTCTGGAAGGAAAAGGAATAAGCATTTATATACTGTCCACCATATGCCAAGCACCTTGCTTAGTGCTTTACAAATATTATCTCATTTGATCCCCACAAAATCCGCAAAGTAGGTGTTGTTATTAATTATCCCTGCTTTACAGTAGAGGAAACTGAGGGAAAGAGTGGTTAAGTGACTTGCCCAGGGTCACACAGCTAGAGTTTGAGGTCACATTTGAACTTGGGAAGAGTGTCTGACTTTAGGCCGAGCACGCTATTCACCGCACCACCTAACTGCTCTTCTGATCACTGTATTTTAATATAATCGACTTCCTCTTATTTTATGCTTTAAAAACATGATTTTGAAAAGGGGTCAATAGGCTTCACCAGACTGTTCATGACACTGAAAAGGTAGAAGAACCCTGGATTTAGATCAATGATCTTACCATCCTGGGACACAAATTTTCCTGTTGGGGGAGCTGGATATTGAGTCTCTGCATCCCAGGTTCTGCTATCTAACAGTACTGAGGGGCATACTGTCATTGGAGAGGGCCAATGGAGAAAAGTTGTATCATTTACAACAACTACACTACAATAATAGCCGACATATATAATTGTTTTAAGGCTTAGTAAGTGATTTCCACATATTATCTCACTTGAGCCTCACAACTCTGATAAACTCAATTTTACAAATGATGAAACTGAGGCTGAGAGGGTTCACACTGATTTGCATGGAGTCACACAGCTCATGAATGTCTGAGGAAGCATTCCAAATCAGGGTTTTCTGACTTCTGATGCAGCACTCCTTCCGCCTTTCCAGAAGTAACCATCACTGGCTTAGTCAACATTAGAAGAAAGAGGAAGATAACAAAATAAACCCACAAAAATCAACATCGTTTCCATACAGCGATAACAAAATACAGGAGATAATAGAAAGAAAAGTCCTATTCAAAATAACTCTAAAAAGCATAAATTATCTGGGAGTCAATCTACCAAGGCACCCTCAAGACCTATATAAGCATAATTACAGAACAGAAAAGAGAAGGGGAAAAAATAGAAATGCTACCCTGAAAAGGGAGCCAGGGAGTAATTTTTGAAGTTTTGCTAAATAATTATATGTTGGGTTTAAATCCTAAAGGTTTAACTTTTCTAACAGTCAGTACTATAATAGTTCTTTCTCCAGTAGTCAGAAAAGCTAGGTTCTAGTTCTAGTCCTGCCACTACCCGTGAGACCTGGGATAATCTGAATCCATGAAATTCCAGAAATGTTTAGTAAGCTTTTCTTATATGCAAGGCAAGTACAGCATCTCTGAGCCTCACTTTCTCCACACCTGAGAAACTTTAGTCTAAGCCAAGGTGGCAAACTCAAATAGAAACAGATCCCTGCAGGCTACATACTGACTTAGAAAACCACAAACTAACATTATCTAAGTTGCATTTTTATTTATTTTGTTAAACATTTCCCAATTACATTTTGGTCTGGTTCAGCCTGCCCTGAGGAGTCTTGCTGTGGACCATAGCAAGTTTGACACCTCCGGTCTAGGTGATAGGGATTGGATTTGTGATTTCATTGGCATAGGGAACTCATCAAACTCTCCTGATGATGATCAAGACCTTCTCTGCAAGTAGGCCAATTGTCTTAGGGAGTTACCTAGAGCAGGTCATCCATCTAGTAAGCTAGTGGGACTTGTACTCAGGTGTTTCTGGCTTCAAAACCAGCTCTATTCACTACATTGTGTTCTCACCTAATTAGACTAAATCAGGGGTGGGCAACCTGCAGCCTCAAGTATGGCCTTCAAGGTCCTCAAGTGCGGCCCTTTGACTGAATCCAAACTTCAGGGGATTTGTTCTGTGAAGTTTGGATTCAGTCAAAGGGCCGCACTTGAGGACCTTGAGGCCACAGGTTCTCCACCCCTGGAGTAGAGAACCCTTCCAGATTTAAGATTTTTGGACTCCTTCCTTTTGTTGTAACAATCAGCTAATCGGTCACATAGTCAATAAGTATGTATTAAGTTCCTACTGTACACAAGCCACTGTGCTAGGCACTGGAAATAAAAACAAAACAGCCCGTCTTCAAGAAATGTACATGCTATAGGGAGGAAAAACAAGTATATGTAAGTAGACAAAAATATTTACAAAGTATACAAAGTTTTTCTTGGGGGTAGTGGTAGCTAGAGAGGATCAGGAAAGATATCTTGGAGGAGGTGACCCTTGAAGTAAGCTTTGAAGGAAGGTAGGTATTCTAAGGAGCAGAGAAGAGGAGGGGGTACATTTCTATGCACGAAGATTAAGGGGAACAAGGAGGCCAGTTGAACTGAAATATAAAAAGAGCTAAAGTAGAATAATGCACAAAAGGCCTAGAGTCAGACCATGAAGATCTTTAAATGAGAAGCAGAAGGGTTAATAATTATTTTAGAGGCAATTCAGAGCAGTGGCAAGGTCATACCTGTGCTTTAGGACTAACACTTTGGCAGATCTATAAGGTATGGATTAGAGACCCGAGATGTGAATTAGGAGGCTATTGCAGGAGTCTTCATGAGAGGAATGAGGATCTGAACCAAGGTGGTGGCCTCATGAGGGTAAAAAAAGCAGCTGTAGGCAAGAGGTACTGAGGAAGTAAAATTGAAAAGACTTGGGAAAAGACTGTGTATACAAGGTGAGGGAAAGTAAAGAGCTGAAGATGACTCTGAGGTTGCAAAGCGAGACAAACGACTAGAAAGTTGATGAAACAATGAACACGGTCTTCAGGAAAAGTTACTTGAGGACAAGAACTGTGTTCTGTTTTTCTCCCCCCAACCTCTCCTTCCCACCTCTCCCTTGTCTGAGGATGCTTTGTATACACTGTGCATTTGCAATTACTGAGGATTGCTGAAGGAAAACCACTTCTGATCATTTGCCCAGTGAGAAAACTGCCCCATACTAGTTATGTGTAGTGCACAGCATTCATGTGCACCGATGCAACATAAAATCCTCCCCTTTCGTGTGTTTGAAAATTAGTTCTGGTATTCTAAGGATCAGCCACGGAGAAGTGGGAAAATTATTAATTGGCATCATATTTTAAAACTGTCAGGTAAATATAGTATGATGGAAAACGACTAGTGGCTGTTCTGAGAAGACACCCACTTTCCATGAGTCTAAGGCATTGCTTTCCCATTCTATTAGTGCTATGGCTTGAGGCAGCTGGTGGGATAGTGAGTGGATAGAGCATTGGGAGTAGTGTTAGAAGACCTGAGTTCAAATTCTTCCTCAGACACTTACTAATTGTGCGACCCTGGGGAAGTCACTTAACTTCTGCTTGCCTCAGTTTCCTCCACTGTAAAAATAAAGATAACACGAGCACCTACCAGGCAGGGTTGTGTGAGGACCAAATGAAATAATATTTGTAAAAAACTTAGCACACAACCTGGCACATATGAGGTGCTTAATAAATGCTTCTTTCTTTTTCTCTTCCTTTCCTTCTCTATGCCTGCAAACACAATCTCAACACTGTTGGGTCTGGAATAAGTGACTATTTGATATGAGGAAACACTAATTTTACATGTAAAGTTACTACCAAGCTACTATTCCTACCCTTCCTTTATATTACTCTTTCTAGAAAAAGTGTGTATGGAAATGAATGGAATAGTGTCATGAAATACACATGGTCACACTTTAAAGAATTTTTTTTTCAATTTGGTTGGCCTAACTTCAGTTCCCTAAGAGTGCCTCATATGACTTAAACTAATTCCTCATTATTGTCCTCCTAAGCTTGTGTCACCTAAATTCATTAGCTAGTTACTACAATCCCCTCTTGGCTCAGTGTCACATGATACCATGACCTGAAGCACCTCATTTCTGGGTAATTCTGAGGATACAGCACATTTAGGTCAAAGACATCCTTTTAAGAAATTTAAATGGATCCCACATCACTTGCAACAGTTAGAGCACAATTGTTGACTCTTATGCTGCTTTTTCATTTCTCCAAGATGGGGCATAGAAATATGAAGTGAACTCAATAGTTTGTAAAAAAAGAAATGTCTCATCCCCATTCATGTGCTCTATGCAGTGTCTATTCACAATCGGGTGTATGACTCAATTTACTCCAAAGCATCCCATTTTGATTTTATTAGATGGCAAATGTTTAACTGGGGGCGGGGAAGCATACTAAGGGTAACAAAGGGAGCCCCAGATCAATTTGATAATCACCTGGAATATTGCTTCCTACCTTTTCCAAGGATTTATAATGAAATCAGCAGCGCATTTGCTACCATGAAGGCTATGATAATTGACTACCCTGTGGCTCTACTATGTTGCCTAGGTGAAGCTACTTAACCCAACTGGCACTTGCTGCCCCACCTCTGCCTCTAAATCTGTACCAATATCTCCAGTGTTCCTATCCCACTGTAGCCTACTATTCCTTTGTGCTCTCTGGAACTCCTCTTTCATCATGAACAAATAGCCTTTCATGTTGGCCCTGCACCTTCCTCTCCCTCCCCTCCTCGTCCCCCATTATGTTGTATATATTTTAACATTGACATTTAGGTATATGTTGTCCTCTTCTCATTCTATGGAACGCAAGCTTCTCAATACCAGCAGCTATTTATCTTTTCTTTGTATTACAGAACAGCAGCTAGCACACAGTAACTGCTTGACATGCTAGCTGAGTTGTGACAAATTAAATCTAAAATGTTCCCCTTCTTTATCAAAATAGTTTAAAGTGTGCTGATTATAATATAATAGTTAAAAAGGAGAACAAAACAAATTTGAATCAAAGTTATGGCATGTTTTTTCTTGAATCCAGATCTCCTACAGCAAAATTCTTGCCATAATTATTCCCACCACCACTAGATGTGTAAATCACGATGCTTGACAGAACAACACATTTCATGCATTGGAAATATAAGGAGAACAAATGCCACTGGGTTAAGTTTGTGCACTTTGAGGTTGGAATAAATGGATGTGGTACAGCTGGCAGCTGATTTCTACTGCAGATGCTCGGGGTGGAAGTCTGTGGCAACAAGGTGTTTGGAAAGGAGAAAAAAATATTGTCAACAAAAGATAACACACATATGTTTTTCCAAAGTAGACTAGAAGTTCAGGAAAAAAGTATCTTGGCACTATTTACTCACATTATAATACAAGAAGGTCATAGGAGATCATAGTTCTAGAGGTGGTAGGGATCTTAAAGGGAACCTAGTCCAACTTCCTAATTTTACAGATGAAGAAACTAGAGACCCCCCTTGTTTATGGTCACGTAGGCATTAAGGGGCAGAGTGCAAGTTTAAACCCAGGTCTTATATTTGTTTAATGTCAACTAAACCTATATTTCTCACTCATTTATACCTACACCCATTACTAGAATTTAGGGGACATTCAATCAGTCATTCAGTTAACAGGTATTTATTAAGTGCTTACTATGTGCCAGCTACTGTGATGTGGTTCAGTGAGAAGGCTTTGTTCCCCCTAAGAGTGGAGTTGTTCTTTGTATGCCCATCTTTCTGAACTGCTGTTGCTACTGAATCATTTCAATTGTGTCTGACTTTCCATGACCCCTTTTGAGGTTTTCTTGGCAAAGATACTGGAGTGGTTTGCCATTTCCTTCTCCAGTTAATTTTACAGATGAGGAACTGAGGCAAAGAGGGTTAAGTGACTTGCCCAAGGTCACACAGCTAGTAAGTGCCTGAGGTGGAATTTGAGCTCAGATCTTCTTGACTCTAGGCATGGTGGTCTATCCACTGTACTACCTAGCTGTCCTTTTCCTAACTTCTTAGTGACTAAGAAGAGATCTGTTACAAAGATTTATAAAATCTGGACTGTGGTAATAAAGAGAAAAAAACAAAAGTTATCCAAACTGGGAGAGCCCACACTGGCCTGATCCTTCTCCAAATCTTAAACAGCATTTATTGTCTCTACCCCCCAATTTAGCACTTAATTATAGACTGTCTAACATTGTTCTCTAATTAACATGTGTTAGTTTTGTTTTGTCAATTAGAATGGACTCCTTGAGGGCAGAGACTGTAAGCCTTAGACCTTTTTATGCCTTCCCAGCACTTGGATGAAGTGAGGAGGAGCATGGTTTCCCTCTTGGGCTCCCTTTAACTGTATATTTATGTGCATATTTTAGATATGTAAAAAAAAGAGGGAAAATGATTTAGGAAGACAAGCCCCATATCATTTTACATTAATTATGGCATACCAGGGGGCTTGATAAATATTTTTTTCACCAATTTCCAGAGGTCATGTTGTTTATTCCTTAGCCTTTGTAATTAATACAACCCTTAGAAGGACAATACCTTTCCTCATCCGAAAATTACTCTAATTCCATTTTTAGTAGCTCATAATTGGAAGAAAAATGTAGAGTTTTGTATTTTCTCGATACAGTACACTTCAACTTTATGATGGCTCCCTTTATAGACTTCCTCTTTAGCCAGTAAGTCTAGCATACGAGATGAGGTTTCTCAAAAAAGAAAAAAAAAGATATATTCCAACTGCTTCACGTTTATCACATGGTTATTACTATCAAGGTTATATTCTCGTGGAAGTTGATTATACATGTAGGAGAATTTGACTCAACGGCTAAATCCTTACAGTTAGATCAAATTAAAAGCCTAAGGAAGAGGACGACACACTATGTTTTGTTCTCAGTAAGAAAGCATTGATTAGTCTGTCATAGTATATCTGGAACTGGGGATCCAGGAATTAATTAAAGAGGCAGTTTTGGAAACAGCACCCCATAGTCCTCATACTGTTAAAACACAAAATGATAAATAATATTAGAACAATAGTACTGACATGACCAATGTGCCTTTGTAGTTGCTGAAATAGTGGGATTTCAGGTGGATATGTTTTCTGTAGCCCTTACGATATTTAACAGGAGAACCTTTATAGAGGGACCATGGTTAATCACATTTTTGAATACTTTGCCTTTTCTCCCCAGTAGCTTAAATCCACTTTAAAAAAAAATGTGGCTATTAGGAGGCTAATTGGGGCACATGATATTAACTGTGAGTAGATATAGTTTGCCCTTTAATTCATTTATCTAAAGCCTGAGATTCTCAGATGATAAGATCCTTTAAGCTAAATACAGCTATGGTTTTGTAGCTTAGGATTTTGGTAAAGAATCATTTAAAAGGGGCAGCTAGGTGGTGAAGTAAATAGAGCACTGGCCCTGGAGTCAGGAGGCCACTTCACCTCTGGCCTCAGACACTTCACACTTAGTAGCTGTGTGACCTTGGGAAAGTCACTTAACCCCAATTGCCTTACCACCCCCCTCCAAAAAAAAAAGACTAAAATTTTTGCCTTAATCAGTCACTCTGACTACATATAGATAACTGACACTGTTCCACCTGTAACCTGTCATTTTCTATCTGTTAAAGCACAGATAGTTTTGGGTTTTGTGATGTAATTTGATATTTGTCTTATCAATTACTTTCTGCTTCTCTTCTCGAATAAAAAAGTCCTTGTTGTATAGGTACGATGCTTTAAAATTTTAAAAAAATCATTTAAAAATTAGGAATTATTCCTTCAATATTCATGTTAACATATGTATATTTAGCACATATATGTGCATACTTATAATAATATTCATACCATTAGCTTATGTGTGCATGTGATGATAATAACACTAGGAGTAGTAGTTAGCCTTTAAATGCTTCAAATATTATCTTTACAAATACAATCTCACAACAACCCTGGGAGGTAGGTGCTGTTATTAGTGTCACTTTATAGATGAGGAAACTGAGGCAGAAAAAGGTTAAGGGACTTGCATCTGAGGCTGGATTTGAACTCAAGTCTTCCTGACTCCAAGTCCAATACTCTACTGTGCTACCGAGTTGCTGTATACTTTCATTGAAGGCCTCGCGAGCATTACATTCTAGGCCAGATGTAACATAATTCTGCAAATACTGCTTATGTGAGCAAGAATTGCACATCCACCTCCGAAGAAAAAATTGGGGCCATATTCTTTTTGAACATAGTAGGCATTTTTGGCTAATGGCATGGATGTAGACCGAAGGAAAGAGCCAGCTGTAAATACCTGAAAGTTATTCATATAACTAGAAAGGATTGTCAAATATTTTAATCCTTTGTCTGCCTCCCAAACACTTTTACATTCAGGTTCTTATTCCCTCCCTTCTACTTTTCCTCTTCCCTCTCACCTTCCACCCAGTCTCTGTTTGTCTGAGTTGGAGTCAGTCTCTGTCTCTCTCTCTTTCTCTCTCTCTCTCTCTCTGACAAGAGGGATGGAAATAATAAACTCTGCTTAAGAGTAAATAGTAAGGACATAAACAATGTAGGATTTTGTTTTGCTTGATTACGCATATTTTTCAATTTTTTTAATGGGAGTAGGTGGGAGGGAGATAAAATGATTAATTATTAATTTTTAAAAGTAATTAACAAATTCACACTCAGGGTTTTCTTGGAGATGCAGTTTATTTTTAAGGGGGGGTGTGTAGTTATTTAATGTTTACTGAGTACTGAATACTACATCAGGCAAAATGACAAATTATATAAACCTTTCATCCTCTGCTTATGACTAATGTATCATGGCATACATTACATAGAGTGTACCTATTTCCTTTACTTTTAATTTTTTAATACAGTGACACTTTATTTACCTGGCATTTTTAGGGAATGAACACTTCCACCCCTGCCTGCATATCAATGTTTTGTGAAGCAATACTGTTTTAAAATTGTCCGCCCTCCACCTCTTAATAGTTTCCAAACATCTACATACTCTAAACTGGGTGGGACCCTTTACTGCTTTGTCTTTCCAGGTGGCAAGGAGATCAATGTTTGTTGATTAAGACAGTTTCTGGGCCTTTGGGGGCCTCCTCACTATGGTGACTATTTTCCATTAAAAAAACTTCTCTAAAAATCAGTAATAGAATCAATGCCTTTTTTCTTCCATTTTCCATCTTTCTAAGTTAAAAATATTAGACTAGTTAGCATGGCTGTAGCCACGTATAATGTGTTCTTCTCAGTTTTACCCTTTCTTCTAATCTGTTATTGATTTAGACCTTTACTCTTCTCATTCAATTATCTGCCTAAATGCAGACTCTGATTCTCAACAGCAGTAACCAGTTCTCTCCTATCTGTTAAATTATAGTTGGTTCATTTTTGTGTGTACATGTGATATGATGTTCAACATATTGCATATCCAAAACCTTTTGATCTCTTTTGAAGAAAAATGGTATAGAGTCATGAGATAGCTAAGTAATCCGTAAAAGCATTGGGTTTCTTTTAATCCTTGATCCTGAAATACATTTTCCAAAACATTTTTTTTGCTCTTAGCCCCTATGCCAACCTTTGCATTAAATACTATAGATATAACATACCTAGATTTTATCAAAGCAATTGACAGTGTTTCTAATGCTATCTTTTGTGGAAAAGATGGAGAGGTGTTGGGTGATTGATGGTTTTGGAATTTATTGAATAGACACATCCAAATGGATCAATATGGAGGAAGGTCTTTAGTGAAGGGCCCCAGGATCTGTCCCCCTACTCTTGTAGCCTTCTAACTCTGGAAGATCCCATAGCACTTGCCCCCCTGCCCCCCAACCTTTCATTGATGAGTACCTCCTGGGACCTCTACTTTGAGGAAGTGCCCCGTCCAGCCATCTTTCGTTCCTTTTGCAGCTCCACTCCTGACGCATTGGATTTTACCACCATGTAACTAACACATATCCCTTAGCTTTTCAGTCCCTTTTTGTGTGTTGTCTTCCTCCATCAGAATGTAAGCTCCTTGGGGTCAGAGATTGTCTTTCTTTTTCACTTGTACTTGTATTCCCAGTTCCTGGCACATAGTAAGTGCTTCTAGGTACTATTGATAGTTGCTTTGAGACTTGACTTGTCCCTTGCCCTGTGATGTTTAACATTTTTGCATCCAAGTGGCTTGGGGAAATGCATGGATGACTTAAATGATACAAAAGGAGGAAATATAGTTACCTAAATGAGTCAGAACCCAAACATTTTTCAACAAGGTAGACATGATATGCTAAGTACTAAGTAAAAAGTAAGATGCAATTTTTCAGGTATAACATTCCTCAGTGGGGTCGAAGAGATATGGGTAGGAAAAAGTGTATGTGAAAACAATCAAAGGATTTTGGAAGACAGCAAGCTCAATACAAGTCCACAGTGTGCATTAGGCTAAGCGAAATAATGCATGGAAAAGAGTTCATAAACTTAAAAATGCTGCATAAATGTCAGCAATTATACAGCAAACAAATGAGCTCGTGTAAAAAACTGAGTTTAAGGGCCATATTGTCCAATACAAAGGCTGTAATATTCCCACTATCTGCTGCCTTGATCAGGTCTTGACTGATTGACATGTGTAAGCATTTCCAGAGGAGGAACTAGGATGATGAGGAGAGAGGAGATTATGCCATTCTAGACTTATTTCATGTCAGTCCTATTTATGTACTCTGTGTTCCACTGAAACTGGATGGACCATTCCCCAAACTTGACATTCTATCTCCTTCCCCTGTGTATTCGTTCATGACATTCCCTATACTTGGAATGCATTCCCTTCTAATTGCCACCTGTCTGAATCCTTATCTTTTGTCAAGGGTCAGCTCAGGTACCATTACTTTCCCTTATGTACTCTTTGTTCCAGTAAAACTGGCCTACTTTCTATTCCTGGGATATAGCATTCTACCTTCCTCCAGAATGTCTTACACAGGCTGTCCTCAATGCCTGAAATGCTTTCCCTCCTTGTCACTATCTCTTGCTACCTCTTAAGCTCTTTTTCAAGGCTCAGCTCTGGCACTACCTCTTTCCAAAGGCCTCTCCTAAGTTCCCCAGTTGTTATCTCCTCCATATTGCTTTGTTTTTACATCTACATATATGTATACATATATACACATACACATACATATCGTCTAATACAAATCTCATAATAATATATCTAAATGGATAAAACAAAATACATAGAATTGCATAGGAAACCAATTATGTCGAAATAGTTATCAAAATATACATATTTTTACAGTTCAGATTCAAATTCAGAACCTCTGGTATTGATCGTCTCCTTGACAAGATGAATGAAGATGCTGTAGGTTTCCTCATGCAACCAAAGGAAAAAGCAATAGTAACTGTATTCTCTAAAATTCGATAACAGCCTTGACCCCCTTTTCTGCCGTCCTAATGTCGTTTGTCCTTTATTTTCTAAGGGGCCCGTGAAGGCATCAGGGAGGTGATGCCATGACATGCAAGTGAATTAGGTTTAAGTGAAGGAGGGCTTTGCAAAGCCTCACTTTGTCCTCCAGTGCCATCTGGGTTCTGTGGCAAGATATAGATCAGGATGACTGGAGATGGGCCCAGATGCAGTGGGAGATGTTGGCCTTTTTAAGCTAAGGTCCTTAACAGGTCTCAGTTTGACTGAGGCAATGCCCATTCAATGATTAAAGCTAGGTAAGAAATGAGGCAGAAAATGGCCTTTTGTAACTAGTCAAAAAAAATCAATCGAGAGGGGAAGACCTTTAGGATTTTTAGCCAAAACAGAAAAATTGGTTATCCCAATATCTTTACGGTGAAAAAAGAGGGTCCTTTTCTTTTTTATCCATTTCATAGTGGCTAAAAAACAATAACAAATGGGTCACTTAGAAGTAAATCTCACGGTGTTGAGTCCTGCCATTCTTAAGTGGATAGCCAAGGAAGATGACTGATGACGCCAAACTCTTAATGGAATAGAAGGGAGAGATACCACTAGAAAGAAAGAACGGGGAGAACAAGAATTGATGATTCCTGGAGGCTTGATGGAGGCTAAAAAAAAGCCTGATTTTCAAGCTATTTTTGAATAATTAGTAATATAATCTGATTATTCAAATACATGAGATAAGAATTTACTAAATGGGGAAATGCAAATTCCAGTAGTTTCACTTTAAAGAAAATGATAAGAGGTTCAAACTCAAGACTTGATGATCACTAACACAGCCAGGAAAGTCATAACTGGACATAAGGGATTAAATTGGGGAGATCAGGTAGAGAAAGTAAGTTTTGGAATATCAAGGCATCTCATCCTGCATCTTTCATTCCTTCTCTCTCTTTCTCTTTGTCTCTGTCTCTCTCTTGTCCCTACAGATCATGACCCAACTTGAATCTGAAAGTCTTTATTCCATTCTATTCAATGAAATGACTATTTGAATAGACATTTTGAGACTACAAGGTACAGTGCCAAACATACGAAGGTAGTGGGAATATTATAACTAGAAAAGCTAGCTGTTTTTCCTCCTTTCAAGGGTTTACCAATGCAACATCCTGTCTATCTGATAGGCAGGTGTATGCTCTTGAAGCTGTAATGTTGTTAGGAAAGGACACATTATCCTTTATCCTGTGTATTTGTTATGATTTTTTTTACATTAAAAAAACTGAGCCCTGGAAACATGCTGCGTTAAGATTGTTAAGAGGAACTGTAAGTGCTTGAAAATGATCTTTGGGATATCTGGAATTCTTATCTAGAAATTCTGGGAAGCCCAGTGGTTTTTGAATAGCATTTGTGAAATATGAAGGAAAAGAAATATCTCAGCTTCTGGGAAAGCTCCATTTACCTCTCGTTAGATTACAAAGCTAACATAGATGATCTCAGAATCCCCTTCCAAATCTAAAAACATGATTCTATGACCTAGATATCACTTTTAAACAAAATTATAGGAAACCAGCAAGTTGAATGTTACTCATTACAACTCCCTGCCCTTCTTCCTGCACACATACCTTTCCTGTACACCCTACAAAGCCTGGCAGAATGTGAGAAATCTATTTTCATTAAATTTTGATAAATTAATGACTACGGGAAAAACCAAAACTCCAAGGGATTTTCCAAATTGTTTTGGTATACTGGAATCTTAGTTTGTTGAAATTTTTATTTAGCCATCTGTTGGGGCTTAAAATTCTGAAATCTATTTGTTTTATAGAGATTTAATTATTATAAAATTGTATCTATTTAATTTTCAATATCATTCATACTCATGATATGTTTTAGCCTTTTTGTATCACGATAATAAATTTCTTGCATACCCTAATTCTTTCTGCATTGGAGGGGGGCGGGGTAGGTTGCCTTATTTTTCAATGACTTCTCAAGGAGTGGAGTATTGCCACTGAACCCCAGCAGCAGTGATGGAGAGATCCTATCACTAGATGGTAAGACCATCTGTCCAAATGTCCACCTTTTGCCTATGGCTAGATTCCTTTTCTCCTATGCAGATTTCCTCCTACTGTGAATATTGGTGGGGTTGGGGGTGGGGGCGGGGGAGGGGGGCAGGCAGAGTTCTTCTAAATTGCTTGCATCACTCAGTAGGTTGGTCTGTTTTCTAGGTGCCATTCACTGTGGTTTGGTCCATCTTGACCCGCAACTAAATACTGGGACTGTCACCTGGAACTATCACCCTGGGTTAGGTGTTTTGGAGGAAAGAAGATAAGGAATTTTTAAGTTATAAAGCCCAAATGTGAACTTTGAACCTTTAGACTCATAACATTCCCAGCAAAGTTCATGTCCTATTTCTCACGTCTCAGGTCTAAAGGTCCAATATTACGACTATCAGATTCCTTGTATAAGAGCCAGGGATTGCCAGATGGCCTACAGATGGCTCCTCAAAGGAGCTCTAATGGATAGGTGGCTGGCTATCCCCAGCCTCAAAATACAAAGAGTGTAATCTTTCTAGATAGCACAAACAAAGCCAAAAGAATATTGCTCAACTAAAATGAGCTTGTGGCTTACCCTTAAAAAAGAGACTTTCTGAAGGTTTTTTAAATACGTTCAAGTCTAATAAAAAAGAACCATCATTACCTCACAGAGTTTGTTCCCAGACAACTGTTTAAATTTTAAAATGTAAATAAAAATAGTATATAAATTATACATTATTTTAAAATAATTTTTATTGTACTAATTTTTGGTTTTAGCAAAACACTGAATAGTGTAACATGAAACAGAATTTTTTACTTCAGTTGAATCTTAAAATTTTCATGTCCAAAGTAGGAACCATTGAGCAGTTTTTAATAAGTTTATTGTAAAAATTGGTTATAGATAAAATCTTGACTATTCTCCCCCACAAACAACTTGGAATATGTAAAACATAGCTAACTTGTTACAGTGTATTGTAATGTTTTATATGGTACTCATTTCTTTATATGCGTAAAATACTGTTTCTACAAATATGTCCACTTAAACATTTCTAACCTCCAACTAATAGATTTTAATTTTCAAAATAAGTTGAATAGTCCCTTAGAATTGATTATAATAAAATTTTGCCCTAGAGGAAAAAAAAAGAATATTGCTCAGCTTACTCCTATGAATAGGAACCTAGATAGGTGTCTAGGTGGTTTAGTGACAGGCCTGAAGTCAGGAAGACTCAGCTTCCTGAGTTCAAATCTGGCCTCAGATACTTACTAACTGGGTGATTTTGGGCAAGTCACTTAACCCTGTTTGCCTCAGTTTCCTTATCTGTAAAATGAGCTGGAGAAGGAAATGGCAAACCACTCCAGTATCTCTGCCAAGAAAACCCCAAATGGGGTCATGAGGAGTTAGACATAACTGAAACGACTGAACAACAAGATATAGGACTAGAGAGAATTAGAAGCCCATACATAGAGTAATTAAAAGGGAAGGGTCAATCTGGTGTTGATTTGCAGAGGCCAACAGGAAATATCATGTAAGATCCAGAGCTACGCCCCTAATAAGAATAGTAATGAAAAATGCCTTCTTTAATTCCTCTGTATTCTTGTGTCCAATATTGGTGAGAGTGTATTTTGTTCCCTTTTCTCTCCTTCCCTCCTTCCTTCCTTCCTTCTTCCTTCCTTCCTTCCTTCCTTCCTTCCTTCCTTCCTTTCTCCCTTTCTCCCTTCCCTATTTCTCTTATAGGTTTGCTGAGTAGGCCATTGTTTGCCTTTCTTTGTAAGTAACCAAAGACTGAACTCTTTCTTAATGAAGAAGCAGTTTAACTATAATTTGTTCCCTACCCTGAACCCCGGGAACTTAGACATTCTTTTCTGCAGCTGGTTAGAAAGCGGTACTGGTTTGCTACACTTCCTCTTTTTTTGCCATTCTCAATGTACTGGGAACTCAATAAACATTTGTTGAAGTATAGGCTGTTGATTTTCTAGGTAACAGTTCTGAACCACCTTGAAATCCCCAGGGTCCATTTAGGACTCTGCCAATGTGCTAAAGGTCCTAGTAAATCCTAGGATTCTGGAAAAGTTAATATTCCTCCAGAAGCGCACTCTCCTCTTCTCAAAATTATACATAGATCCATTTTAATCACCCCCCCACCCCTTATTCATGGAGTCCACCAGTCAGTGGCATGTATAGTTGGGCGATGGTCTCACTTGAAGTAAGGTCCAGGGGATGCCAGGATGGGCACTAGCTCCCCTATTAGCAATGTACATTCTCTTTTCTCCTGCTCCTTACTGAAGTGAAGGTAGAGCAGGGAGTCAACAGGGAACAATAGTATAATGGTTAGACACATCCATTTGGGGCCATGTAGAAGACACAATGTATAGTTATTGCTGAGTCTAGCAGAGTGCTGGCTTGGAGTCAGGAAGATCTGAATTCAAATCATGCCTTTCACATGGTCTAGCTAAGTGATCCTGGGAAAGTCACTTAACCTCTCCCAGCCTCTGTGTCCTCTTCCTGTGAAAGGAGAGAGAGATGGATTTGATGGCCTTTGAGGCCATTAATAGCTCTATATCTAAAAGCAGATAGCCTAAGCTGAGCTAGGTATACTGGCCGATACACCTTAGAATGACATCTTCTGGTACATGGACTCAAGGTTCCTAGTCTCTACTATACACTCACAACTCCACCAACATTTCTTCACACATACTTAAAGTATGCCAGTCTAACCACAAGAGAGTGAAGAAAAACAAAGTTCAATATTTCTTACGCCCACCCCCAATGCCCATGGGAGATGTTATTGACCTATAAAAATCTCTTTACACACAACATATATTAGAAAACCTTTTCTTAACGGCTTTGTGGTGAGAGACCAGCATTAAAAACATACCCAAGAAGCATTTAAATAAAAAATTATCCAGAGCTTCCTCCTGAAGTCAAATTTTGCATTGACATTTCCAGCAAGGGCAAGGGTAGAGGCACAAAAAGCTTTCAGCATCTATTTAAAACAGCATGGCCACAGAGGAATGATTGGCAACTGAACAATCATCTTTCTACAATTTTCCCACAATAAATTGGGCAAAATCGCTGCAATTTTGAACAAATGTTCCTTCTGGGGAATCTTTCTCCGAGTTAACATTATGTTTTATTCTAATGCTCATTTTCCTCTTACCTCCAACTTGGTTACCGCTCTGTAATTTTTATTAAAATGAGGGCTAAGGTATCCCCACTTTTCATTTGTTTCTGAACCACAAGGATGGGGCCTATCCGTACAGCAAGAAGCTAAAACACACATGTGCAATTAAGTAGCCAAATCAAGAGGGATAGAAATGATACCCATTTTTATTTCAGGGAATATATAATAGGAAGGGTCCAGGGACTTATTCACTACTTGTCATACATGGAATGGGGCATCACACTTTGAACTTTGTGTTAAAACTTAAAGCTTAAGGAAAACTTTGAAAGTTCACCTCAAAGGAAATAAGTTGAGGCACGTAACAACACAAGTAGGAACTGCGTTGTAAGTACATCTTTGGATTGAGTTCCCCCTTCCTGCCCCTTCCAGTTTTCTTCTGAGGTAATTTAAAGGGTATCCTGTTTGGTGTTTTCAGCTTGGGAGTGCCCTCTACTGCCCAAACCAGACCTTTAGCTGTGTTTGCCGGGAAACTTTATAGGATATTGGGAGAATAATTATGAAGGAGAATGAATAGCTTCTCTACCCATCTGGAGTGGTATATCCTAGGGATAATCTCATGACTGGTTGGCCAGGGAGCCTCCTGTTAGAAAATCAGATAACCTCAGGGGAAGTACTGTTCTACCAAAAATTGCATCAGTCTTGAAATCCAAGACTGCATTTCCCACACAGAGAAAGTATTTCAAAAATAATTATATTGTTGCCTGGGAAGAAGCCTCTAAAACTTTAGCTTTAGTTTCTATCTAAGCCTCATTCCATTTGACAAGGAAGCATTCACGTCGCCCTTCAGTTCCTCCTTGAGTATTATAAATTTTCCAAGCCTTATGGTAATATGGGCAATTCACCCTGACACTCTTGCTCTCATGTAAGTGAGAAAAGTAAGAATTCAATCTATTGTGTGAAAAGTCCCTCTTTCCAGCCTGAGCTAGGCAGTAACAGATTCCACAACCAACATTCCTCTGCTGAGAAGATGGGGCAGGTTTAAAGCAGTACAAGTTTCAACATGCTATTGGGTGGAACCAATATTTGGGGGGATAAGAATAAATCCCTTCAGACTAAGCAGACTTATACTAGTTTAACCTGGGATCTGAGGTAGGGATCTGTGGATGAAAGCTGACACCAAGGGGCTCTCCTGATGTCTGAGAGAGCAAGTAAGAGTTGGTTGGCCTACCCCTCTGACATTCAGATGGACCTTCCATGGGTGCCCTTTTTGCAAGGCTTCTGAATGGTTCAAATGCTTCCAGGAAACCAAGACCAAAACAAACACTGGTCACAATCCTGATCAGAACTGTGGGAAGATTTGTTACCAGTCTGGTCGTAAAGTAGATGCCTCTTTGCCTTCAATGTCCAGAAATGCGTCAAATCTCCTAGGACAGACTTGATTTTGATATAGCTAATGCAAAAGAAGGCAGCTAGGTGACATAGTGGATAGAGCACTGGGCCTGGAGTCAGAAAGACCTGAGTTCAAATCCAGCCTCAGATACTTACTAACTGTGGGACCCTGGTGTGATGGTAATCAGGGCGGGGCTTTTTGCTCTTCTTCTCTTAAGTGCCTTTAATGATTCTGGCCTTTGTTTGAATGGGGCAGGTAAAATGGGATCTTTTTGTCTTGGAGTGTTTCTCAGCACTAAGACAATGTAATGGTAATCAGGGCAGGATTTGTCTTCTCCTTTGGAATGCTGAGGTATTTAAGTACCTTTGATAAGTTTTGCCTGCAAATGTAATGGCCAGCAAAATGGGACTTTTCACTGCTCTTTGTTTGAGTGCTTCTCAGCACTGAGGTGACCAAGTGCCCGGGGCCCTAAGCTGGGTGTATAAGATCTGAGGTTAGTGTTTGACTTTTGGGGCTCTCACTCACTGGAAGAGTGTGGAATGACTTGAAGAGACTCCGGGCAGCCCTTGTTAAGAGCCCTCCGGCTTGTAAATCCAGATGTTGATGCTTCCCTGGTAACTCTGAATCATGATTTGAATCAGACAAGGTCTGTCTGTTGATGTTTGTAATTTCTACTTGTATTTGCTCTGAAGTTCAGGGTGCTGACTTTTCCTTCTGCACTAAGTGAGTTGTATGTTTGATTAAAATGAGGTTGTTAACCCCTTAAAGTTGCTTTCCTTAGTAAAGCAGATCAAAGAACCTGTATTGGCAGCTCTTGTTGCTTGTCTTGTTGGGTCTTACACCCCAACAGCTGCTGCTAGCCAAATTGTTGTTATACCTGGGCAAGTCACTTAACCCTGTTTGCCTCAGTTTCCTCATCTGTAAAATGAGCTGGAGAAGAAAATGACAAACTACCCCAGTATCTGTGCAAAGAAAACCCCAAATGGGGTCATGAAGAGTCAGACACAACTAAACAACAGCAACCCAACAACAACAAACAACAAATGCAAAAGGAACAGAAGTTATTAGTGCTTCTAGGAGACTGGCCAGAATCCTCAATAGAGTAGCATCAAGTCTCAGTAAACCCAAATACCTGAAAAAAGTTTTACATGTCAGGAAACTTTTATTTTTAAGTCCACCACCTCTGAAAAATATTGCTCTTGTCTAGGAACAAGACTTAGGCCAAATTATAAAGCAGCAAAAGAAGTGTGAGGGTCTCTTGTTTCTTTGCCCTTCTTCCTTATTTCACCCTGCTCCCACTCCCATGGTTTAATGACCTAATCTGGATTATTCCTCTTATCAAAATCTGCTCTCAGAAAACACCTGCAAGGTTCATCTGCATTCAAATATAAAAGCCTGAAAAGGCTTAGTATATGTTATCCCTTTCAAGGATATTTGCATTTTGACAGAACTCAGAGGCTTACTGAGGGAATGAATCTTTGCACAATTTGGGGCACTAGCTACCTGGGGGAGAGGAATTTTGTTCAAAGGAATACAGTAGTGAAAGTCATCAGAACCAACCCTGACTTCAGAGGACTAATGATGAACCATACTGTACCTCTCTCTCCTCAGCAGAGAGGTAGTAGTATTGGTGCAGAATGAGATATACATTGTGAAGGCATGTCAGTGGGTTGGTGTGTTTTTCATAACTGTAGAGTTCTCTGCTACAAGGGAAGGTTCTATTAGGGGAAAATTGCTGGGAAGTTACAGAGACATGGAATATAAAAATCTCAGTGTACTTGAGATCTGAAGGGAAAAATCTGTTTTTTGTTTTATTTTGGATTTTTTTGGAAAAATTGTGTTGGTTTTTTGTTTGTTTTTTGCTAAAGTTCTTAGTTTCCTTTATTTTTTCTCCCTAAAAAAAGAGTTTCATGTATTTTAGTTCTTTTGGGGATTATTAATAAAGGTGTTTTTAACTGTCAGAAGCAATCATTGGACCTAAAAGTGACATGGAAGATGCGGCACTAATTTGGGACTAGGTTTTTTCCCTAACCTTAAAAATCTTTCATGGCACAATCTTCAATGTGTTATTTAATTATAAGTTTCAGGTAGACAGCGGAAATTTCATATATATGTAATCCATCTGGCCTGAATAAAGGAAATAGGTTAAATTAGTAATGCATGCTGGAAAAACTAGAAAATACATTAAGTTCATTTAAGGACATTATTTAATAAGCAGTTTCATCTGAATCAGGTTCATGTCCTCACATGAACCTAAAAATCCATTATAAGTGAAATAACTTCAACCTCACCACATTATTATAGGGATCAAGAACTGAAAGGAACGATAATTTGTAAGCCATGGTGATATTCACTTTAGCTGTCTTGGCACAGACTGAAAAGCATACAATGCATGATAAAGAAGATCTCTGTGAGACACCATTAGGAGGTAATCTTGAAGTCTTTCAATGAGACTTTAGCCCAATTAGAATTTTGAGACACAGCCCAATAGCGATGGAAATCTTTGTACAACCCTGTTTGGTGCCCAATTCTACTTTCCAGGCACAGTGGTGTAAAAGGGATAAGGAGGTGAGGAAAAAGGAATCAAAATGGGGAAACATTACTTTCCCCTGAGTATAGCCAGCACTGAAGAATGTACAAATTACATAATAAGATAGGTACTTTACTAGAGTACTTCATTGGCATTTCTCCTGAAACCCTAGAGCTATCAGGTCTTTGGGAAAAATGCAAGAAATCCAGAAACATTGAAAGGAAAAAGTCATTCAATTGCATGCTCAGAATTGGAAGGGACCTTGAAGGTCACTTATTCCAACAAGTACTTGAAAAGCAATCCCATTCATAAGTGGACATATCCAGCTTTCTCTTGAAGACTTTCAGTACTGAGAAACCCTTACCTCCAGAAGTAGGCCATTCTGTTCTGAAACAGCCATAATTATTAGGAATTTCCCCCTTATTTTAGCTGAAATCTGTCCCTCCGGAGTTTCTACCTATTGCTCCTAATTTTTGTCCTCCGGGGTCAAGCAGAGCAGCTCTATTTTTCCCTTTTAGGTAAGTAGGGGGAAGGTAGGGAGTGCCTTTCCACCAATATACACAACATTTCATATTCAGGCTAAACAGCTCTAAGTAACTGCAATAGCTCTTCACAAGGCATGTTCTCCAGTCCTCTGGTGACCCTGGAAAGCGCTACCAAAAGAAAAAAAAGCGACAGGGCCAGGGGATGCAATAAATGGATGAATGGGGGAAAACATTTATTAAGCACCGTGTGCCAAACGCCGTATCAAGTTCTGGAGATACAGTTGTCGAGTAGAAACATTCTCTACCCACAAGGAGTTTATACATGTGGTGGAGTGGTGTCTAGAGAGGAGAATTTTGGTTTGGAAAGTTGCAGGATGTGGAGTAGAACCATGGCTGAGTAGGCCGACACAACTTCTCCAGTGATCGTATCAGTACTGGTTTAATTACTGCTCCAGGACTAGAAGTGAGAAAGGAAGAAGGCAGAGGAGTACAGAAGGTATCAAGAGGAATACGTTGGGAATAAAGTGAAAAAGGGCTAGCTGCTGCCTAGATATAGTAGGCTAAGTAAGGCATTTGTAAATCAGGAGAGAGGGAAGGCCCTAGGGGTGGGAGTTCCAGAACTGAAAAAGTTAAGTCATCCAGGGGCATGATCTCTGGTTCAATATTGAGAATTTAAAAACAAAACAAAACAAAACATTGCAAGGGAAGAGAGGAAAAGAAGCAGGGGTTGAGAGGGGTTGATGTTGATGGAGAGGGAGGAAATGGAAATTATGATATCTTTAAGTAGGTGGGAAGGGGTAGGGTCAAAGGTGCTTTGAAGATCAAGGCTGAACAGCTCCTTCCCTAAAACAAGAAGAAATATTAGGCAGGGCAAAATCAGTGTGGAGAATTCAGCAGACACATGGAGAATTGAAAGAGTTCATGCCTGAGGGTTTTTCCTTGGGTCTTCCACTACTTCAGCATAACAGATTTATAGCTAGAAGGGACCTTCAAGATGCTTTAGCCCAAATCTCTCATTTTATAGATGAGACTACTGATACCCAGAGAGGTAAGTCAGTTGGTCAGTCAATAAGCATTGATTAAACACTTACTAGGAAATAATTTTACAAAAGTCACATACTTATTAATTTAAGTGGAATTTGAACCAGGACCCCTGACAACAGAGTCAGTGATCTCTCCACTGTCCTGAATTGAAAAACGAGTATTCCAAAATGAGGGGTAAGATGAAGTAAATGTCTTGTTCAACTCAACCAATGAATATGGCTTTCCCCTGAGCTGCTATTTTCCCTCCAATTGGCCAAGCTACCATTAAAGAACAGAATCCTTTTATTCGGGGCTAAAAGGAACAGCTGAGTTGCTATCTAAGTGTCTCCAAATGGAGTGTTCTTGGGGTTTTAGGTTTTCCTAACTAGGATTATCTTCCTCTGAACACACCATTCTAAAAACCCAGTGCATTTTGACCTCTGGGGTTTGTCTGGCCCAGAAGGCAGTGTGGCCAGTTTTGCCTAGTTCCATCCCTTATTTGTTCAAGAAAACCCTGCATATATTTTGGCAAATAAACTGCAAAAAAGCGGAAGCGTTAATTATTAGGAAGTGAACACTCAGTAATAATATAAACAACGAAATGCCTTTTCTGTGCTGCTTATTCAATGGGCTTTCCTGTTGCTTGTGCCACAAAAAACACGATGGGAATAAGCAGCAGGAGATGGAAAAGGAAATGACTTCTTTAAAGACTTCGTCCTGTGGGCAGAATGTTGGCATATGATTTGCTAGAATAGGATATCAAAAAGGAAGGGTGGGTAGTTTAAGTTTTAAGGAGAGAAAAAAAAGACTAGAGAAACTTTGAAGCTGCTAAGTATTGTTTAAGGTGGACATTTAAGCTAATGCTTCACTGAATAAGCTCCCACACTTCCCCCTTTCCCATTTTTGTTTTTGGCTTAGGAGTAGTAGATAAGTGGAGAGATTGAACCAGAAACCAAAGGTTTTTAACCTTTTTGTGTATCGTGAATCTCTTGGGCAGTCTGGTAAAGTCTATGAACCACTCTTCAGAATGTTTTGAAATGCATAAAATAAATACAAAGTATAAAGAAAACCAATGGCATTGAAATATGGTTATCAAAATATTTTTTTTAAAGCAAAGAAAAGAAAAAGAAAGTTCACGGACACAAGGTTAGGAACTCCTGCTTTAAAAGGTTAAAGAGTTGTGAGCCCCTGATCACAAATATCTCTGAATCTAACTCATTATCAGAACTAAAGACTGCACAGGAGTTTCTGTGGTCTACATACAAATCCATGTTCAGATGAGGCAATGGGACCACATGGATGACAGTGAATTATGAGTCACAAGTCACCCATATCTCTTTTTCCCCTCAATTCAGAACTTAAACACCAAATAAAAAGAGAATTTCCATATACAAATTAGAATAGGAAAAGAGTGCAGCTCAAAGTGAGAATCTCTATTACATATAGCTTGCTTTTCCTTTTAAAAGTATCTCTTGTATGTGTGTGTATATATACATACATATATTATACATAATAGTATAATAATAATGATAATGATGTAATATATATTTTAAAAATACATAATATATGTAAAAATTCCACATGGAACATTCAATGCTGTCCTTTCAAAGCTTGTCTGTATTTTCTTCTGGGCTTCCTTCTGTTCCCTGTAGCACATTGTTTTGAAAAAAAACAGAAGTCATCAGCTTCAGTGCCAGCTTTGTTACATATTTTATGACATTAGATAAATCGCTTAAGTTCCATATCCTTCAGTTTCTTTATCTGTGACAGGGGAGATGTCACTGGCTTGCCTCTACTATGTGAAGGAGTAATAGGATCATAGATTTAGAAGTGGAAGAAACCTTGAAGGTCTTCTGGACCATTTTTTCAGATGAGGAAACTGAGGCCTGGCAAGATTAAGTGATGAAAATTTAATGACATTACATGTGAAAGCATTTTGGAAGATGCAAATCATACCCTTAGATTTACATAGTACATATCCTTAAAAAGCACTGTCCTACAACATCACCTACAGCAGTCTATCTCTTCCTCTCGGAATCTGAGAATTAAATATAATGTGAGAAAGGACCAGGAAAGCATAATTCTTTTGATATGTTAAGCACTAAAGTACTAAATGACCTTCTTTTATAGGGCAGTTCCCAGTTCCTTAGCCTATCCCATCTTTCTATGCTGCTCTATCCAAATGACCATCATTGATCATCAAGGCATTTTGCTGGAGTCTAATAGCACAACTCTATTAACAAGCCTCCCATTGCTGGCATCTTTGAGGCAGTACTTAAAACCTAAAGTTGGCTCAACTCCTCGGCTGACTGCTGGGATTCAGATTCTAAGCCAAAGTATAGAAAGTCTGGCAGCTTTCTACCTCTTCCAGACTTAGCTTGGCTGGGGTAATACCGGAACAATTGGTCTCGTTGCCCTCTGAGATGACAATTAATTAGTGTTGTGGGAACAAGGAACAGTCTATCTGGGGAGCCCAGTGTCTGCCCATCTGAGGGCTGTGGCACTGGCATCTCAGCCAAAGCCAAAACATCGCACATCATAAGACATGCTGGAGATAGCTATTGGCCTCCCTTTAGGCTATGCTGGAAGGGAACTGAAAATGGAAGATCTTTCCCATGGTCTTTCACTTGAAAATAAAACAACTACAACTAATAAAATAAGAATTCCAGTGCACAATGTATCATTTCAGAGAACATCCTAGGAAAGGCAGTTCTGGGCGAAATAGGGAAAATGTGGCAAAGATTTCCCAGAGTTGTACAATATGAAGAAGGACCTATAGTGAGTTGGATAGTTGCCCCATTGAAGAAAATGGAACTACTCTGGCAATATCCACAACTGCCAGCTTAAAAAGTATATTACTCAACACGGTGTGAAGGAGAACATATGAGTCATCCTGTTCTCTCCCTAGTCTATAAGCCAGCAAAGGACATCACTTACTTAATCAGAGCAGAGAGTGATTTCTCCTAAGGCCCTCATAGAAAAGAGATAACACCTCACTGAGGAGGAGGGTGAATTGAATAGAACTGAATTACAATACCAGCATTCCAGGACTTCGAAAAAATTTAAAAATAAGGAATTTCCCTTTAAGATTAGGGGGAAAAATCTAACAAGTTGTCCACAGCTAAGGACAAAGAGTTTCAAACTCTCCTTTATTCCCTCAATATATTTGAAAAAAAATATTTTTTGAGGTGTCAGCACCATCTATCTCTTATATACTAAAGCTTCTGACTCTTCTGGGATCTCTACCAGCTGTCAGGAGGTTTACACATAAGTGCAGGTTGTACGTGACTGTTTCCTTATGCAATGCAATTAGATCAATATTATTACGATTACAGGGTACACACTATGTTATTAGGATAAGGTACAGGGGAAACTCAATGGTATCTGGATGCAGTGTATATTCACATACATATCACATTTGGTAGGGGTGAGAGGTGGATCTGAACCAGTTAATTCATCAGAGTGAGGAACTTCCCTATTCCAACCAATGTGATGCACATGAAGGTTACCTATAACCTAAAGTCTTCGATAGTCGAATGGGGGCACAGGGGTCACTTGCCCATGGTCACACAGCTACCGTGGATCACACAGTGACTCCAAAGCCAATGCTTTTATCCCTCTCTTATACTACAGTGCATATCACAGAGTATATCACATATCCTAGGATGGAAAGGTTACATTTTTTACAGAAATTCAACTACATGTCATGGTGGGTAGAGAGCTAACCTGGGAGTCAAGTGGGTTCAAGTCCCACTTCTGACACATAGTAGTTACAGTACTCTGAGCAAGACCCTTCACATCACTCAAAGACTATAAATTGCAGAACAGGTACAGATCTACATGGGCAGAGGAAGTTTCCTTATCAAAAATATCCCATACAAATTCCCGTCCAAAAAATAAATGTACATGTGTACACTTAATAGGAAGAACTGTATGTATCAAAAATATTTCTGCTCGACTTTTGTTAAATGAGGCATTGTTCTCCTTTCTGTGTAGACCTCAGGAGTAATCATTGTCTCCTATGATTAAGGAAGTAAAAGAATCCAGACAGGTTACCTAGCTTACATAAACTTTGACAAGCCATGTATTAAGGAGCCCAGATTTCCAGATTCTGAGGCCTGAGAGTCTTCCTACACACCATAATCTCCCTACTTTAGGACAGAATATCTTACACCTTGCTTCAGAGGAATGATTTTTACACACACGCACACACACACACACGCACACACACACACACACACACACACACACACACATCTCTTATTCCTTCTATTCAAAGAGGATGCTTTTGACAGTGTTATCTGGGTGTATGACTCCAATTCTTTCCATGCTGACGACTTGTACAATCTACACTTTTTAGTAACTGACTGATTTTTTTTAGATTGTGGGGCTCTGACTCTTTTTGTCAGAAACTGTGAAATGCTTTGCTCAAAGGAATGCCCCATTAGAAACCAGGTTCATACAGCAGTTTAAGGCTTATAAGGTACTTTTCCCGTAGACCCGTGAGGTGGCTAAGAATCTTCTAAGTTAGTTTCCTATGTACTTCCACCCCCTGTGGAAGAGAGTAGGGAGTAGGTAGATAGGAGCTTATCCCATGTAAGTTTCCCCTGTCTCTACCTCATGCTCCCACACCCATCCAGCTTACTATAAGAATTCCATGACTCCCTAATCTATCACTTCTCAGCCTGAGACAAAGTGGCTGCCTAAAGCCAAGCTGGCATTTCCAGAGAGGTAATTATTTTGGCTCAAAAGGCTTTCTCTTCTAGCTCTGGGCTAGAATAAACAAAGGTTCTGTTTTTTATCAACTAAGTGCTTAAATAAGCAGGGTGGATGCCAATGTCAATAAGATAGAGAAAACAAGATTTTACTGAAGATGATCGGCAATGTAGATCATCAGTAGGCAGATAGTCAAGAATTGATTCTTTTCCAAAAAAAAGGAGGGGGGTAGGAACTGATTGGAATTCCATGTGATCTTGGACAAATAGCTTAATTTCTGTATATCTCAGTTTCCTCATCTGTTACGGGAGGGGGGAATGTTTAATAATAGCACCTACCCCCCAGGATATCAGGAAGATCAAATGAAATGATATTTGCAAAGTGCTTCACACAGTCCCTGGCATAGAAGGGCTACATAAATGGTAGCTCTTTATTGGTACTGGGCAGCTAGGTGGCACAGTAGATAAAGCCCTGGGCTTGGAATCAAGAAGGCTCATCTTCCTGAATTCAAATCTGGCCCCAAATACTTACTAGCTGTGTGAACCTAGGCAAGTCACTTGACCCTGTTTGCCTCAGTTTCTTCATGTGTAAAATGAGTTGGGAAAGGAAATGGCAAACCACTCCTGTATCCTTGCCAATAAAACCCTAAATGGAGCCCCAAAGTTGGATGTGACAGAAACCACTCAACAATAACAAATTTCTTAGTGTTACCTTATGGTTCTTGTTAAATGAGCAGCTTCTTACTTCCACCCAGAATTAGAGGTAAAATCCTTGTGAGGCTAGAATACTGAATGGATCTTCTATGGAGGTATGGCTTTTAGTTATTGCTTAGTGTCTGCTTGCTATAATAATGTGTATATATATATGTATATAATAACAATATTATAACAATAATATATAATAACAATACACATTTCTATCAGGCTTTAAGATTTGCAAAAATTTTCCTCAAACAATCCTGTGAGGTAAGAAGTGATCATCTCTTTCATTTATGGAGAAACTGAGACTCCAAACCTAAGTGACTTGGCCTATGATCATTCACAGTGGGGCTGAGTAGGGGTTTTTTGAGAAATCATGTCTTAAAAACAATGGAAATGCCTTTTTGGAAAGAGATTAAGTAATAATCATAATAATTAGCATAAAAATATTGCAGGGAAAAAATGCACCTGATTCTGCTCCCTTAAGTAAGGTTAAATACACATCCGGCTCCCTGATTAGATACAGAGACAAGACATTGCTTTAAATCCCATCGATGATTCATTAATGTAATTATTCCCACATCACTTGGCCACTCTAGTGATACAGGAAAGCCCCTGCTCTGCTTGCATTTTCTGCCCGTAGAAACATGGGCTCCAGTGGCAGTGGAGTGATGAGGGAGGGAAGACCAGTCAAAGGATGCTGAGGCAGAATCTCCATAGCAACACATAAGCCAGCTCTGCCCTTCCTGACCTTGTGAGATGCCCCATAATTGGATGCTCCAGACAAACAAGTGCAGAAAGGACATTCAAAGCCCTGCTTCATTCCTAGCCTAGGTTAAAGAAAAAGCTGGATCCCCCTCCCTTGGGGCAAGAATCAGGACCCCACACTATCTTTCTCATCCACTGATCCTTGTCATTCTCTTTTATACATCATTCCCTTGTCACTGAGTCAATTTGTACTATAACAACTTGTACTTTCTGATTTGCTATTCTGAAAGTACTCCAGTAATTTCAAGTGCATGTGCTGTGTCCCCCATTAAATTGCAAACTCCTTGAGAGCAGAGACTCAGGTGACCGTTTATTTTGTAAATGCCTCTAATAATACAATGATTTTGCTCAATGAATATTGATGACTGACAAGGCACCCATCACATCGTAACTCAGGGTTTTTTTTTATAATTATATACCTTTCTTTGGAGAGCCTAAAGTGTTTTGCATAAATTTCATATTAGTTCTCATAATAGCTGCATGATAGAGAAAATCTAATTGTATTTTCATTAAAAAAAAAGAAACTGAGACAAAGCTAGAATCAAAGAATATCAAAGTTGGAAAGGACCTCAGGGACCATTTATTCCAATCTATACCCAAACAGGAATTGCTTCCTACTGCATCCCTGGATAAGTGGTCATTTTGCCTCCTTTTGAAGCCCTCTAGTGATGGAGAAATGAGTAATTGTGAATGCAACCCATCACAGTTTGGATAGATATTTAATGAAGATGTTAAAAAAAATCAAATCTAAATTTTCTTCCTTTCAACTTTTGTTCATCACTCCTAGTTCTACCCACTAGAGTAAAATCAAAAAAAACATTTATTAAGTGCCCACTATGTGCTAGACACTGTGCTAAGTTCTGGGAGTTCAAAGAAAGGCCAAAAGATGCTGTTCTCAAATAACTCACAGGTCAATGGAGGAAGACAGTACGCAAATAACTACACTTAAATAGGTTCTATACCGGCTAAATGGAGATGATTTTTGAAGGAAGGCACAAGCATTAAGGGGGCTGAGAAAGGCTTCCTGAAGTGGGACTTGGGATTGCACAGGTATCTACAGATGAAATCAGAGGTCTAGTATTAAAGGAAAAAAATTTCAGGCTAATATTATTGTTTAGCTTTTTAGGTTGTCATTCCGAACCGTATTCTCTTGCAATTCATTAAAATTGCCTGAGATTTTTCATATTATGTGCACGTGTTTCCAGTTGGCAGAGGTACACTGCAAAACATTTACTCTCCAGGATGGATCTACAGATATCCAAATGAAATGCAGACCAAGTACTTTCAGATGTCCCATATATGTTTCCCTTTATTAGAAGAACCAACTTGATATTTTAAGAAGAGAAAAATGGGATCAAAGCAAACGCAAGAAGAGAAGAAGCAAAACAATTGAGAACTGAGAAAGTTTGATGGTCAATAAGCAAGAGGTAGGGCAGCTAGGCGGCATAGGGGATGGAATGCCAGCCCTGGAGTTGGGAAGACCTGAGTTCAGATGAGGCCTCAGGCACTTATTAGCGGGGTCAAAAGTCACCAAACCTTGTTTGCTTCAGTTTCCCCATCTGTAAAATGAGCTGGAGAAGTAAAAGGCAAACCACTCCAGCATCTTTGCCAAGAAAACCCCAAAAGGGACCACAAAGAGTCAGACCAAAATGAAACGACTGAACCACAACAAGCACAAGATAATCTGTGTTTTTTTCCCCATCAGAACTCATATGCCACTCTGAATCCCTTGAACTCACTTAACATGTGTAAGTCTTCCTCATAGTAACTTGTGCATGGGTTACAACCAGATTGTAAGCTAGTTCTGTGAGAGCAGGGGTATTCCTTATCTAAATCTTCTATCTCTGCCAGCCTGGCATGCAGTACTTTGCCCAATAATGTGCCCACTCAGTAAGTACAAGCTTTGTAAGTACAGGTGAATTCATGAATCTTAACATAAATTCTGTGAGTAAAGAACATTGAACTTGGAGTCAGAATCCTGGTTCTGGACTAGCTGTGTGCCTATGGATAGCCTCACTCATCCTTTCCTACCTCTTCCCCTCCCTTCCTTTTATTTGGATGTACCAAACCCCAAAGCCTTTTCTTGAATCTTCATCCTTCACAACTTATCTCTATAGCATTTGATACTGTTGATTTCCTTTTCTTCCTGTATACTCTCTCCAATCTGGCTTTTCTGACCCTGCCCTCTTTTGTTTCCACCTGTCCAATCACTCCTCAGTTTCCTTTGCTGGATCATTATCCTTATCCTAGCCTTAAATGGTAGATGTACTTCCAGGCTCTGTTGGAGGCTCTGCGGGGGGCCGCCCTCCTTTCTTCTCTTTCTCTGTTCACTTTCTGTAACCCTCCCATGGATTTGATAACTTTCTCTACCCAAGTCACTCTGAGGTCTATGATCTAGCCCTGTCCTCCCTCCTAAACTTCTGTTCCACAATACTGCATGCCTACTTGACTTTTCAAGTGGGATGTCCTGTTGGCATAATAAGCATGTCCAAAACAGTTCTATACTTCAAAACTCGGAAATTGGACAGGAAATATTAAATTGTCTCTCCTCATAAAACTACCATTCTTCTTAACTTCCCAATTTCTACTGCAGGTACTGCTTTTCTTCTAGTCTCCCAGGTCTGAAAGCTCAGGAATCTTCATCTCTTCCCTCTCCCTTCCCCACACTACCCAAACTCTTGTCTATTCTACTTCCCAACACCTCTTTTATCCTTCTCTTTCTCTTCACTCACAGAACCACTATACTTGATCAAGCCAACATCACCTCTTGCCTGGATATGTTTCAATGACCTCTTAGTTCACTCTAGCCTCTAGCCTCTGCCCTCTCTCATCCCTCCTCGACACAGATATTGAAGTGATAATGCTAATGCAAAGGTTCCACAAATTCAACAAATTCCAATGGCTCTCTGTTTCCTCTATGGTCAGATACAAGTTCTCTGTTTGGGCGTTTAAAGAACTTTGCAATCTAACTCCAATCTACCATTCCAGCTTCATTATTCCTTCCTTCCCTCATACAGTACTACCAAACTGACTTTCTTACTATTTCTCCCATGGAATAATGCTCTATTTTCCATCTTCTTGATTTTGTGTAGATGAAGTATTCTGTGTCTCCATTTTCCCCATGAATAGGATACGTTTCCTACTCAACTCTGTCTTTCAGAATCCCGAGTTTTCTTGAAAGCTCAAAAAAAATGGCAATGAGGCCTTTTCTGATGCCCCCCAAGTGCTACTGTTATCGTTCCCATCCAAATTGCCTTGTATTCATTTCATAAATCCCTATAAACAGTCTCCTCCTCACTTAGAGAATTTTAGTTCCTTGAGAGCATGGACTATTCCATATATGGCTTTGTAATCCCTAGTACTTATAACAGTGCCTGGAACAGGGTAGGAAAATAATAAATTCTTTTTGACTGATGGGTTTCAGGCAGCACTGCATAGCCGTAAATGCTGGATTTGGAGTCAAGACATTTAGAGCCCAAATCTTGTTTCCAACACTTATTGTATTATCATAGTAAAGTCATTTGATCTCTCTTGGATCTCTATTTAGGATAATAAAATCAATAATATTTACTTCAAGGTGCTATTGAGAGAATCAGATGAGATAATGTTAACTGTTAAATAAGTATTAACTATGGTTATTCATTTGAGCCTCAATTTCTTTATGTTACATACAGTATTTATTAAGTGCCTACTTTTTCAAGGTGCAAAGACAAGAAAAAGAAAGAAACAGTTCCTGCCTTCAAGAAGCTTCGTTCTATTTGGGACATAAAACATTCAAAGAGATAATACAATGTAATTTGAGGATGAAGAAATCATTGATAACTGGAAGGTCCAGGATAGACTGCCTGTCAAAAGAGGCATCCGAATTGAGCCTTGCAGGAAGTTTGGGGTTGTAGGAAGTAGAGGTAAAGGAGTGCCGTCCAGGCAGGGAGAGTAACCTGTCTGAATTCTTCTCTGACAATGTATTCATCAATAAAGTCATGGTAATTCTACCTGTTGTGGTAGAACTGAGAAACCTAGAAAAATTGGCTGTCTTAAAAAATTATAATATTCATGACAAAGAAACAGAAATAAACATGTTAGAATGAAGAACATCAAAGCCCAATAAATCTTTACCCTTTGCAAAATTCCTACATAAAAATCCAAAATTCTATCTTTCTGGAAAGATACCTATCATGTACCTATCACATCCTGTTTCTAGGAAAGTTTCCAATATGACAATGAATATTGAAAATTAATTTTAGAGTTCATTTAGAAAAGGGGTCCAAATTTTCTATAATCTTCTAATATGCTAAGGAGAAACTATTTTGTAAGCCAAATTGGGCTAGGGATTGAGATGTTTGGCCCCTACTCAATTCTTTAGAATTGTAGGTGACTCCAAAATTTTGTATTTTTAGATACAGTTCTGCACTTCAAAATTCAGAAATTGGGACAGTAAATATTAAATAACAAAAGCACACAAGAAAAATTCAGCAGGTGGAACCTAGAATCTCACACCTCAAAAAAAGGATGAATGTCAGTTCTATATGTGCTTGGGGTACTTATCCATATTTAATTGCTGCAGATTTGGCTAGTTCAAAGCTATTCTTATACTTTAAATGTGGCCCTGATGCTAGAAACTAATCAGCAAGATGCTAAAACATCCTGTTTTCCTTGCCCTGGGCTGCTGTACTCATTCATGAAGAAATTTCTGAATGCTTTCTGTAACTTAAGAAGATGAGGAATATTTAAGTCTGTCTGTCTGTCTGTCTGTCTCTCTCTCTCTCTCTCTTTCTCTCTCTCTCTCTCTCTCTCTCTCTCTCTCTCTCTCTGTGTATCTGTCTGTCTGTCTCTCTCTGTCTCTCTGTCTCTCTGTCTCTCTCTCTCTCTCTCTCTCTCTCTCTCTCTCTCTCTCTGTGTCTCTCTCTCTCTCTCCCTCTCCCTCTTTCTCTCTCCACCCCCTCCCCGCCATGGAGACCAAAAAATCCTCTAAGATGATGAGATCCATCCTGGCTTCCTAGGAAATACAATGTTGATTCTGATCCAACATTTGCCACATAGCAAGCAAGAAAAAAATTTTAAAAAGAAAAGTGCAAAGGAATTATCTCACTTGTGAGGAATGAAGATTTGTGGGCCTAAATGACTGTCTGTAAAATATATTTTTAATGATTAATATAAGACTTGCTTAGAGAACTGGCATGGCACAACAGAAAGAACAATGGACTCAGAAAATCTGGCCTCAGGGTTAGGCTCTGTTCTGATTCTGTGGCTGTGGATGAGTCACTCAAACAGCTTGAAACTTGCTTTCCTCATCTATAATGAAGGGATAATAATACTTGCACTCCTGGTCTCATAGGTGTGAGATAAGGACTTCATAAACTACTAAGAATTATATGACTGTGGGCTATTATGATTAATCCGAATGTTCCTTTTAACATAGGGAGTTGATGCCTTTATCGAAAAGATGTACAATTTCATGGAGTACAGAGCTTTTGCAATCTTTTACCCAAATGGAAAATGAACAAACACTTCAGAGAAAAGCCCTTTTAACAAAGCATGCTACTTTTCTGGACTAAAAAAATGAAATCAATGATATTACGTAGAAGGCATAACTATTCCTGTACCCCAGGACAATGTCCAGTACTTGGAACCTAGCAGAGTACCTGGAAGATACTAGACCTTAATAAGATTTGTTTGAATGCATCTTCAGTTAAGAGAAGGGTCAGTTGTTATTTCAAGGTGATGGAAAAAGGATAAAAAGGTGATTGAATATATAACTTGGGATTTAGAAGGGAAATAAGAGAAAATTTAAACTAAAAATATGAGATTTGAGGTAAAAGGAAAAGAGAAGAAAAATATAAAGAAAGAATTGTGGAGAAAGCTTGTAAAGAAAGAAAAAATGTAGAGATAGTATTTTAAAAATGACTTACATGGTTAAAACCAATTAAAATATGATCTGCAAAATGATCATTTTCCTCCAGGAAATGAAGGCATCCTGTTGCACCTTAGCAACTATGGAAAGCACCAAATCAAGTTTTTTAATCACTGTTTACTCTTCTGCAAGCAAAGTCTAGATGACCCCTTGTAGGAATGTTGTAAGAGGAGCCTTTTGTTCAAGTGTGAGTGGGGCTAGAGGAACTCTGAGTCCCTTGCAACTCAGAGTCTGTGATTCTGGGATCACTCTTTGCCATGCTTATATATCAATATAGCTTCCTATGTTTAAGAAACTAGTTTAATACAGGACATTTTTGTCTTTGTGTATTGAAATGAGATACATCTTTGGAGAAAAATGTTGAAAGTTGCAACCATAGGAACAAAAATACCAACAACCCATCCTTGGCTCAACATGCAAAAAACAAATAGCTCAGACCCACAGCAAGGTATAAATTCCCATCACTGAAAGCTTTTTGTAATGCTGAGTAAAGGCCAAAGGTGGCAACTGATTTTTCATTTCCTAATGAAGGGTGCATGAATTCATCCAAGGTAAACGTAGAATAAAATGGATGCCAAATGAACTTCTGCCATTTGCTCAAATTGCCTTTACTTGCTTCAATAAGGAAATCCACATTTAAAAACTGTATTTACCATAAAAATATTTTAATTCGGTTTTAACATTGTTGCCTTTTATGCGTCCTTTAAATGATGTGTTGCCACTCTCTGCAAACTAATGGAAAGGGGCATAGATGTGGATAATCTGGAAATCACTTCCACTTCTCTTTAGCATCTACTATGGTCCGTGTAGTCCAAACTTTTAGACACAGTAAATGCTAGAGTTGCTTGCCTGTCTTAAGGCAGTCAGCTGTAAGGTGAAATCCTGACTGTCCATGTTTTTATTGGGTAAAAACAAAATACAAAAACAACATTGAATGGGAAGGAGGGGGAGGGTTAGAATCAGGAAGTAAAGTAATGAAATGTAGGTCAGCATTCATGAAAGTAGTAAAAAGTAGGGCCTGCCTGTACTTAGATGCAAAAACGAAAATTCGCTTTTTCCCTTTTCTTTTTAAATATAGATAGAATATGGAAACATCTCTGTAGGAACTGGGAAGCTGTCCAAATTCTCTGTCCTGTGACCACCATTCCCTGTCCCACCATGACTCCCTGCAAAGCACCTCCTATTAAGAATAATTTTCAGACTGATACAAAATACCAACCTAATTTGAGAAGACCTAAAGCCGTCTCCTCTCATCACTTTCCCTGGAATTTCAGTTTCCAAAATTTCCCTAGTTTAGATGCGTGCGCAAAAATTGGGGTAATCCAGGGGCATTCTAGCAATATAAGGAACCTACAAATGAGGTTGGCCAGAGATAAAGCACAAACGTCGTAATCCATCCACAGATAATTCAGAATTGATTAGGATTAAATAACATTGAATGCCTTGTGGGTGATAGGTTTAAAATCACCAAATTATTTTCTTCGGGTATGAAACATTCTATTGACATCGACCCTATTTTGCTCTTCTCACTGCATGATATCCTGCTCTCCCCAACATTCGAAGAAGCATGAATTCAAAAAGCCTTTCAACTTGACTGTGAGACAGAAGGAAAGGCTGTAACAAGATTTAGATGCTCCTATCTTCCAGGGGATTTCGATTTAGGTGCCAATAAATAATTTTCAAATATTTGGTGGCAGACTAATTAGTGATAAATAAACTAAGCCGGCATCGGATGATTCTGAAGTTTGAAAGTTACCCAGTCTCAGCTACTTTCTCCACCTGTTCTATAATTCCAGGTGGCCCTCTATTAGCATTACCCTATAAATTATTGAAATCCCAATTATCCAATTTGCAGATTATCCGATCCCATTGCTTCTTTTCCAGATGCTTAACTTTTGGCTATCGTGCTGTTTTGTATTATCCTTTAGAAACTCCAGTCTACACATTTTTTAAAACTTGGTTATCCAGTCTGTAGATTATCTAAGCTCTCCACTTTCCTAGCTACCTAGCTACCTTGAAATCATAGCAACTCTACCCTCTACTCAATAGTACGTCTATTCTAGAGGTAATGAAGGGGAATGGAATCAATAATATTTTGGCAGAATCTCTTTTTAAAATTCTTTTTGAGGGCATGGGGAGAGGGAGACTGAAATCATTTGTAAAAATCAGAGACGTTGGCACCATATAGTAATCTCTGTAATCTAATCTATTTCTGTCTTACCTTCTATCAAGTCTATCACCATGAAAACCAGAGAGCTAGACATCCTGACAAATAAACTTCCCTGTCTCAGGAAGAGAAACCACTGAAATGCTGAGAGATTAATTGGTTCACCCCGGGCCTGGAGTCTGAATCAGACTTCCCAAAGCCCCAGCCTCTTCGTGGAGCTCCTTAGGGTGGAGAATGATGATGCTGAATTGGTTTCAATGAACTATTGTATGTTGAAGGTACTTCTGGGGGAAAATCATGAGACATATTGAAACTATTCAGGAGAAAAACTGTATTCTACCATAGAAGGGGGAGTTGCCTGAATTCTATCTATTTTTTTGTACTTATTAGGTTAAGGTCCTTTTTGCTGAATGCTTACCTATGGTTGACCTGCTATGCTAGGATAATCTTTTGTTGATGATGGAATTCTGTATTGTGCAATTCTACAGGGAGACAGAACTAGACGTAAAACAAATAGCTTTGTGCTATCGGCGGTGTACATTTCTCTGAAATACTACTTGTGACTATGTTACATCTCTTATCTAAGGGTTTGTTTATATGCTGCAGGCCCCAAAGCTATCATATTTGGTACACCTAGACTTCTAATCCAAATGGACAGAGAAAAATGGAAATCTAGAGGAAAGAATGCCTTTGCTGAATCCTAATGCCCAGAAGTGAAAAAGAAAGACTTTGAGACATCATTAAAATGTCTATTTCATTTTCCCCCTAACAATGAAAAGAATTTTATGGGAAAATCATGTTGAAAGAACAATAAAGCATTTTTTCTAGGTTTGTAATGATGGCACAAATTTCACATAGCACTATGCTCTTTTTACTTCCATACAAACTCCCCAAAGTTATGTTTAACTTCTTTAAACAGAGCTGTCAACTCTGTTTGTTCTAGTCTCTGATTTACAAAGAGCCCATGCATCACAGCGAGTCCCAGAAGCTGGATGGCAGCTGTTTCTAGTGCCACCTCTGTTTTTCTCCAGAAGCAGGGCGGATCTCAGTCCTCAGCCTGTTTTCCAAGGAAAGCCACCAGATATTCTCATATCTCCCCACCTATAACAAGGCGATAAGGTCTAAGAATCTAAATTGTAGTGGGTTAACTTTACTTGAAACTCCTGCTGACTCAAGGAATCAAAACATCACAACTGCTAGACAAAACAATTGCATTTCAGTTGTTCTCTATGCTTGCAGCCATGGACTCTGGGGTCTCTGGATAGATTTTAGGGAGTCCTTGAACTTGAACTGGGATGCTGGGGAACGGGGGAAGAGGAGGGAGTGGCATCTTTATTTTTACTAACCTCTAACTGAAATTTAGTATTTTCTTCAGTTTTGAATGTAGGCAACAAATATTATTCTTAGAAGGGGCACAAGAGATTCACCAGACTTCCAAAGGGATTCATGAGAGAAGAATCCCTACCTGAAGCAGAGCTGTACCAGAGTATGTGGGTGAGATGCACCATCTTATACCTTACTCCCTTCCACATACTCTTCTCATGACTCCAGGCATTTCACCAGCTGTAACCCATGCCTGAGATGCTCCCCCTTCTGATACTCTGTGATTCTGTACTTACTACAATGTCTGGCACATAGTAGAGGTTGAATAAATGTTGACTGATCATTTCAGTGACTTTGGGACTCTCACAAAACAAGCCCTTTGCCAACTCTAGGAATTTTGCTGGCTGTCCCCCCACACCTAGAATACTCTCCATCTTCATCCCTACCTCCTGGCTACCTTGGCTTCCTTCAAGTCTCAGCTACAATTCCACTTTCTGTAAGAAACCTTTCCAGGTTCCCCTCAATACCAGTGCCTTCCTTTTGAGCTGCTTGTCTTCAATTGATATATGAACATATATATACATACATATATGCATTATATGTACATATGTATATATATGTGTGTATATATAGAAAGAGAGAGAGAGAAAGAGAGAGACACTGAAAGAGACAGAGAGACAGAGACAGTGAGAGAGAAAGAGATAGATACAGAGATGGAGACAGAGACTTAGTTCACACGTAGTTGTTTGCAGATTGTCTCCCCATTAGACTGTGAGCTCCTTGAGGACACAAACTGTTTTTGCTTTTAATTGTATCCCCATTACATGGCAAAGTGCCTGGCATATGCTTAATATATAATTAATAAATGCTTGTTGACTTTACCCCAAAGTCACCAATGGCCTAACCTTTTTAGAGGTGGGGGAGACAGGCAAGGAAGTTCATAGACATAATTATGAATTTGAAGAAGGTTATTTGAAAATCCTTAAAACATCATTTTAAGTTCCTTTGCTTTTCCATTCCATAAAGGCCTTTATATACCATCTAGCCACCCAAGGTCTTTCCATTGTGCCCTGACATTTTATACCTACTTTGTTTTTCTCTTCCCACTTCTTGCTACCAAAATGTATTTGTTTTATGTTTAATCCTCTCTTTCTGGGCCTTTGACCCACTTTCCAAGGTGACCACAAAAATCTGCTAAACGGAAGCTAATATTTTAATGACCATCCCTTACAAGTTACATATTTATGCATTTTAAGAGGGACAGAGTCCTAGAGACAATGTCTTTATACAAAGCAAGGATTTTATTGTCACACATTTCAGACACCATGGCCAGCAGGCTGTTGGTACTGTAACTAGTAAAAACCAGTAGAACCATGTCGGACAGTTGAATTATATCATAATTATTTGGGATGGAGAACCCCAATGCAGAGGAAAATGAAAGATGAGTGGTGAGTATTGCTAATAGATAAGACTGGTCACAACTCTATTGCCTTTACCAAGACTTGTCTCACCATTGGATAAATCTAAACCAAATAAGCTTTGAGGGGAACTGCTGTTCTATAGGGGTACCCCAGCAGGAACATATCTGTCATGGCTACTTCTGCGTGATGTACTTACCTGCTAAGAAAGCTACCCATTGGGGGGCTGGGGGGAGGGGGCATGGAGAGAAGGAGGAAGCAACTGTGGCATTTCTGTATTTTCTCTCTCCCCAACCCTAGACAACTTATATACCCTGTGTTTGGTACCCATTATGGAGTAGGATATTGATTTACTACTAGAAGGGTAAATCTGTGATGACACATTCTTTCAGCAACTTTTGCTCAGAATATCTGCCTCATTTCCCTAGAAGTATGTTTAGAATCCAACATTCTACGCTAACAGTTTGGATTTTGTTGCAGGTGGGTAGAGAGCCTTGTACCCAAGTCAAACTCTAGGTAGCCACCTACTCCAATTATCACTAGAAATTTCCCTGCTTGGAAATGATGCGTTTCCTCCTCATTCCTACCTGGAAAAATATAGCTCACCCCACAGATTTCCTTGGGAACAGTCCCATTCTTAGGAACAGTTCCCATAGAGCCCAGAAAAACGAGATGGACTGAACTGGATGAACACTAAGATTCGCTTCATATCTCCCATTCTCTGCTTCTACAAGTCTATTAAGGGTCCCCTGAGGTTTGAATGGTAAGCATAATCTAGGCAAAGGGAACATAATTTCTGATAAAGGAAGGCTTATCTCAATTCTTTAATTGAAGTGCTGTATTCTTTGGGAGGGCATTTTAAAGCCCGCAGAGGCTGATCCTTTCACTGAACTCAAATCCTCTGACACCATTAACTGTTGTACTTCCTTATCAAAAGTTATTTAGCTGTTTGGGATGAAGTGTCACTCTGTATTAATATTTTAATTTGCAATTGAAGGAAAAGTAACTCAGTTGTTTGTAAGGTCTTGGGAACTCCAAAACCCTTCATGCCAACCATCCAGAGGCTAATAAGAAATGGTGGCATGCCCTGAAAACTATATTTTTAAAAAGGTCATTTTAGAATAACAATTTATCAATTAGTCGAGAGCTTGCTTTTACTATTTTACAGAACCAAAGAATGTGAGAGATGGAAAGGACCTCAGTGGCCATCTACTCCAATCCTTACCAAAAAAAAATTTTTAAATGTAGAACTGAAATGACAACAACTTAAATAACTTCATCCTTCTGGGTCTCAGTTTCATCATCTGCAAAGTGGGTTAGTTGGATTTGATGATCCTTAAGGTGCTTTTCTGGACTAAGATTCTAGAAGTCACATACTTGTCATCCTTCCTAAGTAATTCCACTGATGCAATAAGCAGCTTGTGTACCTATATTTATTTTTCTTGCTTTGAACAGTCAAAATGCCACCAGAATTTTTAATATGAAAAGTGAGTCCCATACACTCATTGGGGGATTTTTTTTCCCAATTTGGCCACAATGTAAAGAATTAAATGTGTATAAAATTTGTTTAATTAAAAAACCCCACATTTTTAGAATACCTTATCTATGTCCTTCCCATACCCCATCTTTCACTATTATCTATTTCAGAGTAGCATTCAACTTCTTTTCTTTAGTAAGAGAGGCAATGGTTGTTTCTTTGTAGCATAGCAACAAAACATTGGGACTATATAAAACTTTGTATTATGACAAGATCCAAGGTTCAAGAAAAAGAGTTCAATACAGGACAACTTCAGTTCTGGCTTGGTTTACAAAAGAAGACAGATTTGTATAACAATATTTTTTTAAAGGCAAGGCAAGATTTTTAAATGCCCTATCACGGTAACATAGAAAATCAACTTGGGGCTGGTATAAATGATTTAACACACATTGATGGGGGAGGCATGATGGGTAATGTGAATAGAAACAGCTGGACCTTAAAAGGGTTTTGTTCCTATCCACTTCAGCATTTTCCTATGTGACTTGGCAAACATTATGTCACTTTCTACATTGAAAAGGAAATAATGTTAAAAACAACAACATCCACATGGAACCCTTAGGAGAGAAAGGCACTAAATTAATGCATTGTCACTACTGTATTGGTCTCTGAGGGACAATGATTTAATCTATCCTTTGAATTAGGAAGACCATAGGAAGAATAATTAAGGGCTTTTTTTAAATGAACAACTTGCTCATTATTTTTTGCAAAATAAGATATTTGTAAAGTACCTTGCAAACCTTGAAGGGCTATAAAATGCTAGTTATTATTATTAGTAATCACATTTTATATGGTATGTAAAAATGACATTCCCAGGGTCACATAACTGGTTCATTTCAGTTCAATTCAATTCAGCAAACATTTGTTAAACACATACTCTATGGAAAGCCTTGCTCTAGATGTTGGAGATAGAAGGCAAGAAAAGGAAAGGGTATAAGCTGTTTGAAAGCAGAGGCTGCTTGATTCACTGCATTTGTATTCCTAGTGCCTAGCAAAGCACCTGGCCTATAACATGTGTATAATCAATGCTAATTGATTGATTAATTGAAGGACTTTACATTCTAGAGGAATATAACATGAACATAGATAAGTAAGTACAAGATTAAGGAGGAGAAACCATTAACAACTGAGTGGATAAGAGATGGTTTCATGAAGGAGGTGACACCTGAGATCTGCCTTATAAGAAAACGAGATTTTTACAAGGCAAGATGAGGAGCAAGGAGGGCATTCCAGACATGAGGGCCAATTTATACAAATGTATAGAGGGAAGAGATGGGCATTCTAATAACAGCAAATAATCCAGTTACCTTAGAACTCAGACTATTTAAAAGGGCGTAATAAGAATAAAGGCTAAAAAGGCAGTATTAACTACCAAGTTCAGATGTTTGTATTTTATCCCAGAAGTGACAGGGAATGATTTTGATCCAGGAAATAATATGGTCAGACATAAGCCTTATAAAGATTATTTTGGCAGCTGTGCGGTAAATGTATTGAAAAGGGGGAGAGACTGGAAGCAGGAAAACCAATTAGAAAGCTCTTACAACAGTCTAGGAGGGATATGATGATCAGTATGAGGGCCTGAACTAGGGTAGGAGCTGAGTTGAGAGAAGAGGGCTTATATAGTTGATATTATGGAAACAGGATGATCAAGACTTGGTAACTGAGTGAGTGTAGAAGAGGAGGGAGGCAAGAGTCCAGAATGACTGGTGTTGGTCAGTCATTTATTAAGCCCCTATTATATTCCAGGTACTGTGCTAAGCCCTGGAGATACAAAGGCAAGCAAAAGACAGTTCCTATTCTCAAGAAGCTTACAGTCTGATGGTGTGGGAGTGGGGGACAACATGTAAACAACTGTGTACAGCCAAGCTATACGCAGAATAAATTGGAAATAATCGACAGAGGGAAAGCATTAGAATTACATGGGAGCAGAATTAAAAAGGTTTCCTGGAAAGGTAGGATTTTAGCTAAGATTTGAAGGAAGCCAGGGAAAGTGGAAGGCAGAGATGAGGAGAGTATTTAGACATGGAGGACAGCCAATGAAAATGCCCTGAATTGGGAAATAGAGTGTATTCTTTGAGATACAGTAATAGTGCCATTAGATCCCATAATAGGGTAAGGGAGTGTAAAGTATAAGAATACTGGAAGAATGGCGAGGACATTATAAAGAGATATGAATACCATACAAGAGATTTTTAAAATCTGGTCCTGGAGGTGACTGGGACCCAATGGAGTTTACTGAGTGAGAGAGAAGGGGTGACATGGACAGACCTATGCTTTAGGAAAATCACTTTGACAGATAAGTAGAAGATGAATTGGAATCTGGAAATACTTGTGGCAGGAAAACCAACCAGCAAGCTATAGAAATGGTCCAGTTGTGAGGTAACGAAAGGGTGTATGTGAGAAATGATAAAAAGTAAAATCAACAGATTAGACATAGGGAGTGAAAGTAGAGAGACAAGGATGACACCTAGGTTGCAAGCCTGAGTGGCTGGGAGGATGGTGGCACCCTGAAGACTAATGTAGAAGTTAGGTAGAGGGAAGAGGGTTTTGAGGGGGGGAGTTCAGTTTTAGACATGTTGAGTTAAAGATGTCTACTGGACATCTAGTTTGAGATGTCCAATAGACAGTTGGAGGGGAAAGACTGGAGATCAGCAGACAAGGCAGGGCTGGATAACTAGATTTGAGGATCATCATCAGAGAGATGATAATTGAATTCATAGGAGCCAATGAGATCACTGAATGAAAGAGTATAGATGGAGAAGAGAAGAGGAGCTCTGTGGGATAACAAGGACCAGGTGGTGTAAAGTGGATGAAAATCCAGCAAAGGAGACTGAGAAGAAGTGGTCAGATAGGTAGAAAGAGAATGAAGAGAGGGTAGAATCATGACAACCTGGGGAGAAGAAAGTAAAAAGAAGAAGAGGGTGATTGACTATATTAAAGACTGCAGAGGTCAAGAAAGAAGACTGAGAAAAAGACATTAGATCTGGTAATTAAGAGATCATTGGTAACTTTAGAGAGAACAGTTTAAGTTGAATGTGAAGTTGGAAGCCAGAATGTAGAGACAAAACACGAGGGCGAGAAGAATGGAAACAGAGGCACTTATGGATGGCCCTTGGAAGGAGTTTAGCCACAAAAAGGATGAGAGATATAGGGTTATAATTTGTGGAGAGAGAGAGGACCCAGTGAGGGTTTTTTGAGGAGAGGGAATAAGAGAAGGGAGAGGTACCGTGAGACGTCTTGAAAGACATCCATATTCAGGGGTTCTGTGCATCAGCACATTGTGGTGTTACTTGGAGGCAATCTGAGTTGACCTCCACTCCCATGATTGTTATGAGCCAGTATACTGGTGGTATGGACAAGGGTGATTTGAACTGGCTTCTCCTCCCTCCCCCACCCCCTCTTCCATCCCAGGATTGTTATCAGTTAGGACATTGTGGGACAGACCCAAGTCACTGTGGATTAACTTTATCCCATATGAATTGGACTGAAACAGCTATTGGCTCTTTTGGTAAAGGTATATAATAACCACTCAGGATTAAACGGAGAAGCCTGAGACCTCATGAAACCTCTCGTCTGTTGTTTGTACTTCTTGAGAGCTCCTTTTACCTTCTGACAGACTGCTTTAATCTGAGGGTTACCGAGAATGTTTGAAGTAATTTCTTTTAATTGAATCCTCAGGCTCTGGGTGGTTCTTTCTTGGACCTCTTTCCAGGACAACGATAAACTAGTTAGAGACAAATAGGTATGGGGAGAACCAGGAGACAACAACGTCCCAAAAGTCCAGAAAGGAGAGCCCAGGAGGAGGGGATGGTCAACAGTACTGAAAACTGCAAAAAGGTCAAAGAGGATGAAAACTGAAGAAAGGACCACAGATGTGGTAAAGCCATGGTTAGAAACAGATCTCTTGATTCCCTGTCAGATGTTCTTTGCCATGCAACAAGCTGAACTTCTGTTCCTATTTTTCAACAATGACTCAATTCTACCATGTATAGCCAGTTAGACACAGTGTCCCAAAAGACTTGGTGCAGCTGAAGCTAGTAACACTATCAGTGCGACTTCCAGCTGCACTAAGACTTTGGGACATCCCATAGGTATGTTTCCTCTCGTAGAATATCTTAACATCAAGAATTGTTCATTTTTGTCTTTCTATCTCCAGTGTGTGGAACCAAGTAGGCCCTTCAATGCTTACTGAATGATGAGACTGATACAGCTGCTGAAAAGGAAGGCTAAGGCCACATTCTATAATGACCTTTTCTATAGAAACTCAGGAAGACATTATAGAACATCTCCTTTTTCCTTGGGATATTTTGCTAAAGACGCGTTTATAAAAATGTAGGAGAATCAAATGGAACCAGCACGTTTCTGTCTGTCATCCAACCCCCTATAGTAATTTGTTGTTCAGTCATTTCATTCATGTCAGACTCTTCATGACTCCACTTGTGGTTTTCTTGGCAGAGATGCTGGAGTGCTTTGCCATGTCCTTCTCCAACTCAGTCTACAGATGAGAAAACTGAGCCAAACAGGGTTAAGTGACTCGCCCAGTGTCATATGGCTAGTAAGTGTCTGAGGCCAGATTTGAACTCAGGTCTTCCTGACTGCAGGCCCAGCGCTCTATGTGCTGTGCCTGTACCTCTAGTATATCTCTGCCTTCAGATGGTGGGAACCCAGAAATGCTGATATTGCTGCTCACATGCCATTACGAAGACAGCCTCAGGTGCACCATTGTAACATCAATGTTACCTGCAGCTACAGTGGCTGTGTAAGGCCAATAACACCAGCACACAGGAGGGCTGCTAGCACAGGCCCTTTGATCTGCTTTTCTAAGAAAAACAACTTTAAGGAGTTCACAATCTCACTTTAATTAAACGTACATATATCATCCACTTAGTTCAGGGGATGAGCATAGCAACACATACAGTTACCAGAGAGAAAAGCACCAACATCTAGGTTTTCAAATCTAAGGGGCTCTTTAACAGCTACCCAGAGTCTCCACACCAACACTCTTCCAATGAGTGAGCCCCCAGCAAAATGCTAAGCTCAGAGTATATATAAACTTCTTCAAGGTCAGAGCACTTCACACCTCTTGTGACTTAATTAACAAAAGGGTATGGACTTTTCTACAAAGGCAAAGACTCAATCAAAGGCATTCAATTGCCTTAGTGGGGAGAAGCACTCCAAAACAAAAGACAACAAAAGGTCCCACTTTGCTTGCCCTTACAGGACCTCACCACTATGCTCCCTTGCAGATATCTTCTCTCCTCCCTGCTCCCTACCTTGACCTCATTTTTCAGCTACCTTTTATGTACTGTATTTTCCTATTAGAATGTGAGCTCCATGAGGCCAAGGACTGTCTTTTTGCTTGTATTTAATAAATGCACACTAATGCATTAATAATAATATTTAATAATAATTAATAATAATGGAGTTGTGAACTGATCCAACCATTCTGGAGAGAAATTTGGAACTATGCCCAAAGGGTTATAAAACTGTGTATACCTTTTGATCCAACAATACCACCACTAGATTTGTATCCCAAGGAGATAAAAAAGGGGGGGGGAGGACCTATTCGTACAAAAATATTTATAGCAGTTTTTTGTAGTGACAAAGAATTGGAAATTGAGGGGATGACCATCAATTGAGGAATGACTGATTGTAATTGAATACTACTGTGTTACAAGAAATAGTGACCAGGCTGACTTCAGAAAAACCTGGAAAGACTTACATGAACTGATATGAAGTGAACAGAACCCAAAGAACGCTGTACATACTACCAGCAATACTGTATGATGGTCAGTTGTGATTTACCTATTCTCAGCCATACAACAATCTAAGACAATTCCAAAGGACTAATGATGAAAAATACCATGCACCTCTGGAGAAAAAACTGATGGAGTCTGAATGCAGATCAAAGCATACCGGTTTTTCACTTTATTTATTTTTTCATGTTTTCTTTTCCTTTGGGTCTCTGTCTTCTTTCACAACATGACTAATATGGTAATAGGTTTTGCGTGATCGAACATGTATAACCTGCGTCAAATTGCTTACCATATCAGGAAGGGGGAGGCGAGGGAGGAAAGGAGAAAATCTGGAACTCAAATTTTTAAAAAAATGAATGTTAAAAATTGTCTTTCTATGTAATTGGGGGAGAAATAAAAAACTCTAAATAGCGAGCTAGCTAGCTAGATAAATGTGCACTTCATAGCAAACTGTAAGATAAAGTACAATCACTGTCGCCTTTCGTGGCACCACAGCCCTATCATTGTATTACTCCTCTCCTGGGGCCATTTACCAGAACCCCCATGAATACCTTTTGCTTGCCCCCACAAGTCCTCTGGGGTTGGAATAGTGGTGGATCATCAACTATGCCACAGATGTATAAACAGGACCGTCTTAGATACAGGATGGACAGACTATCTTCTGTGCGTCAGAACCAAGTGCCAGAATTCCTGATTAGGGAACTGACAGGAAGGTGGAGGGAGACTTTGCTTTCATGATCTTTTATCATTTTTCTCTCCCTCTGCCTTCTGACCCTCTGCAACCTGCTCTTTGTCCTCACCATGAATTCTAATTCCTCTATCCCTAATTTCTTTCCTGGACCGTTACCCTGGTGCTGGTGATGAGGACACTAACCTCCCTCCTCCATCTCTACCTCCGCCTCTTGGTGAATCAGTTCAACTTTAAATTATCCTTTACACTCTTACCTCCTTGTCCTGTTCTCAAACTCTAACTCTGACTCCTTCCGTCCGTCTCCTTAGTTCCCATTGATACGCTACTGAGTAGAGCTAGTGAAAATCATAAATCCATGCTCACTGGGTCTCCTTCAAGTATATGTTGTACAATGAGGCTCTCACTGCTGCAAAGCAATCCTTATACATTTCCCAAATTTATTGGCTACCCAGTCACTTCAGTGGCTATAATAAAACTTTTCATCTCTTTTCAAGCTTCCTGTACTCCCCTCCTTATACATTCTCAGCTAAGGACCTCACTTTCACAATAAAATAAAATAAAAACCCTTTGCTAAGGCCTCCTTCTCCTTTCTTTCTCTTTATCTCACATAATTCAGACGTCTTCCCCCATTATCTCCTCCTTCACCCCTGTCTTACACAAAGAGGTGGCCTTCCTGGTTTTCCTGCTACCTGTCTGACTGCTCCTTCTCAGTCTCCTTTGTTAGATCTTCAAGGTCATTCCCATTAACTATGTGTGTCACTCAAGATTCTGTCCCGTGCTGTCTTTTCTCTCTATGCTATCTCGGTTGGTGATCTCATCAAATCCTCTCCCATCTTGTCTTCTTTAGCAGATTGTCCCCATTATCATCCCCACTCTCCAATATTGAGTCTCTCCACATCTTTTTTTTCTTCTTTTTTTTTTAAACTTATTTATTTAACATATTTAGTTTTCAGCATTGATTTTCACAAGAGTTTGAATTACAAATTTTCTCCCCATTTCTACCCTCCCCCCCACTCCAAGATGACATATATTCTGGTTGCCCTGTTCCCCAGTCAGCCCTCCCTTCTGTCATCCCACTCCCCTCCCATCCCCTTTTCCCTTCCTTTCTTGTAGGGCAAGATAAATTTCTACGCCCCATTGCCTGTGTATCTTATTTTCTAGTTGCATGCAAAAACTTTTTTTTTTGTTTTTGAACATCTGTTTTTAAAACTTTGAGTTCCAAATTCTCTGCCCTCTTCCCTTCCCACCCACCCTCCCTAAGAAGTCAAGCAATTCAACATAGGCCACATGTGTATCATTACGTACAATCCTTCCACAATACTCATGTTGTGAAAGACTAACTATATTTTGCTCCTTCCCAACCCATCCCCCTTTATTGAATTTTCTCCCTTGACCCTGTCCCCTCTCCAAAGTGTTTGTTTTTGATTACCTCCACCCCCATCTGCCCTCCCCTCCATCATCCCCCCCTTTTTTTTATCTTCTTCCTTCTTCTTTCCTGTGGGGTAAGATACCCAATTCAGTATGTATGGTATTCCCTCCTCAGGCCAAATTTGATGAGAGCAAGATTCACTCATTCCCCCCTCACCTGCCCTCTCCCCTCCTCCCACAGAACTGCTTCCCCTTGCCACCTGTATGCGAGATAATCCACCCCATTCTATTTCTCCCTATCTCCCTCTCTCAATATATTCCTCTCTCATCCCTTAATTTGATTTTATTTCTTTTAGATATCATCCCTTCATCTTCAACTCACCCTGTGTCCTCTCTCTCTCTCTCTCTCTCTCTCTCTCCCTCTCTCTCTGTGTATATATACATATATGCACATTCACTTATATATATATATATACATAAACATATATATATGCATATTCCTTTCAGCTACTATGATATTGAGATCTCGTGAATCATACACATCATCTCTCTATGTAGGAATGTAAACAAAACAGCTCAAATTTAGGAAGTCCCTTATGGTTTCTCTTTCTTGTTTACCTTTTCATGCTTATCTTGATTCTTGTGTTTGAAAGTCAAATTTTCTATTCAGCTCTGGTCTTTTCACTGAGAAAGCTTGAAAGTCCTCTATTTTATTGAAAATCCATATTTTGCCTTGGAGCATGATACTCACTTTTGTTGGGTAGGTGATTCTAGGTTTTAATCGTAGCTCCATTGACCTGCGGAATATCGTATTCCAAGCCCTTCAATCTCTTAATGTAGAAACTGCCCGATCTTGGGTTATTCTGATTATGTTTCCACAATACTCAAATTGTTTCTTTCTGGCTGCTTGCAGTGTTTTCGCCTTGATCTGGGAGCTCTGGAATTTGGCGACAATATTCCTAGGAGATTTCTTTTGGGGATCTATTTGAGGAGGCGATCGGTGGATTCTTTCAATTTCTATTTTGCCCTGTGGCTCTAGAATATCAGGGCAGTTCTCCTTGATAATTTCTTGAAAGATGATATCTAGGCTCTTTTTTTGATCATGGCTTTCAGGTAGTCCAATAATTTTTAAATTATCTCTCCTGGATCTATTTTCCAGGTCAGTGGTTTTTCCAATGAGATATTTCACATTGTCTTCCATTTTTTCATTCCTTTGGTTCTGTTTTATAATATCTTGATTTCAAATCAAGTCACTAGCTTCCACTTGCTCCAGTCTAATTTTTAAGGTAGTATTTTCTTCAGTGGTCTTTTGGACCTCCTTTTCCATTTGGCTAATTCTGCCTTTCAAGGCATTCTTCTCCTCATTGGCTTTTTGGAGCTCTTTTGCCATTTGAGTTAGTCTATTTTTAAGGTGTTGTTTTCTTCAGTGTATTTTTCAGTATTTTGGGGGGTCTCCTTTAGCAAGTCATTGACTTGTTTTTCATGGTTTTCTCGCATCTTTCTCATCTCTCTTCCCAATTTTTCCTCTACTTCTCTAACTTGCTTTTCCAAATCCTTTTTGAGCTCTTCCATGGCCTGGGATCAGTTCATGTTTTTCTTGGAGGCTTTTGGTGTAGGCTCTTTGACTTTGTTGACTTCTTCTGTCTGTATGTTTTGGTCTTCTTTGACACCAAAGAAAGAATCCAAAGTCTGAGACTGAATCTGGGTGTGTTTTTGCTGCCTGGCCATATTCCCAGCCAACTAACTTGACCCTTGAGTTTTTCAGTGGGGTATGACTGCTTGTAGACTAAAGAGTTCTATGTTTCACGTTTGGGAGGAATGCACCAACTCTGCCACACCAGTACTCCTCCTTCCCCAAGAGCCCCCAACTCGGACTGGGCTTAGATCTTCAGCAGGCTCTGCACTGCTGCTCTGATCCGCCACTTAATTCATCCCACCAGGTGGGCCTGGGGCCGGAAGCAACAGCAGCTACAGCTACACCGCCCCGGGGGTGGTGGCTGAACTATGAACTCCTTCCACTCCCGCAGCTTTTCCCACTAGTCTTCTCCTCTGTCTTTGGTGATTGTGGGTTGAGAAGTCTGGTAACTGCCACAGCTCACTGATTCAGGGCGCTAGGGCCCGCTCTGCCTGGCTCCTGGTCTGGTTGGTCTGAGCCGCTCACACTGGGCTCTGCTCTGCTCCGCTCCCAGCTCCATGTGGGACAGGCCTTACCCAGAGACCATCCAGGCTGTCCTGGGCTGGAGCCCTGCTTCCCTCTGCTGTTTTGTGGGTTCTGCAGTTCTAGAATTGGTTCAGAGCCATTTTTTATAGGTTTTTGGAGGGACTCGGCAGGGAGCTTACACTAGTCCCTACTTTCCAGCCACCATCTTGGCTCCACCCCCCCTAACTTCAGTCTCTCCACATCTACTGGCTCCTTTCCTGCTGTCTACAAACATATCATCCTATATCTCTCCTCCTCTTCTCGGCTAACCTACTTGAGAAAACCATTTACAACAGATTATCTCTGCTTATTCCACTCTAGCTTCTAAATTCTCTACCATTTGGCTTCTGATCTCACAATTCAAATTAAATGCTCTCTCCAAAGATACCAGTGCTCTTTTAATTACTAAATCTAATGGCTCTCTGTTACAATACAAGTCTCTGCTCTATTGAACACCTCTTTTTGGAAGCGCTATCCTTTTTAGGTTTTTGTAACATTGCTTTCTCCTGGTTCTCCTTCTACCTGTCTGACAGCTCCTTCTCAGTCTCCTTTGTTAGATCGTCAAGGTCATTCCCATTAACTATGTGTGTCACCCAAGATTCAGTCCTATGCCCTCTTCTCTACAGATACTATCTCAGTTGGTGATCTCATCAAATCCCATAGGTTCAATTCTTATCAGTCAATTTTTTCTTAGTAATTAGATGCAACATCACGTAAACCATAATAGTAAAAGCAAAATGTTACCCTTTGACTAAGAAAAGAATGAGCCAATGTTTTCAAAGTGAGGTGGCAAAACAGGCAACAATAACTATCAAGCACAAAATGGTACTGCATGCCATGATGTCACCAGCAAAAACTGAAATGTGAATAAAAGTACCCACCTCCTACTCAGTCTCTCCTCTTTGACTCACTGGCTGTATTCAGCATCAATTTACTTTAAGGAAGAAACCAGAAGATCTTGGCAGAAAATGGAGAGGAAAAGTGGGGGATAAAGAAAGGGAAAGAAGTAACATTCCTATCTTCAACAGAAGTGCCTTTACCCTGACTTTAAATAAAAGAACATTATTTGGATTAAAAAGGGGAAAACATGCATGATAAAACTGGAAAGGGCCCTTAAAAGAAATATAAAATCTAACCCCCTCATTTAGTAGATGAGGAAACTGAGTCAGAGATAAGTTAAGTGACTTTCTCAGTGTCATACAGCTAGTAAGAGTTTGAGACACAATGTAAACCCAGGTCTTCCAGAATCAGACTCCATTGCTCTACCTGGCATGGCGCAGTGCTATAGAAAATAAATTTAAACAGATTTTTCAAACCCATTAGAGATTAAATAGAATATTTAGAAGAAATCCTTTTAACTAAACTTATCCTATATGCACTGGCCAAAGAAGTCACAGGCTTGGAGATTTCTGTGATTGACCAATTTTAATACTAAGATTCTCAAGGATGCTTAGCACGATCTACAAATGAACCATTAGCAGTAAAGTTGCTCAGTAGTATTTTTTATACAGTGATTAAAGCCCCTAAAATTCTGCCAGATCTAACGTCTCTAGAAAATATCCTTCAAGAGGTCTCCAATCTCCAAAATTTCTTTGTCTTCCCCACTCCATTTCCCAAAGTGAGCTATTCTTACTGTTGCTTTATCATGGTTATCGTTAAAGATGTCATTTAGTAATGGAAATCCCTGTACCAATATCCTAAGCAATGAGGACTAGCAAAGAAGCTTTGAAAAGTTACTATTTTCAACAAGTACTTAAAATTTACATTTAACACGACAACTGACAACACATAATTAATTCAGTTTCCAATCAATTCTGCACATGAGATAGGCAGCTTGGTATGGGAGTTGGAGGACCAAATCTGGAATCAGGAAGCTCCAGAGCCAAATCCCAACTCAGACACTTAACAGATGCGGATCCATGGGCAAGTCACTTAACCCATGAAACCTACAATTTCTTCTTCTGCAAAATGAGGATAATAAAACCTGTAGGATGGAAACTTGCAGGGTTGTTTCAAGGCTTGAGTGAGACAAATAATGCAAAAAGCTTTGCAAATCTTTTAACAGTATATAAATGCCAGCTGTTATTAGTATTACATTTGGAGGAGAACTGCTTCACTTCAATTTAATTTTCAAATTAGGGGATTATACCCACCTCTGTTGGGCTGAATGCATTAAGTCCACAGAGCTACAATAGCTAGTGTTCCTTCTCTCTCAATTAAAATTTATTTGGGGGTGGGGTGGTGACAATATGGCAGGGGAGAAAGTGATTTAGGGCAGTGAGGGAATCACTTTTTGCAGGTCAGAATATTTCATGGTTTTAATCTAAGATTATCATGATCTCATTACACACTTTTAAATAATAAAACCAGACTTCAGTTGAATAGGAAGCTCTATGACTGGCATTCACAATCATCAGTTACCCATTTCTACTGAGGAAAGGAAGATTCAAGAATGGATCTAAATGCAGAGAAAGAAATTTAAGACCAAGACATTCCCCTTATGCAACTAGCTCTCCCTCCTCACCTTGGCCCTTCCAAATTCTACTCATCAATCAAACTCCAAACGAGGTCCATATTTCCTTTCTCTAAATACCCGCTTCACTGCTAGGACCTCAGTAATTCAATTTAGTTCACCCAGTATTTATTAAGCCCCTAGTATGTACCATATTCCTTACTAGGCACTGAGGATTTTTTTTTCAATTCACTACACAGTCCTATTAAAGAATTTATTGTCAATAGTGGCATCTTGCATGTGCTTTAGCTGCTGTGTGGCTCTTATTTAAATATAAAATTCTCTGCTTGGTCCTTCAAAGCCCAAAGACCCCTCCAAGATATATCTTTCCAGTCTTCTTACAACTTACTCATTCCCTCCCAATCTAAGATCCAGTGACACTGGCCTCCTTGCTCTTCCCCTAACAAAGGAAATTTCCCACTTCCAAGCATTCTCACTGGCATGCCCCCATGCCTGGAACTCTGTCTTTCCTCATCCCCATCTCCATCTCCTGGCCTTAGCCTCCCTCAAATCTCAGCTAAAACTCCACCTTCTTTCTACAAGACGCCTTTCCAGTTTTCCCCTTGATGCTAATGTCTTCCCTCTATTGATCATCTCCAATTTCTCATATATATATATATATATATATATATATATATATATATATATATATATATATATATATATATACATATATATATGTATATATATACACATATATATGTACATACATACATACACACATACACATATATATATGTGTGTGTGTATATAAAATCTTGTTTCTGCAGAGCTCTTTATATATTGTCTCCCTTCCTCTCCCCTGTATTAGACTATGAATCCTTGAGAACAGGGATTGGTTTTTTTGGGTTTTTTTATTTTTTGACCTTTTACTTTTCATAATCTTGGAGTTGGAAGGGGCTCCAGAAGCAATCTGGCCTAACACATACCTGAAAAAAATTTCCTCCACAACATACCCAAGAAATGGTTATCCAGCCTTTGCTTAACGACCTCCAGACAGAGAAGGAAAGGGGGTGGGGGAGACACAGAGAGAGAGAGAGAGACAGAGAGAGAGAGAGAGACAGAGACAGAGACAGAGAGAGACAGAGAGAGACAGAGAGAGAGACAGAGAGACAGAGAGAGAGGAGAGAGAGAGACAGAGAGAGAGAGACAGAGAGAGAGGGAGAGAGAGAGAGACAGAGAGAGAGAGAGACAGAGACTCTTCTGCAGTAGTTCATGACCCTTCTGAATAAGCTCTAATAGAACTTCCATTCTTAAGTCATATCTAAATCTGCCTCTCTGAAACTTTTTCCAATTGCTCCCCATTCTCCCTTTTGGGGTCAAACATGACAAATTTGATGATTCCTCTTCCAAAGGGAGAAGGGGAAGTAAAGAAGAAATTAATCTTTGAATGCATAGGAGAAGAGTTTGTGACCCAAAAACTTGTTAGAAAGGATTACGCAAAATAAAGTGGACTGTTTGGGGTATATAAGATTTAAAAGTCTTTGCACAAACAAATCTAATGTAATTAAAGTTAAAAAGGAAAAAGGCAGCTAGGAAAAAAAATCTTTGTAATAACTTTTCCTAATAAAGTGTTGATATCCAAGATATATAAGGAACTAATTTAAATTTATAAAAACAAAACTAACAGTCATTACCTAATAGAGAAATAGTTAAAAGTATATGAACAGGCCATTCTCAAAGGAAAACATTCAAACTATCAATGACCATGTGGAAAAATGCTTAATTTCACTAAAAATTGAGAAATACAAATTAAAGCAACTTTGAGGTCCCACCTCACATCTAGTAGATTGTCAAAGAAGACAAAAGAGGAAAATGGCAAATGTTGGAGTGGTTATGGGAAAACAGGCCCTGTTGGTAGAGCTGTGAATTGGTCCAGTCAGTCTGCAAAGCAATTTCAAAGTATGCCCAGAAAGTTACCAAACTGTGCTTAGGTACCTTTTGACCCAGGTATACCGTTTTGAGGGCTATACCCCAAAGAGATAAGGAGGAGAGCCTACATAAACAATAATATTTTAACAGTTCATGGAAGTCAAAAAATTAGTATCTAGAAATAAAAAATTTTTAAATCCAGATGGGCATGACCCTAGGCTTAGACACTAAGCCTTTCATACTGCAGTTTAAGGAAATATTAGCTTTTTGAATTGCTTTTTTTCCACTGGTGGGCTTACACTGAGTTTGCGGTTCACTATTTGTTGCTAAATTGACTGACTGACTCATCAGTACTAGGTAGAGTATCCTGGCCATATTCAGAGGAATTACCAAGAGTAATTGTCCAACTTTCCTGTCTAGAAAGTCTTCTGAAAAAGATAGATGATTACAAATTTTGAATATTTAAAGTTCAATATAGAGAAAGGAAAGGCACTGAATGTGATCCCTTCTAGTCTTCTGATTCCCTGATTTTTAAAGAAATCATAATTTCATTAAAAACGGAAAACAAAGCTTCTTCTCCCCCCACTGCCTTTTTAGTTAGTAGGAATTTAAATAGTATTTGAGGGTAAGCATCTGATAGTGCTCAATGCATCTCTGAAACAGAAAAAATGTGAGAGTCTCTGTCGTCTATGTAGAATGCATCTTTGGAGATTACGCATCATGTTTTTCTTTCAAAAGAAACAAAAACAGTTGGAAAAACGTAGTAAACCCAGATCATGTGAGGAGTCACATTTATTGGTTGCTATGTGCAACAGGAATAGCTTCAGTGAATTATTACTATTATGTATTATGATAGAGGATTGTAACTTTGACAGAGATGCTAAAAAATGACTTTTTTTTCTTTGAAAATATTCAAATCACTCTTGCTTAAGGTCAATTTCCTTAATACCAGTTCAGATTAAAATTGCTAACTAAAGTCCTGAAGATTCCATGTTCAACCATTATTGCAGAGCTTTCCCCAAGATGTCTGTGAAAGAAAGCTTAGCTTACTGAGAACTAACTTAAAAGTGCACTCCAAAGTAATTTTTTTTGTTCCTGAATTATATAAACGAGTTGCTCATATGGATAAAAATAAGTGCCTAAATGGATAAACAACCTACTTTTGTTCTCCCCTCCCAAACACAGGTAATGACTGTGGCTTGTCTGGCTTACTTGAAGACTCAGCTCAAATCCCAATTTATGCAAAAGGCCATTCCTCCAATCCCCCCCACTGCTAGTGGCTTCTTCCTAAGATCACCTCCCCTTTACTTGATATTATATCTTGTATTTAGAGTTGTTTATTGTCTTCATTAAGACTGAGCCCGCAGGGACTGTGTTTTTAGCATCCTTTGCATCCCTGGTGCTTAGCCCAGTGCCTGATATGTTTGTTATTGAGCTGTTTCAGTCCTGTCCAACTCTTTGTGACCCCATTTGGGGTTTTTCTTGGCAAAGATGCTGAAAGTGGTTTGGCAATTCTGCAACTCATTTTACAGATGAGGAATTGGGGCAAACGGGGTTAAGTGACTTGCCCAGGGTCACACAGCTAAATAAGCATCTGAGGCTGGATTTGAACTCTGGTCCTCCTGACTCCAGGGCCAGTGTTCTATACGCTGTGCCATGTAGCTGTCTTAATAGGCATATATGAAATGCTTTATAGATGCTTGATTTTACAAGGTTAAATAGAAACATTTAGGGTTTTTTTAATCCTAAACGTCATCATTTTAGAGCTGAAAAGATCTTAGCGGCCACATTATTTTTATAGATGAGGAACCAAGACCCAGAGAGGATTTTCCCAATGTCACACAGTAGCATACTGCATTTATTAAGTGTCTGTTATGGTCAAGGGATTATATTATTCATTAGGAAGATGAAAACAAAATGATAAACAGTACTGGCCCTTGAGAAGCTTATGGTCTCTTCTAAGGATACAACATGTACACAGATGAGACTTACATAAATGATCACTTGAGAAAGACAGAACCAAAACTAGCAGTTTACGAGCGAATTGGTAACGATTAAGATTTTTCAGTCCTGGCCTCATTGCCAGTGAGTCTGGATGGTTGTTTGCTTGGGTTCATCTAGTTTCTGTTCATAGGGCTCTAATTTACAGGTGGATTTCAAAGAATCAAGCCAACTGAATTCTACAATCCCAGCCTGGTTAGTTTGCACGTGAATTTACATTTTTCTTCAATGTACAATGAAGAGCTCAGTAATTCATTTAGTGCCCCGGAGCACCCCCAGAGCACATTAAGGAAGCTTGAAGAATCGATTATCACCAAGGGGAAATGTGATAAGAAATTACCTTAAAATTGGTGGGATTTAGAAACAATTCATCAGTCAGCCCTTCTAATAAACAAGGAGATGTGACAAAAATGCTGTGACTCTGAGAGAAAATAGCTGTGATAGAGCCAAAGTGTCTGGGCCCCAGGCAAAAGCTCTCATGTCAGGAGCTGAGACTTGGGAAATGAATGCACTGAGAATTGGGAAATTTTCTATCTCTCTAGGCCTCAAGGACAGACACAGAGCTGCTTCTACTAAGTCGGACTCCAGGGACCCCGATCCCAAAGGAATTAAAATCCCATCATCTTCCTTACTTCACCCTTTCCAATTCCGCCCCCCTACCTGTTCCCCTACTGCCCAAAAGGTCTTTTTTAGGATAGGCCATTCTAAAGTTGTACTGCCTAGGAAGCCCAACACATACCCCCTCTCTCTGGTGATGGGGTGTGGAAATGGACATGGCTATGACCCACCTCCTGCTCTTTAGGTGTTATGGGAAGTAGTCCAATAAACAAATGTTCTATTTAATTTTGGCACCCTGTTCAGAGTCAATGCAACTAAGGGTAAAGCCAACCCTGTGGACAAAAGCACAATGATGGAAGGGACTGTGGAAATTTCTACATTATCCACAACACCACAAGTTTATGTGAAAGGAAATCCTTTGTAACCACAGTTACAAAATGAAACTGCCTTAATTTTAGAGCAATCACTTTTTACCAAGATTATGAATTTATTCTTGCTTTGATAGGTATTTTAAACAAGAGGATAATCTGCTGGAGGCAGGAGAGATGATCCTCCTTGGTTTTCACTTAAGTGTGGTTTAGTTGGTTTTGTCCTAATGTCTAGACCAGATGAGAGCCAACAAGAAGTCCATCTCAAAGATGCAACTGGAAAGTTTAACCCAAAGCCTGAGGATGTAGCAATAGTGAGGGAAATAAGGGGAAACAATTTTTATTCAGAGACATGTGACCTGGAGCTGCATTTGGCAGAAATTAGATTGTCAAAGGAAGTTGTTATGCCAGGAAGATCCAACTACTGGTAGAGCGGAGCAGGTAGGCTACAGAGAATCTGGGAAGGAGCAAAACACTGAGGTGGCAAACAGAAGATGTGAGCTTCTCGTCCAACTATCCGTGAATTCTGGGGTTTGGGATCAGTTGGGCTTTCCTTCTTTTTAGGGGGCATAGGTGCCAGCTCTATGTAACTGCAGTTGCAAAGAAAGAGGAAGGAAGGGAGTCACCATTTTCTGACTCTTTCATCTAAATGATCTCTAACCCTATGAACCTGGAAAAATAAACCATAAGCAAGATTGTATTTGTGCAGATAAAAATAAAAAGAATAAAGTCAAAAGCGATTTCTTATGAAAAATACTTGAATAATAAATACATTAACTTTTGTATTTAGGAGGAGAAAGTACCTAATAACAAAAATAAAATGTTTGGATGATTGGGCCACCTCAGTAATTGGAAACACGAGAGGGACCTTTTCATCTGTGGGCCACCACTTGAGTAATCAAAAGCAATTAACTGTCTTAAATTATCAGCTCACCAGTAGCCAAGGAAGTCTCAAACAAACATGCTTTCAGTCAAACATGACTCTTGGTCAGACAGGAGATAGTGAGCATCAATACTAGATTGGTGGCCTCATGATAGCCTCTATCGTGTAAGGTCCCATCAGCTTTCAGACCATCTGGACAACTCATCCTGATGACTTCTCATTGGTTGAGTTAGTGGAAAGGAATCCAAGAAAGGGAAAAGAAGCTTCTAGGATACAGTGAAGAATCCTGACTCCATGTCATTAGAAGAAAAAAAAAAGAGATACTTCCTTTGTTTGCATGATGTTTTGAATTGCTTCTTTGTGAACTGGGAGGTTTTAGATTTTTTTTTTGTCTCAGTTCTCCATGAACTTTCTGTTCCAGTCAAGCTAATCTGCTTGGAAGATTTTCAGTCTTGTTGCTGTATTTTTGCTCCTGCTATCCCATCACAGATGAATTCCCCTCTCCCTATAAGAAGACCTGTGTCCCCTAACTTCTCCAAAACACAATGTAAGACTTACATTCTCCAGGAACTTTGTCTTAGCAGCCACATTATCTTTCCCTTATGCTTGCCTTTCCTGCCTTTTCTATTCTGGCTCATGGGACTTGCATGATCAATCTGTGTCATTTTAATTTTTCCCTACTGATTTTGGGGTTCAAGAATTTTAGATCCGTGTGCTGTGTCTTCTACTTCATCACAAGCTCCTTGAAGGCACGACTTAGACTTTCTTTTTCAATAAAGAATAATGCAAAAAATAGTCACAATACATGCCATTGACAACAGTTCAGTACTTGGCATAATGGATATAGGGCTGGACTTAGCGCTGGTTTTAAAACCTGCCTCTGACATTTACAAGCTAAGTGTCCATGGGCAAGTCATTTAATTTGTCTGAACCTCAATTTCCTCAACTATAAAATGAGAGGATAGATTAGACGGCCTCTCAGGATCCTTCCAACTCTAGATCTATGATGCCATGAATTTAAATTCCTACTACTGTGTGCAGAGTAGATATCTGATAACGAGCTGTTGACAGGATGAATGCACTAATCTCAGACTGTGGGTGAAACTGCTACTTCTTCCTTTTCTGATTTTATGATAGGTTTTCTCATGAGAATTGGTCCCATAAAAACAACATGCTTTATTGTCTTTGTTATTTATTCAGAATCATTTGATTCCACATTTTAACAATGATATATGTCTGAATAGAAGATATTTTACTTTTTTAAAGACCCTCTTGGTTTTTAACAAGTCATTCTAAAAAAATATAGAGGGGAACATTCCAAACAATCCAACAAAAATACTCCCTTTCATCAAATGCACAAACACAAACAACACTATCATGTTGTTTCATGAAATGGAGAGATCCCAGAGGAATACAGCAAATAACTGAAGTAGAAAACCATACCACTCCTAAAACCAAAGAACACAGTATACCTGTTAAATTATACTGGAAAGACACTTGGACATTTGACCGCTTTCATTGGCCTATCGAAAAAGAGTGGCAACCATCCATGGAATTCCACCTCTGCTGAAGCCTTTATGTTTCCCAGGTACATCACTCTAAACATCAGCAATCCCCAAAGCCTGCCCCTGGAAGTTCTGCCAAGTCAACTGTCATAATGAAAATTTCCTCAACCTGACAGAAGGATGTAGTCTTACCTGGCTGCTATATCAGAGAGAAATAACTGATATCGAACCAGAAATATTACGCCTCTCACTGATCAAAAAAATCAGTTTTAAGTAATCACTTAAATCAAAACATATCACGACAGTCTTTGGAGCAACATCTATTCTTCTACTGAATTCAGCAGAGGTCTGCAGCCCTCTCCCGAAATCACTGATCCACATAGATTTGTCATATGTAGAAAGAGAATTTTTCACCTTAGAGATCAACGTATAATAATTACACTGGGACATTCTTCCAAGATCCAAGAAAATTCAAATACAATTCAAATGCAAATACAAATAAAATTCAAATACAATTCAAGTACAATTACTTTGTACTATGGACCATAAAGATTGGCTTGATCATTGCTAAGGGCCTACTAACATCTAATGTCAAATTCATCACTTCTTTCCTTCTTTCCAATGGTATATGGGATGACAAGTTTCCCCTACTGAAGGTCTCCAATGGCAGGAATGGTCATTCCCTGTTTAGCCATGACAAATAATCTCAAGCAAAGCCAAAAATGCTATATATCTGCTTTGCTAAGATGTTATTCAAGGCTATATTATACTTGGAGCTAATGCTGAGAAAAAGGTTCTTCATACCTATCTCTACCTCCCACTCCTCACCCCTGACTCATGTTCTTTTACTCACTGAATGAAAGTATCTCTAGATTTTTTTTTGCTGAAAAGACACCAAGTTTTTTTCTCTTCACAATATGACCATTCCATATGTTATATTAAAGTAACTAATCATGATAGCAGATGGTTGTAGTTAAGATTGTCAATCAGTATTTGAATTTTTAGTTCCCATTCCTACCTTCATAGTTTTTGTTTAATTTTATGTAATAGACTATGTTTCAATGCAAATTAAGTTGGAAATTAAAGAGGAGTTATCAGTGAGCAGAGTTTTTACTTAGATCCCAGAATTAGATGAAAGAAGCATAAAGACACAATTAACAAGCATTTATTAAGCACCCACAATGTGCCAAGCGATATGCAAAACATTGTAGGAAGATACAGACAAAAGCGAAAAATTTCTGCCCAAGTGATAGCCTATCATCATAAATCTAAGGAAGACTGTACTAACTGTAGCATTGCATACTAGATATGGCTATTTGAAATAGAAGGCTAAAATTCCGATTGCAACATTTCAGGTAATTGTCAAAAAAGAAAATAACAATAAGTTATGCAACAGTAGTTCTTAATATTTACCATTTGGTAATCATCTAAGTTCCATAGTTAATAGCAAGATTTTATTCTTACTGCTCCAATTTTTGTCTTTCAGAAAAATATGGCTTTATACTAAGGTAGGACTATGACTTTTGACGTTTAAGTCCTATCTTGAAAAGACCTGAAGAGTCAAGCTACTTATGAATGGATTCTCTGGACTATTTCTCTCATTCCTTGCTTGACAAAGAACCACCTTCCTTATCTCTCCCCACAGTCCAGCTCCCCTTTATTTATTGTCATCTCTGTTAGAATATAAACTCCTTGCAGGAAAGGAATGAATTAATTGCTTCTATTTGTACAAGCCAGTGCTTAGCACAGTTGGCACACAGCACTTAATAAGTTATCTATCTATCTCTCTGTCCGTCCGTCCATCTGTCTGTCCGTCTGTCCATCCGTCCGTCTGTCTGTCTGTCTGTCTGTCTGTCTGTCTACCTACCTACTGCCAATATTATCAAAGAAAGATTACAGTGAATGATGCTTTAAATGAGAAGCAATTCTTCCCAGAATACTCAAAAGAACTGATACCCAAAGAACCATCTCAAGATAATGGGTGACTGTCATTACTGGAAATAAGACCATGAAAATCTCCAAGGCTTTTGATGGCACCAACTAGATTCATTCATGGCGGGGGGAGGGGGTGATTCTTTCAATTGAGATTTGTAGGTGATTCCTCTAGCACTTGCATACTGTATGTTCCTGTGGGGGAGGAAAGAATTCTTCCCCTGCCGTCTGTTTGCAAGGCAAACTGCCTTTAAAACTGTTATGAACCAGCTGTCACTCATCACTCTGCTGGCCATTTTACTCAACTCTCTCTGTTCTGAAATATTTCACAGGAAGAGAAAAGGGAAATTGTTATGAAGCTGAAAGGTGGCTTAGTTGAAGAAGGAAGAAAATTCTGCTATTCTTAACTAAGGCACAGGGGAAAAGAAATTAAAGAAACAAGCCACAGAAATAGCCAATTTCCCGCAACAGTGGGATTAAGGAGTTAGGGATCATGCTTCTATTTGGATATAATGAGGGCACATGTCCAAAGAGCAGTTTTTCCAGGTGGTTCGTTCTTGGTGCTACTTCCTTTAATCATATTACCTTTTGAAATTCATGCCTCCCATAAAGGCAGAAGTAGAACATAGTTAACTTAGCTTTCTGATGATACTGACATTTCAGCCACCTCTATGTTTTCATCACCAGCCTACATCTTAAAATTCCAATAAAAATATATTTACTACAAAAGCTAAAATTCTTCTTGTCAGAGAGATGTGGTCATGCTGGAAATTTACTCTAAGGAGGTCGAAGAGAGAAAGATGTGATAAACAAAAAGATTCAAGGCAGTGGTTTTTGGTTACAGAATTGCAAAAAACTGGAAATAAAAGTGAGTATCCATCAATTGAAGAATGCCTGAACAAATTATTGTATATGAGTGGAGCAGAATATTACTGTCATTAAAAAAAACAATAGATGTGGGGAATTCAGAAAAACACAGGAAGATTACACAAACTGGTAAAAAAGAATCAGGAAAATAACATACATAATGACTATAACAGAAATCAAAAGAACACTGATGTGAAGGTTAATAACAGATAACTGTACTGACCAAACCTGAGTTCAGAAAGAGACAAAAAAATACCCTTTCCTCCTTTCTGGGGAGAGGTGGTAGATTTTGAGGGCCGAATGTTGTGTATGCTGTAAGACTTGGTTATTGGTATGTTTTTTTTTTACCTTAACCAAAAATGAGGGTGAAAGAGGGCGGAAGGAAGGTGAGGGAGGAATGCTATCCAGAAATGACTGCGAAGGCATCAATACAATGTTAATTCTTAAAAGAAATGTCACATAGCCAGGGCCACTAAGGAAGTGTTAGTTATTAAACTGACTACGTGCCAGGCACTGTGCTAGTTACTAGGAATACAAAGACGAAAATGATACAATTCCTGCCCTCAAGGAACTTACGGAGGATATAAGAAATTAAATACAAACTATATACAAAATAATCTCCAGATGGAAGGACATAAGCATTTATATAGTACCTACTATATGCCAAGCACTTTACAAATATTTCATTTGATCTCCAGAATGACCCTGTGAAGTAGGTGCTATTATTATCCCTACTTTACAGTTAGGGAAACTGAGACAAACAGAGGTCATACAGCTAGGAAGTATCTGAAGCTGGATTTGAATTCAGGTCTTCCTTACTCCAGGCCCAGCACTCTAAACACTGTACCACCTAACTTCCTCAAAGTACCAGGGAGATGCTAGGCAGTGGGTCAAGATAAGGTTACTACCAAAGAGGGGTTCTTAACCTCTTTTTGTGTCAGATTCCTTTGGCCTTATGGTGAAGTCTAAGTACGCTACCTCAGAATGATATTTTAAAATGCATTAAAAACATAAGATGACAAAGAAAAGCAATTATACCAAAATAAAGTTATCCACAAAAAAATGTTCAGACCATTCTAGATTAAGAAATTCTGATTGAATAGTGTGCTCCAATCCTAGGAGATAACCTGGGCAAAGGTGTAGAGTTGGGAAATGGAATTTCACACACAAGGTCAGCAAGCTGACTACTTTGGGTACAGTGTGTGAAGAGGAGCTCGACAAAGCCTGGAAAGGCAGGCCAGAGACAAGTTTTGAAGAGCTTTAAAAGTCAGAGGAGTTTGTACTTTAACTTAGAGGCGAGAGGGAACTCACGACACTTTTGAGCAGAGGAATGACATGGTCAAACAAGTGCTTTAGGGATATTAATTTGGTAGCTGGAGGATGAATTGGAGACTGCCATCTATTGCAACAGGACAGGTCAGAAGTGGCGATGAAACTGACCCGCCATAGCAGCTGACTGTATGGGAGGACAAAAGAGAAAGTAACAGTGGAGATGTCTCTAAGTTGGCAAACCTGGGGCATTGGACAGATGGTGGTGCCTTCAACAGAAACAAGAAGATGGGAGAGTTTGGGGGGAAAGATACTGAGTTCTGTTTTAGACAGAATTGAGTCTGAGATGTGTTTGGGACCACATTACTAGGGCAATATGAAAGGACCTGCTCCTTGGCCAAATCTTCTTATGAACTGATGGTAAAGGAGAATGTACTATCACCTCTCTGCCATTTTATGTGATGTCACTCCATCTTTCTACAAAATGACCTTGTTAACCTTCTAACAAAAGACAAGAGCTTTTTACTGCCTTAATACTGTTGTGAATTCCCAGGACAGATCACTATACAGAGAGACAGACAGAGAGACAGGGAGAGACAGAGACAGAAAGACAGAGAGAGAAAGAGACCAAGAGAGAGACAAACAGAGAAGGAGGGAGGGAGGCTGGCTATCAGGTCAGGAAGATGGACAAATACTTCAGCCAAGGTTTCTTGCTCTGGCCACTTTTCTGAATGGCGAGGATTTCAATACTACACAGGAATAATTTTCATTTCTCATGTGGGGGGAGCAAGTGTTTTAAAACTGTGGGTATCTGCCTAAAATCTATACAATGTTTAAAAAGGAGAGAAAAATAACATCAGTTCTGACTACTTGCCCACTTAATCATCTAATGCTTTTACCTAATGAAAGTGCCCTTGTGAAGACAGAGAGGCAGTCAGATGTAGTAGCTAGAAAGTTGATCTTGAAACTTGGAAGACTTGGGTTCAACTCCTCTCTCTGAAATATACTGGCTGTATGCCCCCGGATATGTCACTTAACCTGTAAGTGCTTCAGGCAGCTCTTTAAAATTATTAACTGCTGAGAAGATGCTCCCCTGAATTGGTAGAGATTCCATGCATCTGTATGGAATGACCCTATTAAGGATAGGGAAAGAGAGGGCACCAGTGATTTCTCTTGTGTAGGGAGTTCCTAATGGGGAACGTGTGTGTGTGTGTGTGTGTGTGTGTGTGTGTGTGTGTGTGTATGTATGTATGTATCAGTGATAGGATTTGAACCCAGATCTTCCAGGCTCCAAGGTCCTCTCTCTTTGCATTATGACATACTACCTCTCCACAACCCTATTAGTTGATCATAATTTATTAACTAATATCCTTAGTACATTAAGCCTTAAGTGGATCCCTGATCTCTTTCACATAGCTTTTCAAATAGTGCAGATTGCAACTCATTCATCGCCCTGTGGGAATCTTATTCCATGTTCTCCTATAAATCTCTCAACATTCCGGGAGACCTTCTGGTAACAATGTGGCCCATGCGGTCTGTCTACCCATTATCTCTGACTTTCAATATGTGATCAGATCAACACCTTTCCCCATCATAGAGCTCTTTGGCATTGCCCTCTACATCATTTCATGCACACAATTCATCATTTGTAAAGCACTAAGTGTATTTATTCCTAGAATGTTTCTCCACTGCCCACAATTTTCATTTCTTTGAAGCTGTTTTTCCTTCATTTCCTTCATTCCCACAGCAGTGGGAGGAACACTGGTGATAAAAAGGTAAGGGGTACCTCAGGAGAAGTTTGGAATCATTTAAAGCTCTATACAGTCTTGGGCCCAGAGGTGCATGCCTGTATTGCCTACTACTGGGGATAGAGGCTGAGGCTGGCGGATGGCTTGAGTTTGGGAGGTTTGAGCTGAATTCATCTATATGCCAGGCCCTATGCTAAGCATTGGGGGTACAGAAGGAGGCAAAAGACAGTTTCTGTCCTCAAAGAGTTTATAATTTAATGGGAGTAGCTTAAGTAGGGCTGTGGCCAAGCAGGTACCTGCACTAAATTTGACCCTTATACGGTGAACTTTCGGGAACAGAGGACTACCAGATTGCCTAGAACGGGGCAAAATAGCACAAGGGAGGAAAGTTGTATGGTGTAAAGTTTCCATGCAGCTAGGTGGCACCATGGCTAAACTGCTGGCCTGGAGTCAGGAAGATCTGAGTTCAATTCTGGCCTTAGACCCTTCCTAGCTGTGTGACCCTGGACAAGTCACTTAACCCCTATTTGCCTCACTTCCTCACCTGTAAAATGGGGACACACAGGAGTAGGAAATGGCAAACTGCTCCAGTATCTTTGCCAAGACAAGTCCACAGACAAGTCCACGGGGCACAAAGGGCTGGATGTGATTGCACAATGCAACAACAACGTCTCCATATTGAATCAGTATTAGTATCAGGTCCACAGGTGGTTGCTGTATTTGCATCCTTGGTGAGATAACAAGACTTGGTCTCAAATCAAATAAAGCTTTGTACAATTTCGCAAATGCAATAGAAGCTGCTCTTTTCACTCAATTCTACATTTAGCTTAGCGCGTGTACATTTTGCTTTGCAGTATGTGTGTGTGCGCACACACACAAGAACATATATATGTACATATGTTGATAGCTATGCATACAGACGTATAGTGATAGAACAGATATAGAGATTGTCCCATCCAACGACTGATGACAGCTTAGAAAATAAGCATTCTTTACGTCCCTTCTTCCTTTGCAGGGCAGCGTACGGGAAGGGAACATTGCATGCACTGTCAAACTGTGGGTGTGCTGGTTACTTTTGTCAAATAGCTTTTTTTTCTGTTTCTTCTTTGTTTTGGAATGGCCTTCTGGGAAGGGAAGCAGGGAGAAATCGATTCAGAAATCAAGGTGATCTAAAAGAGAAGATATCAATAAAAATAAAATGGGCGCTTTTCATCTACTTGATTTTTTTTCTGTGTGGGGAGCTAAGCTGAAAAAAATGGAGAATGAAAGTGTACTGGGAAAAGGGAAACACCGATTAAGATAATAATGATTGCTCACGTTTACACAGGACAGGGCTTTAAGGTCTGAAAAGATCTCTTCCCCTTTATACAGTAACATATATGTGTGTGTGATATATATCTGTGTGTGTACAAACACATACATGTGCGTGTTTGCATACATGAACACACGCATCCATCCACATGTATGTAATCGCATTGGATCTTCACAACAATGCAATGATGGAGGTACTGTCATTTTTCCCATTTTCTAGATGAAGAAACTGAGGTTACAAAAGTTTAAGTGTGTCTCTTGCCCAGGATCACACGGCTAGTAAATGTCTGAGGCAGGATTCAAACTCGGGTCTTTCTGAGCCCAAGTTCAGCATATCCCCACTATGACACCTAGCTCTGTGTAACCAACTCTTTTCTCCATCACTGACAATAGAACCACAACATTTAAACTCTAAGATCGTATTGCTCGATGTGGTTCATGAGGAAGTAGCAATGTCATTAAGCCAAACAAAGACAGGAAGGGTAGCTAGACCAGACAAGCACACGCAGAGTACGTCTGTACTGGCAGCAGCATAGTTTTGAGGGAATTGAAGGATTACATCTCAAGATATCTGGAAAAGGCAAAGTTCTAAATGATTAGTGCAAAAAATCACAGGTGTTATACTATCCAAAAGGGTGCCCTGAGAAATTAGCAATAACTGCCAATGACTATGTGTTTACTTTCTCCTCTGGGCAAAATCTTTATGAGAAGAAATAGCATTTATCAAAGGTAGTGCTTAAAATATGAGAAGGAAAACAGAAATAATCTTCCATAGCAAAAAAAAAAAGACTTTTACAGTCATATGAATGAAATGAAAGGTAAAGAGAATTCTATTGTTTGTTGACTATGTTTAAAAAGCATTTGCTCTGGTAGAGCCAAATGCTGCCTTAAAGGCTCTCTTTTATCCTTGTTCCTTAAAGAACTTAATCCGCCATCCACAGCTAATTCCTCCCTACATTCCTCACTATCCACCTCAGACCAAATCAGCACATGGGAAGGGCATTAAAATACACAAAGGCAAAACTCCCAGCTAGTCAGTTCCTCTAATAAGTGAGCTTCCTGAATGCTACGCAGCCCCACCCTCCAAACACATCAAGTTCAACTGTACCACAGAGAGATTATATTCTTTTGAGTGTGCTGCCAAGTATGATCCCATCGCATGGGAAATGCAAAGAAAAACCAAGCACATGGTAAAAAGAGAATGGAGGGGAAAACAAATAAAACCATAAGGGACAAGCTGGAGTTCTGAGACTGCTTTGCCAAAAGCTGAGTTGCATATTTAAGGTGCATGAGTTTTAACAGAACATTTTCTTTCTTTCCTGGTGTGTGTGTGGAAGGAGGGGGGAACAGGAGGGAGGAGAAAAAAAAATTAAAGAAGAAAATAGGCTGTTCTCTCTTGCTCTCAGCACAAATCTCTTCATGGCTAATAACATTCTATCAACAGAACTCGAGGGGACACAGAAAGTAGGAAACGAACTTCTTACTTCGCCACCAGCAATATTTGACTTAAAAAAAAATTCAGTTTCCAGAGGCCATCAGTCCTCTTTCTTTGTAATATCAAAAGTACTCTTCTTCAAAATGAAAGTCATTGTCTTACCAGGAGTGGGAAATAACTATATTAAAAATTGCTACAAGTGCCCGAGTACAAAAACTGAAACTTATGAATCATCCCTTTGGTATTTTTTTAAAATAAAAGGGCATATATGCTCACCAACCTTAAAAAAGAAGGGAAAATGTACCCAAAAGGGTAGTATTATCATTTTGTCAGGAGGTCTTTTGTGAATTCATTAAATGTTGATACAAAAGGAACCACAAAAAGCTTTGCCTTAAGGTTCAAACCTTTAATATGGTAGTGAGTTATTAAAACACCATATACTGTCCCAAACATTTAATAAGAAAGCAAGCATAATTTTTCTTTCTTAAGATTCAATTTATTGTGAAAACCTTTCAGAAAAGGTACATCTATCAATTTCATAAATTGAGATGGCTGCTGTGAAACTATCCCTCAAAAGAAAAGTTACATAGTAAATTATGTCTAATGTTCTTACTATTTTGACTTGTGAAAAAAATGACTTTTAAAGAATTGATAAAGTATCATATTGTTTATGTCTAGGAGTATGCTCCCTAAGCATATGGAATCCAGGGGTACTGAACTCCTAAAATTAGATGACCTTTTCAATGCCTATTTGAAAACAAAAACAAAACTTTGGAAAGAAGGGTGGCTTATGGAAGAAAAGGAAAGAGGAAGTTTTCATGTTCATGTCACCTGATGTTAGGAAGAAAAATATGAGATGGAATGGAACTTTGAAAGAAAAACTGTCTGTGGTTGTTGGGGGAAAAAAGAGACTATATAACATGTTACTGCCTTGCAAACATTAGATCTTCTATGCCAATTTTTGCCCACTGGATCCTTCCTTAAGCAAACCTCCAATAGACTTCACTAGAAAGCAGTTGGTTTCTTTCTCTCTTCTCCCCCTCCCCCACCAGAAAAAAAAAAGCTGACTGGAAAAGTTGAATGGGTACCTCCCACGTGTGTGGAAGAGCTGAGAGAGAGCTCCAATTGATCGCATAACAAATAGATGAATCATGAGTCCAACATACTTGACAGACAAGCCTATGCTGTGAAAAAGCTGCATGTGGGTTAACTGCCTACTCTGCAGGCACTGAGGTGTCTAAAAGCAGTCTTTTAGCTCAGAGTCTAAGCTTTTCAATTAAAAAGGGGGCTAAATTGTTTTTACCTTTTTTAAAAAAAGTGAGTTTTCTATGTCCATGAGAGCATATCTTATTTGAATGTATCACAAGGGTGTGCTGGTAAATTTTTAACAACTGGCTCTCAAAAAAAAAATAACACCTTTTAATCTGCATTATTAACATTGTCTCCATTACTTTCTGAAGCCTAGACAGTCAACAGAACAATAAATCAATCCCCAGTTTGTACTGTTTGTGAATTTTCCCAATGTGAATGCTCATACTGAAAATTTAACAATCAGCTCTCAGGAACTGGCTCCAGCCCACTCCTGAATGTATGTATCTATTTCCTATTTGTCGGATCAATCGCTTCCTAGTTCCATCTGTTCCATAGACAATTAACACTTGTAACTGAAAAGATGACTTTTAGCTCCATATGCGGCTCTGTGTCACATGGGCCAAGGTAGATATGCCACTAAATAGGACAAGTCCTCCCAGGCCTTTTCAGAACAGCAACCATGAGGAGAAAATAGCGAAATTTGAACGTGATATATTATTGGGCTATCAGAAGTAGGTATAGTCTAGAATTCCGGAGAAAACCACTTCCACCATCTTCAGGGATAAAGTAGAATGTTTACATTACTGTCTTATAACCTAGGGCACATACTTAAAACCCTGGAACCTCCTTTTTAATTCCTGAGGACTTCTTATATCTTTGTATTTCTAGTTTTTGCCACTAATTTCTCCCAATAAATTGAGTCAGTCCAATATCCTCTAAAAATAATTTATCCAGTAAACTTGCAGGCATCCAAATATTAATCCCTGGATAATTCAGAAGCTTCTCATTTTCTAATATTATTATCCCATGCAAAATTTGCTTTTAAAGAGGCATAAAGGTGGTTTAGTCACAGGCATTAGAACTAATAAAAGTGACCAACACGTAGTAAGCTCACAGTAAATATTTGCTAAAGGAATAAAGTTCCATCAAATTCTTGGCTGCTAACCCCCAACTCTCGAAGTCAAACCCAGTCCTTGTAATTGAATGTAAAGTATCTTCTGTTCTCTGACAACTCTACTTCCACCAGATTTGCGATGGTGGTCCAATCAAAGTCAGTTGGTATTAATTCTCTGGGTAGAATTCTCTTGTTAAGTTATCAAATGATGGTGGCGCCATGGATAGGGTGCTGGACTCGGACACAGGAAGACTTGAATTCAAATCAAGCCCCAGACCAGAGGTTAGAGATAGGGATAACGTAAACCAATGATAGGAGGCCCTTGGCAGATTTAGGCTGTGGGTGAGGAAAATCCCAGTTCGATTCATCGGTGGAGTAGTTCTGTGTACAGCTGTTTTTCTATCGGCTTGGGGTGCCAATGACAAACTACTCTGGTTGATTAAGTACAACATGCTCCTTACGTACCCAATCTGAGACTCCTATGCTTCCCTAAAACCACTCCAACCAGTGTTGCAAACACTGATTGTCCAGAAAACCAAAGGAAGGCAAAGGTGTGAAAAAGGTGGGTGGGTGGGGGAATGATATATTAAAAAAAAAAAAGATATTCAATCATCAGCATGGAGTGTAGAATCAAGAAGAATTCACAAAGGATTTCCCCCCAACTAGTCCCCTTGATCTCCCCTTTATGCCACATTAAATCGTACCTTTGTATTTATATACTTTTGGTACCATTTGACAGCTCCCTGCTCCTCCTACTTTACTTAGCCAAGATGCACCTATTTAATTTGGGAAATGCTTTCTCATAACAAGTTAATCCCTCCAGTCCTTGAATCCGTGTGGTTATATTCTTCTATGAACCCTTTCCAGCATCTTTACTTCCCTTCTTCCTGAAAATGAGATGCTTATCCCAAGTTTCCCATTCCAAGCAATTTCAGTACCTTTGAGGGAAAAAAAAGTAATAATTGCCCCCACGATCCTTTACATTGGTCATTTTGGTACATTGGAACTTTCCATCTGATTTGCTCTCTCTGATCCTCTTCAAAGTTCTTGGTGGCAGTTTCCCACATTTCTCTTTCTTCTTCATTATCTGTTTTTCTAATGATTCTCCCCTACCCCCAGCTGTATTAGATTAGCTTTCATGCCTTCATCAAGTTAAATCACATTTTATTTCCTATTCAAAGTGCTCGTAACCACCGAGTCTAGTTTTCCTTCTTTTGTTGCTTCTCCCCTAAAAAAACCTGTAGTTACTGTCATTTATAAATTTTGATAGGATACTGTTTAATAACCTCTTTGTGTTAACTGAAAATGTAGGGTCAAACTCAGCTAAATCCCTGTGTAACATATACAAACTCAATCAAATGCATTGTTACCTTCTAGCATTGGCAACTTGGCTGGAAATCATGACGGCCTTTTCCTTAGCTATGTGATGGTCTTTCAAAGCCAATTTGCATTAATTTAGAGTGAAGATTTTCACAGGCATTGCATTGCATGCTTTACCACAACTAAAAAGACTACAGATATACCTAACTCTACCTGACCATCTATTTAAATACACACACACACACACACACACACACACACACACACAAACACACAAATACACACAGCCATGCGTGTGCACATGCTTTTGATTGGGTCTGCCTTGTAGGAACTATCATGTAATTTCTCGTTACAATTTTTATTTGGAATTTCTGCCCTGCCCCGTGAGTGTCCTAATTTCAAGTAAGTAACATGGTAGCATAGCAATAAAGTAGCACTACATATTAAGTACTTACTATGTGCCAGGCACTGTGCTAGGTAATGGGAATACAAAGAAAAAAATTAAAATGTTTCTGCCCTCACAGAACTTACATAGTCTATCAGAGGAGACATCATGTGCACATGTAAGTACATACAACATATATGTGTGTGTGCATGTCTATATTGTGCATGTGTTACAACATATGCCTACTGTATATACTTATGTGTGTATGTAATGGCTATATATGATGGTTATAGATGTGATGTGTCCACACACACACACACACACACACAATAAATACAAGACATTTTTGGAAGAAGGCATGAGCAGGTGGGGAGAATCAAGCTTTGTTTCAGAGGTGATATTGGGGCTGAGTTGTGATGGAAGCTAGAGATGGTATAATGCATTGGAGCCAAGGAGACCTGGGTTCAAATCCAGCCCCAGATGCTCACAAGCTCTGAGATACTGGGCAAGTCACTTAACTTTTTTCCTTCCCTATCTACAAAATGGGGATAAGAATAGTTCCCATCTCACACGGTGGTAAGGCTCAAACGGAAGTGAAATATGTCAAGTCCTTTGCATAAAGCACCATGTCAATGTTGGTTATTGTCACAGGCCTGGGAGGCGTGGAGGCACGGAGATGGGAGATGAAGGAGGAATTTAGCCATTTGCGGCCCAACTTTTCACTTGCCACTTGTCTTTGCACAAGCAGCTTAAGGAAGCAGCATTGTCATTGCACGTCCCCAATGAGACAATGCCACTTAGCTGCTCTGAATTCCGAGGGCAAGAAGCCGGCTTAGGCCCGCATGTAGCACCAGAAGCTTCCCAGAAACCTCTAGAGCTGTTTAGGTTATGTCCCTGGGGAAGTTGCTCTGAACAATTAGCAGCAGCTTCTTCCCAGATGCTTACCCCACCCCTGAAAACAGCAGCCACAGAAACATCTGATGGAGAAAACGTGTTGCCAAAGAGCATTACCATAGCAATAAAGGTTCAAATAAAATTTTGCTGAAGAAGCATAATCAGAATACTCCTTTTTTTCATTTTTCAAGAAGCTGGTACCACGATGAATAAAAAATATTTGTCCAGAGATTTTTCAACAGGTAATCTCCTCATTTAAAAGTATAATATAATATAAAGATAATAGCTTCCTTTCTCCATTTGCCTCCTAAAGAATTCCCTTACCTATCTTATTAGTTATTATTTCATAAAGTCTCCTTGATTTCCTACTATGTAAAAACCACTTTCCAAATTAACATGAACATTAAGCATTTCTTCTGAAAACACTGTCATTTTCTTCCTTTTTATTCTCACAATGACCTTTGAACCAAAATTTTTTCAACCCTCCAACTTGCCGTTTATAGAAATTATTTTGCCTAAACACTGGCAAATCATACCACATTATCTTTTATCTGTATGTTGTTACCCTTCTCCTTTCTTCGCAAGTTAAAATTCCCTTTGTTCCTGCACGTTCCTTCCACTATATAAAAGTTTTGAATGATTTTGTTTTTAAACTTTTATTCTAAGAAAAGGCTTCAAAAAGTCTTAAAGTATAAACTTTTATTTTAAACGAGGTTGTTTTACTTTAAAGTTTTGGTAGGACATTTTGGTCGTAGGTGGTGTTCTTAAGTAAATTTTGCAAAAAATTACGTCTTGATGAATAGAGGATATGTCTCCTTCACATTTTGAAATTTCAGCTTCAAGGGCCCTGACAGGTACTGTAGGATATGTAAATCTCACCCCATGCTCTGGAGTAGAGAAGCGGAGGAAAGGTAGTTACTCCCTCAATTTTTTATTAGGGTACATGGAGGAAAATGCTGGAGCCTCACAGACACTGTTTGGAAAGGCTCATTTTGGTCTTCCTAACTCATCGTTCCCAAGGTAATAGGATAAAATACACTTTTGGGTGACATCTCATATACTTTTCTGGTTTTGTTTATGGGCCCTTTTAAAACTCGCTTCCCTGTATGCTTTGCCTTTTTGCCTAGCACATTTTAGACTCTGGGCAATTGATCCATGGGGACAAATCCCTTTTTTGAAGCAGAGGAGAGCTTTGAAGCCAGGTCATCACCCCAAGCATGAAGCAAGATGAAAAATACACCTTTAATTACTCATTTCACCAAACCCTGTCTTTCTCTTAGTCCAAAATTCTTAAAAAGGCTGCACTAAGAAAACTCTTCCCTTCTTCTTCCCCCAACAAGCAATGAGGTAATTGTTAATGTTTGGTGCTACATTTCTCATTAGTTTACTTGCTCTTCTCTATCACTTTTCCTTTTTCACTGGTTCTTGGGACCTGAAGAATATTTAAATCAGCCTTTAGAACAGTTTCCAAAACTTCATAGGTACACAAAATCCTATCTAGCCCATAAGATTTGTGTGCTGCTCCCCTGAGCACCCACATCACCCATAACTAACCTTCCCTCCTTCATTTTACTGCTTCACATTTCACAGGAGAATTATTTGTCTGAGTGCAACAGGAGCAAACATTAAGGGAACAGGAAGAGGAGGAAAGTTACATTGCTGTCTGATTTCCACTGGGTACACTCTGATTTAGGTTCTGGCCGTATGGAGCAATGCTAGTTGTTTGTTTTGTTTTGTTTTTTGCAGGGGGAAGGCAGGGCAATTGGGGTTAAGTGACTTACCCAAGGTCACACAGCTAGTGAGTGTGTCAAGTGTTGGAGCTGGATTTGAACTCAGGTCCTCCTGACACCAGGGCTGGTGCTCTACTCACTGTACCACCTAGCTGCCCCTTCGGTGCTAGTTTTCATGGCTAGTTCAGGGCAATATGGATGACAGGGGCATGTAGGTACTGTAGGAAGAACAACAGATATGAAGTCTGAAAGTCTGGGTTCAGATCGGGGGCCACTCACTTGTTCAAGTTACTTATGCTTTTGGGACGTTGGTTTGAATTTAGAATGAAAGGCTTGAACCGTATGACCTTCAAGACTCCTTCCGGCAATAAATACAACGAGCTCCATGGACTTGAGACAGGGGCAACGTCATAATCACAGCAGATACTCCACATAAAATAACACGGTGTTGTGAAGACTCTTTAACAGCGACTATCTTGCTAACAAATGAAGGTAAAGAATATCATTATATGTTGGGTGAACATGGCCATGAATTTAGCCGACAGCAGACACACAGAGTAGCTCCTTGGACAGTGCCTGAGAGGCGCACGTACTAGAATTTTGTAGCATTACTTAAATTGAAGTTAAATACATTATTGAATCTCTAAATGTCAGCTCCTCTCACTGAGGGGTTCTTCCTACAACCTCCATTTTAAGAAAGGTATCCAGGCCAACCGTGCCTTGATTTCTCTCCAGGCTGTATTCCTGACTTTCCCTCTAGTGTCACCATGCAAGGTACCTTCCCTGGTTCTCCCGCCTCTTCCTTTTAAGCTGCCTTCCCTTTCTTTTTTTTCCCCTCATTAGAATATAAGCTCCTTGAGGGCAAGGAATTTCTTTCTGCTTGCATTTGTATATAGCCTGGCACAAAGTAAACACTTAACAAATCCTTGTTGACTTGGCTGATTTAGGAACATTTGTAGAGATGAATTCACAAGCAGATTAAAAACTTTTCTATATAAACTCCATTTAGAAACCAGTTAATGATGCAGTTAAAAAGCAAAAAATTTTAAAACTTTCTTTAATGGAGCATGAAAAATTAAGGACATATTTAAAAGACCTAATGGTGTGAACAATGCATCTAGGCCAACTTCCTAACAAGAACTTCTAAATAAGCTTTTTTATAAAATCAATCCCCAATTATCCAAAGAAAATGGTAGCTAAGGGTGGATGTGGTACAATCATAATAAATGATGAAAGGAAGGAAGAGCTATTCAACTGTTTATTTTTCCACTGTTTATTTCTGTCAAGAGAATGGGCTCTAGACTAGAGAGGGGACTGGACCTAGGATTTTGTTGCAATAGGTAACTCCCAAGTTGACCTTCTGGAGGTTTGGGGGAAGGGAACGGGGTAATTTTTAGTCTTAGAGTACTGCCTAGAGCACTGAGAGGTTAAGCTACTTGCCTAGATTCCCACAGCTAGTATGTGTTAGAGGTGGGATTTGAATCCAGGTCTTCCTGGTTGTGATGCCATCTCTCCACTACCCCAATATTGCCTCTTGTTTAGACTGGAAAAGCAGGAAGAAATGGCTAATAAGGAAACAAGTAGGAAGAAATTCGAAGAATCCACATCTGCCCTTAAAGAGTTGATGTTACAAGACCCAGATGAACTATATAACACATGAGGCTGAAAGAATCAGTCGGTGTTGTTGTGGTTGTTGTTGTGGTTGTAAACTTGTCAAAGAGTGGTGGAGACAAAATCAAATTTACAGAACATTTGGCACGAGACCCAATTAAGCCACATCTTCCCAAGAGCATTTAAAGGTGAAACTTGAAGACCAAAAAAAAAGTGTTTGAAAAATACCTGTCGGTAACTTGTAGTCTTAGAGAATGACTTGAGGCACTGGGACATTGGGAGGTTAAGTGACTTGCCAAGGGTCAGAGGCAGGACTGGAACCCAGATCCCTGGACTCCAAAACCAGCCCTCTCTACATTACACAATACTGATTCTCATCAAATTTCATGCTGATTTAATTTAGAGGGCAATTAGCACATTCTTTGATTACCATTTCTAAATCCCCATCCTGGGTAAAAGATGCTGGCACACAAGGGACAATTGTCTTCCTGGTGGTGTTTTTGCTTATGCTCACCGTTAGCATTTTGTGGCAAGATGATTGTCTTCCATGGATGCACGCTAAAAGCAATTCTAGCAGCTCTTCTGTTTACCTCTCCAAGAAGAACATGGAAGCTAGCCTTCTCTTCATGTGCTGCTTCATGCCATCTTTTTATTTCATTTAGAGCAAGAACACCAATAACAAGGAGACTCAATTCCTCCAGAAGAATGTTAGCTCACGGCTCACTAGACATCTCCAATGTGTCTTAAGTTGCTTTTCAGTCATGTCCAGCTTTTTGCAACCCCATTCGGGCTTTTCTTGGCCAAGATACTAGAGGGGTTTGCCATGTCCTTCTCCAGGTCATTCGGCAGATGAGGAAATTGAGGCAAACAGGGTTAGGTGACTTGCCCAGGGTCATACAGCTAGTATATGTCTGAGGCCGGATTTGAACTCAGGAAGAGGAGTCTTTCTGACCCCTGGCTCAGTGTTCTATCCACTGAGCCACCTAGCTGCCCCCATTGTTAATAATACTTAGAGAGTGACCCATAGTCAAGCATACCCATAGTTAACATAAACAGAGAGTCTAAAAACTAGGTGATTCTTAGCACCCTCATACCCCTTTTCTGCCACTGTCCCCACTGCTACAGAATGGGAGGAAAGGGGAAAGAGAATAAGGATTTATGTAACATACTACTATGTACCAGGCGCTGTGCTAAGCACTTTACAAATATCGTATTCGATCTTTAAAATATCCCTACAAGGTAAGCGCTGTTATTATCTGCATTTTACAATTGAGGAGAATGAAGCAAGTGGAGGTGGTGGTTTGCCTAGAGTCACACAGCTAGTAAGTGTCTGAGGTCAAATTTGAACTCAGGGCTTCCTGACCCCAGCCTCAGAACTCTATCCACTGAACCACCTAGCTGCAGATGAGGAGGGGATTTATCTATATCAGATTGAGGGCTATTTTCTGTTTTAAAAAATATTCATGGGTTGCCATAGCCAAGGAATTCTTGACCTAACAGACAGCCCACTAGTAACAATCCTCTCCTTATTCATCTAGGCAGGGCCTTGGATAGCAAACATAACATGTCACCAGCCTCATATGTAAAAGTTATCTTGCTAGAGGCTTCTCAGGCTTGCATTCTGCTGATGTAGATTTTGAGAACCCCGGTTCATATCCATGTCATTATAAAGCATCAGAGTAGGACTTTGATAGTAAGTTATTTCCCTAAAACATAAACAGTGGCTTCAGAGAGATATAAAAGTGGCAGAGTGGGGAGAATATTCACCTTGGAGTCAAGAAGGTCTGAGTTCAAGTCCAACAGTTAAAAAGGATGTCAGAGAAAAAGCCACAGTACTAAGAACGAGCCTAGGGAACAGCTCCTTATGATATTTAAAGTACACATGAGATATGGAAAAAAGACAAACTGATGAGGCAGCATGGAATGGAAAAGTTAGGAGAGATCAAAGTTTGAATTCTGCTTCTGATCCTACCTGTAACCACAGATCAGTCACTTCCCTACTCTGAGGCTACTTTTCCACCTGTGTAAAGGGAGATAGTGATACCTATTATAACCACCTCACAGGGTAGTTGTGAGGGTCAAGTCAGATAGAATTTTTTTTCCTTTCCATGCATTCTCTGTCAATACATTCTACAGAAATGAGAGAACAGGCAAATAGAGGAAACTTAACCAATGTTCAAGCCAGCTGTGCGTTTGATTTTTAAAAGAAGGCTGGTACACAAGGTTGGATGAGGAAGGGCATAGAAGGTAATATTCTCTAATGAGCATTTTTTAACACTAGCAAGTTTTTCTCCATTGTGACTTTACATCCTCAACAATATTTACCACACATAAGAATGCATACTAGGTGGGTGATCCTCCCCCCTCCACCCTCTTGAAAAGTTTTATGTTTAATATTTTCAAGGGAAAACAACTATAATAAAAAACCACATAAAGCACACCATTCCAGAAGCTCTGCTATGTTTTATAGGAGTTATTTATCTATGTTACTATGATTACGCACATCTGTTATTACAATGGTGCTTAATTAGGATGGAAGACATACTGAGATCCTATTTTAGGGAGTGGTGGAAGCTTGGCCAATACATTCCTATGCCCCATTACAAATGAGATACCACGGCAGAACCTGGCTAATTCTCTCTAATAAGAAAATCACCTACTGGAGGCTATCGCATTTGGAAAATTATCAAGACAACAGATGATTGCAATACCAAAATAGGTAAACAGATGGATAGACAGACAGATAGACAGACAAATGTTAGATAGATAGACAGACAGACAGAGGGATTAACTTGCAGCATCAGAGGACATGTTCAGTTCATATGCTTTGTTAAGGGCAGCATCATTTTTAATTATTTATGAGGATGCTCCATTGAATGTTTTGTAAGACTAATGAAACCTTGGGAACATGAAACCTCAGCTATTAAATCTTTGTTGAGACTGAGCTGAAACCGCCAGAGCTGCATGAGTTTCTCTTTCTTTGGTGAGAATCGTCATGTCTGCATGGAGATCAACAAAGTGAGACTTTGTCAGATCGGAGTAGAAAATCCAATTTGGGCCCTGAACCAGCAGGGGCAAAATGTCCCTGAAATGTTTTCACTTTCTATCACATCATCGCATGTTCCTACTTTTCTGCTTCTATCCATGTTATCTTTATCATTGTGTCCTGTCCGATAAGTGAATGATTCTTTTGGGTTGTGGTTCTGAGAGTTGATTAGGCTTGACAGTTGGCTCACAGGCATTACTTTCTGAGAGAATTTTGCCTGGGAATTTTCATTAAGACTGCCTGTTCTTTACATTGCTGGTGTATTTTATGCAAATTAAAATACCCCCAAAAAGGTGCCTGTGGACGAAGCAATCTAATTCTGGCATCCGTTTTGTTAGGTGCTACAAAAGCCTGCCAAGAAGCCAATGATGGGCAAAGTATATGATGGAAAAAAAGAATCATCAAAAAAGAATTTGCCTTTTTTTCCTTCCTACTCCCAGTGTTACTCCACATTTATTTATTCATATCCATTCTTATTTAAAGCAATGACCCAGGGACATAAGTTTATACTGGTTCAGAAAGAAACGACGTAAGAGGTCCCTCCTTTACCTGGTGAATTCTTACTTATTCTCAAATTAAAAATCTACATCCTATGTGACATTTTCCTTGACTCCTAATTGGTAACATCGGATCTTTCACAGCACTCATCATACTCCAAATACTCTAATGCATTTGCAATGTTTATTACTGTTAACTGTGTTTGTGCCCTCTTAGACTGTAAGTTTCACAAAGGCAAGCTAAAAGGTTTATAGGCTTTAGGGATACAAAAACAAAACAATGAAATAGTCTCTGTCCTCAGGGACCTCGCATTCTGCATTCTGCTTATATTCGAATATGACATGAACACAAATAATACAATGTGGAAAAAGATAGGGACAAAGGTGAGATCCCAAGTATGTTAGCAATATTACAAGAGTGAAAATAGATTTTCAGTTGGGGATATCAAGGAAAGATAGAGGATATGGCATCTAAGCTGAGCCTTGTAAAAGGTAAAGATTCAGAAAGACTGAAAGAAGTACATTCTAGGCATTGGAGTGGAAGAAGATAGCACAGCCTAGCAAATAAAGGAATGGAGGCAAGAGATGGCATGTTGAGTTTGGGGAATAGCTAAGAATCCAGTTTAGCTGAAATGTGGAGGCTATTAAGGTCAGTAATGTGAAAAAATGTAGAAAAGTAGGTTGCAGCCAAGCTGAAGAGTTTGTATTTTATCCCTGAGATGACAGAGTCACTGAAAGTTTTTAAGCACTAAAGTAACATGACCAGATCTAGACCTTTGTTAAGATTGTTTTGACTGCCCTGGAAAGGATCTACTGAAGAAGGAAGAGACTGTGAAAGCTGGTAACATTGAAAAAAATTATAATAACCCAAGAGAGTAGCAATGAGAACCTAACCTTGAGTGGTGGGTGTGTGGACGGAAGGGGAAAGAGGCAAGGGATTCCATCAATTCAGATAAGAAAGGTGAGACAGAAAAGGGTCAAGGATAATTCAGTGGTTTTTAACCTGGGACACACAGAACAAAACAGAAGACTCTTCTAGAATTAGCTTTCATATTAAGTCTTAGTTGTTTAGAAAACGTTTCAACTTAACACTATTACCAAACAACTTCCTTCCACGCTGCCCTTTACACTGGCTCCAATCCTTTCCCACACAGTAAATACCTGTATCTCTTATTTGCTGGTCTTACCCAAGTCTCAACAAGCCTGATATGAAATGTTCTGTGCTGGCTACCGCTTTAGTAATTGTTTGACCCTGGTACCACCCATACCGCTGACTCACATGGTATCGAAACAATACATTGCACAGGAAATTTGGCAGGAAGACCACAGAGGGTTATGAGTATCTAAAGATGGTCACACTGGGGACTCTACCATGACAAATCAACTTAGCAAGGTTTAGCATTGAACATAAGGAAAGTAAAAAGACAGTGGGAGGTGGAGGGAGAACACAAAAAGGAAAAGAAAAACTGAACTTGTAAAAATGGACAATTAACTAGAGGTCAATTACGATGGTACTTTCATTGCTAAATTGTACCACTGGGTAGAGAATAAAGCCCTTTTCTTTCTGATCTCTGATGATATTTTGTACTTCCATGTACATATTTTCTATTTTGTGTTAAAATAATGATATAGACTTGTGAAAGCTGGGCCTTTAAACCAGAAGGGAAGTAGAACACACAAATAAAGACAGAGTGACCATCACAGACTTAGCTCTAGAAGGGGCCATTGAAGTTACCTAGTTCAACTTCCTCAATTTACAAGTGAAGAAACCGAGGCCCACAGAGATGAGTTGACTTTCCCAGGGATACATAAGATAGTAAAAACATGATTTGAATTCCGGTTCTATGATTTCAAATCCAGTGTTCTTTCCACAGTACCATGGTACCTGTATACCATGCTGCCTGTATAAATACCCAAAAGTATAGAGCTTGACTAATAAGGGCTTCTACCAACTCCTATGTTTAGCCTCATTAGATACAATCATTACTAGAGAGTATTCAAAGACAGTTGCAATGGATTCACCATACATTGGGGCACCCACCTTCCTTTGTCTCTTTCTGTATAAACTCAACTGCACCCTAATATCTGTAGGTCACCTAGAACTTGTCAGTCACCTAAGCTGAACCATTAATCTTGTATTTGGCTATGTATGTACTCTGGATCAGGTTAAAGTGGGGATTCAGGATGACAGCAAAGCCTGCATGTCTTGTACCCTTCTTATGTGACTATGTCCATCTGGTTTACATGTTATACAATTAATTCTGTTGAACTGTGATGAATTTGTGAGGAATCATTTTTCTTGTGGCCAATGTGAAGGAAGTCATGTCTGTACAACCATGGTGAGCTGGAAGTGAGACCACATAAAATTTGGTTATCTTAGTTTGCCACAGCTTACCCTTAATGTCAAACAAGGAATGAAGCATAGCCTTTAGGCTCCCTACCATGGAGCATTCACTATAGAGATAAGGTGAAATAAACCAAGCCAACTCTGTTTCACAGCTCTCATTCAGTTAACTTACCCTATATAAATGCAGCCTTAGAATTTCCGTTTTATGAATTTTGCAAGTTCATCCCCAGCCCGTCCAAAGTGTCCATACACACAGTTTGTTTGGTGGATAAAGAGGAAGAAGTAATAAAATGCTGCTGTCATCAAACACCAGAGAGCTCTCTGGGTATACTACTTTGGAACTTCTGGGTGGCAATGAGGCAGAGCTGTCCAGGAGGGGAAAAGAGTTTGCTTTGGCAGGAGGACGTACTTACTAGCAAAAGTCAAGTCCAAAGAGGTCAGACAATGCCAGGACAATAAGAAGATATTGAGACACAGAGAATCAAGGAAACAAGGATCCAGGTTAGGAGTTGAGGAGCAAAGGACAGGAGGATGTCAGACTCTAGGCAAGAGAGCCAAGGAATAGATGTGGGGCATCTGCAAGCCAAGCAAAGGCTTTATGTGAAAGGAGCTACAATGATACTTGATGCACTGGGTCAATAATTCTCTCAGACTGTGAGTTACCCCAAAGGGAAGGCCTCCAAGTATAATTATACACATACATAGACATATATATACACACATGTATATATGTATATAGATGTATTTATACACACACGTCTACATGTCTTGTGTGTGTGTGTGTGTGTGTGTGTGTGTGTGTGTGTGTGTGTAAAATCCTATGTTGTTGTTGCAGACAAGGTTAAATGACTTGTCCGCGGTCACAGAGCTAGTAAGTGTCTGAAGCCAATTGAACATAGGTCTTCCCAACCCCAGGCCCAGCACTGTACCTACTGAGCCACCTAGCTGCCTAAGTGGGGCATATATGTTATATATAGTACACAGTATCAGTTCAGTCATTTTTTTCAGTTGTATCCAACTTTTCATGACCCCATTTGGGGTTCTCTTGGCAAAGCTCCTGGAGTAGTTTGCTATCTCCTTTTCCAGCTCAATTTTTTTTTAACAGATGAGGAACTGAGGCAAACAGGGTTAAGTGACTTGCCCATGGTGACACAGCCAGTAAGAGTCTGAGGCTGAATTCATGAAGATGAGTCTTCCTGATTCCAAGCCCAGCACTCTATCCACTGTACCACATAGCTGTCCCAGTACACAGTATATTACTCGGTTATTCTAATATATTACTAGATTATATAATATAGTATATTACTTCTCTATTGCCACAGGCTTCCCTGTGATGAAAACGAACTTTTAAAGGAGAGTATGTCTAGAAAAGCAATTATACTTTTAGAGAACACTGATAACATGTAGTATTTTCTTGCATTTTCTTTTATTTATCCTATCATTATACTGTGTATATGGATTACTTAATTTTATGAATCTGTACATTTTTCAATCATTAGCCCTCTGCTTATAAATCCTGCAGCAATCACTGTATGATTTTTAAAAATACCTTTAAGTCTGTTCACTTTAAGTATTAGTTAAATATAGTTTATTACTTAACTACTGTAATATATTGTCATATTACATAATATATTATTTGGCCATTACAATATTCCTTGACCAGTATATTATAATATACAGTACATTACTTGGCCATATTCTAGTCGGTATGTTCATCGACGCCATGGATAAAGATAAGAAGCAGCGTACTTACTGAACTTATAGATGGCAGAAAGCAGAGATGCGTACAGAGAAGGACAACCAGGAAAATGAGGTGGTGGAAGCCATGTCACACAAACAGAAGCTCAGAAAGTTTTAGTCTGAAGAAAAACATACTTCCAAGAGACATGGTTTCTACCTTTGCGTTAAGCTCGTAGGAACAGGTGTTGTTAATATTTTGATAATTATTTTAATACATTTGGTTTCCTTCATAATCCTATGTATTTTATTTTATGCACTTAAAAACATTCTGAGAAGGGGTTCCAGAGGCTTCACCAGAATGCCAAAGGGGACTGAGACACAAAAAGGTTAGGAAACCCCAGTCTACAGCTAGAAGTTACCTTTGAGGCCATAGAGGCCAAACCCCTCATTTTAAAGATGAGAAAACTAAGGCCCATGGAAGTTAACAATATGCCCACGGCCACACGGAATAAATGTCAGAGGTCAGGTTTGAATCCAGGTCCTCTGACAACAAAGTCAATGTTCTTTCCTTCCAAGAACATTACATTTAAGAGGGATTTGGTTTATTCTACTTAGTTCCATAGAAGAGAATCAATGGGTCAACATTGACAAAAATCCAGATTTTGGCTTAATGTGAGAAAAAAATGAAAACTGTCTGAAAATGGAATAGCTTTTCTTCAGGAACCATCACTAGCTCCTGATCATGGCTATTCAATTTAGAGTCTTGTTGAGGACATAGTTGTGCTGAAGCAAGATTTACGATGGAACCACAATGCTTTCCAAGGCACAGGCCCCTTTCTCAAGGCAAAAATATTTTCATGGCAGTCATCCCCTTTGCAAAGAAAAGAGAACTCTCCCCAAGGCTCCTACTAGCTTCTCCAAGATCAGTGGCATTATTACACTGAATATCTTGCAGCACCAGAGACTGAAGCAATGCTTTTCAAGATGGAGAGAATTTACACCTCAGGTAAGGATTGTACCAAAAAACATCTAAGGGCCATTTGAACCCTAAAATTCTATGACTCCATTACCTCAGTCTATGGCAGAGACAAGTAAAGCCATCTAGCTGGAATGTGGAAGCGAGAGTATGGAGGATAGGACAGTTCCAGACATTGCTCTTTCTGGCTAATAATTTTCTCATCAAAAGCAATGAGCCATCCAGCAATATCTGGGGAAATGTCATTTAACTATACTGTTACATGATATCCATAAGGTCTGCTTAACCAACATCATTTCACGGTGGGATAAAATATGATCAATGAATCCCACATACATACCATCACAAATCCTTACTATGTCATTCTTACTCCTTATTTATGACATTATTGCTACATAATTCAGTGTCTAAAGTTTGACAAACATGTATTTTGTGGCACCAACGAACAATGTTATGTACTGTACGTCTAAAAATTAATACACCTTGTTTCTATGACACATGTTTCAATTACAAGAAGAAAGAGGCATTTCGGAGGTAATGCATCATTTTTCTAGTTTTTAGCTCCAGTGATAGCCTTATAATGTCTAGAAAATTTGAGGAAGCTTCCAGCACTTTGAGTGGACACCTTGTGGCAAATTTCTGGGAGAACGTGGACAAGAGTCACACTGAATGCTCAGAGCCTGAGAGGTTGTGATTTACATGGTTGGAGAGAATGCTCACCTTGATAAGATCACAGATCCGTTGAAGTTTGGGGGCACAAGTGACCAGTATTGCATAATTTTCAGCAACTGAGCTGAGTGTCCTCATAAAAAAAATACAGGGCTAATGTTTCCCAGGCACTTATGAGGAAGGAAATTAGTATAGCACATACAAGTCAAATGATTTTCATATAAACAGCATTCCAGAAATAAAGAATGGCAGTCCTGATGAGGTTAGAAGCCTTTTGTTTTCCAATATATATTCTATCTAGCTCAAGAGAGTGATAGGTTCCGGAAATTTAGGCATTCCAATAAGCCTAGAAAAATTCATCAGTTGATCCAAGAGACAGTCAAACCTTTTAAGCAGCTAAGATGGGCACTTTCCTAGAACAAGTTCAGAGAAGAATAATGATACTTTCTGCTTCTATTGGGGTTGAAAAAACAGTCTCTCACAACAACTCTGGCACACTCCTGCTTTTAGTTTAGGTGATTGTAGAGGGTATAGAGAAACTAATCAATTTCCAGACTTCAAAAGAGATTCTGGTGGTGTAATGGGTGAAAGCTAATCCTTGCTTTTGTTTTATAGACAGACAAAAGCCGTACAAGATAATTAGAGCTTGGAACAAGGCTTACATTATTGGACTGGACCCTAATTAAAAATCAGCTATGGGAAAATTTGCACACAACTCCTTATCTGCTTAAAGTAGACCCCAAATACATCCCAAAATGTGACAGATTTTGTGGTTTTCTTTTTTCCTTTCCTCTCACTGAAATCATTCAGCGCCATGTCTGTGATAGGCTCTGCTTGTATGCAACTAGATTCCGTGCAGATGCCTTTTTGAACTAGGAAGTGTCATACATGCACATAGATTGATGAAATCAAAAGATAATATAGCACAGCATAATTAAATTGATTTAGAAGAATATTTTTAATTCCTGTGTATTACCACAGTGCTCTCTCCTAGGTCTAAACAAAAATAATTCCCAATAATGATTTTATGCCAGCTTAAATGTTGTAAATTTCTTGCTCTGTCTACTTTTTAAATCCAAGGAAATGATGTTCCTTATTTCAAGTTTTTCATATACTGTCTGAGGAAGAAAATTGGACAAGAGACTAAAGATGCCTTGAGCCCTTAAGTCTAAATTCTTAAATAATGGAGGAAGTGGACTGGTAATATATAAAGCACTATGATATTACTATTCCTCCTGCCTAACGATTTAATCCAGGGTTAGTCCTCATAGCTTTAAGGAGAGTTCTCTTCAGACCTAAAAGAATCCTAAGTTCATATTCCAGCACTTCTTTAAAGGGAGCACAGAACCTCTATACTAATTTATACTTGTCAACACACTCAATGAAATACATACAGAGAGCCACTGGCCAAGATCTACTTATCCTTACTTGCAAGCTGTTGATGCAGTGGGGGAGATTGTTAATTGAACCCTGCAGGTGTGAAAGGTATTAAATGTCTAGTTAACATTCAGTAGAATCCTGTTTAAAATGAACCTGGAAAGAGCATTGCACACTTTGTGCTGCCATATTTCTCCAACATGTAGGTCCTTCCTTAAGAAGAGAAGCACCAAGGAATAGTTAGTTAACCAAGAGGATGAAATCATCTCAACTTAGTACTACAGCTAACAGAGGCATCTCCAACCTGGATCATGAATATGGGCTTCATTTTATCCCATATTAAAATAAAATAATCTTCATGAAGGTTAGATAATTATGTAATTGATAGATAATTAATGTTCCCAGGGGATCAAAGAAGATAGCATTCTTTCCTAGATCAAGGTGAATGGAGAGATCATAATCAATAAATCTAATCTAGCCACTTTAAAAATATGCTACCCAAAATTCCAAGGTTCTCCCCAAATATATACAGAAACAAGTCTTTGTGAATGTCTTGATAGATAATTAGTGTTCTTAGGGAATCAAAGAAGATAAATACTCCTTCTGAGATCAAGATGTACTGAAAGATTGTGATCAGTAAACCTAATCTAACCACTTTCAGCATACACCAGCCAAAATCCAAAACTCATTCCCTCCCCATCCACCCATCTCCATGTAGAATATATATTGGATCAAAGATACTGAATTGGAAGAGACCTCTGAGGCCATCTAGATATCATTTACAAATGAAGAAGTTGAGTCCCAAGAGTAGTTAAGGGACTTGCCTACAATCACACAAGTAGAAAATGACAGTCAGGCTTGACCCTAGGTCTTGTGACTACATCTGACATGCTTTCCACTGGACCACAATTGTTATGATTCACATTCAAACATTATTTTTAGCTGAACTACAATATCTCCTATTACCACAATCAATGGTTAAATTGTATATTGGGATTATAATAACATAGATCACTTTATTTGTGCTTTCTAGACCTCAGAACCAGTGGCAGACAAAATGAATAGTGGTAGGTGGGCTGTAGTTAATGATCAAGGGTTCTCTCCTTGTTTTCTCCTGTAGAAGACAGCTTATAGAGGGGTCCCCCAAGTCTTAGTGCAGTTTTAAGCTATTGAAGTTATCCATACTATGGCTTTCTTGTTGAGAAACACACATGCATCATAATTACAATGATACTTGATAAATTGGAAAACACCAGAAACAATTATCTTTAATATAAATGGCAGGGGGCAGGGAGGGAAAAGACTTACTCATAGAGAAAAGAGAAATAAGTAGACAAAGGGGAAGAAGATATAGTACCCTACTCTTTGCAGTGCACAATTTATTACTTTCTCAAAAGAGTTGGGCTTTAAACTGAAGAAACAGCCTGGACTGCTTATGGGAAACTGCAGAACTCCTTTAATGACTCCAAATTTCTCCCTAAAATGAAGGCCCATCTTTTTTTTAAACATCAATATTCTACCAGATGGCTGCAACTAATGGAATACTACAGTCTCTTACAAATTAATATTGCACATCACCGAAAAGGGCAATAGAGAGTAACCTGGTGGGTATGAACAGGCTGCAATATATAACATATAAGGAACTATAAAGAATACCCACAGGAGAGGATGTCATCAAAGAAATACAGGGTAGAAAAAGAAAATGGACTGATCGTGTGGCAGAAGCAAAGTCTAATCATTGGATGGACCGTGTCCTTCACTGGTATCCTCATTAAGTCAAATTAATACAAGGAAGGTCCCCAGCACACTGAGTGGACCCTTGTGGTGAACTTATGGAAGACATGGACAACAGCTGCACAAGATGGACAGACACAAATGAGTTACAATCTGTGTCACACCAGGGAACATCTTATTAGTGATCTCAAAGTATTTGCTAGCATCAAGCATATGTTTCTTCCCAAATTATTTCAAGTGTGTATGTTTTCAATCACCACTAGGATTGCAAATTCTTTGTGGATAGAGATTATTTCTTATACTTTTGAAAACATCCCAATCATAGCTCAGTGCTAGGCACACAGTAAATGTTCACTGAACACTTTCTGACTGAATAATTTGAAAACAAAAGAGACATAGAAAGAGGACAGAGGAAGGCAGTCTAGGAAGAGGAAAGGTAAGACAGTGGAAGGGTGAATGTATGGAGCTTAAAGGTTAGACAAAAGAATAAATCTAATCATAAAAATGGAGGAGATTATAAGTTATGTATTAAAGTTGCTACATTGCATGGAATTTTTGCTAGTCAACTGTCTTGAAGGAGAAACATGCTCCACTCACCTTTTCTCTGCATGGATAACCTTTAAACTGAGACATTAAACATATGTTAACCTTATGGTAGAAGTGCTTGTAGTACAAAAGACCTGAGTTACTTTTGTGGGGGTCAAGGTGGAGGAAGAGATCATATTCATTCATTCAATTCAAATCATTTATTCATTCAATTCAATTCATAAGCATTTTATATTAAGTACATGCTCTGTGAAAAGTCCTGTGTTATTCAAAGACATTTCTTTTGCTTTGCCTTGAACCTACAGACAAAAGCTGAGGAGATCCACTCTACTTAATAGCCTAACACTTCCATATTGCAAGCACTCTGGCTATGAGATACCAAAAAACAAAAAAAAACCAATACCCATTTAACAATGACATATAAGCAATGCTGGGCTCCTGGCTGTTCTCCTTCCCTCAAGTTTCTCTGCTCTCCAATCTATACTCCACACACTTGCTAAAGTGACATTCCTGAAGTCTGACTGTGTCACCTCTCTACCCAATAAACTCCAATGGCTTTCTACATTTCTAGGATCAAATATGAGTTCTTAGGTTTAGCTTTTAAAACTTTTTTTCCAAGTCCTTTACAACCTGGCTCCAACCTACCTTTCCAATCTTATTATGCATGATTTCCCTTACTGCACCACAGACTCAGTCAAACTGGCCTTCATACTGTTCCTCATATGTCACATTCTATCTCCCATTTCCACTTCTTTGCAATGGACGTCCCCCATTCCTGGAATGTACTCTTTCCTCATCTCCATCTTTCATAATCTCTTGTTTTCTTCAAAATTCTGCTCAAGCAGCACCGTCTGTATGAAACCTTTCCTGATCCCCCAGATGTTAGTATACTCCCCATCCCCCCCCAAATTATCTTGAAATCATCTATCTATCTATCTATCTGTCTATCTGAATACTTATTTACATGTTGGTTTCCCCCAATGGAAGCTCCTAGCGATCAGGAATGGTTTCATTTTTGTGTTTGTACGCCAAGTGCCTAACACAGTTCCTGGCACATAGTAGGAACTTAAGAAATGCTTGTTCTTAACAAGTTAATTAGTGTAAGTTATGGCAATAATCCATTGGTTCACTGTTGTTTATCTTCTGCTATTAAAAACTATTCACACATATCCACACACTATTTGCACCAAACAGTCAGTCAACATGCTTTTCTTATATATCTACTATGTGCCAGGCACTGTGCTAAATGTTGGGATACAAAGAAAGACAAAAGCTACTCTCTTCTCTCAAAGAACTCACAGTCTAACTGGGGACACCATACACAAACAACTATGTAGATACAAATGAGATATTTACAGAACAGATTGGAGATAATCTATAGAAGGAAGATGCTAGCCCTGAAGGGGGTGGGAAAAGGCTTCTTGTAGAAGCTGTTATTTTAGCTGAGACTTGAACAAAACTAAGGAAATCAGGAGGCAGGGATGAGAAAGGAAAGGATTCCAGGCATGAGGGACACCCAATGAAAAGGCATCGTCAGGTGATGCAGTGGTTCTCAACAAAGGAGGCCTGTGTGAATAGATCAAAACAGTATGTGAGAGTAAGGTGTAAGAAGACTGTTAAGGTGGGAGGGGGCCAGGTTGTAAAGGTATTTGAATGCCAAACAGAGCATTTTCTATTTGCTCTTATGGCAATAAAGAGCCACTGCAATTTACTGAATAGGAGGGTAACATGCTCAGACTTTAGTAAGAACATACTGAAAGCTGAGAGGAGGCTGGACCGGAGTGGGAAAGAGACCTGAGGCAGGGAGGCCAGTCAGAAAGTACTACAATAATCCAGATGTGAGGTGATGAGAACTTGTACCAGGTTGGTGGCACTGTCAGAGGTAAGACTACACATACAAGAGATGTTGTCAATGGGATCTGGCAGCAGATTGGATATACAAAGAATTAACACAAACACATAATACCACGAGCCATTCCCAAATAGACAAGTAGTCAAAAGATATAAGCAAAGAGCTTTCATAAGAACAATTACAAATGTAAATAACATGTGTAAACATGATCCAATTTCTAGGAGTAAGGAAAATGCAAATAAAAATCTCTTCAGTTTTGCACCAAGCAAATTAACAAAGATGACCAAAGCCTAGAACAGCATTGAAAATGCTGAAAGTGCTGTAAAAGACAGTCATGCTAAGGAACCCTTGGTGGAACTGCAATTGGGTTTAATCAATCTGGAATTCAATTGGGAATTATACAACAAAAGTGATTAAACCATCCATTATCATTCCACGCAGAACCCCATTTCTGGGCATATACCCACAAATAAGTCAAAGCCAGAGACAAAGGTATGATAACATACCAAAATATTCACAGTAGTACTCTGAGATAGCAAAGAGCTGGAAACAGAGTGGGTGCCCATCAACTGGGAAATGGCTGAAAAACTACAGCATACGTATACATACATATATACATAAATATATATGAATATCACTATACACCAAGAAATAACAAATATGAGGACCAATTGTATGAACTGATAAAGAGTAAACCAAGGACATATGATTACAATTATGTTATTGAAAAGGATGCTAAAAGAAGGTTTAACTCCCAAAACTCTTGAAAAACCAATGAAGGTCCCAGAGAAAAGATGATGAAAGATGGCGTTCTCCCATAATAGCAGAGATGGGGGACCACTGTGTGTTGGCAACCAAAAATGGGCTCCTTAGCACTTAGTCAACAAGTGCCCTTGACCAGTTTGGCTTTTTCCCCTGAACTGAATGCTGTTTGTATGTTGGACTGGAGTAAGCTTGTCGGCCCCTTCACCTTGCTTCCCTTGCTTAAGCTGATGGAAAGAACCTGTGCTTTCCCGGTCAACCCCTTCACCTTGCTTAAGCTGATCAAAAGAACCTGTGCTTTCCTGGTCAACCCCTTCACCTTGCTTAAGCAGATTGAAAGAACCTGTGCTTTCCCCGGCGTACCTTACACCCCCCGCAGAAGCCGGATGGTTAAAAGCAGCTCCCGTTGGAGCCAGAGGCTGCTATAGCCACAGCCACAGCCACAGCCGAAGCAGGAGCTGCCAGTGGCAGAGCTGACCTACGGGAGGAAGCTGAACAAGGACTTCAGGCCAGTGGGTAATCTTTTTACCATAGAGGGGGAAGCATGATTTTGCTTTATGCAATCATGCTTCTCTGTAGCCTCCTGGTTACTCTTTCAAGGCGTACTTATTGGGCCTGGAAGCTTTTGATCAATATATCAAAATGGGGTTACTGGTTCATGGGTTGGTTACTGTGGAGCCTAAATACATGTTTTGATTCTTCTGCCTTCTACTTTGAGAGTTTCTTATATCCGGCGGTTCCGAACCTTTCAGACATGTATATGATCCTCTTTGAGATTATAAACTCTGCCCTCCTAATACACACTGAGACAGAAAGCTATCTGAAATGTCGAAGTAATGTCATCATATCAGATGTTTTTGATTAACCTTTTCTTCGGACAAGGGTAAGAAACAAACTCATATAACAGACAAAAGACATCAAGAAGATGATCCGAAAACAAAAAAGCCTCAGCAAACAATTAAAATAAAGCACTCTAAGAAAGCCTCTAAGGAAAAAAAAACCAAGTTCCCTGCTCTTTGCTGATGCGATTGCACATAGGGGCACATACGTGGTGCAGTGAGTAGAGCACCGGCCCTGAAGTCAGGAGGACCTGAGTTCAAATCCAGCCTCAGACACTTGACACACTTACTAGCTGTGTGACCTTGGGCAAGTCACTTAACCCCAATTGCCCAGGGATTCTTGAAGAGTTTGGCCTTTGTTTCCTTTGATTAATTCAGTGTCTTACTTGATTGAGTCTTACTGGGTGCTAAGCCCCAGGCCCAAACCCCACTAGGTGCTAAGCCTATGTGGGTGTGAATTGGTAACTAAGGTGGGGCTCCAGGTGGGGCCAATGCAAGGAGGTGCTAACAGCAGTGCCAATTGAAGGAGCCTAAGTTCTGGTTGCTCAGATGATGTTTGATGACGTCTCAAACTGTATAAAAAGAGAAGACAGAGCTATTTGCTTAGGGCTCTCACTTTTGGTGTTGCGCTGATGTGGAGACTCCGTGCGGCTGCAGCTAAGAGCCCTCTAACATGTAAACCAGATGTTGGGACTTTGTTAAACTCCGGTAACTATGTATTGGGATTTGAATCAGACAAGGTCTGTCTATTGATGTTTGTAATTTGTTTTGTATTTGCTCTGAAGTTCAGGGTGCTGGCTTTTTCCCCTGAACTAAGTGAATGATATTTGTATGCTGGATTAAAGTAAGCTTGTTAACCCCTTAACATTGCTTTCCTTAGCAAAGCAGATCAAAAGAACCTGGGCTTGCAGCGTTCTGTGAGCTGGTTGTTGTTGGTTTTACACCCCCCACAGCAGCTGCTAGCCGGATTGTTGAAACACTTCCCCCCTGCAAAAAAAAAAAAAGTCACACATTTCTTGACCATTGACCTCTTCCAGGACTACATTCAATCAGCACCTCTTCCTTGACCCATTAGGGATTTAAAGAGGAGAACAATGGGAGCTCCCATTTGAGCTTGTGTACCTTTTTTCAGTATAGCACATAGCTCTAATTTCTGAATATTAGTGCCTTCCCTCAGATTATTTCCAACTTATCCTGACTATGCCCTTGTTTGTACATAATTGCTTTCATGTTGCCTCCCCCATTAGACTTTGAGGGTAAGTACCCACTATTGTTGTTTTTATTTTCCCCTTCTTTGTATTCCAGTTGCTTAACATAGTGCCTTGCACATATTAGGTATTTAATAAATGCTAGTTGGCTTGCCTTGGTTTGCTATAGAAGAACTAGATCAGGATGCTTCTCCCCAAGTGACTATCTCACTAGTTACAGTTACAGGAGATAGGAAAACTATCCCCAGGACACACATACACACACACACACACGTACACACGTACGCACACGCACACGTACGCACGTGTACACACGCACGCGTACACACACACACACGTACACACACCCAAAGGCTTAGCTCTGACACTTGCTAGTCGTGTGACCACAAGCATCCTAAGTCTTCCATCGCCTCTCTAAGCCTTGAGATTTTCATCTATATAACTGGGAACAACATTGCCTGTATTTCCTGTCTCACAAGGCTGTTGTGAAAGAAGCTCTGTGTAAAAACTCTAAGTATTAATACACGTGAGTTATTATGATTCCTCACATCCTAGCTCTCTTGGTGTTACCATACCAGCTACCATATGTCTTTAATTCACTCCTATGAAGTACTGACCTGTAATATTCAAATTAAACACACACACTCAAAACCCCCAAACTGCAAAGGAATAACCCAGCGATGATAAAAACAGACTCTACAGACAATCAAGCACGTCAGTTACATAGACACAATTCCCACTTCTCTCTCTTGACTGTGATGGCAATCTGTCTAAGGAGACCAAAATAAAGAATATTTTCTAGCCTTCACTGATCAAGTCAGATAATCTTTTAAATATGTCAGACTTATTATGTGATCAAAATATCATTTATAGCCGAAGGACATGCTTTGTCTAATTCATAGCACCTATAATTATCACTGTCCTTGAGCTTTGTCAGTGTTCTATATTACGTTTTTTTAAACATCCTACATGGCTACCACCATACCAGCCCTCACATGTGTCTCCTAAAACTGGACAGGGTGGTTTCTGACTTTGACACTCTATTGGTCCTTGCTAAAGACTAACCCTTCCGAGTACTTCGAAAATAACTGCAAACACTCGACCGGTCATTATACTATGGAGCAGTAAGAACACTTGTGAAATAGTGGATTATGGAATATCAGACCTGGATGCCTCCTTGGAGATTAGTTTATCTCATTTTTATTTCATTATCTCATTTTTACAAATGAAGAAGCTGAGCCACAAAATTGCTCACAGCCACAGGATGGTGCTCACCTAGGGTCATATAGGTCAGTACATGGAACCAGGTTTGGAATTCTCATTGTTTGACCCCAAGTCCAGTGTTCTTTCTACTATCCCACACTACCTTTACAATGGGGGGAGGGGGGAACCTGTTTCTGACTGCATTGCACTAACTGAAGAGACTGTATGGCTCAGTGCCCTAATAGATAAAAGGCAGAAAATGAATACATGTAGTGAAAGAACTCCACATTCCCTGCCAAGGCTACCCTGTAAAGCTAACAAGTGGGGCCCCCTTGCCACCATTCCCACCGATGTCCAATTCTCTATGGAGAAGAAAGAGAAAAGGGTAAAACAATCTTAATTCAGGTCAAGAATATCCTAGCTAGGGGCAGCTAGGTGGCACACTGAGTAGAGCACCAGCCCTGATGTCCGGAGGACCTGAGTTCAAATCTGGCCTCAGACACTTGACACACGTACTAGTTGTGTGACCTTGGGCAAGTCACTTAACCTCAATTACCCTGCCTTCCCCCCTCCAAAAAAGTAAAAAAAAAAAAGAATATCCTAGTTGGGGGAGGGGTGGCATGAAAAGAAGGCAAGACAGGAAGTATGGGAAGGGAGAGCATCCTGGGGAAAGAACCTTCTCCCACATGGGCTAGAAAAGGCATGCTGGATTATACAAACTCAATTTTAGACTAGACCTGGAGTAGATATTTTGCATTCGCATCTGTATTGTTGTTATCTTAAGGATCAGGGCTGTGCATTCTGGCCTTATGCCTACGATGCCTATTATAGAGCTTGGAAGACAGTAAGCACTCAAGAAAAGTTGTCAGCTGACTAATAATTCATCAGAATGGCAAAAAAATAACAGGATATTAAAGGGTAGACCAGAGTCTGAATAATACACAAAGATAACCTCGAAAATGACAATAAAATCACTGTTCTCTACCCAGAGAAAAAGGTATCTATCTTATGTCAAAGTCTTCTTTACATCTCAAAACCGTTACAGTTTTTACCACAAAGGAAGTGTGAATTAAGCAAGGAGATAGCATACTTATCAGTCTCATAACACTCTGTATCTCAGGGAGGTTGGTAGGCTTTTTATCATGTCTTGTTACTTAGAACAATTAAAGTTACTTAGAACAATTAAAAAATGCACACAATTAAACAATGCACATGAGTCTAGACTTATTAAATAGTAACAAGAATAATATATTTAAAGCCTTTTTAGCAAATGCATATTAGAAATTAAAGTCAGAAAGATATAATGTACACTGTGTTTATGTAATGAAGTTTTACATGCATCATGTAAGTAGACTTTTAAGGTCTCTACTGAAGGAAATTTTTATGACTGTAATATGGTATATGACAAAAATATCTTTTTTAGTCTTCGAAAGCACATAGTTTGTTGATAAGTAAGTTTTTTTTTATTTTTACTTATATCTGCATGTACAGTTATATGTGGGTGAAATGTGTAAGAATGTGTTAAGAAATATAATTTAAAAGCATATTTATGTAGCAGATATATGTATATGTGTGTGTATCCGTGTGGAGGTAAAATGAGTAAAGAGTATAATTCTTACAAAAACAAGGACTTTATACTGTCTATGAATTCTCCATAACATATGTTAGCAATAGAAAGAAAATGCAAGGACAAGAGTAAAATGATGAACAGGAAAGGAACAACATAGGTATTCCCTGTATCCCAAAAGGATCTCTTGGACTTCCTTCTGTACATCATTCTCTCTGCTTTAATTAAGTTCAGTTTTTTCCCTAATTAGAAACAAAGGCATTGCTTCAAAAAATTTTTTTAAAAGGTCCATAAATCAGAACTAAAAGAGTAAGATTATGTTTGTTTTTTAGTGCTGTCCCAGGAATCAACCAGGAGCATTCAAGTCATCAACTTTCCAACTTCCTATTGAAATAGGCTAAACTAGGCTGTGTGTATCTGCTGTAGTTGCTAGGATTAGTTTTTAAAGAGTCCAATGCAGCCCTGTTCTTCTACGTTTGGATGGCTCTGTTATGAAAGTCCATTTTTAAAAATCTCCCAGATTTGTTTATGTGGCATGTCTCCCCTTAAGATTGTGAGGTCTTCCAGAAAAAAGCCCCAGAACTTTTGTGTGTGTGTGTGTGTGTGTGTGTGTGTGTGTGGTTTTTGTTTTGGGGGTTTGGGGTTTTTTTTGGCATCTTTCTTCTTACTGAGAACAGGATCAGATTTGTCATAGGTCAGAGGATCAAACATTTAGAGCTGGAAAGGACAGAAGAGGTCATCTAATCTAACCCCTTCATTTTACCAATGAGGAAATAGAGGTCACAGAGAGATTAAATAATTTCCCAAGATCACACAGGCAGCAAAAAGGCTGTCATAATTTGAACCCCAAATCTTTTTATTCTGGATCCAATATTCTTTGTATGGTACCTACCTTTTTAGTCACTTATTGACTGGCATTGAGGTAAGTTTGTTGTCAGGAAGACATTTTTGAGATTCTAGGTATTATTAAATTGTTTTCTGGATGATTTAGCAGGGTTTTAATCTGGCCTCTAATCAAATTTAGTGGTGTCATATTATGCTGAATCATCCTCACAGTATCATTTTGAATTTCTAGTTTCAAGTCATTGACTTATAAATGCAAATTTATTAAGGGCCAACTATATGCCAGGGTGTGTGCTGGTTATTATGGAATCGGAAACAGAAACTCAACCATTCCCACCCTCAAGGAGGCTACATTCTATTGGAGAGAACAGCATGTACACATATCAATAGATACACAGTATATGTGAAGTAAATACAAAGCAATTTGGGAGGGCAGGGATTTTAAGAGGTGGAGATGAAGAAGGAGTGCATTATGCGCATGAGAAACAAAGATGGGAAATAGAATGCTGAGTATGAGGAACAGAACGCAGGCCAGTTTGACTGGAAAATAGAGTGAAGGGGAATGATATCTAATAAATCTCTAAAAGTAGGTTGGAGCTAGATTATGATTTTAAATGCCCCAAAAAGGCACTTTTGTACAAATGCTTATCCTAAAAGCAATAGGGAGCCAGTAGAGCTCCTTCAGCAAGAGAGTAAAATGATCTAACCTATACTTTAGAAATAGTGGGAGAAATTGTAGTGGGATGTACCATCACAATTCTTGGTAGTACTCCCCATTACTAGGCTCTTCCCTCGCCCCACAAATGCCCTTAGCATTACTCAGCAAGGTTGTGCTAGACTTCTTGTAGACCCATGCCCTTGGCTTGGCCTCTTCTCATCATGTTTCTCTGAAAATAGGAACCATGATTAAAATACTGTAACTTGTACAAATCTTTACATGGAATAAAGCAGAGTTTTCTTATTGTTTTCTTTCCTTTCAATTTACTTTCACAAATATTTGCTAAATTTCACAAATATTTATTTATTAGAAAATTGGAGTTGTTTTTTGCTTTTGTTCTTGTTTCTGTGGCATCTATTACTGATCATGGGTTTTCCATAGGGAACTATTTGGAAAGGAAGACAACTTATTAGCCACCCTTCAACATTGTGATGTGTTTCTCTGTGATGGAAGAAGAATAAACAAGGAGGAATCCCAATTCAACTCAAGAAACATTCATCAACCCCTATTCTGCCCCTTTTAAACACCACAGACATATTTCATCCTTGTGTTTAATGCCAAAACAACTGTTTTCTCCAAAACATGCATGTAATCATTCAGGCATATTATTCTCAAGAATAGCCATCACACATAGCTATGGTCTGGGGTCTAAGGTTTTGTTGATTCTTGGTCAGAGTTGCTGTGTGAGAAACCAAGCAAAGGTTTCAACAATTGCTATCCAGGCACATTTGGGTGCATTGTCAGGGGTGGAGGTCAGTGGAATACACCATCAACTGAAATATCAAATATCCAAATAAAGGACTGAGAACCCTGAGTTTCCAATACCATGACCTCACCTAGTGTGGCTAGATAAGTGAACTGATGCATGATAAAAGTGGGGTCAGTGGGGGCAGGGCCAAGATGGTGGCTGGAAAGCAGGGACTCCTTTAAGCTCTCCCCCAAATACCTCCAAACACCTGTAAAAAATGGTTCTGAACAAATTCTAGAGCTGCAGAATCCATGAAATAACAGAGGGAAGCAGGTCTCCAGCCCAAGACAGCCTGGATGGTCACTGGGAATGGTCTATTACACTGTGCTGGGAGCAGAGCATGGGCTGCACCAGGACCAACCAGACCAGGAGTCAGCCAGAGCAGGCCTTAGGGCCATGAATCACTGAGCAGTAGCAGTTACCAGACTTCTCAACCCACAAACGCCAAAGACCACAGAGCAGGTTAGTGGAAAACTGCTGGATTGGGGTGAGAGGGGTTTGGCCCCAGCTCTGTAGGCAGAGGAGGTGGCACAGGCAGCAGTAGGAAGCTCCTGTGGCAGCTTCCAGAGCTCCAGCACCAGCTGCTTCTGGAGTCCCTGGCCCACATGGTGGGAGGAATCAAGTGGCAGACCAGAGTGGGAATGCAAGGAGTGCTTTGCTGCCACAGAGGCAGGGTTCTCTTGCTTTGCCCTGCTTGGATCTGGGTTATGGTCCTGGTTGGTGGTTCTTGGGGGAAGAGGAGCGCTGCTGTGGCAGAGCTTGTGGTGACAGTGGAGTAGATGTAGCTCTGAAAACAGTAGCATAGCCCCTAAAGCTTGGGACAAAATACTCTCTACTCTAAAAGCAGTCATACCCTGAAAAAAAGCTCAAAGGTCAAGTAGTTGGCTGGGAATATGACCAGGTAGCGCAAAAGGACTCAGACTCAGACTATAGAATCTTTTTTTGGTGATAAAAAAGATCAAAACATACAGCCAGAAGAAGTCAACAAACTCAAAGAGCCTATATCAAAAGCCTCCAATAAAAAACAGGAATTGGTCTCAAGCTATGGACCAGCTCAAAAAGGATGTGGAAAAGCAAGTAAGAGAATTAGAGGAAAAATTGGGAAGAGAAATGAGAGTGATGCAAGAAAATCATGAAAAACAAGTCAATGACTTGCTAAAGAAGACCCAAAAAAATACTGAAGAAAATAACACCTTAAAAAATAGACTAACCCAAATGGCAAAAGAGCTCCAAAAAGCCAATGAGGAGAAGAATGCCTTGAAAGGCAGAATTAGCCAAATGGAAAAGGAGGCACAAAAAACCACTGAAGAAAATACAACTTTAAAAAATTAGACTGGAGCAAGTGGAGGCTAGTGACTTTATGAGAAATCAAGAAATTATAAAACAGAACCAAAGGAATGAAAAAATGGAAGACAATGTGGAATATCTCAGTGGAAAATCCACTCACCTGGAGAAAAGATCCAGGAGAGATAATTTAAAAATTATTGGACTACCTGAACGCCATGATCAAAAAAGAGCCTAGATATCATCTAGAAATTATCAAGGAAAACTGCCCTGATATTCTAGAACCAGAAGGTAAAATAGGAATTGAAAGAATCCACCTATCACCTCTTGAAAAAGATCCCCAAAAGAAAACTCCTAGGAATATTGTTGCCAAATTCCAGAGTTCCCAGGTCAGGGAGAAAATACTGCATGGAGCCAGAAAGAAACAATTTGAGTATTGTGGAAACACAATCAGGATAACACAAGATCTAGCAGCTTCTACATTAAGAGTCAAAAGGCTTGGAATATGATATTCCGGAGGTCAGTGGAGCTAGGATTAAACCAAGAATCACCTACCCAGCAAAACTGAGTATAATGCTCCAAGGCAAAATATGGATTTTCAATGAAATAGAGGACTTTCAAGCTTTCTCAGTGAAAAGACCTGAACAGAATATTTAATTTTCAAATACAAGAATCAAAAGAAGCATGAAAAGGTAAACAAGAAAGAGACTTGTAAGGGACTTACTAAAGTGGAACTGTTTTGTTTACATTCCTACAAGGAAAGATGATGTTTGTAATTCATGGGACCTTTCTCAGTATTAGGGTAGATGAAGGGAATATACATATATACATATATATATATATATATATATATATATATATATAGAGAGAGAGAGAGAGAGAGAGAGAGAGAGAGAGAGAGAGGGCACAGGGTGAATTGATTATGAAGGGATATCTAAAAAATAAAATAAAATTAAGGGGTGAGAGAGGAATATATTGAGAGACGGAGGAAGGGAGAGATAGAATGGAGTAAATTATCTCACATAAAAGTGGCAAGAAAAATCAGTTTTATTGGAAGGGAAGAGGGGGCAGGTGAGGGGGAAGGAGTGACTCTTGCACTCATTGGATTTAACTTGAGGGGGGAATAACATATACACTCAATTGGGTATCTTACCCCACAGGAAAGTAGGGGGAAGGGGATAAGAAAGGGGGGATGATAGAAAGGAGGGCAGATCAGGGGACCAGGTAATCAAAAGCAAACACTTTTTAAAAGGGACAGGATCAAGGGAGGAAACTGAATAAAGGGGGACAAGATAGGATGGAGGGGAAATATAGTTAGTCTTTCACAACATGATTATTTTGGAAGTGTTTTGCATATTGATACATATGTGGCCTATGTTGAATTGCTTGCTTTCTTAGGGAGGGTGGGTGGGGAGGGAAGAAGGGAGAGAATTTGGAACTCAAAGTTCAAAAAGCGGATGCTCAAAAAAAGTTCTTTTTGCAAGCAACTGAGAAATAAGATATACAGGCAATGGGGTATAGAAATCTATCATGCCCTACAAGAAAGTAAGGGGCAAAAGGATTGGGAGGTGACAGAAGGGAGGGCTTACTGGGGATCGGGGCTATCAGAATATATGCCATCTTGGAGTGGGGGGAAGGTAGAAATGGGGAGAAAATTTGTAACACAAAATCTTGTGAAAATCAATGTTGAAAACTAAAAATATTAAATCAAATATGAAAAAAGTAGGGTCAGCACTGCTACATTCTATTTCTATTCCAAGCACTTAGCATTATAAAGAAGAAAACTCATTTCCACAGTCTCAGCTTAGCCTGCCATTTTAAAAATTCTTGATAAAATACAAGCTTATTTAGATCAGAGAGTATTTCAGTTTTCTTTATATCCCCTCCAGTGGCTGACCTAGTGACTAGCACATGCATAATAAGTACTTAATAGATTGATTGACTGATCAAAAGAAATATCTATAAAGTGCAGATGGATTAATATTGTTACAACTGGGAAAATTACTGAAAAATTATTCTTATGTCTTATAAGTCCCCATGCTCTAATAACACTAGTTCAGCAATATCTTCATATTATATAGAACTCATCGTTAAATGTACCTGACACATATTATCATTATCATTAGTATTAGTATTCTTCTTCTTTTTCAACTTTAAGCAGTGTGCTTTAACTGAGAATATGTATATTAGACATGAACTTTCCAAAGAAAGCCAGAAAAGAACTCAGAGGTCATCTCATCTTCTAGATGATGGGGAGGGGGTCATTATAAAGAAAGTAGAATAACTATTACATAAATAATACTCTGAAAATAGTAATTATAGGCAGAGGTCAATGAGCAGTCATCTCATATATGCAGCATAAAGGGGATGGCTGGCCTTCATCAGTCACATCAGTCACACTCAAATATATGCATAGTAACACCATTAGCAATGACCTTTCTAATGCAAAGATCAACAAATACAAAAACACATATAGCAGGATGCTTAAAACATCTACTTTACTGTGATTCCACTGAAATGAGATTATTACCTTTATCCCAAAAGAAACAGAAAAATGAAATTTTATGCTATAAAGTGCTATTACTCTGCATTCAGAAATTCCAGTGTTGTAGTGGTAGTTAGTTATTTTCTGGGAAAAATAATAAAAACAGTCTGTGACATCTCTTTTGATGATAAAGCCCTCACATAGAGGATTTTTTAATGCTTTGGACCTGTGGTGTCAAATTCAAATAGAATCATTGGGCCTCATACTGATATAGAAAATGACAAATTAATATCTATTTTGTATGGTATTTTTATTTATTTTATTAAACATTTCTCAATTACATTTTAATTTGGTTTGGGTTACTGCTGCTTTCGACAATAGATTTCCACACAGTTGGAAAGTGCAAAACAAAGAGGAAGTAAAAGTGTAGATAACATTGTTCAATTCTTCTGATACTCTAATGACTGTGAAAATCACAGAGAAAAGTCCTCTGAAACCAAGCCCTCTAATGCAGAGATCTGGAGCCCCCAAACAGGGGTTGACAGAAAATGAATGCATATTGTGTAAAGTTTAATAACTTATTAGAGCCCCATTTCACTCAGTCCAGCTCTCACTGATGGCACTGGGAGTTCCATGCGAGGCATGAAGAAGGAATATGGCCCTAAGTCTAAGCGATTACAAAACCATGGAGCAGCTCCCTGACCATTCCTAAATGAGGTAACCAGTAATAAAAATGCCATATTAGTAAACTGAGAAAAATTAAAGTGTTATTATTGAGCTCTGTGACTAACATAGCCACCTTAAGGAGAAAAGAAAGTTAGGCCATAGGGAGAGAGGGAAGATGTTTGAAATAACCATAACAATGTTAGCAATTAGACATTGCTTTCTGCAACCTGCCCATTAGGAAAGGAAAATCTATGAAAGCCCATTGCTCTGTTTCCCTTGGGATACTAAATGCAAAGCAATGAACTCCGGGGGCCATACCAAGATACTTAACACTTAAAGCTCATTTTCCATAGTCTACACTCTAAGAACTAACTGTTGATACAACTTTATCTAGGCTACGTGAAATGGGGCTTAAGATTTTAGGACTGCAGAGCTGGAGCAAGAAGAGATCTCTAAGGTTATATAATACAACACCCTCATTTTTCATTTGAAGAAACTGGGCCCAGGGAAGTTCAAAGTTCAAGTTCAAAGGGGAATTTGAACCTAGGTTCCAAAACCAGAACTAACTCCAAAGCTAAATGTCTTTTCACTGTAGCATGTTACTTTAGGATCTTCTTTCTTGCCATTAAAAGCAGAAGATGTATTTTTGTTTTAATTTTACACAATTTTCAAGTAGACAGTAGCAAAAAACTGAAAAGCTGTGGAAAGCTAATGGGTAAGAATGGGTTTGGAGGAAAGCAGTCCTGAATGCTCCAAGGAGCACAGAAACAATACAGCTCAGATGATCAATGTAAGTGCATATTGGAGAGAGAATGGAACGATACGCCTATGTCAGGGTCAGAGGTTATATAACATCGGAAGGCTGTTCAGGCAATTCTTGGAGGCTAGGTGGTGCAGTGGATAGAGTGCTGAACCCGGAATCAGCAAGATCTTGGCCTGAATCTGGCCTCAGACATTTACTAGCTACGTGATCCTTTAACCTCAATTTGCCTCAGTTTCCTTAAGTGTTAAATGTAGATAATAATAGCACCTACTTCCTTGGGTTATTATGAAGATTAAATGAGGTAATGTTTGGAAAGTGTTTTGTAAACCTTAAAGTGCCACATAACTGCTCTTGTTTATTAGTATTATTTTAAACCCAAATCTTTCTTCTAAGATTTGCAGAAGTAGACAATGAAAAGTTCACTCCTATAGAAGTAAAAGGTAAATAAGGACAAAAAGGGGTGTGTGTGTGTGTGTGTGTGTGTGTGTGTGTGTGTGCGCGTGCGCGTATGTGTTAAGCCATTTGTTAAATATCATATCAAACACTTTAAAGAAAAGTAAGAGAGGGATAAGAAAATTCTCCGTGGAGTGAGGGTTGGGGACTTATAATCACTAAGTTTTTAGATAATTTGAATTTCATCCTAAATGAAGATTACATAGTTCTTCTAAAACATCCGAAAGTCAAAGTGAAAAACCTTTGAATTCCAGCCATATAATTACAGTATCAATAATCTCTCGCCTATAGTTCTTGAATCACAGAAGAAGAGAATTAAATGAACTTGAAATTAATGTAACCCATACTTTCTACCCCTGAGATCAGCTTTAAAATATTTCACACGATAACAAGGTAGCCTATTTTTAAAGATCTAAAGAGAAGAAGATTTCACAACCTATCTACTCATTAATCCTTTTACTTTCAGTAAAGTTTTCTGTAAGTTCTAAGCTAAGTTCAGCATGGAACTAACCTAAATCTCTCATGCTGAACTTTAGGCACCTACTTTCTTGTGATTTTCTCAGTGAATGTGGAGAACTATTAGTCATCATTCTCTTCCGATGGGAATTTCTATTTAGTATGCCTTCTTAAGATTCTAGATTAATTAATCTCACTAGTAGCCTTAGTAAGTGCCCATTTTTGGCTCTTCCTTCAATTCCCTCTAAACTCTCCTCGCCCCTGTTGAGAAGTAAAGCTCCAACATGGTAACAACGTTCCAATAAAGATTTAACTGATATTGAAATGACAGTAGTGATGGTAATGGTAACAGCATTGATACAGGGTGTCAAGGTTTGCAAAGGGCTTAACATAGGCTATCTCATTTTCAAAGAGTAGTAGCTTGCACATTAGTATCCTAATGTCATCTTACATTTGAAACTTGACTGTGAACCTTCCTTGGCAAAGCTACACAAATAATAAGAGAGGATGTGGGGGGGGGCAAAGGGAGGAGGGAGGGAAGGAGAGAGACACAGAGAGAGTGATAGAGAGAAGGAGGAAGAGAGAATGAAGGAGAGTCACGGATAGGCAACTATTTAAGATTGCTTTACTAAGTTACAGATGGTTTCAGTTGGTGGATGGCATTCCTATACTCACAGTGTAACAGATCCTTGAAGTACTGACATACTATATTTACTTTTTCTGGATTTCAAAAGGACCAAGGATTAAGTCCTTGTCAGGATTCACAGTTTGAAGAAAATATGAGCTACTACTTTAAAAAACTATCCTCACCCTCGACAAGAATATTCAACTCAATCAACAAGTATTTCTGAGCTTGTTTAGTAGGGCTGCCTTCATTATCTCCCTTATGGAGGGTAGATGTATAAAAAAATTAGTTAAGCTTTTTGGTATTTCTTTAAAATGAGAAAATGCACCGATTGGTATAACATTACTACGGTGATTTGCACAGAGTTCAAAGGCATGAAGAATTACTGGCTGAGTTCATTACATTACAGTACTGGGGGAAAGTTCTGTCTAGGTTTTTCTTGTGCATAGAATAACAGTTTCAGGAACCCCCTGGTCTCTCAGAAATACCGGTAGCTTGCATACCTGTTTCTGTGTTGTCCTCTTTTACCAAAAAGGACCTAGAGAAGGCAAGGGAATTGAGAGGTGCTGGCTGATGTCTTTTCCAAAAGTATCTATTAGAAGCATAACAGGCACTTCAAGAAGGAATTCAGGTATCAGACATGAGTTCTTCCTCCTCTAGGATGGACTGCAAATCCAATCTCAGTCTAGGTGCTTAAGAAGCTGGGGTTTATAAGGACTTTTGTGTCTAAGTGTAAAAACTAGTACAGCATAAAAGAAAAGCTTAGCTTCTGAAAATGGAGTTGACAGCAGATTTCTGGGATACGTGTGGATCACTTGGGCTCCCTGGAGAAGAATGCATCCACATTATTATTTTTTTAAATAATAAGAACATTATTATATTTTCTCTTTCCTGGATTGGCAAAGTGCAACAAGACCTTTTAATACATGTCGCTGAGACTATGTACTGGGATTATAAGATATGGTTACTGTCCTCAAGGATTATTCCCCTGAACAATCCTGTTGGGGACAAGGAAGCATATACTTGTGAAAAAATAAAGAGTAAATGGCAGTTTACCATGAGTGCCTCATGAATGATACCAACAACGAATATTCTAGGAGTGCAGAGAGGTTCAAATCCATAAGATCATGTTTCTAAAGTTGTTGATATAAATGACAGATCCACAGCCATGTTGATTGCTTCCACGTATTTTAAGTCTCTCTTTTTATTAATATAGCTAAGCCAAGTGGCAAAGTCAGTGAGGTAAGAATAAGTCACAAGAATGTTTGAGGACAGGACAGGTTACCACAAAATGTCACAACTATGGAAAAAATTGAAAAAATAACCTGAGCCAAACAAAGTCCGGTGTCATGTACACAAGGAAAGAGGAACAAGCATTTATTAAGTGCCTACTGTGTGCCAGGCACTGGGGTAGTGCAAATATATCATTTGATGCTCCACCCATTGGGATTGTTGTTCTCTTTTACCATTTGGGATGAAATGTGGGGTTTATTTTTATTTTATTTTATCCCCATACAGGAGGATGCTGTTATCCTCATTTTTCATCTGAGGAAGCTGAGGCAGACAGAGGTTAAGTGATTTGTCCAGGGTCACATTTGAACATTTACCTAAAATGTTAAAATAGAACTGTTTTGGCCTTGATTTTAAAAAACAGAAAAACTTGGACTTCCTGCTTCGGAAAGTAGGGGTGTCCCATCTTATTTTACTGACCAAAGGGTCCTCTCTTAATCATGTAGTAACATCCTCATCTGCTGGAATGTACATATCCTGCCCAAAGGGCAGGCATTTGTGGGGGTGAGTGTGTGAACCAATATCTGAACTCGTCTTCCTGAGCTCTCTGTCTACCATATGTCCACTGTGTCATCTAGCCACCTTTTGTGCTACCTAGCTGCCTAGTAGACACAGTTAATGTCTGTTGACTTGATTTGGCTAAGTACATAATACTTAAACACTTTTATTGATAGCTCTAGATCCTGTGGGAAAATATTAAGGGAAAATATTAAGCAAGAATTAGAAATAAGTCCAAACTCAAGAAAAATAAAGTAACAAAGTTCTGGGGAATAAAGGAAGTGGGAGAAAGGGGCACAGATCTGTTCCTTTCCTTTAAAAAAATTTATATTCTTTAGATTTCATGTATTTCATAACTTCATACGGTTACATGCAATCTTGAATGCAAAATTTGATGCAAAAGTTGGGGAAGAATAGGCCTTTGCTTCTGACAATACTTGAAAATTCATTAATACCCAGTCCAGGAATTAACAGTTCCTAGAATGTAGTGTAGTGCATAAAGAGAGTCTATGTTACATTCCCCAACTACCATCACCTTTGTTTCCTCTGGCTCCCTGTGGCCAATTTCATATTCAAGCAGAAACAAAAGCAATGCCAAGATTTTGGCACATCACATTCACAACCCAAAAACTGCTTTGCAGCAAACATAAATACTACCGCCTTGGTGTCTTTTAAAACAGTTATTTCAATATACAAGCCATGACATTTTTGTAAAAAAAAAAATCATTTGCCTTTCAACCTAGAGCGAATATGGTGGTGCAGCAATAAAAAACTGAATTCATCAAGTAAATTGTAGACAAGTACTCACTATGTACAAGACACTGCTGAAAAGCTTTATTTATGGGTTTTTTTTTATTACATACTAACTAGAACTGAGTGTTTTTTTGTTGTTGTAAAGTTGGTCAGTACTCCAACTCAGTTATAGTTGTCAACAAGTAATCGCATTAAAAGACATACAAAACTATCAAAATGTTAAGAAGCCATTGTATCATCTCTACATAGATAACATATATATAGATATCCCTAATCTCTCTCCTGGACTCTAGTCATGTATCATAACTACCTGTTGGACATGTATTCTTGGATGTCCCAAAGTGTTTTCAAATTCAACATGTCTACAGGTGAACTCCTTTTTCAATCAAAATCAATCTCTCCCGCAAACTTCCCTTTTTGATGAAAAGACCACAATCTCCCAGTCATCTAGGTTCTTAACCACATAATCATCCCTGCCTCTTTCCTTTCCCTCACCCCTATATCTAAGCACTTACCGAGTCTCATGAATTCCTCATCGAAACCATCTTCAGCTCCTGTCTCTTCACTCACATAAACACAATCCTACTTCAGACTCTAATCACCTTAGAGTAGTTTGCACTATTCTAAGAGCATTTTAATTGGTCTTATCTTCCTCAAATCTCTCCATTCTCCAAACCATCTTCCACTAATCTAAAACTTAGATTTCATTATGTCACTCTCCAAGTGCGAAAATCTCCAGTGGATACCACTGCCTTTAGTATAAGACCTCTTTCAACCAGATCAGGCATTTAAGGCATCCTTCCGTCTAGCTGCCACCAACCTTTTCAAACTTATTTCAATCTTTATTTTCCAGCCAAACTATAATGTTAACTATTCCTTAAACTTGATTGTCCAGCTCTCTGAATTTGCACAATCTGTGTCCTGTGCCTGAAATACAGTGACTTCCCTTCATCTCATTCCCTCAGAATCTTTTTTTTCCTCGTCAAGACTCAGCTCAGGTGGCCCCTCCTTTATGAAGCTTTCCTTAATTTCCCCATTTGTTAAATTTTCTTTCCCTCTTCAATTTTCCTAATATCATACCTATCAGAGTTCAGGTTTCACTTTTGTCTATATCCTCAGCTCCTGGAATAATGCCATTGTATACAGCTGGTGTTTAGTGAAATTTTTTTAACTGAATTTTTGTTCAGCTCAGATTTTTTAATATTTTGGCATGTGTATGGTTAGTTTCTCAAACTAGATTACAAACTCCTTAGAGGTAGGCCAAGTTTCTTTGTATCTCCCAAAGTATCTAGCATAGTGCTAGGGACACAGTAAGCTCAATAATAATTTCCTAAATTAAATTAAACAGGTCAGCAAATTTGGGCCCACAGGCCTAGCATTCAGCTATTTACAAACTTCATTAAGATTTTATTAGTCTTATTCTCAATTTTGAAAGACAAAAAGTATTTCATCAAATTCCTACTCTGATGCCTCATGATGGCAGGAAGATTTCCTTGGACTCCTGAAGTTATGCCTCCAAAATTTATGCTCTGGATGGTCTACCAAGCAAGAAAGGCCTTGGTTGAGAGTGGGCCTAAGGATACATCACGAGTTTGTCATTCAAGGAACTTTAGCTAAACTTAGCAACTTAGCTAAATCTAGACAGGCTCATTACCAGGAGATTGGCTACCAAGTGATTAACTTTTTAGCAACAACCATCTATAAAGACAGTGAGAGGTTGTGATCTGCAGAGTACATGTAGCTTAAATAGGGAACACAAAATACATATAGACATTGCAGAGCATCATGGCAGCAGTAATCATAACCTTAGTGACTAGGTACTCCACAGGCAGGAGTTAAACAATTTAAAGAATGGGAAATCATTATATACTTGGTCAAATCATAAAGTAGTTTGGAACATGGTCCATACCTAACAATAGATGATTATGCCTTTCTTGGCAGATGCTACAGCCTGATGAATTTTTATATAACAGTTGGGTAATAAAAACCTCTCAGTGCCCCCAGGAAACTCTCCAAGATGCAAAACAGTTGCCACTCTGAATTAGCCAGAGATCTCCCCATACTAGTGAAATTACAGGTCCCTACCAAAATAACAATAAATACGATAAATAGAACTGATCCTTATCTCTGGAACCAAATGCCTCAAATTCCTAGAATTATCTGTAAAACATTCAACTTATGAGAACAACGCAAATTACAGGTAAAGTAGTTGACACCAAGGATTCATATCTTTCCGACAACTTTCTGTGTTTATATAGGTTCACCTGAATTGTCTCTCAATGAGTCAGAATGCAACTTCATCACTGCAACTGATTCTCAAATCATTCTGGATAAATGGGAGTTCTTATTAATAATCAAAGAAGAAACCTTTCAAGATTGCCTCAACTGTTACTGAACCAAAAACACCTATCACAGCAGTATATGACTTGGCAGAAACTACAGAGAGAATCTAGATATGACAACTAGAAAATCCATTCTTAAATTTTAAATGTCTGGTTCCGAGAGAACTTGGTAGCCTTCTCTATTCTGCTATAATGGCCCAAATCCTCAGCATCCTTGACAACCCTCTTTGGCATGCTCAGTCAGACAAATCAATGGAAATAGACATCACAAAATAGGACTTTTAAAATACAGGAGAAATCTTCAGTTCTTAGTTTCTTCCCTGAGAGTTTTGTTGTTTTGTGGCTGCTGTTGTTAATGTTTAATGAGCAAGGCTAACTTGGGATGAACTCTGTATTCCTATAAGACTTGGTAAGAGTAGTCACAGTGCATTAAATTTACATGGCAGCATGTCACAGCATATGAGAAAATAACCAGTTAATTGAAACGGAAGAGGAGAAAATCCTGATTTTCTGTTGTTTAAATGTGAAATGCCTTTTGAGTGGTAATTTAAGCTCAAGGTAGATGGAATTTCATTATTTTGCCTATAGTTCTGCTTTCAGGATTGAATCATAAATGCTGCTACATACCAGGGGATTACACCTTCACATCTCTTACATTTCACCTGACTGAATAGAGTTCATAGAATCACAGAACCACAGAGGTCATCTAGTTGAATGAAAGTCAAAGGGAGTTTAATCCTTATCTTTAGATTACCATGCATTTCTTAATTCTTTCCAGAATTTAATGCTCTGATCAATGACTTTCAAACACCTCTCAAGTAATAGAATATATCCTATTAATTAGAGGTGATTCATTCTTTGCGGCTTATTCTACATGGACAGCTCCTGCCAAGCATAAAACTACCAAGCAATCAATTCAAGGATGGTCTCTGATGTCAGTATAAGATTATTCCATATTATAGAATATTTGAACTTTCACTAGAAGGAACCATCCTATTTTCTTAATCTAGAGAGAAGACATGCCACAAAGGCAAGGCTCTATTGCCTTGGCCTGATCTCATCTGTTCTGCTGAGCTAGGTAGATGCTGAATTGTGTTGCCTTGATTTCATCTTCAAATCTAGACAAATGTACACACAAACTATACACCTTATTCCCAAACCTTAAATAAGGATGATCGAGACAAGGCATTTGTAATGGCGACAAACCCCAGAGTTAAATTCAAATGTCTGTATGAGCTTGTATTAAGCCCCTACTCTTCAAGACACTGCGCTAGTTGCTTGTTATCGTTGTTGAATAGTTTCAGTTGTGTCTGACTCTCAGTGACCCCATTTGGGGTCATTTTGGCAAAGGTCCTAGAGTGATTTCCCATTTCCTTCTCCAGCTCATTTTACAGATGAGGAACTGAGGCAAACAGGGTAGAGTGACCTGCCCAGTGTCACACAGCCACTAAGGTCCTCCAGACTCCAGGGCTGGTGTTCTATCCACAGTGCCAACTAGCTGCTAGGTGCTAGAGATTTTTTTTTTGGTCTGAACTGCTGATATCTTGATATAGGGACCTTCCAGTAAGGAAAATTCCAACCAAGAAAGGAGTTGCTACTAAAGTTACAGTCTCAGAGAGTTTCCTAGAGTCCTTAACCTGAGTGGTTGAAAGTGATTTGCCCGGGGTCATGCAGCCAGTACATTTAAGAGAAAGGATTAGGCCCTGAATATGTGAGCTGCGGCAGTTACCAGACCCCTCGACCCACAAACACCAAAGACTGCAGAGAAGGCTAGTGGGAAAAGCTGCGGGAGTGGAAGGAGTTCGCGGTTCAGCTTCCAGCCCCAGGGGCAGCGGAGGTGGGGCAGCTACAGCTGTTGTTACTTCCGGCTCCAGACCCACCTGGTGGGAGGAATTAAGTGGCGGATCAGAGCGGGAGTGCAACAGCCTGCTGAAGATCTAAGCCCAGTCTGGACTGGGGGTTCCTTGGGGAAGGAGGAGTGCGGCTCTGACAGAGCTGGCACCTCCCCCCCAAATGTAGAACATAGAACTCATTAGTCTACGAGCAGTCATACCCCACTGAAAAACTCAAGGGTCAAGTTAGTTGGTTGGGAATATGGCCAGGCAGCGAAAAACGCGCCCAGATTCAGTCTCAGACTTTGGATTCTTTCTTTGGTGACAAAGAAGACCAAAACATACAGCCTAAAGAAGACAACAAAGTCATAGAGCCTACAACCAAAGCCTCTAAGAAAAACATGAACTGGTCCCCAGGCCATAGAAGAACTCAAAAACGATTTGGAAAAGCAAGTTAGAGGAGTAAAGGAAAAATTGGGAAGAGAAATGAGAAGGATGCGAGAAAACCATGAAAAACAAGTCAATGACTTGCTAAAGGAGACCCAAAAAAATACTGAAAAATACACTGAAGAAAACAACACCTTAAAAAACAGACTAACTCAAATGGCAAAAGAGCTCCAAAAAGCCAATGAGGAGAAGAATGCCTTGAAAGGCAGAATTAGCCAAATGGAAAAGGAGGTCCAAAAGACCACTGAAGAAAATACTACTTTAAAAATTAGACTGGAGCAAGTGGAAGCTAGTGACTTTATGAGAAATCAGGATATTATAAAACAGAACCAAAGGAATGAAAAAATGGAAGACAATGTGAAATATCTCCTTGGAAAAACCACTGACCTGGAAAATAGATCCAGGAGAGATAATTTAAAAATTATTGGACTACCTGAAAGCCATGATCAAAAAAAGAGCCTAGATACCATCTTTCAAGAAATTATCAAGGCAGAACTGCCCTGATATTCTAGAGCCACAGGGCAAAATAGAAATTGAAAGAATCCATCGATCGCCTCCTCAAATAGATCCCAAAAAGAAATCTCCTAGGAATATTGTTGCCAAATTCCAGAGCTCCCAGATCAAGGAGAAAATACTGCAAGCAGCCAGAAAGAAACAATTTGAGTATTGTGGAAACCCAATCAGAATAACCCAAGATCTGGCAGCTTCTACATTAAGAGATCGAAGGGCTTGGAATGCGATATTCCGGAGGTCAATGGAGCTAGGATTAAAACCTAGAATCACCTACCCAGCAAAACTGAGTATCATGTTCCAAGGCAAAATATGGATTTTCAATAAAATAGAGGACTTTCAAGCTTTCTCAGTGAAAAGACCAGAACTGAATAGAAAATTTGACTTTCAAACACAAGAATCAAGAGAAGCATGAAAAGGTAATCAAGAAACAGAAATTGCAAGGGACTTACTAAAGTTGAACTGTTTTGTTTACATTCCTACATGGAAAGATGATGTGTATGATTCATGAGACCTCAATATTAGGGTAGTTGAAGGGAATATGCATATATATATATATATATATGTTTATGTATATATATAAGTGAATGTGTATGTATGTATATATCTATGTGTATATGTATGTATGTGTATGTATGTGTTTATATATATATATGTAAAAGAGAGAGAGCAGACACAGGGTGAGTTGAAGATGAAGGGAAGATATCTAAAAAAAATAAAATGAAATTAAGGGATGAGAGAGCAACATACTGAGAGAGGGAGATAGGGAGAGATAGAATGGGGTGGAGTATCTCGCATAAAGGTGGCAAGAGGAAGCAGTTCTATGGGAGGAGGGGAGAGGGCAGGTGAGGGGGGAATGAGTGAACCTTGCTCTCATCAGATTTGGCCTGAGGGGGAATACCATACATACTCAGTTGGGTATCTTACCCCACAGGAAAGAAGAGGGAGGAAGATAAATAAAAAAATAAAAGGGGGGGGGGGGATGATGGAGGGGAGGGCAGATGGGGGTGGAGGTAATCAAAACAAACACTTTGGAAAGGGGACAGGGTCAAGGGAGAAAATTCAATAAAGCGGGATGGGGTGAAAAGGAGCAAAATGTAGTTAGCCTTTCACAACATGAGTATTGTGGAAGGGTTATGCATAATAATACATGTGTGGCCTAGGTTGAATTGCTGGGCATTCTTAGGGAGGGTGGGTGGGAAGGGAAGAGGGGAGAGAATTTGGAACTCAAAGTTTTAAAATCAGATGTTCAAAAACAAAAAAACTTTTTGTATGCAACTAAAAAATAAGATACACAGGCAATGGGGTGTAGAAATTTATCTTGCCCTACAAGAAAGGAAGGGAAAAGGGGATGAGACGGGAGGGGGGTGATAGAGGGGAGGGCTGACTGGGGAACAGGGCAACCAGAATATAAGCCATCTTGGAGTCGGGGGGAGGGTAGAAATGGGGAGAAAATTTGTAATTCAAACTGTTGTGAAAATCAATGCTGAAAACCAAATATGTTAAATAAATAAATTTAAATTAAAAAAAAAAAGAGAAAGGATTAAACCCAGATCTTCCTGACTCATATTGCCCCTAGGCAGTAGAAACATGATGACAAAAAAGAGAAAGAAAAAGAAAAGAAAAGAAAAAACAGTTCTTGACCTCAAGGAGCTTACATTCTGCTGGGAGCAGTATGACAGGTACATAGGTTAAGTACAATACAAAGTAAGGAGTAAAGGTGGCAAGAAAGAGGGCAAAGTGCCATAGGAAAATCTGAATTATGACACCTTCTGTGCCCTCTGTGATGGCCACTTTGTACAGATTCACATGCATTATCCTCCACTAAACTCTCATTAGATATCATCATATCTTTAAGTTTTTGTCCTAAAATTCCTTGCAGTCTGATCTAATCATAGCCCTTTCTCTACTTCTTTCTAAACAAAGAATTCTGTTCCTTAATAAACATGCTACTAGACACTTGTAATGTTTATTTTTTATTGTTTAAAAATAAAAAGCTCAAAAATGTGTGTTTCTTGCTTCACCATTCCTAGAGTTAGTTTGAAAGATGCTACTGACTGTCTCACAAGTGTATCTAGCTGGGGGTGCCACATCTGAAGGATGATGCGTATGTCTGCATAGAAACAGAAGTGAGATTGGACTGTTTTGAAAGAAAATTGAGGCTGCAGCCCTCTGAAAGGCCAATCAGGAAGTTTAAAATTAAACCAGACACAATGGCCCTAAGATGCTTTCCTTTCTTTGTAAATGAAGTATACAGGGTATGAGCTAAGATAACACAGCCAGCTTCTCTTTGAGATTTTCTGGCTTTAGCCATTTTGTGTAACAATTTCAAATTGGTTAAACCTTACTTTAGGATTCAGTCTTAGACAAGCTGGAAGCCAACCAACTTCATGTCCATTTAATATGTGACAACAAAGTACACCTTTAAAAGAAACAAAACCCACCACATTTAAGATAATATGTTCACATCCGGCTTTCTCTGATGACACTGGAATATTAATAAATAACCATACTATTAAAGTACATCCCCTACAAGTAACCCATTGTTCACTGGACATCTTTTTGGGGAGGGCCAAAAAAGCTTTCTATGTTTCAGAAACTTTCAAAAGACCATTGGCAATGCAGTAGTTTTTTTATCATAGGAAGTGTAAAAAAAAATAGCAAAGCTTACCTTATTGTGTTCATACTTGTATGGGATTTTGAGCGTGTCCATGGCTCTGATCATAGCCTGCATTGCTGTAAATATGTTCTGATACACCAGTTTTGTGAATCCTCTTTTGTCTTCATCAGAGTAGCCTGATCCATGGATGATTCTCATCTGCTTGATGAATGTGCTTTTGCCACTCTCTCCTGTACCTGAAAGACAGGCAGTAACAACAGCCCATCAAACTAGAGTGCTGAGGCACTGTTCTTCTGATGTAAAAAAGTCCAATTGGGCTGAAAATTGTGGTATCGATCTGAGGCCACATTGCACACATTGTGCGTATAGGGCTGGCCTTGCCTTTAAGAAGACCCAGGCTCAGGTCCTGCTTCTGACACTGACCAGGACCATGAACAAGCAACCAAAACTTCCAATGCTCCCAGGGAACAATCTGAGTCTGCAAATTAGAGTAGCTGCCAATTTGCATTGGAGGAAGGAGTTCCCTACAACAGTGATAGATTAGATTAGAACCCCTCTCTTAAAACAACAACAACAAAACCTTGAAGGCAACAAAGACTTAAGGTCAAATCAAAATTAGGTGAGAGAAGGGAAACCTCTAATGGAGATGGAAATACAACCAAATGGGGCCTTTGAAATCTAGTTTCATGAAAGATTAACCTCCCCAAAGCAAGTGCTGTCCAAAAATTATACCAAATGCTCTCCTTTGGAATAAAGCATCATAAACTTTTTTTAGGCTAAGTTTTAGTCATGCCTTTTGTTTTTTTACAACACAATAATGTTCAGGTATACCGTCCTCTGACACTGACCCCTCCATTTCAAACAAATAAAACGGTTATGCAAAATCAATTGTCCCCTAAACCTGGAATGTCCTCCCTCCTACTTCTTAGAATCCATTAGCTTCCTTTAAAACTCAGCTGCAGTGTATGACCCCCTTACATGATTCCCCTTCCCTCTGCTGCTAATGCTTCCACCATTAAATCATTCCAAATTTACTGATGTCTAAGTTATTTCTCCTTGACAGCAGCCACTTTCTTTTTCTTTATTTTTTCTTTCTTTTTTTCCTGTCTCTACCTCCCCGAAACCTTTGTACGATGTCTGGCACAGTAAGCACTTATAAATGCTTGCTGACTAACTAACTAAACAATGACTGTGTCTGACAGCACAACATTATAGATGATCATAGATTTTTGATATTCATTTAGCAATCAGTTAAAGTAGTATTTCATAAAGGACACCAGGTGTGTCAACATTCCTCCCCATACTCAGAGACTTCCAGATTATTCCCTGTCCAAGAACCAACCCACCCCACTTCCAGCCCTGCTTTGCTGCTGGCTCTTCCTTGTTTGGTGCTGGGAAGGTACCAACAGTAGCTCTATCCTTGGAAACACAAAGTTCTCCGTGGAGAGTCATGAGAAGGAAAGAAACAATAGATAAGGAATTGGAAGATGAGGAGAGGCAGAGGAAGAAAGGTGGAGCCATACAAAGGGGCCGGTAATTGGCCTCAAAGCTGGACTGTCCAAAACCCTCCTTTTGTAGACAGCTTAAAAGTTCAGTGTACCTCAGTTCCTCATGACAAAAAAAAATCCTGTGCAGTCAGAAAAACAAGTTTGGGAACCATTTTTAACCCCATCAGTGACATTTTTAAAGAAACAAGGTGAAAATGGCTTTTTCCCCACAAAACAAAATTTTAACAAGCCTTCCTTCCCGTGAAAATTATGAAAATTACTTGAAATAATCTGGGTCATTTAGGCAGAATTTGGATTTGGAACCTCTGCTAAAATCTTCATCTCAGTCCACTGAATCCCTAGGTTCTAACAGATTATGCCAGCAGAAATGTGCAAGTCCTACGAAACCAGAAAATAGAGGAACATATGAAGAATAAGAAGAAACTTGAGCGAGTAGAGATGGGGGAGGAAGGCAGCCAGGGAATGCTTCATGGAGGAGGTGGAAACTGAACAGAAGATGAGGATCTATTTCAGGAATGAGAGATACTGTCAGAGCCAGAAGGTACCTCAAAAGTCATTGGCTTCCACCCCCTTATACTACAGAGGAGACAATTGAGGCCTGTGGAGATTGAATCATGCCTAAAAATCACACAGGTATTACCAATTACCCATAGAGGATGGAATTCGAACTCAGGTCATCTACCTACAGAGGCAAAGCTCTTGAATGAAGACTCATTCTTAATTCCTAAGCATCTCACCATAACTCATTTGGAGATTTCCCTTCTCACATAATAAGCCAGATTATATCTCTTAAAGTTCCTCCACATATACCTAACTATGGGAGCTTGATCCCCAAAGATATGAGAAGGTACCTTCATTGCAAAGGCAGGAGACAATGGATATGGAACACTGCATTTAATTTAATTCATTTAACTTATCTTTTTCAATATGTTGGTTGGTTTTACGGTATATCTTATTTTTCCCCCATTTAAAAAGCTCTTTGCTATAAGGAATGCTCTAGGAAATAAAATGGGAGGGAGAAGGGAAAAGCTACATTGGGGAAGGAAGGTGATGTAAAAACAAAAGATATCAATGAAATTTACTATTTAAAAAAGTAAACATGGAAAGAGGCACTGGAGGGACTCAGGGATTATTATATGGAACTGAGGACATTGTCCTTCTTAGTCCTGACCTCATTTCCTCATAGGGACTGAATTATTAGATACTTCCTCTCCACACAACCCTCTATATTATCTCTGTTATCTATGGAGAAGTTTCCAATTCTACCTTCTGTCACCATGCGCTTGCTGCCTGCCATGACCGTCTACAACATCAGGCCTCTATCACCACATGAGAGTGAGGAGATGCCATTGTAACCAATGCTACTACCCTGATCTTTGTACTAGCCATAACCCTAACCACAGTCCATCACAGGTATTAGGTCTGGAGGTCTCCTCACCACCAGGCACTCCTTACAAGTAGGTGGATGGCATTAACATCACCATTATTCTGTGTCACCGCATAATCCAGGTTGGGAAGGTCAAAAGCCACTGAGAAAAGGGGAGGTGGCACCACCATGTTGATCTTGTCTATATCCTCGCCGTTATGTGTATGTATATGTATATGCCCTACTATAAACAATAGCTGTTTTAAAACTATTTCATTTTTTCCCATTTAAATTGTTACTCTTTTGATTTGGCTATGGATTTCACCAAAGAAAGCCCTTTGGTATCTGGCTCTTGATGCAATCAGCAAAATGTCATCCTCAAACAGTAATTGGACCTCTTCACCACCTAGAGACTCCCTCTTCCATTTAGATTCTGAGCACAACATCCTCCACGACACTTACAAATACAATTACCAATCATATGCTTGATGTAAATAATCAGGTATTAATAATCATCGAGCATCACCTATTCCCTCCCTTTTTGGGGAGGGAAACTAATCAAATTGCCAAACAAAAAACTTGTATAGAATCTGTCTCTGGATTGGTTTTCAAAGTTATAGAAGCTCTCAGTCGGTTCGTTTGCTTTTTCAATTTTATTTTTCTCACTTTTAACTTTCCTCTAGATGTAACGAACAACAAAGTGGCTTTGTTTCTCCAAACAATGCAAAAAAGTGAAAATACCTATTGAGATACTAAACACAGAGGAGGGAACAGAAAGAGCAGGATCACTTTATGACCCCTGTTCTCTTAACTGGTATTTCCTCTCTCCACCTCCCTCAAATTTTAAAGAAGGGGTGGGGAGGGGAAGCGAAAGCTGTGACCATAGCATTTGTCCTAATTTCAGCTTTATTTTTGGGGTGGTTATTTCATTACTATCTTTGTAAACAATAACTAATAAATCAAATAAGTATTAAGAGTTTTCAGAGAAGTCCTCTTAAGTGATTGCAGATGTTTCAACAAACACAGTACTGTTGCACAAAAAAGGAAAAGGAAAAATGGCTGTTAGTTTGTTAGTTTCCCTTTGCTATATTCAACTATTTATTACATTTTTTTTCTATTACCACTCCTCTGGGGATTTCAGAGTGCCTTGAAAAAAATTATTCAACCACACAATGCAAACATGACCATCTCCATTCTGCATGTGGATCTAACTGCATTCTGACAGAGTTAGAGGCAGATAATATATAAAATCATGTTTTAATTTCAAAATGGAAGAATGCACAGATTTTTTTTCTGTAACTCTAGTTTCAACTTCCACATATCGTATGGGATACCACATTCAAGACAAGTATTTTTAAAATGTTGAGGAACTGAGATAAAGAAATAAGCCTCTGAAATGGGCTGTTCTTCATATTACTGACATACAGTTTATGAAAACTAACAAAAAAGCATTTTCACTTCCCCTGTTCCATTTGAATGGAGTCAGCTAAGATCTGGGTTTGAATCCTGCCTGCAATGTTTATTAGCTGTGTGTGCATGAGTGAGTCATCTTATCTCAGTCTCAGTTTCTTCATCTATAAAATGGGGATAACAACGGGATTCTCATGAAGGTAAAAAAGAAGATAATACATGTAAGGTGCTGTGCAAACCCTGAAACACTACGCAAAAATCAGCTATTATCGCTGTAATTGTTCTCGTCCCTCCCTTTCCTTTAAACCTGTGTAGGGAGGAATTCCGATTGTCTAGGGGTTTGGGGTTCTTCCACACCGTTTGAATCAGCAAATCCAAATCACGGTAAGATTCTGTCACAACAAGAACCAAAGGAATGCTAGTAGACCGTCATCAGTGGTGTGGTAGAAGAAGGGGGACTGGACGATCACGCCTCCTCCCAGAATTATCTGAGCAATGTTTGAGTACCGTGCCATTCAACAAAACAACAGGAATAGGCAATTTAAATCATATTAATTGGAATATGAAATCAAGGATGGGGAGAAAGGACTAGGAGATAAAAGGGAGAAAGGACCAGGAAAATAAGTAGAGGAAGGAAATACAGGTGGCATAGGAAAGAAGGAAGGAAGGAAGGAAAGAAGGAAGGAAGGAAGGAAGGAAGGAAGGAAGGAAGGAAGGAAGGAAGGAAGGAAGGAAGGAAGGAAAGAAAGAAGGAAGGAAAGAAAGAAAGGAAGGAAAGAAGAAAAGAAAGAAAGAAAGAAGGAAGGAAGGAAGGAAGGAAAGAAGGAAAGAAGGAAGGAAGGAGGGAAGGAAGGAAGGAAACAAGTCTTACTGAGATTGAATATACTGTGCCTGCTCTTCCTGTTCATGAAAACCTGTGTCTAGTCACTGGAGGACTGAGAACTGGTATGTGAAAGACCTGTCTGCAATACATACCGGTCATATGACAGTAGACAAATCAGTGCCTAAGGATATTTTATGAGACTATAAACATTAGTAAAGGAAGTTCCCACACAAATAAAATCACAAGTCCAGAACAAAATAAACAAAATCTTCTATTGGTATGTGTCTATATTCCCTATACTTAGTGGGAGCTGGTAGCGGAGAATTCTGTCCATCCTCTTCTCCATCTCCTGGCTTCCTTCAAGCCTCAGCTAAAATCCCATCTTCTGCAATAAGCCTTTTGTGAGCTCCTTTAATACTAGTGCTTTATCCTGCTTACATTTTGTTTGTACATAATTATTTTGGGGTTGTCTCCCTCATTAGACTGTGAGCTCCTGGAGAGCAGGGACTATTTTTGCCTTTCTTTGCATCCCCCGTGCTTAGCACGAATATCTTTCGAATAATACTAGTGAGAGGGGCAACCATGCAATTGTTGACTTGACTTGGCAAAAAAGACTAGACAAGATCTAATTTTCAAAAATCTGGGAATCCTAGTGGTCTTTAAAAAAAAAACCAAACAACTCTTTGCAAGGTTTGTGTGATTTGCCTAAGATTTTAAGAACTTTAAAAAAAAAGTTCTCTCTTCTTCTCACTCCCTCCCTCTTCCTTCTGTTTTGTTGATTGTCTAGACTTAAAGAACATAATGGAGAAAATGTTAATAATGTGGATTAAATATAGAAGTATGTCAAGGTGTTTTCAGAGAGCTAATTGTTAAACACTTTCCAGCACAGCTCTGCATGCACTATCCATCCTTAAAGCATGTGTACATAACAGTCAGCTCTATGAGTTGTCCATGTTCCTGTGCTTGGACAATAAGTTCATCCACTTAGTTTTTCATCTGAGGATAGTTCAGACAAACACATCTCAGAAAATTCTACAAGATACTCAAGTTTGATGCAAGCAGCATAACATCATCTGTAATCACAAACATCTGGAGGACCTCAACCCTCTAAGGATTTCTTCTTCCTTTTAGATTCTGTACTAGATAACCTGATAATAAAACCTTCAGAAATTCTTGTAGTTATAGAGCATCTATCATAATCTGGGCCCTAAAAAGAGACCAAATCTGTGTATACACGATGTTAGGATAATCAGTCGAAGAGTGGGTATCACTCAATCATTTGTTTCATTTATATCATCAGTCCAATTGAATTGCTGTTTATATCGGTGAATCAAAAATGCCAAACAAGCAAAAAAACTCAGATCCCTTTAATCTGCTAACCAATGTTTTCTAGCATGGAGACAAGCCTGTTCAACTTCCAAAATTTGTAATTTAAGTTCTATGTATTGCTTTCCTATGTCTGCTGAACAGTACAATTTTCTCATTTCATTTTTACAGTCTCTTCATGATGACTGTCAATGACAGTTTGGCTATTTTTTCATTAGCTTAGCTTTCTTAAAAACATTAATCAATAGATTATTACATATTCTACAAAAAAGAAAAAATGTTAATTAATGGGTTATTATGTATCCTACAAGAAAAAGGAATGGAAGGGAGAAATGACAGCAAAGATTCTAGAGTGCTACAGGGCAGTTAAAATAAAGGAACTATCACACAAAGTTTAGCATAGGTCTATGTAGGTTCTACTTTCTTTAACCATGGATATAGGCAGCAGTAAATTTGTCACAGCAAAGTAAATGACTCATAGCATCTTCAAAACTCAATCCCAGTTGGACAAGATCTTCCAACTGTAAAATTATATAAGTCTCTGAGAACTTCCTTATGTACCACCCTGTACAATTAACTGCTTCAACACGTAGATTAATCTTATCTTCAAAGCTAGATCATAATATCCTTGAGGGTGAGGATCAATCCTATGTTAGGCTTCTATGTTTAATCCAATACCGAACACACAGAAGATAATCCATGGAAGCTTACCAACTGACTGTCAAATGCAAGCCAGATACTAAAGGATAAAGGAATCCACAGGTATTTTTGATTGCATTTGCCAGCCATCCCCTTACGTTCTTAAAAGCAGGAACAAATTTAGTTTTCTAATATTTAATATTTCTAATATTTAATATTCTAATATTTAATATTTTAAGTTCAAAGGCAAGTAATAGGATCTGTTAGTTTAAAACTTTTCCCATGACTTATTTAACATGGCTTTGACTATATCGAACTTTTCCCCCATCAAACTTGCATTTTGTTGAAGCCAAATAAAGAACACAATGACCAGGCTTGGGGCATGTATGGATTCGCAGACCTGTTACAAAAGCTCTGCAGCCAGTCAGCAGTCTGAGGTCTTTGGGAAGTTTCTGACTAATAAATATATTATATGAGACAACATATAACATAACGTAACATAACATATCAATTTACATTTTAGGGCTACGTGAGCTGGATATCATCTGGGCCCTCAATGATCTTGGTTTTGATTTCACAGCCTTCCTCACTGAGAAAAATGAAAGCAATTTACTATTTCCAAAGTAAAGAAGATATTTCATGTGAAACACAATATGCATGATGCAAATGCATTTACAGCTAGAGTCAGAGTGTGAAAGGTGTTAAGGGACAAAGTATTTGTAGCAGTCCGGAATTTTTTTTATTTTGGTGGGGGAAAGGCAGGGCAATTGGGGTTAGGTGACTTGCCCGAGGTCATACAGCTAGTAAGTGTGTCAAGTGTCTGAGGTCGGATTTGAATTCAGGTCTTCCTGCCTCCAGGGCCAGTGCTTTACTCACTGAGCCACCTAGCTGCCCCAACAGTTTAGAATTTTTAAAAGAGCAAAGTGTATTACTTGAACCCAGGACCTTCAGATCCAGCTGTCCACAGAGGTTATCCACATGTCTGGATTGCTCTCCCTCCTCCACCTCTACCATTTAAACTCCCTAGCTCCCTTCAAGGCTCAGATCATGTGCTACCTCCTAGGAAAGGACTTGCTCCCATATTAATAATACCTCTTCTCACCCAAGGACTCTGTATATACTTTGATGGTACTCAAACTCACCTGTGTATATATTTTTTCTCCTTAGTAAACTGTATGCTCCTTGTGAGCAACTGTTTAGCTTATATATATTTTTTAAAAATCCCTGACACCTAGTACAGTGCCTTGGCACACTAGACGTTTAATAAATACTTAAATTGTTTTTAATAGGTGTATGAAAAATGCCAACCAAGCAAAAGAATTCAGTTCCCTTTTATTTGCTAACCAATATCTTCTATCATAGAGACAAATATGTTCCACTTACAAAACTGGTAAGTTAAGTTCAGTGTATCTCTTTCCTCTGTTGAACGGTACAATTTTCTCATTTCGTTCCTACAATCTGTTCATGATGAATATAAGACATTATTTAGCACTTCATGAAAAGCAGTGGTTCCTACGTCAGATAAAACCAATTATGTTTCCTCAGCCACCATACAAAGTTTAATGAGACTTCCATTATGCTTTATCCCCAAAAGAAAGTAGAACTTTCCACTAGTAGTAAGCTTTGTGGATCGGGTTATGTCTAATCTCTTGAAGCAAAGGGCAACGAAAGGCGCCAATAACTCTAGTGCCACAAAGGGAATATTAAACTAATGTTTCCCATGCCTCTGATAAAATGAAATAGATCAAACTAATTTACAGAAAATGGAGAAAGAAACACACCTTGTTTTCAAAGTTGCACATTTCTGCTGTAAAATTGTCTAATAACTTTAAAAGGCAAAGCAAAAACACACTCGGGAAAGTTCCATAAAAACTAATGCTTCCTTTTAGGCAGATTTCTTTGGAAAGCAAGGCAAATAACTTTCCCCAGGGAAATCATATGTATCTTCAAGTTCTGAGGTTTAACACCTCTGCCTTCTCTAATTCAACCCTAATTGAAGCACCTAGTAATAATGCTACACAATAATCACTTCATCAGGAGAGAAGCTTTATCTAAAGCACCTAACTGCTTTGGAAAGAGGCTGGATTCTTTGTTTTTCTCTTCCACTCTTTCTCCCAAGACAAAGCAGTAAAATCTATAGCAACCCCCTTATTCAAGGCAACATGACGTGATGAAAAAAGGAACTGGGCTAGGATGCAGAAACCTAGGTTATAATCCTGACATGATCATTTTTTGCCTCTGATTTTGGGAAAGTCACTCAATTTCTCAGTGCCTTTCTTAACTCATTTATAAAATGGGGATAATGCTGCATGCCCTATCTACTTGAAGGAGTTGTTGTAAGGATCAGATGAGAAAATGTATGTGAAAACCCTTTGAAAACTTTAAAATGCTATACAAACATAGGTTATTATTCATCGCCTTTCCATTAGAACAAAATATCAGGTTTAAAAATGAAGTTAGTTTGGGGATTTTATTATTTGATGCTATTACATTACTGTGAAGAATACTGATGTTATTAATATGTCCAATTTCCAGAAGGGAAAAAAAGCATCCCAAGACACAATCATAGAAGCATCAAGGCAGTAATAGACCTCAAAAGCTAGTTTAGTCTTCAAGTCCCCAGGAAGTATTGCAACGCATGTCAGATTAAAAATAGATTAGGAACAAAATCTAACAGGATTATAAATCTAGTACTGAACTTTAAGCCCATTAAGTTTATTCCACTGGACAAAGAAGGCAAATCTGTAGCTTGAAATCTTAGCAACTCCAAAGCCCGAGTCCAGGACTATTTCTAGTTTTCCCATAAATATCACCTGTATAAAATACAACAGGAAATGTTAATCAGGACTTTTCTTCCCCACTCCAATAAACCTTTAAAGAATCAATAGAATTTATACAAAAGTCCACAGATCACATTGTTTCAGTATTCTATTTGCTTTTCTTTTCTCTTAGCAGTCTCCCTTCTCTGCATTATCTTACAAAAAATGTTGCCATTCTGTGTTTGGGACATCACAGTGTGCAACCACGGAAATAACTTTGATGTCACCATTTTGGCATCCAAATTGCCATATTGGGTCAGATGGAAGGAACTAGGCTTTGACATGGCATATGGAGATCAACTGAAAGAATTAGGGGTTTTTAGACTGGAGAAGACTAAAGGTGACCAAATAGCTGTCATTGGTATTTGAAGGGCTATCATATGAAAAAGGAGCCGCCAGGCACAGTGAGTTGAATCTTGGACCTAGACTCAGGACGACCTGATTTCGAATCTTACTTCAGAGACTTATTGGCTGTGTAATCTCGGGTAAGTAATTTTAACTTCTGTTTACCTCAGTTTCCTCACGTGTAAAATGGGAATCCTAATACCACATACCTCCCAGGGTTGTTAGGAGGATCAAATATTTCTAAAGTGCTTTGCAAAACTTGAAGTACAATGCCAGCTATCATTATTATTGGTTTTGTTTTATCCTTAAAGAGCAAAAGTAGATGACATAGAAGTTATAGAGAAGCAGTTTTGGTTCATATATGAAAATAGCCTTCTAAAAGTTACAGCTCAACAAGAGTAGAATAGATTGTCTCTGGAGATACTAAGTTCTCCATCACTGAAGGTATTCAAGCAAAGGCTGAATGACCACTTGACAGTGATACTGTAGATGGGATTCATCCTTAGTTCCAGACTGCTTTTATATAAAAGGGGTCTTAATTTGACAGTTTGTTTAGAGAAAAATTGTTTCTAACTTCAATATTTATACTTCAATATAGCTGGTTTCCTTTGTAATCCCATGTATTCTAAGAGGACATAAAAAAATTACTCTGCGAGAAGGGGCCCATAGGATTTGCCAGACTGCCAAAAGTGTTTGTGACACAAAATGGGGTCTCAAACCATTGCCCTAGATGTTTTTGGAGGTCTTCTCCAACTCATATATGACTGATTCTAACAAGATGAAAAATATCCAAAGAATTGATAAAAAAATCTAATGACAATCATTACTTTCCCCCCTCATACTTTAAAACTATATCTATAGAAGTCAAGTCTATATCATTTGACCAAACATAATGGGGGGCTTTGTTCCCCCACACACACATATTCTGTAGCATGTTTCCAAATGGAAGGGACTGAGCAAATCAATACTCTGTACTGAGAGACTTTTGTTCCCTCAGCTCAAGTAGTTAACTGATACACAATCATCTCTAGTTCTGTCTCTACTTCTGTCCTGCTTTCAAGACATTTCTATTAATATTTTTATCTGGCCTAAAACTACTCTATAATTCTGTACCCTGTCCTTGCCTTGCTTACCATCACATCTGGACTTCAATCTGTCCTCTCCCAGATCTAACTGGTGAGACTAGGTGTAAATTCCTCTTGGGAACAGTTTTAGACTGAGAGAGTAAAAAATGTAATAGCATTTTAAAAAGGTCTAACACTAATTTGCCTGTTACTTTTTTTCCATGTAAATTCCAAGTGTGAGAACAATATTTTTTTTCAATCATGTCATAAAGAGGCAGGTACTTAACATTAGAATTTTTTTTGTCCTGAGTCATTTGTGAAATATCTGTTGCACGTGTACCAGAGGCACAGAAAGATATACATAAAACAGAAGCAACTTTTCTGCCCTCTAACAAACCTCCTTTTTGATACCCAAGGATCCTTTGTACAAGCCATTACTGAATCTACTTCTCTAATAGGTGAGTCAGAACAGGATTTTATTTAAAAAACTTTAATCCTAATCTTACTCCTGCTAAGATTAGAAAACTCTCCTTCAGTTCATTTGATTTGAAGCCCTAAGTTTCAAAGTATGCCATATGTAAAGTGGGGATAATGCCTCAGGTCCCCTTATTGGTGGGATGTGGAAGCTTATGGAATAATGTTTGTAGAGCAGCTTCAGGATAAAAGGCCTCTCTCCAACAATACAAACCACTATAACTGATCTCAATACACATGCATGCACTGTATACGGTCCATTCCCTCTGAACATGTACAACTTTAGTAGAGAAGTCTTAGAGCATATGAAGATGATAGAGACCTAACCTTGGGCAGAGAGAGAGGTGAAGTGGTTTACCCAGGGCCCACTGCCACTATTAGAGGCAGAAAATGAATCTAGGTCTTCCTCACTGGAAGTCCAAAACCCTTTACATGATACAATGCTGCCTCTATACCTTTAATTTATTGTAGTAGAAATTACACAAGACCAAGAGCGAGAAAACATTGACTCTTCTCCTTCCTAGCCATGTGACCTTGAACAAGTCATTTAACAAATAGCAGCTTCCTTTTCTGTGAAATGAGAACAATATCTGCCTTGCCTAGCTCACTGGATAAATGTAAAGATCATATGAAATAACATATGTTAAAGCACTTCACAAATGAAAATACATAATTCAAATGTATACTTGTAATAAAGTATTTTAATTCAAATAATAATGGTACCATTAACAATAATAAATCCCTAAATTTTAAAAGAATAGGAAACCTTTTAGACTTTAAGTTTTCTACCCACAATATTTTATCATTTCGTGTAGGTCTAAATGAATTTATGAATAAGAATATCACATACATAAATCCAAATTTTAGATCACAAACAAAAATTGCATACTAAAAAACATGGTGGGTGGAAAATTTACAATTGTATTTTTTAAAAGTCATTTCAAGGTCTTATTATTAACCAAGAAATGTGACCACAGGATAAAAATTGGCTTCTATTAGATTCCTTAAAGGATGGCTACAAATCAAATCAAGAAGCAGAAAAACAATCAACAAAGATGGATCCAAAATACCATTTTTCACATTTGACAAGAGGTTATTTATTTCCTGCATATGAGTTTTTGATAACCAAAACAACATGTCATCAATACCAAGAAAAGCTCAAACAAACAGGAAAAAGTATGCTCCTCAAAGCTGTTTTCCACCGTCATGGGATAGTCTAACCGGAATTCTCCAAATGTTCCTAGTTGAAGATGACATTGTGTTGATTGCATCAAGCCATGTAATATTCCAGGACCCCCTCAATGAGATCTTCAGTCACTCAAAAGAGATTGACCTAGCAAATCACAGAGGAAAAACAAAATGGATAAAGAATGCACCTTGCTCATATAATAGCATCCATAGATAGGGTAGCCGCTTGGTTAGTCCACCAGTGCATATATCTTGTACAGGGACTGAGAAAGACAATAAAAATGAATCAGTAATTGACTATGAAGAAGGAAATGAATTGTACTGGAGAAATTGAACACACTTTCAATGATCCTAGTAGCTCCTCGGCACACCAAGAAACAACTTTTTAACATCAATTTTTCCCTAGTGATGTCATGTGACTGAAGATCATAGAGTAGTACCATTTTAAAAGAATCAGAATTGCACCAGCAAGATCCATGGGAACTGGGGGAGGAGGGGGTGAATAAATAAGCTCCAGTATGTTACATCAACAATGATTCTTGCATAAGAGTCACATAAAAAACCCCAACTCTGATAATAGTTTCTTCACCGGGAATTCTCCCTATAATTGAAATTACAGGTCTAGCTAAAAGAAAAAAATTAAGATTTTGCTATTTTAATGGATATGTGATCACATTGATTTGGCTGATTTCTCCATTGATGGGGATCACTGAACATGGAGGCAGAATTCAAATTCAGAATTTCCAGACTAGTGGTGTCCTGGGAGCAAGTCACTTAATTATTCTCATGGTGTCCTCATCCATAAAATGCACATAATAATAGCATTGAGGAACAAATGATATATGTAGAGTGATTTGCAAACCTTAAAGGACAGCTTTCATGGTGTAGCTTTCACACTATTATTGTTATTATTATCATTAGTATTATTCATTCTTTGGGGACTATAATATGTGTAGCCATAACTTGCAGCCATGCTGTATCACTGAAAGAATATTTTATCAAACTATCCCAGGCAAATAGGGAAATGGCAAAGAAAGTGAGCCAATCATGGAGCAAGGGCAGAGGAAGGAGATGGACAGCCCAAGTGTTATCACAATATCCATGGCATATTAAAAATCTTGGAGAAAAACCTCCAAAGTTTGAGCAGCTGATTTGTAAAGCCTCCGTGGGAGGATGTGGACAGAAATCACACAGGATGAGCAGGCAGGGGTAGTTGTGATCTTCTCTGGTAAAGCCAGTGTGGTAGCATAGCAAGTAGACAGTTGGACTTGGAATGAGGACAGATTGCGGTTCAAATACTGCCTCAGTCATTTGCTTTTTGACCCTGGACAGGTCACTTGCCCTTTCTTAGCCTTAGTGTCCTTCTCTGTAAAATAGTATCTAACTCACAATATCGGGAGGATCAAATGAGCTAGAACATGTGAAGCACTTTGCTAGCTCTTGTTGTTAGAGGGTGTCGTGTTATTGCTGAGTTGTTTCATTGTGTCCAACTCTTCATGACCCCATTAGGGTTTTCTTGGCAAAGATACTAGAGTGGCTTGCCATTTCCTTCTCCAGCACATTTTACTGATGTGGAAACTGAGACAAACAGGGTAAAACGACTTGCACAGAGTCACATAGCTAGTAAGTATCTGAGGGCAGATTTGAACTCAGGAAGATGAGTCTTCCTCACTCCAGGACTGGCATTCTACCCACTGCACCACCTAGCTGCCCCATTATTAGAAGGAGCACCTACTAATGTCATAAGTAGAGAAATTCTCATGGTACTGTGCAGTGCAAAACACTGGTAACCAAATTTCTTGTGAAGCCGAGAAATGCTTTTGCGGTTATTTACTATTTTCTAAAATATTAACAGAAATGAGTTGACTGAAGTCATCTTTCTTTCAAGGTTAACGTGTCAGGATTTTTTTTTCTGCTGTGACTCGTTACTGTGAGCTGCCTAAAAATAATTATCTTCTGAAAGAGACTGATAGGGGAGCAGTAAGAGAATTAAACTGCTGTGGCAAAAGAACAAGTAGTGTTCTAATTAACCCTTCGAAGAAGCAGTAGGCTGCATATATGATGCCAGAAGCATCAGTCTAACAAATAAAAATAAGGGAGAAAGTTAAGCATGCTGTGTTTGGTCAGAATGAAAGCAGAGAATGATACTTGCTGAAAGACCGTGTTATGGAGGGAAGGTGTGGCTGATTTTGCTTTCTGTGTTTGGCAGCTGATCTAGAAGGGCATTAGAAGTCCTATTGTCCATGAAACATCCTAAGATCTGAAGATGAGGTCGTCTGCATGTCCGGCTTTAGACAACTAAATATAAAATCCAAATTGGATCTAGGTCAAATCTTCCAAAAGCAAAGAATGGACATTATATATGCCTGTGTGTATATATGTATACATGCATGCATAGATACATGCATATATACACACAAACATAATACATATAACACACGTACACATGAAACAGGTGGCACAGTGGATAGAGTACCTGACCTGGAGTCAGGAAGAAGCATCTTTCTGAGTCCAAATCTGGCTTAGACACTTACTAGCTGTGTGATCCTGGACAAGTCATTTCACCCTGTTGGCCTCAGTTTCCTCAATTGTAAAATAAGCTGGAGAAGGAAATGACAAACCACTCTAATATCTTTGCCAAGAAAACCCCAAATGGGGTCACGAAGAGATGGACATGACTGAAAAATGACTGAACCGAATACATACACACATTTGTATATACGAACTCTCTTTACCACTTCTAAGCAAAAATGATGCCTATGAACATTAAAATCCTAGCATAATACTAATTCTCTGCTGGAGATTTTTACCATTAGTATATTCCCTTAAACTTAGCCATTCACAAATCATTCCCTGAACACGCTAGAGAGAAGGGCATTAAGAAATAATTTGGCTCTCACTTCCCCAAAAGAGCAAAATTTAAGCTGCAGATTACCAGTAAGAGTGAAACTCTTACTCCATATGAAAAGACAAGACAGTCTTTTTATGGCTGTTGTTCAGTATATAGGGCACTTAGAAAACAGGGAGATAGAAAGGTCCTTATTCTTTAAGGGCTGACTTGCACAGAAGACAGTTTATGAATTCACATAGAATAGTTTCTGTTTAACATAGAGAAAGGAAAACCTATCTGGAGGTATCACATAACGGCATGAGCAATTTCTTGAGCACTTTAAATGTCAGTGTGTAACTTTTCAGTTTAAACTCTGTCCTTCCAATTTGTTTTGCTTAATCTCCATGTGTTCCCACCATGCTGAAAGGTCTGACAACCAGCAACAAGAATACTTAAGTGCTCCCATCAAATCTCTTCCTTCCCCTCCTCCCTCTTCCTTCCCAACTACTTCAGATGTACTCCAATGGTTAAATTGAGACATCAGTCTGAACAAAATTTTAATAGAAAAGATTCTTTTTTACACACACTTTTCAGGTAAGTGATGCCTGAAAACACTGCTTTCTAACATAACAAACGGAATGTTGCATAATTATAATGACTAAGTTTGGCCTCTGAGAAGAAACGAGAAAATGTAACTCCCTCCTTTCTTTGCAGGAGTGGGAGACTCTGTCAGTCAACCAGCATGTATTATACTATGTGCCAGGCACTGTGCTCAGTGCTAAGGACACAGAAAATGGTAAAAGACAGTCTTCCCAGTCTAATGGGATTCAAGTACTCAGACATTGCACAAATACTTTCAGATTCAGTTTATGTGTTGGTTAGTTTTGCTGAAGGCCCCCCCCACCTCTCTTTTGGATTCTTCGTTACGAGGGATAGCTCATTGGGTAGGAGAGTAGAAAGGCATATACTGTATTCAGAAATTATATAAAATGATATCAATACAAATTTAAAATCTTTTTTTAAAAATTAAAGAAAATATTACTTTCTTTCTGAAAAGAGGATGTACTCTTTCCATTGAAGAATGCTACCTAGAAATTTATAACTGTGGGGAGGAAGGCCGGGGGTGGGGAGGAAAGCTCTAGTTTTAGTACTAAATTTGTTCTTGTAAAAGAAGGAACTGTATAAGGCCATATTGATGCTTTTTTATTTTTGGCCTGCTTGCACACATTATGATTTCCTACCACTTAACTGATAAAAGGGAACTGAAATCAATTACCCTTTTAATTTAGGGCCAGCCTCTTGTCTTGTTCAATGGCCCATGGAATTGATCCAAGGAAAAAGGAAAAAGAAGAGCAGGGGACACCTAAATCTGTTAAGAGTTCTCAAATTCTTTGCAACATCTGAGATTCTGTGACCCAAAGAATGTAGTGAACCCCAAAAAGGACTAGCATAGTATTAGCCCTAGGGATTCTTCCTCAACTGATCTGAGTACATGCACACTTCTACACTAATGCGCACAAACGCGGCCCATGCTAGTAAAAGGATGTTGGTTGGCAAAAGAGATTTTGGCAGAAGGAGAATGATGACAGCAATCGTGTTTATGGGCAAGCTTTTCCCAAAAAAGCTCCACATTCAATGGAAAGGGGGAAATGACTATGCAGCAGCATCTAATGAAAGTTGTGCATCATGCAGGCTGTATAAAGGCTTGAACTAATAAAGAAAATAATTGAGAAGCAAAGGGTAGAATGCATATAATTATAACACATAACAACAACAAAAAGATGGAAACAATGAATCACTAGGCTTTGCAAAGTCAAGTAACATCCCCAATTATAGAATTCATTTCTGGCAGGGGGTTAAACCATCATTATTATGGAATCAGACACTAACTGGCATGTAGATTTTATAGCTTGTGACCCTCACTGTTTACTAACCTTACAATGGCACCAGAAACCTGATTTGTACAGCCTTCTCTTCTCTTCTCTTCCATAGAATTGTAGAGCTAGAGCTGGAAGGGACCTTAGAGCCCAGCTAATCAACCTCCTCATTTCACAGATGGGGAAACTAATACCCAAAGGGGTTGAGTAATTGCCCAACATCACAGAGGTAGCAAGAAACGTGACAGTGATTTGAACAAATTGAGTCCTATGACTCAATTCCATTGTCCTGCCCAATGCATCCAGCTATATTCCAAAGCATATCCTCTTACCCAGACATAAATTCAAAACGTTCCATTAGCCTAAACAATGCTATTAATATCATCTTACCATGTCGCATTAAATGAGACTGCTAATATGACCAAAATTAACAAGTACAAGGTCTGACGCTCTCAGTAGGTTACTTTTCCCCAAAAAAGGTCTTCCTTGGTCATGTTTCATTATTAAAAGGTGTTTACTGAGCATCTAGTATGCACGAGGCTGCAATAAGTGCCTACGGGGAACATGAACATTGCACTTTGTAGAGAGTCCCATTATACGGAGTTCCAAAGCACTACTTTACTTAGGGAAAGGAAACAGATCTACATCAACTTGACATATGGTCATGTTGTTATGCATTCTCTCTCTCTTCTTCAAATCACTGACCACTGGCTTGTCACTGAGAGATTAAATGCACAATGTTTGCAAAAGCCTATCTGTGGCCCATTTCAGGCCATGAGTTTGAGGTTTGGAGCACCTACTCAGAACTCTAATCACCACCGCAGGCAGGTTTGGCAATGTTATTGTGGATATTTCTTTGGGGGCATGGTTTGGACTAAATGGGTACGGAGGTCCTTCACAGCTGTCATAAAATCATAATTTAAAGATTGGAAGGGAACCTCAAGGACAGACACAAATTGTGTAATTCTGTGACTTGAAAGAGAGGGAGGGTTTTAATAAGGAGAGAAAAGGGAATTGAACTTACAGAAAAGGAAGAGCGTGAGCAGAGGCACAAAGGTGGCAAAACACGAGATGGTTGGAGAACAGCAAGCAGCTAGGTCTAGTTGGAGTCTAAGCGAAATAATGTAGTGGGAAATAAGTCTGAACAGGTAGAATCATAGACTTTTAAACTTGGTAGTCTTCTCCAGTATCTCCTCCACACAGCTATCAAAAAAATCTTCCTAAGTCTTAAGTCTAACTATGTTACATTCTTGTCTCAAATACTTTCAATAACTCCCCAGTATCTCTGGAATAAAACTCAAACTCCTCACACAAGCATTTAATAAAACCTACCTCCCTGGTGTTATTTCACATTTTTATTTCCCCTTCATAAATGCTACCATCTGGTGAAGCTGGTTTTCTAGTTGTGCTCAGAATTTTTCACTACATCTCCCTTCTCTTTACTAATGGCTCCAGCAGTTATCCCCCATTCCTGGAATAATGCTCCATCCTCATCTCTGCCTGTTGGAATCCTCATCTCTTTTCAAAGCACAGCCATGGTTCCACTTCCTCTATGAATCCTGAACTCTGTCACTCCCAGCTGTTAATGTTTTCTCCCTGCTCAAATTACAAGAATTGCAGATCGCTCATATCTCCTTTCCCCGGTAACCTCCTTGAAGGCAGAGACTGTTCCGATTTTTGTCTTTGAATATCTGGGATCCCGTATGAAGCTTCACACCCAGTGGTTTCTTATTAAATATTTGTTGAATTATTATGCTAAATTGTTATATTTTAATAGAAGTTCATTGTGAGTGTTTGTACTTGACTCCTCAATGGAGATGTCCATTGATGGACCAAGTACTTGAACAAAGCAAATTGGAATTGAGGAGAAAGGATGGAACCAGAGACTCAGATTTGGAAGTAATCTGCATATAGCTAAAAATGAAAACTTGTGAATGGAGCCGTGTCAGCCTTTGTGAGGCTAGACATACCAGTAAGGCAATGAACAAGTGAGGACAGGCACTCCCCGCAGCCCTGACTGCTGACCAGGATTTAAAGGTAGACATCTGTAGCATCAATAGATAATGAGAGCCAGACAGGTGGAAAGAATGAGAATGCCGCTGAGTGTTGGAACGCTGGCTGTGACCTTGGCTGTCACTAGCAACACAGTCGTACACTCCCACTTGTCTGATTCTCAAGCACATTCCCATCTCCATTTCTTCCTGCCTTGTCCCAGCGTGCAAAGAGAAGAGAGTATGACAGCTGTACGACTGCTGGCTGCTAAAGCAGAATATAAATATCCAAGAAAGTTCCTGAAAAAAATCCCTTTACTGCAAAGGAGTATGGGACCACATTTCAAGTGTTCCCCCTCTTTGACTAATTTCATCATGGTAAATTTCTGAATCGTAAATCTTCTCTATAGAGTGGGTTATCCTTGTACCTGAATGTGAATGAGCTGGAACAGCCCTTCACCAAATGGACGCTCAGTAGAGAGGACAGTGATGTATGTAATAGGCACCATTCTGGGGGGGCTCCATTTCGATGTTTACTGAGAGGAAAGACACACTCTTCCTCAGTCACAGACTCTGACAGTTAGAAGAATGCTGAGAAACAACATCAAAGAGTATTGTGATGAAGAGGCCTCAGGTTCAGGAGATCTGAGTTCAAATCCAAATGCTGACAATGGGTTAGTTATCTAATCCAATTCAATTCAACCAATGTTTTAAGTGTGCTACTGTGCAAAGGCCTGTGTCAGGCACCAGGGACCAAGACAAAGATGAAACAGTCCCTGCCTTCCAGGACCTTGCATTCCACTAGGATAGGGTTGGTGAGGAGATACATGCAAGGATAATTAAATGTAAAGTATATAAAGAAATAGAAAGTATTGTCAAGAGGAAGAGAACGTTGACAATGGGAAAGAGAACAGGGGAAAGATCTCACATAGGAATGGGTTTTGAAGGACTCTAAGAAGTGAGAATGAGGAGAATATACATTCATGACATGATGAAACACTTTTGGAATGGTAGAAGGAATGTCTTAAATAGGGAATTACTAGGAAACTAGTCACCAAGGGTGTGTGTAAGGCACTAGTGGTATACTGGATAGAGTTCTGGACCTGGAGTTGGAAGATCTGAATTCAAATCCTGTCTCTGACGCTTATTAGCTGTGTCAAAGCTGTGACCCAGAAAGAGTCACTTAATACCTCTGGGCCTCATTTTCCTCACTTGTAAAATGAGGAGGTTGAACTTAAAGACTGTCCCTGACAGCTCTAACTCTATGATGATCCTCTCTCTCTCTCTCTCTCTCTCTCTCTCTCTCTCTCTCTCTCTCTCTCTCAATCTCCATATACATGCACACACACATATATATATGTATACACACACATATATACATACTTTTCCCTATTAATTCATCATGCTTCTAATGTATTTTTAGAAAATGAATATTATATTCTAAAGATTCTTACCTTAAAGGGAAAAATTACTTCTTTATTTCAATATAATTGATTCTCTTTCTAATCCTATACATTTTATTTTATGCATTTAAAAACATAATTCTAAGAAGGAATTCATAGGTTTTATCAAACTGCAAAAAGGGCCCATGGCCAAAAAAACAATATTAAGAACCTAAGTTATAGAGTAAATCAGATCCCTTCCTTCCCAATACCCCCAGAAATCAACTGCATAAACCACCACCACAAAAAAATACCACACCCAAAAACCCCAACAAGGAGGGGGAAAAAAACCAATCAGCAAAGTCTGAATAATCCTTTAGACCTTTGTAATCACGTATGTGAACCATAAGTCACTGGCCAAAACAAAATCCTCTTTGGAAAAGATTTTGAAAGCTATACTTACTTCAGTACTTGAAAGCTCTGGGTTCTTGTTGGTGTGGGCCCCCCTATCCACCAGAATGCCTGGCAAGTCTATCCAATCTAAGCTGGTTTGCTCCATCACTTGGTATGTCCTCAAAGTCCATTTACCTTGACAGGATCTACCAAACCTTGGGCTCTGCTGGCATGACCTTGGAGAAGCCAGTCATTCCTATGCCATGATGAGATATTTCAAAGAGGCCTTCAGAGGAGATTGGAAGCTAGAGTTCCTATTAGTTTGGAAAGGAAATGCCAACTACCAAACATCTACCCTGAATTAGTAGGTTTAATGCATCTAAATGTGAAAGATATTAAACTAATACCACTTGATTCTTGTTATAAGAATTTTTTGAATGCTACATTATTCATCCATAAAATAAACAAGATTTGCCTTGAACCCTGTCACCCTCACCAAGTCTCCCATGGAATTCACCTGAAAGTTGGCTGATGATGAAAGTCAAGTTCTCTAAATGGAGAAGGGGCTAGAGAAGAGGATCAAGGAAAAGGAATGAGAGAAATAAAGAAGAAAGCATATAGACTTTGGATTAAAAAAAAACTAGGGGCCAATAGCAGCTATCCCAGTGGTCAGCCCTGCTGTTTTCAGGGAAGATCCTCTCAAGTATTATCCTACTCAATGACCTTTTTAGGCTCTCATTAATACAATGAAAGTAGAATTTATAGACTAAATCTTGCTGAGCAATTCTCTCATTTTCAATCTAGGAGACACCGAGCAAGTCAATGAACCTCAATGAGCCTGCCTTTTTCTCTATGATTGATACCAGCCATTTCTACCTCATGGCTTAGTTTTTGCAATAGTAGAATGGAGCCAGCTCAGACCTACTCCTGAGAGCTGCTTGATAATTTTCAGTGTGAGCATTTCTGCCCAGGAAATCAATATTTGATTATTTTGTTGATTGTCTAGACCAGGGATCAGCAAACTATGGTGTGTGAGGCTCTCTGAGCTAAGAGTGGTTTTTACATTTTTTAAATACAATAAACCATTGTTTTAAAAATATACAAGCCATTCACAAGCCCTACTAAGATAGGCAAGAGCCAGATCTGACCCCTGATAATCCCCAGTCTAGACTTAAGAAAGTGATAGAGAAAATATTAATGGTTTAGATTAAATGTAAAAGTGTGTCTAGCATATTTTTAAGAGCTGGTTGTTAAATATTTACCAGCACACCTCTAGTTTTAAGAATGAAAGCTGGAGATGTCCATGAAAGTGGTTGATAACTATAAATTGTTATGTAAATATATAAGTTATTTGTAAACGTCATGCCTGACCACTCGACTTTGTACTTCCTAGGACAATGCAGCCTCAGCTTCACCCTAGTCTTTTTCAGTCTTGCACCCCAAAACGTACTCTTTCTGTCCTTCACTGACTTTCCATCAGTCTTGCTTTTATATTTGTAAGCCAAGGGTTTAGCACAGTGCCTGTCACAGAGCAATTAAAAATGTTTTCTCCTTCATGTTATTGTCAACTCATCTCCAAGCACATCAGACAAAGGATGCAACTCAGTGTAGTAAAATGAAATGGACATCGACTCTGTACTAAGGACCTGGGGTCAAATCACACCTCTGATGCTTACCATCTGTGTGACCATGGGTAATTTAATCTCTCTGGTGCTCAGTTTCCTTAGCTATAAAATGATAAGGTTGGACTAGATGGTCTCTGAGTTTTAGACATATGATCCTATGATCTCCAAAAAGCGAACAAGCTTTCAAATTAAATGCTGCCTTGCAGATAGATCATCTTGTAGTTGTATATAGAAGATCTGTCATAACAAACCTTCTGCATACCCCTAAGACTCCAGCTATCACCTCTATGCAGACGACTGTCAATTCTCTAGCCCCAACCTTCTTCCTGAGTTCCTGTCCACATTTCCAACTGTCTGATGGGCAGCTCCAGCATCCAGGAGAATGTCACTAAACTCAACATGCTCAAAATCACAGTAATCATATCTCTATGGTGCCAACACCACAACTAGTTCTCTCCTCCTGCCTTTACTATGTTTGTTAATGTAAAGAACTTTGTTGTAGTGACCATGAACCAGAACCTTAGACTACTCTTTTGCCTCCTACCTGACTGCAAGTTTGTTGAGGACAGATACTTTCTTGCTCATTTTTATACCCCCACAGAGCCTTGTAAATAAAGGCACTTGAAAAAAAAATTGTTGAAGTTTAAAAAAAAGGATACAAAGTGGTTTCCTCTAGATGGTGGAAAGGATCAGAAAGTAAACAGCAATGACTCACGTTTATATTGGTGCTAAAAAGGTTCACAGAGGATATTCCTCACAACGCTGTGAGTAGGAAAAATGTTATTAGCCCCACTTTTCAGATGGAGGCATGTTGAGAGTCAGAGAGGTAAAGTGAATTGCCCAACTAAAGTCACATAATTAGTAAGCAGCAGAACTGGATTCAAACTCAGGTCTTTTAATTAACGAATTACTTATCTTTCCATGACCCCACAGTGCTTTTTCTATAATAAACTGAAGGCAGATTTTAAAAATTTCAATCCCACCCTGCATTTTTCACCATTGGGTTCTGCTTACTCCCTCTGGGTTTGTTTATCTGGATATTTTTATATGCGAAATCTAGGTCAAGGTGCCCTCCAAATGTTCCTCATGTGGCTTTTCTTGAAAGCTCAAAATGAGCCTTAAATTTATTAAGAGGAAAAAAAATGTTCGCACTATGGAGCAAGCTTTTTAGCAGTATTTAATTACCTAGGTTAGGTGAGCTGCATATTTAGGAAATAAAATGGAAACTGGATCCCTTTAAGAAAAAAAATGGCTGCCCTAGGGAATCCATGGATGATCTAATTAAATTTTTGCTCACAATCCAACAAAGTTCATAATAAACTGCGAAATAGAAACAAAGGAAAATACATAAAAAAGCCATAACCTGGGAGTCATGCTGGATTCCTCACTATCTTTCAACTCACCCCCCCATACCCAAGCTGTTACCATGATTATTTATTTCATCTTTTAAGTATCTCTCAAATATGTCCCCTTCTCACCTCTGATACTGCCACTATTCTAATGCAGGCCCTTATCTCTTACTGGGATTACTGAAATGGCCTGCTGCTCAAGTCTCTCCCCACTCCAATCCATTCTCCATTCAGCCTCTTACAGTGATAAACGCATGACCAATCATGTCACTTACTCTCCCCCCTCCCCCCAACTCAATAAATTCCAGTGGCTCCTTATTGCTTCCAGGAGCAAATATAAAATAATTGATTTGGCATTCAAAGCCCTTCCTAATCTAGTTCCCTCCCACCTTTCCAAACTTCTTATACCTTACTCTATCATATGTACTCTTAGATCCAGTGACACTGGCCTCCTGGCTGCTCCATCTCTTGGCTCCTGGCATTTTTTTTCTGGCTGTCCTCCATGACATCTCTTGACTCCTGGCATTTTTTTGCCTGAATCAATCTCCCTTCTCAACTCTGACTACTGACCCCACCCCAGCCTCATTTAAATCCAAACTAAAATCCCACCTTAGATAAGAAACCTTCCCTAATCCCTCTTAATTCCAGTGCGTTCAATCTATTATTTCCTATTTATCCTGTTTGTAGCTTGCTTTGGGTATATTTGTTTGGACATTATCTCCCCCATTAAATTGTAAGCTCCTCCAAAGACTGTCCTTTGCCAGTTTTTTTCTCCCAAGTGCTTAGCACAGCACCTGGTACATAGCAGGTGCTTAATAAATGTTTATTGGTTGATTGCTTATTGACTGAAGTGAAAGATAAGCAAAAGCCTGACACCAACTGGTGACAACAACTGCTTGAGAGTCACAGCCTCTTCCAAAAATCCTCATCCTCTCCACAGTAGACATATCTGAACTGTATCAGCAGTACAAAATACTTCATCTGAAACAGGAAGACTAGGTCTTTAAGGAAAACAGAAAAGACAGCAAACCTACAGATTTTCTTAGAAGAAAAAATGTAGAAGGCCTCAGGTACAGGAAGAGTTAGTTACTTTTTAATCAATATAAAGATGTTCAGCTGAAACAATGGATGAATCCAACAGATGAACCACATACAGAGTACAACAATGGCACAGTGGATAGAGTGCTGGGCTTGGAGTCTGGAAGTTCTGAGTTCAAATCCTACCTCCAACATTAGCTGTGTGACCTGGGCAATTTATGTAATCTCTGTCTCCCTTTATTTCTTCATTTATGCAATGTAGATGATAATAGCACCTCACAGGGTTGTTGGGAGGACCAAGCAAGACAACACAAACAAAGTGCTTTGCAAACCTATATAAACCATGTGGAAAGGTAATATATTTATATCAATTATAAAATATATAAATGATAACATAAATCTATTTTGTATATACATATATATCATACATAAATAATAATAAATATAAATGCTAGCAATGATGATGATGACAACCCTCCTGCTGCCCATAATCACACTAACGGAGAAGGAAACAGTAAAAACTAAATAAAATCACAAAACCTTTTATAAATATTGGTTATTTCTCTAGAAAACCAGAGACTTCTGTAGAATAATAAGATAACAGAAATTTCTTTAGTGATAATATACCTAATAAAGAGAGAGGAAAACTTGCACAACATAGCTAAGTATATTCTAAAAACATAACTACCCACTAAAACTCTGTAATATCTATTTTGCTACAAAAGGTGTTGAAAATAAAGAAGGCAAAACACATTTAGGTTGGTAGGTTACTGTTGTTTTCGAATTACTGGATGAAGTGGACTTTGTCCTGAGATTTTCAATTAACAATTCACTCTACTGTAGAGGGAAAACCAGAAGAGGAAGAACATTACCTCCCAAGTATCCATGACTTGCATGTAAAACATCTTTAAAGGTTCCAGGTACCTCTGAAGACCACAAAAGAATTATCTAGGCAAGGTACATGCTGGTCAGAGAAGAGCAATGATGTAATATTGCTCAGATTTATTTGCAGCTCAGATTCAGCAGAACTTTTTGGATATTACAAGGTGACTAATATTTTTCATCTATTACCATAAAAATTCAGATATTAAAAGTGGTGCTAGTAATTGAAAAGTCAGAAAGGCCCACTAATGGTCACCCCAAACCAAAAGACATGCACAGGACATTACAGCCTAAAACTTAAAAATACAAAGACATAGTAGCATATATACATACATATATATATTCTAGATCAGGGCTGTCCAAAATATGGCCAGCGGGCTGCATGCGGCTTGCAGTGCGATTTTATGCGGCCCCACCTGTGGGTTTTAACTTTCTTGAGCAAAAAATTAAAATAATAATTTGCATGGAATGTGTATTAGATTTTTTAATTCCATCACTAATAAACAATCCCATTGATGTTAATTTTCTTTGGTGTTTTTAAGCAGTATTACAGACGGAACATATCACACGGAATTTTCAATCAATCTGTGTGATGCATTCCATCTATATGATGCAGACTAGTCAGTATGCACCCGCCTTTATACTGTTGTGTTGTCGCTTTTTTGTTTTGCGCTTGCTTTCACACTTCGTACCTTCACCTGTCATATTGATGATGTGCATTCCCCCACTTTCTATTAGTGTACTGCACTTTTTATCCTGGGTGCAGCCGTCAAATAATTATTTTATTTTAATGCGGCCCTAAGATAACCTAAGGTTGGACAGACCTGTTCTAGACACACAAGATTTTGGTAGTTTTATGCTCCTAATGGTATTTTCTCACATCATTTATTAAACGACTTGTTAAATAGTTTGTCGGTGTCTTACATAGTCTTTTAATAACAATAAAATCTCCACTCACTGCACTCCACATACACACAAATTCCATGGTTTTTCACAGCTTGAATGCTTATGGAAAGCCCTTACCTTCCCTACCAAAAACTAGAATGTCCACAGCTATACCACAAGGTAATCATTAATACTTCAGAATCAAGAAAATGTCTTGAATTATACAGGAAGGGCATGAGTATGGGCATCTGTCCCAAACCCGGAAGGCAATTCTCTATAATGAAGTACAGGGAATGTTAAAAATCATTAATATTAAACTGATGAAGCTATTTCATATATCTTAACTCACATCTCTTTGAAATCTTCAACCCCACTGGAATCTTTATCTCCCCGCCAGTATCTCACAACGGATAACTTCACATTTTTTAAAAAGATTGATTGAAACTTCCCACATAAACCAGTATTAACAGTTCTCTCTCAATCTTTCTCTCCCTCTGTGATCTCTGTCATTTTTCCTCTCTCTCTTCTTCCTCTCCCCAGAGAAGATCTCCATATCTCATGACCAAGTCCAATAGCTTACTAACCCACTTTAATTTTTAACCCCAGTCCTCGGGATCTTCAACCCCAGTACTTTGGGCTGATAACTCCATTGGCATTTCTTGGACTTTGTTTCTTGTGTTTTCCTTTCTGTCTGCTCTTGGCACTTCCCTTAATTAGGTCATCTTTTTCTGAATTATATTCTGTATTTGTCTTCCCGTCATACTACTTTACTAAAATCTTCTTTCTCTCTTGTCAGTCATGAATGCTTTCACCGAGGTTATATCAGTTCCTTGACCAGTTAAACAACTTTTACTGGATTGCCAATATCCTGCATTCCATAGGACTCGGCAGTTATTTCTTTCCTTATCATCAACCTCTCCCTTTCCACTACTCTTGCTCATTTCCCATCCGCTACACTGCTTTTGGGATTCTCTGGAACTCTCCATCATGACTAACCATTGGGAAATCTCATTATGCAACAAGATGGAATCCTCCTGGTACTCAACTTCTCATCAGTACTTTCTGCCACTCTCACTGGACCTTTGACTAGAAAGCAGGGCCATGGGCTTGAGGGTTTCTATTTAAAGCTGGGTTCATCACAGCCTCCTCTTGTGTGTTGTCTTTTCCTGTTGGATTGTAAGCTCTTCAAAGGCAGGGAACATCTTTGGTTTTTCCTGTATTTGTATCCCCAGCACTTAGTACAGTGCCTGGAACATGTAGGTGTTTAACAAATGTTCATTGCCTAACTTGCCTCCCTGTATAGGAGGCTTTTCTTGCTCCCTTGGCTTCTACGCTGACTCCATTACTTGTTTTTGTGTCTTCCCTCACAATTTCCTCCTTCCCTATATAGACTCCTGCTCCCAGTCCAAAAAGGTCCTTCCCCCTATAAAGCCTTGCTAAGAGGCTAACTCCTAAGTAAACCATTTTTAAATTTCATCATCAAAAGCACAGTCATGCACCAGTTTCTGTCTTTGTATTCAACCATGTATCAACTTGTTGAATGTTTTGTTATCTTGGTATGTTGCACTGCATCGACAGAGTTGGTATTATATCCTACCTATAGGGTTCATATCTCTACCATCTGTACAAAGTATACTATGAAACAGTAACTGGATTTCAAACAAATGTACCAGAATTCTACAAGTAAATGAATGTTGTCCTTTAAACAAGTGAACTCGGGGAACTTATTTTCAATTATTTTACCAAGTGGCTAAAAGACTGATAAGTTCTTTTTATTTTTTTTCAAGCTCTATCCCTTTAAAGCCACATCTTATCTTGTGACCTAAAACAATATTATCCAAAGGTGGTTTACCTCGCCAGGCTTGCCGCTAAACTTCAGTTAAAAAACTACATTTAGATATGATGAGTATCTACTTCTATATCGGATATCCAAGACTCAGAAGGTATTTCCAAAATAGAGTTCCAAAAGTGAATATGTATATTTTCTCAAAGTGTCTTCTTTGAAGAGATAAAAACTTACTTTGGTGTATAAGTTCTAATAAATATTATTTCTGAAAAAAGCCTCACTGCTTCAATGTCAATTTATATTCTGCACCAAGTACCTAGAGGCAGCATAGCATATCAGATACAGAATTAGAAGACCTGGGTTTATATTTCCCTTCCAATACTGATTTAATGATCATGGACAAATCAATTACGTTCTCTCTTTTTTTTAATAAGTCAGTTTACTGACTTGTAAAATGGGGATCAAAAAACAAACACTGCTGTATGTCCCTTACAGTGTTGTGGCGAAGCACAAAGCAGGTAAGGTCCATCAAGCACTTTGTGAACTTCAAAGCACTCTACACATTTGACTATTACTATTCTTTATGTATTCTCTAAGGTTAACTATTGTTCTCTCTCTCTCTCTCTCTCTCTCTCTCTCTCTCTCTCTCTCTCTCTCTCTCTCTCTCTCTCTCTCTCTCTCTCCTTCTCTCTCTCTCTCCCCCTTCTCCCTCTTCTCCCCCTCCCTCTCCTTTCTCCTTCCTCCTTCCTCCTCCTCCCTCTCCCTCCCCCTCTCTCTCCATCTCTGTCTACTGGTTTCTCTGGTTTTCTTCAAGTCTCAGCTAAAATTGCACCTTCTGCAAGAAGCCTTTCCTGATCTCCTCCCTCTGAAATTATCTCCAATTGTCCCATCCACATTTTGTTTGTACATAGTCATTTGGATGTCATTTCCATTGGATTGAGGTCAGAGACTGTGCTTGTATCCCTAGTACCTGGCACATAGTAGGCACTTAATGACTTCTTGTTGACTTAACTAAGGGGAGACAGGAGACATTTCTTCAAATATGCAGCTTGCCATGTGGAAAATGCAGAGAAATGACCTGCTCTTTATTATTTCAGAAGCAGAACCTGTGAGTCATGGAGAAGCAGATTCTGCATCAGTATAAGGAAGAATTTTGCAAAACATTACATCTGTCCAACAAAGAATGGGATGCTTCATAAAGCATTGAGCTCCCTATCACTAGAAGGATTCCAGTTGCAGAGCCCTAACAGAAGCCAGCATTGAAGGACTTCCTGACACACAGGTTCATAGCTTTACAGCTGGATAGGCCTTAGAGATCACTTCCAACCTCCTCACTTTATAGATGAAGAAAGTTAGGTCCACAGAGGTTAAGTGATTTGCCTATGGTTACACAGGTAGTAAATAGAAGCTGGATTTGAACCCAGGTCTTTGGATACCATGTCCTATGCTCCTTCTATTACATACAGCATATATATTTCCCAGTAACCAACCAGTGGGAAAAATATAGAGCAAAAGTTTCTAAACAGGGATTTGTGGATAAATTTCAGGGGTTCCATGAGTTTGGATGGAAACAAAAATACACACTTATTTTCATTAACTTCTAAATGAAATTTAACACCTGTGACATTTAAAAGTTCAAGAGACATAATTTCTGGGTAATTAGTCATTTTATTGGTAATGCCAGCATTTTTGTAAAAAGAGGTCAGTGGCACTCTTGAATGTTAAAAACAATGATAGTGGCAGTCTCAAGGGTTATATGCCCTTGGGAGAGGGGTGTTCCTGAGAGTGGCAATCAACTTTGATTTGGTTAATAATTAATGAGAGAATGAATATTACAATGAGGAGCTGGTTCTCTTCTAATGACCTTTAATTATGTCATTTACTTTTAAGTTAACCCCAGCTTTGGGCAATCTATTCAAAGAATTTATTCCCATCTAAACCTAAGTAGAAGGTTGGGTGAGATCTGAACAAGACTGAGAAGAGTTAATTTAATCTTATCATCAGCAGTGGTGGGATTCAGTAGGTTGTTGGCACCAACCAGTTTGGCAGAACTGGTACCTAATTTTAGGGGGCAGGGCGTGTGCCCACCACATCAGCGGTGGGGCCTCAGCTCAGTTCTGCAGAGAACCGACTGTCAATTTATTTCAATCCCACCACTGATTATCGGTAATGTCCTTTGAGAGACTGAACTTTGAAATGAAGACTATAGAAGAAGGGGGACTCTGGATTTCCCCAAATCATTGGTTATTAATAATCCTTTCTCTCATATTTCCTTCAATTATTAATGTAAACAACAAACCACAATAGTATTAAACTTAACCGGACTGCCAAAGGATGCTGCCATGATACATAAAAGGTTAAGAAGCCCTGATGTAGAGGGACCTCAGGGTTTTCCTACGTAAAATGAAAGAGTTGGCCCAGATGATCTCTAATGTCCTAGCTTTTCTAGACCCTCTGATGCTATAATTCCAGCAACAGGAGGGAGGTTGGACCTAATAATGACTTTGAGGTTCTCTTCTAGGTTAACGTAACTCTACGACTGAAAACTGTGGGAAAGAAGGCAGAGGCAGTGTATGACATTATCCATCAGGTTTAAGAGGTCCAACTGCATCAAGATAAAGTCATCCTACCTTACAAAGTTTCCTAAATCATATTTTCTTCAACATTCCAAATACTTCAACAATATATATGTCTGATATAAAGTGTATTCAGTGATGGGGGAGAGGGTATTATCAATTAAATCTGGGTCGATTGTCCATCTATTTGACCTGATATTGCAGCCCCACCTGCATCACATGTGCAAAGGCTTATCAGAGGCAGAGCCTGCTCATTAGAATAGGCTATAAGCCCCAGGACCTTGGATATGAGAACTCAGAGGCAGTGTGAGCTCATACATATTACCGGTAATTCCTCCCTGTCTGACTCTTTGGCTCCAGCTTCCCAATATCACTTCCTGGATCTCTCTTGTCAGAACACCCTGCCCTCAACCCTTAGTCCCCCCTCCCGCAGATGGATCTCCTTGGCAACACTCAGCTTTCAGAAAGCCCAACCTTAGCTCAAACTATCCTCTATAAACCACTACTCCCAGTGGTCCTATATATCTGTGTGTTTTTCGCTGCAAAGGTGGCAAAAGGTACATAAAACTTTAGCGCATCCACTTTCCTATTTGTTAAGAAGTTATGGAGGGAGAAGCTTTGTCAGTATTTGCATATTTGATTTATCTCTGTTCCAGAAGAAGGATATTTCACACTGAGGATCAGTTTAGGTAGGGAATGCATCCAGTTTTCATATTTGTAGAAGAATTTTATTTCATGTTACACACCATTTAACTATTAAAGGGTTAATAATGAACTGAGTTCTGAAAATCTGAGAAGGGAATGAACTAACTTCGAACAATGCACTTTTGGCTAAGGAGTTTTTCCTATATATTGCCAGGTTTTTCCTGGGCAAGCTCGTGGCTCTAGGTTGCAATTCTTATGTACGTTAGAATACATGTATTCAAGCTAACAAGAACAACATAAATCATTATGAGGAAGAAATGTTAAGAAGGAAGGATAATCATACCGCCTCATTTCTACAGCATCTTTTTTTTCCTAAAGGCTTTCATACTTATTACTTTAATTTCGTATCAGCACTTGGTATTAGTTTCACAAAAAACATTTTGAGATTAAAACTTCAAAAGGATCATGGTCAAGACACTACAATTCAAAACGAAAAGAAGTTCCCATGGACATTGGATACACTTGGGAAAGGTTTTTTCTCATGTCTACCTGAATCTTGGACATACCTGACTGACTCTCTCATCCCTGATTTTTGGCCCCTGTCCTGATTCTCTGCTTGGTCTCATCTGCATTCTCAGCTGCTCACTCATTTCACCTCAGCCCAGCCTATGTGATGATATCTGTTCCAGCCCATTTGCCATCCTTGGCTCTTGCTCCTTAGCTCCAGACTCTCCATGTATGGAAACAACATTGTATTCTGATTCCGATCCATGACTCTAGGCCACTGTATTTCTATTTATTCTTTACCTTCTATGGTCCCATTGCAGGCTCTTACAGGCATTGGACTTGGAGTTGGAAAGACCAGGGTTCAAAACCCACTTCAGACATTTATTAATTGTGTTCCCCTCTTCTATAAAATAGGGACACAATGGCTTCTAAGGTCCCTTCCAGGGCTAAATCTATGAGCCTATAATAGGCTGTGTCTCAAATTAACAGAAAATTAGCCATAAAAGAACAATTCTTATATACATAAATAAATATGAGGAAGAACTGTTAGGAAGAATAATCATACTGCCTCGTTTCTACAGCATCTTTTTTCCCTAAGGGCTTTCACACTTACTACTTCAATTTCATATCACCACAAAACATTTTGAGATTAAAACTTCAAAAGGACCTATATAAAAGGCAGTAACGCCATTTTAGACTGACATAGTTGCCACTAAGATGATTCCTCAGGCTAAATATTCCAGTGGCTAAAATGGCCATTGACTACTCCATCAGGAAATGGAGTCTCGAAATGCAGAAAACGTACCATCTGACCATTCTTCACAACAGTTTGGTTAGCTGTTTTTTATTGTTAAATAATTCATGTCAACATCTAAGAAGTCTATCAATAAATTATGAACGTTAGCAAAATATTAAATTTCATGGGAATGACTCATCTCAAAAAACTAGACTGGCAAGACACACCATCAGCAATGACAAAAACTCTCCAAAGGGGAAGGCTTAGAAGGTATTGTATATGCAGTTACAATAATCCCAAAATGAGTAATTACACTCTCCAAGTTATTTTTCCTTGAGCTACAACAACAATACAAAATGAATTTTGAAAATATACAAACAAAAGAAAAATTGCTCATGGGGATATATACTTATTTTGCTTTTTTATCTGCCAAAAAGGGATTTGCATGCTTTGCAAGGGCAGAGATTTCATTCATTCAATAAATATTTATTATGTACTCATTATATGTAATCCCAGATGTGCCAGACTCTGAGTGAGATATAAAGTGAGTAAAACATGGTATTAGCCCCCAGGGACCTTAAAGTCTTGACGTTTGGCAGGAGGCGGGGGCTTGTACTGGAAGGTACCAAAGCAGTTTCTTGTACTTCTAACTTTCCTTCATGTTATCTACATTTCAAGAACACTATACTCCTCCACCTCCTTTTTGAGCTGGTGAAATTTTAATTCAATACCAGGATGATAGCATGATTGAGACTATAAGGTAAGACCTACTTGACCTGTCTTTCACCCTGTAAAATGAGAAATTTAGATGAAATGAAGTCTAAAAGTCCCTTCCCAATCTGACACTCTATGAAGGCATTATCATCTGCAGAAACCTTTGCCAGTCAACGCCTGCACACCCAAGCACATCAGCTGATCTTTTTCATTTCTTAGAGAGGAAAAAAAAAGCTCATGAATAGACAGTTCATCTGTGAATGTTTTATTAAGCAAAGTAATCCTCTTACAGTATTTAATCTGCCTATGTTTGAAGAGATAATAAACTTTGCTCAGTACTTTACTACAGTCATCAAACCAAAGGGAATAAGTCAACCCAGATGACAGGAGCAGTGATAGAATAATGGACCACAGCATAACAATTACAAGACACCTTACATTGGACACTAACCTGATCCTTGCCACTGGCATAAAACTTCACTTGAAACTTACTGAAAACCAGTGGATCTCATCTCCCCAAAAAAGAAGGGCACAACTCATTGGAACAAAGTCCGCCTTACATAATAGACTGCTTACAGTGCCTCATAGAGAATTTACTACTGCTTAGTGTTCAAACCATAGCAATAAACTGAAAATGGGTGATTTGTATGCCACTTAATTAAAAGTTGTAAAAACCGTATTTCTATTTTTGTTTGGAAAGCACAAAACATAGGATTCCATTTCCTTATCTCCTCGGCCCCCTATCAAGAGATCTTGAAAAGTCTAGCTAGTTTCATCTTTTTTCTTGTTGTTGACATCAGGAAATGTTCATGTCATCACCAAGAGAGACAGCTGTATTTCATTAAAAAGAGAAAGCTTGTAACTGGATTTCCATCAGCTCAAACATTTTGCCTTTTTTTCTTTCTAATTTGTGCAGCTGAACTGCACACCAAGCAATGTTTGGAGGACCCTGGTGTCTTTCTAGTCAATGGGAGCTCGTCTCTCTTTCCTTCCATAAAAATATCCAAGAAAAGAAACGATGCGCCAAATGCATTATTGTGAGACCAGTTACAGCAAGATTTTCATTACTTTTTTCCCCTGAACTGCTCAAGTGCCATGATGGCAAATGCTGAGAAAGAGAAGAGCCACAGTATCGTTAGGACTTCAGGAAACAGATTCACTCTGACATCATGCTGATTTAGGAGTGTGTGATATAGAAAGTCAAGCAGAAGACCACTATTCAGCCTCTCATCAGCATCACTTCCTAAACTTTCCTGAGGCTTTTTGAATGGTTTCATTTGGTGGGGGTAGGGGTGCTAAGGGAGGGTAGATACCCATCCAGCTTAACAAAATTATTTTCATTACCTAACTACCTAATTGTTATCACCACACTGGTGAAAGCCTCATGACCTCATGCCTGAACTATTAAAATAACCTTCTGATTGGTCTCCTTACCTCAAATCTCTCCCCACTCTAGTCCAGCCTCAATTTACCTATCTAAATGATCTTCCTAAAGTTCATGTCTAACCATGTCACTCCCTGCTCCCATTCAATAAACCAATGGTTCCCTATCACCATGAGGATCAAATATGGATTTAAAAGCCCTTCATTACCTGCCCCCTTCCTATCTTTCCATTCTTCTTATACCTAATCTCCTTCTATATCTTCTATGATCCAGTGACACTGATCTTCTAGCTCTTCCTCCATCTCCTAAATCCAGGCATTTTTAATGGCTGTCCCCCACTCTTGGAATGCTCCCTCCTCATCTCTGTTTCCTGGCTTCCTTCGAGTCTTAGCTAAAATCCTACCTTCTACAGAAGACTTTCCCAGTCCTCTTTAATGTTAGTTCCTTCACTCTGAGATTATCTCCAATTTACTCTGTCCATACATTTTGCTGAACATAGTTGTTAGCATATCGTCTCCTCAATTAGACTGTGAGCTCCTTGAAGACAAGGACTGTGTTTGTTTTACTTTGCATTCCCAGAACGTAGCACAGTGCCTGACACATAATAGGAACTTAATAAATGCTTGTTGAAGTGTCTTGATCCCTTTATTAGACTGTTAGTGTTTTGAAAACAGGAATTGCATTTTATCTAAAATATATGTCCACCATTACATTACAGGATGTTAAAATAGCTTGAGGGGCAGCTAGGTAGTACAGTAGATAGAGCATCAGGCCTGGAGTCAGGAAGAATCATCTTTCTGAGTCCAAATCTGGCACCAGAAACTTACTAGCTGTGTGACCCTGGACAAGTCATTTAACCCTGTTTGCTTCAGTTTCTTCATCTGTAAAATGAGCTGGAGAAGGAAATGGCAAACTACTCTAGTATCTTTGCCAAGAGAACCCCAAATGGGGCCACAAAAATCATACACAACTGAAAGGACTGAACAACAACAACAAACTAGCTTAGATGGTCTAGGAGTAGCAATTAGCACTATGAAAGGCCTCCAAAAGAATTTTAGTGCAAGAAAAGATAGGAAAGATTACGGAGTACAACACTACTATTTTATACAGATGAGGGGACAGATGCCCAGGGAAGTTCCTAATTTGCCAAACACACCCAGTTCACTTGTGAGGCTCCAAACTCTTGTTTCATTGGTATAGGGACTTCTACGAGAAAACTGGCTTGACCAATGAATGTTGGCACCTCTTCTATAATTTAGTTTTAGATAGTTATGTATCAGATGAGGGACTTGAATGAAGGCCTTCTCTATCCATGTTCTGCCATGATACCATTTCATCGGAGGTGGGGGAGAGGGAAAGGATTAGAATCTAGATTCCTCACTCTCAGCTGCCATGATGCCTCTCAACTGGAGGTTGGGAGAGAGGGACAGGATTAGAATTGAGATTCCTGATTCTAAGCCCAGAAAGTACTCTTTTCACCACCCCAGTTCAGCCTAATATTATTTCAGCAGCCATTCCACAATAACCCCTAACGAGAACAAGTAAATCCCTAGCTGAAAAAGCAATATCCAGAGCTCCAAGACGCATGCTCAATTGTATTAGACATTGTTTTTGTCCATTGCTTTATTTCTGCTAGATGAGGCTTTATATTTTCTTCTAACTGTAGTAGGCAAACATAAGGTCTCTAGATAAAGGACTTAAAAAAGATACAGTGGCAGGCATTCCAGATGCAAAAGTCAATATGTTCACTAGTGCTTTGGGGAAGGATCAAACTCTGCTGCAGTTGGTTTGTTTGCTTGTTAACATAAAGCTTTCGAGACCCGTAATAAGACTGTTGGTAAGAAAAAGAAAATAGAGTACAACGCTGAAGCTACTCTCTGGATGGGAATGTGACTTCTAATCCTACGTATGATAGCAAAGGACACTTCATAAATAACCACGATTAAAATATGGCTTGACAACTCATATTCAAATTGTAAATATTTATAGTATATTCATGGAAAGCCTGGGAGGTAAAATGATACTGAATCAATTCATGAAATAAAAGTTCAACTAATGAAAATATGAAAAGTTCACTTCAAATTGAAGACTGCTTAATGAATTTCCCTCTATTTCAGTCTTTTCAAATACCAGCTAAAACCCTGTCTTCTACAAGCAGTCTTTCATGATTCCGCTTAACTTGATGCTAGCACCTTCCCTCTGTGATCATCTCCGCTTATCCTGTGTAGATCTTGTTTGCACAGAGTTGTTTGCATGTTGTCTTCCCCGTTAAACTGTGAGCTCCTTGGGAGCACAGATTGGTTTTTCGTTTTAATCTTTCTTTGCATCCCCAGTGCTTAGCATAGCACTCTACATGTAGTAAGCACTTAATAAACGCTTGTTGGTTGACTGACTGAAGAGAACAGGGAAGGGAGCAAGCATTTATTAAGCACCTACTAAGTGTCAGGCACTGTACTTAAGGGCTTAAATACTAGCTCATTTTATCTTCATAACGATCCTGTGATGTAGACAGGACTCAACATATTTCACATTTTTAATGTGAAAATCTGGTGTTCCTTTAAGCCAAGTGTCACTGCTGTGCTAAAGCTTAGCTTCTCTCTAATATTAGCCCATCAACCTGTGAAATCAACACTTTTTCCACTCAGATTTTTCTAAAACTCTTGAGTACAAACATTAAACACTTATCAAATGCATCCTATATCAAAATACTGTCATTTTGACTATTACAAATACACAGATAAAAATAAAGGACATAGGAAGAAAGAAGCTATCTGAATCCAGAGAACTGATAAATAGAAGTATGTATAGAATAAATTTATACACATACACATACATACATATATGTTTATATATATATATATATACATATATATATATATATATATGTTTGTGTCTAATAGTAGCCATCTCTAGGGCAAGGGTGGGGGAGGAAAAAAGAAATGGATATGATAACTTGATTGTATATTTGGAGGGAATACCAAGTTGTACATAGTAGATTTGCAGTTTCGTGTACAACTGTGTTATGGAAATGCTTTTTTTGTTCCATAAATTGAAAATAAAATAAATTTTAAAAAAAATAATGTGCCAGGTGCTTATGATGCAAAGATAAAAAACAAGGAACTTATAATCTAACGGGTAGGGAAGAACAGGTAAAATACATACATGTATGCCATAGGATAGAACATGATAGAAGAAAACCTGACAAAATATTTTAGGGAAAATTAAGGAGGGAATGATAACTTTCAGTTAAAATGTTAGTGGAAGGCTTCATGGAAAAAGCGGCACCTAATCCAGGTCTTCAATAAAGAGAAGAATTTCAACAGGTTTACACAAAGATAGTGTGCAGTGTAGGCATGGGGGATATACTATAAAAATGGCTGAAGGGAAGAGAACACAGTGCTCAATCAAGGAAGCCTAATTTGGTTAGAATGTTGAATTTGTGAAAGGGAATAGGAAATATAAGGATAGAAAGGTAGGCTACAGTCAGATTTCAAAAGACCTGGAAATTTGTACTTTATCCAACAGGAAACAGGGAGTCACTGGAAGTTTTTGAGCAGGGAGAGACACGGTTTGTCCTGTGCATTATGATTATTTTGTCAGGCTGTGTGAAGGATGGATTAGAAAGCAGAAGAGCCTATGGAGACTAGTTAAGAGTCTTTTATAATAGTCCAGTGAGAGGTGATGAAGACCTGAAATACAGTGGTAACAGTGTAAGTAGACAGGAAGGAACAAATCACATAAAATGGTCTAACAATTATGGTAATAAGACTTTGTGTGTGTTTCCTCACATCTGGCCTCAGCTATCTACTAGTTGTATGAACCTGGGCAAGTCACTTAACCTTTGTCTGCCTCCTCAATTGTAAAATGCAGATTGTAATAACACCTGCCTCATAGAGTTGTTGTGAGTATCAAATGAGATAATATTTGTAAAACTCTTAACACAGTGTCTGGCTGGCACATAGTAGGTGATTAATAAATGCCTCGTTTCCTTCCCTTAAGCTTCTTCACAACACTTGACACATAAAAGGCACTTAATGGTATTTGACTGACTGAATCCACTTTCAAATCCTACCGAAAATGATTGATGTGCTAGTTTTCAAAATGTCACTCAGATACAATTAAACCAAATTAGGATTATGGCTAGGGAAAGGGTTGGGTGCAGAGGGGAGCACCCATTCACCATGAGATACATATCATATTATATTTCTTCATTCCTTGATCTCTACCACATGACCTTTCCTTTCATGATCCTACATTTTGTTTTTCTATGCAGAGCTAACATAGCTTTAACCTGGAATGCTTATTATTTAAATATAAGGTTGTGGAAAGTTTGAAGGTTGGAAGAAAGAATTCTTAACTGGCCTCTAGTAATGAAAATTCCTCACAGTCCTGCGCTCGATCATAGTATGCCCTTACTATGACGCTATCCCCCTACAAAGACATGGTTTCCTTTCTCATGTCACTGGAATGCTGGAAGGTCTGAGAAAATGGTTTGAAGCTCCAGAAGGTTAATATTTTCCTTTTGGTACAAGCTGGATCCCTTTCCTTGAACAAAGAGCCTTTGGTTTCTAGTCTTCCAAGCCTGAAGCCATGCATCCTGTGAGAGGATCAATTTCTGAGACATCCATTTTAATTATCTTGGGCTGAAGCTGAATGAATGCAGAATCTCTTAGCAGCACCCAAATATCCTCATGTTGGTGGAGAATAATCCCCTAACATAGTTAAAGAGGAAAAAATGAACAACTATGAGTTCAAATGCTCTAAAAGCAAGAGTCAGGGAAAGGACTTTTCCTCTGGAAGGAAAACCTTTGAGGGTTTCTGTAGAGGGGAAAATGTCTCCTTCAAACTTACAGTAGGAAATCACAATCTATAGAAGCCTTCTCCATAAGCAGGACCCAGCTATATGACTTCATTTAAACATATGTGTAGTGATTAAGAATACTGGCTCAAGATGGCAGGTTCAGTGAAAATAAATGAGTCAAACAGACTTAGTCTCTTAGTCTAAGAGACTTAGGTCTCTTCGAGTCATGGTTCTTAACCCTTTTATGTCATGGACACCTTTGGCAGTCTGATGAAATCTATGGAACTCTCAGAATTGCATTTTTAACGCATAAAACACAGAGGATTGCAAATAAAATCAATTATGCTGAAATACAATGATCAAAATTTAAAACAACAAAAAAAGTTCATGGAGCCCAGGTTAAGAATCCTTGTCTTAGAGTATGCAACATTAAACAGACATAAAAGTCATGCAACTAAAAAAGTGAATAATGAATCATCACACATTTTATGCAAATAATCACTATTTTAATCCTAAGTACATACATGAGGATACTGAAAGAATGATAGGTGATAGAGGGGTCCATGGGTATACGTCAAGGAGCTAGCTGTGGAAGTGGATAGATTGCTGGACTGGGAGACAGGAAGACCTGAGTTCCAGTCCATCCTCAGATAGTTACAAGGTACATGATTTTGGGCAAGCCACTTAACTTCTCTTTGCCTCAGTTTTCTCATCTGTAAATGGGGATAATAATTGTACCTTCTTCCCAGGGTGATTGTAAGGATCCAATGAGACAATATTTGCAAAGTGCTTTGCAAACCTTGTAGCACCATACAGATGCTAGCTTATTAACTATTACTATTTTCTACCCTACAACTTTCTCTACATTGAGGAAATTGCATTGTACAACAGAATAAGAAGTGAACCTGGGTTTGAATGCTGCTTCTGGTTCTTACCACCTAAGTGACCTAAAAATTGCTTTATCTCCTGAGGCCCCACTTCCTCATCTGTAAAAGGAGAAGGTTGGATGAGATTGCTTCTGAAGGCTCCCTCAACTTTAGATCACTGATCCTATGATCGATAAGGTAAGCTGATTGGATCATGATGGCTTTGCTCAGTGGATCATGAATAGCACTTTCTTAGGTAGATGCAGAAGCAGTAAGTTGGCTCAGTGGATAGAATGGCGGTCTTAGAGACAGGAAGACCTGAGTTCAAATCTAGCCTCAGACACTTACTAGCTGTGTGACCTTAGGCATGTCCTTTAGCCTCTGTTTGCATTAATCCACTGGAAAATGGAAGATACCATTCCAGTATCTTTGCCAAGAAAACCCCATGGACAGTATGATCCATCACGAAGAGTCACACACAACTGAACAACAACAATAACGTGGGTGCAAGGGAAGGGTCATTCTGTCTTGGCCTGGTTAAGGGATGTGGAGTGGCTAATTAAGACTTGGTTAATCAAGCAGTATGGGTAATAAAAAAATGGATTTCTGATTTTTTTTTCTCTTCCTCTTTGAAAAAAAAATTTCTTATAAGAGATGGCTCTCTGGGAGGGCAGGGGAAGGAACACTCTAAAGCAGGGCTGTCCAACCTTAGGTTTTTATTGAAACGATAGCCAATATATTTTGATTTCCCATTTCAGTAAGAGCTCTGCTGTAGCTCTGCTTCCTTTACTAAAGCATTCACGTAAATTTCTATGCTTGTAGGCGGGCCGCATAAATCATGCAGTGGGCCTCATTTTGGACAGCCCTGATCTAAAGGATATAATAACCTAGTAAACTATATAAATAAAAATCCATTTAAAAAAATCTGTCTGCTGATGAAATCAGTTTGTTTGTTTTACTTTTTATTTTTGGTAACAACAAAAATAAAAAGAACTATACAACTATCAGTCTTTTTACCTCTTGCTTTTCCTAAGAGTCAAGCTTTCCCAGGTAAGTTTTGGCAACTATACACTTCGGCCTTAATAATCGTTGCTTTCCAAGATCCTGCAACAAAGAGGCAGTCTGGCCTAATGGATAGCAGGCCTGCCTCAGAATCAAGAAGTCCCACCCTAAATCTGTAACCCTGAAGAAGCTGCCCCTGGCTGGGGCCCTGAGACAAAAACTATTTGTTGCTGAGATGTTGCATTGGTAGAAGGAGTTTCCTGGTTAGGAGTTTTCCCTATGCCAATGAAATCACAGATCTAGTCCCATCCAAAGAAATTGGCATTGGGTATAAAGATACCATAGCTCAGATAAAAGAAGGAGAAACAAGAATAAAAGGCCCGGGGAGAAGGAGGAATACTATGTAAGATCTACCTTTTTAAAAAATGGCTCAACAAACCTTTCTTATAAATTTGAGACATTAACTTTGTATCGTTTGCTGATGCAGTTCACTCTCATTTATGAGGCAAAGTGAATCCTGGAAACCTGGTTAAACGACTACCTAGCTGCTGTATGATACTGGACAAGTCGCTTCATTTGTCCTTCCTCTAGCCTGCTGTCTGCATTTGTTAAATGAGGTGGTTCTCTACAAAGTGCCTTCCAGTTCTAAGTCTGTGACACCTACTGCCATGCTTTCTCAATGATCTTATAACCACTATTTAACCTCAAACTGACTTCTTGTCATCCACCACATCCACCACACCCTCCCGTATCTCATGGCCAATGGAGTTTTGTTTTGTTTAGTTTTAGGTGAGATGAAAGGCAGAGGAGAATGGCTTTTTACTTTATTTGATATAAGGAACTACCTTTGAGGAAACTTTGCCAACGCAGATTGGCACCAAATATGTAAGTTAATATTATCCTAAGGCAAACATGGTTAGGAAAATAAGTATGCTGCTCCTCCCCCAACCCCAGCATATAATATATAAAAATAAGTGTCTTTCAGATAATAGCTTTTTGGTATCTCATCTACCCACTGGTAGATAACTGAAGAATTGAAAAAACAAGATAACTATTCCAAATTATCTTTGGAAGATGACAGGACTAACACAAAATTTGTAGATGTGGCAGGAAGGCATTGGGTGAGGGGGGCACCCAATAAGAAAACTCCCTCTCCAAAGCAGATAATCATCAATCAGCACCTTGTCTCCAAGTTACAGTCTTAAAGAGTTATCTGGGATACTGAGACATTAAGTGGAGGATACAAGTTCACATAGCTAGTCTTCTGTGTTGGTAAGCAAAATGGGCTCCTTAGCACTTAGTTCAACCAAGTGCCCTTGAATAGTTTGGCTTTTGTTCCCTTTGAGTAATTCAGTGTATTTCATTGAGACTTACTAAGTGCTAAGCCCCAGGCCCAAACCCCTATTAGGTACAAAACCTTAGTGGGTGTGGATTGGCAACTTAGGTGAGGCCCAAGGTGGGGCTAACTCCAGGGAGGGCCTAGTTTACATGTCTGGGACAGCAGAGGCTTTTAGACCACATGGGTTTAAGTCGCCTCTTTGTGACGATTCTAGGTCACGTGGGTGAGTCGCATGTGTGACCCACCCCTGACCCTGAAAAAGATATAAAACCAGGGGTTGGCTGTCTCTTCTTTGGAGCTCTTTGTCGCAGCAGTGGTGGTGCGTGACTCTGGGCCAGCCCTTGTTCTGAGCTCTCGGCTGAACCTAGATGTTGGTAACTATGAATCTGTATTTGGTCTGTCTGTTGATGTTTGTAATTTGCTCTGAAGTTCAGTGTGCTGGTCTCTTCCCCTGAACTAAGTGAATGATATTTGTATGCTGAAATAAAGTAAACTTGTCAACCCCTTAACCTTGCTTTCCTTAGTTAAGCAGATCAAAAGAACCTGTGCTTTCGCAGTGTGCTGGCAGCTTTCTGGGTGCTGGCTGTTGGTGGATCTTACACCCCCACAGCAGCTGCTAGCCAGATTGTTGAAACAGCTTCCTGAGTCTGTCTCTCTATCCACAATGCTACACTATCCAAACACAATTTATATGCTAGCAAAAAATATTTTTTTGTTAACTAACTTTGGTTAAACTACTTCCAAAGCTGAAAGATAGGATTTTTTAATAGCCAAGCTGTCCATCTTTAAGCACTGAATGTATTCATTCAATTTTGTCCTCACTGCTTTGAATTTTTTTTTAATTTTCCTACTTGGTTCTGGTCCTGAAATGGTGTCAAAATGATTTTAAATAGAATTTCACTTGCCACGGAAATACCAAGAATGATGACTACCTTGTTCACAACAGACTGGTCCTCTGCAAAACTGTTTTCTTCTTCCTCTTTTTTCTTATCATATTGTAAGCTTGGATTTCTTCACTTCAAAGTCTCCCAGTTCTTTAGATTTCTTCAATTGTTACTCTGTAATTAAATGTTCTTTCTTTCTGTTGGTTTGTTCCAACACTAAGAAAAATTAGCTTGCAAAATTCTCTGTTTCTACTCATTTTATTTTCTACCCACATTTCTAACTTCTTTGTATTAGGCTATTGTTGTGTTCATTATACCTAGAGATAATGCCAAGTTTGAAAGTATCGTATTTAAAACATCAAGATGAAGATTTGAAGAAGGCAGGAGACTGGAACTACAAATCAATATCTTATAGAAAGAACACTTCAACCCATATGTACAAGAATATTTATAGCAGCTCTCTTTGTGGTAGCCAAGAATTGGAAAGCAAAGGGATGCCCATCAATTGGGGAATGGCTGAACAAGCTGTGGTATATGAAGGTGATGGAATACTATTGTGCCATAAGAAATGGGGATGATGCAGACTTCATAACAACCTGGAAAAACCTACACGACATAATGCTGAGTGAGCGGAGCAGAGCCAGGAGAACGTTGTGCACAGCCACAGATATGTGGATTCCGTGAGGACCAACCCTGACATACTGCGCTTCTCTCAGCAACCTAAAGGGGCAAGGACAAATCCAGGGGACTCACGATGGAGAATGCTATCTTCATTCAGAGAAAGAACTGCGAAGTTTGAATACAGACTGAGGCACACTACATGCTCGCCTTTTCTGCTTCTCTTTTGTCTTTGGTTTTGGGTTTTTTTTTTTTGTTGTTTTTTTTTTTTGGTTCTGTTTCTTCTTTCTTATGATTCATTCCATTGGTCAAAATTCTTCTCCACGACTTGAATAGAGCATAAATTAATTCAATGCGAAGTTATACATGACAGTTATATGAGACTACATGCCGTCTTGGGGAGGGAGGGGGGAGGGAGGGGAGAAAAACTGGAACTCAAAACTATGTAGAACCGTGTGTGGTAAACTAAAAATAAATAAAGGAAAAAAAAAATGTAAAAAAAAAAAAAAGAAAGAAAGAACACTTCAAACACATTTTCTGCATGGTTATTTTCAAACCCAAAGCTATCTGTATTTTTTTTCCACGAAGAAATCAAAAAGATCTCATGCTTAAAGTTGTTTAACACAAAATATGACAATGTTTAATAGGTCGAATATGTTTAAAATAACAATGTTTCCTTCACTTGCATGTTGATTCACTTTTTCGAGAATTTATTATTCCAAATTATGTCAATTTACTCATTTTCTTCTTTCCTTTTTGTTTTCTCTAATTCTTGTTATTCTTTTTGTTTCAATTGTATCCAACTCTTCATAACGCCATTTGGGGTTTTTTTGGCAAAGATATTGGAGTGGTTTGCCATTTCCTTCTCCAATTAATTTTACAGATGAGGAAACTGAGGCAGATAAGGTTAAGTGACTTGCCCAGGGTCACACAGCCAGAAAATGTCTGAAACCAGATTTGAACTCCTGAAGATCAGTATTCCTCATTCTAAGACCAGTGCTCTATCCACTGCACCACTTGATTCCCTATTATTTTCCAACTCTTGAAATAATTTGTATAGCTTTTTGTATTTACCTATCACCACCCCCATTCTATTCCCTACCCCCACTGCCAATAGATTATAAGGTCCTTAAGAACAGTGACTGATTCTTTTCTGTATTTCATTTGCCTGGCATAGTGCTGTGAATGTAGTAAGTATTTAATAAAATTTGTTGAATTAAAATGAATCAATTTTAAGAGTAAATTGAAGAAATCACACATTGATTTGTTACTAAATAGGGGAAAAGAATTTTTCCCAGACTGAAAATATGCAGAATCACATTTACTTTTTTCCTCCTCACTCTTCTATTCCTTCTGTAGAATTCTATGACTTTTCAAATAAAATTCTTGGGGAATTTCAGCAAGTTCATTAGGTAATTTATGCATATCCTCTTGACCCAGAAAATGAAGAAATACATTGTTAGAACACTTCTCAATTACTGAATAAGAGTGCATCTTTTCGGGTTAAGGAGACTCTTTACATTATCAAACAACTTGACAAAAACCTTATAATTTGTTCAATATTTTTGGTGTAATTCTTAGAAATGAAGGGCTTCATTCTTCAAATAACACTATCCTAAGAAAGCAAAACCATCTCTCTGTTTCTCATCTCATTGTTCAACAACTAAGAACTAAGAATGAACAGAGTTCATTCCTCATTAATCCCACTGCAGTGTTAACCTAGTCTTAAAAATTACCAGAACTTCTGTCTTAAGACAGATTCAAAGAGGTTCAGAATACCAAAATCCTGTGCAGGATACAGGCAACTGTTTCCCTTAACCATCCTTTAGCTTGCAAGGGAAGAAGCCTGAGGGGCAATCGTTCTGAATCAGGTCCTTTAGTCACAGCCTTAGTGTTGAGAAATGAAAGGGAGCCCAACTGTTGGGGCTGATTTGGACCTTGCTTTCTACAGTCCCTAAGTCAAAAACCTGGGATATAGGTGTGGCTGCTGAATGAGTAATCACTCCCCTGGACAACAACAGCTCCCATGAGGTCAGCTGCACGAGAAGCAAGCTAGCTTTATTTGAGAGGAGATATTCACACAATGAAGAGGAGAGCAGAGAGAAAGGACACAGAAAATCATCCCTAGCACTGGATAGATTTAGGCTTCCAACACACGTGAAGCAAGGTGGATTTTTATAGGCTTCCTCTCTGAGTCAAACAAGACCAGGAATTGATGGTAAGGAGTGAGGAGTTCAGGTCTGGGGTGTGAGTCAAGGTTCAGGACTGGTGCAGCCTCACTAGTGGCAGGGGGAGAGGATAAAAGGGGGAAATGGCAGCTGGGTGATATTAAAGGTCCCTAATCCTTGGGAAAGGGGGCTTTAGCATTTATACAGATCCTCCTATGATTTGGTTGTTTTGAATTCTTAGGTATTTCTTCATTTAACAGATTAAGGAGGCTTTCATATTCCTTAAAATTATATGGAACTCCCCCAAAGATTACAAATAGCTTACCTCAAAACAACTCTGAGAGTTGGGTAGGGAGTGCAAGTACCATCTCATTTTACAACTGAAGAAACTGAGGCACAAAAGGCTAAATAGCAAGATCAGAAAGCATTAGTTCAGCATTCTTTCTCCCATACCACAGTGCCCCTCATTAGCTATACACTAAGACAGCCCTACAGAGAAGCAGACAAAGGAGAAAGTGGACTGCATGTTTTCACAGAATAAATGAATCAATAAGCATTCCTTGAGTATAGCATCAATTTAGGTGCTGGGTATGCAAAAACAAAAATGAAACAGTCCCAGTCTTCAAGGAGCCTTCACTCTGTCAGGCCAACAACTGCTGCTCATACAAGGAAAAATAAAATATATGCAAAGTAATGGAAGATCATCCCTTTTCCTGAGTCGTCTTTGTGCAATATCCTGAACTAGGTGAAGCAGCTGGATTTAGGTAATCTTCCTTAAATGTCTAAAGTGGTTGGGGGAGGTAAAGTCAGGCAAGGTGTCTATCACAATTTTCCTACTTCAGGTAGTAAGTTTCCTTCCATATTAAGATCTGTTGAACTCTGGCTAGGTGAACAGAATGAGGCAACTTTGTTTCATTTGGAAACCGTTCGCAATGGTGGTTTGGTTGGATGATCTGTAGTAATGAGGAATTCAAATAACTTACCTAAATTAAATCCATGCATAATTCAAAATCTTCCTAATGTGGAGATCTGATCTCCACTACTTTTTAAAAAGAAAACTCCGATGGCTTCCCTTTGCCTACCAAATTTCATGCCCCTACTCATTTCCACCTGCCTAAATCTTATCTATCCTTCAAGATCTGACTCAAAAGTTTCCTTTTCCATGTTCCCTTCCATGATCTGCCTAATCTCAGTAATCTCATATCAAGTTCTATGTACATCTTGTGCCCTTGTTATGTTCTGGTTTTTACTAGTTTTTTTGGTGTATATTTTTGTGGTGTATATTTTAATGATCGCTGTTTTGTTGGTTGTGTGACTGTGAGTATATCACTTAATCTTTCAGGCTCAAGTTCCTTTTCTATAAATCAGGAGATTAGATGAGGTGATTTCTAAGATTATTGTCCATTTCCACCACCACAAGCTTTCAATTTATGATCCTACTTTCTTGTATCAAAATCCCAATGAAGTAGCTTAATGTTGAAAAGTAAAGATTTTAACGCTCTATGATTTCTCACACCTGTTTCCTCCTTTCCATGTTCATTGCTATAGAACCAATTCAGTCCTTCATTGATGCTGACATGTGAGGTATATATTTACCACTGTAAAATATTTCTTGTTTATTCCACATGGACAACGTGGTGTAATAGAAAAGAGAGGCCAGGCTGGGATTTAGAAAACTATAACTCAAATTATTCCTCAATCCCTTATTAGCTATGTGACTATGGGTAAGCCACTTCATTTCACAAAGCCTCAGCTTCCTCATCCATAAAATGGCAGTGATAACGGAAACATTTGCACCCTTTCCCACAGAGGATTATGGGAGGGTCAAATGAATTCTTTGAACTCAAAATTTCAGAGTTGAAAGGAGCCCATTTTAGTTTCACTTCTTTTAAAAATCAACTTTCTTAAGAAAAAAAATTAACTTTTCTGTGGCAGAATATCCTTCCTCCAAATTGTAATGGAGGAGAAGAGAAATTTGGATACTTCAATACTGCAATACTGCAATATAAAACTAACTAAGCCTGGTTAATACTAACTAAATGCTAAGCCTAAATTCCCTCAGGTTTTAGAAATGCAATGATTTTGGAGAAATTGTTGCCTGTGTGGAATGCTTTCCTTAAATGCCTTTCTATTGGATAGTGTTTGAAATAAGTGGAATATTTGTAAGGCAGATATGTCTTGTTTTGAACAGAATCTGACTTGTATGTAGAGAAAAACATTTTGAACCCTAGAGATAAAGGTTTTAAGACTGTTGTCTCAAAGTAATTAAATTCATTTTCCTTAGGCATTTTTTTTTACTACAATAGGCCCTCTCTGTTATGAAGACATATTGGGTCTATTGCCAGCTCCTGGCTCCACCCACAGGAAGGCAAACAGTACACTAATACGACATTAAAATTAAATTTGCTCAGACTAAAGTCAGGAAATTCAACCTAAGACACCCATAATAGGGAAGAGCTAATGCACTTTTGGGGACTGAGGATATTCAGGCCATGACTACCAAGATGATTTTTTTGAAATTTGGATTTCACAGTTCCCAGAGATTCAAAACAAGTGCCAGAAGCTGGGGTTTATCCCTTCTGTCCCATGTATACTTGTTATGGTCTCTAGAGATTGTCATCAAAATTCAAAGGCCTTTCCTCCTACCCACAATCCTACTCCTAACTTGGTTAAGTTGTTTAAACCTTCCCTCACAGAACACAGAGCCCTGGGCCTGGAATTAAGAAGACCTGAGTTCAAATTAAACCTCAGATACTCTCAAGCTGTGTGACCCTGGGTGAATCACTTGACCCTCTGTCTCAATTTCCTCATCTATAAAACGAGGACAATGATAGCACCTGTGTCACAGGACTGTCGTGAAGGTCAATTGAAATGATATTTGTAAAGTTTTAGCACAGTTCCTAGCATATTAGTGTTGTTCAGTCATGTCCAACTCTTCGTGATCCCATGGACCATATTGTCCATGGGGTTTTCTTGGCAGAGACACTGGAATGGTTTGCTGTTTCTTTCTCCAGTGGATTAAGGAAAACAGAGGTTAAGTGACTTGCTCAGGGTCACTGAGTATCTGAAGCTGGAATTGCACTTAGGTCTTCCTGATCCCAGGCCTGGTGCTCTATCCACTGAACCACCTAGCTGCCTCCTAATTTTTGTCCGATATGTCTATATTGATAAAACTCTATTTGTTTCTGATGCTGAACCATTTGACAGTGGTTCAGTAGGTGCTACATAAATGCTTATCTCTCCTCCCCCATCCCCTTCTCTACCACTCTTCCCTACACTGGGCTTTTTAGTCCTACAAATCATCATTTCTCACACTTAGAAGGTAGCTCAGAGATTACCTAACCTACCACCTACCCCAGTGAAGAATCCCAACTCCTTCAACCCCAACAAATGACAATCTACGGTCCATATGAAGACTTCCAGTGACCTCATTACAATCTATCCCACTCCCTAACCCCCACCTCCTAAAAACAGTCCATTCCATCCACAAGCAACTCTAATTGCTAGTTTTTCCTATTCTGAGCCAAAATATGATTCCCTGTGACTTCTACCTATTGTTCCTACTTCTGCTCTCTGGATCTAAGGAGAAAAAGTCTCATCCCTCTTCCATATGGCAACCTTTCCTATATGTGAAGACAGCTTCCATGTCCAATCTATCTGCCCCTTACTCCCTTAAGTCTGCAAGCAAAACATGCCTGGCTCCTTCTGGTCCACCTCTCTGATCACTCCACATCTTTTACAGGTTGTTTCCTAATGGCTACCCTTTCCTCTAACCATGGAAATCCCCAAGAGACTTTGTACTATAGTTACTGTTTTTCTCTTTCAATTTTTCTTACATGCCCTGCACAGTATTACTACCTGAAGCATGTGAATCCCGCTGAAGTCAAAGGGAAGCAATCAACCCTTTGACCCTGGAATTCTCCCAACTAAGACCTGTGTACTGTATACTACTGGCAGGCCTAAATTGAAGCCAAGGACTAAGGTGACTGTGTGACTCTGGAGAAGCCATTTAATCACTCTTGGCCTCAGTTTCCTCATCTGTAAAATGCAATTTGAATTAATTAAGAATTTTTAAAAAGCTAAAAATAGCTCACTTTTTATACAGCACATTGTTAAGAGTTGCAAAATGCATTAAATATGTTGTCTCATTTTATCCTCATCACAAACCTGTGAGGAAGGTACTGTTATCATCCCTGTTCTTCAAATTAGGAAATAGGCTCAGTGCACAGGGTCACTCAGGTGGGACTTGAACTCAAGACTTCCTAACTTCAAGTCCACCACTCTGTCTACTACATCGATAATCAAGATCCCTTTCAGCTTTCAATTCTATGAAAAGCAGGGGAAAAAATGCAGTCAGAAGGAGGAACAAGAAAAAGGAAGGTAGGAGATTAGAAAATGAAATAACTGAAACATGTAGTACCTTATAATTTATAAAACACTTTATAGTCATTATCCCATTTGACCCTCAAGCACTCCTTTTTTAAAAAAACCATTTCACAAATAAGAAAACTGAGGAACAGACAAATTAGGTAACTTGTCATGGCACCAAAGTTCATAAATATTTGGGGGACAATTCTAACCCAGGTGATACTGATTCAAATTTTGACCCTTTATTATACTGGGCTACTTCTAAAAAGGGAAAACAGAGTATATATAATGGAAGTTATGCTGAAGAAAAGAATTTTATAGAGAAAAGGTATCCAGCCCCTTCATTTCAAGGATATGAAAACTGGCCTACAGACATGAAATGGCTTTGCCTAAGGTCACACTGTTAGTGGCAGACTTGAGACTAGAAAACAGGTCTCCTAACTCTCAATCCATTGTTCTCTCCACCTGTGACACACCGCTACTGTGGCTGTATAAGACCAACAACACTAGCACACAGAAGGGCTGCTAACACAGGTCCTTTGATCTGCTTTTCTAAGGAAAGCAATTTTAAGGGGTTAACAATCTCACTTTAATCAAATATACATATATCATTCACTTAGTTCAGGGGGAAAAGCCAGCACCCTAAACTTCTGAGCAAATACAAGAAGAAATTACAAACAGAGACAATATAAACAGACCAAATCACAATACAGAGTTACCAGAGAAGCACCAGCATCTGGGTTTTATCAAAGCTGAGGGGGGAGGGGTTCCCAGTGGCTACCCAGAGTCTTATCTGGTCATCAAATCACAGGACACTCTTCCACTGAGTGAAAGCCCCAAACAAAATGCTAACCTCTGAGTTTATATATCCTTCACAGTACCTGAAGGCTTCACACCTAATCAGCAAAAGGGTATGGGCATGGGGCTTTGCACCGTAGCAAGACTTAATCAAAGGCACTTGATTACTTCAGCATTCTCAAAATAAAAACAGTAAAAAAAAAAAGCCCCACCCTGCTTAACATTACACCACCAAATCATGCTGCTGCCCCCATGGTAGAGTCCCACCAACCACTGTCCCATGTGCCAATCAGTGCCACCATCAATATATGTTACCTAATCTTGATCTAACCCAATTCCTAAGGTAGCACTTCTGTATCATCTTGAGTCATCATGGCCAAACATTATTTGCTGTCCTTTTCTATAAAATCCATCACCTTGTTCTGTGCTTCTACTGTCAGATCCTTAGCCTGAGTTTTGGTCTTTTAGACTTAAACTATAACCCTGGCTTTAATGTTAACTTATCAACTTCTGCTCTTTGGTGGAACTATCAAGGAGCTAAGAATGTTTAACTTGGAGAAGAAAAGATGGATATCTGCAAGTACTTAAGGGTTATAATGTAAAAGACAGATTAGACATGGTCTGCTTGGCCCCAGACTAGGAATAGTGGGAGAAAGCTGCAATGAGGTAAATTAGGAAAAAAGGAAGGAAAAACTTCTTAACATTTAGAACTATCCCAACATGGAATAAGCTGCATCAAGAGGGAGTGAGTTTGCCCTCACGTGAGTTCTGTAGGCTGTTTAAATGTGAGATATACTGCAGAGGGGATCCTTTTTCTTTTTTTCTTTTTTCTGAATTTATTTTTTATTTTGATTTTTTAAACATTCTTTTTTTAGAGTTCCAAATTCTCTGCCTCCCTCCAGTCCTTTTCTCACTAATTGAGAAGGCAAAAAATGATATTCATTATACATGTGAAGTCATGGAAAACATATTTCCACATTAGCCATGTTGCAAAAAAAAAAAAACCAAGAAAACCAAAGAAAGTGAGGGGGAAAAGATGCTTCAATCTGTACTCAGAGTTCATCAATTCTCTATCTGGAAGTGGATAACATTTTTCACCATGACTCCTTTAGAACTGTCATGGATCATTGATTTGATCAGAGTAGAAAACTCTTTCATGGTTGATTAGCATTACAATATTGCTGTCACTGTTTACAAAGTTCTCCCAGTTCTGCTCTCTTCACTTTATATCAGTGCATACAAGTCTTCCATTGTTTTTCTGAAACCATCTTGCTCATCATTTCTTACAGCACAGTAGTATGCCATCACAATCATATACTACAACTTGTTCAGCCATTCCCCAATTGATGGGCATCGAGGGGACCCCTTTTTCATTTATATGTTAACTTAGATGGTCCCTGCAGTCCTTGCTAACTGTGACTTTCTAATATTCTGTGAAATGTTCCTCTTCTCCATTCAATCCAAAATAGCCTTGAAAAACCATCCTTTATTCCTGTCTCTTTCACTTCCATGAAAGGGAATTCACTTACCATTTTCGGCATGGAGTTTAAATGTTTTCCTCAGTTTCAAGGCCTTTGAAATCAGTCCAACACTAACTACTCTTTATAACCCATATGTTCTCTCTCAGCTCCTTTTATTCCCATTTTCTGGTCTCTTTTTCCTTTCATTCTTCTTGGCCAAACCTAATTCTCAAAACAACCCTCTACAGTTGCTTGCTTGTCTGCTTCCTTCCTTTCATTGAAATCTCACTTCAAAATCTACTCCTTCAGAGTTCACCATGGCCAACTGTAAAATGAGGGGGAGAAAAAGATATAAAGTAGAAAATAGAAATTTCCCCACCCAATGAAAGAACACAAATATTCTCTCTCTCTCTCTCTCTCTCTCTCTCTCTCTCTCTCTCTCTCTCTCTCTCTCTGTCTGTCTGTCTCTCTCTGTCTCTCTCTCTCTCTCTGTCTCTCTCTCTCACTCACTCGCTCGCTTTTCTCCCATATCTTCCCCTCCTTTCTTCAAAAAAACTGAAAAAAAAAATTTTGTCACCTTTGTCTTCTTAACAATGCAAATGCTACAGGAATAAAGCGAGTTGTTACATTTTATTCACAGTGCCTTCTCTGGACTCTAGTAAATGGAAGTTGAAAAATTATAATGAAGTTAGATGTTTTTAGCCAGAGGAAATAACTCCCATTAATTGTTTTTTATGCTTCTTGTATTTTGTACAATTTTACTATCCAAAATAATTCAAAGCCATCAGTAGTAATGTACTCAAAGGGGCCTTTAGAATGTCTGAAGTCCCAAGTAAATACATTTGGTCAAATTTAAGATAAAACATTAATTTCTTCTTTCTAAAAAGAGGATACTATTCCTCTTCATCTGCTGAAGTGCTCCTTCTTAAGGACTCTTCTCAAGGAGAATTAATGCTGCTGCCGATGGCTCAATCCCATCCAACCCAACAAATCTTTAATGCAGAGGTTCCCATAGTGGGTAATACTACCCCCTATGGGACGCTGGAATGATCAAATGGGGCAGTAGTAGCCTTGGGTACAATTGAAGCAGGTTGAATGAAAATAAGGGAGCAGTGGAAGCATAAGGAAAGAGAATTTTGAAAAACTGTACAGGTTTCATCTGTTGTGTAACAGAGTTAAAATCGTAGTGATTGCATTATTTTCAAATAAATGTAAAAAATGCAAGTTATAACCGATCAGTGGTCAAATCAGCCGACAGGTCTTAACAAGCAAGTGCTGGCAGGAGAGCATGTCTCAAATGGTTGGGAAGTCCAGTATGCGTCAGCAGGAATATGTTGTGTAATGACTTGTTTACAATACTACATGGTTCTATGATACAATATTACATCAGCAAAATTTCAATGCAGGAAGAAATCCTACAAATTTACAATAAATTATTAAATTTAAGATGTGTCATTTTAAAAATAATTTATTATTTTTTTGAAATGACTCAAATTTCCAAAAAACCATGGCAGGGTTAAAGAAAGTAAATTTCCAGGGAGGCACTAATTTTTTTTTTGAAAAGGGGCCAGCAAACCAAATAAGTTTGGGAACCTCTGCACTAATGTGATGCTCAGCACTGTTGTAGGTGCTGAGAGTACAAAGAAAATGAAACAGCCTATGACTTCAAGTAGCCAACATTCTACTGCAGAAACTACAACATCAATCAGCAAGTATGTACTAAGTATTTACTTTATGCTGGGCATCATGGTTAAGTGTTGGAATAACAAAGACAAAAGCCCCTGCCCTCAAGAAGCTTATACTTCAGTAGGGGAGAGAATATGAAGGTATATAAGGAGATGCATGACATATACAGAATAAAGGCACTACCAGCTAGAAGGATCAGGAAAGGCAGAAAGTAGAACTTGAGCTGGGTCTTAAAGACTATCTTTCACAGTTGATTATCACCACAATACTGTTGTTACTGTATACAAAGTTCACTTCATTTTGCCTCAGTTCATATAAGTCTTCCCAGGTTTTTCTGAAACTATGCTGCTTATCATTTCTTATAGAACAAAAGTATTTCATCACAATCATATGCTACAACTTGTTCAGCCATGCCCCAGCTGATGGGCATCAAGAAGATGTTTTTCATTTACAACAATTCCAAAAGGCAGGTATAAGCAGGGAGTAAATTCCAGGCATGGTGTGAAGGCAAAGAGATGGGAGTAGGAAAGTCTAACATGCAAAATAACGAGTAGGTCAACCTGGCTGGATCTCAGAGGGCAAGGATGGGAGGAGTATAGGAAAATTGGAAAAGCAGTAACAGGTCAAGTAGTGGAGAGTTTTAAATGTCAGAGAAAAAATTATATTTGATCTTGGAAGTAATAGGGAGTCCCTGGATTTTAGCAAGAAGGGAGGAGTTACATAATCAGACCTAAAAGCACTTTGGTCACTGTAGAGATGATGGATTGGAGTGTTCGTGACAGGGAGACCAAAAAGGAAGCTCTTACAGTAGTCTGGGAGTAAGGTAATGAGCACCTGAACCAAGGTGGTAGCATTGAGTGGAGAAGACAGGACATATATATGAGAAAGGTGGAGATGGGGAGGATACCACTTGGCAACGTGATAAATTTGTACATGCCAAGTGCAAAATAAAGGCGCATGCTCTGCCTGACATGACAAGTTGGTTCTACAAGAACACAATACTGTACAAGAAATTGTTTCTGAGGACAAATCTCCTAAGAAATGATGGGACAGTCTTTTGCTACTCTCTAGTGCCAGATGCAAATATAATAAAATAACCATCAGAAGAATTAGGTATTAAACTCTTAGATGTGCATAGTCTTTTATTTTTTCCAAATGGAATAAAATCAAGCCTTTTTAAAATATGTTACAAGGCTTTGTACAATGATATGTCTATTAAGAGTCTTCAGGATTCTGTTGCTACACAGTTTCCTTTCTCTTAGACTGTGTCATTTATTTGGAACAGTCTAATGCAATAGTGAGGAGGGGGGAAGTAATTTAAATTAAGGGCTATTAAGCAAGGCAATGATATTCAATGTATTTAATGTTTTTCCGAGACAGTAACTCAAGTGCTTTCCATTTGCCAATCAGCAACACTGTTATGCTCTAATAGATCTGCCCATCAGATATGATAATTGGCCTTCAATTACATTTCATTCCAAATTAATCCTTGTAAGTGTACCAAAGCAAAAGAAAGACAATAGCCAAAGCAAAGACACTAAGACAACATGTTAGTTTTTACTAGAGTAAAAACTCCCTTAAGCCAAACCTCTGGGGAATCAGGAAAATTAACAGAATCTTTGTGAGAGATACGTACTAACAGCACGAGTCTTCTGGGAAATCACTACCTGTGGGTGGGTTGGAGATTTTATAACTGAAGGTTTATGCTCCTACAGAAAGAGGAGGAGGTAATCATGTGGGTGAATGAACCAACCGCATGAACAGCTAGCTCATGTGCAACATTTCTCATCTCACTTTTCCTGGGGCGATACGGCTTGAGGTACACATGTGTTTTACTCTGGTATGAGTATTTCCAAAGCATCCTACTGTACTATCCCTTTCTCACTGGAGAACCCTGGGAAACTAAAACCCTGTTGTAGCTGTGTGTTCCCAATAAATCAGCTACAACCAAAATACAGAATGGAAGCTATGAACAGTGCATGAATTCTTTCAGGTACTCTAAGGCACCAAACTCAACCAAAAAACTGCTCCCATGGCTGCTTACTGGGTAACTCTGCACGCATCTTTCATGTAACTAGTCATTTCCCTGTTTTCTCCTGCCCTAGAAAGGAAGCTCCTTGAAGGCAAGGACTGGGTTTGGTTTGGTTTGGACCTTCTTTGTATCCCCAGAGCATAGCACAGTGCCTGGCACATACAACATACTTAATAAATGTTTGTCGATTGACTAGTACGTGAAATAGATTTTAGAGAATTATAGCTCTAGAGCTAAAAGGGGACTCAGAGGCCATTTAATCCAACCCTCTCTTTTAATAGATAAGGAAACTGAGATCCATAAAAGATGAATGATTTACCCAAGGTCACACAGATAATAAGAGTCAGAGGCAAGTTTTGAACCTAGGTTTTCTGGCCCCAGAAACAATGTACATTTCTACTGTGTCAGACTTTCTAGTCCTCTCTCCTAATGATTTCATACATTTGGGATTCTCTGTCATTACCTAGCATACCAAAGTTAGTCTTCAGGGCTCCAAAGCAGCAACATGAACATTTCTGCCAACTGAAAAGTTAATGCAGTTGCCAAAAAGTTTTCTCCACTCTTCCCCACCCAGGATCACTTGATTTAAAATATTGCACCTTTATGCAACATACTTGACTTTGCAGCATACTTTTAACATTTCCTGATACTAAGGTGTAAAATTAAGTACAAAGAACATAAAATATCCATCCATTCTTGATGTCCTTATAGAATGACAAATCTTGGAAATGTTCAGTGCTTTCCTGGAAATAAAGAAGAAAAGTAGGAGCAGGGAGAGTAAGGAAAATCTCTCATAATGGTACCATGAGCAGGTTCAAATGGTTACACTACAGATCTAGGAGTTCTCAACCTGGAGGGGGGGGAGGAGGGAGTGACTTGTTTCTTAAAAATATTTTTATAACTCTATTTTAACATAATTGGTTTGTGTTATTCAATTTAAAACATGATTCTGAAAAGGAATCCATAGGCTACATTAGCCTCTCAAAGGGGTCCAGGAAGAAGGAAAAAAAGGTAAAACCTCTATGCTATAGCACAATTTCTGCATCTACTTTAAGTGCAACACGAAAAGCACTGAAAACCAGCTAAATTCTTGCCCATCAGCCTTTTTGCCAAGTCACTTAAGGCAACTGTCTCCAAATGTGGGATTTTGCCTCATGACACATCACTATCATTTGCAAAGCTGTCAGGTGTCTCCTTACAGCATCGAAAAAGTCCTGCTTCCACAAAAGGAAGAAATACACACACACACACACACACACACACACACACACAACCTCCTTTACCCCCAGTACTGCACATTTGATAAATGCCTGGCTTGCCAAAGGATTGCATTTTGGCAGGGTAGGGCACTGTGAAAGCCAACACCTGCCCACCCCCACTGCACTCCACTCCATCTCCACTCCATTGCATCCCGTGCCTGGTTATGAACTGCCAAACTGTGGCATCAATACCCTGAAAGGACCTTTCTTCCACACTTTTATACACTATGTGGTTATCAAAAGACTCCTCAAGTACACTTGCCAATAGCGAAGGCACTTAGAGCATTCCACAAGGCAGTAATAAAAGGCACAACCACAAGTCAGGGTTTCAACAAGGATTAGTCCTTCCCTTAGACTGCCAACAAAGCCTTGAAAATTATATCTTTAAAAACCCAGATTACGGCCTTGTTGAGGGGTTACAGCTGATGTATGCAGGGGGAAGAGAAACATATCAACTGCTTTCACCTATACTCACACAAAGGCATTGCTGGAAGGGGAGACGCATGTTAGCTCCAACTGCTTTGCTCACAAGAGTTTTTATAAACCATTGTTTGGTGCCCCACATTTCTACATAGGTTTTAGATAATATTCCTCTTTTCTGGTTCACAATACCTAGCCCATTGCAAGGCATACAGCAACTTTTAGGACACGCACACTAGTTGAATGATTCTAATAGAGATATCTTACCCAGCTCCAACTGTGAGATTTGAGCTCAGTAGCTTTGCCCAGTCCCTAGAAAGGATAGCTTTGCACAGCTGGTTGTGTTTATTCAGACCAGGTGTCTCTTCCCCACCCCAAAGCATGTTTTCCTGCAGACTATGAATGTCTAGTCTGATAACAATATGCAACATGTGTCAGGACAAAGACTAAACCCACACCTCAAATGTCTGCATGAGTCCAGCCAGTCTGCCACCCTATGTTATTCCCTAAAGCATGTGTTAGAAGCTTACAAAACAACAACAATACATCAAGGTTTCAATCATTTTTCTGTGGCAACACCCTTAGGATGGGTAGTGAAGGAGATGTGGGGTGGGAGTGGGGCAAGCACAGGATTACTTCCCATTCTCAAAGTCAAAGGCAGCTCTCACAAACAGCAGGCCAGGGGATGTGGGAGTGACAATAAGCCCATGTGCCAATAAAAATCAACTTGACATGTGTATTGTAGGTCCTGACCCCTGCCTTACAACTGAGCTAGGCGTTAAAGGATGGGTAATGTTGGGAATTCACTTTGATATAGTATTTTTATCACAAGTCTGTGAGATTAGTAATGAAAATATTGCTATCCCCATTTTATCAGAAATAGGACTGAGTGGTTTTCACATGGCCACCCAGCTAGTAAGTGTCTAAGGTAGGACCAGAGCCCAGATCTGCTTGACCCCAAGTCCGCTATCCTATATTGAGTGCACAATGTAAACTGGATTCCCTTTCCATTGGTAAACGTACCTCCTAGATGACAGGTAAGAACGCTTAAACTAAGATGGCAGCAATGAACCAATGCAGGTACCAATAATGTTAATATGTGCTGCTGCCCCCTGCCCACAGCACCCCCTGTCAACCAGGTGCTTCGAAGACTGATGTCACTCTCTCACATAACCCCTGTCCCCAATCCACAGGGCCCCATAACTATTCTACTACTCTTTGGAGGCTCATCTTCCCCTACAACTTGATGCCTCCCCAGTCCCCTCATCCTCTTGACCAGATGGGGTTTGGTAGATCATTAGCTGTTTCACAGGGTTAGGTTGGACACTCTGGGGAATAAGCTAACCCCTTTCCATTACCCGACCAGTGTGGACTCTCCTCAGCCCAGAAATTAAAATGCTAGGTATAGGACACTTACCACTCCTTTCTCCAGGGAGACCCATTTCATTCCTTTTACTCACAGAGAAAAACCTCAGATCTCTGTCTCTCTGTCTCTAGGCTCTCCAACATAGGGTAAACTATGTTCCAAGGTCTGTTGCCCCATTCAACTGAATTTTCCCAGAACTCAAATTTTCTAGTTACAGCTCTGGCAATAAGAATGGAAAGGAAGGAACAACCTCAAGGTGTACGTGTAGAATTTTGTTATTCTATGCTCCTAAGCCTGCCCCTAAGTCATTAATATGGGTTTATTTCCTCTATTACAATTATCTTTACTTTGGGTTAGTAGTAGAGAAGACAGAGGTGCCTGGTACATAAACAGCCATTCCAACCTCCCTTCAATATGAAGCAAGGATTGTTTCAGATATTAAACACCCAGAGATGTAAACGGAACTGCTCCTGGGGCAAAGCTGTGTTTTCCCCGTGCTTTCAGATGCATTGAAACTGAAACCATTTTATATATATACTCCTAAACTGCCATTCCCACACAAAGGAGTGTATGAACCTCTGGATTTTTTAATATGGAGCCTCTTGTGTTCTGTTCTCTCCACCGTCACCCTTCACCAAAAAGAATCAGCAGGAAGCCAGAGCCCCTAATATACCATTAGTTGTTATGAGAAGCAGGAAGAGCAATTCATTAAGAAGGGTTCAAAAGTCCACTACAGTTCAGTTCCATCCTTTGCTAGAAGTGAGTCTGCCCTAGCGTGGCATCTTCATTAATGATGGAAACCAATAAAATGCTATCCTCTGGGCATTCTTTACTGGGAAAGAATTCCAGTAAATATGAAACATGAAGAATGAACAAATGTCCTAGCTTGGGATATAACAGACTAAGAAGGCTGAATATTTATCATTGGCTTTTTTTATATGATTAGAAAAATAAATTTGTATTCATAAACAAAATCTTTTGAAAAATCGCACAAGATTGGTAGTACTCAAGTAAGTTACTAAACCTCACTGAGTAGCAATGGCTGGAACTCAATAGCTTCTGACACCCAAGTCTGAAGGGAAGCTTATAGGCATTAATATCATCATAAAGCTTGGTACTAATAAGGCTGAGGTTAGACATTATATCCCTGTCTGTGACAATTAGTTTCACTCTATTCTGAAGCCACAAAATGCCTGCCTAAATCTATCCAGGCAGCTATCCTGCAAATTTGTCCTGCCGACCATCCGGGAGTAGGATGGCAGAGAGATAGCTTGTGGACATGTGTGGGTATGTAGGTACGTTTGAAACATCATAGATAGATTGATACAAATCCATCATGAATGCTTGAAAAAACAACTCAAAGGCGTATCTTACTATTAGTATATCAATGGTGTCATATAGTTTTCACAAAGGTCTACAAAACTTGCCCCACCTTGTATTTTCTCAGTCTTTTATTTTATTTTAACATTTTATCCCCCTCCATGTACTCTAGTATTCAGCTACCCCAGCCTATTTTCTGCTTCTCACATGTGACACTCACATCTCCTTTCTATGTGCCTTTGCGTTGGACACACCCTGAGCCTGAAATGCTTGGCATCTTTGCCCCTGCCTCTTAGCTTCCCTGGCTTCCTTTGAGACAGTTCAAGTCCCAACTTCTACACGAGGCCTTTCCCAGGTCCTGCAGCTACTTCCCCTCTGAGATGACCTTTGATCTGCTCTATACATCTCTTTCTTGTACATATCTAGTTGTTTCCATGTTGTCTCCTCATTAGAATGTGAGCTCCCCATGAACAGGAATTGTTTTTGCCTTTCTTTGTATGCTTAGCACATGTTACAGTGCCTGGCATGTAGTAAGCATTAAATAGATGCTTGTTGACTGACTGAGTAAATCTGCAACACACTCTAGTTTTGGATTTTTGTTTTTGTTTAGTCATATCAGTTGCGTCCAACTTTTTGTGATCTCATTTGGGATTTTCTTGGCAAAGACACTAGAGTGGTTTGCCATTTTCTTCTCCAGCTCATCTTACAGATGAAGAAACTGAGGTAAATAGGGATAAGTGACTTACCCAGGGTCACACAGCTGGTAAGTGCCCGAGGCAAGATTTGAACTGATGAAGAGGAGTCTTCCTGGTTCTAAGCCCAGTGCTCTATGCACTGCTCCACTTAGCTGCCCACGTGATTACAAATTACATAAATGATGGTACTTCTACCAAAACCTCACTATGATGTCTCACTGAAATGCAGAGTTGTCCTCTTAGGTCCTGAAAGGCTATACCAGCAAAATACTAAGTCTGATCTGTTCTATCAAGCCAGGAAAACTTCAAGTATAATCCCAGTTCTTTTGCCTCTAGCTTCTTGAGGACAGGGGCTGTTTCACTTTTGTCTCCATATAGTCAGGGCCTTGTGGAATATTTTGCACACAACAGAGCTTAGTAAGTGTTTGATGAATTGGATTCAATTGAATTTTGCATCAGCCATCTAAGTTTAAAAAATCCTCAATCAGGTGATGGATTTTGGAAGGTGAAGGACCATAGCATCTCATGAAACTTCTCTTCTAAAGGTTTTGAGGGGACTGAATCTACATCGGTGGAAGGAGTGTTCATAACAATGAAATCATGGGTCATTCAAATATTGAAGTATGGGAGACTGGCCTGCATTGCTTTTCTATCTCCTCATTAATGTTTTATACAGATATATTTAAACAAATTTTCACTGTAAAAAAAATTCTTTTTCTGACTAGGCCAGTGATTTAAATGGTATAGGACAGTGCTGTCCAAGTGTCTTAGATAAGCCACAAATTAATATTATCTATACTGTACTACATTTTTTTTTGTTAAGTATTTCCAAATTACACTTGAATCTGGTTCAGGACTCACTTGAGAGTTTTGTTGGTCGCCCAATAGTGAGTTTGACAGCTCTGGTATAGGCAGCTCCTGGTAAGAACCGTTCTTCGACATTCTCTCTGCAACTTAAAGTCTTAGAGAGATATCTGGTGCACTAAGCGGCTAGGTAACATGTTCTGGGTCATACAGCCAATGTTGTCAGAGGCAGGACTTGTACTCCAATATTCCTGGCCCCAGGGCCAACTTTTTATCTATTATGCCATACTGCCTCCAAATTCATTTTAATAGTTTCAAATCTGCTCATAGAGTGCATAAAGGAATGCAGGGGTGGGGGTGGGGGGCTCCAAGAGGCAATTCTTCCATTACATGGAACATAACATATAGATGGCTGAATGGGGCACAGCACCCACCATGCATTATTCTCCTATTCAGTACCATTGCCCCACCCTATTTCCATAGATTCCTAACAGTTTCTTCCCAATCCCATCAACTACCCTCATCAAATATTTAATCACATCATGCCAGTAAATACTTAGTTTGTTATTAGACATTTAATTATTTAGATGATTAAATGTCTCCATCCTATCGGTGGGCAACACTAACTAAAAGTAAGCAATCCAAAGACTCCAAACTTTGATGGCCCTTCCAGGAGCACCATAAACAGACCAAAGCACTCTTCCCACCATGATTAAAACAAACCAAAATTTTCTCTGTGAAACAATTGCTCCTGGTGTTGCTCTAGCAACAGGCTTTTCAGTACCCACAGAAGAAACAGCCAAAGTTTTCCTGACAGGCGGTTCCTGAAAGGTGCTACCTTAAGGGTTGGCCAGTCCTCAAAACAAGTCATAAGAGACCACTATTTTTCTTCTTACTGATTGTAGCTTCTAAGAACATTCAGTAGGATTATCATTAGATGATACCCTCTCAGTAAGAAAAGATTCCCTCATGTAAGAACCCTTGCTTAAAACCTAGTTTTCTATGAGATCTCCAGAGAATCTTGACTTTTCTTCTATGGTGCACATTTGCCATTCTAATAAGCTAAATGAGGTCATCACTTTTTAATCAAAATTAGTTCATTTATCCATTTAAACCACATTTTATAGCACCTATTATGTGCAAGGTAAATTACTTTGCTAAGCAAAAAGTGAGACAGAGTTAAATAAAGGGATAGACCTTGTCCTCAAGAAGCTAACAATCTGGTGGAAAGGATGATACATAAAAATGACAACTATACAAAATGGTATGTGACTGTATAAGAAAAGTACAAAATCCTATAAGTTGTCAAAATAGTGAGAGATCACTTCTGATCCAAAGCATCTTATTGACCATAAACCAAAACATCTCATTGATCACTTGATATAAATGAATGACATGAAGCTATATGACTCCACCTAAATATACATTAAAATGTATTAAATATCTCTTTCTCCTCCTGGAATCTTTCTGCAATGTTATCAGACTATTGTATACCGTTCTTAATATATGCCAAGATAGAGACCAAAAGCTTCAAGCTTGAATCCAAAAGTCACAATTAACCAATGGATGAAGGTAACACCTACAAATAAATACATTTGATGTCCTGAGGCAAAATAAATCTAACATAAAGATATCCCAAAAAAAGGTCATAGATAAATACATTAAGAGTCTTATGGTATACAGAAATCAAACCTGAATGAAAAGAACACATTTAAAGAAATTAACATCTAGGAAACACTAGCCTTAATGTATAACTGTAAAATGAACCATAACAGATATGGAAAGTATCCTAGCAAAAATCCATACAATATTAATGAAAACTCTAACGTTCTACCTCATACTCCTCAGACTGGAAGTTAATAAAAAAGAAAAATGGCAAATGTTGGAGGGGCTATGGGAAAAAGTTACATTAATGCACTGTTGGTGGAACTGTGAATGGGTTCAGCCACTCTGGAAAGCAATTTGGAAATATGCCCAAAAAGCTATTAAACTGTGCATAACCTCTGACCCATTGATACCACTACTGTGTCTATTCCCTAAAGAGATCAAAGAAAGAGAAAAAGGACTCATATGTACAAAAATATTTATGGAAGCTCTGTTTGTTGTGGAAACAAATCGGAAGCAAAGGGTTCGCTGAACAAGTTATGGTATATAAATGTAGTAGAATACCGTGTGCTATTTGAAAAAATGATAAAAGGGATGGTTTCAAAGAAACCTGGAAGACTTGTATGAAATGATGCAAAGTGAAGTGAGCAGAACCAGGAGAATATTTATTCAATAATAACAGTATCATGACGATGATCAGCTTTGAAAGACTTAGACAATGACCAGCTATGATTCCAGAAGTCTCATGATGAAACATGTTACCTACTTATTGATAGAGAGGTGATGGACTCAGAATACAAATTAAGTAATCATTTCTTTTGAACATGCCATGGGCATTTGCTTTGCTTGACTATACATGTTTGTAACAGAAGTCTTCCTTTTCTTTTTTTCTCAGCAGGGGCAGTGGGGTAGGAAGTAGGGGTATAATGGTAGGGAGAAGGCAAATCTTCATTTCAAAAAAATTACTAAAAAAATTAACACCACTAGGTCTATACTTCAAACATATTAAAGAAAGAGGAAAAGGACTCATGTGTACAAAAATATTTATAACAACTCTTCTTGTGGTGGCAAAGAATGGGAAACCAAGGGGATACTCATCAATTGGGAAATGGTTGAACAAGTTATGGTATATGAATGTGATAGAATACTATTGTGCTGTAGGAAATTAGAAAGGTGATGTATGAACTGAAACAAAGTAAAGTAAGCAGAACCAGAACAATTTACACAATAACAGAAATGTTGTAAAGATAAGTAACTCTAAAAGACTAAGCTACTCTGATCCACACAATGACTCATCATAATTCCTTGAAAAATGCTAGGTACTTCCAGATATAGAACTGATAGACTCAGAGTACAGACTGAAGCATATTTCTTTTCTCTTTCTTTTTCTTGCTTTTTTTTCTCAGAACATGTCCAGTGCAGAAATTCATTTTGCATGACTTCATATTTGTAAGGGGTTTTGTATTTTTTGCTTTTTCAATAGGCAGGAAAGGGGGTGAAGATAGAGCCCACTAGCCTAAGGAAGCTATAAAAGACTGGCATCTCCCTGCCAAAAAGGAGCAAGAGGTTTGATAAACATTCTTATACTACGTGATAAACAAGTCAGAAACCTATAAAAATATTCCTGGGGTAAGCAGATATCACTTCATTGAGCAATAGTAAAGACAGATAACAGGTATATACCACTGGATTTGTTGAATATAACCAAAAATGGGTTGGCTCTAGGTGGAGGCTATTAAATAATAAAGATACAAGAATGGAATTCAAAGGCCTTCCCTGGGTGACATCTACCTGAACTCAATGAATTCACTAGTTCACTAAGAAACACTGAATAAATGGTTGTTGTGCTGTTTTATGTTTTAAAATGGAGAAGTCTCTAATTCAGGACCATGTCATTGCCACCACAAGTTATAAATGGGTTAACCTTCAGGAAATTTGACTTATTAACAGATCATGCAAAGAAGCAACGTAATCTGTGAAACATATCACTGCAGGTTGCAAAATTTTAGTATCTATTGGACACCTGGACAAACATGACCAGGTAGTTAGAATTATACACAAGAAGCTTGCTCTTTTATAAACTAACAGACAGTAAATCCCCTTATCACAAACACAAAACACAAAATATTCTTGAGAATATTAAATTATAATTAAATTATATTGGAACCAAAACATCACTACTGACAGAAACGCAGCCCCAACCTCCTGGAGAGAAATATTTAAGATCAATGTTTTTTTATAGAAGTTACCATACCAAATACTCATATGTTCCAAACTGAAATATACAGAGACTTTCAAAATATAGATATTTACAATAAGAAATTAAAATGTATGGGAATAGGACCAGCCACCCTGTCAGTCTGTCAGATATGGGCATTGTTCTAAAGATGCTTTAAGTGAATCTACAGAACATGAGTTTAGATCCCAATGCTCTTACTCAATTAAAAAAGGCAGCCATTTTTATCCACCTGTTCAACAGTCCTCAGGACATTAAAAAAGTAACAGAATAATAGCAGGATAGAAATGTATCCTCAGGCCATTTTCCATCTCTACCCCCATCAAATAAAATGATAAAACTGAACTTTACAAAAACAGAGATTAAAAAATTAGATAATGCCACCAAAAATAAAATCATATCACTATGATACTTTCCTAGATTTGTCCTTTCTTTAATGGAGAGATGAAAATTGCACTTGGAGAGGTGAATTAATGCTTTACAGAGGTACAATTGATGTGTTAAAAGAATAATTCATTAAGTGCTACCCCTTATGGGACCTGAAAGCTTTAATGCACATCCTCCCCCAGTGGGCTGAGGTGATACTGTAGGAGCTCTTTCACTTTGCAAGTCCAAGCCAATGTTTTCCTTTCTATCTCCTTTCTGTCCTGCTTTCAGGGCATGTTGATTTGAGATGTCTAAAATTTTATCGTGCAATTAAACCAGTTTGTTACAAATAAAGGAAAACTAGTGAAATCACATATCTGCCTGGGTTATATAAATGACGATATTGTAAAACAAAAGACAGAATACCCTGCAGATGTAAAAGTGCTTACACATTAGGAGAAATCAATTTGTAAAACAAGTCAAGCTAATCTGGATTATTTCAATAGCCTGCTGGTGGGTCTACCTGCCACAAGACCATCCCCACTCTAGTCCATTGCCATTCAGCCACTAAAGGGATTTTCCTAAAGTGCAGGTCCAGTCAGGTCATCTCCCCCCACATACACACACATACATACACTCAATAACTCCAGTGGCTCCCTATTGCCTCCAAGATCAATATAAAATGCTCTAATTGGCATTCAAAGCCCTTTATAACCTAGCCACCTCCTATCTTTCCAGTCTTCCTACACTTTAGTTCCCAATACATACTCTTCAATCCAGTGACATTGGCTTCCAAGCTGTTCCACCAACAAGATATTCTATCCCTGGGATTTCCTCTGGCTATTCCCCATACCTGGAATGCTCTCCCTCCTCTGCTCCAACTACTGACCTCCCTGATTTCCTTTAAATTCCAACTAAAACTTTACCTCTCATAGGAAACCTTCCCCCAACCCTTCTTCATTCCAGTGGCTTCTCTCAAATTATCTCCTAATTATCTGTATATAGCTTGTTTTGTATATATTTGTTTGCATATAGGCTCCCTCATTAAACTGTAAGCTCCTTGAAGGCAGGGATTATCTTTTGCCTCCTTATGTATTCCTAGGTAGCATAGTGTCTGGCACATGGATTGATATCTCAGTGATCATGAATGTCTCAAAAAAGTAAAAAAACATAAAGTTCAAAAGCTGTAAAGAGACTTTCAGTCAGATTTGAAGCGGGCAAGTTTGGGAATACTTTATTAAAAATCTAGTCAGAAAAAGGCTATTGGAAATTAAGTATTAAAATATTCCCAAGTGAATTTGAAGTCAGGCTAAAAAGGTCGAAAGTGGAATTAAAGAGAAGAGAGAAGGAAGGTAACTTATGAATACTGTTACACTACCTATAAATTTCAGAGAGTAAAGGAAAAGGTGAGATTTGTTTTTGCAAAAGAAAAGAAAAATAGATGAATTATTTAATGTCAAGGACTAAAGTGGAGCATAGAAATATCATAGGATTTAGAGGTGGAAAGGGCCTTGAAGATCATGGGGTTCAAACCCTCATATTAAAGGTGAGAAAACTGAGACACAAAGAGATTAACTAACTAGCCCAAGTATTCACTGTTAGTAAAACAGCCAGAATTTGGACTGACCTACATATTACAAATCCAAATTCTAAGATCATTCCTCCAGGAAAACTCTGGTACCATTCTTTTCAGTTAACAGCATATCCTGGAATTTCTGTCTTCAAATTCTTTTTTGATGTTTTGCCAATATTGAAAAAGGTTTTTCTATAAAATAAAGGAAATGTACATAAGCACAGACAAAAACACCCTCGGGCACATCACTGGGCAAAAATTGGGTCAAGGATAATGTTTCTATAGGACACGTTTATAATGAGATCCTTGAGGAAAAGAAAATTCCCTTTCTATGATTAAAAAGCAGAACCGGGGTGGGGGGGGTAGAGCCAAAATGGCGGCTGGAAAGCAGGGACTTGCATGAGTTCCCTGCCAGGTCCCTCCAAAAACCTATAAAAAATGGCTCTGAACAAATTCTAGAACTGCAGAACCTACAAAATAGCAGAGGGAAGCAGGGATACAGCCCAGGACAGCCTGGATGGTCACTGGATGAGGTCTATGGCACACGGAGCGGGGAGTGGAGCTCAGCATGGGCAGCAGCAGGACCAACCAGACCAGGAGCTGGGCGGTACAGTCCCTGGCAATCTGAATCAGTGAGCTGTGGCAGTTACCAGACTTCTCAACCCACAAACACCAAAGACAACAGACAAGGTTAGTGGGAAAAGCTGCGGTGACAGAGGGAAGGAGTTCAAGGTTCAGCCACCACCCCAAGGGCAAAGGAGGTGGGGCAGCTACAGAACTACAGCTGCAGTTACTTCCAGCCCCAGGCCCACCTGGTGGGAGGAATTAAGTGGTGGATCAGAGCAGGAGCGCAGAGCCTGCTTAAGATTTTTGTCAGGTCCTGTTTGGCAGTTCTTGGGGAAGGAGGAGTGCTGGGGTGGTAGAGCTGGGCTGTATAAAAATAGCTCTGAAATCAACAGCACATCCCCTCAAGCTTGGAACAAAGTACTCTTTGCTCTACAGTCATACCCTGCTGAAAAACTCAAGGGTCAAGTAAGTTAGCTGGGAACATGACCAGGCAGTGAAAACACACTCAGATTCAGTCTCAGACTTTGGAATCCTTCTTTGGTGACAAAGAAGACCAAAACATACAGCCTTCAGAAGTCAACAAAGTCAAAGAGCCTACATCAAAAGCCTCCAAGAAAAACATGAACTGCTCTCAGGCCATGGAAGAGCTCAAAAAGGTTTTGGAAAAGCAAGTTAGAGAAGTAGAGGAAAAATTGGGAAGGGAAATGAGAGTGATGCAAGAAAACCATGAAAAACAAGTCAATGAATTGCTAAAGGAGACCCAAAAAAATACTGAAAAAAATATTGAAGAAAACAACGCCTTAAAAAATAGACTAACTCAAATAGCAAAAGAGCTCCAAAAAGCCAATGAGGAGAAGAATGCCTTGAAAGGAAGAATTAGACAAATTGGAAAAGGAGGTCCAAAAGACCACTGAAGAAAATACTACTTTAAAAATTAGACTGGAGCAAGTGGAAGCTAGTGACTTGATGAGAAATCAAGATACTATAAAACAGAACCAAAGGAATGAAAAAATGGAAGATGATGTGAAATATCTCGTTGGAAAAACCACTGACCTGGAAAATAGATCCAGGAGAGATAATTTAAAAATTATTGGACTACCTGAAAGCCATGATCAAAAAAAGAGCCTAGACATCATCTTTCAAGAAATTATCAAGGAGAACTGCCCTGATATTCTAGAGCCACAGGGCAAAATAGAAATTGAAAGAATCCACCGATCGCCTCCTCAAAAAGATCCCAAAAAGAAATATCCTAGGAATATTGTTGCCAAATTCCAGAGCTCCCAGATCAAGGAGAAAATACTGCAAGCAGCCAGAAAGAAACAATTTGAATATTGTGGAAAAACAATCAGGATAACACAGGATCTAGCAGCTTCCACATTAAGGAGGTCAATGGAACTAGGATTAAAATCAAGAATCACCTACCCAGCAAAACTGAGTATCATGCTTCAAGGCAAAATATGGATTTTCAACAAAATAGAGGACTTTCAAGCTTTCTCAGTGAAAAGACCAGAGCTGAATAGAAAATTTGACTTTCAAACACAAGAATCAAGAGAAGCATGAAAAGGTAAACAAGAAAGAGAAATCATAAGGGACTTACTAAAGTTGAACTGTTTTGTTTACATTCATACACAGAAAGATGATGTGTGTGACTCATGAGACCTCAGTATCATAGTAGCTGAAGGGAATATGCATATATATGTGTGTATGTATATATATACATATGTGTGTGTCTATGTATGTATATATGTAGGTGTGTATATGTATGTATATATATATATATATATATAGACAGAGGGCACAGGGTGAGTTGAATATGAAGGGATGATATCTAAAAAAATAAAATAAAATTAAGTGATAAGAGAGGAGTATATTGAGAGAGGGAGAAAGGGAGAGATAGAATGGGGTAAATTGTCTCGCATAAAAGTGGCAAGAAAAGGCGGTTCTGTGGGAAGGGAAAAGGGGGCAGGTGAGGAGGAATGAGTGGGTCTTGCTCTCGTCAGATTTGACATGAGGGGGGAGTGCCATGCACACTCAATTGGGTGTCTTGCCCCACAGGAAAGAAGGAGGAAGAAGATAAAAGGGGGGGATGATAGAAGGGAGGGCAGACAAGGGGAGGAGGTAATCAAAAACAAACACTTTTGAAAAGGGACAAGGTCAAGGGAGAAAATTCACTGGAGGGGGATAGGTTGGGAAGGAGCAAAACACAATTAATCTTTCACAACATGAGTATTATGGAGGGGTTTTACATAGTGATGCGCATGTGGCCTATGTTGAATTGCTTGCCTTCTTGGGGAGGGTGGGTGGGGAGGGAAGAGGGGAGACAATTTGGAGTTCAGGGTTTTAAAAACAGATGTTCAAAATCAAAAAAAAGTTTTTGCATGCAACTAGGAAATAAGATACACAGGCAAGGGGGCGTAGAAATTATCTTTCCCTACAAGAGAAGAAGGGAAAGGGGGATGGGAGGGGAGTGGGGTGACAGATGGGAGGACTGACTGGCGAATGGGGCAACCAGAGTACGCGCCTTCTTGGAGTGGGCGGGAGGGTAGAAATGGGGAGAAAATTTGTAATTCAAACTCTTGTGAAAATCAATGCTGAAAACTAAATATATTAAATAAATTTTTTTTTAAAAAAAGCAGAACCAGAAAGACGTATTTTAAGATTTTTTTACAAGTAAAATATACCATCTCTGTCAGTCAGTCAACAAGCATTTATTAAGCATTTGCTATATGCCAGGCCCTGTACTAAGCAAGGGGCATTAAAAGAAAGGCCAAAACGTAGTCCCTGCCCCCAAGAAGCTCACATTCTAATAGGAGGGGAGGAGAGACAGCATATAATAACGACAACAATTTACAAACAAGATATAGAGGGGGCACATGGAAGGTAGTGTGAAAGGGAAGGAAGTGATGGGTGGAGAAGGGGGAAAGCCTGGGAAAGTCCTTCTGCAGATGATAAGATTTGATATGAGTCTTAGAGAAAGCCAGAAAAGCCAAGAAGTGGGAGTGAAGAGAAACAGCATTCCAGCTCTACGGGCCAACCAATACCAAAGCAAAACATTGTGTGTGTGAGGTACAACAAGCAGGCCTGTACAGATGCAAGATAGTGTACATGGAAGGGAGTAAGATATAAGAACCATAGAAAGGGACAGCTGAGTGGTACGGTGGATAGAGCATCAGTACTACAGTCAGGAGGACCTGAGTTCAAATGTGATCTCAGACTTAAGACATTCACTAGCTGTGTAACTCTGGGCAAGTCACTTAACCCTGACTGCCACAGGGAAAAAGAAAAGAAAAAAAGGCTGGAAAGATGATGGGAAGGGGCTTTAAAAGTTAATGCAGGACTTCTTATTTGATCCTAGAGGTAATGGAGAATCACTGGGCTTTACTGAGTAGGAAAGGGAGATGTGGTCAGACCTGTTTCTTAATAAAATTACTTTGTTGGCTGTGTAGTGGGTGGGTTGGAGTTAGGAGGAAGTTAAGGCAAGGATACCAATTAGAAGGCTATTCCAACAGTGCAAATGAGAGGTGATGAGGCCTGCATTAGGGTAGTGTCTGTATGAGTAGAAAAAAGGGGAAGCACAAGCTACCTCAAAAGTCTTAGTGCAGCTGTAAGTTATTAAAGCTTAAATACTTTCTCTATCTTTTCATTTTTCTGCCTTGTATTCACACTCACTGATAGCTTCATGGGGACAAGGATCTTCCAATGCTCTTCCCTCCTACTTTGTGGTCATTTTATATAGCCCATAAATCAAGACAATTACAGTCGAGACTGCTGCCTTACTGACTGAGCTGAAGGGGGTTGGTGTTCCTGCAGGTTTTTTTTCTCCATAACTGAGAGAAAAGAAGACTTACGGACACTCTGTATACAAAAGATATCGTGAAGATAGAAATGACTAGATATGGCAAGGGGGGGCAGCTAGGTGGCGCAGGGAGTAGAGCACCAGCCCTGGAGTCAGGAGGACCTGAGTTCAAATCCAGCCCCAGACACGTGACACATTTACTAGCTGTGTGACCTTGGGCAAGTCACTTAACCCCAAAAAACCAAAACCAAACAAACAAAAAGATATGGCAACAGATTGGATATGTGGGGTGAGTTTTAGTCAGGGGTCAAAGCTGGCCCCAAGGTCACGTGTGGATAGTTGCCTTTAACAGTAATAGGAAAGTTGAAAAGAGGGGAGGGTTATTATCACAGCAGCAATTTCACAAGACAAAATTTTTAAACATCAGAAAGGGATGAGATTGTTGTTCCTAACTCATTATGGTGGGGGAAGGGAAGCCTTGTTTGAATTACATCCTAACATGGATTAGAAAATAAGAAATCAACTCTAAGATGTTAAGAAAATGGATGCTACTGCCATTTTTCACACACATATTAGATTCATGAAAGGCAGGGAAAGGGGTCAGCCTTGTAATCTGGGAGACCTGGGTTCAAATCCTGCCTCTAAATATTATCAGCCGATGGGCAAGTCACTGAGCCTTTCAGTGTCCCCAGGCAGCCCTTGACAATTTTAAGTCACTGATTTACATTAGTGGAGGGAGTTTCAACACCAGGAGCTCCCTACATTGATAAAAATCACAGATATGGGCCCCCCAAAACAAGGTTCAAAACCAACTGAAGGTTCTCTGCCATATACATATTATTTGGCCCATCAGAGTGGTAAAATTCTGTTTCTTACTTTTCACTATTAATTCAATCTACCTCTTTTTGATTCTCTATCTGTATTTTGTTCACAGGTAAGGCTATAGTGTCAATCTCAGTTCCAAATGGTTTCTAGATAAACTAGAATTATTATATTCCCATACATTTTAAAAAATTTATTTTATTTTTAGTTCATCGAATAAACAAGCATTTCTATAACATAGTACAATTTTTTAAAAAAAGGTGATTGCACATGAAACTGCAAATCTACTATGCACAATTTGCTATTCCTTTCTAACATATAACAAAATTATCATGTAAATTTTTTTGGTAGATCATGCTGGGCAAGTCATTTAGCCTCACCAAGCCCTAGGCAACTCCCTGAGATTCTAAGTCCATTGGTAGTTCCTACAAAAGAAATAAACAAAAAAAATCAGATGTGCATTGCTTGGGAAAATCATTTAGTAGTTCAGATTTATTCGTATTTATTCAAATGTGATACGGCATCACTAGGCACTGTGATTAGCAGGCATGTCCCTTCATTATGTAATTAGCTTATAATGTATATACCCAAGAAATGGATAATAAACATGGATTTCTACCCACAACCAGCACTCTCTTGCATGATAACATTTCTTTAAAAGAAATCAGTCAAGACAGAATGAAAATGATGGGTGTATGAAAGTACTCGTCATTTTGTGCATCTGTCCTTTAATCCTCAGAGGAAAAGAGAGTAGGGAAAAAGAGATGAAAACAAATGAAAGCATCTATCACTCTGCCCATAAAGGTGATACCTTCAGCTATAACATTTGTGAGCTGGGAGAATTATAGCTGGTTCTTCTTTCCCTTGTTTATTTTTCTGCCTTGTATTCACATTTACTGATAGCTTTGTGGGACAAGGATCTTCCAATACTCTTCCCTTCCATCTCCTTCTCCCTACTTTGTGGTTATTTTACATAGCCCATAAATCAAGGCAATGACAGGACAGAATGCTGCCTTACTAACTGGGTTGATGGAGTTAGTATTCTCGCACCTTCTTTTCTCCACAACTGAGAGAACAAAAGGCATGAGGAAATTAAGCTTTCTCTCTGTAATGGCTCCTCTGTTCTAATTTCACATCTTCATTCCAGCTGGTTATTTGCCTAATAATCCCTAAGAATTATTTCAAATGTGAGGAGTTTAAAGCCTACTGATGGAGAGGGCCACAACAAAACCATCCCATTCTATTGATAACAAATGTTAAACAAGTGGTTTGATAGAACTCCAATGCCTCTCTAATATTTTAAAACTATTCAGGAATTCACATATACCCTGTTTTTAATTTTTTTTAATGTGTATGTATATGTGTGTTTACACCCCCACTCCTTTTTGGCCAATATTTTTGTTCTGGGCAGCTTATGTGATGTCTTTTTCTACAGAATGTTTTTGAGCTAGGCAGCGTGCAGGAAGAGATTTATAAAAAGAATTTGGTTTTTGATCACTAATGTTGGCAGGATGTACAACAGCATGCCTCTTTCACCAAAGAAGGTGGCATTTATGGAGTAGAAGACTAAAGAGGAATTTGTAGAAAATGAAGGCAGTAGGAACTACCAAAAGCCTGCGGCAATCTTTTAAGAGAATGTTCTTCACCTTATTAAGGGGTTAGGAGCATACAAGGAGGGCTATAAGTGACAAAGAGCAGGATTGTAAATGGGGGGAGGGGCCGGGAATGATGCCAGGTTCATCTTCCTAGAATTACCAAAAAGTTAATTGTGTCACAATTAACCCATTTTGAGAAGACTGTGCTTTTCATAAAACCTTCTTGAACAAATTATCTACTACCTCAATTTTTTTCCAAAAGGAAAAAAAAAAGCAATGAAGTGACAAAAATAAAAGAAAATACATAATATTGTGAGAGATATGGACTGGAGTGGCCTTATTGTATACAATTTTCCTGCTCTTCTTTCTGCCTCGGTAAATTCAAGATGGCAAGGTCAATAGACCAATTAAAGCAATTAAATAATAAGTAGACGGAAGGAGGGCTGCTGGAAGGAGGGTCAAAGGAAAGCCAATACCTCAGACCTCTCCAGGCAAGCATCTACAAGTCAAACAACTGACAGACATTTATTAAGCACCTTCTCTGTGCTGCGCTAGGTGTTCTAGAGAGAAGGATAAATTATAAAACAATCCTGACTCTCAGGGAGTTTGCGTTCTTTAGGGGAGACAAGATGTACACATATGAGAAGGGCACTAGGTATTTCAGGGATCAGGAAAGGTATAGTGTAGAAAATAGTACTTGAACCGGATTGTAAAGGAAGAGAGGGATTCCATGAAGAAAGGAAGGAAAGAAGGGAGGGAAGGAAAGGAGGAAAGGAGGAAGGGAGGGAGGGAAGGGAGGAGGAAGGAGAGAATTTTAAGCATGATGGATGGCTGGAGAAAAGGAATAGAGATGGAAGGTGGAAGGCTACAATTGAGGAACAGAGAGAAGGCCAGTTTGTTTGGAATATATAGTGCTGAAAAATGAATGATGTACGACTGTTGTTGTTAACTCTTTTACTCCTGGAACTCTTGCCCTGGAGCTCCTGGTGTCTAAGTCGGTGACTGCCTCAGTCATGTTACATCTAGCTTAGCTCTAGCCATCATTTTGACAGCTGACTTGTCAGCTGACCCCACTTTCCTTTCCAGTTATAGAACTCTAATCAGATCAACTCTGTCATCGTTCCTGGAAAGGGTATGTCAATCTATTCCCCTAGGATTCTGCTCACCATAATGGCAACTTCTCAAACCAAAATATTCCTCTCTGGTCACCACTTGCTAAAATGTGTTGTCTCCCCCAAATGGAATGTGAGCTTAAAAACAGGGACCATCTTCACTTTTCTATCTGTAATCCCAGCACTTTGTACATAAAATGAGTTTAATAATTTTTTTCATTCTTTCAATAATTCATTCATTATTCACTCATGAGGCTGAAAAGATAGGCTTAGGTCCAAGTTTGTGATCCTAGAGGTAAAGGGGAGCCACTGGAGCAAACTCCAGTGAGTAGAGGTATGACATAGTCAGATTGGTACTTAAGAAAAATCATTTTGGCAATTGTGTGGAGTAGGGAAGAACTGAAGCAAGGAGAACATTTAAAAGATCATAGAATAGTCCAGGCAAGAGGTGATAAGGACCTGAACTAAAATTATAGGTTTATGTGAATAGAGAAGAATCAGAGGTGAGAGATGTTATGGAGGTAGAAACTGGAGAATTTTTCAGATGACTGGATATATTGGGTAAAAGGATAATGGGAAGTTGAGGATAACACTGAGGTTACAAACCTGGGAGGCAGGAAGAATGATACAAGAAATAATGATGCCCAATTTCTTTGGGTAACTGACACAATGTCAGGAAACATTCATATGGGGAGGACTAGGGAAAAGGCAAACTCTGCCAAATTCCCTCAAAGAAAGATGTATTTTTTTACTTAGAATTCAAGTTGGGTTATATAATATTAATGATGTGTATGTTTTTGTTAACAGCATACTTTCTGAGAAAACAGCTTCATTATTTTTTAAGTTCTCTTGATATAGGTAGAAGTTAAAATAGAGATGAAGCGGAAAGTCACAACACAAGAGAGTTTTCTTCAGCAATCCCAGGTCAGTGAATTTGCCTTAGCTTCCACCCTCCACAACTACTCATTTATCTAGTATATTTCGTGACAAGTCTGGAACCCATCTAGCTTTTGTTTTGTTTTTATGTTCCATAAACTAGTACAGGCATACCTCTTTTTAGGGTGCTTCACTTTATTGCACTTCACATATATTGTGTTTTTTACAAATTGAAGGTTTGCGTCAAGCAAGTCTATTGGCACCATTTTTCCAAAAGCATGTGCTAACATTATAACTCTGTGTCACATTTTGGTAATTCTCACAATATTTCAAACTTGTTCATTATTATTATATCTGCTATGGTGATCTGTGATCAGTGATCTTTGATGTCACTGTTATGATTGTTGGGGGTGCCATTAATCACATCTACATAAAATGAAAAACTTAATAAATGTTGTATGTGTTCTGACTGCTCTGTTGACTTCCTGTTCCCTGTTCCTCTTCCTCTCCTCAGGCTTCTCTATTCCCTGAGATACAAGAATATTGAAATTGGGCCAATTAATAACCCTACAATGGTCTCTAAGTGTTCATGTGAAAGAAGAGTCAATTCATGGGACAAACTTCATTGTTGCATTATTTAAAGAAATTGCCACAGCCTCCCCAACCTTCAGCAGCCACCACCCTGATCAGCAGCAGCCATCCACATAGAGCCAAGACCTTCCACCAGCAAAAAAGATTATGATGTGCTGAAGATTCAGGTGATGGTTAGCATTTTGTAGCAAAAAGTATTTTTATTAAGTTATGTACTTTTTTGGACATGATACTACTATACACTTAATAGTCTATAATATAGTATAAACATAACTTTTATATGCACTGGGAAACCAAAAAAAATTGTGTTTTTCCCAGAAACTCCCAATGCTCACCACTTGACTTTCTGTGGAAAATAGTAAATATGACAGCTATTGGATTGTGATTATTCCTGGAGTACTTTAACATGCCTTGGGGAACAGGGTGAATGTGAATGACCACCCATTCCACACCTACAGTTTGAATCACATCTCTCACCATCATCACCACTACTCATCAATGTCTAACTTGGAATGGCTCAGATAAGATTTACTCCAATCTGACATAGAATGCTCCCAAGAAATTATTTACTCTGCTTCTCCCACCTGCTCCCTCAAATGTCGTTCCTGGTATCACATAAAGAATTATCCCTGGATGTTGCAAAAATACAAAGAACAAGCATGGTCCCAAAAAAGAGACACAGAGAAGAGATGCCCCAAGTCCTCAGACTCCATGAAATCTATCCACTGACTGACCCCTTGGGGGTTCTCGAACCTCATGTTAAGAACTCCTGCTTTAGAACCATTTAAGTCTTATTCTAGAAACCCCGTAACTATACTGGAAAGGATCCACTTTCCCTGGATTCTTTCAGAAAGATGAAGAACTAGGCCTTGGCTAGACCTCTTTGAATTCCTCTAGACCTGAAGCCTTCCCCGCCCCAGCCCCACCTCCTTATCTGCAGTTGTGGCTGGATTAGAATTGGATTTGCTTCCCAGAATAAAGATATGCAGCAAAGGAAGTTATTTACTTCACCTATGTATGGTCTCTTCAATATTAGAAACCCTTGATTAATGACCCACTCCATATCAGTGAAGGAAATAACATATACAAATGTAGCCTAAGGAATGGCTTGTTTTAGTAGGTCAAAATTATGCCTGTAAAACTGTAACTTTGGCCAGCCTTCAAATCCAAAACTGCAATGAGGTGTCAGAGGTAGGTAAGGTAATCTGTTGATCTTATTTGCCTGTCTAAACAATGGAAATTTTAATGACCTTACATCCTGAGAGTTTTCATAATAATTTTAAGAGTCCATTGAAAACATAAAAGTTTTATAAAGGTTAAATCATATTGTAAAGGGTATTTTGTTTTTTGCTTCCTCTAAAACTTCTCTTAGTGCTATCAGTCTTGAAGGAACTTCCTGAAATACCTTGGAAAAATTCCCTTTATGTAATCAAAGATCTCCATGCTTCAACTTGGTCCATGAAGGTCAGTAGTACACATTGGTAGGTCTGATCCCTGAACATGAGCAAAGATTTAAAGACAGCAGCAGGAGATTCCATTTACTCCATCTCCCTGGTCAGAAGTAATGTCTCCCTTATGTGAACTCCCAAAGCACTTTATATCTCTCTAATAATTGCCTTATCACATTCTATGGGCAGGGTGCTTATTTATAGGGAAAGGGGACAGTATCTGTGTTTTTACTGATAAAGGGAATTCCCAGATTAGGGAATACCGTTTACCAAAGCAAGTCAGCACCTTCTCTTCAACCTTCTGTCTTAAAATAGTTGCCTATTTATAAACATACCTTAAGTCCCCTACTTAACACCCTGTAAGCTCTGCAAGGTCAAAAAGTGCCTTATATCTTTTAGGGGAAAAAATGAGAGTATCACATATGTCTGTAGCACAAGGTATTGTACATAATATACATTCAAGATATAGTTGTTAAATGAATGCTAAAAATGAGAAATAGCATCCTCAGCATTAGCTTTTTACAACTTTAAGTTTCTAGTGCTTATTGTAAGAGAATCATTGTTATGATAACATTCAAAAGTGCTGGGAAGAATCAGTGACAATTTTGAAGGTCTGGAGATTTTTTCAGAACTATTTGAAATGCCGATCATAAGAAGATACACACTCCATCTCCCCCTGAATTGTATAAAAGATAGCGGAGTGTCATAACTCAGGAGGCCCATATTTTGTACTTGATACTAATGGCTCCTTTCTGTCATCAAACCTCTATGCCTCATTTCTTTCTTTGTAGACTTCATACATTTTCTGGATTCTGCCACCTCTCCTAAGGGATCCAAAATTTTTTCTGCCATCTTTTCAGTCTCAATGTTAGTGAAATGGAATCTTTCCTTTGGTATTTCCTTCGGTACTACTACAAGACATTTTTAAAAAACAAATCAGAAACCCAGGAAATTAAAAGTTTTATTTTGGTGTGAAAATCTAATTTTTTAAAAATCCCATTCTGCTCCTGGTTAATTGTTTATTTTCCATTTTTCCATTACTTTCTTCTAAAGATTTTTTTTTATAAATTGCATCTCACTTTCCACAAACTTAATTTTTAAAAAATGCCCTTCCCCCTTCTCACTAAATAGATTAAACAAAAATTGTTCTCTTGGAAATATCTATTTTTAAATATCTAACAAAATAATTATAGTTGGAGTTTTTTTATGTTCAACTTACAAGGCACTGATTTAGCTATTGTTCAATCTGCAGAATTCAGTGGAAACTGTGTTGAAGAAAACTGTGGGATTTGTGCTCACATATGCTTATGGTCTTATGATATTTATAGAGTAGGGAAGATTGCAGCCTCTGAGCTATCATTCTTTCCACGAAGCTGTTCAAAGATTTCCTATTATTAAATGTTTTTGTCAATAATTCTTCCTCTAACCCTCCTCTGGGTCCTTCCAAAAGATAAGCTTACGATTGTGCAGAGTAATAGCTTGCTAAATTCTGATTTGTCTCATGAATGTGTGGGCACATATGGGGGTAGATCCACAACCACTTAAAATTAGGGAAAGAAATTGTCACATGTCAGAGACAGAGCTTGAACCCAGGTCTTCCCACCGTCCAGGATGGCTTTCTATCCACTACACCAGAGGCATCAGACTTACAAGGCTGGTGGGCCAAATGTGGTCTATAACATTCCTGAGTATGGCTCGAACCAGATTAAAGTGCAATTGAAAAATGTTTAATGAAATAAATAAAAATACATAAAATATAGATAATACATTTAAAAACTAAATGAACATGTAACCTGCAGGGATCCTTACGTGTGGTTTAATGATTCCCATTTCTATTTGATTTTGACACCAGGCTGCTTCTCGCCTAAAGAATCAATGCTCATGGAGTTGATGCTCAATACGCCCTCTCTAGCACTGGGTGTTTTCAATCAAATGAACCGGAAAATACACAAAAATACCAAATCTTTTTTTTCCTGAAACAACCTAGAACATAGCAGTAGACGAACTGTTGCCTTTCCAACTGGTTACATGACAGCTTTATTTCGAAATAGCACAGCAAAAGTGAAGGATAATTACTATCAACCTACAAACAGTGTTTCCGACATTTCAGTTCACACACACACACAATGTTTGCTTCTTGCTTGCTTGATTACGTGTGACATAAGAATGCATTCCTTGTATAACTTATTCTGACCTTTCTACATGAACCAAATCAAATTGATATTGGAGTCATACATCACGAGATCAGATAGATTTCCTTCAAACTCAGTTTAATGGAGCCTTAGTCCTTTTGAATTTCCAGGCAACTTAACGGATCCCTCAGAGGTACAGTAATTACATTCAACTACTCACAATAGAAGCCACAGAAGGTGAGATAATGAGTCTCAATAACATAATTACAGAGACGTTGCATTGTGATACATGTTGCTATTTGCAAGTGAACACATGAATCTGTCAGTTGTTCAATCAGAGAACTATTAAAAGTGAAGAATTTCACTGTGCCATGCAAGGGACTTCACTTTGAAAGAACAGTTGATTATATGTGACTCTTAGGAATGACTGGCAATTCCTAAAGAGGGAGATTAGACATTCAGCTGGTTTTTATCCTAACAAAAGAGATGTAGCTGGACAGAAGAACCTGCCATTACCATCCTATCTTTAATCAAAGCCCAAAAAGTAGCCTTAAAGATGTACCAGATGCACATAGTAGGCACTTAACAAATGTCTGCTGAACTAAATTCAGAAGCACCCATCATGTACAAAATTTTTTTTAACAGCTGTGTAAAGACAGAGTGAAGTGTAGGTTTGGACCAGCCAACTTCATCCCGTAGTTACTACACACTTCGCTTAAAATTTTCTGATTACCTTCGATCTTCTTGGTGCCATCATTTCCTCTTTACCTTTTCCCCCCTTTCATCATCTAACTTGCTTTTTGCTATCCAAGGGCTACAGTGATTGTTACCATATAAATAGACAGAATAGCTTGGTATCCACTCAAAAGGAAAAAAGTTAATCATAAAACAGGTTCTTAAAGAGGAATATGTTAATATTATTTATGTGACTGCTTTACTCCTTAGTGGATAGCGATAGATATATTTTCTTAAGAACCCACATACTCTTGCTTATAATAATTATTATTAAATATTAAAATTATTGATAAAAATGATTAATAATCAACCAAGGAATGTGCATTAGACTGGCCCATCTAGCTGAGACAGGGTTATAACTGGAACTCACAGCTGAGAGTAATCAAAGCTATGTGATGCCAAACGGCCTTAGGGTATAGCTCTTAAGTCAGCCCAAGCAATGAATAAGTAGCTAGGACAAGACCACCAGGAAGTGCAATCAGAACTAAAGTTTAATTGGTCTAAGATCAGAAGTCACAATACCAGGGGCATGGGAAGCCAAGTTGAGCCAGACATGGGCCCAAGCTGCAGGCCACAAGGTTAGAGTAGGTAGAAGAGATAATTTTACCATCAAGGATGAAGCTAGCCAATATTATCTGGCATTTGAATTCCGTATCAGGCAAGCTCGCCAGAAAAGGAATGATGATTCAAGATGAGAGAAAGAACAGCTTTCTAGTTACCAGAGTATGTGTTGCTGTTAAGTCTTTTAATCTTTATAATCTCATTTTTATGGGGCTTTCTTGACAAAGATACTGGAAGGTTTACCATTTCCTTTTCCAGGTCCCCATTTTACAGTCAAAGAAACTGAGGCAAAACAGAGGTTAAATGACTTGCCCAGGGTCACACACCTAGTAAATGTCTAAGGATGGATTTGAACTCAGGTCCTCCTGACTCCAGGCCCAGCACTCTATCCACTGTGCCACCTAGCTGCCCAAGCCAGATTATGATGATGCCCAAAGAAAAAGGGAAAAGTCATAAGACCTGAAATCTAAAGACTTAAGTTGGTTTGGGGCTTCAGATAAGAATGAAATTTTATCATCCATTTTAGGCAGGACAAAGGTACTAGGTCCTGGTTCCAAGACCAGTAACATAGAGCGAATAATTAATTTTATGGATGGGCTCACCTGGACATCTGCTAAGCCATGATGGAGAGCTAGAGAAACAGATTCTAGACAGCTGAAATGCAGCAGGCTGGCCAACAGAACAAATATCAAAGATACGATTAAATGGGAAATCAGACAAAAGGGTATCCAGAATGAGTAAATCCAACTCCTCTAACTGGTGTTTAGGACTAGGATTAACAATGCCTTGCCATATGAAAAACCTTAACCTTTAACTCCATTATCTAGCACCACACGTGATTTTCCATTGGTGCCTATACCTAAGAATTTTGCGAGCTAGTAACATCTTGCCAACCCCACCCATCCCTAGGTGATGAAGAACCTAGGAAAATTAAGGGAAGTAATGGTCATACGAACCAAGTAGATGGTGCAAACTACTTGAATGCCAGGCTGGCTCATGCCACCCCTGAACAGCTTAGAGTGGTTCTGGGAGTACTGATAGTAGCTCTCTGTTTGCCAGGTCTGGGGCCTTATGGCACCACAGTATAATTGTTCCTGTCTGGTGCACAATGAAACAATGGACACTTATAATTTAGAGAAATCTAAAGCTTGAAGGGACCAGAGAGACCATCTAGGTCAACCTGTCATTTTACAAATGACAATAACAGGGCCCAGAGACCGGCCCCAAATCACAGAGGTAATAAGCATCAAAGGTGGGATTTCGACCCAGGTCCTCTGATGTCAAAGGCAGTCCTCCTTCTTCTGTACCATGCTGCTTCCACTGGTAACTATGGTAACAAAAAAAAATCAAACAAAATGAGGAATACAGTACCAGATACAGCAGCATTTCTCTCACTGGAAGCAAAAGAAATATTATATGAACGAATCCTGATTTATCTATTTATCAAGATCTTTATGCTCATAATATAATATGGACTTTCTGATTGTTTCTTTTTTTCCCTTAAAGCTTGGGTCTCTTTGTGGTGGCAAAGAGCTAGAAGTTGCAGGAATGCCTATCAATTGGGGAACGGCTGAACAAGTTGTGGTATAACATTGTGATGGAATACTACTATGCTATAAGAAATGAGCTCAGTGATCTTAGAAAAAAATGGAATGACTTGCAGAACCAAGAGAACATTGTATCTACTGACAGCAATACTGTTTTAAGAACAACTTTGAATGAAGAAGTCACTTTGTCTATTATAAATATCCATATTAATTATAAAGGACATGTGAAGAAAGATGCTATCTGTACCCAGAGAAAGAACTGATAAATAGAAGTAGGTATAGAATAATTGCACACATATATGTGTGTATACACACACACACATCTATCTGTGTCTAATGGCGGCCATCTCTAGGGTGAGGGGAGAGATGGAAAAAAAAAGAAATTTACGTGATAACTTTGTTGTATATTTAAAAGGAATAGCAAGTTGTACATAGTAGATTAGTAGTCCCATGTGCAATCACTTTTTTTTACTATATTGTGTTATGGAAATGCTTGTTTTATTCCATAAATTAAAAACAAATTAAAAAAATAAAAAACCAGAGTTATCTTGAAATTTTAAAAAATGGGTCTCACTATCTCAACCAAGCTGGAAAAGCAGGGACTACTCATGGGACTGATTCAACTCTGATCATCATGGGAGCTTTGACTTTCTCAATTTCCACACCAAGTCCATTTGCCCCTCCATAAGCAATCTCACACCCCTACTCCAAGGGCTCATCATGTTAATGACAAACTCAAAGCAGACAATTTCACTGGTTTATTAGCTCACTGCAGCTTAGAACTCCCGATCTCATGAGATCTGCCAACAGCAGCATACTGATAAATGTTTAACAACCAGCTACATAAAGGAAAAAAATGTGCCCATGATACACTTGTAAGTTTAACTTGCATTATTAACATTTTCTCCACCACTTCCTTGAGTCTAGGCAATCAACAGAACAATAAATCATGCTCTGAGTTGTAGGTTTGCCAATTTTCGAGGAGCAAATATTCACACTGAAAATTTAATAGTCACCAAGAGTTGGCTCCAGCAGGCAGCCTCAGCCTCACAAGGAGCTGGGATTATAGGCACAGACAACTCACTGCAGCTGGCTCCTGGTTATTCTTTAATAAATAACTAATAACCTCATTTGGTGGATAGCTTACGTCTACTTTATTACAATAGATACAGTTCTGAAAAGTTTTGTGTGAAACTGAAATCTTGCAAATCAAATCATATTGTAGATGCACTAGGGGAACTTGTAAAAGGAATTACATGATGAATTCCTTTGTAAAGTGAAGAAGCACACCGCAACTTCCCCCTCACTTGTCTGTCAACAAATGTAGTTGTTGTTTTTTTCAATTTGGGGGTTGGTTCTTTAGTGAGGTACGATTGTAGTCATTCCCAGAAGCAGGTCAACGACCTCTAAGGATTCCTTCTACCATAAGATTCAATGCCCTTTCTTTACACATGCACACACAGACACACACATGCACACACAGACATGCGTGCATGTATACACGCGCACACACACGTACACACACACACACACACACACAAAATCTTAAGAGGGCAGCTAGGTGGCACAGTGAATAGAGTGATAAACCTGAAGTCAAAAAGACCTGAGTTCAAATCCAGCCTCAGATACTTACTAGCTGTGTGACTCTGAGCAAGTCACTTAACCATGTTTGCCTCAGTTTCCTCATCTGTAAAATGAGCTGGAGAAGGAAATGGCAAACCACTCCAGTATCTTTGCCAAGAAAACCCCAAATGGGGTCACAAAGTATCAAACACAACTGAAATGAATGAACAACAGAAAAAAACCTCAAGACCTGGATGAAACTGTTATTCTACCTCCAGAAAACATGGGGCAACATTTCTCCTAGCCCTTATCACCTCAGATTGAAATCTTATCCACCTCAAGATTGCTTATTGACTTCCTGAAGTCCTGATGACTTAATTTCCAGCTACTTCCACTTAAGTATAAACAATTCCTGTACAGATATGTAAGTGACCAATTACAGTCCACAAAGGTCTTTATGTTATGCTCCACATTAACCACCACCTTTCCCTTCAAGCCTGAGTCATTTCCAAATGGAAGTGCATTTAAATCTTCTTTTTCCTTTTGCTGATAATTAACTAACTCCCTTTGGAAGACCTTTTGTGACAGACTCATGAAAAAAATTAGATGGGTCCAAGTTATATGCAAAACAATGTATGCAGAATAGTATTTAGCAGAATTACAACTGGGGGATGACAGTAATGACTTTTCCCCAGAGTTCACTTCAGCTAAAAAAAAGCAACTAAGTTCAACAAATAGTTAGCAAGAATAATTAGTTAAAAGAGGAAGTTGCCAAGTTATACTATCTGGTACACTGTAACTATCTCTTCCATCTCTTATACCCTGGCCAGCTGACTGTACCCAAAGTGAGTTCCTCCTTTGCCCAGCGTGGCTCTGATACTCTGATACTCAAATCCCAGGCTCCTCAGCCACAGCCTTGCAGCATCCTCAAGTCCAAGGTCTTTCCCCAAGGTCTCCCTTCTCCACAAATGACTTTGTCCTAAAGACTTGATATAAGGATAGCTTTGATGCTGCTTGCCTGGGGCACATTTTGTGGTGCTTGCCCCCAGCTCTAAAATTGCTAAGTCCAGTAGGGTCTTACTGTTGATTCTGTAGGAACAGAAAAGTCACTTGTTGTGAACTCAGAAAGCCAAGTTCAAATATAGCCAGAGGCTGGACTGAAACAAAGACTTTTGCTTCCTTTTCTGAAGGAAAATACTCCAATATTCTTATTAGGAATAAATAGCCCACCAATTTGGGTAGGAGTGAGATTGGAACATTTCCTCTTCTAGTTAATCATGGAAATACTTTTCCTGGCTTCAGAACTCAGCTCATTTTCATTAGTGGCAGAGTGATGGTAATGGGACTGACTTGATTCTACTTCCTTCCTCCCATCTTCTCTATTAGTAGGCAGTCTGACCATTTAATTTAAAGTACCACACATTGGTTTCTTTGCTTTTTCCTACCCATGTTATTTATTATCCCCCGGAGGGAAAGGTGAACATCGTTTCCTCTGATGCTGCCAGTGGGGACTTATTCCAAGTGAAAGAAACTCAGCATCTAGTATGAAGTCACCATTGATTGAGCAATAACCACTACCTCATCCAGATCATCATGGTCAGATGGGAGAAATTCAAAGGAGTCCAAAAAAGGGATATGCAAACATTCAACAGAAAGAAAAAAATGACTACTGCAGCAACTAGGGTGCGACTACCCACAAAAGTATTAATGCGACAAGTAGTTATAGAACTTATATTTCTGTAGCATTGTAAGGACTACAAAGCACTTTATATATTATCTCATTTGGTCCTCACAGTGATCCCATTTTACAGATAAAGAAACAGAGACAGACAGGTTAAGTCATGGAACTAGTAAGTGTTTGAACTAAAGTATGAGCCCAAGTCTGCTGTGCAAAACCAATGTGAATAGGAATGGAAAAAAAAGATTCTTTGGATTGTTCTCCTTTTCTGGTTCTTTATCCAAGTCATATCTACCAACCACCATGAATGACCCCCAAGGCACTGTCCTGGGCCCTTTTCTCTTTTCCCTCTATACTAGAACATGCAGTTAGGTGGTGCAGTGGATAGAGTGCTGGGCCTGAAGTCAGGAAGACCTGAGTTTGAATCATGTTCAAATGAGTCACACCGGCTGTGTGACCCTGGGCAAGTAACTTAACCTCTGTTTGCCTCAGTTTCCTCAACTGTGCAAAGGGGATAATAATAACACTTATCTCCTAGAGCTGTTGTGAAAAGCAAATGTGATGCTATTTGTAAAGCACTTTGCATGGTGCCTTGCAAATAGTAAATACTACATAAATGCTTATTCTCCTCTCTTCCCTCCCCTACTAGATCACTTATTCACCTCATTTGCTCCTATAGGTTCAGTTATCATTTCTATGGAGATGATTCGCACAACTATCCATCGTCTCCTAAGTTATAATTTCAAATTACCAACTGCTTCTCAGATATCCCAAATTGGATATTCCATAAACATCTCAAACAGAATCTACTGTCTTTCCCATCAAACCCTCCCCACTGCCAAAATCTCTCATTATTATAGAGGGTACCCCCAAATTCTCGGTCACCCTGACTGGGCATCATCTTTGACAATTAATTTTTACTCACTCATACATCCAAAACCCCTGCTAAATTGTATTGTTTCTATCTAAACAATAACTCTGGTATAGCAATCCTTCTCTTTACTCACACAGCCACCGTTATCTCCTCCTGCTGGAACTGTTGCTGATACCTTCTAAACTGGCCTCTCTGTCTCAATCCTCTCCCCACTTCAATCCACCTGCTCTTAGCTCCCAAAGTGATTTTCCTAAAACATATGTCTGAGAATGTCACATTCCCACACATACTTAATAAAGTCCTTTGGCTCCCTATTACCTACAGGAACAAATATAAAGAGCTCTGTTTGGCATTTAAAATTCTTAATAACGTGGCCCCTTCCTACCTTTTGGCCTTCCTTTCCTCCCATCTACACACTCTATGACCCAGCTACACCGGCCCATTTGCTGTTCCTCACACAAGATTCTCCATATCTATGCACTGGCCCCATGCCTGGTATACTTCTCTCCTCCCTTCCACCTTTTAGCTTCCCTGACTTCTTTCAAGAATCAGCTCAAATCCCCAAAAGCCTTTCCTGGGTCTCCCCAGCTGCTAATGGCTTTCTCTCTGAAATCACCTTCCACCCTCACTCTCTAAATTTTATATGAATACAGTTATTTACATGTTGTCTCACTAGAATTTGAGCTCCCTGAGGGCAGGGATTATCTTTTGCCTTCCTCAGCCACTGGCCCAGTGCCTGGCACACAGTAAGCACTTAAGAAATATGTACGGACTGACTGAGAGACCTAAGAAAATCTATAAGGTACATAAAAATAAGGGTGTGGTGGTAAAGAATCAGGGCATTAGGGCAATCTGAACATTATGCATTAAACTTGAGCTGATCTTGCTGAAAGAAAGTCAGTTTCCAGAATTCATTACAGACCCAGACTTGGTAGGAAAGCCACTGTCTGTTTTTGTTTGAAGGGTATATTTTGACACGTTCAAGTCCCTGGAAACAGGTATCTCTAGAATCTGTGCTAAAAGATGAGAGTTCTAAGATTGCTCCATACCAACACAATTTCCATATTGTACATTATAAAAAAGGAGCTTCCACTTTTCAAGTGAATTGGTATTGTAGATACTTAGTTTTCTCTTTCTTCTTGCTGGTAATGCTGAACACCAATGGGCATATTTCGGGGCACCTATAGTATAGCCACTGGTATTCTCCAAAGCTAAGAGGACCAAGCAGCTTTGATGAAATCTGAAACAATCTAGTATCTACCATACTGCGGATCAAAGGGGGCAGATTTGAAACTTCGGTCCTATTACTTATCATCTGTATGATCTTGTAGAAGTCACTTAAACTTCTCTGTGCCTCGGTCTCCTCATCTCCGAAATGAGAGGCTGCACTGGGCTTCGTAGGTTTTCATTTAGCTGTTAAACCACTTATCCTTTAAATATGTGTTCAGATCACTACAGACTGGGCTCAGCAACCTGACCCAAGATACCAGGTGACCTTAACTTGCACCTGGGAGACCCATGCGTAACCCTATCACCATTCCAGAGGCATCAATGGAGACCAGGGTTGAGAATGGATTTTTTTAATGTATCTTTCCTAATAATTGAGATCGGGATTTCAATTTCTATCATAGTAGCCCAAATTATATGTACATGGTGTAGGTGGAAGGGCTCAAGCAGATTGAAAAGAAATGCATGAGAGTCCCCATAAGTCAAAGCTATGTAACTGGCCTAAAGTCAGAGAATGATGGAACAAGAACTGGAAAGGTCATTCAGTCCAAGCTTCTTATACTACAGATGAGGAAACTGAAGCCTGGTGGGGTTAAGTGACTTTCCCAAAGTTGTAGAAGTAGTAAATATTAGAGATTAATTTTGAATCCAGGTCCACTACCTCCAGGGCCAGTTGCCTTTCCACAGCTGGGTGGCACCATAGATAGAGCGCTGGGCCTGGAGCCTCAGATACTAGCTGGGTGACCTTAGGAAAGTCACTTAACTTCTTTGCCTCAGTTTCTTTAACTGTAAAATGAGGAAAACAATAGCACCTACCTCCCAGGGTTGTTGTGAGGATCAAATGAGATACTATTTGTAAAGCACTTTAGCACAGTGCCTAGCACATGGTGTGTTCATTCAGTCATTTCAGTCGTGTTTGATACTTCATGACTCCATTTGGGGTTTTCTCGGCAAAGATATTGGAGCAGTTTGCCATTTTCTTCTCCAGCTCATTTTATAGATGAGGAAACTGAGGCAAACATGGTTAATTGACTTGCCCTGGGTCACACAGCTAGTAATTGTCTGAGGCCAGATTTGAATTCCGGTCTTCCTTGACTCCACCACACCACATGTTGGTCTGGTGTTCTATCCACTGTGCCACCTAGTTGCCCATAGATTCTATACATGCCTACCTATCCATGCCTGGCACATAGCTATAAATGCTATTATTAGTAGTATCACCATCATCTAAAACTAAACATGTTGCCCTAAGTTCTTACCCCAAGATCAAAATTCTACAGGTGTGCCAGCACTAGACAGTCACCTTAGGCAGCCACTAAAGGGCAGTAGTGCCTGGCATCTGATCTGATTTCAAATGTCATGAAGATTGGCTATGGTCTAGGACTAGAAACCTAACAACTAGGCCCTAAAAGGACCTAACAGAACTAAGCATCATCTATCATGTGGGATTACAGAAACCAAACTACTATGTTTCCTGTTGAATCTTGCCTCTGACATTTCTACAAGACTACCAAAGGAGAATACAAAGTTCCTGTGCTGGAGAGGACACTGAGTCAAGACAAATTTGGAGCTGCCCTACCTGGTGGGGCTTTTCCCAACATTCTTTCTTAGGCAAGGACTAATATTGCTCTTAGGGAGAATAATAACATGTTCCCATCATACTGACCATCCCACTTTTGCTCTCGCTAAATCCCAGGTTTCTTTTTTTACATGAGGAAATGTGGCTCCGCTACATGCTCACTCCCTGAAACTGAGAGTTTTCAGGTTGCAACTGGAATAAAAGGACCAGGCATCAATCTGAATATAAAATTGCATAAAATATACAGATGGCTTACTACCATCTGCAGAAATATTCTTTAAGTCTCTGATGAGCAAGAGATTATTTCCTTCAGTATCCCTTCCCTTCACCAAAGGGACTCTGAGAAGGAAATAAACTGAAATATCAATGACATCCAAGAATTGACCACTGGCCAAGATTGGCAAGATCATTTTGCATCTAGCGTATCCATCCACTACTTATGTTTTAGATCCGTAAGAAGACTGCTTTGTGAGAGAATGACCAGAAGGCCTCCAATTTGCCAATATGGCTTCATACTGCACTACCTAAACATGTCTAAAATTGTCTCCATACAATAAATGCAAACACAACCAACAACAAACAAAAATGCACTATCTTAGATCAGTCAATAGGAATTATAACCCCAGTATTTTAAATGAGTCCTCAAATTCATTGAACTGTATTGCTGCACAATATTTTTTGCAGGTTCTGAAACAGAATTTTCTTTAAAAAAATCTGTGCTACTTGTTTTTCTGCTATATAATATTTTAAGTAGTTTTTAGGGAGATCTAAACTGTAGGCATTTTCTAAACCCTTCTTCAAAGCCCAGTACCTCAGGAGGACATATAGAAATCCATAGTTGAAGAACAAAGCCAGCAGTGACAGAATCCATTTTCTAGCAAAGAGAATCAACATACAAATTAAATCACAGGTCTCTGGGGACAAAAATGGTACAAAAACTTCACTCACTTGTTGGATGAAAAATAACAGAAGGAAGACTGCTTATCTAAGAGCTGCTGCTTAAGTACAAGACCTTGAGTACACAAGAGATAATAATAATAAAAAAAAAGGAATTGTTAACACTGTCAACTCTCAAACACAATCTCCCAAAATATCCAGAATTCTCAGGAACCTAAGGGATGGCATACTGATGAAGTCTGGCATTAATAAATTCAAGACTATACAAATGGTGGAAAACTTGCTCTAGTAGTTTCTCAGAAAAAAATCGAAATTGATGATTATGATGTTGAGGATGACCCAGCAATTCAGTTAAATTAAATAAGCATTTGTTAAGTTCCTATTGTGTGGTAGATAATGTTCGAAGTGCCAGGGATACAGAAATAAAACAATCCTTCCCCTTAAAGAACTGACATTCTACCTGAGAGATAAAACCTGTACCCTAACAAATACATTTTAGAATCTACAAAAAAGTGGATCTCTATTTATATAAGTATTATTTATATTTTATATAATACACATTATAATCAATTATTATATTTTGTGTTTATAAAATGTATAAATATGTTGTATTTTATATAATAATAATATAAAAGTAAATACAACATATTTGTGTGCTATGAGAAATGGCAAACATGGTGTAGATGGAAAGATTCACATGAACGGAGTGAGCAAAACCAGGTAAACAGCCTACGCAATGACTACGACAATGTCGATAGAAAGAATAACCACAAAACAATAAAAATAAATGTTACGAAATTATAAAGAACAAGCTTGGCTCCAAAATGGGGGAGGAGGGTAAGGGAGGAGGAGATCACAGAGCTGTGGAACATTGCATATAATACATTTTTTTGAATGCATTGGTCGGTATTACTGAATTTTTCCCTCTCTTCTTCCTCTTAAAAAAATTCTATTATAGGGGGTGGCTCTCTGAAAGTAGGATGAGACTGAATATAATAAAAAAATCTAAAATACAAAAACAAAAGATATCGATAAAAACCTATTTTTTAAAATAAGGAAGTGCAGAGTAATGGGGAGGGGAAGGGAAAACACTGTAACAACTGGGAGATATCAGGGCAGGTTCTGAGTAGGAGGGGTCACTGAGCCAAGCCCTGAAGAGAATTGGGGATTCCAACAGAAGGAGTAACAGGGCATGAGTAAAGTCAAGGAGGCAGGAGAGGAAATGCCATGTATAGAATATAGCAAGTAGTCCAGTCTGGCTGGAATCTGGAGTGGGTACAAAATAATGTGAGGTTAGCTCAGAAAGAAAATGACGCCACAGGGCTTTAAATGACACAAAGAGGAGTATGTGTTTATTCTAGGGGAAACGAGGAGCCACTTGAAGCTTCTTGAGCAAAAAAGGAATATCGACAAACCTGTTTTTAAAATATCCAACTGGCAACTATATGGAGGATGAATTGAAGGAGTGAGAGACTGGAAGCAGGGAGGTCGGTTAGAAGATCCCTATAATGGTTAAGGAGAAGGGTGACAAGGGCCCCAAATATCTTGTGCCAAGTACTGTGCCTCACCATTGGAAGATACATTCACAACTGAACTTTAGAGCTTACAAAGCATGCTTTGTAAGTGCACGTACTTTAGCTTATTTGATCTTCAGGTCAACTGTATGAGGAAGAGCAGGACATACCTGCCTGTTCCACAGATGAGGAACCTGGACTTAGAAAGGGTTAATTTGGTCAAGGTCACAGAAAGAAGACGGGCCAGACCCAACTCTTCTGACTTCAACTCCAGCACTGATTCTACTGTATCTTCATGCAGGCTTCCTTAATTGGTATAACAGATTTTAAAATCTGCACAAACTATTTAATTCATATGCAAAGAAAATATTAAAAACATGCCTCTGTATAGAGAATTTTAAGAGAATAAAGGAGTTGTGGCAATGACTAATGTATTCGTTTAATACACAGTAATAATACTAATGTATTCGTTTAATAGCACAGTATTAAGGACCAAACATTGTACGTATCACCTAAGAGCTATAATTAAGGAGATCGGTCTACCACCCGAATAAGGTGGAGAAGGGAGTAATTAACATAGTAACCACAGCTGACATTTATTTATCACTTCAAGGTTTGTGAAGCACTTTACGTACACTATTTCATTTGATCCTTCCAACAACCCTATAAGTTTGGCATTGCTAGACTCAATTTGTAGATGAGGAAATTGAAGTGCTAATAAGTTAAACAACTTGTTCATGGTCCTGCAGCTGGTTAGTATCAGAGGACAAGTTCAAAGAACAGAAATTACTGACCCCAAGAACAACATTCTTTTCATGACAACCTGGGACTCATCCTCAATCTTACCCTCTTTCATTTGTCCACTCATATTCCATCAGCTGCCAAATCTTGTCATTTCTGCCTCTACAACATATCTTCTGTCTTTTTCTTTCTTTCTACATACATGACACCACCCTAGTTCAGACCCTTAGCACTCCTTTTTATTTTATGTTATCTATATATTTCCAGCACCTAGTCCACTGGATAACACCAGACAGCCTTTCAACAGCAATACATACTTTTCTTGTATTGCCCAACAAAGGGATGATTTCTACAGCAACTTATGTAGCTTCCATGGAACTAGAATGTCATTGATGTGTGCATTCTTTTCAGTGGTGCAACTCATAACTACCCATACCTTTTGATCTAACACCAAATCTTATCCAAATAGTGTCTATTTTATGGCTAAAGTGAGGCACACTGTTTAGTAATATGAAATGAAATAGGGGAGGATGATTGTCATTTTAAAAAAGATCACATATACATAATAAAAAACCCAACCAACCCTGCTCTGATGTTATGAGCAAAATATGGATGGCAACTTGCCAAGAACTGAACCCATCACAAGAGTCACACCATCACAACGGCTGTCATGGATTATACTAATAGACATACTAATTTTGCTATGATTATACACCAGTAATTAGTCCTCAAGTGTGGGCTGATAAAACAGTACTATAAATACAAACCTAAGAATATTTTAGAAAATAGTTGCTACAAGATGTACTGGGATAAAGCCATAACAAAAGACCAACGAATCTTAGTGAGCAAACTAGACATTATGCTATTCAATAAAAATAATGACAGTGAGAGGCAATGCATATGGGACCAGACTTCAAGTCAAGAAAACCTGAGGTCAAGTAATGCCTCTGATACAGGCTAGCTGTGTTATTAGCAAGAACAAACTAATTCATCTCTAAAGGCTCCAAGCAACCTTTTAACTCTCCAAGTTACAGACAAGTCCCATGATCTCCATTGGTAGAGGGAACATCCTTGCCAGGAATTTTCCACGATAACAACATCACAGATTCAGACATCACTTCTACCATCACCATCAAAACAAAAACAAAAACATATATAACTTAGTAAAGTAACTCTGACATTTAGCAGAACATTACGTACCTATGCATAAAACATTTTAAGGCATGTTGCTCTGATGGAAGAACTCGAGGAGAAAAACATAAATTCACTGAGGACACTTACGATCTTGACAGCTTGTTTTATTTTTCAAATCACAGATAAATGTGTTATCAAATTGAGAACTTATATACTATGGTATCTATCATATGGTCAGGAAGTTGTAAAACCCTAAAAGCAAATTAGTGTAGCATATCTGGTCAACATCACCTATGTTATTTTGATTAAATATGATTAAATCCCTGTACATGTATATATAAGTATATAAATGCACATGCCTGTGTTGGGCTAAAATCTGCTTCCTTGTAACTTCGATTCATTTCTCCTAGGTCTTCCCTCAGGATCCAAACAGAACTAATCTAATCCATCTTCCATATGATGACCTTTCCATTATATGTGAACTAACAGGCACTCTCCATTTTTCTTTTCTACTCCAGGTTTAATAGCCCCAGTACGCTCTTAAGGCAAAATTTTAAGTTCCTTCACCATCTAAGTCACCCCCTTCTATAACCACTCCAAAATGACAATGCTCTGAATGTGATATGATCAGCTCAGAGTACAGGAGGATGACCACGCCCCTCTCTCTGAATTCCATCCTTTGGTTACTGAAGCCCAAGACCACATGAATCCTCTCGGCTGTCACATCGTGTTGTTTGCTCATGCTGAGCGCACCATCTCCGTGACTTGTTCTCCCCACATATTGCGGGTCTCGCGTCCTCCTGCTGCACTCGGCCATCCGATTATTTTTAACTCAAGTTTGGGAATTTTTATTTATCCCTATTGCATTTAATCTTCTTAGCTTTAGCAGACCAATGCACCCTATGGAGATATTCACAGCTCCTTATTCTGTCATCTAAAGTATTACTTATCCCTCCCATCCTCAAATTTCATAAGCGTGTTAGCTATGCTTTCATCCATGTCATCAAAACAAATGAAGAATATAGGGCCAAGAATAAAACCCCAAGGCATTCCCTTAGAGACTTCCTTACAAGGTGACTTTCAGTTCATTTACCAAAATACTTTGGGTCTAGTCAATCACAAAATCACATAGATCCTAAGAACCAGAAGGGGCCTGAGAGACCATCCAGTTCAATCAATATCTGAAAAAAGATCTCTTTTACAACATCACTGAAAGAGTGGTCATCTGGCTTCTTCCTGAAGGCCCTAGGCCTAGACTACTCCAATTTTAGATAACCATAATTGTCAGGAAGCATTTCCTTAGATCAAGTCCAAATATGCCTCTACAACTTACACTCAAATTTCACCATTCCATTATACCTGTTGCTCCTAGTTGTATTCTCCTGAACCAAGCAAAACAAATATAATTCCTTCAAATGACAGATGTGCAAATACTTGAAGGTAATGGGCATATCCCCATTGAAGTTGTCTCTTTGTAGGCTAAACATCCTCAATTGTTTCAACCAATTCACATGGCAGAAAACCTTCCCCTGGACTCCCTCTAGCATATCAATACATCAAGGACCTATGATTTCATCAGTGTGGGAACTATGGTATAGGAACCATGAAGATCACAACTCATTTATACTTGATTTGACGAGGCAGCTGGGTGGTGCGCTAGACAGAGTGCCAGTTTCTGGAGTCAGGAAGACTTCAGTTCAAATCTAGTCTCAGACACTTACATAGCTGTGTAACCCTGGGGTGCATAGGGTGTTCAGGGAGGGTCAGTGAGGGACTAGCACCTCTTACGTGAAAGCTTGCCAAGCCCTTTTCAGAGCTGCTTATCTACCTTCGGTGTTCCCCTTCCTCCAACTCTCACTTGTGACTCCAGGAAGCTGTAGCTTGTGCAGCTGACACACTCTGGTAAAACTGTTTTGGCAGACTGGCTAAACCAGGTTGAAGGTAACTAATAGACCTCAAACCCATTAGTGAGTTAAGGTGATGTTACTCCAAGCAGGTAAAGATTTCCCCCAGTAGAATAGACAGATGGGAACAAATTGTTCCAACGGCCATGAAGGCAGCTGAAGCAGGAGTTGTGGAGCACTTAGAGCTTGGTCAGACATCAAAGATGCCAAGATCATTCCCTGCATCTGTAACAACAATGCAGCTTGCCACTACTGTGGCTATATAAAATCAACAACACCAGCACACAGGAAGGCCGCTAGCACTGATTCTTTGATCTGCTTTTCTAAGGAAAGCAGCTTTAAGGGGTTAACAATGTCACTTTAATCAAACATACATAGATCATTCACTTAGTTCAGGGGGGAGAGCCAGCACCCTGAACTTCAGAGCAAATACAAACAGAGACAATATAAACAGAGCAAACACACACACAGTTATCAAAAGACAGGCCTCTAGCTGTCTGACCAACGAATTACATAGTTACCAGAGAGAGAGGCACCAACATCTGGGTTTTCAAAGCCAGGGAGCTCCTTAACAGAGGGTACCCAGAGTCTGGTCTGGTCAAATCACATGACACTCTTCCAGTGAGTGAGAGCCCCAAACAAAACGCTAACTTCTGAGTTTATATACCCTATTCAGGGTCAAACGGCATCACAACCATGGGACTCAAACCTACATGAGCTAGGCTTTCTTGTTTCTTAAGCAGGTCATCTAAGACTTGCAATTTAATCAAAGAAACAAAGGCCAAACTCATCAAAGGCACTTGATTACCTCAGTGATCCAAAAGAGAAAACAGTAGAAAAAAGTCCCACCCTAATTAGCAATATAGCATCCCAGGCCCTTGCCAGTCATCTTGACTTTCATGATGCCACTGGACTTTGATGACTGTGGAAGAGAGAGTGAAGCTGACAACTTTGTGCAATTCTGTCTCATTTAAATCCAATGCACCCATGAGTCAAAACATGACCCCATGATGTCATTGGTCCTCTTCAAGAGAAAGGACAAACAACAGCCCTGGACAAGTCACTTAACCATGTTTGCCTCAGTTTCCTCCTCTGTAAAATGAAGTGGAGAAGAAAATGGCAAACCTCTCCAGTATCTTTATCAAGAAAACGCCAATGGGGTCACAGAATCAGACACGACAGAAATGACCTAACAAGAACAATAACATAGCTGATAGTTTGTCTTAGAGTGTTGCCTAAGGCTCAGAGAAGTTAGTTGTTCATAGTTAACACAGTTAACAAGCATCAGAGGTCAGATTTGAACCCAGGTCTCCTAGACTCCAAGCCTAGCATTCTATCTACCCTACTATACTATACTATGTCTTAAAAAAGAAGCAAATTCGTCTGGAAAATAATCCAGACGAATGGAATTTTATAGCAAGCAGGTATCCTTAGAGGTCATCTAATCTAATCCCCTCATTTCAAAAATGAGATACCTCTTCCATTTACCATAATTCTTCAAAAAACAATGATAATGGTTCCAAAAATCACATTTATTCATTACCCTAGGATATGATTTATAAATGCCAAGTACTCTGACCTAAATGAAGGCAGCTAAGTATTTTTTATCATGTCCTCACTTATCATGGGTTTTGCCTTTCTTAATCTTTTTTTTTCTATTTTTCTCAGTATGAAAATTGTTGTCCATGGTGGAGAGAACAGAAGTTTAAAGGATATGAGTATCTCCCCTTCTCTCTTCTTATCCACACCAAACAAAGGATCCATAGCTTCCTTATCTTCCTCTTAACCATGCCACCTCTCACCACCAATAGAGCTTTAAAAGCCTTTTTTTGTTAGGCATCCTATTGCTAGAATTAGCTTATTTGGGTTTTAGCCTTTGTTCCTGCATTCTTTCATGGCTGTTATTGCTTGAAGAGGACCAACAACATCATAATGATGAGGTCAAGGTACAGCATGTCCAATTGTGGCTGATCAGACCAAGACTCCATCACAGGTCAGGCACAAATAATGCATTTCAACATTTGGGGTGATGTCTCTGGATTTGCGTATCTCATGTTTCCTTTGTGCTACTGCGATCCCACTTTGCTCATAGAGCACAGGGCCTTCTCTGATGTGGGCAGGCCATGCTAGGCAGTCCTATGCCAGCATCTCCCATATTTCACAATCGATACTAAAGTTCTTCAGAGAGACCTGGAATGCATTCTCATACTTCTTCTTCTGACCTCCATGTGAGTGCTTGCTTTGTACGAGTTCTCCGTTAAAATAGTCTTTTAGGTAAACATACAATTGGCATTTGGGCCATGTGGATAATGACCTACTGTGCATATGGTACTATCCTAGACACTAGGGACTCAAAGTCAAAACCCAAAATAGCCTTTCTTATACTACTCTTCTAGAAACTTTTCAGTCTGTTATAATTTGTCTTAGATTACCTGCCATAGCTTCTGTCAGCCACCGGGAAGAATCCACAGTTGCCATGGAAGTTAATGAGGGCAGCAGCAGCAGCAAGAGATTTCTAGCTGAGGTGAATTAAAAAAAACTATACAACTTAGCCCAGCCAGACAAGTCTGGGTTTTAAACTCATACAAGCCCATAGAACAGTAAGTGTGATAAACTGGAATTCTCTTGTCCCATTCAACACCACTGTTCATCTGGTGCCAGAGACTGATTGCTGGACCCTAAATCTCTCTGGCTTTCTGTGTGGCTGCTGGACTTTGTTTTGCTCCATATTTGACCTTTGTGACTTTGGGCAACTCTACTGAGCTCTCTGAATCTCAGTTTCCTGACAGAAGGCAGTTAGACAGCACAGTGAACATAGAGTACTGGTCCTGAAGCTAGGAAGACCTAACAGAATTCAATCTGGCCCACATATTTACTAGCTGTGTAGCTCTAAGCCAGTCACTTAACCATGGTCTGCCTTAGTTTATCCATCTGCCAAATGGAGAGAAAAATAGCCCTAGCCTCCTAGGGTACAGTAAGAATCAAACGAGATAATACTGTTTGCATACTTTAAAGAGTTATACAAATAGGAGTTATTATTACTCAAATGAAAGAGCTGCATTCGATGATCTGTAGGAGCCCATCCAGGTTTAAATCCTTTGATCATCTTCTGACCCCACTATTATTCTTTCCTTGTCATCACTCCCTGGTTTATACCACCACCTCTCAGCCAAAACCTTTCTCCAACCTAGCCAATGCTGAAAGGCGTTAGTCATGACTGTGGAATATTACACCCTCCCTACTTATGGGTAGGGCTGCAGGGTGAAAGTACAGCGCCCCCATCTTGTACATGTCTTTTTAAAATCAGAATTTCAAAAATAACTCCCTATTTACTCACATTCATCTCTTTAGATAACTGGCCCTTTTCTTCATCATAATCAATTATTACTAGATGGCCAGGTTTATTTCTGAGAGGCTTCAGCTCCCACTTTTTTCCAGTCTCAGATTATGGAATCCTTCTTATCCCATCCCTTCATTCTCAGAAACCTGTTTCCTGAAGTCTAGGGTACACGTTAGACTCTGCTCCACATTCCTTTCCTTATCTATCAAAAATTCCCAAGGTTCCTGTCATTTCTATGTAGCACCAGTTAAGCCAGCCATTCTATCTTTACTGGATAGAGTCAGTTCAAGAATAGCAATTCACCTTCCTGCCTCTGCTACCTGAAAGATGAAATTAGGAACCAGGTGAGCAAAGAATTTTTCAGTTCCTTTCCTTTTACTAGGCAGAAGAGGTCTAGATAGTTAAGTCCCCCATCATAATTGTATCGTGCCTCTTTCTGTTGGCTTTGTGCTCTGCAGCATTAACTCATCACCCAAATTATCCAAGGGGCCTGATGGTTCCATATTTCCATATCACAGTTGTTTCTCCCTCCTTTGATCATCACCCAAATGTTCACCACCCTGCCTCCAGCCTTTAAGACTCATGGGTTTCCACATGGGTGACTATCAACTTGTTATATGTCTACTGCCTAATCTATTACCCTTGAACATGGTGTCCGTCAGTTATGAGTTGCATCCCACTAAGTCTCAGGTTCAGTGGGGTTCACATTACTTTCATTACTTTACTTTCACATCAATTTCTGAATTTTGCATATCAAATCATTCATCCAGCTGTTCCCAGAAGTTAAGTTCTGAAGCCTATGTTACTTGAAATACCTACTCCTTCTCTTCTTTGCCTTATTGAAATTCTATCCGTCTTTCATAGGCTAACTCAAAGTCTTCCATGAAGTCTTTCCAAGATTATTTCAGCCTACAGTGATCTCTCTCATCTCTCATCATCTCTCAACCCTAAGCACTTAATTATGAAGTATGTAATTGTATTCTAAAGTTCTTTCATATGTGTTTGAATTGTCTTCCAATTCAACTGCAAATTCCTTGAGGATAGGAACCACATCTTTAGCTTATATTCCTATTATATACCTCCACCAAAGCACGAGGCTGAACAAAATAAACATTTACCAGAGGCATCATAAGCAATGCAAAAATTTTCCACAACACACACAAAACCTTTAAGCTACCGAGTTGTGATAGTGGGTCACAGGGAAGACTGAAATTAAGGGTTTAATTGAGAACAGTGCTTTAGAAGTGTAGTTATTAACTCGCATCTATAAACCTGTGGAATAGGGAATGCAAGTACTATTATCTCTATTTCACAGATGAGAAGTTAAAGTGACTTATCTACAGACACTTGGCTAATAAGTGACAAAGCCAAGACTCCAGATAAAATGGGTTTTTCACTACACTATATTATCTCTCTAAAACTACTAAGTAAGGCCAAGAATATAGTTTAAATTTGAGAGTTATCGAGCCAACTTTATTCACTTTCTGTGGTGAAGCTGCTATATATTTTATATCTTTAAAAAGATTTACATTCCTGTCCATTACCCCAGATCCTATGTCTCCTTTGGCACTGCTGTCATTTACTTCTGCCATTACCAGCCCCTCCACACCTTTGGGTATAACCCAAAGTGACAGAGATGCTTTTGTTCTTATGGAATATCTCACACACTATCTGAGAGCAGGAATGGACAACCCCAAAAGGCAATCAGCTTCTGGCCATCAACCTGTGAGAGAGGATGCATTTTTTTTTCAAAAGAACTAATGTGCACATTTACTTTCACATCAGCTTTTGAATTTTGCATATCAAATCATTCATCCAGCTGTTCCCAGAGGTTAAGTTCTGAAGCCTATGTTACTTGAAATACCTACCCCTTCTCTTCTTTGCACAGAGCACTTTGTAAAGCAGGACAACTTTGAAAGTTACATGTTGAATTTATTGTATACTTAAAAGGAAAGGCATGCTGTACATAAGAGGTTCACAGCTTCATGTACAATATTCTTTTTCTGTTCTGCTTTGTATATGGAAATGGTCATTTTATTTGTTGTTTATTTAGTTCAGGATAAAAAAAATTTTTAAAAAAAAGTGCCTTGTAAATTGTGAGGTGTTATATAAATGCCAGCATTATTATGTTTTTCAATACCAGCATAGAGAAAGAAATAATGGCCTACCTGCCCTAGAAACTCTGCTCAGTGGCCTAGTATCACGGGAATTTACCAGGCCTACTTTATAGAAATTGTCAGACACTACCTAGAGGAAGGCTCATTCTATATGTATGCCACATTCAACATTCCTTGTCCTTACTATTGCAATAACCTCTTAACTTGAGCTTCCCTTATCCGCCATTCTAATCTTCCTTATGCACATGTATCAAAATATCCTCCCTTGGCTAAAATCTTCACTGACCCCCATTCCCTACTGAAGAAAGCCTCAGTCTGACTCCATCCTACCCTGCCAACCTCATCTCATATAAATCCCTCTCAAGTACTCTCCACTTAACCACGCTAACTGAAGTTTCCTGAATGTGTCCTACTCTTTCCCACCTCTGTCTTTCTTTATGCTGTTCCCTCTACTGGGAATATCATCCCCCATTTCTACCTCTTGACATCATACCTATCCTTCAGGATCCAGTTCAGATGGCAATCAAGTGATCTCTCTCTCTCTCTCTCTCTCTCTCTCTCTCTATTTCTCCCCCCCATCTATCTGATATCTGATTTCGTTGCACTTTGACTCCTAATACACCAATCACATTTGAATTTGTATTATGTTTATCTTAGTGTATTTCTTCTTCACCATTAGATTATAAGCTCCCAGAAGGCGGGGCCCAAGCCTTATCTAAACTTTGTATCTCCTTCCATGTGTACAAAAGGCACATGATAAATTTCCAATTAATGAATGAAGAGCTCTATTTCCAGAGTAGTAACCATGGTGTGTCACTGAGACTGCCATAAACAGGATAGACTGCTAAAGCAAAAATGTCCAGTTTGGTTCACTACATATGAGTCAAACCGAAACATTTTCTACCCTGTGACAAATTCAGAAACAGATTCTTGGAGCTCCAGTCCTCTAGGCATGTCTAATAATTTGAAACATTTAGCACCTTTCCAGAGGCAAAGGGTAGATGTTGGTATGAGATGTTTGTCACTGGTTAGTAATGCTTAATAGGTGAAAATATTGGTGTATAAGCCTAATTTGCTATGCTTTATTTTAACCTGCCAACAAATTTTAGGGAGCAGTTAAGATTTATAAACAAACTTATTGTGCATGTACAACCATGAAATCATGCCCTTTTCCTCTCGACTGAAGTGTGTCAATTTTTAAAAGCCAACTATTTTTGTTGCCATCCAGATATCAACATTGTAGGCCAATATTTTTAAAGGATGTGGAATTAAAATAATAATAATGATAATAGTCATAAAAGAGGGTTCTACTGAACCCCCAAAACTTTAGAGACAATACTTATTTCATTCTGTGAATCGCTCTTGATCCCTATTCTTCTGTAGTAATGGAATCTAATAGTTCTCCCACTTCTCTGCTACAATTGACCACCCTTCCTCCATATTCTTCTATTATAATAGATTCTTATAGCTGTCCTCCCATTTCCCTAACTGCTACTTCTTGGTCTTCTTTGGGGTTCTCATCCGCCTCCTTCCCCTTGAACATGAGTGTTCAAGAAAATTTTCTTTGACTTTCTTTTCTTCTCTCTCTACCCTCTGCACTTGGCAACCTCATCCGTTTCCATGACTTCAGTTATCACCCCTATACAAATAAATAATTTAAAAATCTCTATCTCCACCCTCAACTTCTCTCCAGAGTTCCAATTCCATATCTCCAACTGCCTGTAAGGTACTTTCACCTGGGTGTCACCCTGACATGTCAAAATCAACATGTCCAAAATGGAATGCAGTATCTCCCTCACTAAACCTGTACCTCCCTCACCTTCTCTGTTCCTGAGGATGGGATCATTATCTTCAAAGTTACAAAGTTGTCTTTGCTTCTTCCATTTCCCTCACTACCAATATCTAATCTGTTGCCAGGTTTATTGATCCTAACTCCAAAATATTTTTTACCTTCACCGCCTTCTTTCCACCACTGTTGTAATCATTCTAGTTCAAACCATCTCCTTTTGCCCCAATTACTATAATAACTTATGCCCTCTATTCCATAACCTCACAAATACCTTTTTCACACAGCTGCCAAAATAACGTTCTTTATGAATCATCCTGATTACATGCACCTGAAAACCTGTTGCCTACCAAAATTGTTGCCTGTCCTTCATTCTCAAAGAGGACCAAGAACATCAGGATGCTGATGTCTTAACTTGCAAGTGAATTAGATCTAACTGTGCAGAGGCATCAGCCTCACTCTCTTTCATCCAAGGTAATCTGAGTCCAGTAGTAAGATATAGGTCAGGATGCCTGGAGATGACCCCATATGCAGTGGGAGACTTTGGCCTTTTAAAGTTAAGGTCTCAATTTATCTGAGGCAACACCCATTCAGTGATTTAAGACTAGGTAAGAAATGAGACAAAAGATGGCCTAGTATGTCTACTGAAAAAAAAAAAAAAACAACAACTGGGAGGGGAAACCTTTGAGTTTTCTGGCCAGAACAGGAACAATTGCTATTTACACTCAGCCTGAGCCCTCAAAACCCAAACAATGAGCAAGTGAGGCTTAGGCTGGGATCTATTATTGTCCGATCAGGGAGAGCTAGAGTGATTTGGGTTCAAGGCATGGTGAAGTGGCTTCATTTCAACCACAATGGGATTTATCAAAGCTTGGTTTTTCAGAGCTCTATTTCAAGAAATCATAAATGAAACTACAAAAGACAGAAGAGCTAATTGTCCCAGTTTTTTTAAAATGATACAATAAATGAGTAGAGAAGAAGGGGAAAATCTAGCAATTAAACCCCAAGATATCTTGTGAGGCTGCAGCAATCAAAATTTGTATTCCTCTGAGTAGAGAATCTACATGTAAGGGTATGATCAGAGTTTTCACAAGAGTCATCTTTGACTCTTCACTCTCCTCAACCCTCCATCTAGGTAATCTAATCAGTTACTGATCATGGTTGATTTTTCCTCCATAGCCTCTTTTGAATACATCCCCTTCTATCCACTCACACCCACCATGCTTCTTCAGGTTCTCATCGCTATTTGACTAGACTATTATAAAAGCCTCCTGAATGTTCTCCCCAATTCCAGTCTATGCATGCCCTTTCCAAACTATCCCTTGCACAACTGCTAAACAATCCTTCTCAAGCTCAAGTATGAGAATGCCACTCACCTGCTCAAAAACCTTTAGTGGCTCCCTATTGCCTCTATGATTGAATAAAAATTCCTTAGCCTGACATTTAGGCCCTCAGAATTTGAGGTCAAACCTGCCACTGCAGGCTTATTGTACTTTTCTCCCCTCCGTGAACTATCCCAACCCAATTAAACAACAAGTCCTAATGCTATCACTGCTGCTACTACTTTTACTACCACTTACTAGTTGATGTCTACTGTCTCCTTTGCCTTGAATGTACTCCTTTATTTCCACCTTTCAGACTATTTCTCTTAGTTCAAGGCTTAGCTCTGATACCACTTCCTGTAGGTGCCTTTCTTGATCTTTTGAATTGTCAGTTGTCTCTCCCTCCTCAAATATTTTTGAAGTATTGTTGACCTTTCCTTTGCCTCTTCACTGCCTTTTAGATTATACTTGTAAGTTCATGCAGTATCTCCTCCTGAAAGAACATATTCTCCTCCACTGTAGCAACTGCTTCATTTTTGTCTTTGTATCACCAACACCTGGCACAGTGCATATCATCATCATCATCATCATCATCCCTAGCATTTATGTAGAGCTTTAAGGTTTGCAAAGCACTTTACAAATAACATCTCATTTGAACCTCACAACAACCATGGGAGGTAAATGTTCTTATTATCCTCATTTTACAGATAAGGAAACTGAGGCAAAGAGGGTTAAGCGACTTGCCCAGAATCACACAGCTAGTAAGTGTCTGAGGCCAGATTTGAACTCAAGTTTTCCTGACTCAGAGCCAGTGTTCTATCCACTATGCTATTTAGCTGCATACAGCTGGAATTTAACTCAATGAATTTTTGTACTCAAGACCTTCCACAATCTGGTCCTAGCTTATCTTTCAGATTGATATCATATTACTCCTTTTCACATGCTCTATATTCTAGATGACTTTGTTCCAAGCCTATTCCTACTTCACCCTCTCTTGTCTCAAGGAATTTGCTCACACTAAGCAAAGACAATCAGGTTTAAAATTTTATTTCTAACCCAAGTGTATAAAAGACAGTGCAATGGGCCGCACTACTTTCTCAGGCACCATGACACAGACTCAGCTCAATAGGGCAAAAGATCAGACAGATGAGAAGAGTGAAATTTCCTGGCCTGTCAAAAGTAAATCTTTGCTTGTAAAGATGAATTTAACATTATGTGTGACGTTATTTCTCATGAAAATGAGAGACAGAGACAGGCATTTTTTACAACATGAATCTATACAAGCTTTACCAACTTGCTTGACCAATGTACATTGACCTTGCTCTACAACCCCACTGTGGTTTGTTACTGAGCTTAGTTTTAGTAGCCAGATTGCACTGTGGCCAAATAAAGCCATTAAACAGAGATTTATTCGGAGGCTGTGATTTTCTAAGTATATGCTAAACGATGATTAGCCTTGTCTCCTGATTATTCCTCAGGCAAGGTTTAGGAGGCAGGTGAACCCCATAAGAAAAATCACATAAAGAAAATATTTCTCCCTAAGATGCTCCCTTATCCTTCCATTTTAGCTGGAACAGAAGACCATGAAGATATAATAATGTACGCTGTACTACAAAATAAGTTATGTTTTCATAAACATTAAAGAGTGGGAACAGTTGAGTACTAGGAGAGGAAATTCTTAGATCGAAAACACTTGGAACATTAAGCATCAAAGGATATCTGAATTTCATGTAAGATATAGTGTAGAACCAATGTAACTACAATAACAACAAGAAGAAGAATATAGGGATAGAGACCGGCCCTGGGATATCGCTGCTACAAGAAACTCCAAGGCGAGGAAACTCCACAGGTCAATGCCTACTATCCAGCTTACATTCTTGGACAGCTACCGAAAGCCTCCATGGAAAGGTCAAGTGATCCGCCCAGGGTCACGTGATAGGATAGGATAGGAGCCGGCTGCAAGACTGGTTCTCTAGCCACTGCTCCATGCCGCCTCTACGACACAACAGTGGTAGTAACTGATATTTATGTAGGACTCCAGGTATGCCAAGCGCTTCATGTATATTCCCTCACTTAATCCTGCCCCCAAACGGCCTGTGAAGTACATGCTATTATTACCCCCATTTTACAGATCAGGAAACTAAACAGGAGGGAAGGTAGCCAATTTGACTGCGGTCACATGTCTGAGGAAGGACGGGAACTGGAGCCTTCCAGACTGCAAATCTGGCATGCTGTCCATTATACCACCTCGGTGACTCTATCTGGGAAGCAGAAGGCTTACTTCTGGAGTCACAAAGACCTAGTTTCAAATTCTACTTCTGATCCATACTAGGTTTGTAACCATGGGCAAATCATTTAGTTTCTGGGTGCCCCAGGCACCTCTGGATGACTATGACTTTCTGGTTTACATCAGCAGAGATAATTTCTGTACCAAATTTGCCAGACCAAAAAATTAATAATAATAAAACAAAACACAAACAACTTTTAGTGAGAAAGAAATATGATCTTATACATACAGAACAACAAGCTAATAGAAGAGTGGTGTAGCAGAGAGCTTGCTGGACACAAAGTCTGAAAAGATTTGGGTTTAAATCAGACATATCTGTGTGACCATAAATAAGTCACTTTACCACTGAGCTTCAGCTTCCTCAATTATTAAAGGAGGATGACAATTTCAGTAGTACTTTACTTCGCTCATAGGGTTGTTGTGAGTATCAAATGAGATAATGCATAGAAAACTCCTTGTAAATCATTATCTAAAAGCCAGCTTTAATTATTTGCTAAATCTCTTTCTGTCCAAGGAAACTGCTCACCAGAAAAAAGAAAAAAATGTTAAATAACCATTATACATTTTATTTAATCAAGCTTTTAAAAGAAAATTATATGTAATCAAGCAATAAGTATTTATTAAGCACCTACTATGTGTCAGGCACTGCACTAGATGCTGAGGATAAGTGCATAGAGTGAAACATTATACAAAAGGAGAGGATAAACCATGCTTTAAAAAATTCAGCTCCTCCTAATATGGCATGTTTCATTCTGCTCAAAGCAAATGCCAAGGCAATCACATGTTTACTTAAAAGAAATCTTAAGCATTAACAAAAATGAAAAGCTAAGAGAGAAGCACATTTACAATGAGATCAGCAGCTAAGACAGACCTTTCATAGGTCAGGTTTGCTTAAAGGTACATTAGATCTCTGCCCTGTTAGATTCTCCACAACTTGGAATTCATCACTGGGAATACAGCCATATTTAAGCTATTAGCATAGTGAGTACACATTTTAAAATGTGATTTTGAACTCAAAGTCTAAAATATCTGAGTCTGAGAAAGTCTCAACAACCAAGTTGCAAACCATAGCTAGTTAATGGGTGGTGTATTGCTGTGCCTTAAATCCAAATACAGAAAGCAGAGGCATTCCTAGCCCTCGGGTGGAATTGCCAAAATTTCTTTTAGTATAATTTTTGTGGGTGAGAGAGAATAACATTACACAAGGGAACAAAAATTACTCCAGGCACTTCAAAAACATTTCCAGCCGGCATTAATTTTGACTATGGATTATAATGGCCAGGTTGAGAAAGAAGCACTATGGTGTAATTGACCAAATTAACAAAGAAATAAACAAATGCCACGTTACTACCAACTATATGCAATGAGTCTCTTTCTCCTGTGAGTCAGGTAAAGATGGGGGTGGGATGGGGAAACTACCATAAAGAGGTGCTACATGGATGGCCCCTTTCACAAATCTTACACAGTGAAGAGGGAGGAAAATGTATGGCATTCTTCTATACGGACAAAATAAAACAAAACCTCTAACTATTTGAAGTTGTGGAAGGGGGAAGCCCTAGGGCAGACTCAGAGAACAGGGACAGACATCAATTTTGTTGTAAATAAATTATCCCAGCATATGGCCTTTTGCAGGAACATAGCTATACCCACTGGGGAGATCTATAGTCATTATCACATCAACAGCCACACCCATAGAAGCTTTTCAGAGGAGAGAATGCTGGAGGCAGAAAAAGAAGGCTCTCCTCTCTTCCAGAACCAAGAATGAACACTACTTACTCCCTTGGACGTTCAAAGGGAAGAATCGAATGCATTGTATGTTTTAAGAGGACAACAATTTTTTAAAACTCCTGTAAACCACATATAATATGATAGCTATTCACTGGACAACTTTCTGAATCAGAAAATGTACACATTAACACTGACTATTGCTGCTATGACAATATAGATAACAAGCGTGACTTTTGAATCTTTAAGAGTGGGTTTCAATGTGCTGTTATCCAGTAAAAGTACTCCTTACTTTATGAGACAGTTCTTGCAAAAGTAGTTGTAAAGCAATAGCTGGTGTTAATGAGCTTTTTTTTTTGACTGTCAATGTCACACTACTGGCTCATATTGATTTTCTGGTAAAAACCCATGAGTCTTTTTCACATGAATTGCTCTCTAACCACATCTTCCCTATATTTGATTTCTAAGTTGATATTTCCTAATGAAAATGAGGGCTTTGTGCTTCTTAAATTCATTTTATTTCAGTGGATTTATCTCATCATTCTTGAGTATTGACATCATCTTGACCTCTAGTACTGTTTTAAAGCTAGATATTCTAACTAGTTACCCTTTCCACATCACCAGACTTAGGGGCATGGTACCCCTGTGATCTGGAAAATCCATGTAAAATGTTTTGGCGCTCCCTTCATACCAGAGAAGAAGTCTGAATTCTTTCTTTCTCTTTTATGGGGTGTTTACAGTAACTTGTTGTGAAATTCGGGTTGATTGAAATAACATTATACATATATTTTATGCATTTCTGATTTTCTAAATTTTCTGTGTTGTCTGCTGGCCTTTGTGTGTCCTCTGCAGCTTTCACAAAACTCCCCCAAAATTCCCATTTAATTTTTCAAAACTGCAATGGGGAAAGTTGCAATTTGGAAGGGATAACCGCAGCTTTATATCATCTGCGAATTTGATAAGTACGCCACCTATGATTTCATCTGAGTCACTGATAGAATGTTGTACGAACTGCGTCAAGGACAGAGCTGTAAGTCACTCTATTGTGGCTCTCTCTCCAGCTTGAAATCAATTCATTAATTACAACTATGTTTCCTTGATCATTCAACGAGTTCTGAATCGACCTTATTGTACTCTCGTCCAGGGTCCACAGTCAAAGGGAGATGGTGGGTAGAACGGATCTTTATTTCAGTGAGATTCTTTTCCATTGGTAAAATTGGACTGCATGACCTTGGCCTTAACATTGTTATGAAAGAACAAGTGGTTTGAAGGCCACATCTAAATGGTAATTATAAATAGTCTGCCATCAACCTGGGAGGAATATACTGAATGATGCCATGTAAGTATCAGTCTTGGTATTCATTTTATCCAATATTCATTCATTCAACAAATCTTTATTAACTTAAGCACCTACCATATGTGAAACCCTGTTCTAAGTAAGTAATTTGAAGGATAGAAAGAAGAATCTGATATAATTCTTGCTCTCCTAGAACTTAGTGCCCAACAGGGAAAACTGGGCACATATACAAATAATTATAGATAGAATGTCAAAGTGTAGTAAAAGAAGTTAAAAATTCTGCAGGAATCTAGAAAAAGGAGAGAACGCTTCCAACTTTGGAAATAAAAGGTAAGACCTCATGAAGGTAGAGTTAAAACAGAGAAAGAAAATTATAGACCAATTTCTCTAATGAATATTGATGCAAAAATTTTAAATAAAATATTAGCAAAAAGATTGCAGCAACTCATTACGAGAATAATACACTATGACCAGGTAGGATTTATTCCAGGAATGCAAGGCTGGTTCAATATTAGGAAAACTATTAGCATAATTGACCATATCAACAACAAAACTAGCAGAAACCATATGATCATCTCAATAGACGCAGAAAAAGCCTTTGATAAAGTACAACACCCATTCCTATTAAAAACACTAGAAAGCATAGGAATAAGTGGAACCTTCCTCAAAATTATAAATAGCATCTACCTAAAACCATCGACAAGCATTATTTGTAATGGGGATAAACTAGATGCATTCCCAATAAGATCAGGGGTGAAACAAGGATGTCCATTATCACCCTTATTATTCAATTTGGTACTAGAAACATTAGCTGTAGCAATAAGAGAAGAAAAAGAAATTGAAAGAATTAGAATAGGAAAAGAAGAAACTAAATTATCACTTTTTGCAGATGAAATGATGATTTATCTAGAGAATCAAGTAAAAAACTACTTGAAATAATAAACAACTTTAGCAAAGTTGCAGGATATAAAATAAACCCACATAAATCCTCAGCATTCCTATACATTACTGACAAAGCCCAACAGCAAGAGATAGAAAGAGAAATTCCATTCAAAGTTACTGAAGGCACTATAAAATATTTGGGAGTCTATTTGCCAAGACAAACCCAGGGCCTATATGAACATAACTATGAAACACTTTTCACGCGAATAAAATCAGATCTAAATAAATGGAGAAATATCAGTTGCTCATGGTTAGGCCGAGCTAATATAATAAAAATGACAATTTTACCTAAATTAATCTATCTATTCAGTGCTATACCAATCGAACTACCAAAAAATTTTTTTACTGAGCTGGACAAAATAATAACAAAATTCATTTGGAAGAACAAGAGGTCTAGAGTATCTAGGACATTAATGAAAAGACATGCTAGAGATGGTGGCTTAGCCACACCAGATATTAAACTGTACTACACAGCAGCAGTCATCAAAACTGCCTGGTACTGGTTAAGAAACAGGGGTGTGGATCAGTGGAATAGGATAGGTACACAAGTAGGTGAAATCAACAAGTTTAGCAATCTACTCTTTGATAAACCCAAAGAGGCCAGCTTCTGGGCTAATAACTCACTATTTCACAAAAACTGTTGGGAAAATTGGAAAATGGTAGGGCAAAAACTGGGCATAGACCAATATCTTATACCATATACCAAAATAAAGTCAAAATGGGTTCATGATTTAGGAGTAACTATTTTATACAAGAGAGGTACGAGAAGAAGAAAGGATACAGAGGATTAAGATGGGGGAGGAGGGCTGGTAGTTCTGGTGACCTACTTTCGCTGGGAATGGGTTTAAGAGCGAACATTACATATATATTTAGAAGAGTATAAAAGTCTTCTAAATTTAGAAGAAATAAAATGATAGTGGTTTAGTGAGGGGGGAGAGGAAAAGGAGGGATTAGGGCAAGGGAGGGATTTTTAGCGAGGAGAATGAGGGAATAGGTAAAGGGAGTATAGATTAATGGGAGTATAGATTAATGGGAGTGGGGGGGGTAGGGGAGGGATCCTTAGAGGGGGGAAGGCAAGTAATAGGAGGGCAGGGTGGTGGCTCCAGGAGTGGGGTAGGCAAGTTATTACTTGCAATGTAAGTGGGTAGGAGTAAAATAGATGAGGCAGGAAGGATAGGAAACGAAAGATATGTACAAATACAAAAAACAAAGATAAGGAGTAGATTACGTTTGGGAAAGTATATGTCTATACACGCATGTAAATATGTATAAGTGTATGTATATATCTGCATGTGTGTGTGGGTGTGTGGGTGTGTGTGTATATATATATATATATATACACATATATCTCAAGAAATATCTAAATTATATTGCAGCCTTCTTGGGGAGTGGGGGGAGGAAGAAAAAAGAACAAAGTTAAAAAGTGCACAACAGAGAACAAAACACAAGGAAGCAAAGAAAAGATGGACAATTCTCAACACAAGGTGTATGATTTATCATACAGGCTTTCTTGAAATGAAAATTTATCCTCTCCTATGTTCTGCTATGCACATGACATGCTTTTTTTCTTTTTTCTTTTATATTTAAGTTTCAATATTTAAGTATATGATATGTTTTTGTTTCTTTTCTTTATTTTGTATTTGTGTTTTGGTAAAATAAAATTCAATTAAAAAAAAGAACTTATTCTGGGGCTGATTCAAACCATGTCTCTGTTCTCTATGTGCACTAAAATATTGTCTCCACTATGCAAATTAGGGTAAGAGTTAAATGTTAATATGGAATATAGCATACCTTACAAGACCTACCATGGGGCAATTGAAAAGTATTTATTGTTTTTAATTTCTTAAAAATTCTATCCCAAAATAGAGCATTTCCATATACAAAGTAGAACACAAAAAGACTGTATGTGAAATCATGAACCTCTGCTATGCACAATATGCACACACACACATACACACACATATAAAATTTAATGTTACATTCACAATTGTCCTACCTATGCTTCCTTCTTAACTTCCTTCAGTTCTATTCTGTGCATGTTTTTTTAAAAAAATACTTCAATAACTCTCTTTTCTTCCTTTTATTTTTTTGTCAACCCTACTGCTAGATACGCTCTCCCTTCCAATTCCACTCCTCAATAAAATAAAGGAAAAACACAATCTTTGTAACAAGCACAATCAACAAAACAGATGCACACATTGCCATGTCCAAAAATATATGTCTAATTCTGCACTTTTAGTTTATTACACATCACTGGTCCTCTGGAGTGATAGTTGGTCATTGCATTATTCAGAGTTCTAAAATCTTGGAAACCTATCTAAAGAGAAATCATGTTTAGTTATGCAAATCTGAAATTCCCTGTGCAACATTTGGCTAGAAAAGAGAGCAGAAACCCAAATGGCCAATAGTGTATTTTGTAGGAAAAAAAATGCACCTGGAGGAGGGAGATTAGATTTTTGGCTTGTATTTTTTCCTTATTCAAGCATGGAACATTAAATTTAATGGTTTATTCTATTTATCAAATATTTTTAATTTAAATAATCTAGAGGCAATTGCTCCTACAAAACTCAAGTGAAAAATATTTTGTTTTATCCTTCCTTCCAAGGCAGAAAAAGAAATACACTGAGATATAAATGCAGATGGAAACACCTTGCCAGGAGATGTGTTATATAATAAAAAAAAAAAACACAAATATCTTTTCTGAAGTCAGGAAAAACACAAGAGTTATTTCTGACCCAATGAATAAGTGCTAAGGATGCACAGTGAATTAATTAATTCTTAGAAATAAAGAATTGAGCTTTGATTAGTAACTACTAAATGGACTCTAGGGATTTTGAGAAACCCTAGAGAAGAGCTTGCAACTCCATAATAAATATTAAGGTCTTAGGGGAAAATTAAAGAAAAGCTGTTTCTGACACAATACAGTTGACAAATTTCATTTAAAAAATATTTTGAGTTCAGAAACTTCCACTTCTCTCTTTGAAGACAGTATTCAAGATATATGGCATGAGGCTTCTGTGTAATCTGACTTCCTTTGCCTCTTTCAGTTCTTGTTCTCAATCATTATTTTCCAGTATAATATTTGCACCCTCCCACAAGACATAGTGAGCTCTAAACAGCATTGCAAAAAATAAATATTGAGTAGATATAAACAGATAGGAAACAACTAATCGTCAACATGGTAGTTATTTCAGAATAAGTTGCTTGTATGTAGTCAGATCATCAACTAGTTAGAATAAGGATCAAAATTGACATCAGATTAAAAGATAGGATATAAAGATGAGAGGACCCAACATACAATTACAATAGCTCCAACCCAACCTAATGAAATGAGCTACTGACTACTAAAAAAGAATAAAGGTAAAGACATCAACTCTGAATACTCCCCACCTTAAAGATTCACAAATGTAAAATATCTACCACATGAGGACAAAATAACTCAGAAATCTCATTAGCAAACACATGCTTAATTTCCTTGCCAAGTAGAGAGTAATTTAGAGTACAAACTCCTTTGCAAAACATCAAGGAAAAACATGAAGGAAGATTATAAGCAGGATCACCTTACAAAAAAAAGCAAAAAAGTGAAGGGATTGGGGGGAGTCTTCAGAAAGTTTAGCATGAGATACAACAAAGCCAGATCACGTGACTGGGTTTATAGATGGAACTGGGAGGACAAATTGTCATGAAATAGAATATATCTGCAAACATTTCTATATCACTCTTTCCTCAATGATAAAAATGGGATCACTGAATTTATTTTTTTATAACAGAAATGCCACTTAAGAAAATCAAGTTGGGAAGAGCAACCAGATCTAACAACAACAAAAACAAGCAAACAAAAAGAAATTCTTGCTGAAAATAACATAATTTGAAAGGCACTCAAGTTTTGAAGAGAACTAAAGAAAAGTAGAAAACACTGACAACACTAATATAAAGGGGGAAAGTATGAGAATATACTAGTAATTATCAACCCATCCGCCACCCTTTCAGCTCTATGAGATCATTATCAGAATGGATTAAAGCACATATTAGGGGAATGACTTGAAAAAACATAAGATGGCAATCAATGTCTGTCAGACTAAATATTTCACACACACACTAAGACTAATAAAATTAAAAGGAGAAAATCCTATCAAATTTATTTGCTGCATATAAAAAAGCATTTGGATCTGTAGAGCAAAACATGGACTTTTTTAAGTGTCTCCTCCAATATGGTATATCCCATGTATATGTTAAAATTGTTTGTTTCATCCTAACAGAGATAAATACAAAGAGAATTTTGATGGTCTTATGATTATCATTATCAAGTAATGCCATGCATAAGCTTACCAAAAGTAGTCACCATTATCAGGAAGCACGTCTTACACAAAATCCAAATGGAAAAGATATGTTCTCTGGATGGTGAAACTCTCCTGTTAGCAGATGACAACAAAATGATTGGGCTGAGCTCTGGTTCTCTTCAATGAGATCCACAGCCACTCAAAAGAGGTTGGCCTATTGAGCCACTTGGGGAAAAAAACAAATGGTTGAAGAAACTGATCACTCAACAAAACGAAACAAAACAATGGGGACCCAACTGGCCAGTTCCAATTGGCCAATACTGCTCCCTCCCTTCCTTTCTCCCTTCTCTCCTCTCCCTCTGTTCACGCAGGGGATCATACCCCTACCAGTGGGTGCTCTGCCCAAAGGAATATAAATTTCGATTGCTGAAACTTCACAAGATGTCTTGGGGTTTACAGGCTAGATTTCTTTTTTTTTCTTCCCCACTTATTTATGCTACCACATGGGTACTACATATGGACAAAGAGCTGGGGCCATAATTAGACAAAAGGAAAAGAGATGTCTGAATTACATCTGAGAAGCTGAGCAATGCTTTCAATGATTCCATGCTATTCTCTCCAACAAAAGACTTTGTGACACTAACATTATATTAATGGTGTTATATGGATGGGGATCATGGAACACTACAAAGAATTAAAATTTCAGATAACTCAAAGGGCAAAGGAAAGGCATTCATGGTAGATAATTACATAGGATAGCAGAACTTTAGAGGTGAAGATAGCCTCTAGTCCAGCTATCTGGTCCAACACCCATGAAAAGGAATCCCCAATAATTGGTCATCCTTCCTCTGCTTGAATAAAGATGAAGGGAAACCCTGTCAAGATAACCTATTTCCCAAAGCAGGTGGGACAGCTCTAATTTTAGTAAGGTTTTTTTCTGAAATAAAGCCTAAATATATCTCTGTGACTTCATAGAATCACAGATTTTGAGGTGAAAGCAACTGCAGATGACATCCATTCTAATCCCTTATTTATAGGAAGGTAAAGAGACTTGCCTAGGTCACTGAGATAGTGTTTCAGAGCCAGTACTATTTCCATTGTGCCCCTCATACTTCACCTTTTATCCACTGATTGTGATTCTTCTTTTTGAAACCAAACAGAACAAATTTATTCCTATTTCCTGTAATAATGCTGCAAATACTTAAAGTTGGTGATCATGATACCCTGAGACTTCTCTTCTCCAGGATAAATATTCCTAGTTCATGATTTATATATGGTATGGATTCTAGCTAGGTCCTTCCCTATTCTGGTTGCCCTCCTCTGGATGTTCTTCAGCTTATTAATATCCTCCCTAAACTGTGACACCCAGAACTAATCATAAGATTCCAGATGTGGTCTGACCAGAGCAGAGTCCAGCAGGGATTATCATCTCCTTATTCCTGGGAGCTATGCCTCCAATGAGGCTTTAAATTGCATTAACTCTTTTATTTCCATATTACCTCTTGTGTCATATTATGTTTGCACTTCACCAGAAAACCCTAGATTTTTTACAAACTGCTACATAATGGATCCTATTATATTATCAATGATGACTTGTACATAAAAAGTAGCTTAAAAGACAACTAGACAATGTATATGAATTATATGACTAGAAAAAGAGCTGTGTTAGCCATATAATGATGGTAAGATATACAGGATAAATAGAAATTGTTGTAGTAATATCCACCAAGCAATAAAATATCTATAACAAATCCTCTACCACACTGGGCAAATCCTCTATGGAGGATTTATAGAAAGATACAGACAAGAATCATATGATGATGTGTTGCAATCTGAACCAACAGATAGTCTCCAAACTGATGAGATCACAAATACATCAAAGTATAAAGATATATTTGGGGTCATTATTTCTCTAAAGTAGTTACTATTGGGATCTGCAAGTCTAGGATGTATTCTCTGCTCACCTCTGCCTCTTAGAATACTGAATCTAATTCAAGACTCAGCAAAGTTGCCACCTCCTACATGAAGTCTTTCCTCATTTCCTCCAGTTGTTTATTTTCTCTCTCTCCTCAAATTTGATTATATTTACTTATCTATCTGCATGTTGTATCCTCAACTGTTATGTAAGGTCCTTGATGGCATGTAACACAGTGTCTTGCACATTCTAGGTGCTTTTTAAAAAGTTTAATTGAATTGAATGAAACTAAACTGAATTATTATAGTTATCATATATGTGTTATAAAGCAAATAATAATTAACAATTATTATAAAGCAAAACTGTTTGTCATGGATGGCTTGAATAAGATGAACACAGATCTGTTCATAAAATACTGATATGCCATAACTGGAGTATATCCCTCTAAACTTGAGAGGTAAGCCTTGGACAAATAAAAGGACCCAAAATGTTATACCTCTTATCTCTGAGGTTGGCAAGCATACCTTTCCACAAATACTGTGGTGTCACTGTCAGAGACAACACTGGACTGGATGGATAATTGGTCTTATACAGTACAGCAATTGTCATTTTCTTGTGCCATTAAGAAAGAATTAGCAATGAAGTTGGAGGAGAGAATTGGACTACACAAACCTTCATAATCAATTATTGGTTTCAAAACCCTCTAATTGTGACTGTAAATCATTCAGTGGCTTTTCCTTAGCCTGAGTTTTCAAATGAATTAATTTTCCTAGACGAATTTGATAGTGGAGTAATGGAACAGAAAGTTAAATTACCTAACCATTCATCTTCAACTTCAGATAGTAGTGGTGGTGACAAAAAATTTAGGTGGCAGAAGAAAGCTTTCTCATCTGACAATGTCTTTGATAATACAGAAGAGAGTATTCTATAGTACACTATTTTATTGCACCAATAACTTAATAACATGGAAAACTAATTCATGGAATTACTTGTCCATCTGTTACTAACCAGGGCCCTCCTTTTGTAAAAATTAGTAAAGAATCAAGTCACATGGGGTAAGCAATTTTTGCCAGTGTAAGATACTACTGTTGTTATTTTGTTTTAACCAAGTGGAACAATGCAAATAGATCAATTCATTAAATAAATAGTAGGTCAATAGAAGTACCTTCCTGACTATGGGGAGGTAGAAAACCAAAAACACTCTATGCTAAGCCACATCAACTCTTAAGTACATAATCCTGTATGGAAGAAGCAAGAGATCCACTGTTGTTATAATAAGCTATAAATGTCTGTGTGCATAGGTGTACCTGTTTGTGTGTGTGTGTGTGTGTGTGTGTGTACATTATTGTCTGTGAAGATGAAAAAAAGAAAAGAACAGAAAAAGAAACTATGAGTAGTATACCAGGCAGCATCACGAAAGCTCCCAAAGCCAAACTTACTAATGTCTCCTCCAAAGATGTGACATTTTTCCAGGGCAAATTGTGCTAAGTCACCAAGTACAACCAAGAGAATGAAAATAGGGAGCTTAGTATGGTGGAGTCTAGAAAGTACGGTTCTTTGGGGCAACATTACCAACATTACCAGAATGAAAATGCCCAATGCCTAAACCCATACCCACCTCGAACCCAATGTGCTGGATATGGCAAAGGGTGCAAGGCTTCCAGGCTTGATGAAGTGTTTGGGAATGTAGAAAGGAGAAAATGTGGAAACTAATTGAGGAGGCAGGAAAGGGTAAAGAATTTTAGACTACCATGCTATTAGATACATATGAAAATTCATCACTTATCTATTCTAACACATTACAGATCTGGGGGATTGGGATATTGGATTGGGGCAGGGCTGAAGGAGAGGTTGTACATACATACATACATGTGTGTGTGTGTGTGTGTATAAATGTGGTGTGACTGTCAAGAGACAACACTGGACTGGATGGATAATTGGTCATTTTCTTGTGCCATTAAGAAAGAAGTAGCAATGAAATTGGAGGAGAGAATTGGACTATACAAACCTTCATAAATGATTATTGGTTTCAAAATGTATACACATAAATGATCACAAGTCAGTGTCACATTGTTGTTGGGTAAATATTTCTAACCATTTAATCATAATGAATTTTTATCCTGAAAGCCTAGGCAGATAAAGTTGATGACCTCTTTTTAAAGTACTCTGGTAAACCATCCCATATCATTAGAACAAATAACAGGAAGTTGACCATCTTTGTAGGACAGAGGGTAAACTGCATTTAAAATCTATAGAATTAGCTTGACGTATAATGAAGGACCCATGAAGTATCAATTCCAAAGAGACTGAGACAGTATTGTGTATTTATGGTATCACAGAAAAAAAGGCTTCTTGGTCTGCTAATCTATCTCAGTAGCAGGAATTGCAGGCTGCCTTACACTCTGTCTAGAAGTATGATTAGAAAAAAGATCAGTTTGGAGAAAATTCAAATGACTTAGAAAATGACATCTGTAGATATCTACACATGTATAATACCTTTCTTATTTTCCAATCATTTACTGTATCCTAATTTGAACGCTAGCAGATTTTAAAACTTTTTTCTAATCTGGGTTCACTATCTCTTACCTGACAATCATGAACATAATTCTAGTCCTCTGTCAAAAAGACAAGGACATCAAATTTTTATTAACAACAATGTATTCTACCTTGGGAAACAAAATAAGAAAAATGTGATACAAAAGTATCCCTGCCTAACCTCACTAGTTGTTTCTGTGAAAACAAGTTAGGTGAAACAACATTACAGGAGCACTTAGTTCCAGGGACACAATGGAAACAATGTTATAAATGTGAATGTGTTCTGGGGTGGCAAAACTTCAGACTATAAAAGCTTAAATTAGTTCTCTTACCTAAAGTTATATAATATTTATAATGGTAATACCAACCCAAGAGCTCAAGGTTATGCTATAGAAAGTGGGGTAGAGGCAAAAGGAAGCCACCCCATATATTTCACATAATCAATTATCGTTAAAAAAAAAGTTACGGCCCCAAAATACCAATTCACTGGGCAATGAAACATTATTATATATAACTTTAAAAAACTGAGTCTTTTAAAGACTATCTCACTCAAGATGGAAAAGTAAGGGTTTACTCATGGGCTCAATGCCATTTTGATCGACATGGGAGATTTGACCTGTTCTATTTCTGATCTGGACTGATTTGCAGCCCCTATAAGCAACCTAATGCACCTCTTCCCAAACTCTAGAGGCTCACTATATTAATAACAAACAGTGCAGACATATGAAATACTTAGCCCACTGCAGCTCAGAACTCCTGAGATCTACTGGTCTCAGTCTTCCCAAGTTGCTAGGATTATAGGCATGCACCACCAAGCCAAGAGATAGGCTTTTACAATGTTGGAAGAAAGATGGGTCCATAAAGGAACAAGGGATAGATATATGAGGGAGCACAGCAAGATGGAGCTCCCTCAGTATGCCATATGTTCCCTGAAAAACTTTGCACCTTCTCTTGCACCTCGTCTATCAGAGGTTTGCTTCATCTCCAAAAGATAAGCCAGAAAACAAGCAGAGTTTACCTCTTCCTCTACAGCTGCTCCCCAATCAGATTTGTCTTCCCAGATGGCTATTTGTTTCACTAGAAAGTGAAAAGCGATATCACTGTGACTTCTGGTAAAGATGGCTTCATGAAAGGTCACAGAAGCATCCAACTTTCCTTCATGTATACCCACAAATACCTACAAATAGTATCAGACTAACTAATGATCAAGAAATCCAAAGAAAAACTAGTAAGTGCCTTTATCCAACCCAAGACCACTCAAAAAAACAGTCAGAAGCTTGCAGGACTCCACCAAGAAAGTCGGTGTGAGTGCAGTTGAACAAGCTAGAAGTCTCCCAGTGCTCAGACCAGAGATGTTCCAGCTCCCATCCACAGTGTTCTATAGCTTTTGAGGGGTAGAAAACCAGAGTGAGCAGACAGGGAAGCAGAAACCCATAGATCTCTCACTGTGGACCCAGGAGCCAAAGAAGGCAATGCTCTGCAAGCAATGCCCAACGGGGGGCTTGAAGTCTTCAACACTCTGGCCTGATTTGCTCCTGAAGGTCCAGAAACACTCTTAACCTGTGGGTTCTGAGTCTGTGGGTCAGGAGACTCATAGTGTTTGAATAGGGAAACCTCAAGAGGGTCAGAAATCCACAATGCTCTGACCAGGTATGGGAATGGGGCTGGCAACACTCTGGCCAAAGCAGCTCAGAATCCACAGAAATCTGACCTGAGACGCTCCACAAAATCCTGAAAACAACAGCACTCTGAACCTGGATAATCCAGGTGAGCTTGAAAAATGCCAACACTCTGAGAATATATGCCAGGGGTGGTAGAAGTGGTAGGAGCCAGAAAATAGAGGTCAAAAACAAGTAGGACCATCCCATGCAAAACTGGGTGAGGGGGTGGAGCCTAGCCCAGGCATGAAGTTGCACATCAAGATTGAAGTTAGGGATATTAGCAAAAAGAAGTCAATTACTAAGAAATATTATGGAAATAGAATTGCCTTAACCAGAAAAAGAGAGTAAATCTACAACTACAGAGAACCAGAAGAAAAAATGGCTTATCCCCAAGGACTACAAGTATACCTGGAAGAAATGAAAGAAGGGATAAATAAAATGAGCTCTGGAAGAAAGAATAAATAAGTAGGTTATAACAGTAAACAGAAAGCTTCATTAGAATGGAACAAATAGAAATCAAAAACTTCATGAGATGATAATAGGAACAAAATCAAAAGACTAAAAAAATTTGAGAAAATATAAGGTATCTACTATTGAAAAATAATTTACCTAGAAAAAGGTCAAGAATAGGTAATTAAAGAATCTTCAAAATCACTGAAAATCATGAAGATACAAAAAACCTGGACACTACATTTCAAGAAATTACAAACAAAACTGTCCAGACCTAGTACAACCAAACAGTAAAATAAAAATAGAATGATCCACTGCTTACATCCCGAAAGACATCTCAAGATGAAAATATCCTGGAATGTAATAGCCAAAATCCAAAGCTTCCTGGTCTAAGGAAAAATATTGCAGGCAGACAGAAAGAGTTCAAAGAAGGGGAAAAAAAGGATTACACTAAGAAATGATACAATAAGGGTGTGAATAAAGGAATAAACAAGGAATAAGGAGGTAAAACAATATTTCTCAGAATTGAGGTTTGTGAGAAGAAAAAATATACAAATCTAGAAAATGAGAAGGCAGACATCCTATGAACCTCACTTATCTAAACCAGATAAAGTGGGATAGAATACATATGCTTGTGCAAACACATGCGTGTGCACGCACACACAAGTTTAGTTTAGAAATACATTCAACTCAACAGAGAAATGAGAAGGAACAAAAAATGAGAAAGGGGTGGCGGTTGACTGGGGAAGTAAAAGTCTGGGAGGGAAGTCACAAACAAAACATACTCCAACTTCAGAAGAGGATTGTAAAGAAGGGATTAAAAGGCAGAAAGCAGAAGACCTAGTGATTGATATCTCAGAGGGAGGAAGAATGGAGAAAAAAATGATGTAGAAGGAGATACCTTCAATTACAGATCAATAATGTTTATTATATTCCTTCTCCATCTTCACCTTCTTCTTTGTAAAGAGTAGTACTGGGGGGGGGGGCGGGGGGGAGTGGGGCAAGAGAGGAAAAAACTATTAAAGGATATGAATGGAGAGAAATATCCAATTAACAATCATAATCATTAATGCAAATGAGATGGACTTAACAACAAAATGGAAAAAGATACTAGAAAGGACTAGAAAGCAGAGTCTAACAATATTGTTTATAAGAAAGCCTTTTGAAAAATAAAGACTTCAGGCACCTCAGTAGTACAGTGGATAGAGCAGAGGCTCTGGAGTCAAGAAGACCCGAGTTCAACTCCGGCCTCACACACTATGTAACCCTGGGCAAATCACTTAACCCCAATTGTTTCCAAGAAAAAAGAAAGAAACATAAAGACTCATACTGGTAAAATGAGGGGTTGGAACATAATTCACTATGGTTCAAATGAATTTGGTAAAAATTTTGTAAAAAGGTAGAATCATGAGCGTAGGCCAGGCAACAGTAGAAATAGTCATGATTTAAATGATTAAAAGAGATTTAAAAAGAGAAATTACCTATGCTTAATGATATCATAGATTGTGAAATCACATCAATAATTTTATATAGATACTTACACACCAAATGGTTAGCATTTAGGTACTCTTAATTAAATTACAGAGAGAAATAGATAGCCAAATTATAATAGTTGGAGGTCTCAATGAAGTCATTTCAGACCTACACAAATATGACCCCAAAAAATGAACAAGAAAGAAGACAAAGACTTTAATAGACTTTTACGAAAATTAGAGATGATGGCTACCTGGCAATTACTGAAGAAGGACAAAAAGGAATATACATACTATTCAGTGGTATGTGGCATTTTAACAAAAATTTTCCATGGACTCAGACTCCTCCTCCTGCTCAAAAAAAAGAATAAACGAATGCAAAAATTAGAAGTACCAAAGGCATTCTTTGGTGACAATGAAATAAAAAGTATAATCAATATTCTTTGAAGAAAGAATTCAAACTTAAATGAGGGTTAAATAATCTAATTCTAAAGAATTGGTGAGTCCATGAACAAATCTTAGAAAATTAGATAATTTCAAAGAAAATGGCAACCATGTGACAATATACCAAAATATATAGTCATAGCAGTCTTATCCCTAAATACTTTCAAATTAATGAATTAGCCATGCAACTAAAAACAACACAAAGAAAAACAACAAATTTTAAAACATCAATCAAACACTGAAATAGAAATCTTGAAAAATAAAAGAAGTTAACAAAACTGATAGCAAAAAAGAAAGTAAAACAGATGAGTTGATAAATGAGATAAGGGCTTGGAGTTTTGGGGAAAAAATTAATAAAACAGATAAACTATTGAACTAATAGCTAATATGATTTTTAAAGAGGAAAACCAAACTTCCCAAATCAAAAATGAAAAAAAAATTCACAACATAAAAATAAAGGAAATTATCAGAAACTTATTTGTCCAATAATATGCCAACAAAATTGATCAATAAAATGGATGAATATTTGCAAAAATTTAAAATGCTTCAATTAAAAGAACAAAAAATAGATAATTTAAATAATGTACTCTGGGACGACAAATTGAATAAGCCATAAATGATCTCCCCAAGGGGGGAGAAAAAGGAGCAGAGATTTATGAATGAATATTAATGAAACATTCCTAGAACAATCAGGTGCAATACTGCATAAAATGTTTGGGAAAATTGGAAAAGAGGGGATTTTACCAAATTCTTTGAGGTGTGTGTGTGTGTGTGTATGTGTGTGTGTGTGTGTAGTCTTAATGCCTAACTTTTACCAATTCTTCCATATATACATACAGTCTTAATACCTAACCCAAGGAGACAAAAAGCAGAGAAAGAAAAATATAGGGCAATAGCCCTAAAGAATATTGATTTAAAAATATCAAATAAAATATTGGCAAAGACTTTACAAAACAACGTGTAAAAAAGTTTATGCACTATGACCAGATTTGAATTATATCCAAAATGCAGACCTAGTCCAACATTAAAAAACACCTGTAACAGAATGGATCATATTCATTATAAATCTTACTAAAAACATGATTATATCAGTACATACAGAAAAGGCATTTGATAATATGCAATACCCATTACTATTAGAAACACTAAAAATCATAGGAATAAAATTGTCTTTCCTTAAAATGGTAAATAGCAGCTACTGAAAACCAAGAGTTAGCATTATCTGTAAAGGATAAGTGCCAGAGGCCTTTCCAATAAGATCAGGGTTAAAACAAGGATGCTCATTACCATCATTATTATCTGATATAATTCTAATATGCCAGCTATAATAAGTCAAGAAAAAGAAATTCAAGGAATAAGCATAGAAGAAGAAGGAAAATCATTGCATTGTGTAGATATTATAAATTATAGGATTGTAGAGAAGCCTGCAGATTCAACTATGAATAAAATAAAACTAATTTCAGCCATGTAGCAGGATATGAAGAAGACACACATAAATCATCACCTCTTCTATATAGTATCACCAAAAGCAGCAGAAAGAGACAGAAATGGAAATTCCACTCAAAATAATTACAGACTGCATAAAATATTTGGGAACCTCTCTACCAAAGCAATAAAAGTAATAGTATGAATACAACTACAAAACATTTTATGGAAATAAAAACAGACCTAAATAATTGGAGAAATATTAATTGCTCATGATTGAGGCATGTCAATATTATTAAAAAGAAATGACAAAACTACCTAAATTAACTTATTTATTCATTGCCATACTAATCAAACTAACAGTATTACATCATAAATCTAGAGAAAAACTGTAAAACTTAATCTGGAAGAACAAAATATCAAGCAACTAAAGGGAATTTTTTTTAAAGTGGGGAAGGAAGGAGCCTCTTTGCACCAGATTTCAAACCATACTACAAGGCAATAGTCATTGAAAACATTTGGTACTGGTTAAAAAATGGAAAAGCTGATCAATAGAAGAGATTAGGTATAAACATACAAAAGCAAACAAGCATAATAGCATAGTATTTAATAAACCCAAAGATACCACACACATACATACACACACACACACACACACACACACACACACACTACTGAAGTAAAAACTCACTTTTTGATTTAAAAAAAAAAGTTCTGGAAGCATTGGAAAGAAAGACTATCAGAAATTAGGTTTATCAACAACTCATACCATATACCACAATAAGTTCCAAATAGTTACAGACCCTAGATATTAAAGGACATATCATAAAGAAATGAGAAGAGCCATAAAGGATCCAACTTTTAAAACAATAAATAGGGAGAAAGTTCTTGATCCAAAATGTCATTTTTTAAAAAAGGATTACAGAAAATAAAATGGAAAATTTTAATTACATAAAATTGAAAGAAAAACCTTTGCATAAACAAAATCAAGGCCATTAAAAATAGAGGAGAGGAGGAGGTAAAAAATCTCTGCAGCAAGTTTCTCTGGTAAAGCTGTGATATTTGAGTGATTCAAATATATAAGAACAGAGCCATTGCCCCAGTAGGTAAAAAGTCAAGAGATACAAAGAGGAAGTAATGAGGGGGAAATGAAGATATTCATATAGCTATTAAGCTACATGAAAAGTGCTACAAATTACTAATAACAAAAGAAATGCAAATTTTAAAAACTTTGATGCTCCATTTCATGCCAATCAAATTGGTAAGAACTGCAAAAACTGGAAAATTACAATTGTTGGAGGGGATATGGGAGGACAGGTACACCATTAAAGTTGTTGAGGAAGCTGTGATTGTTCCACCCAATTCTGGTTTGGTCCAGCCAATTTGCAAAGAACAAAAAGTCACTTAGCCATGTTTTGACCCAGATATATCACTGGTAGGTATATATCCTAAAGAGATTAAAGAAAAAGTGTTTTGTGTGGCAGAAAAGAACTGAAAATTAAGGGGATACCCATAAATAGGGAATGGCTGAACGAATAATGTTATCTGAAATTCAGAGAAACTTGAGAAAACTTATAATGCAGAATAAGAAGACCAAAACCAGGAGAAAAATTTATACAACACTGTGAGGAAAAAATTTAATTCTGAGAATTTGGATGAATGAAATGACTATGATTCCTGAACATCAATGATGAAGCATTCTACCTACCTTGTAACAGCAAAATGATACAACATGAGACTCCCGTTTTCAGACAGGGCCAATGTGTAGATTTATTTTCCTTGACTAATTTTATTGACTGATTGATTGCCAGTAAGAGGTTTTACATGGTAGGAGTCAAGGCAATTGAGAAACAGAGGAGATATAATGACCTTAATGCCCCCCCCCAAGAGTGCCCTTGAAGCATATTTTTTTTTGCAGGGGGAAGGCAGAGCAATTGGGGTTAAGTGACTTGTCCGAGGTCACACAGCTAGTAAGTGTGTCAAGAGTCTAAGGCCACATTTGAACTCAGGTCCTCTTGACTCCAGGGCTGGTGCTCTACTCACTGCGCCACCTAGCTGCCCCAGCATATTTTTAAATACGCAGAAGAAAACAGAATGAAGTTGAAAGGGAGACAGAGAACTAGAATAGCTTTTAACTATTCGATTTATAATATTCTTTTTAAATTCAGGTGGACATAATAAGGCTTTGCAGTTTCTTCTGTTCTTTATAGAAATATCCAAGTTTAGTGTTTTTCAATTTCAGAATAACAAATACTTCAAAAAACTAAAATATATCAGTTCACCAAAAAAAAATAGTGAAAGGAGATAAGGTGGGTTTCAAAGGCAAAGGGAGGAGAGGAGGAAAGTTTATGGGTATAACTTGATATTACCACAGGCCTGTCCACCAACCATTTTCTGATTATCCTAACTATTAAAGAATTGTCCCAGCTCAACTACTCTCTCTGCTCTCTACCAGTCAGGGGGTAAAGGGGATTGGCATCTTCAGGAATAAACCACCATTACTATACACTTTTTCTATGGTAGGATTTAATTATAGTAAACAGTAATTCCCAGCAACTGTTCAATGTTACTTTACATTATAACCAAACCCTATCTTAAGGACATGAAAATCCTCTATAATGTTGTTAATCAATTGCCTATTCATAACATTGTTCCTATGAAAACAACTGTCATAGATTAAGAACGTTAAGGTGAGATAAGCTTATATTAATGAAGGGAATAAAAAACATTCACTGGGATAGTTTTATGTAAGATTTGATTCCATTTATACAAGTTGCTAAACACATATTGTAAGTCCTTTTCTTTTAATGTATTCAATCACCCTACTTCTCTTCTTACCAGATCATAACCACCTGATACTTAACAGCAGCACCAACTTAGAAGTTCCCTAAATATTTAGAAAGTGTAGGAATCAGAAAGTTTAAAGAATATCACTAAACGGTTGCTTAAGTCTCGTGGTCATAACCAATCTAGTCATTTAAATGCATTGTAATATAACGAAAGTATAAAGGTAGGATTCTGTGAAAGGGCATCATCAACCCTTGTTCTGGTTAAAAGAGAAAAACAGAATAAAGCCTGGTGGTTCATCAAAAACCATACAGCAGCTGCCCTGGGGATTAAAGCTACACTTTGTTTCAATCCCCAGCCCACTCACAGTGTCAGAAGGAGCCAGAAGTCAGTCAGTCAATAAGCATTTATAAAGTGCTTACTACGGGCCAGGCCTTGTACTAAGTGTTGGAAATTAAAGGGGGGGAGCAAAAACAAAACAAAATAACCCAATAAAAACTAGTCCCTTTTATCCTATTAACATAGAATTAAAAAGTAAGAAAACAGTATTTTTGTGCCTTGGATTGGCTTAAGTTAAAAAAGATGAAGAAAGGAAATTAAAAAATTGTAATTTTAGCATTTTGATCTTTGTTAGAATTCTCTATTGAAATTATATTGTATAACTTTTTACATATTTATCATTTCTTTACTTGTGTACCTATTTTATTCATACATGTGCACGCACGGGAGGGGAGAGAGGGAGAGAGGGAGAGAGGGAGAGAGGGAGAGAGAGAGAGAGAGAGAGACTATGAGCTCCTTGAGTTGAGGGAATGCTTTGTTTTGTCTTTGTATTCCAAACACCTAGAATAGTACCTAGAATATACTAAGCACTGAATGTATGTCTGTGGAATTATAGTGAACTGAATTTGAATATTAAAAATTATCAGAAGTACTTAAAGGTAGAGAAGGTGAAATTACTCATCCAAATTTCAGTTTTCTAAGAAAAAAGAATATGCAGGGCCACCTCCTACAAGTATTTATGAATACACTGCTAAACATCAGCATTCATTTTCCACATGAGAATCAGAAAGTCTCATTGTAGCTCTTTTTCTTTAATTTGTGGTTCAATTATTGTTCCCTTCTGTGAAATATCTTGAATATAATGACACTAATAACACTTTAGTTCCCAACTGCACTACCCACTACACACTTCCTTGAAACAACTACTCCCTTTCAAATTATTCACAATCTGACATTAATCCTGTAATAAATGTGCATGGAATTCTCTCCTACAAAGTAGTCCTTACAAGCGTGTATGTGCGTGCATGTGTGTGTGTGTGTGTGTGTGTGTGCGTGTGTGTGTGTGTGTGTGTGAGAGAGAGAGAGAGAGACAGAGACAGAGAGAGACAGAGAGAGACAGACAGACAGACAGATAGATAGACAAAGACAGAGAGAAATACAGTGCCAAAGACAGAGGGATGGCTTTCCATTTATACCATTGAACAAATTGTTATTTAGCTTTTAAATCAGTAACAACACAAAATATTCAAATGAATTCCATTCTCAATGGAGAATGAATCATAGTCAAACACTGGACCAGAGAAATGATGCCTTTTTCAAACAACATTACTCCAACTGCCAACATCAAACCAAAAGGCAACCAACCAACCTACGGGGATGGAAAAAATAAAAAATATCCAGGCTAAAAAAGAGAGATTAAAAAAGAAAGAAATATAATTTTCCACCTTATCAGCCAACACGTCACCTTTAAAGATGACAAGTAAATAGCAGAAAGCAAAACTTTTTAATCAATGGTCTATAATCATTTCCTCTGAGAATTATTACTTTCTAGCAGAGAGATTCAGGGCTTGTGTTCAACACCAAACATCTTCTATCATGGTTAGTGACGCTGGTAACCTTTTTTGGACTCTATTTTATCAATCAGTAAACATGTGTTAGATGGATACCTACTATGATAAGTATAGTGGGGAGGAGGGGTTGCAAAGAAGTATCAGGCACACTTGCCATCAATAAAATTACCATTCAGTTGGTGAGAAAGAGTATAATGACTTTTTGTTTGAATCTAACAATCCAAGGTGCCAAATGTTGAATGAGTAGCCCAGGCAGGAAGTACCACAGTTCTGGGGGGGTTGAAATCCTTATTAGCTTCAACTTCCCCAAGCTGTAAATCCCGACGAAAGCACCATAGCTCTGCCAATAGCTTTCAACTGCTTTGTGTCTCTATTTTTAATTAAAAGCCAATCCAAGTCGCAAAGAGACAAAGAATATATCAGAAGAGCATATCAAAACAAGGCAGAGTTTCTATAATGAAACAGCATGAACTATGAAGAATTATTCAAATTTCTCCTTTTAGAAAATGAAAAATGAAGACTGCAACTAACATAGCACCTGAGATATAAATAGAGATATACACACATATGGTGTATTGTATACATATTACATATGTGTGTATATTTGTGTGTATGTGTGTATACATACATACATACATACAAGTACCTGAAGATGCTATGATTCCTGTAAAGTACTCCCAAAAAAGGAGCTGGTTCTCAGATTGGAAACTCTTTCTACCTGTCCCACTACCTGATCACATCCCACTTATCTCTGACTTAGTGAAAAAGGTCATAAGGTCATACATTGATGAAGAGCTCAAATGCACCTTAGAGGTCATCTAGTCCAACTCACCTCATTTTACATGTGAAAAAATGAAGCCCAAGACCACACACATAAATAAATGGCAGAGAAGGAATTTTAACTTGGGTCTGTTTCCAAATCCAGAGATCTTCTTATTGCACCACATGAATCCTAGAGTTTCTTACTATAGATAGAAGTTAAGGGACATGCCTAAGGTCACACAATTAGTAAGTACCAGAAGTAGATTTGAATTTAGATCTTCTTGACTCCAAGCCCAGAACTCTAACCATGAATACACTGCCTCTTCACACTCATCTTTGATAAACATTAATTTTGTTCTTAACATTTTCCCCAAGATTGAAGCACAAGTAGTTTATATTGGTTTCTAAAAATGAAACTCAAGGAACAAGAATTGTAGCTCAATTCTCAGGCTTAAAGCAATTGGAATATGCACGTATATTATTGTTGGGCAATACTATGTACAAGGCTGCTTGATGTTTGTTAATTCATTCCCTACAAATAGACTCAATTCTCTTTTTCCATGCTGTCCGTGATGGACACTGGTCTTTATTCACTACCCGGTCAGGCAGGTATTCAAATTATGAGCAGTATAGCAAATAAAAGGTGACTGCTCAAAAACTTCCTATAATTTTATTTGTAACAGTTGTTCATTGGCAATAGTGTTTGAGTCTGAGAATAGATCTCTCTTTAATGCTATTCCATTCAGCAGGGTAAGAGAAAATGTTCACTGTTTACAGTATTCAGTTATTGCAGCAGAGTTAATTACCAGCAATCACACATTTTACCTTATAACACCATTTCACACTTTCCTAGGATGTATTTTGCAGAGATCTCATTTGCTTAAGAGCCATTATAATAGTTTTTATCCACAAAATTATCACTGCTATCCCCCATCTGCTAGGCAAATAGACCTTTAGCTCATTGTTAAAAATTCTGTGATAGGATCCATCCTGTGGGTGGAGAGCCTAGTGGAAAGAAACTTCGTACGTGCTTTGTGTCCCTTTCTACCTTAACCTTCATAAAATGACTTCTCACCTTTTCTCTAGATGACCACTTTCATCTCTACATAAAGTACTTCGGACCCCTCTACAACATTTCTACTGAAATCACTGGGAAGGACCCCACCACATGCAAAGAGGAGAATATGAATGCTCCAGCAGAAAAACCTTCCTTGGCAATACATGAAAGGAATTTAACAGGATTAAAACTTAGACCATCGTGAGTAAAAAATGTTCCTCATTTTTCCTAAGAAAGTGCTGCCCATCTACTCATAAATGAAACAGTTCCATTCTGAGCCACAAAAAAATGTATTATAATCAAAATCAGAACCCAAGTACTTATGGTAACCATATATCCCAAAGTGCCCAATATTAAGAAAAGAATTTTGTTTTTACTTGACTTTGCAAAAAAAGAATCTCATTTATCATTGCAGGCATCCTGATTTTTAGCTCCAAAAATATGTATGTCACCATACGTAGACTGTACACATTTCACCTTTAAAAAGTGAACAATGTTCTTATCAAGAAGGACAGTAGTGTATCTAAGAAAAAGAGCTAGAGGGTTCATTTACATTAAGCTTTGTGACACTGAACTATTCTTATTTCAATTTATACTGCCAATTCACCTCAAAACATTTCATTTAGGTGCATGAGGGACCCCTTAATTGTCAAACAAGGATTTAATTTGTGCAGAGGAATCTACATGACAGAAAAAAATGTAAAATGGGAATGGAGGAACAGTTATCTGACAGATGGAAGTAATGTAGACAGTGTGTCTACATGTTTAATACAAAACCTTACAACAATGGCTCTGTAGGGCTCCAGCTTTCATTTTTATGAGGGATGTTTCAACCTTCTTTTAATTTATTTAAAACCAAATATAAACATTTTATTACAGAAAAGAGGAAATTTATTCAAAATAAAATCCTAATATTTAGAGACACTTCTGCACTTTACAAGTTAAAGTTGTTTTTTTTTTAAATCATTAGATTTTTTTTTTGGTGGGTCTCCAATGGGACCTCATTAACACCACATTCTTGTGGCAACAGAGAGGTCTCACACCAGACCTGCCTGAGAGTTGATTTTCTTTCTGGGTTTCTGACTAGATAAGAATTATGCCACATAGATAAACCAAGCAAAAAAAATACCCATTCTTGCCTTATTTATCTCAATGCATGAATTCAAACTCCTTTAACCATGCAGATACACTGTCTAAATAAAGCTCCTTATTCTGACATCTATCAGGGCTATGTCTTTGTTTCATGTACCGGAAATTACTTGGTATTCAATTTATACGCATTTTTGTGTTTACTTATCTGTGTGCACACTGCTTGTCCAGAGTAAAATGTAGGTTCTTTAAGGGCAGAAACTGTGTCCATTTTTTGTCTTTGAATCTCTAGTATGGAGCACAGTGACTGGCACACAGTAGACACTTCATGTTTAGTGAATTACACTGAACTAAAATGAACTGAATTGATATCTCACTAAATATCCACAAAAAACCTCTTGAATTATGGGTTGTTGTTATTGTTTTACTATCAACAATTCCCCAAAATTTATATCTATACATTCTGGTTTTTTTCTTCTACCTTTTTCTGGGTGACGAGCAGAGAACAATTTTATTTGTGACTGTTGAGAATATTTATAATAACATTTACCAGTATAATTTTTATACACTATATGTATCATTACATTGGGGCACAAAAATATATATGGCCATTAAAAAAAGAATGGGGTTTTGCTATTGAATGCAAGATATAAATAACCAGGAAATGCAATGGCTGTTATTTCCTTCTAATGCTCATATCTTAGGCATAACCGTTATCATTTCCAAATGCACATAACATGGTAATGTACACTGTTCCAAATGCAATATAAAATTTTCTATTAGTACTTATAACCCTGACTGTGTTTTTCTAACAAGTTGCTTGCGACTGTTACATACCATAAATAGGGATCAAGATTTTATGTATCACAGTGTTGTATCTTGATTATCCATTCTTTGGTTTGCCATGTTTTAAGTCATTCTACAGAAAGTTACAAATCCACATCATTCTAAAGTGTTAGATTTTGCAACAAGATCTCTGAATTAGCTGAGAAGACCAAGGGTATATGTTAGTTTTCCTAAGACTAGCTAACGTACAGACTATAAATTTTAGACTTACAGACTATAAATTTTGCATGTTTTCAATTGTTAGAAATTGATAAATAAAAGGCCATGGCTAAAAAGTTTTGCCAAACCACAATCCTTATCAATGACCCAGCATCTGAAGAATAGCAGCTATCAGAATTTATGAATGAGAAAATAGATGAAGAGCAGATTTCCATTTAGAATCCAAAAATGTAACCAAATCAAATTTCTGAGTGAATATGTGTATATAAACTCAGGCATCTGAAGTCATGTTGTTAATTTAACCCCACCCCACCCCCCACCCCCCAGCATCAAAGGGAGTACAGCCAGATAAAAATATATCTCCTTTGAGAGAATAATTTAAAAAGCAAATATTATGTAATTTATATATAGTAAATATCCCAAAGTATATACAAGAGCAAATTAGAGCATTCTCTGTGGTACATACAGCCTACAAATAGAAAGTTTTCATAAAAAGGTTGGTGGGGGGGAATAATTATCAGCATCATCAAATTGGGAAGGGTAAAAAAGAGGAATCACAGAGTTATACAAAATAAAGGAAAAAAAGAATGAAAGTTAAAATGCAATATTATTAAGTAAGGTGGGGGGGATTAGCAGGATTATTCTAAGAAACAATAAAGAATGAGTATTCAAAATACTTCTCAGGAACCATTTGATATAAAACTGGATTTGAGCCAGAATGTCCCAAATTTTACAAGCAGAGTTTATTAGCTAGGTAACCACAATTCCCCTTTTATTATTTAATCTTAATCATTAGCTCCTAAAACTAAATAGTTAAATTTTAAAAGGCATAAGGCCCCCCAATTTTCAAATATCCACAAAATCACCTTGAAGAAAGAAAAAAGAAAACCTTCTAAATAGTCGCATGGCTTTAAGTAAAATGTTCGTCTTCAATGCCACTTAGGAATTTATTTTGAAAAGCATTTTACTCTCATATTGTAGGATATTTTCCCATCTCTAACACTTTATAAGTTGGCCATGATGAGCACTTATTAGACATCTAAGCAATGACATTGTGCTACAGTTTCCTGTAACCTCCACTAGTAGAAGGCAGTCTTGCACTGAGTAGGTACTCAAGTGTATGTCAAAGGAAATAGTGAAGGAATGAATACTCATTTTACAGAAAAACACACCAGGTTTTCCATAAACCAAAGCACCTCCCCCAAGATGCATCCACACATACTCCCCCAAATCCTCCCCAAGATCTCTAAGACAGACTCACATTTTTCACTTTCATCCTGAAAGTCATAATAATCTCATTATAGATTGGTTTGTCAGTTTGTGTGAAAAATCAAAATTTACCATATAGTATAAAGCAGTAAATATAGCTATTTTAGGATGTTTATGTTATACAAATCATGAATGATATATGAAGCTAAAAGTCACTTGACAATTTTCCTACTTTATAGGGTAGTGTCCAGAACCCGGTGATCTATGTAATTTTTAAAATCTTTAGGCAGGGTGTCGATTTTAAAGACTAAACTTTAATTTCAGGTTACACTACTACTTTTAATTGGGAGGGGGAGATTTTAATTAGGTGGAAGGGAATTCAAATAAGCCTATTCAACTATCTAAGATGGAAAAGGGGGTGAGGGTGGGGAGAGTCACAGCAAGATGTTCCCCAGACCCTCTAGCCCAGGGAAATACAGTAGATGGGAATTATTTCTTCCTCTTCTCTCCCAGAAAGCCACCACTAACTTTCATTTAAAAACAAAGCACGCCTATTTAAATAAACAGAATACATATTTACAAGTAAATAAAATCTTCCTTCTGGGACAAGTTTCTGAGGCCATTTGACAGTCTTCCCTCTGCTCTTCTCCAAAGTCCTGAGAAGCCCAAGTACTGAAACATTTGTTGCACTATGTAGGGTAAGGGTTAGAAACACTGGAACCTGCTGTTCAAACCATAACAGAAACAACTCAAGACAGAATGCAGGTCAGAAGAAAAAAATACTTTTTAAAACAAAGAAGCTTAAAATGACATTTACGCTTTCTAATTATGCACCTCTACAAGAGACACATTTCCTCCCCGCTTTTCCTCATTGTAGAGAAAATCCATTTGTGCAATTTCAGACCTTAAAAAAGTAGCACTCAGTTTGACTCATTATAGTCTTCACCATAAAGTCTTGGTTTCTGCATCCCTTATTTTATTACCTTAAAGCTCACATCTTTTCCTTTAGTCTCTCTGCCTTCCATTCCCTCTAAACTAAGCATGTGCCAATCTGTCTAACCCTGTTCCAAAGTGAATCACGTGTTCTTCTTGCTTCTTGACAACATGTAGAACTAACCATTTGTATCTTTCTGCCATTATTCTATTTTGTTCCTCCTCTTTAATTGATCCAACACACAAACAATAGGGTTTCAACAGAAAAATAGCTCCTTGCAACAGAAGATGAAATGTTCAAGATAAGATATGTTTCTTAGACTCTTTAATAACAGTAATCCTTGTCCAACACAAAATTTTATGTAATGTGTTTCCAACACACACAAGTATCCATAACAGTAGGGCAGACATTTTTCAGGCTTATTATTCCAAAGCCCTATATCACAGTAATTAAGAATTGTGTCACACTGTACTGTATGTGAACACTGATCTCTTGATTTTGAAAACACTAAAAACACTGTCCAAGAAAGCATCAATATGGATTCCTGAGAAAGGACATTTTCTTGCAATCCCCCTAACAGAGCAGACTTCAAAGGTTCACTTTTTTCCTCCTGGTTAATGGGAAATTGTCCTATACTCTGCCCGTTTGATTTCTGGCCCAAATGGGCCAGTTCCAAAGGTGTTAAATCACTGTCATTTCAAACACACAATAGGTCACACTATTCAGGTCCACAAGAGTAGATGATTCTTGATTCTTTGCTAGGACCTGTTCTGAAGAGAGTCTTTCATGTGGCTTATGTCATGAAACCAAAAGCTCCCATCACATCAACAACCTCTACCACTCTCACCACTACAAACCCCAGCACCCCATACCCCAAGCCTTTCTTTCCTTTTGAAGGAGCGGTGCAGCTGAGGAAGCCTACCACCAAACCTTCCCTAAGAAGCTCTCATCTTCTCTCGCTCTTGCTCTAGTCGCCAGGTTGCAACAGAATTTCACTTCTTTTACAACATTTGCCGCCTCTTTTTCTCATCTCACTTTAAGCCTCCTTTGCCCTAGCTTCCGAGAGCCACCACTACCACCCCCTTCCTTCATGTCACCACATCAAACCTCCTTCTGAAGCCCACCGTCTCACCCTCCCTACACCCCAAAATGCATTTCTAATACATGTACCCAAAGAAGCACAGACCCGTATTATCTATTATACATAGATAATATGTGTCTGTACATATATGTATATACAGGAATCTACGTAAAACATGATCCACAGTATATGAGATATATGTGTGCGAACACATTTTCCCGACTCCAATTATCCTAACGGAAATAGCACGCTCCCACGAGCTCAGGCAAAGAAACTGGGAGTTGAATCCCTATTTCTCACTCCTCCTCCCTCACCCCCAAATCCACATGCCCTGCCCCCTCTTGCCATGATACGACTTTCATATGCACTGTGTCCACATCTGATACACACGCATACACAATGCATAGCGCTTGGGTTTGCATATGCCCGGGCACATTCACCAGGATAGCTTTTAAGACGTGGGGAGGGGGGACGTGGGGGGGCGTAGGGTATGCATATGGAAAGATACACTCCATAAGGGCACCGTGCGCGCGTGCGTGTATGTGCGTGTGCGTGTGTGTGTGTGTGTGCGCGCGCGCGCGTGGTGGTGTGGTGTGGGGTGTGTGTGTGTGTGTGTGTGTGTGTGTGTGTGTGTGTGTGTGTGTGTGCGTGTTGGGTGCTGGGGGAGGGGTGATTGGTGAGCACATCAGCAGTTGGGGGTGCAGAGGGCAGCTGCCGGGAGGGTGGAAGAATGGGGAGGAGAAGAGAGGCGGAGGGAACCGAGGTGGATGGGGCAAAGGAAGGGAAGTAGTCGGGGAGCGAGGGGAGGCGGCTCTCCCACTTACCCAACAGCAGCAGCTTGAGCTCCCGGCGTGCGTCCCGCTTGTCCCGGCGGAGCTGCCTCTCGATTTCATCGTTAATCCGCCGGGCTTCTTTGGCTTCTTCGCTCAGGCAGCACGCCATGATGGACTCCAGAGTCATTCTTCCCAACTGCTTCAGACACAACCCCCCAGTACCCCCAGAAAACACACGCGCGCGCGCGCTCCTTTCTCACTCACCGCCGCGGGCCGCGGCGGCAGCTAACCCTTGAGCTGGGTGTGGGAAGAGGGACTGCGGGTGGGAGGGGGAAAGGGGGGGGATCTGGGGTAAGGTAGGGTAGGAAGGGGAGGGGAAGGTGGGAGACTCCCGAAGCCACCCACTGCACGCCCGGCGAAGCCTGATCCCGGCGGCCGGGCCCGGACACAGAAGCGGAGCTCTCCACCCCGGGTGGAAGGGAGGTTAGGGAGGTGCAAGGAAGAGAGAAGGGGAAAGGCCCGCTCCCCCTGGCCTCTCTCAAACACGCACCCCCCTCAAAGAATACAACAACCTCCCCCCACCCCCCACCCCCTCTATCTCCTGCCTCTGTCACTAGCTAGATCCAACTCCTCCTCTTCTAAATCATGCACCGAGCAACATAGAAACATCCACTAGGGCAGCGGCGCGGCTGCGGCGGCGGCAGAAGCAGAAGCAGCAGCCGGCGATGGCACAGACACCAGAGCGCACCCTTTTCCCCTTCTCCGCCTGACACCACTCCCCCAGTGCCCCCCTGTATCCGAGATGACACCCGCCGGGATCCCTTTCCCACCCACCCCAGGCTCGCGCGCAAACACACTCACACACATACACACACGCCCCACTCCTTCCTCCTCTCCTTCCTCCCCTCCCTCCTCCTCCCCCTCCCCCTCCTCCTTCCTCCTCCTCTGCTCTCTGCCAGATACCCACCCCCCGGCCCTGATGAGTGGCTGATCAGTTTTCTCCCTCCCCCTCGCCACACACACACATTTTCTTCTCTCAACTGGAGCACAGATCCGGGAGGGAAGCGGTAGCAGCAACCACCGCGGGGGAGAAGAGGAGGAGGAGGAAGAGGAGGAAGAGAAGGAGGAGAAGGAGGTGTTGGCGGTGGTGGTGATGGTAGTGAAACTGGGGGCTGGAGGAGGTAGTGTCACTTGCCTCCTCCTGGATCTCTATTATTATTGAAATTGTGGTGCTGATTCTTATAGTTATCGTCTCTTCTGAAACTACCTCTCTCACTCTGGCTCCACTTCCCCTACCCCTTCCCTGTCGGGGTTTCAGTTTGCCTACTCCTTCTGCCTCCTCTGCTGGTTTAAGGCTGCAGCTGTTGTCGGGGCTGTTCCTGCTGTTCCTGCTGTCCCTGGCTGAGAGGAGGGGGAGGAGGAGGAGGAGCCGGTAGAAGGGCCGGAGGCTGAGGCTAACGCTGCTGCTGCTGCCACCGCGCCCGCTGCTGCCGGCTACCCCTGCATGTACTATGAGAATTCAGAACAGGCAGCTACGGCCGCTAACCTGACTTTTCAAAGGCTTAGCCTCCCGGGCGTGGTAAGGCAGAAATATGGCGGCCTTTCTCTATGTCTCTCTGCCCACCAGACACAAATACAGCTAGTTACACACACTCCTGGAAATCCCAGGGATTCAAACCTCCAAACCCACTGAACAGGCTTGCAAAGCAAATACCACTCCCCAGCAACACCGCCAGTCTACAACCGGCGTGGCGCACCCCCAAAAGCCATGAGGAACAGTGTCTTTTTTGTCCCGTAGGGCAGCTTTTAAAAAAACACTTTTTAAAAAAAGATTCCTAGTTTCAAAAATGCCATTGAATTATAAACCACCTCGTTCCACCTCTGCCTTTAGGCCAACCTTGGAAAACCTAAATGTGAATTGTGGGGTGGGGTTGAAGGGGAGACAAATTTGTAATTAATTCCCAACTGGTAGGGTGGGAGGGGAACCTTCCACAAAGTTACTTCAGATTGAAATCTAAATCCTGAGCAGAGAAATGAAACTGCTGAAGTTTCCAAGAGTTTTAGAGGCAGCGTTTGTAACTTTTCATGCCCGTGAGATTCATTGTTTTTTGGTGTTTTCTTCTTACTAGCTTCCCCTCTGGTTTTGAAAACATGCCAGCCGTTCGTTTTAACATGTTAGGTAATACACTCTCTCTCTCTCTCTCTCTCTCTCTCTCTCTCTCTCTCTCTCTCTCTCTCTCTCTCTCTCTCTCTCTCTCTCTCTTTCCCTCTCCCCGAAAAATAAAAGAATTAATGACAACTTAGCTCTTTAAGAACGCAAAATTATGTGTGACCTAATAATGTAGACAATGAAACAAAAAATAAACCCCATAATAAACATTGGTCATTCCAGAAAAATTCCTTCCCGTTTCTTGTTTCTCTAGTTTTGATGGATACTGTTTGTTTCGATGTCCATTGGCTACTTTGTCCTGATACTCTACTGATAACGGGGTAGGACTTCCTGTGAATTTCAAGTTTTGGATGACCCAACAGCTCAAGAAGTGAAACTACTCCTTCCTTGCTTACTGGGATCTGATGTTTTAAGGGTAATATGCATCCCCAGGCTTTCTTTTTTCATTTAAGCTTTATTTCATGAAGATTTCTCTGTTTTAACCTGCTCGTCCTGGGGTGTCAAGAAATGTCACTGCCATGCTACCATTGAAATCTCCTACAGGTGAGGAATTGTACAAAGGGTCTTAGGAGGTGACAGGGGCAACAGTATCCCCACGTTTTTAGGTCCTGGAACCTACTCACTCTACCCTTATATGACAAGCCGGGAAGGAAATCAGACAAGTTTTCCGATTCTCAGATCTACCAACTCCATGTCCGACCCCTTCCCCACTGCCTTTTTTAGGGCACAGACAGAAGGAATCTATAAAAATACATCTTGTCTGACAATAAGGAAGGCAAATTTCTCAAATAAGTGGCTACTAGACATGATAAGAAATTAAAATTTAAAATTAAGTGACTAATGCAATTAAATATTCGAATCCAATATTGCAGAATTTTAGAATGGCTGCAGGGAAAGAAATTATGACTTTTCTTTCATATATATGTTTCATGTATATATTTATGATTTATATGTATGTGCATATGTATAGATGTGTGTGTACATATATACGTGCATATATGTGTATATATATATATATACCTATATAATACACACACACACACACACACACACACAGAGCTTCCAAAAAAAGACTAGGAAATCAAATGAGGATCAAGAACCTACAAAAAAGGTTGGTGATCTAAGGGAGCAGGGACCCTCGGAGACTTAATACAAAGTCTCCAGTGCATGAAACTACCCACTTGGACTGATCTAACCTATTACTTGGCTGAATTAAGCAAATTGAATGATTGTTTCAACATTGGATAGACAAGGCCTTCACAACTATTTGAAGTCAAGATGAAGACAGCCTTTGTGTTTTAATAGTATTGAGATGGAGGAAAATGCACTTCAGTATTAAAGCATGATAAAGGGGAACAAAAATGAACCAGAGGTGGGGAGAGGAGGGAGAGAATAATAATTCTCCATGGGGAAAGAAGACTCCAAGTCTGAGTCTAATAATGGTACCTTAAATTTGCCTTGTGACTTAGAGTTTGCAATGCTTTTTCAGTTATGTTACCTCATTTACCTACCTACCATCTTCAGAACTAATCTCACTATGCCACACTCAAAATTCAATAAATTGCTGGTTTATTGTTGAATTTGACAACTACCATTCCTCCATCTCTCCATTTTTACTTAAAATTGACTCTCCCCTAAGGACAGCACATCCCTCTAAATCTCTCTACTAGGAAGCTATTCCTTCTATTCTCCAAACTCCTAGAACTGGTAGGAAGAGTGCCCATGATCCTTTTCACTTGTACTTCTAGGTATCTATCTACCAATCTTCTCTTGATGACCTTGCCTCTTTGAAGTATTAACCTTTCCTTTTATATGTGATAAATGTATAACATCTCTGCAGAATGTTATCTACGGATCCCTTGGTTTATTCTTCCAACATTTCTCAGCGACAAGCATTATGCTCATAGTATTCCTCTCCAGCCCATCCCTTGCCATCACTTTTCATACTTCAATGTTTAAGGTGAAGACTCCTCTGCCAACAAGACCAAATAATTACCCAACCTCCTCACCTACAACAGTTTTCTGCTTCATCCATCCTCCTTCAGGCACACACTCACCAACTCTCAGAATTGTACTACCTCCAAGATTTGAAACTTTCAACCTCTTTTTCTATCTCTCCTGCTCTCTCACAAAATCTGCTCTTCACCCTTGTCATGACCCCTAGTTACTTGACCCTGTTTTCCATCTTTCCTTCTATGTCTTCACTTTCCTTCATGCCCCTTTAACTGCCACTTTTATGATTCACAAGTTGCCACTTACCCTAGAATCTTTTGCCTCTAAACCTTCCCTCACTCAGGAACTACAAATCTTCATCTTTGGCTAATTCCTGTCATGTGATTTTTCCACTTCATCTAGGCTGCTGAGCATTGCTGGAGAAAGTCATAAAACTGAGCTGATTTCATCCACTACAAATGTATGGTACATAACCTCAGTTAAACCTTTACTACAGCTCGATAATCCTGCTCTGCCATTATCGACTCTGTCTCATTCCCCACAGCTACTGTTGCAAGCTTTTTCCTCTCTTCTCAAGCCCAATGGCACCCCATCTCTATTCTCTATCCCCAGGATAATCTGATCACTTCATCAACATGCAGATGACTCAGGTTTTAGAGATTCAGCACCTTCTCAGCTTCCTCAGTTGCCTCCTCCCTATGACTGGAGGGCTGGAGGTTGAAGCAGTAAACTCTTCCCACAGTCTTTCTTTCTAGAGGGCTCTGAAGTTTCAGAATTTTCTAGGTAACCCTTCATTTTCCATCAGCGGCTCAGCTTGGTTTAAACTCCAGAGAACATCATGCCCCAGCACCAAGGACTCCAGGCTCCCCCTTCTGCTCCCCTTCAGCTTCCTTTTGTATATTGTCTTCATCCCATTAGATTATAAACTCCTAGAGGGCAGGCAAAGTCTGTCTTTCTTTTTCTTATTTGTATCCCCAGCACTTAGTATAGTGCCTGACAAATGTGATGAGATAGATAGGTGTATAGGAGGCAGATGGAGCAAGCAGGGTGCAGGGTGTGAAATATGAGATAAAATGCAGGATGTGACCAGCCAGAAAGTACTCAAGAAGATTATGTGTTGAAGCCCCTACTGTGGATTTATCTGTGTGCTTTCACAAAGCACCTCCCAACTACCTGACATTCCAGAATAGCTCTTACCCTCTCCTTTCCTGTTCCCCTTGCTTATCTGTATGCATTTACAAAGCACCACACCTCCCCTCTTCTGTCCCCCCCACCATTTTCTTAAATTGTAGTAGCCCCCCCTTCCACTATCCTGTTAAACTGTATATAGACCAGACATATAATCTGGCTCAGTGTTCTGTCTCCCAGGAGGAACAGGGCCAGGTAGCACTCTATTTCCCACCGGGATCAAGGACCCAGTGGTGCTGGATGTGTTACCCCAATAAATGCCTTTTATTTAACTTGGAAATGGTCTGAGAAAATTTATTCGAGACTGCCTGAAGCCTGTACATCTGTTCCTGGTCATTCTGGTGCATCCCAATATTTTTGGGTGCCCATGAACCCCAACACATGGTAGGCATTTTAGAAATGTTTATTGAATTGAATTGCCATATATATGTACATACATACATATATATGTACACACACACACATATGCATATATATATGCAATGGCCCCCAAAAATTGGTTGGTACCTTTCCTCCATTTTTCAAAATTTCTTAGCATAATCACAATCTCTTCCTTCTGATCACAGATATAACCTTCTTCCTACCTCTATGATCCCTACTTCCTCCAGAAACTTGTTCCAGCTATTATCTCCATGAGATTGAAAAAGCATTTGTTAAGTATTTACCCCATGCTACTGGGGATACAATTAGCAAAATAGTATCTGTCCTAAAGGAGCTTACATTTTAACAAAAGGGACACACAGAAGGGTGTTTTGATTTGGTGAGTAAATTGGCACACCTTTTTCCAGTAGCTATGGTAGTATTGACTTATTTAGGGTTCTAGAACTGGAAAGGTAAAGGTGGCAGGATATGTAGGCAGCTTAAAAGTGGATGATGTAAAGATGGCAAAGAAACATTCAATAATTAGGGTAACACAGCCCAAAGCCAAGAGTTCTGGAGCAGAAATGGCTAAGCATTCCAGAGTCTGGGCTCTGGTACAGGGGACAAAAGAGTAGAGTATGGCAAGTAGGAGAAGATAGCCATGAGTACACATTACCCTGTTCCACTACCTTCGTTCTATCAGCCAACAGACATGTTCACATGTCCCCAAACTTTTAAAATATTAATTAATTTATTTATTTTTCGCTTTCAACATTTACTTCCATAAGATTTTGAGCTCCAAATTTTCTCCCTCTCCCTCACCTCCCCCCACCCCAAGGCAGCATGCAATCTGATATAGTATAGGCTCTACATATACATTCATATTAAACATATTTTCACATTAGTCATGTTGTACCCAAACTTTTTTAAAAGCCTTCCTATGACCCTTCAACCACATCCAACTACCAGACATCTCCATTCACTGAAAAACTCTTTGAAAAAGTGGTATATACCCAGTGCTTCCATCACCCTCTCTTTCCCCAACCCTTTGTCACTCAGATTCTGCCCCAACCATGTCATGGAAATTGGTTCCTAATAGTCTCGCAGAGTCACCCAATCCACTCTCATAGGATCCTAGACACAAAGTTGGAAGGGAACCCAGAGGCCATACAGTCAACCTGCCTCATTTTACAGATTGAGACTCGGGGAGATAAAATGACTTACCCACAATGCTACACAGGTTCTTGTTTGTCCTTTGTTCTTGAAGAGAACCATGACAGCAGGAAGATGATGTCATGACTTGCAAGTGAATTGGATTTAAGTGAGGAAGTCTGTGCCAAGTCATCAGCCTCACGTTTTCTTCTGGAGCCATCTGGGCCCAGTAGCAAGATAAAGATAATGATGATTGGAGATGGCCCCAGATGCAGTGGGAGGCCTTGGCCTTTTTAAGCCTTTTCAAGTACTTACTATACAGGTAGTAAGCATCAGAAGCAAAATTTTAACCGAGGGCCTCTGACTAGAGACAATGCTCTTCCCTGCTAATTATGCTGCCTCTAACACTTTGCTTTTTCAGATCTTATCTTCCTTGATGTTCTCCACAGCATTTAACACTATTGACAAGCCTCTCCTAATGGATGTTCTTCTACTCTGGCTTCACAAACACCATGTCTTCTGGTTCTCCTATCTCTAGCCATTCCCCTGTTTCCTTCACCAAAATTCTCTATCTCTTCTATTACCTTAATACGTATAGTACCGAAGGCTCTGTCCTTAGTCCTCTGCTTTATCTACATTTTCTCTTTGGGCAATCTCATTAACTTCTATGTATTCAAGTACAACCTCTACTACAAGTGATTCCAAAATCTATACCTTAGGCCTTCACCTATCTTCTGAGATTCAGATCCGCATCTCCAACTTCTTACAGGACATTTCCAGTTGGATGTTCCTTTGGCACCTTAAACTAAATAGAGTTTAAAATCAAGGAAAATCCATCAGACTAAAACTAAGCTTATTCCTATTATTTTATGGTCTTTCCTTCTAAATTTACTTCCTCTTCTGACTTCACTATTTAAATCTTCACAACTCTTCATCTAATCTCCCAAATTCAGGATCTCAGGGTAACCTGAGATCAACTCAAAATGGACACATGATTTAGACATAAACCATGATATCATAAACAAACTAGTGGAGCATGGGAGAAATTACCTGTCAGATCTATGGCTAAGGGAAGAGTTCATGACCAAACAAGAGACAGAGAGATTCAGAGGTAAAATAGACAATTTTGATTATGTAAGATTAAACAAAATCAATGGAACTAAAATTAGCAGAGAAACAAGAAACTAGGGGGAAAATCTTTATAGCAAATGTCTCCAATAAAGGTCTCATTTCTAAGATATAGAGGGAATTGGATCAAATTTATAAGAATAAGAGCCATTTCTCAATTAATAAATGGTCAAAGAATATGGATGGGTAGTTTGCAGAGGGAGAAATCCAAGCTATCAATAGCCATGTGAAAAAAATACTCTAAAGTACCAATAATTAGAGAAATGCAAGTTAAAACAACTTGGAGATACTATGCCATACCCATCAGCTCAGCTAAGTTGACGAACAGGAAAATCTTAAATGCTGGAGGGTCTGTGAGAAAATGGGTACTTTAATGAACTGCAGGCAGAATTGTGACCTGGTCCAACCATTCTGGAAAGCATCCTGGAACTATGCTCCCCAAAACTATCAAATTATGCATACCTTTTGACCGAGCAATACTGCTTCTATCTCCCAAAGAGATCAAAAAAAGAGGAAAAGGATCCATATGTACAAAAATTTTTATTGCACCTTTTTTTGTGTGTTGGCAAGCATGTGGAAACTGAGGGGATGGGAAATGGCTGAACAAAGTGTGGTATATAAATGTGATGGAATACTACTTGCTGTAAGAAATGGCTAAAGAAAAGGTTACAGAAAAACCTGGGAAGACTTAAATGAACTGATGCAAATGGAAATGAGCAGAATCAGGAGAACAATTTATGTAATAACAACAATATTGTAAAGATAAGCAACTTTGAAAGACTTAGTAACTGTGATCAAGACAACGAACAACCACAATTCCAAAGGGCTCATGATGAAACAAGCAATCCACCTCCAGATGGAGAGCTGATGGACAGTGCAGTTTGATGCATATTTCCTTCTATTTCTTTCTTTCTTTTTAACTTGGCTAATGCAGGAGCTTGTTGTGCATGACTATATTTGTGATGGATTTTGTTTTTCTTGATTTCTCAATTTATAGAGGAGGGAGACAATTTGGCACTGAAAATGAAATAAACTAGGGGGAAAAGTCTCGCAGTGTTTTGACTCCTCCCCTCATTCCTCATCTCCAGCCTGTTACTAAGGCCTATCAATTCTACCTTTACAACATTTCTTTCATCTACCCTCCCCCATTTTTGCTGCAGCCTATTACAGGCCCTTATTATTACTGGACAGGATTTATAGGTTTTCCTGTATCCAGTTTCTCCTTCATGTTCAACCTTCATGTTGCTGACAGATTTATCTTTTTAAAGCACTGATCTGGTCAGATCATTCTTCTGCTCAAATACTTTCAATGGCTCCTTATTACCTATTGAGTAAAGCTCAGCTTCCTTATAGAAGATTTAAGGCTCCCTAAAATCCAATGCCATTCTGTCCTTTACAGCCTTAACTCATATTCTCTCAATACAGTTTATACTTCAGCAAAACAAAACTACTATATTCTCTACCCGCAAACCCCAAATATACCTTATGCTTCCTGGCTCTGTGCCCTTGCTCCTGCTGTTTCTATTTTTGGAATGTCCTCCCTCCCTCTCTTCAGCTGTTGAATTTATATCCATCTCTTATAAGCCAATTCAAAAGTTACTTACTTAAGGAGGCCTAGTAGAAACAACATTCTTCCTCAAACATCACACAGCACTTCACTTTGTAACTCTTTAATGCTGTTATGATATAATTTTGGCATTGGAGTTATCTGTATTTTCACTCTCTCTCACATACACACAGATTGAGAGAGGAGAGAGAGAGAGAGAGAGAGAGAGAGAGAAAGAGGGAGGGAGGGAGGGAGGGAGAGGACTGTAAGCTTCATGAGGCCAAAGACCTGGTCATCTTGGAAACATATCCAGGCAGTCAGTCAATTCAGAAAAGAAAATGACAAATGCTGGAGGGGATATGGAAAAATAGGTATACTGATGTTGATGGAGCTATGAACTAGTCTAATAATTTTGGAAAACAATTTGGAACTATGCCCAAAAGGCTATAAAACTGTACATGTCTTTTGAACTAGCAATACCATTACTAGGTCTGTATTCCAAGGAGATCAAAGAAAAGGGGAAAGGGCCTATATGTATAAAAATATTTATAACAACTTTTTTGCGGTCATAAAGAATCAGAAATTGAGGGGATGCCCATCAACTGGAGAATAGTTAAACAAGTTATGGTATATTATTGTAATGTTATAGTATTATGCTAATTATAAGCCAAATGATTTCAGAAAATCCTGGGAAAGACTTATATGGGCTGATGCAAAATGAAGTGAGAAGAACCAGAAGAACATTGTACATGGTAACAACAGTTTTGTAACAATTATCACCTGTGACTTAGCTGCTCTGTTCAATACAATGAACCAAGATGATTCCAAAGGACCCATGCCAAAAAATAATATTCACTTCCAGAGAGGGAACTAATGAACTTTGAATACATTGAAGAATGCTTTTTTCACTTTTTTGCAACATGACTCATATGGAAATATGTTTTACATGACTTCACATGTATAATTGATATCATATTGCTTGCTTTCTCAATAAGTGGGGGAAAGGCTGGAGGGAGGGAGAAAATGTGGAACTCAAAATTTTAAAAAATGAATGTTAAAAATAAATCATCAGTCAAACAGAAAGCATTTATTAAGTTATGTGCCAGGCACTATGCTAGCTGAAGATAAAAATACAAAGAATGCAACAAGGCAGATGGAGGAAAAATGAAATAACTGATAGATACTGGAGACCAGCAATACCACTTCATTATTATAAACAGGGAGTTCTGGCAGGACATAGGAGAAAAACAAAGGTCAGCCGAACAGCATCAAAAAGGTTACCAAAAAACATTTGTTAAGCACACATTGAATTGTAAGGTGCTATGGCACTAAGGAATCAAAGAGGGGCTTATAAACTGGTGGGAGAGAGGCAGTAAGCATACATTAAAAATAATCACATAATGTAATATAGAACATAATATCCACGTATTCCTTTACATAACCCACCTTATGCTTCCTCCAGGATAAGTTCATCACCAGAGATTTCATTATCATGAAGATTGCTTTGGCTTTGGTACTCAACACAGATGAATACCTTCAGTATCCTCTCCAGTTGGAGGGTTGGAGGAGAGAGAACAGAAATCTCCTTCCAAAGCCTCCCTTAGAATTTCTATCTAAACTCTTCATTCCCACCAGATGCTCTACTTGGTTTCAACTCCACAACATCATGCTGCTACATCAGGTACCTTCTGGTGAACCCCAACTTCCATTTTTCATCTTCCTTTTGTGTATTATCTTCTTCCTTTTGTAAACTCCTTGAGGGCAGAAACTGTCTTTCTTTTTCTTATTTGTAATCCCAGTGCTTATCATAGTGCCTGGCACATAGTAGGAGCTTAATAAATGTTTATTGTATTGTATCATAGAGTAGGTAGGTACAGGGTCATTAAAGGATAGATAGAGATTGAACCTATGATTCCATTGATGTAAAAAGCTACCAGCAAGGAACTTCTGCTGTCAATCCAGGTCAGCACCTTCTCTACAACTTATAGCATTATATAGTTGCTTAGAACAGGGAGAGGTTAAGTGACTTGGACTTGAACTCAGGTCTTCTTGGCTCCAAGCAGCTCTCTATCCATTACCATCAACCATGGTGTCAAGGATGCGCTAAAATTCAGCCATAATCTGTGCAATAGCTATGTGATGCATTGGAAAGATCAAAGGATTTAGGATTAAGTGACCTGGGTTCCCATCACAGTTCACCCACTTACCACTTTTGGGACCTTAAGTCACTTTACTTCTCTGGGACTCAGTTTCCTCATCTGTAAAATGAGGAGGGCTAGACTCAAAGATCTCCACGGTCCATCACACTCTAAGTCTGTGATTGTATGAATATTTCCACATTGAACTCAAAAGCGACTGTAACTTGCATGAACTTGCACGGGGCAACGTGGGGTGCTTATTTTTAAAAGAAATATTTGTATTTTCATGACATTTATAGTAAATGGCGCCACCTAGATGAAGACTTTGATAGATGGAGATTTTGACAGTAGCAACAGCCCACATTTGTGTTATGCTTTGTACAAAATGACTTTTATCCGAATGACACTAAGATATAGGATCATGGGACCACATATTTAAACTAAAAGTGACCTCGGAAATTATCTATTCTAACTCTCTCATTTTATAGAGGTAGAAATTAAGACTCAGATTAAATAACTTATCCAAAGTCACCTAACCAATAAGTACCAGGACCAGGCTCCAACTCAAGTCTTCTGACTTCAAGTGCAGTCGGTATTCTTCCCATTACATCCCACTACCTCCCTCTCAGTAGAATAGCATCAAGGTTAGTCATCAGACACCATCAGTCCTAGCTTCAGCAACGGGTAGAGCATGGGGCCTGGAGTCAGGAAGACTTGAGTTCAAATCTAGCTCCAGTCCCTGGGCTTAACTTCTGTCCATTTCACTGTCCTCATCTGTAAAATGAAGATGATGGTAGCACCTAACTCCTAGGATGGTTCTGACGATCACCTGAGATGACAATTGCAAAGTACCCAGTATATAGTGAATGTTAGCTATTATTATCATTACCTTTATAAGTCAGAGAATAGACATGATTTCAGTTAAGAGGCCATTGCAATAGCTCAGTTGGAAGGTAATGAGAGTGTGAACAGGGTGGTTGTTACATAAATGGGGAAAGGAGATGGGTTGGGGAGATATATTGGAGGTAGATTCAATGATATTTGGCAACTGATTGACTATAGAAGATTAAGGAAAAGGGGCAAATCAAGGAGGACTCCAAGTTTGGGAACATAAATGGATGGTATTACCCTCAATGGAATAGGGTTTGAAGAAGGGAGGAAGTTCAGGGGGTGTAGGAAAGATAATGATTTCTATTTTGGTTATATTGAGATACCTTTGGGACATCAAGATGGAAATATTTATCAGGTAGTTGGTAATGAAGGACTGAAATATAGATTTCAGAGTCATCTGCATAGAGAACTATAACATCATAAAGAGAGAGGCTATAGAGAGAAGAGGAGCCAAAAGAGCTTGAAGAACACACACAGTTCAGAGTCAAGACAGCCACAGCCAAAGGAGAACAATGAGGGCTTTCCCCAAGGTGATGAATTTCAGGGGACAAATTTAGAATCCTTTCAGTAACACAGAAACAATGGCTTTTAGCCCTTCATTCACAGAATCCCAGAATTTCAGTATCAGGATGGATATCAAAATCCATCTAGTTTAGCCAATACCTAAAAAAATCTTCTCTACTATGTACCTGATAAGTGGTCATAGAGCCTTGGCCTGAAGACGTCCACTGATGGGGAGCCTACTACCTTTCAAGGTAGTCCACTCCACTTCTGGACATCTCTAATTGTTAGGAAGTTTTTCCTTTCATTGAGCCTATTTTGAAAGAAGAATTGGCAAAATAGGAAGCTACCAAATGGTAGACTGAAGTGAACTCCTCTCCCACTTATGGCCCCTTTTCTTCCAACCCTCCATGCAGCAACCTCCCGAGAAGTATCCTTGTTCAAACATCCTGGGATCCCTGTCTCCCTGCCCATGAGGTAGTGTTGCACTCTACTCCCTCAGCTAAGGGAGAAGTTGGCCTGAGCGTAGTTGGTAGCACTTACCCCGAACATAAAAATTCATCAGCAGAGCATCATTTGAAACCTTGGAGAGACAGATTCAATAGACCATTGGGGTCAAAAACAAGATTTTGAGAAGTGACTAGGAAGAAAGGCTGGAGATGACACAAGTGATGATGGATTTTTCTAGAAGCTTAGCTATGAAGGGTAAGAGAGATCAAGGATGATAGCTTAAGGTGATGGCGAGTTCAAGTAGAGGGTTTTTTAAGGTTGTGGAAAACCTGGGCATGTTTTTAGGCAGCAGGAAAGGAGCCAGGAGTTAAAGAAAGATTGAAGATTAGATAGAGACTGCTGTCAGAGCATTAGGTAGAGTTTCCAGATTAGCAGGTTACTAGAGGCAGTCACAATATAGTGGGAAATACACAAAATCTGAAGGCAGAGTACCTGGATTCAAATCATATCTCTGCTACTTATTTCTCTGTGTGTCCTTGGGAAAGGTACTTTAGAGCTCTGGGCAGTTCTCTAAAGTTCACCACCTAGTTTCAAAATACTATGATGCTAATCTTATCACTGTTCTGTTGCACTCTCCTTTCTAGCTCCATAAAGTGAAAAGAAAAAAAAAAGCAGTCTTCCAGGTAAATACTTGATTACCCCCTGGGAAAGTCTGACCATTATCAGGAGTGACATTTACACAGGTTTCATGTTTGCAGGACTGACCTTAACATGAAATATGTTGGAATATTTGCCTAGGCCCCCAAATTTGGAAGATTGACATAGTCTTGGGAGTTTTTTTTTTCTTTTTCTTTCTTTTCTGCACAAAGCAGGATCGTATATGAATACTTATTGACATAGAATCTGGTAGCCCAAGGGAATCTCCCAAGATAGTGACCTGGATCTTTGAAAAGGAGGCCTGCAAATTAGCTTTGTCTCTCTGGAGGGTCCTCAAGACTTAGGGCTAGTTCCAGAGTTGCTTCCCTTAAAGTAGCTGTTGATTGGAGCCATCACCCCAAAAGGGGCCTCTATCTTGGCAAATAGAAAACCCAAAGCATTCAGCTAGAAATCACTCACCTTGAGAAAATATCAGTTCACCTGCCTGAAATCTCTTCTCTTTCCATGATTTAAAATCAAATCTCCATTTGATCTACCACATTCAGATTTTTGAGATTTCTTTTAGGAGATGGCCCCACGGTAACTACATGGCAAACTGCCGCATTTTTAAAATTTTCATAGCCAACTAGTAACCACAAAAGCCTGACTTTCCCTGAGTTCCGCTTATCCTGGACCCACACTTTCAAAGTACTAGGACTGATATAAAGATCACACACACACACAAATCAGGCAGCTGAAATACAAAGAAATGAGGGCATAATTAAGAATCCTAGTTAGAAACAAATAGCTACTGGGAAAATATGTGTATTCAGTACATAGATAGCTAACAAGCATAACCAAATTGGATAGCCAAAATTAGTTCCTCCCAAAACATCTCAAAAGAGAATGGAAGCCTTGTCTTCCTAATACAACTTCAATCATCTCAATGCATGTGTATATCTATGCTTTAGCAGAATATCACATGACAAAAATTCACCGTTGTCAGTCGATCTAGGTATAAGAAATTAACAAAACAGCAGGTATCACTGCAAAATAGATGGAGAATTAAAATTAATTTTCGGTTGGCTTTAAAATAATTGTAATAACAGGGCTAATATAGAAATGTGTTTTGCATGACCTCACATGTAAAATGAGTATCATGTTGCTTATTTTCTTAATGGTTGGGGGGAGAAGCTGAAGGGAGAGAGAGAATTTGGAATGCAATATGAAAAGTGAAAGTTAAATGCTAAAAATAAATAGATTGATTAAATTATTGCAATAGTTTAAGAAGATAAATATTAAAAAGCAATTGTTATCCCTATAAATTTTTTCAGATTAGTAGTCTGACTTTTATTTTTCTGTTTTGGTCTGCATGTATGGTTTTATCAGTCTCCAGGTTTCTTGTTGTAGAAATTCACTCCACAAGTCTTGTCTGTAGCTTTTAGTCTTCAAGAGACATCTGTGGAACTAGGAAGAGTAATTGACTTCTCATGTTCACCAAGAAAGCATGTATCAGAAACAAGACCAGAATTCATGTCATCCTGGCTCCAAGCCAAACCCTTTATCAATTATGCCACATACCCTCTCATTCTGAATTTTACATCATGAAGTAAGCAGAGCCTATTATTGGTTTCTTAAAAAAATTTTAAACTGAAATATGAAACATTGATTCCTGTTCAAAATAATCTCTTGTAAATCAGTCTTTGAAATATGTTTCTAAATTCATTGGTCTTGCAAAAAATATATATTTGTCATATCAATTAGTACTAAAATGAGGAGAGAAAGGACCTAGAGGAGCCCAAATTCCCCTACAAATATTCCAGGAAAGCTCTAAAAATGCACCAAGGGAAAATTTATATCTATAATTGCTTACATCAATAAAATAGAGGAAAAAAATCAATGAATTGGGCATACAACTAAAAAAAGTAGAAAATGAATAAATTAAAAATCCCCAATTAAACACCAAATTGGAAATCCTGAAAAATCAAAGGAGAGATTAATAAAATAGGAAGTAAGAAAACAAATGAATAAACCTAGAAGCTGGTTTTATGAAAAAAATAAAACAGATAAACTATTGGTTAATTTTATTTAAAACAAAGGAAAGAAGGAAATCAAATTACTAGTATCAAAAATGAAAGGGGTGAATTCACCACCAATGAAGAGGGAATATTTAATACAATTGTTAGGGGCTATTTTGCCCATCTGTATGCCAATAAATCTGACAATCTAAGTGAAATGAAAGAATAGTTATGAAAATATAAATTGCCCAGATTAACAGAAGGGGAAATAAAATACTTAAGTAACCCCATTTTAGAAAATTAACTTTCCAAGAAAAAATTCCCAGGACTAGATGGATTCACAAGTGAATTCTACCAAACATTTAAAGAACAATTAATCAAAATAATATATAAACTATTTGGAAAAATAGGTGAAGGAGTCCTACCAAATTCCTTTTACAACACAAATATGGTGCTGATACCCAAAACCAGGAAAAGCCAAAACAAAAAAAGAAAATTATAGACCAATTTGCCTAATGAAGATTGATGCAAAATGTTTAAATAAAATACTAGCGAAGAGATTACAGCAATATGTTACAAGGATTATACACTATGACCAGGTGGGATTTATGCCAGGCATGCCAGACTGGTTCAATATTAGTATAACTATTAGCACAATTGACTATATCAATAACAAAATCAACAGAAATCACATGATTATCTCAATAAATGCAGAAAAAGCCTTTAACAAAATACAGCAACCATTTCTGTTAAAAACACTAAAAATCAAAATCATAGGAATAAATGGAGCTTACCTTAAAATGATAAGTCATATTTATCTAAAGCCATCAGCAACCTTTGTCTGTAATGGGGATAAACTAGAAGCCTTTCCAATACAACCAGGGGTGAAACAAGGATGCCCATTATCACCTCTATTATTTAATATTATACTAGAAATGTTGGCTCTAGTAATAAGAGAAGAAAAAGAAATTAAAGGAATTAGAATAGGCAACAAGGAAACAAAACTATTACTCTTTGCAGATGATATGATGGCATACTTAGAAAATCCTAGAGAAACAATTTTAAAACTACTTGAAATATTAACAACTTTAGTAAAGTTGCAGGATTACATCATCAGCATTTCTATATATTACCAACAAAATCCAGGAGCAAGAGATAGAAAAAGAAATTCCATTTTAAAATAACTTTAGACAATATAAAATACTTGGGAGTCTACCTGCCAAGAGATACTTAGGAACTATATGAATACAACTATAAAAACACTTTTCACACAAATAAAGTCAGATCTAAACAATTGGAAAAAAATATTAATTGCTCATGGGTAGGCCAAATCAATATAATGAAAGTGACAATTCTAACTAAATTAATTCATTTATTCAGTGCCATACCAATCAAACTATCAAAAATTATTTTAAAAAGCTAGAAAAAAACAAACAACAAAATTTATCTGGAAGAACAAAAGCTCAAGGATATCAAGAGAATCAATGAAAAAATGTATAAGAACATGGTCTAGCTGTACCAGATCTCAAACTATATTAAAAAGCAGTAATTAACAAAACAATCTGGTACTGGCTAAGAAATAGAGTGGTGGGTCAAAGGAATGGATTAGGTACAAATTACATTATAGTAAATGACCATAGTAATCTAATATATGATAAACTCAAAGATCCAAGCTTTGGAACAAAAACTTCTTATTTGACAAAAACTGCTGGGAAAACTGTAAAACAACATGGCAGAAAATAGATATTGACCAAATCTCACACCATATACCAAGATAAGGTCAAAACAGGTACATGATTTACACATAAAAGGTAAAACCATAAGCAAATTGAGAGAGCATGTCTGTGTCAGATTTATGGATAAGGGAAGAATTTAGGACAAAAAAATATTTAGAGAACATTACAAAATGTAAGACAGATAATTTTGAGTGAATAAAATTTAAAAGTTTTTACACAAACAAAACCAATGCTACCAAAATTATAAGGAAAGCAGGAAACTGGGCAAGGGCAGATTTTTGCAACAAATATCTCTTTAAAAGGCCTCATTTCTCAAATATAAAAAGAACAGTCAAATTTATAAAACTACAAGTTGTTCCCCAATTGATAAACCATCAAAGGATATGAATAGGCAGTTTTGAGACAAAGAAATCAAAGCTATCTATAGTCATAATAAAAAATGCTCCAAATTACTATTGATCAGAGAAATGCAAATTAAAATAACTCTAAGCTACCACCTCACAACTATCACAGTAACGAATATGACAGAAAAGGAAATTGTTGGATGTTGGAGGGGATGTGGGAAAGGTGGGACACTAATGCATTGTTGGTGGAGTTGCAATCTGATCCAATCATTCTGGAGAGCAATTTGGACCTATGCCTAAAGGGCTATAAAACTGTGCATATCCTTTGATCCAGAAATACCACTGCTAGGTCTATATTCTAAAGACATTCAATAAAAAAGAAAAGGACCTATTTGTACAAAAATATTTATAGCAGCTTTTTTTGTGGTGGCTAAGAATTGGAAATCAAATGGATGCCCATCAATTGGGGAATGGCTAAACAGCCTGTGATATCTGATTGTAATGGAATATAATTATGCTGTAAGAAATGGCAAGCAGGATGATTTCAGAAAAACCTGTAAAGATTTATATGAACTTATGTATAGTGAAGTGAACAGGACCAGGAGTATGTTGTACAGAGTAGCAGCAATATGATGAAGTATACTATCTGCCTCCAGAGAAGGAACTGCTGATTAAATACAGACTGAAGCATGCCATTTTTCACTTTTTTAATTTTTTCTTTTACTTGAGTCTTCCTGTGCAAAATGACTAAAAAGGAAATGCCTTACATGATTGCACATGTATAACCTATATCTGATGGCTCACTGTCTTAGGAAAGAGGCAGGGGAGGGAGGAAGGGATAGAATTTGGAATTCAAAACTTTAAATAAAAATGTTAGACAATTTTTTAAAAATTGTACCAAGCAGAACAATTATGAAGATATCCAAGGAGAGACAGCCCAAGCTCCTCACAAAAACCTCAAGAAAAATAAAGAAAATAAGTATATATCAATCTCTATTCAGAGACCAGCAGCTCTTTTTCTGGGGATGGATAGCATTTTTCATCATAAATCCTTCAGAATTGTCTTGGATCATTGTACTGCTCAGAATAGCTAAGTCATTCATAGCTGATCATTGCACAATATTGTTGTTACATTGAACACAGTACATTTCACTTTGCATTAGCTCATGTAAGTCTTTCCAGGTTTTTCTGAGGGCATCCTGCTCATTATTTCTTATAGCACGATAATATTCCATGATAATCATGCAGTGCCATTTGTTCAGCCATTCCCCAATTGATGGGCATCCCTTCAATTTCCAGTTTTTTGGCACCAGAAAAGAGCTACTATAAATATTTTTGCACATATAGGTCCTTTTCTCTTTTTGTTTTTGTTTTTCTTTTTTGCGATACAGACCTAGTAGTGGTATTGCTAGGTCAAAGGGTATGCATGGTTTTATAGCCGTTTGGGCATAGTTCCAAGTTGTTCTACAGAATTGTTGAATCAGTTCACAACTCTACCAATGGTGCATTAATGTCTCGTTTTTCTGAAATTGCCTCCAATACTGGTCATTTTCCTTTTCTGTCCTATTAGCCAATCTAATAGGTCTGAGGTAGTGCCTCAGAATTGTTTCAATTTGCATTTCTCCAATCAATAGTGAGTTAGAGCATTTTTTTTCATATGACTATAGGTAGCTTTGATTACTTCATCTGGAAACTGTTCCTATCTTTTGATCACTTGTCATTTGTGGAATGGATCTTATTTTTATAAATTTGACTCAGTTGTCTACATGTTCGAGAGATTAAGCCTTTATAAGAAACTTCCTTCAAAAAATTTTTTCACAGTAACTATTGCTAACTGTATTTCCCTCCATCCTATTTCCCTTCCTGTTTATTTTATTCTCTCTTTCCTTTCACCCCATCCCTCCTCAAAAGTGTTTTGCCTCTGATGAGCCCCTACCCCAATTTGCCCTCCCTTCTTTCACCCTTCACCTGTGCCTTATCCCCTTCTCTCCTACTTTCTTGCAGTGTAAGATAGATTTCTGTACCCTATTGAGTGACTATGTTATTCCCTCTTTAAGCCAATTCTGATGACAGTAAGGTTCACTCATTCCCCTTAACCTCCCCGCCTCTTCTTCTCCATTGTAAAAGTTTTTCCTTTCCTCTTTTATGTGAGATAATTTATCCCATTCTACCTCTCCTTTTCCCTATCTCCCATACATTCCTCTCTCACCTCTTAATTTTGTTTTTTTAGGTATCATATCTTAATATTCAACTCACACCTGTGCCTTCTGTCTATATATACTCCTTCTTACTGCCCTAATAATGAGAAAGGTCTTATGAATTATAAATATCACCTTCCCATATTTAATGGTAACTTAAATTTGAAGATCTTTCCCACCCATTAATAGGCCCATGTGACCTGCTTATGTCACAGGAAGCCTGAGTCACATGTGGTGGGAGGAGCTTGCTGAAAAAGAGGAACAGGAAAGAGTGGAGCAAAAAATGCTCAGAGCAGTTAGAGATGAGGGAGAGAGAGGAGGAGAGCTAGTGTGTTGTAAGTGTCTTAGTGGGAAGGCCCTAGCAGGGGGGAAGGCTAATGGGATGGTGAGGCTCCATGCTGTGATATTGTGTTTTAAGTTCTTTGCTGTTATGATAAAGTGGGCTTACTGGTTTGGGGAGTTGGTTGCTGCTTGGATAGGTTGCACTTATTGGTTTTGTGACTTGGTTCTTTGGTGTCTGAATAGATGTTTTAATTCTTCTACCTTCTATATGGAGAGTCTCTTATATTTTGCAATACATAACTGCACAGGCATATTCACAATTATCATCGATGTTGTAATTATTGCCTTGCTGATACATCATGTAGGAATATAAACTGTTTAATCTTATTAAGCCTCTTGTGATTTCCTTTTCCTGTTCACCTTTTTATGTTTATCTTGAATCTTGCATTTGAAAGTCAAATTTTCTATTCAGCTCTGGTCTTTTCATCAAGAATGCTTGAAAGTCCTCTATTTCACTGAATATCCATTTTTCCTCCTGAAGTATTATACTCAGTTTTGCCAGGTAGGTAAATTTGGTTGTAATCCTAGCTCCTTTGCCCTCTGGAAAATTGTATTCCAAGCCCTCTGATCCTTTAATGTACAAGCTGCTAAAGCTCGTGTTATCCTGAGGGTGGCTCCATGATACTTAAATTGCTTTTTTTCCCAGCTGCTTCTAATATTTTCTCTTTGACCTGGAACTCTGGAACTTGGCTATAATGTTCCTGGGAATTTTCATTTTGCAATCTCAGGAGGTGATCAATAGATTCTTTCAATTTCTATTTTACCCTCTGATTCTAGAATATCAGAGTAGTTTTCCTTGATAATTTCCTGAAAGATGATGTCTGGGCTCTTTTTTTGATTATGGATTTCAGGTAGTCCAGTGATTTTTAAATAGTCTCTCCTGGATATATTTTGCAGGTCAGTTGTTTTTCCAATAAGATTTTTCACATTGTTTTCTATTTTTTCATTATTTCGATTTTGTTTGATTGTTTCTTAATTTTTTATTCCATTTGCTTAATTCTAAGTCTAAAGGAATTGCTTTCTTCAACGGGCTTTTTTACCTCCTTTTCCATGTGGCCAATTTTACTTTGTAAAGGACTTTTTTCCTTCAGTGAATTTTTGCACTTCTTTTTCCATTTGGCCAATTTTGCTTTATAAAGCATTATTTTTCTCATTGGCTTTTTGTACCTCTTTTACCATTTAGCCTAGTCTGTTTCATATGGTCCTATTTTCTTCCACATTTTTTGTGTCTCCTTTACCAAGCTGTTGACTCATTTTTCATGATTTTCTTGCATCACTCTCATTTCTCTTCCCAATTTTTCCTCTACCTCTCTTACTTGATTTTCAAAATACTTTTAGAGCTTTTCCATGGCCTGAAACCAATCCATATTTTTCTTGGAGGCTTTGGGTGCATAAGCTTTGATTTTGTTATCTTCTTCTGAAGGTGTGTTTTGATTTTCCTTGTCATCATAGTAACTTTCTATGGTTAAAATTTTTTCTATTGTTTGCTCATTTTCCCAGCCCATTACTTGACTTTTAACTCTTTGTTAAGCTTTAATGAGTTTGTGCAGATAGAGAGATATTTCTAGGGACCTGTAAGTTTTCAATTCTTCTAAGGTAGTATGATCTAAGAAGTGTGTTTACTACTCTCCTGGCCTGTGCTCTGGTCTGTGAGTGACCACAAGAACTTGTTTCTACCCTGGAACTGTGAGGTGGGTCCCTGCTCTACTATGGCCAAAAGCTCTGGTGTGCTAGTGCTCCTTCTTGCCCTGGGCCTCCCACCCAGGACTGTGACCTGGATCCAAGTATGGGCAAGCAACAGAGTCCTGCCTCAGTGCCAGCAAAAAGATCCCTGTCATCTCCTTCTGACCAGTTGTTCCCCCACCTTACCCTCTGTGGGCTGAGAGCTCTGGAAGCAGCTGCTGCCGCTGCTGATTCAGTCATTCCCAAGGCCTGCTCCTGGTTTGCTGGGACCAGATGTGCACCGCTGCAGCCCATGCTGGAATGTGCTCCACTCTCAGCCAATAGGACAGACCTTTCCCGCTGCTCTTCTAAGTTGTCCTTGGGGCCTGGGTGCTGAGAAACTGCTGCCAATGATTCAGTCACCCTGAGGCCTGCTCCCAGTGTGCTGGATAAGTCTACTTGCACTGGACTGGGCTGCACCCCTCTCTCCCCCTGGAGCAACAGACCTGTCCCGCTTACCTTCTAAGTTGTCTTAGGCTGGAATGTTGTTTTACTCCATCTTTTTGTGATTCCTGCTGCTCTAGAACTTGTTTAGAGTCATTATTTAAAGGTATTTGGAGGGAGTTGAGAGAGAGCTCAGGTGGGTTCCTGCCTTTACTCCACCATCTTGTCTCTACCTCCCCCAACAAACCTGTTCTGAGGTAGCTTGGTAGTATGGTGGATAGAGCACTGGGCCTATGGTCCAAATCCAGCCCCAGGCACTTAAACTCTGTCTGCCTCAGTTTCCACAACTGTAATATAGGGAATAATAATAGCACCTAACTCCCAGGGTTGTTGTAAGAATCAGATGAGATAATAATTGTAAAGCACTTAGCATAGTGCCTGGTACATAAAAGCGCTAAATAAATGTTACCTATGACAATAATTATCATAATTATTATTATTATGAGATCAATATTTACATATGGGATTCAACAATACGAAAAGAATGAGTACTTACACAGCCAAATGAAAAGTTTGCAAAATTCCACCAATGCAACTGACTTGTCATATTTCCTTCATATGTAGGAGGAGGGATCCCGTGAACCTTTGTTCCATTTAATCATTGGTAGTAGGATTAGCTTTCATGGAGAAATATTTACTTCCAAGGAATAAAAGCAAATATACAAACAGCTTCACTTGGTTCCTACAGAATGTGGTCCAAAACGCTATTTAAGTTTCAGTCCCAGAGTAAGGTGGTTCCTCAGGGCTTCACAGCTGGGGCTAGTTGGCTGTATGTACTACCCTATCTGCAAGCCTGGTTCAAAGGTCACCATGGCTCCAGCTCCTGGGAAAAGTGAAGATGATTGATGGCACCTGAAACTGAGAAGAACAAAACAAAAGAGAAAAAGGCAAATATCTCCAGCCATGCCACAGGGGTCTAAAAGGAGAGAGGGGAAGAAAGCTATCCCTCCCACTTCCTCCAACTTCATTTCATGGTGCTCATCTTGTGGCAAAATGGTGATCGTTGTTTTCTGGACACAGTAGGAAAGAGAGAATGTATACTATTTTTAAAGGAATCATAAACAATTATCCACATCTAGTAGAACTTCAGGGCAAAGTGAAAACTCAAGAGCCCATTGGTCACTGTCAGAAAGAAATCCCAAAATGAAAACTCCTAGGAACATTATAGCAAAAATCTAGAGCTTCTAGGTCAAAGAAAAAGTACTATAGGCAGTAGAAAAAAAAGAGTACAAATAATACGAAATTACAGTTAGGAATACATGAAGTTGGCAGTTACCACTCTAAAAAAGAGAACAGAATACAGTATTTTAAAAGATAAAAGCTAAAGGTTTACAACCAAGAATAATTTGTTCTAGAGACAGTATGATCCTAAAATGAGAAAGTAGGCTTTTGATGGCTTAGAGGCCTTTAGATTTTTTCTAATGAAAAGGCCAGAACTAAGTAGATACTTTGAAAAATGAGCACAATAATCAAGATAAAACTAGAAAGAGAAACACTAAATTTGAATATTTGGAAAGGTCTATACTATCAGGAAGTACTTAAATTCTAATAAGGGAGAAGAAACAAGTGTCTCATAAAAGTTCTAATGTCCTCAAGCAGTATCATAGAAGAAGTTATGAGACAAATAGAAGGATTGGAATAACTTTTTCTTCCTGTTTGGATGGCTCTAAAAGACAAAAAGAAAAGCAAGATAAAAAGGAATATAATAGGTGAAAAAGGAGGAAGAAGAAAGAGAAGTTCCTATCTTGCCTAATCAGGGTGCATAAGATGAAGCAAACATGAAGGAAGGGGTGGGAAGAGTCACATGAACCTTATTTTAATTTGACTTAGACAAAGAAGGTTGAACACACTTTCACACATAGAGTTTGGTGTAGAAATACATTAGACTTAATATCTAAATATTTTTTGGAAAAGTTTGTTGAATTCCTGGGAGAAATACAGTGTAAAAGTAGTGGGACATCTCAATGTACTATTTTCTGACCCAGGCAAATATAACAAAAAGATGCACAAGAAAGAAGTTAAGGACCTGAATAATATTTTAGAAAAATTAGATATGATAGCTGTCTGGTGTTTATAAAATGGGACATGAAAGAAGTATATATCTATACTTCTCATCTACACATGGCCTATGTTCTAAGGCACAAAAAATTCACCAAAATGCAGAAAAGCAGTACTAAGTACAGAATAACCAAAATTATTTTTAATTTTAAAATTCTATTTGGCTCAAAAAATTTATGGAGGATTTGTCCATATTTGCTGATATCTTTCTGTCTTCACCTTTAACTGATCCTCATGCTTACTCCTTTCCATATCATGTAAATATTAGAGCAATTAGGTGGCACAGTGGATAGAGCTCATATGAAATGCCAAACCACTCCAGTATCTTTGCCAAGAAAACCCCAAATGGGGTCACAAAGAGTTGGAAACAACTGAAACAAAAATATGAGTGTATTTCCTTCTAGTCAGTTATGACCAATAGAGGCTGATTTTCCCTTGGTAATATAGAAGATGCATTGTTTCTCACTGTAGAGCTGTAGCAGAAAATTAAGATTGGAAATCAATAGGCCAACAGAATAAACTCAGTAAAAACTATCTTAGTAACTCTCCCTACACACACACACACACACACACACACACACACACACATACACAAACACACCCCCAATACACAAATGCACTAATATCTGACGTGTGTGTGTGTGTGTGTGTGTGTGTGTGTGTGTGTGTGTGTGTGTGTAGCTTGGTGGTCATTCTATTCCATGTTTTAAAATGTCCCAGACCCTCATCTCAAGTCCTTGTGCATATCCAAGCCTTAATCTAGAATTGGTAAACTGTTTTGATCTTCTGTATCTAAGGATATAGTTTACTCAAAGCAACTAGATTCCATTGGCCAAGGCAGGCTGCTACTTTCAAACCCAGAGAATTCAAATAAATGATCGGTTGTATATTTTGTTTTTGTTTTTGTTTAGCATTATGAGAAACTAAGAGAATAGACTTCAGGGCAGGCATCTTCAGGAGGGAAATTACTTCCAAAAGTCTAATTACTAGAAAAACTAGAGGCTAGATCCTTAGGAGGATATTAAATCCCAGTGAATATCTACCCAAGGAAGCAAAAAGCCAAGATGTGCCCTTCAATATGTGAACACAGGGAATGTCTCCAAAAGCAATAAATTCTAAAATGATTTTTTGGAAGCAAAGAGTCAGACTGTATGACAGTAAAACAGTACTTCCTGAGAACCCTTTCAGGCTATTCATCATTTAAACCTTTATAAAGTCATCCCACTATTTCATTTGGTCCTGATGTCCTGCCATATGATCAACATCTGACAGAAACTTTTAAATATGCCTAAATTACAGAACTTACCTGAACTATATGTCTTGCAAGATTTTTTAGTAGGGCCACTGAGGTGGCAGATTACTAACACAACTGTATTCAGCTTTGAAATGCTATCCCAAGGTATTCATTTCAGTGTGTGTTTTTTCAACAGAATGGGGGCAGGACTACCAATTTATCAATCTTCAATTTCAAGAGCAGAGCTTCTGGTTTATCATGAATGCAAAGTAAGAGAATGAAAGGTCATCTGAGGATTCTTGGAGCTTTCTTTTGCTTTCTTTGTGATGAGTGATTTAATTAATCCTTGGTCAAACCAGGTCAGTAAAGAAAGCCTGGCATCTCTGATTCCATGTGCATGGAAGACAGGATGTGGTTAAATAAGTTAAGGAAATGATTCGTGCATCCTCAGTGCCTCATTTCCAATTAATTATAACTTTAATTCTTGACCTCCATATTTGTCAGCTTGATAAAGTACAAGTTTGTAACTGAAGCTAAGACTATGCCAAGCTGGGCATCTTATATGAAATCTATATTTGGGTTTTCTGATGGTAAAGTCTACTCCAATTTCAACACTCCTACTTTCCAAGCTTGCAAAGTCAGGGTAACTACTTTATTTCATTTTTTCCATATCAGAATTTGGATCAAATAACTTTCCCCCAATTTAGAGTAATCATTCAGAATCTTTTGTCTGCTCCATGAAGTAAAATTAATTACTTTTGGACATACACATGCAAAATTCAATTCGAATAATAAAAACCACTACAACCACCACCACATATTTTCTAATGCTTTAAGGTTTGCAGAATACTTTCTTGAGAACAACTTTTGAGAGCAAAAGTATTATCATTCCCATTCTAAAGGTGAGATTCTAATGGATGGATTCGAATTTGCCCAAAGTTACAAAACTAGTTAGTGTCAAACTCAGGTTTCAAACCCAGATGTCTTTTAACTCAAACTCCCATGCTTGTCTTATCATATCAGTTTTCAAAAGCAATTCTTATGTGTGTTGATATTTTATAAAATAAGTGTAACTACTTTACTGATATTGCAATGAAAGAGAAGTGGTGTGGCATAGTAGAAAGAGAGCTGGTCTTGGAGTCAAGATAGATATGGGTTCAAATCCTTCCTATGACATGTTTTGTCTTTATGACACAGCCTTTCAGTGATCCAGACTCACATGAAGAATCACCCCTATAGCAACTGCTGTATAGAAATAGCTCTGAAAACAACAGCACATCCCCTCAAGCTTGGAACAAAGTACTCTCTACAAGCAGTCATACCCCGATGAAAAACTCAAGGGTCAAGTAAAGTGGCTGGTAACATGGTCAGGCAGCAAAAACAGACTCAGATTCAGACTCAGACTCTGGAATCTTTCTTTGGTGACAAAGAAGACCAAAACATACAGCCAGAAGAAGTCAACAAAGTCAAAGAGCCTACATCAAAAGCCTCCAAGAAAAACATGAACTGGTCTCAGGCCATGGAAGAGCCCAAAAAGGATATGGAAAAGCAAGTCAGAGAAGTAGAGGAAAAATTGGGAAGAGAAATGAGAGTGATGCAAGAAAACCATGAAAAACAAGTCAATGAATTGCTAAAGGAGACCCAAAAAATACTGAAGAAAATAACACCTTAAAAAATAGACTAACTCAAATGGCAAAAGAGCTCCAAAAAGCAAATAAGGAGAAGAATGCCTTGAAAGGCAGAATTACCCAAATGGAAAAGGAGGTCCAAAAGACCACTGAAGAAAATACTACCTTAAAAATTAGACTGGAGCAAGTGGAAGCTAGTGACTTTATGAGAGATCAAGATATTGTAAAAGAGAACCAAAGGAATGAAAAAATGGAAGACAATGTGAAATATCTCATAGGAAAAACCACTGACCTGGAAAATAGATCCAGGAGAGATAATTTAAAAATTATTGGACTACCTGAAAGCCATGATCAAAAAAAGACCCTAGATATCGTTTTTCAAGGAATTATCAAGAAGAATTGCCCTGATATTCTAGAGCCAGAGGGTACATTAGAAATTGAAAGAATCCACTAATCGCCTCCCGAAAAAGATCCCAAAAAGAAAACTCCTAGGAATACTGTCACCACATTCCTGAGCTCCCAGATCAAGGAGAAAATACTGCAAGCAGCTATAAAGAATCAATCTGAATATCATGGAAACACAATCAGGATAACACAAGATCTAGCAGCTTCTACATTAAGGGATCAAAGGGCTTGGAACATGATACTCTGGAGGTCAGTGGCTAGGATTAAAACCAAGAATCACCTACCCAGAAAAACTGAGTATCATGCAAGGCAAAATATGGATTTTCAATAAAATAGAGGATTTTCAAGCTTTCTCACTGAAAAGACCAGAGCTGAATAGAAAATTTGACTTTCAAACACAAGAATCAAGAGAAGCATGAAAAGGTAACCAAGAAAGAGACATCATAAGGGACTGACTAAAGTTGAACTGTTTTGTTTACATTCCTACATGGGAAGATGATGTGTATAATTCATGAGACCTCAGTATTAGGGTAGCTGAAGGGAATACACACACACACATATGTATATGTATATATATATGTATATGTACATATATATATACATATATGTATGTGTATATATATATATATATATGGAGAGAGAGAGAGAGAGAGAGAGAGAGAGAGAGAGAGAAGGCACAGGGTGAGTTGAATATGAAGGGATGATATCTAAAACAAAAATAAAATTAAGGGCTGAGAGAGGAATACATTGAGAGAGGGAGAAAGGGAGAGATAAAATGGGGTAAATTATCTTGCATAAAAGTGGCAAGAAAAAGCATTTCTGTTGGGAGGGAAGAGGGGGCAGGTGAGGGGGAATAAGTGAATCTTGCTCTCATTGGATTTGACCTGAGGAGGGAATAACATACACACTCAATTGGGTATCTTACCCCACAGGAAAGGAGGAAGGAGATAAAAAGGGGGGATGACAGAAGGGGGGCAGATGGGGGAGGAAGTAATCAAAAGCAAACACTTTTGATTAGGGACAGGGTCAAGGGAAAAAAATTGAATAAAGGGGGACAGGATAGGATGGTAGGAAATACAGTTAGTCTTTCACAACATGAGTATTGTGGAAGGGTTTTGCATAATGATACACATGTGGCCTATGTTGAATTTCTTGCCTTCTTAGGGAGGGTGGGTGGGGAGGGAAGAGGGGAGAAAATTTGGAACTCAAAGTTTTAAAAGAAGATGGTCAAAAAAAAGTTTTTGCATGCAACTAGGAAATAAGATATACAGGCAATGGGGCATAGAAAGCTATCTTGCCCTACAAGAAAGTAAGGGAAAAGGGGATGGGGTGAGCGGGGTGACAGGAGGGAGGGCTGACTGGGGAACAGGGCAACCAGAATATATGCCATCTTGGAGTGGGGGGGAGGGTAGAAATGGGGAGAAAATTCGTAATTCAAACTCCTGTGAAAATCAATGCTGAAAACTAAAAGTAGAGGAAAAATTGGGAAGAGAAATGAGAAGGATGAGAGAATACCATGAAAAACAAGTCAATGACTTGCTAAAGGAGACCCAAAAAAATACTGAAAAATATACTGAAGAAAACAACACCTTAAAAAATAGACTAACTCAAATGGCAAAAGAGCTCCAAAAAGCCAATGAGGAGAAGAATGCCTTGAAAGGCAGAATTAGCCAAATGGAAAAGGAGGTCCAAAAGACCACTGAAGAAAATACTACCTTAGATTGGAGCAAGTGGAAGCTAGTGACTTTTTGAGAAATCAAGATATTATAAAACAGAACCAATACATAATAGGCATTACATAAATGTCAGTGATGACAATGATGATGATGATGATAACAACAATGACAATGACAATGACATTGGTCAGGGCTCAGATCTTGAGAGCAAATGGGTATTTCTTCCACATCAGGGTGTAGCAGACATGTGGCCTGCTTGCATCACAGGAAGCCTAACTTACATGTGTTGGGAGGAGTTTCCTGACAGGAAAAGCAAGTTATGTCACAGAAAACGCTGAGAGAGAGAGAGAAAGATGTTATGGCTGCTGGTGGCTGCTAATGGCCACCCTCATGGTTGTTAGAACTGAATAGGCTGACTTAGCGGTACTGTGAGTTTGTTTTGGGGAAGACCCCGGCGGGGGGTCAGAGAGGTTTTGGGATGGTGAGGCTCCATGTTGTGATTTTCTGTATTGAGTGTTTTGGATTCCTTGCTGTTATGATAAAGTGGACTGACTGGCTGTGGGAGCTGAGCATTTGGTTATGGGATATGATTCTCTGGTGTCTGAACAAATGGTTTACTTCTTCTACCTTCTATGTGGAGGGTCTCGTATACTTCACAATACAGAACTACATAGGCATTTTGACGATTATCATCTACATTGTTATTATTGCCTTACTGTTTCAAAGGGTTATCCTCAGAACTCTGAGAGTGAGTTGTAGCCATGTGACTGCCTATTTAGGGTTTGACCCCAACCCACAAGCATGGATGCAGGTGGAGTGAGCAAGCCAGCCCCATCCCAGGAAGAGTGAGCCTGGAGAAAAGCTGAGGTACAGGTGCAATGATCAGTACTAGTTAGTTTGCCACACTTATACACCACATACATAAACTGAACACAAGGTAATTTTAGGAAGGGCTGAGCACTAAACATTAGAGCAATCAAGAGAAGCCTATAGGACCTGGCACTTGAGTTGAATCTTGAAGGAAGCTGGGGATATCAAGGGGTATTTGTTGTTGTTGTTTTTAATGCATCAATAAAATGTTTTTAAAATTGAGGAATCCTAGGTCTGCCTAAGAGCTCTGAGGTCCATCCCAATCAATCAATTTATTTGACAGCTATTTACAAAATATCTACTATGTGGCCCACACAGACCTAAATGTGTCTTTTCTTCAGGCAGTTACGCATTATTGCCTGCCAAACAGAGCAGAGCTTTCCTTCAAAAGGAAGTAGAAGCTAATTTAAATTATATTATTAGCAAATGGGCATATGGTTTACATTTCAAGAGAACATCAATGAAATTCAATTCAACTGAAATTAACAAACATTTATGAAGCAACTAATACGTACAAAGCAGGGGGAGTCCCAACAATTTTAATTTCATGTTTCCAGTCTAACATTAGATATATACTTTTGCCTTGAACAATGTTTCTCAGCAAAGACTCCTGAGACTTCCCAGGGTGCTTTCAGGCAGTCAGTCAAATTATTTTCTTAATGATACCAAGTAATTATTTGCCCATTAAAATACTCCTCCATTTTCCAACTACATACCTGTGTGAGGCCAGATTTTCTTCATATACTTCAACTGGAACAACACATTGCAAAAGATAGGATGAAAAAGCAGATATGAGAATCTACCTAGGGGCGAAGCCAAGATGGCAGCTGGAAAGCAGGGACTAGTGTGAGCTCCCCGCCTAGTCCTTCCAAAAACCTATAAAAATGGCTCTGAACCAATTCTAGAACTGCAGAACCCACAAAACAGTGGAAGGAAGCAGGGCTTCAGCCCTGGACAGCCTGGATGGTCTCTGGGTAAGGTCTATCCCGCATGGAGCTGGGAGCGGAGGGAAGTGGAGCAGAGCAGAGCCTAGCATGGGCAGCGCAGACCAACCAGACCAGGAGCCGGGCAGAGCATGCCCTAGAGCCCTGAATCAGTGAGCTGCAGCAGTTACCAGACTTCTCAACCCACAAACACCAAAGACAACAGAGAAGACTAGTGGGAAAGGCTGTGGGAGTGGAAGGAGTTCGTGGTTCAGCCACCACCCCGGGGGCAGTGGAGGTAGGGCAGCTACAGAACTATAGCTGCAGTTGCTTCAGGCCCCAGGCCCACCTGGTGGGAGGAATTTAGTGGAGGATCAGAGCAGAAGTGAAGAGCCTGCTGAAGATCTAAGCCCAGTCCGGGTTGGGGGTTCTTGGGGAAGGAGGAGTGCTGGTGTGACAGAGCTGGCACATCCCCCCAAGCTTGGAACATAGCTCTCTTAACTCTACAAGCAGTCATATCCCACTGAAAAACTCAAGGGTCAAGTTAGTTGGCTGGGAATATGGCCAGGCAGCGAAAACGCACCCAGATTCAATCTCAGACCTTGGAATCTTTCTTTGGTGACAAAAAAGACCAAAACATACAGCCAGAAGAAGTCAACAAAGTTAAAGAGCCTACAACAAAAGCCTCCAAGAAAAACATAAACTGGTCTCAGGCCATGGAAGAGCTCAAAAAGGATTTGGAAAAGCAAGTCAGAGAAGTAGAGGAAAAATTGGGAAGAGAAATGAGAAGGATGCAAGAAAACCATGAAAAACAAGTCAATGACTTGCTAAAGGAGACCCAAAAAAATACTGAAAAATATACTGAAGAAAACAACACCTTAAAAAATAGACTAACTCAAATGGCAAAAGAGCTCCAAAAAGCCAATGAGGAGAATGCCTTGAAAGGCAGAATTACCCAAATGGAAAAGGAGGTCCAAAAGACCACTGAAGAAAACACTACCTTAAAAATTAGATTGGAACAAGTGGAAGCTAGTGACTTTATGAGAAATCAAGATATTATGAAACAGAACCAACGAAATGAAAAAATGGAAGACAATGTGAAATATCTCATTGGAAAACCCACTGACCTGGAAAATAGATCCAGGAGAGATAATTTAAAAATTATTGGACTACCTGAAAGCCATGATCAAAAAAAGAGCCTAGATATCATCTTTCAAGAAATTATCAAGGAGAACTGCCCTGATATTCTAGAGCCACAGGGCAAAGTAGAAATTGAAGGAAAACACCAATCACCTCCTCAAATAGATCCCAAAAAGAAATCTCCTAGGAATATTGTCGCCAAATTCCAGAACTCCCAGATCAAGGAGAAAATATTGGAAGCAGCCAGAAAGAAACAATTTGAGTATTGTGGAAACATAATCAGAATAACTCAAGATCTAGCAGCTTCTACATTAAGATATCGAAGGGCTTGGAATACAATATTCCGGAGGTCAATGGAGCTAGGATTAAAACCAAGAATCACCTACCCAACAAAACTGAGTATCATGCTCCAAGGCAAATTACAGATTTTCAATAAAATAGAGGACTTTCAAGCTTTCTCAGTGAAAAGACCAGAGCTGAATAGAAAATTTGACTTTCAAACACAAGAATCAGGAGAAGCATGAAAAGGTAATCAAGAAAAAGAACAAGAAAAAGAAATTGCAAGGGACTTACTAAAGTTGAACTGTTTTGTTTACATTCCTACATAGAAAGATGATGTGTATGATTCAGGAGACCTCAGTATAAGGGTAGTTGAAGGGAATATGCATATACATATATATATGTTTATGTATATATATATATGTATATGTGAGTGTGTATGTATGTATATATGTATGTGTGTGTATTTATATATATATATATATATATATATATATATATATATATATATGGAGAGAGAGAGAGAGGGCACAGGGTGAGTTGAAGATGAAGGGAAGATATCTAAAAGAAATAAAATCAAATTAAGGGATGAGAGAGGAATATATTGAGACAGGGAGAAACAGAGAGATAGAATGGGGTAAATTATCTCGAATAAAAGTGGCAAGAAAAAGCAGTTCTGTAGGAAGAGAAGAGAAGGCAGGTGAGGGGGAATGAGTGAATCTTGCTCTCATCAGATTTGACCTGAGGAGGGAATACCATACATACTCAATTGGGTATCTTACCCCACAGGAAAAAAGGAGGAAGAAGATAAAAAAGGGGGGATGATAGAAGGGAGGGCAGATGAAGGTGGAGGTAATCAAAAACAAACACTTTTGAAAGGGGACAGGGTCAAGGGAGAAAATTCAATAAAGGGGGATAGGTTAGGAAGGAGCAATATATAGTGAGTCTTTCACAACATGAGTATTGTGGAAGGGTTTTACATAATGATACACATGTGGCCTATGTTGAATTGCTTGACTTCTTAGGGAGGGTGGGTGGGAAGGGAAGAGGGGAGAGAATTTGGAACTCAAAGTTTTAAAAACAGATGTTCAAAAGCAACAAAAAAAAAGTTTTTGCATGCAACTAGAAAATAAGATACACAGGCAATGGGGCATAGAAATTCATCTTGCCCTACAAGAAAGAAAGGGAAAAGGGGATGGGAGGGGAGTGGGGTAACATAAGGGAGGGCTGACTGGGGAACAGGGCAATCAGAATATACGCCATCTTGGAGTGGGGGGGAGGGTAGAAATGGGGAGAAAATTTGTAATTCAAACTCTTGTGAAAATCAATGCTGAAAACTAAATATATTAAATAAAAAAAAGAGAGAATCTACCTGTCTTCTCTCAAACCAGACAGGAAAGAGATTTGCAAAAATATATAAAGAAATGCCACTTCTGTCACTCATTGGGAAAATATAGCTATTTTTCATAAAATGTCATTGATGTTAACATGTAATGGGCTTATTATTGCCATTTTTAAATGAATTACAAATATTTTTAAAATATATTAGCTTTAATTTTTACTATGCTAAGATAAGTAGGTATAGCCCACATAAATATTGAGCACTTACTTTATGCAGCTCACAGTAAGAGTATATTGTCCATTTTCCATCCGCCTAAAATAAGTCTGGCAAAAAAAAAATTTTTATGAATGCCTGTATCTGTGTTTTAAGCAAAGTATATAAAAGCATGCCCCAGGTTTCCTTGCATTGTATTGTAATACTGATTTTCTTAGGCAAGGGGAAAAATGTTCAAATGTATGCGCAAAGATCTGGTTATAAATTCTCTTTAAAAACTAATATTTGATCTTTAAAAGGAAATGAAACATGGAAAAATGTAACTTCTTGGGAAAATCCACCAAGTCCACATGGGCTTAAAGCATTAAATATTCATTGAGTCCAGTTCAAAGACTTGTATGTTATGATTGGACAAGCACCTGAATTGGAGTCAAAGGATCTAGTTTCAAATCCTGAATCTGCCCATTATAACCTGGGTGACCTTAGGAAAGTCACCTAATCTTTCTGAGCCTCAATTTCCCCATTTGTAAAATGACAGGGTGAAATCAGATGACTTCTTTGGTCCTTTCCAATTCTAAATCTGTGATTCTTGATTGTAAGAGTAGATTTTGTTAATTAAGCAAAAATTGGAAGTTAAAATCAATTATTCCACAAACATTAATTTCTTCCTATATGCCAATTAATCAATAAACATTTATTAAGCATCTACTAGGTGTCAGGCACTGTGCTAAGTGCTGGGGTACAAAGAAAGACAAAAATAGACCCTTCCTTCTAGGAGTTCATATTCTAAGGAAGGACAAAATATATAAATAAATAGTCAAGTAAATACAGAGTTGTTAGAAGGTAATCCCTGAGGAGAATACCATACCTAAACGAATCCATACACGTAATGCTATATCCAACTATTTGTACTATATAAATCTAGAAAAAATAATATTTTAAAGCTCATTTTGGGGATCAAATGGCATTAATTGGATTTAGCAACAGAAATTTTTCCCTTTCATAGTTTTAGGAAAATTCAACCCTAGCTTTTATAATGAACAGTGCCTTCCCACTATGCCTTCTCTTTATAGACCCTGGAAAACTAAAGGCAAAGAAAGCTTCATCCAATGTAACCTTATGTACATTTATAAAAGTCATTTCAGTATGATAGATAGAATTTTCATTAAATCAAAAAGTTGAAGGCCAGTCTCTCATTTGTCTTGATATTTGAAGAGCTCTCTATTCCATGACATAGAGAAGGATAAATATTTTAAAACATTAAACATTTTGAAGCACGTACTATCTTAGAAAAGTTAGTCTATGCTGTAGCTAAAAAACCAAATCTGCCATTACAAAAAGCAGAATGAATCTCCAGACACTCTCTTTTTTATGTTTTCAGAGGAAAATTCATTTTTATCCCTTCTTTTCAAGCTTTCAAAATAAAATTACTATTTTAATTTTGGGTTTTTTTGCCCAAGGACTTGCAAAATTGTCAAAACTGCAAATGTCTCTGGTTGTAGTTATGGCTTTAAACTATTTCTTTCTATAGCTATCCTTGTGTTAGTTAATATTGATTAGAAATTTGTGGTGTCTATCAGTTGCCTTTCTAGAAATTTTCAAACAAATGATTTTCATATTATGCAACAGTGATTTGATCACTGATTCTCTCTTGAGTTTCAAGTTCTATCATTTTTACATTTTGATTAAATAATTTCATTATCTTGAAGAAATAATCCATGTGCAAGTGGGGGCTTAATTTCTCAGCATTCTAATCATTTATTTCAATGAAATGGGATAAAACTCTTCAGAAATATGGAAAACTTAAGAGTTCAGTCATTTCTGGAAATCATGCAGTACTAGAAGAACAAAAGAAAAGTAAGTGCCAAGAATATTCATTTGGCAGAAATTCTTTGGGCAATTCCTTGTAGGCATATACATATGTGTATACATATATACATATATATATATATATTCCTTCTAATATTAGCTTGTTTAAAAATCTACTTTCTTATATAAATATGAAGGTGACATTCTGGTTGATGTGAAAATATGGATATTGAAAAACTGTTAAAGATATAGAAAACATTATGGACTTTGTCGTGAAAGTCATGCTCACAATGAACACAAATCCCCAAAACTCAATATTGCCTCAAAAATTGTATTTTGAAAAGTTAAAAACAATTGATGAAGAATGAAGAAAACAGGAGCAAATGAATGATGCACACAACTAATCGCAAATGAAGACAAGAGTTCAGGTCAAATTTGTTCTTGTTTATGTGATTAGTCATGTCCAGTTCTTTGTGACCCTGTTTGGGGTTTTCTTGACAAAAATACTGGAGTGATTTGCTATTTCCTTCTCCAGCTCATTTTACAGATGAGAAAACCAAGGAAAATAGGGTTAAGTGACTTGTCCAAGGTCGCACAACTAGTAAGTGTCTCAGACTGAACTTGAACTTAGGTCCACTTGAGTCTAGGCCCAGCAGTCTATCCACTGTGCCACCTAGCTGCTCTCAGGTCAGATACAATGGCCAAGGTTGGTTCCAGATGACTGAGGTTAAAATACCTTTCCTTTCTGTTAAACAAAAATTATAACCTATAATAACAGAGTCAAAGCTGCCATATTAATGACAGTCCTGTTTAAAGATTTTTTAAAGGGAAGGTGCAATGAAAATGTAGGGGGGATTGGTCAGGGGAGTGTACTGGTCAGCTTCATGAATTTAAAGGGTGGTATACCTTTGACTAGAATTTTGATTGTATTTTCCCATTAAAGGTATAAACATGCCTCTTGGTAACCTCTAGAACCCATTGATGGTGGCTGTCCCCAAGATGGATTGGTTGGTTTCCACCATTGTGGAATATATTATTTCAGGAAAAGCCACCTCTTCTTACCATCTCACAAAGAGTAGTCTACATATACCCTTTTTTCCTCTCTTCTTTTGCCTTTCCCATGGAGGTGTCCTGAGAGTACAAAAGACCTAAGAGTGCAGCTACTGTGGGAGTAATTTCCCCCTCCTAGAGCCACTGTTGGTAGCCTTGCAGCAGAATAACATGTTCTGTACTATGTGGCCTGAGAAGGATGGTTCTGAATAATGTCAAGTTTTTGGCCTCAGACTTAGAGTCAAATCAATAAGTCAATAGGCATTTATTAAGTACTTACTATGGGCCAGACATTATATAAGTCCTAGGAATATAGTATATAGTATAGGAATATAGTATATAGTACAAGTAGAAAGACCATCCCTGTCCTCAAGAAGCTTACATGGGTAGGGGGAAGGTAGAAACACATGAAGGGAAGTTGAAAAGGTGGTAGTAAGGAAAGATACCTGTAGTGGTGATAATGGACAGTGGGGAGGGCAGAACAGAGATGATGAAAAGAGAAATCCAGAGTGGCACAAGTGGGTCCCAGAGGGAAATGGAGCAAATTTGACTGACCTGGACACTAACCATAAAATGGTGGCTCCAGGAGGAAGTCACCAATCAGAGGAAGGGGTGATAGAGGCAGAGTGATCTTCCAGAGTGAGAAGGTTACAGGAAAGAATAGTTTAATGATCCAACACAATCCCAAAGGACTAATGATGAAGCGTACTATTCACCTCCAGAGAAAGAACTGATATTGTTTGAATACAGACTGAAGCAGGCTATTTTTCACTTTCTTTCATTCTTTTTCTCTTATTCAAGTCTTCTTGTACAAAATGACTAATATGGAAATGTTTTACATGATTGCAAATGTATAACTTACATCTGATTGCTTACTGTCTCAGGGAAAAGGGAAGGGAGGGAGGGAGAGAGGAACACATACAATTTGGAACTTAAAACTTTTAAAAAATGTTAAAAATTGTTTTAATATGTAATTGAGGAAAAATTTTTTTTTAAAGAAAGAAAGAATAGTCTTCTAGAATGAGGAGATTTCTGGAGTCTCCAGGATATTCCAGAATGGAGGGCTGTTGTGGCATAATGGGGAAAGAAGTTCCCAGAGTCAGCAATGGGTCCTGAAAAGTTAGTAGTGTAACCTGTCACTCACAAGGCAGTCCAGGAGAAAGGACCTATGTGACTAAGTAGTAAGAATTCTTGAGCATTACCTCGTGAGCTTTGAGAATTCCAGAGCTTGGCCTTTTAGCCAGAGAAGGGGAATTTCCTAGGCAGCAGCATCCAGGTCTTGTAGCAGAAAATGGGGAATTTCTTGAATGTAGCCTCGGGGATTATGGGTGACACCAACTTGGAGAATTTAGGGATCTTGGCTCATGCTGAGAGATGGGGTATTTCTCAGGGAGTATTGCTCTTGTATTGAGAAGGAGATAACATATATGGCTCTGAGTGTTAAAGGGGGCAGCAAAAAAGGACTATAGGTACATTAAGGGAGAGGAAGAGAGCCGAACCTTGCCCTCTACTATTAGTATGAGTTATTCAGATGGTATAGGTCCTATAGGAAGATGTGTGCCTATATAGAAACCCCAAATGTATTTCCTCTTGAGGAAGTCCAACTCCTCAGGGTATTGGATATTTGTACTGCTCTCTGAGATGAGAGAGAGAGACTCACTGGAATAGTAGGGATCTTGTTGTAGTTCAGTCATTTCAGTTGTTTCTGACTCTTCATGACCCAATTAGCGATATATGCAGCTAATGACCCAAAGTTTGGTTCTCTTATTTATGGAAGGATTCCAAACTACTATATGGTACTAGCTGTGAGTATGAAGAATTTTATGGTATTGGGGAAAACAGAACATCAGAGCAGAGAGAGAATTATATAAATTGTTTGTAGGTCAGTATGAATCCTTTGTATATTTTTTGCATTTGATTAGGTGTTTTTGTTAGATATATGAATTGTTTACAATTTCTGTGGGTCTCAATAAAGGCTGTCCTATGTCCATTATACATTTTGTTCCCTGAGTGCTTGTATGGGAGTTTGGGATCATGCACATTTGTGGAGACTGAGACATGAATTATATTAGGAGATTTTTTTCACAGTAAATTTTGAAAATTTAAGAGATTTGGGGGAGTTCACTCTCAAGATTGAACATGTCTTTATGGTTTATGGACTATTATTATTTTTTATACTAGAAAACTTTTTATCATAAGTAGAGTCGGATAGGTGGACACAGTTTAGATGATTCCAATTTTGTTGGCAACATCTAAAACATCTGGAGCAAGTCGGATATAGGCCTTCCTCCATCAGGCTGGATCAGCGTGTTAACCTTGGCCACATCAATGTCATACAACTTCTTTACCACCTGCTTGATCTGATGCTTGTTGGCCTTGACATCCACAATGAAGACTAGGGTGTTGCTGTCCTCAATCTTCTTCATAGCAGACTCAGAGGTTAAGGGGAACTTAATGACGGCATAGTGATCTAGCTTGTTTCTCTGAGGGACACTTTTCTGAGGGTATTTGGGCTGCCTTTGAAGTCAGTGTCTTGGGTTGCTGAAAGGTGGGGGATGTTCAGATCTTCTTTTTGTGGCTATGGACACCCTTTAACACTGCCTTCTTGAACTTCAAGGCCTTGGACTTGGCTTCTGTCTTGGGAGGAACAACTTCCTCCTTCGCCTTTGGCACTGTCTTGGGAGAAAGGCAACTATCGGTTATTATTTCTTGGGAAGTTTATAAATATTTATAGAGGTGGCTATATGGCACAGTACTGGGCTTTTGAAGTCAGGAAGACCTGAGTTCAGACACTTATTAGCTGGGTGACCCTGAGCAAGTCACTTAACCTTTGTTTGCCTCAGTTTCCTTAACTGCAAAATCAGAATAATAATAGCATCTATCTCGAAGAGTTGCTGTTAGAACCAAATGGGGTAATATTTGTAAAAATGCTTAGCACAGTGCCTGGCATGCAGTGGGTACTATAATAAAGTTTATTCTTTTCCATTTCCTTTCCCCATTGGCAACTGATTATTGTCACAAATACATCAATTAACAAAAAATGATAATAATAAGAGTACATTCACACATCCTGGAAAATCTTGGACACATGGAGAGATACTTGGGTGGCTTGGGCTGTAGGTGGGAACACACTCAAATCTGTGTCCAACATACAGGTTTTACCTTTGGCATGATGTAGCTTATTGAATTTGGCACCCTGTAACTTATGCAGCCTGCTGTACAATGGCAAAAGACTTCATTTCCTCTGAGTACAAATACAAGAGAAGGTGTTGAGCTCGTAGCAAGTTTAAAATTGCTGGAGGAGGATTCAAGATAGAGCAATCATATGTCCTCTTTTAAGGTATGATTCCACAAATTTTTTGGAGATTGGAAATTACTCTCATTTTTAGATGAAAGGTACAATATGAGAAATAACTTTCTCTCGTTTTAGGACATATCATATGAGCCCAGTCTGAGAAATATGTATATATCACTAAAGATGTTTAGTATTTTAGTATTTGGTATGTTTAGTAATATATATATATATACATCACTAAGGATGTTTAGTATTTCTCCCTCTATTTTTTGGTATACATTTTTTTTGACACAACATATACTTCCTAATAGACATTCAAAGAAACCTCTTCCCATAATACTTCACCCCAAAACAATATAGTAAAACTTCCTAACAAAGTGATTGTGACTGATTGTGTACGGGTTTCCCCCCACTTTTGAAGTTACTGTCCATTATCAGAAGGGAAGGATATGTGTTAACTTTTTTCAGATCAATTTACTTCTTTTTATATGCATTTATAATCTGTCCCTCTCACTATTGAAAATGAAAGCTAAAACCCTTACCATAAACATGCATAGTCCGGCAAAACAAATTTCCACATTGGCTTGCTGAAAAATGTATCTGTCTCTGCACTTCAAGTTTATTGCTCCTCTGATAGGAAGTGAGTGGCTTGTTTCATCTTCAGTCTTATGGACTCATGATTCATCATTGCATTGATCAGCATTCTAAAGTCTTTCAAAGTTGATTTTTCTCTATAATGTTATCATTCTAAAACTTGTTCTCCTGGGTCTGCTAATTTTGTTCTGCATTAGTTCATAGAATTTCCCAGTTTCCTCTGAAAGTGTCCATTTTGTCATTTCTTATGGGACAATAATATTCTACTATATTTATATACCATAATTTGTTTAGTCATTCCCCGAAAGAATTCCTCCTTAGTTACCTTTTTATTTTCTGCTATTATGGAAAGAGCTACTATAAACATTTTATACATGAAGGCTCTTTTTATCTTTCTTTGATCTCTTTGGGTTATAGGATGAGTAGTGGCATAGGTAAGACAAAATGTACACATAGCTTTGTAACGTTTTGAGCATATCTCCAAATTGCTTTCTTTTTTTCTTCTTTTTTTTCCTCTTTTTTTTTGGAGGAGGGAAGGCAAGGCAATTGGGGTTAAGCTACTAAGAATGTCAAGTGTCTGAGGCTGGATTTGAACTCAGGTCCTCCTGACTCCAGGGCCAGTGCTCTACTCACTGCGCCACCCAGCTGCCCCCCAAATTGCTTTCTAAAAGAGTTAATTCAGGGATTCACCAATGCACCAATGTGTCTTTTTCGTGCAACCCCTCCAACATTTATTATTTTCCTCTTATGTCATCTTTGCCAATCTGAGAAGTATGAGGCAGAATCTCAAAGTTACTTTGATATGTATTTCTTTAATTATTAGTGATTTAGATAATTTTTATATGGCTATTTCTCCATTTCAAAATGTTCCGTTCTTATCCCTTGACTATCTGCTCAGGCTTTGCTTCTAACATAAATATGAATCAGTTTCTTATCTATTTTGGATATAATGTGTTTATTACAGAAAATTTCTCCAAAGATTTTTTTCTATTTACATTTCTCCTTTGGGAGCTTCCTTCTATGTCCCCAGGTGATCCATCAACACAACCATTGTCCTCAAGGAAGCTGCATTAGTGGAAGAACAGTTTGAGCCTGGCCCACCCCCCAGTGCAATCAAGTCCTATCTTTGTTTTCTCATCCTTTGGGATGAGGAGAGGGAGGAAAGAACTGGTAGATACTGGTCCTATCACATATCAGCCTTTGGTGGCAAAGTACTAAGGGTTTTCTAGAGGACCTTCCACATTTGAAATGCTTCTAGGGCTTTTTCTGGACAATTCTTCTGGCGTTGGCAGCAATAAGGAGATAAATACAAAGCAAAAAATTATAGCCCCAAACTCCAAACTGCATCAAGCAGAAAAAGATGAAAGAAAAAATGTGGAGAGTAAAATCCAGAAACCTTTGGATTTTCTCCCCTCCTCGGGGAGACCAAGTCTCAGAAGATCTCAATGAACTTGTCCATGTGGTGGGTGATGTCAAATCTTTAGACTTCATAGTGGGTCTCCTAATGAAAGGCAGTGACAATGAGCAGAAGCAGCAACAGGAACATAAATACCGCAGCACACACAATGACACTTTGTGCGTAGTCAATAACTTTATGCATTAGGGTCCCCTATAGTAGAGTGGCTAAGAGGTCATAAATGTTTTCCATGCAACCCGTGCTAAGATGTAAGTTGATGACTAGATTTTTCTGAATACCACCACCCACTCAATATTCCTTTAATTTTCCATCAAAACCTCCCCTTCCCCAAGAGCCACATCTGGAGAATAATATGAAATCTTTTTTTGCTTCTGTTTTCTGTGGAAAGACTTTTTTTTCCTTCCTTCCTTCCTTCCTTCCTTCCTTCCTTCCTTCCTTCCTTCCTTCCTTCCTTCATTCCTTCCTTCCCCTTCTTCCATGGAGACCAAAGAAGAATTTTCCCATATCTCTATCCAGATACTCAGAATTATCACCAAGTAAGTAATGGACCCCCTTTCTTCCAAATAAATTCATTCATCATAGCTATATGGTGATAATTTCATATTCTCCATGCTATTAAAAAACAAGGCACCTACCAAGAATAGCACACCCTGGTTCCTAAGCCTTTTATTGGAAGAAGTTGTCAAAACCATCCCAGAAAAAAGGAAGCCTAACAATTGAAAGAGACCTGAGTTATTTCTCTAGCATGTATGGAAACCTCTGAGGGAAAAAAGACCTTGAGGTCAAGGTGACTCTGCTTTGGGAAAGACATAAGTAAATGCAAAGAGAGGGTCAGTCAGAACTATCAAGATAGTCTATTGTTATCAGGTAAGACTTTCCAGAGACTGAATCCCAGGAACTGCTAGAACAAAGAACACCCCCCTCCTCATGCAGCATTGACTATTTTTATGGCTTCTGATGGTCAGACACCCTGACTTGGGTGGTCAGATGTTTAATGGTGCAGCTGTTGATTAGCACTGGTAAAACCTCTTATACTGAGAGGGAAGAATGTCATTTTGTCCATTGGGGACAGACCAAGGGCCACACGGGTTAAGTGAGTGCTCTGACTGGCACAAGGTGCCTAGTTGGACAGGAATAGCTGCTTTATCTTAAGATATAAGGATCATATGGTTACATACCCAGCACAACATAACATTAGCACTTCAATGTTCTTATTGGCAATGGATCTAACCCCTAACCTCTGCTGTTCTTGTAATGGCTCCCACTTGGTTGTTTAGCATGTGATGCTTCTGATGGTTGCTAACATGCCCCACAAACAACAAAATACAGTGGGAGATATTGGCAAAATTTTGCCATTGACTTCAATCCAATCCAGTAAGCATTTCTTAAGCACCAGCTACGCACCAAGCACTGTGCTAAGTGAAGGAGAGATAATTAATAAAAAGAGAGGCAGTCTTTGTCCTCCAGGACCTCAAAATCTAAAGGAGAAGACAACATGCAAAAGGAGGCAGAAAAACATGAAGAGGGGGAAGAAGGAAGACACTACGGGGTACCTACCTGGGAGCATTTTATATCCATAACCTATAGAGTTAAAGCCAGGCAGAGCATCAGATGCAAAGTGGAGTAAGCTGAGTCCAGTTTCTGTCCTCTATAAAGGAAAGCATTGGAAGGAGTTTGGTACTGCACCTGGCAGACCTCCAATCAAAGGGAAGAGGAAGCTGAGGGAAGTGTTATCAATCAAGAATTGAGTCAGAAGCATGACAGTGAGATTAGAAATGATGGCTTCTCATGAAGGGAAGATGTCTAAAAGAAATAAAATCAAATTAAGGGATGAGAGAGGAATATATTGAGAGAGGGAGATAGGGAGTGAGAGAATTGCATAAAAGTGGCAAGAAAAAGCAGTTCTGTAGGAAAGGAAGAGAAGGCAGGTGAGGGGGAAATGAGTGAATCTTGCTCTCATCAGATTTGACCTGAGGAGGGAATATCATACATACTCAATTGGGTAACATCCCACAGGAAAAAAGGAGGAAGAAGAAGATAAAAAAGGGGGGGATGATAGAAGGAAGGGCAGATGGGGGTGGAGGTAATCAAAAACAAACACTTTGGAGAGGGGACAGGGTCAAGGGAGAAAATTCAATAAAGGGGGATAGGTTAGGAAGGAGCAAAACAGAGTGAGTCTTTCACAACATGAGTATTGTGGAAGGGTTATACATAATGATACACATGTGGCCTATGTTGAATTGCTTGACTTCTTAGGGAGGGTGGGTGGGAAGGGAAGAGGGGAGAGAATTTGGAACTCAAAGTTTTATAAACAGGTGTTCAAAAACAACAACAAAAAAAAGTTTTTTCATGCAACTAGAAAATAAGATACACAGGCAATAGGGCATAGAAATTTATCTTGCCCTACAAGAAAGGAAGGGAAAAGGGGATGGGAGGGGAGTGGGGTGACGGAAGGGAGGGCTGACTGGGGAATGGGGCAACCAGAATATATGCCATCTTGGAGTGGGGGGGAAGGGTAGAAATGGGGAGAAAATTTGTAATTCAAACTCTTGTGAAAATCAATGCTGAAAACTAAATATATTAAATAAAAAAAAGAAAAAGAAAGAAATGATGGCTTCTCCTGGGAGAGGCAGCTTGTTCCATGGAACTGAAATCAGGCAGAGCAACTGATACAAAGAAGAGTACAAAAGGGAGTGTATTTGACTGTCTAAACCTGTTCTTTCTAGGCTTAAGACTACTGGGCCAGACCCATTGCCATTTTCCAGAAATCAATGGAGATGAAGATTTTTTTTCTGCCTCTCCCTCAAGATTCTTTCATACGCCAACCATGCAGTCTAGAGTTCAGATCAATGGGAAGACTTGCTGGGGGCCCCATTAGTGCTATCGAATTCCAGTAGCAAACGTCTCTCTAGTAGCAGGTGGAGCGATTGGTAAACCAGGCAAAAACACGTTGCTCAAGAGAAATGTCCTTGTAAATAGATGTTCATTGGGCTAGATAATGGAGGAGGCGGGGTTCCAGAGGCTGTTCTGGCAGCCGCTTGTTTATAAAAGGACTAACACTTGAGAGAATCAGGAAAGTTGATTTTTATTGTGTTGTAGCTGTTCAATCATTTCCATCATGTCTGACTCTTTGTGACCCCATTTGTGGTTTTCTTGGCAAAGTTGCTGGAGTGGTTTCTTCTTCAGTTCATTTTATAGATGAAGAACTGAGGCAAACAGGGTTAAGTGACTTGCCCAGGGTCACCCAGCTAGTAACTGTCTGAGGCAGACTTGAATTCAAGAAGATGAACCTTCTTGACAACAGGCCTGGCACTCTATCCACCGCACCACCTACCTGCCCTGATCTTTCCTGAACCATTTCCATTTAACAATAAAAGCCTCCTGTGCTCTTCCTATATTGTTAGAGGAACTGTCCTGTGTTCCCTAACTCATAATAGGCTACTCTGGGCAAAGGGCGATTGTATGACCCTGCATCATCTGTTCAGTAGCAATTGTTGTTCAGTTGGTTTTCAATTGTGTGTGACTCTTCATGTCCCCATTTGGGAATTTTTAGGCAAAGATATTGGAGCGGTTTGCCATTTCCTTCTCCAGCTCATTTTACACATGAAGAAATGGAGGCAAACAGGGTTAAGTGATTTGCCCAGGGTCACACAGCTAGTTAAGTGTCTAAGGTCAAATTTAAATTCAGGAAGATGAGTCTTCCTGATTCCAGGCCCAGCGCTCTATCCACTGTGCTGCCTAGCTGTCCCATGAGTAGCAGTAATCAGGGACCAGTAATAGGCAAACTACATTCTTCTGTCTCATGGCTCTGATAGTGACTGAATATGGCACAATACCTATATTAGAAACCATACTGTACCAATCACTACTGATACCATACACACCAAGTCACTTAACCTGTTAGTACTCCAATTTCCTCATCTATATGATGATCTATATGATCAATGATCTCTTCCCTTCTGGCTCTAAATTTATGGTCCTATAAGCTATAGACATATAAATAACATAAATGGCCAAATTCCTGTTTGAAGAGTGTTATCAGGATCTTTCTTTAAGTAATTTTAAATTTCTTTCTATTCTCAGAACTCAGCTGCTTCCATCTATGGAGTCTGGCTATTTTACTGGGTAAAGCAGATTGTGAACTCACCCAGGCCAATTTACTGCCTGAATACCCCCTTAACTAAATGTAGGAGAAAATGATGATTCCATGATTGCTTGTTCCTGTGTTCATGCCCATTTACACCTCCTACATGTTGGAAGGTTAGTATGTCATTATGAATTTCTCTCTTTATAAGAAAGAGTATAATAAACATTTTGATTTAATGACCCAAATTGTTGTTACTGGTAATAGAAGCCTTAAAATGCAGTTTTCAATGGTGTCTTAATAAAATCTTAATTGACTGAATCTTAAGAGAAAAGATGAGTCTCCATTAGGGCCTACAGGTAGCTAGCTGCATGACAGGATTACATTAAGATAAAGGAAAAATAAATTTTTCCATCAATTATAGTAATAAAGTCATTACCTTTCTTAGTGCAATATATTTCTAGAACACTAATTCAATATAAACATCGATGAGTTCAGTGGCATAACAGATTTTCTCCACGAAATATTTGGCTCTATTTCCAAGAGTACTTCCCCCCACCCCACCCCCAATTCCTTAAACTGTCTGCTCCCTTATGTCTGTCTATCTCAGTACCTTAGGTTAGAGGCCCACTCAAGAGAACACAAAATGGATGTTTGACCCAAAGCATCTTTTTCACTCTTCTGTATTATCTTCCTTCATGGGCAAAGTTGATATGAAAACTAAGGCAGAGTATGTACATACTTGCTGACGAGATGGCAGAAGCTAACATTTAAAAACAAAGGTGAGCTTGATGTTCTGGGTTGGGCCTAACTCAAACCATTCCCCTGGTTATTTGGGTTGTTGGGACAAAATGAAACACTGAGAGATCATTCAATGGTTAATGAAAGTACATTTAGTTAGACATAGCAAGAAAAGGATATACAACAATGATAGGCATTGAGGATGCCTCAAGTTGATTCAGCTGAGAGAAAGTCTCTTGCTTAAGTTACTTATCATGATCTACCAGCCAACCATCAAAGAGCATTCCTAGAACTCCCCAAGACTCTTTTGTATTCAAGAGAGGAGGAAATCGTGTTAAGAGTGTGAGCTTCCCTAAGCCAACCAAGTTTTAAGGATGCTCTTAATTCCTTTAAAGTAAATACTAGCCTGATTTGTATAGAGGTAGGAGTTAGGGTATTACTCTTACCATAGCGTTTCTGTTTGGAATTTCATCAAGCTCTAGCTTGATCCAGAAGTGGCTGCGGTATAATAGATTTATCGTAGGAAGATCAGCATTGAAATTCTGGCCCTGCCCTTTGTTAACGCTCTGATCTTATGTAGTCATTTAACATCTCTGTGCCTCAGTTTCCTCATTTGAAAAATGGAATAGTCTCTATTCCTTGCCTCATGGTACTGTAATGAGGATCAAATGAGATGAGGTATGTAAAACATACCCTTTCAGCTTTTATTATTACTAGTTGTGAATACCAAATTTACTGAACCAACCATGGTCATGTTGATATGACCTAGGAATTCATCTCTTTGAGAGGAAAGTCTCTCTAGGCTAAGTGAATAATTAGCCTGTAATCATTTACAAAACAGAAGGATGTGCATGATTAAATGACGAGATACTCCTAAGGGAATACCTTTGCCTTTTTCAATCTCCAGCTCTAAAAATAAAATAACATACTGCATTTTTTAAAAAAAAGATGTTTCTTGTTCTTCAATTTCTCCCTGTCTTTAAATCTAATTTTTAACCCTCTGGCATTTGAAATTGTTATTAAGTTACTTTAGGAGAGAATTACCATTTTTATTTCTAATTATATCCCATATATAATTCATGAAAAATTCATGGTATAATAAGAAAAATTAAAAAAGATGTTTGTGATGCTATGGGAGATACACCACGGTCTTGTGGTTATAACTGAGACAGAAGACCTGAGTTCAAGTCCTGTTACTATCTCTTAATAATTGTGTGACCTTGGATAAGCCACTTGAACCCTTTGGGTCTCACTTTTTCATCCAGAAAATGAAGGAAAAGGGTTAGATGTAATTCCTTTCAAGTCTACCATGCTATGACTCTGTTACCCTTCCTGAGTATTGGAGATATTCATCACCATGTGAATGGGGCTTATAAATTTTTAACACCTGGCTCTCTGGAGGGGAAGGGAATGGTATATTGGACATGTTTTAAAGTTTAATATGCATTGCTTGCATTTTCTACATCATTTTCTTAAGTCTAGGGATCAATAAAGCAATCAAGCCCTTATTTGTAATATTTGCTGATGTCTGAGGAGTAAAGACTCACAGTGAAAATTTAACAATTGGCTCTTGGGAACGAGACCAAGCTGACTCAATCACCCCGTGAGCCTAAGTATGCATTAATGGCATTACACTAGTATAGGGAAGTGACTGGAGCTTATAATTAAACACAGTGAAAACTGTCTGGTGCTCACACGTAATGTTTGATGCTTACTATTGGCTATTTTGTTCATGTGATGGAAGATGGGGAATAAGATGAGTTGGTACAATTCAGATAGGCTGGATCCTTCCAATGCTTTACTCATTTCCACAGTTCTGATGCAAGCTATTTATGGTCTCCAGAGCAATTTAAACCACTAAAATGGATAAACACAAAAACCTGGGAACACCGCCACATAAAGTGGTAATGATATAGAAAGACAAAGTATCATACACCTCATACTTTGAAGTCTCAGTCTCCTATGTTCACATTCCTCTCATTTGCTCCACAGAGTATTTCCCATCTCCATCTAAAAGCTAAGTTGATCTTACATACACCAGCCCCCTTCCCATTATCTGACTCTTCCAAGGACGCTGTTGGACAAGTGGATGCTATGAATTGACACTCTTTTCAATTATTTCACAGAAGATACTACAATCCTTCTAAATTCCTAGGTTCCCAATTTCAGAGTCATCCTCAACTCTTTCCTCATTAGCAGAGAATAGAGTTATCTATTCAGATCTCAACACTTGTGAATTCTACTTCTATTTCTCACATCCATCACCTTCTTTCTACTTGCATAACCACCACCACAGTTCAGGCACAGATCACCTCTCACCTGGACTATTACATAGCATCCTTCCTAATTACCCTCTTTACCTCCATTCTTTCTATTCTCCTATTCATCCTGACATGGAGGCCAAACTGATATTCCTAAAGCCAAGTCCAAGTCTGGCTATGACACTCCATTGCTCAAGAATGGATAATGGTCTCCTCTTGCCTCTAGGATAAAATATGAACTTTTTTGGTATTTAAAGCCCTTAGTGATATGGCTGTAACCTGTTTTTCAAGACTCATTTTACGAAGATGGCGGCTGGAAAGTAGGGACTTGCGTGAGCTCCCCACCACGTCCCTCCAAAAACCTATAAAAATGTCTCTGAACAAATTCTAGAACTACAGAACCCACAAAATAGCAGATGGAAGCAGGGATCCAGCCCAGGACAGCCTGGATGGTTGCTGGATGAGGTCTATCATGCACGGAGTGGAGGGGAGCAGAGTTCAGCATGGGAGGCAGCAGGACCAACCAGACCAGGAGCCAGGCAGGACAGGCCCTAGCACCCTGAGTCAGTGAGCTGTGGCAGTTACCAGACTTCTCAACCCACAAACACCAAAGACAACAAAGAAGGTTAGTGGGAAAAGCTGCGGGGGACAGAGTTCGCCGTTCGGCCACCGCCCCAGGGGCAGTGGGGGAGGTGCAGCTACAGAACTACAGCAGCAGTTACTTCCGGCCCCAGGCCCACCTGGTGGGAGGAATTAAGTGGCGAATCAGAGCAGGAGTGCAGAGCCTGCTGAAGATTTGCCGTCAGGTCAGGTCCGGGTTGGTGGTTCTTGAGGAAGGAGGAGTGCTGGTGTGGCAGAGCTGGCTGTATAGAAATAGCTCTGAAATCAACAGCGCATCCCCTCAAGCTTGGAACAAAGTACTCTTTGCTCTACAAGCAGTCATACCCCTACGAAAAACTCAAGGGTCAAGTTAGTTGGCTGGGAACATGGCCAGGCAGCGAAAACACACCCAGATTCAGTCTCAGACTTTGGCATCCTTCTTTGGTGACAAAGAAGACCAAAACATATGGCCTGAAGAAGTCAACAAAGTCCAAGAGCCTACACCAAAAGCCTCCAAGAAAAACATGAACTGGTCTCAGGCCATGAAAGAGATCAAAAAGGAGTTGGAAAAGCAAGTTGGAGAAGTAGAGGAAAACTTGGGATGAGAAATGAGAAAGATGCAAGAAAACCATGAAAAACAAGTCAATGACTTGCTAAAGGAGACCCCCAAAAAATACTGAAAAAAATATTGAAGAAAACAACACTTTAAAAAATAGACTAACTCAAATGGCAAAAGAGCTCCAAAAGGCCAATGAGGAGAAGAATGCCTTGAAAGGCAGAATTACACAAATGGAGAAGGAGGTCCAAAAGGCCACTGAAGAAAATACTACCTTAAAAATGAGATTGGAGCAAGTGGAAGCTAGTGACTTGATGAGAAATCAAGGTATAAAACAGAACCAAAGGAATGAAAAAATGGAAGACAATGTCAAATATATCATTGGAAAAACCACTGACCTAGAAAATAGATCCAGGAGAGATCATTTAAAAATTATTGGACTACCTGAAAGCCATGATCAAAAAAAGAGCCTAAATATCATCTTTCAAGAAATTATCAAGGAGAATTGCCCTGATATTCTAGAGCCAGAGGGTAAAATAGAAATTGAAAGAATCCACAGATTGCCTCCTCAAATAGATCCCAAAAAGAAAATTCCTAGGAACATTGTGCCAAATTCCAGAGCTCCCAGGTCAAGAAGAAAATACTGCAAGCAGCCAGAAAGTAACAATTTGGATATTGTGGAAAAACAATCAGGATAACACAGGATCTGGCAGCTTCCACATTAAGGGACCAAAGGGCTTGGAATATGATGTTCTGGAGGTCAATGGAGGAAGGATTAAAACCAAGAATCACCTACCCAGAAAAACTGAGTATCATGCTCCAAGGCAAAATATGGACTTTCAATAAAATTGAGGACTTTCAAGCTTTCTCAGTGAAAAGACCAGAGCTGAATAGAAAATTTGACTTTCAAACACAAGAATCAAGAGAAGCATGAAAAGGTAAACAAGAAAGAGAAATCATAAGGGACTTACTAAAGTTGAACTGTTTTGTTTACATTCCTACATGGAAAGATGATGTGTATGATTCATGAGACCTCAATATCATAGTAGCTGAAAGGAATATGCATATATATATGTGTATACATATATATACATATGTGTGTGTCTATGTATGTATATATGTAGGTATATATAGATATATACGCACAAAGGGCACAGGGTGAGTTGAATATGAAGAGATGATATCTAAAAAAATAAAATCAATTTAGGGGACAGAAGAGGAATATATTGAGAGAGAGAGAGAAAGGGAGAGATAGAATGGGGTAAATTATCTTGCATGAAAATGGCAAGAAAAAGTGGTTCTGTAGGAAGGGAAGAGGGGGCAGGTGAGGGGGAATGAGTAAATCTTGCTCTCATCTGATTTGACCTGAGGAGGGAATACCATACACACGCAGTTGGGTGTCCTACCCCACAGGAAAGAAGGAGGAAGAAGATAAAAAGGGGGGACGAGAGAAGGGAGGGCAGATGGGGGGAAAAGGTAATCAAAAACAAACATTTTCGAAAAGGGACAGGGTCAAGGGAGAAAATTCACTGGAGGGGGATAGGTTAGGAAGGAGCAAAACATAGTTAATTTTTCACAACATGAGTATTGTGGAAGGGTTTTACATAATAATACGCATGTGACCTATGTTGAATTGCTTGCCTTCTTAGGGAGGGTGGGTGGGGAGGGAAGAGGGGAGAGAATTTGGAACTCAAAGTTTTAAAAACAGACGTTCAAAAACAACAACAAAAAAAAGTTTTTGCATGCAACTAGGAAATAAGATACACAGGCAATGGGGCATAGAAATTTATCTTGCCCTACAAGAGAAGAAGGGAAAGGGGGATGGGAGGGGAGTGGGGTGACAGATGGGAGGGCTGACTGGGGAATGGGGCAACCAGAATATACGCCATCTTGGAGTAGGGGGAGGGTAGAAACGGGGAAAAATTTGTAATTCAAACTTTTGTGAAAATCAAAAACAAATAAATAAATAAAAATAAAAATAAAAAAAGACTCATTTTACATTCATTCCTTTCATGTTCTCTACATTCCAAAGTGGTTTACTTGCTAATTCTCATATGTGACATTTCGTCTCATAGCCTCCAATTTTTTTGGCATGGATCGTTACTTATGCTTGTGTTAACAGTGATGCTTTCCCCTGCCTACCACCTGAGAGCCAGGTGTGTTACATTTCCATTCTTCCTCCAGGGTTCTCTGGTATCCTTAGGAGGGTTTTTTTGCAGGGGGAATGTCTCTCACCTCTACAACTGGCTCACCTCTACAACCAATTGTGTTCCCCCAATTTTATGGCTCTAAGCACTCCAGTTCCTATATAGCATTAGTCCCACCAAGTTCCAAATCCAAAGTCACCTGAACTTGCAGATCCTGACTTTTAAGTACTCCCATGTTGGACTACCTGCAGCATCCAGCCTGGCATCCTGGGCTCCAAAATCACCATGGCTTGAGCTCCCAGGTCCAGGGCTCCACTCCCTGCACCTCGGATTGAAGAGGGCAAATGAAAGAAGACCAAAACCCCAAGCCCAGTGAAAGGGAGAGGTGGCCCTTCCTAGCCTGGTGTGGTCCCCCATGCTATAGAGGAACAAGACCTTCACCCCTGGTTGCCACCAGAAACAGATACTATGCCTCGGAGGGGGTAGATTTAAAGACATGGGCAGTTCCAGCTATACATCCATTGGAAAGAAGCTACTTCTACCTCCATGGCAGGCCAATGAAGGTCTATGATATACCAGTCCTCTCAGAAGCAATACCCACATGGGTACAACCTCTCACTTAGGTGATTTTAGCATGGGCCAAAGCTCTATTATACTTGGAATGTTCTTCCTCACTTTCACCTTATTAAAAACCCTAACTTCATACCAGTCTCTTCTCAAGTACCATCTCCTACACAAAGCCTTTCCTGATCTTGCCAATTGTTAATGCTTTCCCTTATTAAAGATTATATTATATACTGTATATATATAGAGAGAGATCTATATATATATACACATGTATTTACATATATGTATATACGCACACATATATGGAAAGCAACACAGTTAAGTATTATATTACATATATATGTATCTATATCTAGTACTTAACTATATTTGCTGCTTTTACCTAATATAATGTAAGCTCCTTGAGAAAAGGGATTGTTTTGTTTTTGTTATTGTTACCTCTAACATCTAGCACAGCGTCTTGCATAGACTAGGCACTTTAAAATGTTTGTTGAATTGTATTGAGATGAATCACTTGCTATATCTTTTGGTATACATACTACATATATATATTATATATATATAATAAAATAATTTCATGGTCTTTTAATCACGATATAGTTTGTTTCCCTATTTACCTCTATGAATCCTCTGGATTTTGGCTTCTGCTTTACTGACATTATAATTATAAAATCTGATTTTTTTGGAGTCTACCAAGGAATAATACTTATTATTTCAGCCTCTCACTTTGAACATGTCCCTGTGTTTTAGTCATGTTGCACAGACTCAAAATATTATTAGATCACCAGTTGTTGGGTTGTTTTTTTTTAATCCCTTCTAATACCCTTTCCTTTTTATATGTGAATTCAGGCCTTTTACACTCATGGTTACAAAATCAATCAACATACATTTACTAAACACTTACTATGTACCAGGTACTCTTCTAAGCACTTGGGGTACAAAGATAAAAATGAAACAACCTGTGCCTTCAAGAAATTCACATTCTAATGAGAGAGACAAAATGCACATATACAAGTACATAGAAAAATGAATACAAAGTAGTTTGGGGATGGAGGGCACTACCAGCCAGGATGATATGAAAAGGCTTCATATAGAAAGTGGCACTTAAGCTGAATTTTAAAGAAAACCAGGAATTACAAGTGGTAAGAGATGAAAGAGAATATTTCTGTCAATAAGCATTCATTAAGTACCCACTGTGCCAGGCACTCAGCTAACCATTGAGGTTACAAAGAAAACCAAAAGACAATTTCATCTCTTAAGAAGTCCATAGTCAAACGGGAGAGACAACTATGTACAAATGAAAACAACTATGTACAAATGAGTTATATACAGGCTGCATTCGAGATAATCAATAGAGGGAAGACACTGCCATTAAGAGGAATGAGGAAAGCCTTCTATAGAAAGTAGGATTTAGATGGGACTTGATGTTTTATTGATAATTAAGCTACAGACAGCCACGAAAAATGCCTGAAGTTGGGAGGTGGGGTGTCTAGCGTGAGAATTAATAAGAAGGACGGTGTCACTGGATTGTAGAGTACATGAGGAGGGATAAGATGTAAGAAGACTGAAAAGTTAGGAGGGAGCCAGGTTGTAAAGGACTTTGGATGCTAAACAGAGGATTTTATATTTGATCCTGGGAGTGATAGGGAGCCACTGGAGTTTATTGAATTGGGGGAGGTGATTAAGGGAGGGGAACGTGATATGGTTACATCTGCATTTTAGGAAGATTGATTTGACAGCTGAGTGGAGGATGGACTGGACTGGGGAGAAATTTGAAGCTGGGGACCAACCGAAGATTATCTCAATAGTCCAGATGTGAGGTAAAGGCAGTGTCAGAAAAAGGAGAGGACACATATGGGAGATGTTACCAAGGTAAAATCAATAGGCCTTGGCAACAGATTAGATATGGGGTAGGAGTGATAAAGAGTGAAGAGTTGAGGATGACACTTGGGCATGACTTCCTTCCTAACAAATGCTAGTTATGTAAGGACCACATACAGAGAATACAAAATAAACTCATTTATCCAAGCTGATAGCAAACAGAAAATCAGAGAAGTTATACAAATGAGAATATACCAGATAATATGCAGAATGAATGAACTCTCCCACTTGGGATTGAACTATTCCAGCTCAATCAATAGAAACTGTCTCAGATCTCATGCAAGGGGAAATTCCCTGAAGTCATTAGTGTGGTAAGCTGGGTACAAGGACATAATCAAGGTGCCGGCTCCTCTACATATCAACTTCTTCCCAGATCTTTCACTCCCTTCAGGGACCTCTTTCTGAAGAGAATTCAGAAATATAAGCATTTTCTCTTGAAGCTTGAAACCAGAAAGTGTAAGATCTCTCCTTTCTCACCAATTCTATACCACGTTTAGGCATAGAACATTAGGTAGCTAATCTCCACCAATAAGGAGATTCTTATGCAAATATTCTTTGAGCTTCTGGTTATATTTATAACCCTGGTGTAAAGGTAGTAACTATAAGATGAATACTTGGCATTAGAAAAATAAGCAAGATGAAAGTAAGTTTCATGTCAAAATGATAATAACTATGATACAGATGATGATGATGATGATGACGATGAGGATGATGGTGAGTAAATCAGTTGAAGAAGGGAGATGAAAAGGTTTAAGTGCCCTGCATACTGTATGGTATGGGATGGAAAGGTTTCAGGATCTAGTGCCCATGCTGACTCATGAAAAGTTGGATCCCATGAAAGAATCCCTTGCTCGAAACTAGTGGCAAAGGCGTTTTTATGGACTGCGGGAGCACCAGAGGTGAGCTACTTTGTAAAATACTGTTTTTGTTTTGCGGCCTGGCATTTAAAACTGTACTCTTTCCTGGCTATATATGAGAACTGATATAGCCACCTTTGATATTTTATTGATAATTAAGCTACAGAACAACCAAGGAAACAACATAAGGGGAAAAAATTATGAAGATTTTTGGCAGGGAAGGAAAAAGAAGAGGAGCTTTTGAAAATGAGACTCCAAATATTTTGCAGATTATTGATTTACTAGATAATAAACTCCCAGAGGGCAAGGATGGACTGTGCCTTTCACATCTTTCTATCCTCTACATTGTCTAGGACAGCATCAAGGTGTCTTATACATGGTAGACCTTCAATAAATATTGCTGAGTAAAGGAATGAATAACTTCTGTCAATGTCATATTCTGACAATATTCTTCACTTTCTAAGACTAAATTATCTACCCTTCCTATTACCATCTTCCATGTATCCTCCCATCATTACACACACATACATACACACACACACACACACACACACACACATACAGAGGAAAAGATTTTTTTCTTCACTATGCCCTAACATAGAAGTTACAAAGCATGTGGCCTAGGGACCCAGACGGTCCCTGAGACCCTTTCAAGAGACCTACTAGGTCAAAACTATTTTCAAATAATTTTCTAACTAAAATTTCTAGTTTTCTACTAAATATTATAGCTATATCCTGTACACATAAACCAAAGCTCTTTCGGGGTCCTCAATACTTTTAAGAGTATAAAAGGGTCCTAAGACTAAAAAGTTTGAGAACCACTGCCCTAGCAGATTGGAACTGGGATGGTTGGTAGGTGATACCGAAGAGATGAAGTCCAGAAGCTTGTAGCACAGAGCAATATCAAGAGGCAGCCATGAAACTAGTGGAGTGAAATACGCATCAGTGATCAGAGAAGCCAGGGAAAATGCAAAAGAGGAGAAGCCACAGATATATGACACTCAGAGGAAGAGCAGCATAGATATGATGTGACATCGAGATGCAGGTCCAAAAGAATACATTACCCATTAGAGAGAAAAATTCAGCATGGAACTAGGCCAGAGGAAGCATTGTGACAATATCATCAGAAAACATGAGCAGCCCCATAGCATCGGCATGAATTGCTCCTATAGAATATGCCCTGGGCATATGGGAGAAATTTTCCATTGCTACTTTTCTTACAGTGATATTTCTTTAAATGCCTTTGCTTTGCACTAAAAGTGACCACTGGCTAACTAGTAAACTAAACACATTGATGGGGGCTCAAACCTCAAAGAGAGCCTTGAATTTGTGATAGTGAGTATACTGAGGGATGGGGAGTGAGAAAGACATGTGAAAGAGACATGTCCCACAAGCTATAAAGCAGAAATATATTAAGTGGTAACTCACTGATCTAAAAGAATTAAGGCAGTCTCATAAATACCTAATTACCATAGCATTAAACAGGTTCTGGAGAAGCTCTCTCTCAATAGGCATTAACTACCTCAGCCAGAGTACTCTTCTCATTCATAAAGCTAATGGTCTGCTTGGCTTAAGAGTGCAGATGCAGACATCTTGATATTGAGGAGTATCTTATTATGAATATTTCCTCATTTGTATCCAAGCAAAATTCCATGGCAAAGATACTTCTTGCATAAACTATCAGTGCACAAGTGCAGCAAGCTATTGTAAGTTTCCTTCCTTGCACCACTAAATTGCCTTTTGTAATGAAATTTAGGTATCCAAGAATACCAAAATATCATTTTTCAGACCCTTTTGGAAGAAGCCATTGGAATTATCTTCATTTTGAATATGGGGAAATTGAGACATAAAGAACAAAAATGGACTAAATGGTACAAAAGCAATCATTGAAAGTCTTGGCACTGCAAATAAAGTTTGGGCTTTGAACTGTAGACAGAATTATTTTTATATAATGTTAAAACTGTGCAAAGATATAGATCAATGATCTGATCAAAGGAAATTCATTACTAACCCGTGAACTTGAAAAGTGATCTGTAGCATATATTCTCCCCAACAGATGCACACATACCTACTCCATTTAGTTCTCATCTCTGATCCCTTAGAAAAGACAAGTTTAATTTATGTTTTTGACCTTGACCTAGAGATGAGGGAAAACACCTTGTCTCCCTAATACTACTTTGCTTCATGGACCATCTTCTCTTTCTCACCAGATTCAGCTTACTAGAGATATCTACTGGGTCCTAGTAGTCATGGTATTCCATCCGTTCCCTTTGTTTCCTTATTAGTAGGTAGAGGCAAGGACTTTGCTCTTTCTCCCTTCCTTTTGATCCAAAATATTTAACAGTTTTCTTTAACTATTAAATTTAACAGTTAAATTAAAAATATTTGACAAATACTTTTCAAACTACCCATTATGTTCAAAGTACTATTACTTCTAGGTGTTTCAAACATATCCTTAAGATGCACAGAGGTCTATGAAATAAGGACGGAGTGTTAGGATGGAGTCAGATTATGGAGAGCTTTGAATTTCAAGATAAAGAAATTGTATTCTATTCTGTAAGCAAGGAGAAGTCATTGAAATATTTTGAACAGGGGAGGAACATAATCAGATCTATGCAGTAGGAAGATTATTTTGGCACCAGAGTGAAGGATGGGTTAAAGAGGGGAGAGACTGGAGAGAGGAAAGGCAATTAGAAGCCTATTACAGTGTTCCAAGTTTGGAGTTGAAGAAGTGGACAGGTGCACATACAAGAGATAATTCTGCCATAGAATTGATGGCCCTTGACAACTAATTGCATATTAGGGGTGTGAGAGAGGGGAGGGTACAAGACAATTCTTCAGTTCAAGCCTCAGAAAATGGGAAGGTGGTAGTGCCATCAAGAGAGATGAGGAAGTCAGGCAGGAGAGAGATGGAGGAAGGAAAATGATGACTTTAGTTTTGAACCTGTTGAGTTTGTAGAACCTTTGGACATCCAAAGAGAGATTTCTAGCAGATAGGTGAAAATATGGGACTGGGAACTCAGGAGAAAGATTGAAAGTGGAGCTATAGATATGGAAATTTTATATATAATTTATATATATGTAATAGATATGTATAGATAACGTAAATTTTCTGCATAGGAGTGATCATTGAAGTCTCAGGAGTTGATGAAGTTGCTAGGTGACAGGGTGTAAAATGAGAAACAAAGAAGGCCCAAGATAGATCTTTAATGACTTAAGGGAAAGTAAGTTGATGAACTCTGTGCAAAAAGTTGCATAAAGGGATATCACTTAGGAAATTATCACAAAAGGAGGTGAGGCAGTAATGTGGCAAGTTCAAGGGATAACTATGGGGTGTATCCTCTGTGGAAGGAAATACAGGAGGAAATATCTAGCAGGAGGTTGGAGAAGTAGGACTGTCATTCTGGGGACAGATTGAACAGGTCTGTAGATATTTTGAAATGTTCTATATAGAGAGGATAATTGAACCCAGGACAGCAGATATGATCATCAGAGAAAAAAAATTGTAAAAAGAGAAGGTCCAGGACAGAGCCCTGGACATACTTACCTAAGGGACATGAAATTAATAGTGAACCAGCAAAGAGACTACAAAGGAGTAATCCTAATCAGAGAGAGAAACATACACTGGAAGCCCGTGGAAAAGAGTATCCAGGAGGAGAGGCAGCCAACAATGTCAAAAGTGGCAGAAAGGTTAAGGGGAATGGAGATGGAGACGACTCCATCTTTAGCATTTACGAGGTCCACGTCAGAGAGTATTGTCAAGCATGGTAGGATCTGAAGCCAGTTTGCAAGAGATTGAGTGAGTAAGGGAGAGAAAGAGTGGACAGTAAGTATATACCTACAGGAAGCTGATAGTAAAATGGAGTCAAAATGGCAGACGGTAGCTTAAGGAAAGGGCAGGATAAAAGAAATTTCTTTTAAAAGGATGGTAGGATAGACCTGAATATGCTTGTTGGCAGTGGAAAGGGAACCAGTAGGTAAGGACAGAGACAGAGACAGAAATCCAGACATACACATATAGACAAGAAAGAAGATTGGCACAAAGGCAGCCCGGGGAGTAGGAGGGGAGAGGAAAAGGTAGAGGTAGAGGGAAAGAGAGAGACAGAGACAGAGAGAGGCTGAGAAGGTGAGAAGTCGATTGGGCAAGTTCTTGGATATAATAATAATAGCAACATTTGTCTGACTCTTACAATGTGCCAGGTACTGTGCTAAATGCTTTACAATTATTTCATTCGATCCTCACAACTCTGAAGGTAGGTGCTATTAACCCCATTTTAAAGGTAAGGAAACTGAGGCGAACAGGTGAAATTATTTGCCCAAAGTCACGCAGCCAGTGTCTGAAGATAGATTTGAACTCAGGTCTTGCTGACTTTAGGCCTGGCATTCTGTGCACTATGGTGCCATCTACCTGAAAGAACAGGAAAAAGCACAGGTAGAGGTATTAGCTGTGACAAAGAGAAGAGCCCCCTCATCACTGTCTGGGATTCTCTACTTGGATTCACTCACTCCTTACCTCACCCTCTAGGAGTCTGGAATCCTACATCCTTATTTCCTCATAAGACAAAAAAACAAAAACAAACCCTCCAAAAAACAACAAACCCCTTGCCCCAAATTCGGGTAACAGTGGATTGGGTATTTTAGTTGATTCGATTGTAAACTCCTTGAGGACAGACATGGCTTCATTATTTTTGTCTTTGTACCTCTAGCCCCTAGCACATTGCCTTTCACATGAAAAGAGTTTAAAAACTCCTAATAATGCTTATTCCATTGAATGCCCTGGATTGCTTACAGGCCCCCCAGCCTCAGTGATGTAGGCTCAGAGCCCTATATTCTCCCCTAGTTAGATGAAAGCTGGCTACACTTTGGGAAGGACCCTGTAGGAACTGCAGGCTTGGCTCCAGAAGCAAGCAGAATCAGTCATGCCACCCACCAGCAGCACAATGAGTTCCCCAAATCGACTCACTGGGTAAGGTGAAGGACCTCCCAGGGTTTTTGGAACAAATCATACTTCCTATGATATGCATAACTACCTTGGGCTACCTAGTATTTGCAGAACTTTGTTGGTCAGGATAAATCATCCTGCTAGACCACCCCCTCCCCACCTTATTTCATAGGAAATCATCCCCTAATGGATAATAAAAAGCACTTGCTTGTGGAGATTGAGCTCCATGATATTCACAAACTCAGGTAGCGGCAAGGGGCTGTGGTTGCATGGGCCAGCTGCTTTCCATCCCTAAACTGCATTTGTCTTTAAATATAACTGCTCCAGTCGAATCAAGTCAGTAAGTATTGAGCCCCCACTCTGTGTCAGGTGCTGTATTAAGCACTGAGGATACATAGAAAGACCTGTTCTCAAAGAGCTCAAACTTGATTTGGTTCTATTGGAGAGAATCAACATTGATCCAGCCCTGATCACAGGTGCTCCCAAATCTGCTTTTGACCCTTTATCATTCTTCTTGTCTACACGCTATTAACATAATGCTCAATATTGGGGAGCCTAGAAAACTTGGAGGGCATTTAGATCAGCGAACCAGGGCCTCCCGTAGACTGGTCTAACCAACCTCCATGAAAGTACCCTCTCCCTGTCCCTATACAAACTGCAACCTATTACCTTCATAGCAACCTATTTATTTCTGATCCTTAATACTTTTGTTTTCAGTTTTTTGTGATCCCATTTAGGATTTTCTTGGCAAAAATACCAGAGTGGTTTGCCATTTCTTCCCCCAGCTCATTTTCCAAGGAGGAAATTGATGCAAATTAATATAAGTGCCCTGGCCAGGGTCACACAGCTAGTAAGTGTCTGAGGCCAGATTTGAACTCAGAAAGATGAATCTTCCTGACTCCATGCCCCAGTACTATTTCCACTGTGCTACCTACCTGCTTGATATTTTTATAGCAATGCAATTGGCAGATAAGGCTACAAATTGACTTGTGAAATCAATGATATTATTTGATTCAGGCTTTTACTGAATACATTCATTATGTCTTTGGGGACATGTTTTGATCATCAGTGTTTAAGTCTACACACTTCATTTTAAAGCAAGCTGGGGTAGCTGAATTGTGGAGACGGAAAGCAGGATCTGTAGGCAGTCGCCTTGAAGATTACTCCAGCCTCTCTCCCACTCTAAGGATCTTTGCTAGCAGCAGTCAAAACCTATCTTCTGGTGTTTGGTGTCACCTGGCCCATTATTCTGAGATTGGATACATCATTGTCTTGGTGGGAGAACGTGTAAGAATTGCCTAGGACCTTGTTGGCAGAGCAGTGTAACTTTAGTGAAAGCACTTTCCTGGGTGTTTTTTTTATGTTGTATGTGTCCCTGGGGACATCATATGTGACAGTACCCTTGCAGTCAGAGGTCATAAGACCCTTATGGCTATATCATTAAGGAGCTCCAATGGGGGTCCATTCTCTTTAGTCGGACAGAGAGGAACTTAGTAGCTTTTCTAAAATTTCATAGCAAATCAATGGCAGGGACAAAAAAGAATGCACTCTCTTCCTGCTCAGCCCTTATACAATACAGTTTCAAATATGCAATCCTATCTTTTCAATTAATTCAATTGTTTTTATTCCCTTGTTGACTCTATCACATAGTGATCTTAAACAATAGTAGGAACACGGTGCCCATGTTGCCTGCTCCTAAATTTAGGTGTTCTTAAAGATAATATAATTTGACTTTTCAAATATAAGGCCGAGAAGTTAGTTCAGGAACAAAGGTACGTCTTGCATCAGAAGTAGTTGTTTGTTCTACTGAGGGAAAAATGGATGTTACATGCCAAATGAATTTGATTTATTTAGGAGATTTATCACAAACTGTACCATTGTCAATCAGATATCAATCTGGTGTTATCAGCCATCAATTAGATTAGGTTATATAACTCATACAAACAAATTGAAGATATTAGATGCTTAGCATACTTTCAAGTCCTTAAAAAGTTTAAATCAGACAGAAAAAGCAGCAATCCAAAGTTACACTTCAACCTAGCATACATGAGTCAAGTGATTCTAATATATTAATACCAATTTAGAAATAAAAGGACTACTGTACATGGTCTTAAGCTCATGAAGATAATTGCAGTATAGAATCCTAAATATTACTTGTAGTTTCCCTAGAAGGTCAGTCATGGTTTGAGGCACTTTGAAGATTAGTAGTCATTCCAGGGGCTCATGAGCCCCTACCAATGTGTTTGTTTTTACTGGACCAATCAGAGCATACATTATTAGCTCAAAGTGAAAGCCATTTAATCAAACAGCATAACAAATTAGTGACAAGAACCACTTCCCAATCTCATGCACATCTATACATGGTTATACTTTCCCATAGTCTGCCATACCACTAGTGAGAGAAGAGAATACACATGGATATTGTGTGTTCCCAAAGAATACAAATAGACAAATGCATGTAGGAAACATATGTGGCCAGGAAAAATACGTGACTAGAAACTAATGCCTCCAATATTACAGAACAAGTGATGTTCTGTGGAGATGTTATCAGTGAAGTAGTTATCTTGATGGTTGCAAGGGTCTTGCGATCTTCCTGCTACCTTGCTCTCTGCCGGGAATCTTTGTTTCTACTCCCTGGTGCCATCAGCTGGTCTTTGTCCACATTGCAATGATTTTTCTGCAGGGGTGGACCCATCATCTTATAACTCAGTGAGTAAGCCTTAGTTCTTTTGGATGTAGACCCAGACAGATAAAGCTAGTCAGCAGAAGGAATTTTAAAGTCTTTCTTTTTTAACTCTTTCCTCTTCTGCCATTTGAGTCTCTCTGCCTAACTTTATATGATCAGAAACTTCCTATCATCCTGCTCTAGGAAAATCCTTCTCAGGGGCTCTACTTAGCAAAACTACAAAGGATCTAGGTGAAGGTGTGATGAAGAAGCTTTTCTCAACTTCTCATCCTGATCCTCTTGTTCCATGCAAATCAGAAGGGTCCAACAAAGACACAGAAGCCTGAAAGGGCCATCGATTATTGCTCTATTTAACCCTAGAAACAAAATCACCACTTTTCAACAATTGTTATTGCTGATGGTTTACTTGTAAAGCATTGAGTTCTCAGATTTTTTTACTAAAGACGAATAAAGCTCTGCTTAATCACAGTTGAATGTAAGAGAGGAGCTCATTGACCCTTATAGTATATGCACACAGATGTACATACACATATACAAACACTGACTACCAACACTTAGCAGGTTCTGTACAATGGCAAATTTCTGTTGCATGGAAACTTTAAATCAATGTTTTTCTTAATTTAAAAAATCTTTACAAGATGCTAAATGGCTTTCATCCTGCCAAGTGTGACAGTAGAAAGAACACTCATTTTATGGTCAGAGCATCTCGAGTCAAATCCAACTTCTGGCACTTACTGCCTGTGTGACCTGGGCAAGTCACTTAGCTTTCTGCACCTTGTTTTCTTCATCTATAAAATAAAGAGGTTGGACTAGGTAGCCTCTGGAGAAACTTCTAGCTTTATGGCTAGAAGTGATATGAATGCTTTAGAAGCTTATTCATAAGCATGTCACATACCATTTGCTTGGGAATGTACAAAATGTTTTGGATTTAAGTATTTATAAATGTTTTTATTTTAAAAAACCAACAACTCTTAATTCTGTGTCCCTGCCCACAGCTGGCCATGTTCATTATTACATCATTAATTGGTATCTGTAAAGTTTTAGGAATCAAAAAAATTAGTAAACTTTCTAAAAATTTATTTTTTCTTTGTAGTTTCAAATGAATGGATGCAGAGTGAAGATGGCAGCATACAGGCAGGGACCCAGCTGTACTCTTGAAATACTTCCCTCCAAAAAGCTTTAAAAGAATACCTCAAATCAAATTTGGGAATGGCAAAAACAACAAAAAGTCAAGGTGAGACTTTTTCGGGCCTACAAAAACTTAGGAGGTCTTCAGGAGAAGTCTGTGATGCTTGGGTGGAGGTCTAACTGGAGTGCACACATGCAGTGAGGCAGGAGCAGCTTTGTTCTCAGCCCAGAGATGGTAAGAGGGTTGAACAACTGGCTAGAAAGAAATCATAGGGGACTCTTTGCTGGAATCAATTGCACCTGCCACTGATTGGCCACTCTATTACTCATATGTAGTTCTGGGTCACAGCTCCAGGGAGGAGAGGAACACTAGTGCTTATAGTTGCAGAGGAGTAAGAGGGCATTCTTGGCAAAGACCAGAGCAGAGAGCAGGACAGCAGTGACCACACTTCTTCCTGGAAGCACTGAAAACTTGAAGATCCCTACAGCTAGCTCTGAAAACAGCAACATGAAAAAGCCTGAAGCTTGGGACAATCTTTGGCCCTCCCCCACACCCCACTTCTAGGTGAGCACAACCCAACTTTAACATAAAGTCAAAGTCTAGAAATAGATTGGAAAATGAACAAACAACAACAAAAAAGATCTTGACCATAAAAAGCTACTCTGGTGGCAGGGAATACTAAGACAATAATGTGAAAACAGCTACAAGCAATGGCTCAAGACCCTTGTTGGACCCAAGCCCAATAAGAATTCCTAGAAGAAATAAAGAGATAAAAAGAAGAGTGGTAGAGGAAACATTGGAAAAAGAAGTGAGAAAAGTGCAAGAAAATTATGAAAAGAGAACTATCAGCTTGGTAAAAGTGGCACACATACACACACACACACACACACACACACACACACACACACAAATAAACAAACACTGAAGAAAATAACACCTTAAAAAACAAAATTGGCCTAATGGTAAAAGAAGCAGAAAAAGTCATTGAAGAAAAGAATTTCTTAAAAAAGCAAAATAGGCCTCATGGAAAAGGCAGTACAAAAATTCAGTGAAGAAAAGAACTCCTTAAAAAGTAAAATTAACCAAATAGGAACAAAGTGGTACAAAAGCTCACTGAAGAAAATAATTACTTAAAAGCTAGAATTGGGCAAGTGGAAGCCAATGACTCTGAGAAATCAAGAAACAATAAAATAAAGTCAAAAGAATAAAAAAGTAGAAGAAAATGTGAAATGTCTCATTGGAAAAACAACTGACCTGGAAAATAGATTAAGGAGAGATAATTTAAGAATCACTGGACTACTTAAAAGCTGTGACAAAATAAAAAAGAGTGTAGACATCATATTTCAAGAAGCTACAAAGCAAACTGCCCCAATATCTTAGATCCAGAGGATAAAATAAAAATAGAAAGGATCTACCAATCACTTCTTGAGATTCCAAAATGAAAACGCTCAGAAATTTTATAGCCAAATTCCATAGCTCCCAGATTAAAGAGAAAATAATGCAAGCAGCTAAAAAGAAAGAGTTCAAATATCATGGAGTCACAAATAGGATCACACAAGATTTAGTGGCTTCTACCTTAAAGGACTGGGGGCTTAAAATATCACATTCCAGAAGGCAAAGGAGATAGGATTAAAACCAAGTATAACCTACCAAGAAAAACTGAATATAATCCTTCAGGAGGAAAAATTTAATGAAATAGAGAACTTTCAAGCATTCCTGATGAAAAAACCAAACCTGAATAGAAAATCTGGCATTCAAATACAGGACTGAGGAGAAGCATAAAAAGGTAAACATGAAAGAGAAACCATAAGGGATTCTTTAAATAAAGTTAAACTGCTTACATTCCTGTATAGGAAGATGATATGTGTAACTCCTAAGAACTTTATCATTATTAGGATAGTTAAAAAGAGTTTACATAGACAGAGGGCATGGGGCATATGTTGATTAAGTAGGAATAATCTCCAAAATAAATGAAGAGGTGAGAAAGAGGGATGCGTTGGGAGAAGGTGGAAGGGAGAGGTAGAAGGGGAAAATTTTTCTCACATAAAAGACATATACAAGGAAGAGATTTTCTAGTGGATGGGGATGGGGGGGAGAGGTGAGGGCAATGCTTAAACCTCACTTTCATTGGAATTGGTTCAAAGAGGGAAGAATACATATAAGTACTCAGTTTTGTATAGAAATTGATCTTACCCAATAGGGAAATGGGAAAAGGGAGAAGAAAAGCAGGGATAATAAAAGGGAGGGTGAATTAAGGGGGGCAGTGGTTAGAAGCAAAACATACTTTTGAGGAGGGACAGGACAAAAAAGAGATAGAAGAATAAACAGAAGAAAATGGAATAGAGAGGAATAGGACAGTGATCATAACTGTGGATGTGACCCATAAAACAGAAATGGACTAGAAACCAGAATCCAACAATATGTTATTTACAAGCGACATATTTGAAACAGAAAGACACACATAGAGTTAAAATAAAAGGCTAGAGTAGAATCTAATATGTTTCTAATCTAATACAAAGTAAAAAAAGTCAGGGGTAGAAATCACAATCTCAGACAAAGCGAAAGCAAAAATAGATCTAATTTAAAGAGATAATCAGGAAGCTATATTTTTCTAAAAGGTACCATAGACAATGAAGTAATATTAACAATTTTTACTTCAAGTTTCTCTGACAAAGGCTTCATTTCTCAAATATATAGAGAACTGAGTCAAATTTACAAAAATAAGAGCTATTCCCAAATTGATAAATGGTTACAGGATATGAACAGGCAATTTTCAAAAGAAGAAATCAAAACTATCAGAGGTGGGGCTAAGATGGCAGAGTAAAGGCAGGGACTCTCCTGAGCTCTCCCCCAAACCCCTCCAAATATTTTTTAAAAACTAAACCCACAAAAAGATGGAGTGAAACAAATTTCCAGCGCAACACAACCTGTAAGGTGGGCAGGAAAGGTCTGTTGCACCAGGGTGAGAAAGGAGCACAGTCCAGCACAGGCTGCATCAGTGTAGACCCAGCCCCAGCAAACCAGGAGCAGACCTTGGGAGCTATTGAATTAGCAGTGGCAGTGGCAGTGGCAATGGCTGCTTCTGGAGCTCTGAGCCCACAGATGCTAAGGGAGTAGAACAACTGGTCAGAAGGAGATTAAAGGGGTCTTTTTCTAGCACTAAGGCAAGACCCTGTTGCTTTTCCCATACTTGGATCCAGGTCACAGTCCAGGTAGCAGTCCCAGGGTGAGGAGGAGCCCTAGCACAAAAATAAGTCAACAGCTTGGTAAAGAAGACACAAAAAATACTGAAGAAAATAACACCTTAAAAAACAGACTAGGGCAAATGGTAAAAGAAGTCCAAAAGGCCAATGAGGAGAAGAATGTTTTATAAAGCAGAATTGACCAAATGAAAAAGGAGGTGCATAAACTCATTGAAGAAAATAATTCCTTAAAAATCAGAATGGAGGTAATAAGAGCTTAAGACTTTATGAGAGATCAAGAAACAATCAAACAAAAGCAAAAGAATGAAAAATTAGAAGACAATATAAAATATCTCATTGGAGAAACAACTAACCTAGAAAATAGATCCAGGAGAGATAATTTAAAAATCACTGGACTACCTGAAAGCTATGATCAAAAAAGAGCCTAGACATCATCTTTCAAGAAATTATCAAGGAAAACTGCCCTTATAGTCTAGAACCAGAGGGGAAAATAGAAATTGAAAGAATCTACTGTTCACCTCCTGAAAGAGATCCCAAAAGGAAAACCCCCAGGAATATTATAGCCAAATTTCAGGGTTCCCAGGTGTATCAGCAAGGCAATAATCATAATATAGATGATTGTCAAAATGCCTATGTGGTTTTGTATTGCAAAATATATGAAACCCTCCACATAGAAGGTAGAAGAAGTGAACCATTTATTCAGACACCAGAGTACCAGATCCCATAACCAATACAGCCAATCTGTCACAGCAGCAAAGAATTCAATAGACAATACCACAGCAGAGAACCACTCCATCCCACAACCTTCTGCCCCCTGCTGGGACCTTGCTACCAAGAAGCAAACTTATGGCACACCACAATACATCTGCTCTCTTTCCCTCAGCTCTAACTGTTGTAACTGCTCTCTCAGCATTTCCTATGACACGATTTCCTTTTCCTCTCAGCAGGCTTCCTGTAACATAAGCAGGTCACATGGCCTATTAATGGGTGGGAAAGATCTTCAAATCTAAATTGCTATTACATCATGTCAAGGAGAAAATATTGCAAGCAGCCAGAAAGAAAGAATTCAAGTGCCATGGAGTCACAGTCAGGATAACGCAAGATTTAGCAGTTTCTACATTAAAGGATCAGAGTGAATGGAATACAATATTCCAAAGGGCAAAGGAGCCAGAGTTACAACTAAGAATCACCTACCCAGGAAAACTGAGAATAATCCTTCAGGGGAAAAAATTCAATGAAATAGAGGGTTTTCAAGCATTCTTGATGAAAAGACCAGTGCTGAATAGAATATTTGACTTTCAAATACAAGACTCAAGAGAAGCATAAAAAGGCAAACACTAAAGGGAAATCATAAGGGACTTAATGAGGTTAAACTGTTTATATTCCTACATTGGAAGATGATATTTGTAACTCATAAGAACTTTCTCATTATTAGGGCAGTTAGAAGGAGTACATATAGACAAAGGGTACAGGTGTGAGTTCAGTATGAAGAGATGCTATCTAAAAAAGTAAAATTGAGGAATGAGAGGAATGTGCTGGGAGAAAGGGAAAGGGAGAGATAGAATGGGTTAAATTATCTCACATAAAAGATGCAAGAAAAAGCTTTTACTATGGAGGGGAAGAGGGGAGAGGTGAGGGGGAGTGAGTGAACCTGACACTCATCAGCATTGGCTCAAAGAGGGAATAACATACACACTCAATTGGGCATAGAACTCTATCTTACCCTACAGGAATGTAGGGAGGAAGGGAAAAGAGAAGGGTGGATGGTGATAGAAGGGAGGGCAAATTAAGGGAGGGGGTAGTCAGAAGCAAAACACTTTTGAGGAGGGACAGGGTGAAAGAAGAGCAAGAATAGAATAAATGAGAAGGGGGGAATAGGATGGAGGGAAATACAATAGTAACTGTGAAAAAATTTTTGAAAGAAGTTTCTCTGATAAAGGTCTCATTTCTCAAGCATATAAAGAATTGAGTCAAATTTATAAAAATAAGAGCCATTCCCTAATTGATAAATGATCAAAAATTATGATCAGTTTTCAGATGACATAATCAAAGCTAACTATAGCCATATGATAAAATACTCTAACTCATTGTTGATTGGAGAAATGCAAATTAAAACAATTCTGAAGTACTCTTGGAGTTTCATGGTGTGTTGTGGTGGCACTGTCTTAGAACTCTGCTACAGGTGGAGTAGGGGTCAGAGTCAAGGATTTGGCCCACCCTGGGATGCCAAAAACCGTTGTGGTTTTATGGTGTGTTGTGGGAGCACCATCTCAACAAATTCAGAGAGAGACTACCTCTAATCCAAGTATAGGCATTTATTGAGGATTGACAACCCTCAGAAGCAGGCTAGGTTCCAAGAGGAACAAGCAACTTAATAAGACAACACAGGAAAATTTATGGTGTAATGATGTTGATTACACAACAGAAATTATGAATATTAAAAAGGCAGGAGGGGTTTGTTAAGAGATTAGGTAATAGCGGAAGGGTCCCTTCTACGGTTTGGTGGTCAAACATCCTGGTCATGCTGCTCTCTGATTGGCTAGCTATTATGGTCCTGTCTGGTCAAGATGGATAGTTAAGTATTGTGGTCCTGTTTTGGGCTAAATGGATGTGATTGCAGTTGAGTACAAGAACATACCTGTTCAAATATGTGAATTAGACCTAGGGGTAGTGGCTAGCTAGGGACAGTGGATGTATTGGGTCTAGGGTCTGTGGTGTAGTTAAAGCCAGATTGTGTGGTTAAATCAGGACATGCCTGCCATTTGGTGGGGCCCATAAGCAAGTTTGAATATCAGGGCTGGGAGTAACTTTATTAGAATTCTGTCAGTACTACGTCATACCTATGAGATTGTCTAATAGGACAGATAAGATAAATGACAAATGTTGGAGGGAATGTGGGAAAAAAGAGACTTTAATGCACTCTTGGTAGAGTTGTGAACTAACTCAACCATTCTGTAGAGCAATTTGGAACTATGCCCAAAGGGCTATAAAACCACACATACCTTTTGGCTTAGCGATAACACTGCTAGGTCTATATACAAAAAGAGACAAAAAAAAACAAAAAAAAAGGCCTATATGTACAAAAATATTTATAACAGCTCTTTTCTGGGGGCAAAGAACTAGAAGATGAGGGATTACCCATCAATTGGGGAATGGCTGAACAAGTTGTGATATGTGATTATGTGGAATGTAGAGTATGTAGAATACTATTGTACTAAAAGAAATGCTGAGCAGGATGCTCTCAGAAAAATCTGGAAAGAATTGCATGGGCTAATGCAAAGTGAAATGCACTGTGGACAAAGTAACAATAATATTGTACAATGATCAGCCGTGAATGACTTAGCCATTCTCAGCAATACGATGATCCAAGATGACTCTGAAGGACTTATGATGAAAAATGCCATCCATCCCCAGAGAAAGAACTGGTGGTGTCTGAATAAAGATTAAAGCATACTTTTTTAACTTTATTTTTCTTGAGTGTTTTTTTCTTGTCTATGTTTTCTTCCATGACATGAGTATTATGGATATGTTTTGCATGACTACGCATGTATAACCTACATCGAATTGGTTGCCTTCTCAATGGGGGTGGGGTAGGGAGGGAGGAAAGGAGAGAATTTGGAACTCAAATTTTTAAAAATAAATGTTAAAAATAGTTTTTAAATGTAATTGGGAAAAAATAAAATTCTAAATAAAAGCTAAAAAAAATCAAATCTATCTACCTATGTGTGTACCCACATACACACACACACATACACACACACACACACACACACTATACACACACATATATATATGTTTATATGAAAAGTTCCCTAAATCACTATTGGTCAGAGAAATATAAATTAAAATAACTCTGAGGTAGCCCCTCACAACTATAAGAAATGACAAATGCTGGACGGGATGAGGGAAAATAGGTACACCAATGAACTGTTAGTAGAATAGGTCATTGGTCCAGTCATTCTGAAAAACATTTTAACGCTATGCCTTAAGGGCTTTAAAACTGTGCCTACCTTTGACCCAGTACTACCACTACTAGGTCTGTATCCCAAAGAGATCAAAGGCAAAGGAAAAGGACCTATATATACAAAAATATTTATGATAGCTCTTTTTGTGGTGGCGAATTATTAGAAATTGAGTAGATGTTCATCAGTTGAGGAATGGTTCAATGAGTTGTGGCATATGATTGTGATGGAATACTATTGTGCTATAAGAAATGACAAGGCTGAGTGGTTCCAGGAAAAATATGGCAAGACCAATATGAACCGTTACAAAGCAAAGTGAGAAGAACCAGGAGATCATTGTGCGTGATAACAGGAATGTTGTAATGATGATCAACTGTGAAAGACTTGGCTAGTCTTATCAATACAATAATCCAAGACAATTCCAAAGATCTAATGATGAAAAAATGCTATCCACCTGCAGAGACAAAACTCTGAGTACTAATTGAAGTCTAATTTTCTCATTTTCTTTTCTTTGCAATGTGGCTAATACGAATATATGTTTTACATGATTTAATATGTATAATTGATATCATATTGCTTGTCTTCTCAGTGAGTGGAGAAGGGGGTTGAAGGAAGCAGAAGAATTTGAAACTCCATATTTAAAAAGAAAAGAATGCAAAAAATAAATAATACTATTTTTCAGAAATCTACTTTTTAGAAATGTGGATGTAGAGATATCTCTGCCTTAGTAAAAATCTGTTCTTAGCTCACTTATTTGAAGATATCTTGGTCCTATGACCTCTGATTGCTAGATTCCTGCAATCTTTGGCATAGGCACTTTGGTGAGAGGGAGTGGCTCAGAGAGTATTCTCAGGAATGTGGCTTCTAATGACCCTAGCCTTATCTTTCATAATAGTCCAACCTCTAGATAAAAAGATGCTAGGCTCAGGCCAGTAAAAGGCATAGTCACAAAAAAACATGATACTCTGGGAACACACATACCACAAGTCTGTGGCTCCCAGAGAGAGGGTGATTATCAAAGAATACAGTTGTACACCAAAGGACCAATCCAAGACCCCAAACCACCCCCATTCACAATTGTGCTGCCCAGTCACACTTGCAAATCTCACCTGGCTTCTTCCTTTGCTACAATCTTATATATAGTCTCTGTGAACTACAGAATTACAGTGACCAAGTTTCTCAAGATATGCCAACCCTGTTCACTCTGTTCTCTTTCCTTAAATAGCCCGGCTACTACAATCATCTATCAAGTGCCAAGGTAATTATTCAGGTTTCTTTTCCCATAATATCCTACCATGTGCCATCTCCTACTCCTTGTCATAGCACTGTTGGAAGCATCTGGGATCATCTCCTATGTACAGTACCACCTAAATCTCCCAGTTTTGTGATGCTTCTTTCTCCCCTTTCTGGAAATGAACTCACTAAATGTTATCTCAAATTTCCACTTTGTTGGTTGAACTTTTCAATCACAGAGAAATTTGGTCAAAGAAACATAACAATAAAAGTGATATATTCCTCTGAAAATTAGGGATATAATTGTCAACCTAATTAAGTCAACTTAACTGTTCTGATAGAATGTATTTATAAATTGAAAAATTGTGTAATTGAATGTTGAGAGGAAAGGCACAAAACAGAAGACAATCCTAATACAATACTTTTGATGTATACATATTAGAGATAGAATCAAAGATTTAGAGTTGGAAGGAACCATAGGACCATTAAGTGCAACCCCCTCATTTTAGAGATCAGGAAACTGAGACTCAGAAACAATAAGTTATTTGCTTGGGATCGTACAGCTAGTTCACGGTGGAGTTTGAAACTAAATCTTCCTAACCCCAAGTCTAATGCCCTATCAATGTCCATGTGTGAATGATTCTGTGCAAACTAGTGTGTATTACAGTAGGAAAAATAAAACAAAGAGAAGCACAGTGGGGTCTCTGCCTTTATGAAGCTTACAGTTTACTGGGAGAGAAGAAATATAAATCCAGGAAAAGTTAAATAACACTAGAAGACAATAATGCAAAGCATTATATAATTGTTTATTAAATAAGTGAGTGACAATATGTTCAGGAGGCACGGCAGAATATACTGTGTCTACTATGGGAATACTATGCCTAGTATGGGAATAGAGAATACTGTGTCTATTATGTGCCAGGCACTTTACAAATGTTATCTTATTTGATCCTCACAACAGCTTTGTGAAGTAGCTGCTGTTATTATCCTCATTTTGCAGTTGAGGAAACTGAGGCAGACAGAAGTTAAGTCACTTGCTCAGGATCACATAGCTAGTAAGTCTGGAAGGCTGGATATGAGCTCAGGTCTTTCTGACTCCAGAACCAGTGCTCTGCACATCAGCAACATTTAGCTGCTTCAGAGGTAAAAGATATCACTGGAAGGAAAAAAATTCTCAGACTATGTGAAGGAGATAGGATATGAGCATAGCTACTAATAATATATTATATATATAGTAAAATAAAATTATGTGCATAGTAAAGTAGGCATCTTAATAGGAGGACACTGAGGTTTTAAAAAATGGAATTATTTTCCCAGGGCCATGCAGCAAATAATTGTCTGAGGTAGGACTTGAACCCAAATCTACTTGACTCTAGTCTTACATTTGATCCACTATACTGTAGTAGGGTAAGCTTCTGTAGTAGATATTCTCCAAGGTGAAAAATGTTCACACATTTGATCACAAGTGATCAAAGGTTGACTTTAATATCAAGATCTTTGGTGGCTTCACCTTGAATTTCTGGTTAACTTTTCCTCTTCACATCCTTCTTCTTCTTCTTCTTCTTCTTCTTCTTCTTCTTCTTCTTCTTCTTCTGCTTCTGCTTCTGCTTCTTCTTCTTCTGCTTCTTCTTCTTCTTCTTCATCGTTGTCATCATTGTCTTTGTCATCTTCATCGTTTTCATCGTCATTTTCATCTTCATCGTCACTCTTCATCATCAACTTTGTCTTCTTTGTCTGTCTTAATCTTCTTTCTGCTTCTCCTTTCTCCTCCTTCTTTTTCTTTGTCTTCTTTCTCCTCCTTCTCTTCTTCCTTCCTCATCGTTCTTCTTTCTCCTTCCTTCTTTTTTCTCCTTCCTCCTCCTCCTTCTTCATCTTCTTCCCCTTCTTATCTTCCTCTTCTTCTTTGATTCTTACAGATTGCCTTGCCATGATAGGGAGAATATGTAAGCCTGAAAGTGGAAGAAATGTATGGATTTTGTCTGTTTCACCTGTCAATGATGTGGCTGGCTGGGATAGAAATATTGCTCTGATCTGTAACTGTTTTCTGGTCTTCTATAGAGAAAGTATTCATTTCCCATCATCTAGACAGTTCTGTCAACAGCTCTACAAATAACAATTAACAGGAGGAAAATAGGTGAAAGGGATGTCACTGTGATATTGTGTGTGTGTGTATGTGTGTATGTGGTGTGTGTTTTAGTTATCTTACTGCATTGTGTGTACTCCTAGAGTGCACAATGGAGTCTGCAAGACTACCCAGAGATCACCATGCTATTGAAGAACAATGGAAAACAGATCTTAGGTGCAGGAGGTTAATGGATCAAATTGTTCTGTGTCAAAGGAAGCCCAGCTTAAAAGAAATTTAGATGATCTGCAATTTGATGCACATACATGTAATATCGATATGGGTTCATTTCCTGTACTTCCTTTAAGGATCATGTAATTTCCTTGTTTATCTCTATTGATCTTATAAATTGCAATTTTTTTTGTTTTTGCTTTGCCTGAGAAGGTTGTAGGCTGGGCTTCATTCAGGCCAGTCTGGTGATTAAGGTTTAGCATGATAATAACAAGGATAGCAAGCATTTATATTATTCCTAATATGTACCAGACACTGTGCTAAACACTTTACAAGAATACCCCTGGAAGGTAGGCATTAGTATTGTCCCCGTTTTATAGTTGAGGAAACTGATTCAAAAAGAGATTTAATGACTTGACCAAGGTTACACAGCTAGTAAGTATCTGAAGCTAAGATCTGAAGTCAGGTTTTCCTGACTTCAGGCCCAATACTCTATCCACTGTGCCACTCAGCTGACTCCTTATGAAATAAGACACTTGTAGACCATGTAATAGTCAGTCAACAAACATTTATTAAGTACCCACTATGCGCAATGCACTATGCTAAGTGCTAAGGATACATAGAAAAGCAAAAGATAGTCTAGTCCCTGTTCTTAACTTGCAAAATTTCCCAGAGACACACAGTGCCTGATTTATAGTTTGAGAATGTAGATGCTTGAGAATATTTCCAAGCAACAAGACAAAAAGATAGTCCAGTCCCTGTGTTCATGGTCTAACAGGGAAGCCAACATACAAGCAACTATATGTAAACAAGATATATGCAAGATAAATAGGAGATAAGCAAGAGAAGGAAGTCACGAGCGTTAAGAGGGAAGAAGAAAGGCTCCTTTTGAAGGTAGGATTTTAGCTGGACTTGAAGGAAGCCAGGAAAGGCAGGAGATAGAGATGAGGAGGGAGAGCGTTCTAGGTATAGGGAATAGTTAGAGAAAATGCTCAGAGTTGAGAAATGGAGTCTCTTGTTAACAGTTAATAAAAGGTTTATTCAGTCATATAGCATGTAAACGATACTATGCAAGAATACAATATGGATTCAGATGAGTACAAATATCACAAAATATCACAGACCATGCTGGTTTGCCACCCAAGTTTGAGGAAGGGCCATTCTTCTTGTGAACTGGGTTTTATACTTTGTCCACTAAGAAACTACATCAGTGGCCTAAGTCTTAGTATCCTGAACCAAATAAAACTCAGAGATATTTTCAATACCATTTAAGGAAAAACTGGCCTAGCCTGAGTAGGATAGATATTTCTACCCACTGGTGGCAAAAGACCAAAGGTCTTTTAGACATTCCTCCATTTAAATAGCCTTAGGATTGTTACTAGATGATCCTGCCCTCAAGGATATGAGAAGCCAAGCATAGGAAACACTGGAAGAAAAAAGAAAAATAAAACACAAAGAAGGCAAAAAAATTTTTAAACAAAAACAAAAACCAAAACCACCCCACCAAACTCCATCAAGCAATGTAAATGATCCCTTGGAATAGTGGCTGACTAAATGTGGAAGGAATGAAGACCAAAAATCCAAGGCTTTGCCTCCCCCCTTCAGAAGGTCTGAGTCCTTATCTTAATAATCTGATTCCTGTGATGGATAATGTCAAATCTTTGCCATTCACCATAGGTCTGCTGATGTAAAGAAGTGACAACAAGAAGGAGCAGTACCAGGAACATCAGGGCCACAATGTAGATAATGATACTTTTGGCCCAGTCAGAAGGTGACCTTATCATGAGTCAGCTAAGAGATCATTAGCCTCTGTCCTGGTGTCAGTACCAAGGACTGCCTTGTATTACTTTAGTGCTCCCTGGCCAGTCAGATAGGACTTCTCCTTCCATGGGAGGCCAATGATGGGGATGGGGGAGGGTAACCAAAAGCTTCTCCCTTTAGGGCCTCTGAAGGACTTTCCTCTTTCTGTGGGGGCTGAGTAGACAGTTTAGTCTCCCCTTGTTACCAAAAAGCAAGTCATCACCCAATAATGCCACCTCTTGTTTCTCCATGCCCTTCTTGGGAATGACTTGACCAGTGACCATTGGGTACTATACTGGCAACAATGTGTTGGGTTCCTGTCCATTCTGGATGACAGCAAGCAAAGGCACACCTTGGGCCTGTCTTTGCCTCTGCCCATACAAGTGCCCTCTTTGCTGTGGTCTATATAGCTGTCAATTCTACTGCTGCTGGGGCTTATACAGCTGTCCACTCTGCTGTCTAGTAACACTAGGACCCACACAATTGCTCACTTTGCTACCCATTGCCAATGTGCCCATGCTGCCAAAGCCAATTGCTTACCTAGTGTGGAACAGCCTAGCAATTACTTCCACCATTATCCTATGCCAGAGCTTGAGAAGTGCCACAGATGTTACCACTGTCCACCTATGCTGGGCTGAACCAAAGTCTGCTACTTGTTACAGAGTGGGGAGGGGGTGGGACAAAGGGTGAAGTACACCAGCAAATTCTCTGCAACAGATGGGGGACCCCAATATGGATCCCTATTACAAGCTTGGGGGGTTAGCCTATGCTAACAGGAGCATGGAGGCTGATGAGAGAGAGGAACTGAGTTGAGTGAATGTTTTGAGGATCAGCATTCTCTGGTTTTAGGTCACAAGGATTTTTCTCAAGGTTCTCTCTTTTTGGTCCTATGGCTTCAACTTCTATTACTCTATATCTGGTACATAATTCCTTTTCTGGAATTGGGACTTTTTGAGTTAAATGTCTAGTTTGCCATCTTATTGGTCCTATGATCCAGAAGTCTCTTAAAATGAAATCTTAACCCATATTTCCCTTTTCAAGCTCCTCCTATGTCCTTTACTGATATGGGAACTAAATTTATAGGTTAGATAAGCTAGCTAAAGACATGAGCTAACTGTCTTAAATCACTAGTTCTGACAGACAACCAAAAAGAAGACACTCATAATGATTGAATAAAAATTGGAGCTAATAAATCAGTGCATGCCTTTGACTCCAGTGTGATGTGTTTATGAAATAAGTCAGAAAAGTACGAAGGTATCTAATTATTTCTCTTCAATAGTAGATAATCTTGTTCTGGTCAAATAGGACCATGTGCTGGCCCCCACCAATGACATTCCATCTCTATATCTGCCCCTTTGCACACACTGTCCTCCATGCCTGGGAACGCACTACCATTTTACCTTCATCTCGCAGAATACCTACTTTCATTCAAAGTACTCTCTCAGTTCTACTTTCTTCAGTTTGATAAGACTGCTTTCCCCTAGCTGTTAATGTCTTTCCCCAGAAATTTTACACACACACACACACACACACACACACACACACACACTATATATATATATATATATATATATATATATATATACATATGTATGTATAAATACCTATATATTTAATTGCTCACCTTCCACCAGCACCCCAGGATATTTCCACATAATAACAAATAATAGCTAACATTTATATAGTGCTTTCTATGTGCTAGGCACTTTGCTAACCACTTCACAGTAATTATCTCATTTGATTTTCACAATAACCCTGGGAGGTATTATTATCGCCTGTGTTATTAATACAGAGGTATTATTATTAACTTCATTTTACAGATGAGGAAACTGAGGTTGTGACTTGCCCAGGGTTCCACATCTAGAAAGCATCTGAGGTCATATTTGAGCTCAGATCTTCCTCATTCTAGTCCTGCCGTGCTCTTCACCGTGCTCCCTAGATGACCTAGAATGTAGTCAGAGGGGAGGAATCGTTCCATATTTGGCAATCTCCAGAACATAGCACAGGTTGGGCACATAATAGGCACCCAATAAGTGTTTAATTAAACTGAATTGTATCGAATTGTTCATTCAGTTACAAACAAAGGTAGACAGCTGGGAAAATAGTATTATAACAGAAAGGATCTCGGATTGAAATTGAACAATATCCTTAATATATTTCGATTGCTATGATAAAATACACCTCAAGGGACTTCTGGAAAGAAAGTAGAGAGGCTGCAAGAGAGTCAGCCTCCTTATGACCCTCATCCAAAATAGGGTAGAAACACTACAAAAAGTCAAACTTTCAGAAGTCCTGAGGAGGTGACATGGCACGATGGAAAGAGCACTGACTTTGGCATCAGAGGACCAGGGCTCAAATCCCTCCTCTGATCATCACTACCTGTATGACCTTGGGCGAGTCACTGACCTGGTGTTTCAGTTTCTTCAACTGGGAAATTTTGGAAGTTGAACCAGTTGGCTCTTAAAATCCCTTCTAGTTCTAGGTCTATGAGCCTATGACCATCCTTAAAAGAATTGTCAAAAACAATAAATAAACTGAAGAAGCGTTCAAGAAAAATAAAAGGAAAAACATCCAAAGAAAAGACGTACTGAAACAGCGCTAACAGTTTTATTAGAAATAATGCAAGAAATTTCTAAAGTCACACATCAGGATTCAAAGCAAAAAAATTAAATCAGAGAATGGGTCATAAGACACATTAAGGGAAGAACTAGGTTCAGCTAAGGAAACTGAGGAGGAATAAAAACTCAATAGTCTGAAGGTTAATGTAAAAGAATAAATATCAAAGAAGCAATTCAAAACAAAGACAGTGAGTAGCAGAACATGGAAGAGAGAAAAATAATCAGAAAATAACTCAGCTAAGAAAAAAACTGGGAGGTAATACAGATAAAAGGAAAAGATTTGGAAGACAGCTCAAAAAAGAGGTACCCCGGAATTCCTGGAGTTCATGATGATTTTAAAGAACGAAAGAATCTTTTCTACTTCAGGCTTACATAGTGGCTAGGTTTTACACACACACACACACACACACACACACACACACACACACACACACACCCCACAGAGAATTCATAGAACCATAACCAGAAAAACATTCAAAATTCAACTCAACTGGACACATCATTGCCAAACTTCAAAATTACAACAGCAAAGAAAATCATTCTAGATGATGAACTTGGGTAGTGGTAACAATGATTTTATAATGCAGAAATTATGAGTTTAACTATCCCTTTAAAAAAAAGAATGGGGCATAAAATTGAATCGCGCAACTTGGTTTTGATTGTAATTTTGTTTCATCCAGTTCACCAGTGACTAACTAGTCACCCTTCAAAATACAGGTCTGCTTTACTTTACGCAAATTCTGTAAGAGGGCTGACACATGAAAATAATTTGAGAAATGACTGGGGCTGATGGGGTAGCCAAATGGGCATAAACTCTGCTGGAGCAAGAAACAGAGTTTCTCAAGAGCAATGGTCTCTGAAATGGTACCTTGGGGAGCTATAGCAAGCCCGCAAGGGACCAGACCATTGCATGAACCCAAAAAGAATGTAATTAACCAGTTAAAGATAATAGCTAGCCTGATAATACCTAGCATTTTTATGGAACATCAAGGTTTGGAGAGCGCTTAGCAAATATGGCTTCGTTTTATCATTACAACACTTATAGATACTGTTATTATTCTTACTTTATAGATGAGGAAGCTGAGACAGAGAGTGCTTAAGTGACTTATCCTGTATCCCAGAGGAAGTAAGTGTCTGAGATCAGATTTGAACTCAGGCTTTCCTGTCTTCTGTCTTCTGCACCCCTTAGCTTCCTCAGAAAGTAGGGAGATGACTCAAATCTTGTTTTCCTTGCAAGAGCCAGTTGTGGGGTTTGTCTCCAACAAAACCATGCCCACCCACCCGTTATACTCAGCACCCCCCTACTCGGGCCCCCTGTGTTGTGCTGTGTCGGTGTTCGTAATGTTCAGTCACTTTTTTCAGTGGTGTCTGAGTCTTCACGACCAAATTTGAGGTTTCTTTGGCAAAGATACTGGAATGGTTGGCCATTTCTTCCTCCAGCTCATTTTACAGATGAAGAAGCTGAGGCAAATAGGGTTAAATGATTTGCCCAGGGTCGTAAAACTTGGAAGTGTCTGAGGCCAGATTTGAACTCAGGAAAATGTCTTCCTAAAGCCAGACCCACCACTCTATCTGCTGCCCTATCAGTTTTTTACAAGTTCTCAAATTCCCCCATTCTATCCCTGCTGTTGGGGAAGTTATAACCTAACCACTGTGTGAGCCTCCACAGCAGTAGCTATGCAGGTGCCTTCAGGAAAATCTCTTCCACCAGGATACCCATCTCTGCCTCACAGATCACCTGGTAGAATATACCCCTTGAGTGGTGGGCTCTGTACTATACAGCAGTAACCAGTGAACAATGACTAAGAGTCCCATATCTTTTTATTTGGGGTTAGACAAGGTAAGTTGCACAGTAGCACATATGTGTGATTTCTATATGTAGCAGTGACTACACTCAATCTTCCAAAGTGAGGCTGACTATACCTTCTCCCCACTACCCTCCCAGAGTTCTAGGGATACCCCATAGGAGTTGTGGTATCTTTTCTCTAATATTTCAGCTCCCACTCTGATGTGTTCCTTCACTTTTAGGTGACCAGTGTCCCAGTTCCATTTAAACAATTAACATCTATTAGCTTTTACCAAAGGGTATATACTTCAAAGATAAAGAGAAGCACAAATATTTCCCTCCCAACACCTACAGGCACACTCTTCCCTACGCTACCTTAGAAAGAATGAACTCAGACTTAATGCAGTTTCTACATAGAATTTCCACCCACCAAATTCACCTCCGAATGCAAAGTGGTAGATGGGTTGATGAGTCTAATCGCTGATATTTCTGGACTGGGTTGATGTATCAACACTGGGGGGGGGGGGGGTGTGGAGCCAAGATGGTGGCAGGAAAGGAGGGACTTGCTTAAGCTCCCCACCAAATCCCTCCAAACACCTGTAAAAAATGGCTCTGAACAAATTCTAGAGCTGCAGAACCCACGAAATAGCAGGGGGAAACAGATCTCCAGCCCAGGAGAGCCTGGATGGTCGCTGGGAAGGGTCTATCCCACAGTGCTGAGAGCAGAGCGCAGCCCAGCGTGGGCAGCGCTGGAACAGACCAGACCCAGAGTCAGCCAGCCAGAACAGGCCTTGGGGCAATGAAACAGTGAGCTGTGGCAGTTACCAGACGTCTCAACGCACAAACACCGAAGAGCAGGTTAGGGGGAAACTGCGGGATCAAGTTCAGAGCGGTCTGCTCTGGGGGTGGAGGAGGTCATGCAGCTGTGGCCGTGGCAGCAGCAGGAAGCTCCTGAGGCTGCCTCCGGAGCACCAGTGTCAGTGGCTTCCCGAGTCCCTGCCTCACACAGTGGGAGGAATCTAGCAGCAGATCAGAGCAGGAATGCAAGGAGTGCTTTGTGGGCACAAAGGCAGATTCTCTTGCTGTGCCCTGCTTGGATCTGAATTGTGGTCCTAGTTGGCGGTTCTTGGGAGAGGAAGAGTGCTGCTGTGACAGAGCCTGGGGTGACAGTGGAGTAAAAGTAGCTCTGAAAACAGCAGTGCTTGGACCCTAAAGCTTGGGACAAAGTACTCTCTACTCTACAAGCAGTCATACCCTGATGAAAAGCTCAAGGGTCAAGTAGTTGGCTGGGAACATGAACAGGCAGCAAAAATTAACTCAAACTCAAACTCTAAATTCATTTTTTGTTGACAAAGAAGATCAAATGATACAGCCAGAAGAAGTCGACAAAGTCAAAGAGCCTACATCAAAAGCTTCCAAGAAAGATATGAATTGGGCTCAGGCCATGGAAGAGCTCAAAAAGCATTTGGAAAAGCAAGTAAGAGAAGTAAAGGAAAAATTGGGAAAAGAAATAAGAGTGATGTGAGAAAACCATGAAAAACAAGTCAATGACTTGCTAAAGGAGACCCAAAAACATACTGAAAAATACACTGAAGAAAACAACACCTTAAAAAACAGACTAACTCAAATGGCAAAAGAGCTCCAAAAAGCCAATGAGGAGAAGAATGCCTTGAAAGGCAGAATTAGCCAAATGGAAAAGGAGGTCCAAAAGACCATGAAGAAAATACTACCTTAAAAATTAGATTGGAGCAAGTGGAAGCTAGTGACTTGATGAGAAATCAAGATATTATAAAACAGAACCAAAGGAATGAAAAAATGGAAGACAATGTCAAATATGTCATTGGAAAACCCACTGACCTGGAAAATAGATCCAGGAGAGATAATTTAAAAATTATTGGACTACCTGAAAGCCATGATCAAAAAAAGAGCCTAGATATGATCTTTCAAGAAATTATCAAGGAAAACTGCCCTCAAATTCTAGAACCAGAGGATAAAATAGAAATTGAAAAAATCCACCAATTACCTCTTGAAAAAGATCCCCAAAAGAAAACTCGTAGGAATACCATCACCAAATTCCAGAGTTTCAAGGTCAAAGGAAAAATACTGCAAGCAGCCAGAAAGAAACAGTTTGAGTATTGTGGAAACACAATCAGAATAATACAAGATCTAGTAGCTTCTACATTAAGGGATCAAAGGGCTTGGAATATGATATTCCGGAGGTCAAAGGAGCTAGGATTAAAACCAAGAATCACCTACCCAGCAAAACTGAGTATCATACTCCAAGGCAAAATATGGATTTTCAATAAAATAGAGGACTTTCAAGCTTTCTCAGTGAAAAGACCAGAGCTGAATAGAAAATTTGACTTTCAAGTAAAAGAATCAAGAGAAACATGAAAAGGTAAACAAGAAAGAGAAATTAGGGACTTACTAAAGTGGAACTGTTTTGTTTACATTCCTACATGGCAAGATGATGTGTGTAATTCAGGAGACCTTTCTCGGTACTAGGGGAGTTGAAGAGAACATAGACAGAGGGCACAGGCTGAGTTGAATATGAAGGGATGATATCTAAAAAAAAAAGAAATATATTTAAGCGGTGAGAGAGGAATATATTGAGAGAGGAAGAAATGGAGAGATAGAACGGGGTAAATTATCTCACATAAAAGTGGAAAGAAAAAGCAGTTCCGTTGGAAGGGAAGAGGGGGCAGGTGAGGGGGAATGGGCAAATCATACTCTCATCGGATTCAACTTGAGGAGGGAATAACATATACACTTAACTGGGTATCTTACTCGACAGGAAAGTAAGGGGAAAGGGATAAAAAATGGGGGATGATAGAAGGGAGGGCAGATAGGGGAGGAGGTAATCAAAAGCAAACACATTTGAAAAGGGACAGGGTCAAGGGAGAAAATTGAATAAAGGGGCTCAGGATAGGATAGAAGGAAATATAGTTAGCCTTTTACAACATGAGCATTGTGGAAGTGTTTTGCATATGGTACGTGTGTGGTATATGTTGAATTGCTTGCCTTCCTAGGGAGGGTGGGTGGGCAAGGAAGAGGGGAGAGAATTTGGAACTCAAAGTTTTAAAAGCAGATGCTTAAAAAAATTAAAAATCTTTTTTTTGCATACAGCTGGAAAACAAGATACATAGGGAATGGGGCATAGAAATCTATCCTGCCCTATAAGAAAGTAAGGGGAAAGGGAATGGGGTGGGGGGGAAAATGGAGTGAAAGAGGGGAGGGCTGACTGGGGAATGAGGCAATCAGAATATATGCCATCTTGGAATGGGGGGAGGGTAGAAATGGGGAGAAAATTTGTAACTCAAAATCTTGTGGAAGTCAATGTTGAAAAGTAAAATATTAAATAAAATACATACAGAAAAAAAAAAACAATGTGGCTAGCAGCTGCTCTAGGGTTGTAAGACCCAACAAGATCAGCAACAAGAGCTACCAGCACAGGTTCTTTGATTTGCTTTTCTAAGGAAAGCAATTTTAAGGGGTTAAGTTTAATAAAACATACATATATCATTCACTTAGTTCAAGAGGAAAAGCCAGCACTCTGACCTTCAGAGAGAATACAAATAGGAATCACAAACGTACATTATATAAACAGAGCAAATAAATACAAATCAATAAACAGGCTGTCTGTCCAAGCAATACACCAACAGTTACCAGAGAGAGAAGCACCAACATCTGGGTTTTTTTCAAAGCTGGGGGGCTCCAGTGGCTACCCCGAGTCTCCACATCAACACTCCTTCAGCGAGTGAGAGCCCCAAACAAAATGCTAACCCCTGAGTTTATATACCCTGTTTAGGGCCTGAAAGCTTCATACTAACCAGCAAAAGGGTGTGGGCCTGCGGCTTAGCACCTAGTTAGCAAAAGGGTATGGACCTGGGGCTTAGCACCTAGCAAGACTTAATCAAAGGCACTTGATTACTTTAGCATTCTAAAAGAGAAAACAATAAAAAAAAATCCCACCTTAATTACCAATATAGTTGGTCAGGTGGCTTAGGATTTGTTCCTGTGAAGGGCAGGCCTGATTGACACTGGTACCCTGTTAGTTTAGGTTAGTTGCTAGAATTAAATGAGATACCTGTAAGACATTAAACAGTTAACCAAAAAAAGGGTTACTTAGCCATAGCATAGAAAGGGATATTCACCAAGTACACGTCAGCACTTAAATTGGGCAGACACACCATACCCTTCCCCTCCATGTGGAACTATATCTGGTCAGTAGGGTAGGGTATAGTGATTTCTGTGGTCTTGGGACATCCACCAAGTCTGAAAGGCCCTACCTCTGTGTAAATGGGCCTTTTATGCCTTATATGACCACGAGGCCAAGTCCATAGGGCCAGAGACCATCAGAAAACTATGTCAGCTTGAGCCTCAGCTCCTTAGGTTAGTCAAGTCTCAGGGACAGTTTTGTCACTTTTCAGGGAAAACCTAGTATAACATATATATAAAGGGAGAGAGGGGGAACTTTGGTAGATGGTAGTCTTATCACAGATCCTTACCATCTGACTTCCAGAAAATTCTAGTATGGACTCTAGACCTAGGTGGCTAACTCTCCTGACCTTTGAAAGCTCACCAGGTGGTAGCCATCTCTAATCTTCTTCACTTAAAATAGGACAGAGCCAACATAAAGAGACAAAGAACAAAACCCTGTGTTCTCTGGTCCCATGGTAACCTCAAATGGGGAAGGCCCGAGACTTCTCCCCTTATAGCTCATAGCTAAGCAGCATCTTGGAAGGAGAATTTAGAGGAAAAAAATCTTTGGCTAGTAGTCTTCACAACATGGTTAATAGACCGGAGCTAGTTATAGAATGTTTGTACGCATTTCAAATTGGAGAGCAGATCACTTCATTACACAGCATCATCAATCACTGGGGTGATTATATCACCCCCTCCTTATATAAACAAAAGAATAAATGGACAAGAAATAATGAATGAATGAATGAACATATATTGGGGATGATCATATTTAGGGATATGGGCACAAAATAAAAAAGTGTTTGGAGAACACTGTTCTATAGCACTGAAATGTAAAGGGCTGAGACAAGTGGGAAACCAGGTGCAGGAGCAGAAATTCAAACTATAAAAGTCAATATGAGAGTAAGAATCAGTACACAGGAAGTTTCAGTAAGCTATTTGCCTGATTCAACCTCTCTCCAAAGCTTAGGCCTTTCCTAGCTATTGCACATTGCTGCTGTTCAGTCATTTTCAGTCATGCCCTACTTTTTGTGACCCCATTTGGGGTTTTCTTGGCAAAGATACTGGAGTGGTTTGCCATTTCCTTCCCTAGCTCATTTGACAGATGAGGAAACTGAGGCAAACACAGTTAAATGATGTGCCCAGAGTCACACAGCTAGTCAGTGTCTGAGGCCAGATTTGAACTCAGAAAGAGGAGTCTTCCTGACCCCAGGACCAACATTCTATCCACTGAGTCACCTAGCTGTCCTTACTGTGTGTTCTATTATCAATTATCTTTGATTTATCCATTGCATGTCTTGTCTTCCAGAGTTGTTTTCATGCTTTCCCTCCCATTAGATTGTAATGTAACATGTCAACTTCTCCAGGGCAAAGACTGCCTTTTTTTGTTCTTTCTTTGGATCCCAGCACTTAGCACATAGTTGGCACTTGATAAATATTTGTTTCCTTGCATAAAATGGGGGGAGGTGGATTTAGCCTTCCAGCTATAAATCTAGGATATGATTTCCAGCTTTAAATCTATGAAACATGATGGATGCAAGAGGAGATAACCTCTTGGACAACATGGGCTTATTGATCTATCAATTCTCTAGGCAAAACCATAACTATGGAAGGTCAGCCAGAATGCTTTTTAAGCAGGGCCCTGAAACTGATAGGGTTTTGTTAGCCCTTTCAGTCCTTTAGCACTCTAGAAACAATTGAACTTAGTCCCTAATCCACAGGCATAATTTATTAAAAGAATAAGCTGTAGGAACCTGCTATTGCCTTAGTTCCCTAAATCTTATGTCTAATAGATACATATATAATAAAGATTTAGGTTATTATATTCTCAAAATAAAATTTATATATATTTATACATGTGTATAAATACATATTTTATATATATAATTACATATTATATATATATAAATGTACATATGTACATGCTGTCTCCCCTAGCTATAATGTAAATATCTCAAGGGCAGAAACTCTTCCCCCTCCCCATTTTGTTTGTTGTATCCCCAGCCCCTAGCACAGTGTAGATGCTTAATAAGGCTTGATAATTGGTTGATTGCAATTAAACCTCAGGTGAGCTCCTTTCTAGTCTAGTCCTCTTCTCTCCACCTCCCTTCCCCCCTGCCCCATCCCCAGTAGCCTTCTCAGGAGTCTTGTCCCATAAATACACACACACACACACACACACACACACACACACACACACACACACACAATGTTTTCCAGGAAGAAGAGATGCCCCCCTCCCCAAAGCCACACTTTTTTTGCAGTGAACAGATTCACTTAACTCATTGTTTACGATGCCATGACTTTGGCATTTGCTTGAGTCTAACCAGCCTATGAAATGAAGAACATCTCAGACTTTTAGCCCAGCTCCAAGTCTGCATTGTGAAAGAGAACACAAAGAAAGCCTGCCCTGTCCTGTTTCTCACAGTGAGTCATTTCATCAGTCCAAACATGCAGCCCTAGGTACCACTTCCTTTGATCTAACAAAGTCTGCCCCCATAGGTATCACATTAAACAATTGGAACACAGCTATTTATTGACTAATTCTCTTCACGATCACACAGATATTGAGCAGGCTGGCTGCCAGTACTATCTTATTTTCTTTATTAGAGTGGAAACTATATGAGGAAAGACCTTATCTTATATCCATCTTTACACCCCACCCCTCCCAATGTCTAGCAGAGTAGTTTGCACATGATCAGTTCTTAATAACTGATTGTTGACTAATAGAAGTGCCTGAATGACTAATACTGAAGCATTTTGTCCTTGCATCTTATCCCAGGGACAAGTACTGAATTCAGTTTGAAGAATATTCTCCAAGAATAAGAACATCAGGAAAAAAATGAGAAACTTGAATACTCAGGGCCAGATTCTTGCATGCACCTGTCCCCTCTTTTCCAACAAGTAAATCAGGTTTTGGGGGATGAGTCTCTGGGGGCAAACCTTGACACTGAAACTTTGAAAGAATGTAATGTATTGGGGGAAGTGCAAGGAAACAAACAGGCTAAGCTTAAGGAAAAGCTTGCAAAGGGGAAAGATGATAACTGCCAATGAGCACACGCTGTACTCGATGTTACAAAGAGATAAAATATGTGATGGGTATCGGGAAGGGGAGAGTAATTATACTCTGTCAATGGAAGCTGAACAATAATGTTGGTGAGCTAAGGCAAGACACATTCTGGCTGAATTGCAAGAAAACTTTATAAGGATAATTAAATAATGAAGCCAGTTGCCAAGAAAATTTGAAGGATTATTACTGGTGATATTCACTTCTAGATTTGACAATCAGCTATTGAGAAGGAAGCGAAGAATAATGGCTACCATTCACCCACAAACCAGAAAGAGACTCAATTGCTGTCAAAGCCTGTCTCAGTTCCAATGCCATAGTTTTGCTAAACAATTTGACATTTATTTTGCAATATTTACTTTACTGCAATAAGTCACAATGTTTCCCTTAATGACTTGTTATGGTAATAGAAATCCAATCCAATAGCAATTTTTCAGTGAAAACACTGGATTTATAGGCTATGATTTCATTTTCTTTCTAATTGTTCCCCTCAGATCACAGCATCATGGTAAGTAATCCAAAGCACCCTCTACAACCTCTTGTGTCTCGTGTACTACGCAACAGCTGAATGGAGGATTAATTGCTTTGTAATGCAGTTTATTTTTCTTTTCAACTGAAATTTCTGCACAATATCATTTGGGGAACAGGTTCAAGTAGGTTAACAGCTTTATGACACATTGGAGCTGGATTTGATTCTAAATGTTTGTACTATAAATGTCTGAAATTAATGGAAAACCTAATTTCTCTTCACCAATAGTCATTAATAACTGTCTTCATAAGTATCCACTCCCACTCGATACATATGTTTGAACAACAAACACATAAAAGGGACAGGTCTCAGGCATGATACTTGTGTTCAACATTGTGACTGTTGTCTAGGCCATTTCCTCTTCAAGTATTAGCAAAAGAATGCTCACTGTTTCTCTTTCATACTCAATGAGAATGAAGGACCCAATTTCAGATCTCTGATAAACAATTGCAAATGAGAGCTGCTGGTGTTTATGAAACACTGTTATGAATCAGGGTTCACAAAGACTAAAGAGCATATACCAAACAAGCAAACACAATTAAAGAATAAATAACTTCTATGGTTAAACTATCAAAATCTTCTCAAATACAAATCCCAATTCATACGTGCCTTCTTATCCTTCAATAATGGATGTACCCAATGTGTTGGAACCCTTCTTTAGGTCATCTAATATCTCATAGATACCAGTACAACCCCAAGGCTGCTTATCTCTTGTCCCCCACTCTTGCTATACAACCAGTTCACCTCTTTTTGGTATCATGCATGCTTTCCATATCTCTCTTGCAGTGCTTTTTGCATTTTGCATTGTTGGCAATATGCTGCAGCCTACTTACTCTTATCATGTGTCCTTTCATTGGCCTTTGGGTCACCTGCAGTTTTGTATCCCTGAAATGGTGATGTTCCATGAGTCATGGTCATATTAAGTAGCATCAGAAAAATATTGGTGTTTGAAAGATGGACTTTTGATAGCACAAAGCAGCTTTGGAAATTTGAAAGTGCTATGCAATTCCTCAAATGCCATTCAGTCTGCTTTTTTTTTCATATTCAATTCAGTACCGACTCATTGTCTATTTTTAGTGCCTGTCTAAGATATATACACCAGTAGATTAACTCAGTTGGCTGTCCATTCCACTGTATAACATAATTTCTTGTTTTTGCTTTCTGAGCTGTGAGGCAAATCTCTTCTGAATGGCCATGAATTGCATAGACCAAGTCTTATAATATTGCTTGACACAGTCAAGACAATGCTATACATGCAACTGGATCTACCATATAATATTTATTATATTCTCTTTAGAATTTCCATGGGTTACCGGGTTATTGACTTTTCCTTGTTGTTTCTCTTCTATTCTATCTCGATTAAGTATTTTGCTATTTGATTGATGGTTCCTGACTGATCTGTTCACGTACATCCTAAAACTTAAATATCTTCCTCCATTCCTCCCTTCCCTCAGCCTGTTGAATTTCCTACCTATCCTTTAAGGCTCAACTCTAACACCAATTCTTCCTTAAAGCTTTTCTATATCTGCCTAGTCAGTAATTATTTTCCTCTTTAGACCTCACATAGCCCCAGTATTTCACCTTTTTTGATGGACTTATCTTCTATTATGGTTATTTATCTATATGTCATAGCTTCCTACTTAACTAGAACTACTTGAATGGACTACAATCCAGTGACACTGGCTTCCTGGCTGTTCCCCAAAATAGACACTCCCTCTCTAGACTCTGGGCATTTTCACTGGCATCTCCCATAACAGCAATGCTCTCCCTCCTCATTGCTACCTCCTGGCTTCCCTGGCTTCCTTCAAGTCCCAGCTAAAATCCTACCTTTTATAGGAAGGCTTTCCTAATCTCTCTTAATTCTAGTGCCTTGACTCTATTTCCTATTTATCCTATATGCAGTTTATTTGTACATAGTTGTCTGGTGTCTCCTGGATTAGACTATGAGTTCCTTAAGGGCAGAGGCTGTTTTTTGCCCTTCTTTGTATCCCCAGAGCTTAGCACAGTGCCTGGCAGATAGTAGGCATTTAATAAATGCTTACTAATTATTGACTGAGTAAGCACTCGGTTGGGGAGCTTTAGCAAATAGCAAAGTATTTAATTGGGACAGAATAAGAAAAGTAAAATCAACAAAGTACATCATTCTTATACTCCCCCCACCCCACTCCAACACACAAATGAGTACAATTTCCTATATGTTCAATCATCCACTGAAGATAAGCTTAGGACCTCTTTCCCTAGCTAATCCCTGAGAAACTAATTCTCCATACTATGAGATATTATCACTACCTTTTCATGAATCCACCATTCCTCAAAGTCAAGCTTACTTAGAGCTCTGTTGTTCATCAGTCTAATATCTCCACTTAGCTGTCACAAGAAAGGGCTACTCAGACAGCTGCAGGGTTTTATTGATTCTGCCTTTTCAGTAGATGGCCCCAGCTCTTACTCTTACCTAAGTTAGGGCAGCAAAATTCCATTGACCCCTTCTTTACTTCAGGACATAGGGAGTGTGCCTTACATATGGTACACAACTCCTGCTGAATCTTTTTGATTTGGAGGATAAACACAGCCCTTTCCATTTATCATTCCAAATTCTGTCATGTACTGGATCTCACAAATTGCCTTGTAGGTCTGAAAAATCCCCAAGTCACTGAGAACCCTTTGAGGGGAAGGAAATATCTGTCATCACAGCAAAGCCCATGTTCCCCTTGCACAAATATATACTTCATATCTACACAGATAAACACATTTTTATACTTCATTACTTCAAAAAGGCTATGATTTTAATCATATACACATATACTCATAGCGGCTATAGATCACAATGATACCAATAATAATAGCATTTGTGTAGTACTTTCAATACATCCCATCACAAAGTGTTTTATATACATCATCTCATTTTATCCTTAAATATAAGTGTTATTATTATCCCCATTCCACAGATGACAAAACTAAGGCAGAGAGAAGTTACTTAACACACCTGAGGTTAAGTAACATTTGAAGCAGGAGCTGAATTTCTATCTTCCTGACTCCAAATATTGTGTGCCATTCATTATACCACCAAATTGCTTTCTCCCTCTACCTTAGCAGATAGTTTTGTGTTTCTGTGCCCAACAAGCACTCTATCCACTATACCACCTAGCTACCCTGGTACACGCTGCAGGAAAAACAAAAAACCCAACTAATCAATTTAAAGGGGAGAAAAGATTAAACATGCTGAATGAAATCTCAAGAGGATTTTGAATGATGGTAGCAAGATTTCTTTTAAGTCTAAAAATCCTATAACCATTGACTTAATGGGAAATTGATAAAAGAAAGGTTTTTTAATTTCATTTTACCTTTATTAAGCACTTTTATCTCATAGTCTAGATTCATAGAATTTTACAATTCAAAGTGACTTCAAAGAATCTAATACCCTCATTTTACAGATAAGGAAATTAAGGCCCAGAGAGAGTAAGTAATTTACCTCAGCTATTTATATAAACTTTTGTAGCACATGTTGGATTAAGAGTCAGGAGACCTGGTTTTTCATCTCAGTTCTGTCACCTTTATTTGCTATGCGATCTTAGGCAAATTGGTTCTTCAGTTTCCACATCTGTAAAATGAAGGTCTCTGATAGCTTCAGGATTCTCTGATTGTTTTCTGTCTTCAGTTTTGGTATCAATTTCTAGCATTCTATCAGGTCAAAGTTGGAAATAGATATTGTCATCTTGGTTGTCAACAGATGTTGAATGCATTCTTTTGAATGCTATTCAAAGGACATGTATACTGATTCCTCAAGATGTCTATGACCCAAGATTTACTGAAGGTTGACTTAATAGAGGTGTTCAGATGTATGTGGGATCAGTTGCCTAACTACAAAAAGGAAATGGACTTTCACCACAGCATAAATTTCCTAGCAATGAGAATGATTAAATATTTAGAATGGATTACCAAAGGAGGGTTATATATGTAATCTGTTCCTGCAGAGGTCTTCAAAAACAGGAGAGATTTTTACCTATTAGTAATGTTTAGTTTTTTGTTTGTTTTGGTTTGGTAGTTCTCAGAAGAGGGAGAAGAATGGACAAGATTGGTTTTCAAAGTTCCTTCTTGTTGACTTCCAATCCAGTGTTGATCTGCCATGGTCTCTCCTTCAGCAACCAAGCAAACCTATTTGTTGTCACCTTGCCTGAAACTTGATCCCTACCTCTCCGGTGCTTTGGGCAGATCTTTCTACATACTTGAGTACTTTCCCCTGTCCTTCTACTTTCCCCTCACTGAATTAATGCCTTTCAGGACTATTTCCTACAAGAAGCCTTCCCTAGTTGATCTCACTTAATTTCAACAAGTACACTACTCCAAGTTCTTTTAGCATTATGTCTATACAAATTCGATCCATTTTATATGATGTCGTATCTCTTTAACTTTAATTTGTTCTATCCCTATAATTAGATTATGTCTTCCTGAGCAATCATATCTTTAGCACAACGTTTTGCAAACAACGAATGAATTCCATTACTTCTATTAAGCATATGCAATACTCCAGTGAATCTATGGTCTCATCATTGTAAATACTTCTTTAAGAATGGCACCTGATTACTGTCTGCCTATTTTATGCAACTCTTGTCAATCAACCAAGCATTTTTAAAAATATTTACTATGAAATAGTTTCAATAAATACACCAGCATGTTAGGGGCTTTCTTCTCATTCCTCTGACATTGTGTATTTAACCAGTAGGTGATGCTGCTGCCTCCTTCCTGCTCCAATTCACAATAAGAACCAGGTACCAGGCAAGCTTATATTCACCATGCTTGTATTAAGGAGTATGCTGGAACCAGCTCCAACTGACTAATGTTTTGTTGATTATCTCAACTTAATAAAGCATTAATAAACATATGTGTATTTGTATACTTCTTCCTCCAACCCCAGCCCATTGTTAAGTATTTACTAGTACATCCTGGCAGTAATGCATTCCACCCAGCACTTGAGGGATCTTTGGGAAAGTGGAAACATCTCCATGGGCTCTCAGAGAGTTCGCAACCTCTGTCCCTCAGTTTCTCCTCTATTTGGGCGGCAGCTTATAAACTGTATTATAAAGCAGCCAATTCCCCTGGCTGTGTGAAGGCACATCTAGGGTCCTGGTGTTGGTGCTTCCCAGCTCCACCCCGCTGGGGCTCAGGAACTCACACTGGTCTGACAAGGTGGCACCTGCTTGGACATCTCCCTTCCTGCCCTGGTCTCCTTCTGCCACCACAAGAGGGGCCCGTCTCCCCAGCTAAACAAGTGCTGGACTCCCACTTCTGGCTCCTCTGTTCCAGGGCTTTTCCCAGGTCAGTATTCTCTGGATGAAGAAGGGAGGGATAAGAGTCATTTTACTCAGTCATCAGGGCTCCTGGAAGTTCAAGAAGGTGAGTTTCAAACCTTTAGACTGTGGGCTGAAAGCCTCAGGAGTAGTTGCTGCCATGGCTGCAGGCTCTATGCTGCTGTCTCACCTACCTCTGACAGATTCCAGTCCTGCACCAAGAGGCCTGGTGATCACCCCTACAGCTGGAAATTCAGCCCAGGGGCCTGCTCCTGCTCCCACTCCTGTATGGTTTAGTTCCGTGCTCCCAGCACTCTCCCAGCCCGGACCACTGGCTGGGGTCTCTTGCTGTTCCCGCTCTCGTGTGATTGTGTGCAGTTCCACATGCCCAGTGCTCTCCCAGCCCACAGATCCATCTTGTTGACCCTGAAGACTCTCCTCAGCTGGAAATCTGCCACACTGTCTTCTAGTGGCTTCTACCTCTCTCACATCTGCTCAGATTCACTATTTTAGAGGTATCTGACAGAATTTGTAAGAGAGCTCCAACAGGTCACTGGTTTCACTTCATCACCTTGGCTCTGCCCCAAAATTTTTCATTTTTTAACACCACTTCTATGTAACTCATTTTTTATATTTGCCACCTGTTTCTCAGACTGTTTACCATCCCATTACCCTTTGGGTCATCTTCTACTTCTGCTTTTCAGAGACTTGAATTCCATGACTCAGAACCCCTGAAATACAATGGCTGTTCAATAAAAATGTTGCCTATGATTCTTAGACTTCAAATTCTTCATGGGAGCAGATAGAGAACATTCATTGCCATGGCTTTCCTTTTTCTATTTTGTAATTTTCCCAAGAGTCATATTTTTAAAAATACCCAAGGTTACTACCTTAAAAGAACAGAGTCATGTGTACTACCGGCCATTCATTGGAGAGTATAGCAAAAGCCCCTTAAGCTATAAATCTACAGAATTTTGTTCCAGAAAAGAACAACAAAGAAATTATTAGAACTGGTGCCTTTGTAAGCCCATGGAAGATATCAGAAGAAATCTCTCAGTTTATATAGAAGGACAAAGAGTCCCTTTAAATATAAAATAAATTTAAGAACAAGAAGCTGGGTGGGGCAGTAGATAGTGTCAGGCCTAGAGACTCATCTTCCTGAATTCAAATCCAGCCTCAGACACTTACTAGTTTACTAGCTATGGGACTCTCGGCAAGTTACTTAACCCTGCTTACCTCAGTTCCTCATCTATAAAATGAGTTGGAGAGGGAAATGGCAGACCACACCAGTATCTGTGCCAAGAAAACTCCAAATGGGGTCACTAGGAGTAAGACACAAGCGAAACAACTGAACAACATATTTAAGAAAATTATCTCATTCCCTAGTCCAGGAATATCATCTGATTCTCAAGGGCTATGTCAGAGGAACAGATTCTATTATTCTAGAAAGGCTTTAAGCATATGCAGTAGCCACTCATGGGTCTGATCTCAATGCTGATCATCATGAAAGCTTTGACGTGCTCCACTATGAACTGGACTGGTTCATCCCCCCTACAGCACCCTGGTGACTCCCTAGTCCTGAATGCTCACCATATTGGTGCTAGACTTAGTGTGGCTTTAGCCCTAATATAGCTCAGAACTCCTGAACTCAATCAATTCACCAGCCTCAGCCTCCTGGGTAGCAGGGATTGCAGGTATGCGCCACCACACCCAACTCTTTTGCTTTTCAAGGACCATCTCAGCTAAGTGTAGATAGGCTCATCATTAAGAAGATTGTCCACTAAGTAATCAATGCTTTGGCCATGTGTAGTAGCAATTAGATTTGAAGATCTTTCCCACGCATTAATAGGCCATGTGACCTGCTTATGTCACAGGAATCCTAAGTCACATGTTACATGTTTCCTGACAGGAAAAGGAAGTTATATCACAGGAAATTCTGACAGAGAGAGAGAGAGAGAGAGAGAGAGAGAGAGAGAGAGAGAGAGAAAGCAGTAATGGATGCCGATGGCTGCCAGTGGCTGCCCTCATGATAGTTAGAACTGAACAAACTGACTTACCGTGAGTTTGTTTTGGGGGAGACCCCAGCAGGGGGTCAGAGAGGTTTTGGCTCCAGGTTGTGATATTTTATATTGAATGTCTTGCTGCTCTGATAGATTGGATAAATGGCTTGTGGGATGTGGTTTTCTGGTGTCTGAATGTTATTCTTCTTCTACCTTCTTTATGGAGAGTCTCTCATACTTTGTGATACAGAACTACACAGGCATTTTGACAATTATCATCTACATTGTTATTACTGCCTTACCGATACATTATTTGCCAGCAAATAAGATGGGATCACAAGGTATAAGATCTCTATTTAGAGGTAGAAAGGCTTTGGAGGAAGAAATGGTTGTCCCAGGATGGGAGGATGTAACTTATTGCTCCTTAGCAAGGGAATGGTCTAAAGGCACTGGTCTCTGGGAAGATTGCAGGACCTAGAGATTTGGAGCGATGCCTCGGAGAGGTTACTGTTGAGCCAGGAACAAAAGTGCCACAGAGATCTCTAGGTGGGGCTGGATTTTACTCGCAGCCTATTGTATTGTATATGAAAACAGGGACAGTCTATCACAAGAGAGCTCAGACTCAGCCTACACCACAGCAAGATAGAGAATCTCAAATGGTAGAACAACAGGAACCTATTAGCTCTGTAGTAAATTCAGCTAGAAGGCACAGGGAGCCAAGGAGGTCAAGAGTGTGCCTCAATTCAGGCCAGGTCGAGTCTAGCAGTCAGTCTGGTTACCATGGTAACAGAGGAATCTAGACAGGAGGATACAACGTCAGAACCTCAGGCACAAGGTGATACTTTGTGGCATAATGCTACTTCTGAGCCACCATTGAGTATTATAGTATCACACCAGACTCGTCAAAGAGACATACAGTGGAGCAGGCAGGAAACACAGTATCATAATAGTGAGTTCAGGGAGATTTCAGAAGATTTATTTCTCTTAACAATTACTTTATTGTTTAATATTTTAGTTTTCAACATTGATTTCCACAAGATTTTGAGTTACAAAATTTCTTCCCATTTCTACCCTCCCCTCACTCCAAGATGGCATATATTCTGATTGCCCTGTTCCCCAGGCAGCCCTCCCTTCTGTCACCCCACTGTCCCCCATCACCTTTCCCCTTACTTTCTTGTAGGGCAGGATAGATTTCTATGTCCCATTCCCTACATATCTTATTTCTCAGTTGCATGCAAAAACAACTCTTTTTTTGAGTTTCTGCTTTTAAAACTTTGAGTTCCAAATTCTCTCCCCTCTTCCCTTCTGACCCACCCTCCCTAAGGAGGCAAGCAATTCAACATAGGCCACACATGTATCATTATGTAAAACACTTCCACAATATTCATGTTGTGAAACACCAACTGTATTTCCCTCCATCTTATCCTGTCCCCCTTTATTCAATTTTCTCCCTTGACCCTGTCCCTTTTCAAAAGTGTTTGTTTTTGATTACCTCCTCCCCCTATCTGCCCTCCCTTCTATTATCCCCCCATTTTTATCCCATTCCTCCTTCTTTCCTGTGGGGTAAGATACCCAATTGAGTGTGTATGTTATTCCCTCCTCAGGTCAATCCCAATGAGAGCAAGATTCACTCATTCCCCCTCACCTACCCCCTCTTCCCTTCTAAGAGAACTGCTGTTTCTTGCCACTTTTATGTGAGATAATTTACCTCTTATCTCTCCCTCTTTCCCCCTCTCAATATATTCCTCTCTCCTCCTTTAATTTTATTTTACTTTTTAGATATTGCCCCTTCATATTCAACTTACCCTGTCTATATATATATATATATATATATATATATATATATATATATATATATATATATATATATTCCCTTCAACTATCCTAATACTGAGAAAGGTCTCACAAATTACACACATCATCTTGCCATGTAGGAATGTAAACAAAACAGTTCAACTTTAGTAAGTCCCTTGCGATTTCTCTTTCTTGTTTGCTTTTTCATGCTTCTCTTGATTCTTGTGTTTAAACTCAAATTTTCTATTCAGCTCTGGTCTTTTCACTGAGAAAGCTTGAAAGTCCTCTATTTTATTGAAAATCCATATTTTGCCTTGGAGCATGATACTCAGTTTTGCTGGGTAGGTAATTCTTGGTTCTAATCCTAGCTCCTTTGTCCTCTGGAATATCATATTCCAAGCCCTTCGATCCCTTAATGTAGAAGCTGCTAGATCTTATATTATCCTCATTATGTTTCCACAATATTCAAATTGTTTTTTTCTGGCTCCTTGCAGTATTTTCTCCTTGATCTGGGAGCTCTGGAATTTGGTGACAATATTCCTAGGAGTTTTCTTTTTGGGATTTTCTTCAGGAGGCGATTGGTGGATTCTTTCAATTTGTATTTTACCCTCTGGTTCTAGAATTTGAGGGCAGTTTTCCTTGATAATTTCTTGAAAGATGATGTCTAGGCTTTTTTTTTATCATGGCTTTCAGGTAGTCCATTAATTTTTAAATTATCTCTCCTGGATCTATACTCCAGGTTTTTCCAATGAGATACTTCACTTTGCCTTCCATTTTTTCATTTCTTTGGTTCTGTTTTATAATATTTTGATTTCTCATAAAGTCACTAGCTTCTGGCCAAGTCCCTCCAAAAACCTATAAAAAATGGCTCTGAAACAATTCTAGAACTGCAGAACCCACAAAACAGCAAAGGGAAGCAGGGCTCTAGCCCAGGACAGCCTGGATGGTCTCTGGGTGAGGTCTATCCCGCACGGAGCTGGGAGAGGAGCAGAGCAGAGCCCAGAGTGAGTGGCGTGGACCAACCAGACCAGGAGCTGGGCGGAGCATGCCCTAGTGCCATGAATCAGTGAGTTGCAGCAGTTACTGGACTTCTCAACCCATAAACACCAAAGACAACAGAGAACGTTAGTGGGAAAAGCTGCGGGAGTGGAAGGAGTTCGCAGTTTGGCTACCACCCTGGGGGCAGCAGAGGTGGGGCAGCTACAGAAGTACAGCTGCAGTTGCTTCCAGCCCCAGTCCCACCTGGTGGGAGGAATTAAGTGGTGGATCAGAGCAAGAGTGAAGAGCCTGCTGAAGATCTAAGTCCAGTCCGGGTTGGGGGTTCTTGGGGAAGGAGGAGTGCTGGTGTGGCAGAGCTGGCGCATCCCCCCCAAGCTTGGAACATAGTTCTCTTTACTCTACAAGCAGTCATACCCCACTGAAAAACTCAAGGGTCAAGTTAGTTGGCTGGGAATATGGCCAGGCAGTGAAAACGCACCCAGATTCAGTCTCAGACTTTGCATTCTTTCTTTTCTGACAAAGAAGACCAAAACATACAGCCAGAAGAAGTCAGCAAAGTCAAAGAACCTACAACAAAAGCCTCCAAGAAAAACATGAACTGGTCTCAGGTCATGGAAGAGCTCAAAAAGGATTTGGAAAAGCAAGTTAGAGAAGTAGAGGAAAAGTTGGGAAGAGAAATGAGAAGGATGCAAGAAAACCATGGAAAAACAAGTCAATGACTTGCTAAAGGAGACCCAAAAATATACTGAAAAATATACTGAAGAAAACAACACCTTAAAAAATAGACTAACTCAAATGGCAAAAGAACTCCAAAAAGCCAATAAGGAGAAGAATGCCTTGAAAGGCAGAATTAGCCAAATGGAAAAGGAGGTCCAAAAGACCACTGAAGAAAATACTACCTTAAAAATTGGATTGGAGCAAGTGGAAGCTAGTGACTTGATGAGAAATCAAGATATTATAAAACAGAACCAAAGAAATGAAAAAATGGAAGACAATGTCAAATATGTCATTGGAAAACCCACTGACCTGGAAAATAGATCCAGGAGAGATAATTTAAAAATTATTGGACTACCTGAAAGCCATGATCAAAAAAAGAGCCTAGATATCATCTTTCAAGAAATTATGAAGGAGAACTGCCCTGATATTCTAGAGCAACAGGGCAAAAATAGAAATTGAAAGAATCCACAGATCGCCTCCTCAAATAGATCCCCAAAAGAAATCTCCTAGGAATATTGTCACCAAATTCCAGAGCTCCCAGATCAAGGAGAAAATATTGCAAGCAGCCAGAAAGAAACAATTTGAGTATTGTGGAAACATAATCAGAATAACCTAAGATCTGGCAGCTTCTACATTAAGAGATCGAAGGGCTTGGAATATGATATTCCGGAGATCAATGGAGCTAGGATTAAAACCAAGAATCACCTACCCAGCAAAACTGAGTATCATACTCCAAGGCAAAATATGGATTTTCAATAAAATAGAGGACTTTCAAGCTTTCTCAGTGAAAAGACCAGAGCTGAATAGAAAATTTGACTTTCAAACACAAGAATCAAGAGAAGCATGAAAAGCTAATCAAGAAAAAGAACAAAAAAAAGAAATTGCAAGGGACTTACTAAAGTTGAACTGTTTTGTTTACATTCCTACATGGAAAGATGATGTGTATGATTCAGGAGACCTCAGTATTAGGGTAGCTGAAGGGAATATGCATATATATGTTTATTATATATATGTATAAGTGAATGTGTATGTATGTATATATGTATGTATATATATATATATATATATATAGAGAGAGAGAGAGAGAGAGAGAGAGAGAGAGAGAAAGAGAGAGAGAGAGAGAGAGAGAGAGAGAGAGCGGGCACAGGGTGAGTTGAAGATGAAGTGAACATATCTAAAAGAAATAAAACCAAATTAAGGAATGAGAGAGGAATATATTGAGAGAGGGAGATAGGGAGAGATAGAATGGGGTAAATTATCTCACATAAAAGTGGCAAGAAAAAGCAGTTCTGTAGGAAGAGAAGAGAAGGTAGGTGAGGGGGGAATGAGTGAATCTTGCTCTCATCAGATTTGACCTGAGGAGGGAATACCATACATACTCAATTGGGTATCTTACCCCACAGGAAAGAAGAAGAAAGAAGATAAAAAAGGGGAGGATGATAGAAGGGAGGGCAGATGGGGGTGGAGGTAATCAAAAACAAACACTTTCAAAAGGGGACAGGGTCAAGGGAGAAAATTCAATAAAGGGGATAGGTTAGGAAGGAGCAAAATATAGTTAGTCTTTCACAACATGAGTATTGTGGAAGGGTTATACATAATGATACACATGTGGCCTATGTTGAATTGCTTGACTTCTCAGGGAGGGTGAGTGGGAAGGGAAGAGGGGAGAGAATTTGGAACTCAAAGTTTTAAAAACAGGTGTTCAAAAACAAAAAAAAAAAAGTTTTTGCATGCAACTAGAAAATAAGATACACAGGCAATGGGGCGTAGAAATTTATCTTGCCCTACAAGAAAGGAAGGGAAAAAGGGATGGGAAGGGAGCGGGGTGACAGAAGGGAGGGATGACTGGGGAACGGGCAACCAGAATATACGCCATCTTGGAGTGGGGGGGAGGGTAGAAATGGGGAGAAAATTTGTAATTCAAAGTCTTGTGAAAATCAATGCTGAAAACTAAATATGTTAAATAAATAAATAAAATCCAGAGTTTCTCAAATGAAGAAAAAATAAAGTCACTAGCTTCCACTTGCTCCATTCTAATTTTTAAGGTGGTATTTTCTTCAGTGGTCTTTTGGACCTCCTTTTCCATTTGGCTACTTCTGCCTTTCAAGGCATTCTTCTCCTCATTGGCTTTTTGGAGCTCTTTTGACATTTGAGTTAGTCTATTTTTTAAGGTGTTGTTTTCTTCAGTATTTTGGGGGTCTCCTTTGCAAGTTGTTGATTTGTTTTTCATGGTTTTCTCGCATCACTCTCATTTTTCTTCCCAATTTTTCCTCTGCTTCTCTTACTTGCTTTTCCAAATCTTTTTTGAGCTCTTCCATGGCCTCAGACCAATTCATATTTTTCTTGGAGGCTTTGATGTAGTCTCTTTGACTTTGCTGACTTCTTCTGGCTGTATGTTTTGATGTTCTTTGTCCCCAAAAAAAGATTTTAGAGTCTGAGTCTGAATCTGAGTCTGCGTCCTTTTTCACTGCCTGTTCATGTTCCCAGCCAACTACTTGACCTTTGAGTTTTTTGTCAGGGTATGACTGCTTGTAGAGTAGAGAGTGCTTTGTCTCAGGCTTTAGGGTCCAAGTGCTGCTGTTTTCAGAGCTACTTCTACTCCACTGTCACCGCAAGCTCTGCCACAGCAGCACTCTTCCTTCCCCAAGAACTGCCAAGCAGGATTGTGACCTGCACTCCCTCTCTGATCTACTGCTAGATTCCTCCCACTGTGTGAGCCAGGGACTTCAGAAGCAGCTGACGCTGGAGCTCCACTGCCGCACCACCTCTACCACCCCCAGGGCTGGTAGCCAGATCACTCTCTAACCTGATTTAGCAGTTTACCCACTAACCTGCTCCATGGTCTTTGGTGTTTGTGGGTTGAGAAGTCTGGTAACTGCCCAGCTCAATGATTCATGGCCCTAAGGCCTGCTCCAGTTGACTCCTGGTCTGGTCTGTCCTGGCGTGGCCTATGTTGGGCTGCGCTCCACTCCCAGCACCGTGTGATAGACCCTTCCCAGTGACTATCCAAGTCATCCTGTACTGGAGACCTGCTTCCCTCTGCTATCTTGTGGGTTCTACAGCTCTAGAATTTGTTCAGAGCCATTCATACAGGTGTTTGGAAGGATTTGGGGGAGAGTTTAAGCAAGTCCCTGCTTTCCAGCTGCCGTCTTGGCTCTGCCCCTCTGATTTTGGAAGATTTTACACAGCAGAAAATCACAGATATCTTGAGTAGGTTCACCCAGAGAATTGGAGAATCATTCATATCTTGGATGGTAAGAATCAGTAATGAAGGGGCCACAGGAGTGTCTGTAGATACTGTGGATTGTATGCGATCCATAAATATTAGTCAGAATTCTTTTATACAGCAAACTTTTAGGGATTATCAGTCACAAAGAGGCAACCAAACAACCAATTTGTTGGCTTTGGCTGAAACACGTTGTAAAGAGGATAATTCTGCTGATACTATGTGGACTACCACAGATAGACCCTGGTATTCAATTAGGGACTGTATGAGAAAGTTAAAGGAGGAGGTAATGAAGACTGTTCTTATTTTAGAGAATGCTGAAGTTTATTATGAAACTCCCTTGGGAGTCTCTCATAGGAATTTGATAGTTAAGTCAGCACCCCCCCCCACTTATAAACATGTAATTCTGATTCTGCTGATTGCAGAAGTAGGGAACCCTCTTTCAGAGGTGCTGGTTAAGATTTCAGAGTTAAATGACCTAGGAGACTGGGGAAATAATAAATTTCCTTGGGAGAGAAGGGTACAAAACCAGCAGAGTCAACATCAGAATAGAATGACAAGGAGAGAAATGTTTAGTGCTCTATTGAAAGCAGGGGTAGATTTTAGAAGAATAGATGGTATTCCAACTAATGAGCTATACAAAATGTACCAAGATAAGGCGCTTAATAGCAAACAGAATAGCGAAGTAAGAACTGCCCCTACAAATCCTACAGATCTTGAACACTTATATCCAAGTGAGTCACATCTTCAAGGAGATTAGGGAATAGGCTGAGCCCCAGCTCAGATTAAAGAAACACACAGACAGGATTACAGACCCCATATTAATCTGACTACATATTGGAAGAATGGATCAAATACTATAACTAGGGCATGAATAGATACTGGGGCAAAGGCCAGCTTGATTTATGGAAACCCTGACAAATTTAAGCATGGAACTCCTATTACCATCACAGGGCAAGGAGGGGCTCAAATATCAACCAAACAAGTGAAACTGATGATGAAAATTGGACAATTCCCTAAGAAAGAATATACTATGGTCATTGTACCCATTCCTGAATATATCACTGGAATAGATATATTGAAAGTTATGACTCTGAATTTACCTGAAGGGAGATAACAATTTGCAGTAAGGAAGATAGGAATTAATACAGTTTTGGTGGGAAAGGTAAATATAGACCCAATCACTTTCCCTGAATCTTCTAAAGTAATTACTTTGAAGCACTATCGTGTGCCAGGTGGGCAAGATGAAATTGCCATTACTATAAAGGAATATGTTGAAGCAGCAGTGTTAGTCCCTACAACCACTCGATGGAATAATCCTGTATGGCCAGCACAAAAGTCAGATGGAATGTGGAGAATGACAGTGGATTATAGACAATTGAAAAAAGTGATTCCTCCCTTATATGCTGCTGTACCAGATACTGTTACCTTAATAGAAAGAATCTAGAAATATGATGGGACTTGGTATGCAGTTATTGATTTGGCCAATGCTTTCTTTAAGATCCCAATAGACTCCAAACAATGGAACCAGTTTGCTTTCACGTGGCAGGGCCAACAATATACTTTTGCATGTTTGCCACAAGTATATCTGCATAGCCTATTTGTCATAAGATTGTGACTGAAAATTTGGATGAATTGAAGTTACCTGGTATACAGCTTACCCACTGCATGTAAAAGAAGTAGAGAAGAGTTTGATACTTTTAATTTAGCATATGAAAAGCAAAAGATGGGAAATTAACCCTGCAAAATTTCAAAGACCACCTCAAATTGTAAAGTTTTTGGGTATACAATGGAATAAAGGACCGTGAGAAATTCTCCTACAAGCTCGACATAAGATTCAAGATTTTCCTATCCCCACCTATAAGAGAGGCCCAAAAGTTTTTAGGACTGTTTGGATATTGGAGACACCACATTCTACATCTTGGACAGATTTTGAAACCCTTATATAAAGTTACCAGGAAAAAACAAGAATTTGACTGGAGACTTGAACAGAGTAAAGCTTTTGAAGAAGCTACGGATGCTATACAATTAACTCTGGATTTATGGCCTATGCAAAGTGGACCAGTGGAATTACAAGTGACTTTACAGGATGACTATACAAATTGGAGCTTATGGCAGAAACAACAAAGCCAAAATGTACCCTTCGGTTTTTGGTTAAGGAAACTACCTTCATCTGGATTACAATATACACCTTTTGAAAAGCAGTTGTTAGCTGCAAATTGGGCTTTGGTAGAGACTGAACAACTGACTCTGGGCCATCCCGATGATGACTTGGGTAATGAGTACCCCAGCATCTCACAGAATTGGACATGTGCAAGAGGCTAGCATAATTAAATGGAAATGGTACATTCAGAATAGATCAAAAACAGGCAAAAGTGGAGTTTTTGCTCTACATGAATCTATCATAAGCATCAACATTGACAGAAATGACAAACACTCTGAACCAAGGCACAATGGTTGGTACAATCCTTGGGAAAATGGAATGATGGATATGATGAACTGACAAGAACAGAAGAAACATGTATGGTTTACAGATGGAACAGCAAAATATTTGGGCCATAAAAGACATTGGAAAATAGTAGCCTATAACCCATGTACTAAGAGGACTTTGAAAGTACTGGAATATGTGGAAGTAGTCAATATGCTAAACTTATAGCAGTACATCAAGCTATTAAAACAGAGAAAGGAGGACAGTGTCATATATTCACTGATTAGTGGGCAGTAGCTAATGGGTTAGCTACATGGATGCCAATGTGGAAAAATCAAAATTAGGAAATTCATGGTAAACAAGTTTGGGGCAAAGAACTATGGGAAGATATATGGGACCTGTCTTGGTTACTAATTTGTCAGTTTTTCATATAAACGCTCACACGGCCCTCACTACAGCAGAATGTGAGTACAACGCACATACTGATCGACTAGCAAAGATTGCTACTGAACTTATTGTCCCTACTTTGACACCAACAGATGATCTAGTACTAGCAAAATGGGTCCATCAAACGGCCGGCCATTTAGGGGTCCAGGCCACACACCAGTGGGCACAAGATCAAGGCATTAGTATCTCTTATTCACTGTTAAAGCAAGTAACAGAGGAATGTCATATATGTCAATTGGAAAAGGAACGAACTGTTCCTCAGGTAGTAACTGGAGAAATAGCAAGGGGAAAAGTTTCAGCCCAGATTTGGCAGATAGATTATATTGGACCACTACCCCAAGATAAAGGATGCAAATTTATATGTACTTGTGTTGACACCTCTTCAGGTGTACTAGTGGTTTGTCTTTATAAGAATGCAGCCCAGAGGGGCAGTTAGGTGGTGCAGTGAGTAGAGCACTTGCCCTTGAGTCAGGAGGATCTGAGTTCAAATGTGGCCTCAGACACTTGACACACTTACTAGCTGTGTGACCTTGGCCAAGTCACTTAACCCCAATTGCTCTGCCTTCTCCCCTCGAAATAAAATAAAATTTATAAAAAAGAATGCAACCCAGAAAAACAACTGTAAAACTCTAGATATTACAAGTCTATATTATGGAACCCTAATGAAGATTCAAAGTGACAATGGGTCACATTTCAAAGGTAATTAGATGAAGAGATATTGTGTGTTGAACAATATAGAGTGGATATATCATATTCCATATTATCCACAAGCATCTAGGTTGATAGAAAGAATGAATGGATTGTTGAAAGAATAGTTAAGAAGGTTAAGTTCTAATAACTCATATCAACATTGGAAGGATAATTTGTTCACTGCTTTACATGAGATAGACATTAGGAGGAAGTACACCTCTAGCCAGAATGATGAGCTCAAATCTGCAATTTAGAAAACAGCAAACACATAAGATCCAAAATATTGAGTATTGGACTGTGAGGGAAGATGTCCCACCACCATATCCAGGAATACCTGGTTTCGCAGGATATGATTTGCATTGTTTAGAGAACTTTTGGTTGGATAGAAAAGGGATAAGAAAAATCTCTGCTGCGTTATGTATAAGAATCCCTACATTGGATGGATATTACCTAAACCAGGTTTAGCAGCTCAAGGAATACATGTATTGGCTGGAGTGACAGTGTTTAGTTATCAAGAAAGAAATTATTGTGACCATCCAAAATTTGGATGAAGAACTTATACAGTTGTGTAAAAATGATAGAATAGTTCAATTTACTATTATTCCTTGTGAAACAACACCCCTTGTGAAAACTGACCCTCCTTCCAAAATAACTATCAGAGGAAAGGAAGGATTTGGTAGATTTGATAGAATAAAATTGGGAGCTAAATTATGGGTAAAACGGAAGTCAGACAATGTTCTAAAGGTTGCAGAAATTATAGCACATGGGAAAGACAATACTGTAACAATAGTTTACCCAGGAGAAAATAATTATGAAACTATACTCTTGACTCATATTCTATCACGAATGAGGCTGTGATCATCTCTTTGTTTCTTTTTGGCTTTTGTCTATTAAATTTGTTTGTGAGATTTGTTTCCTGCAGGCTTAGTACCATTCACCTGCAGATGCCTGATCACTTAAGCCAGATGTTACCCTCTGATGTGTTCGGATGTCACCCCTGGACCTGTCCATGACTATGATGTGTCATCCCTGGACCTGGCATCTACTGAGTTCCAGATACCAGCTTGCTAAAGAACTGACCTCCTGAATGAGACTCTTTATCTTTTGGGGCAGGGACAACTCTATGTCCAATTTCAGCAGGAAGAAGCTTTGGAAGATGAGATCTTAGCCCCTTACCCCAAGATTTTGAGCCCCATTTATTCGAGGGGGGGAATAATGACATTGTTTTATATGCTTATCTTGTGTTATCTCTGTTATATTGTTGTGTAAAGTTCTGTTGACATCAGTTATCCCAGAATTCCCATTGCCCTATGTAATGGATACAAAAGATCTTGGGGCTAAATATAGTAGCAATTAGATTTGAAGATCTTTCCCACCCATTGATAGGCCATGTGACCTGCTTATGTCACAGGAAGCCTAAGTCACATACGGTGGGAGGACCTTCCTGACAGCAAAAGGAAGTTATATCACAAGAAATGCAGAGAGAGAGAGAGAGAGTTATGCCTGCTGGTGGCTGCTAATGACTGCCCTCATGATAGTTAGAACTGAACAGGCTGACTTAGCTGTACTGGGAGAGTTTGTGGGGAAGACCCCAGCAGGGTGTTGGAAAGTTTTGGGGATGCTGAGGCTCCAGGTCGTGATATTGTGTATTGAATGTTTTACTGCTCTGATAGGTTGGATAAATGGCTTATTGGTTCTCTGGTACCTGAATAAATGTTATACTTCTTCTACCTTCTATGTGGAGAGTCTCGTATACTTTGTGATACAGAACTACACAGGCATTTTGACGATTATCATCTACATGGTTCTTATTGCCTTACTGATACACCATGGCAACTTGTGAAACAAAGGAGAAATATGAAATGGACCTCAATCCTGCGCCATGGCTTTCTAGCCTTACAGTTCAGTAGCAGAATATCAGAAAATAGGGCAGGGGCTGTTAAGAATTATAGTTTGTAAACCATCTAATAATTTAACTTTTGGTGCACTTCATATGAGAGCCTTGTTTAAAGTTGATCATTGGTTGGAGGTATTGAACGATATCAATATTCTCATGATAACTGACCACAGAAGATATATAGAAGTTGCAATGAATGGGAGGGTTCTTCTTGGAGAGTCAAATAAAGGAATGGCAAAGTTGGTTTTGTCAAATGTCTAAAATTGCCTCAAGCAAGTTTAACATATACACATACATGCAGCAAATTTCATTATTTAGTAGTCATAACTTGTTCTTAATGAAAAAAATTGTATTAATGCCATCATTTCTAGAGCACTTTAAAGTTTGCAATGCCTTAAATATTATCTCATTTTATCCTCACAATACTGGTAGGCAAGTACTATTATTATGTCCATTTTACAGATGAACAAACTGAGGCAGACAGAGATTAACAGACTTGCCCAGGGTCATACAGCTAGTAAGTGTCTGAAGAAGAATTTAAATTTGGGTCTTTCTGACTCCAGGTCCAGCATTCTATGAGACCTCACTACCACTTTAAATGCCAGATAGGGTAGTTTTCATTTTATCCTAGGACAATGAGGTAGAGTGGTAAACCTTGTAATTTAGGAATATCAGTTTGGCAGCTGTGGGAAGGGCAGATTAGAGAAGGCAGATATTGGAGGCAGGGAGACCAAATAGAAGGCTTTAACAGCACTTCAGGCAAGAGTGGTTTAGATTTGAACTCGGTTGGCAGCCATATGAGTAGAGAGAATGGGACAAATGTGAAACATATTGTGAAGACAAAATCAATGAGACATCAACTGTTTGGTTATAAGTAATGAAGGAAAAGGAAGAGTAAAGAATAATAAAAAGGTTATGAACCTCAGCAACTGGGAGGATAGTGGTTACAAAAATACAAAAGTTAGGAAGAGGAGTGGGTTTTTGAAGGACAATGTTGAGTTCCATTTTGGAGGTATCTAGTTTGAGATGTCTATTGGATATATATGTGGAGATGTTCAGAAAGAAGTTGGTAATGTGGGACCAAAGCTCATAGGAGAGATGAGGACTGAATATGCAGATATGAGACTCACCTATGTAGACATGAACACATAACCCATGACAGTTGGTGAGATTGACTAGAAAATGTAAAGAGAAGAGGAACCAGTTCAGATCCCTGCTGTATACTACATAAGGAGTATAGCATAAATAATGATCAAGCAAAGGAGACTTAAGAAGGATCAGCAGATAAGTAGAAGAAGAATCAAGAAAGAGCCGTGTCTCAAAGAGGAGAGAGTGCCTTGCAAGAGGGATTGATCAAAAGTGTCAAACATTGTAGAGAAGTCAAGAACGATGAGAACTAAAAAATAGGGGGGGCCATTGGCCATTTCACTTGACAGCATCCTCACCAAGAATGAAGTTGTAATAGTCAAAGATATCAGAGGTCTAGAATATAATCATATTGGAAAAATATTATGGAAGAAGATAGTGGAAGATTATGAGGAGCATTCCCTTCAGCAAGAAGTGATAGAAGCTGAAGTGAATCTATAAAAAGCTTGGTGTCTAACTCATTTAAGTGAAATGATCTAAGAGCCTTTAAGGATGAAACTAGAAGGAAAATAGAAGACAGACAAAAACTGGGAAAGCTCTAGAAAGATTTTTATAATAAACTGTTTTCTCCATCAATGCAATAGAACTACCACAGCTGGACTCAACATCAAAGTACTCAATTTACTAGTCAGTCAGTCAATAAACATTTATTAAGTACCTACTATGTGCCAGGCGATGTACTAAGTGCTGGGGATACAAGGAACAGCAAAAGACAATCCCTCCTCTCAAAGAGTTCACCGACTAAGGGGAGACAACATGCAAACAACTATGTTTGTACGTAGTTGTACAAGCTATCTAGAGAATAGAATGTAAGTAATCAACAGAGGGAAGGCATGAGAAATAAGGGGGATTTAGAAATATTGCACTAAAGAACACAAAAACTGAAAGGGCAATTGTTGGTACACAACAGAAAACATGACAGAAATATCACAATTTTGACGGCTTTACAGGAGCAATTCTAAAGATATCAGGAAGAGATGATGAACAAATGCGGGGATATCACTGATGTTATTGCTACAGAAGGAAATCATGAGGGTACCAATAGTTATCAACCCATCTGTCTGTTTTCTCTTCTCTACAAAATCTTTGTGAAAATAATTTATTCATGTTTTGAAGGCATCCTTGATAAAAATATGAGAAAGGAAGTCAACTCATAGATGATATTCTATAACAGGTCAGATCATAACAGTTGCACAGTTGACAGAAAGATACAGATAATACAAGACCCTACTCTGCCTATTCTTTCTGACTACCTAGAAACATTTGATTCAGAAGATCCTCATGGGCTTTCTTCTACCAAAATGTCTTCCATGAATGTTAAGATCATACAAAATTTCTTGAGATATCTCAGAAGAGATAAACTTATTTCATAATTATCTGATTATTGACATAAAATGAGCATAAAACTTACCCCGGGTATATGTCATGGGCAAGAAAGATGTCTATTGCAGGGCATAAATGTAAGAGGTCTACTCCACATAGAAGGTAAAGTCCTACAGATGCTTCTGTTTGCCAATGCCATTCTACTGAACGCATCAAGCCCAGGAACGTAGCAGAGCATTCTAAATGAGATTTTTTAAAATGCCCCAAATAGTTTAGCCTAATTATCCATATAAGAAAAAAATACATAAATTAAGAATTTCTAATTTGTAGACTATGAAATGAAGTTGGATAGACAGACCCCTAGAGCTGGTCCGTCACTATCTATGTCTTAGATAGACATTGCAGATGGATAATGAATTTAGCCTAGAATTGAAAAGGAGCTAGAGAGCAAACTGGATTGCATTTGGGAAATTACACACCAATGTATACATTCAATACCTCTCACCTTCCTGCTAAATCTAACTCCCATCTCTTTAACACCAATGTTCTTCTGGTGATATCATACAGTTAAAAATTCCGGAATGTACCATAATATCATTTACAGACCAACTAAAGGGCAATGGAGAGATTCATGGTGGTACAAATTTGCTACAGCATACTAGTAATAATGAATTGCATACAGAAAGCAGCATAAAAGATATCACCAAAGTACTGAGTAACCAGGCAAGAATGTGGGCTAATTATGTGCAAAGGTGTGGAAGACCAGATAGACAGGCTACATCTTATTTTGGTACCCACATAATATCTAGAGAAAAGCCTCTTGTATAACCTGTGGAGAATTTACAAGAAGTCATGAACAATAGCCATGCATCAGAAAGCACGAATGGGTTGTATTCCGCACCAGTGAAGAGAGTACCAACATCAATAAGATCACAGTTCCTCTGAAGTATTGAGGTAGCTAGTTGCCTGACTCAGAGTCTCATCATCCATAATATTTCGAACAACTTTATTCTTAGATTATCTCCTAAGTCCTCCACTAGAATCCTACTTCAATGCCTTCCTGTTGCATGGAGTCAACCCTAGGATGCATAAAATCTGGCAGGTCCTACCAACAGGGTAATACTTTGAGTATAGGTCCAGTCATCCAAAGACCAGCCAAGACAAGTATGGTGAGGCTTGTCAATTAAAGGTTGACCACTAGACAAAAAAAGAAATATCCCCACCTGTGAAATGTCAGATTTTTTAAAATATTGAAGCAATATATCTCTTAAGTACAAAAATCAGAGAACTAGACTCTATCCACAAGAGTTAATTCTATAGTGAATAAGTTCAGGGGGAAAATAATGCCATGACAAGCTCTTCTGCCTGGATGTGGAAGCCAGATGCTTCTCTGGGCACCACTTCAGCATATCTCAGCAATTCTAAGGTGATTGCTCTCAAGTTGTATGGCTGTCAGAAGAAGGACATATTTATGCCAGCTTCAAAGTAAATATAACCAAACTCTTGAGTAGTATTGGGTTATAAAGGCATGTTATTCAACTTCTCCCCCTTATGTTCTCACCGTCATAGCTTCAGAAGTGGAAGGAAGTAGATAGGGCACCTTCAAAAGACCATAGTCACCATTCCTCACACACCATTCCTCAGCCACGTGAGATATTTAACAATGAGAAGAGGTAACTACCATTGCTGATGTAGATTAAAATGACAGCCAATCTGTTGTCTGGGGACATGTTTTAGCTAGGAGTGATAAAGGTGGCCCTTGGCAAGACCCCAAAACATGTGAAAATGTGTGACTGAGGTCATCTATGTGAACTGAGACCTTCCTTCCATTCTGCATAGCATGTGGTCCACTCGTGTGCCGACCTGTTGGAAAGGCCAGACAGGGGTACAGCTATGGTACTGCATTATCTTCTCCCTCAAGAAACTCACTGTGGTTAGGCTTGGGACTCAGCATCAATTACAGTTAAGAACATGATAGAATTGAAGGTCACTTAAAAACAAAAGTTATCCAAAAAACATTTGTCCCTAGCCACCCTGCATATGTAAGAGTTTTCTGTGTGCACTTGGTACTTGGGATGGGGAGGGTAGGGGTGGAAGTGTCCTGTGTATATCTCCTTGCATTAGTTCTTGCAAGCACTTTTGTACACTTATGTTATCAACATACAAAATGGGCTACATTCTCTTGATGCTTAACCTTCATCATAATGAGTTAGACTGTGGTTGGAACCTGGGTTAAATTTTAAAGCAAGGGGCAGCTAGGTGGCGCAGTGAGTAGAGCACTGGCCCAGGAGTCAGGAGGACCTGAGTTCAAATCCGGCCTCAGACACTTGACACATGTACTAGCTGTGTGACCTTGGGCAAATCACTTAACCCCAATTGCCCTGCCAAAAAAAAAAAAAAAAGCAAAAAAAAAATTTTAAAGCAAGGGTTCTTAAACATTTTTGTGTCATGAACTTCTTTGGTGGGCTGGTGAAACCCATGGATGCCCTCTCAGAATAACATTTTTAAATGCATAAATATATAGAATTACAAAGAAAATGATATTGAAATAAATTCATCAATATATAGATCTATAAATATATGTATATATATATATATATATATATTAAATTTGAGAAACCCCTGGCTAAGAACCCTTGTTCTAAAGTGATCTTGGCTAAGTCACTCTCTGAACTTCTCTCTGAGTTCTCTCTGAACTCTCTGAATGTTCTGTGTCCTCATCTATAGAACAAGGAAGTTGGACTTGTTAATCTCCAAGGTACCTTCTAGCTCCAAAATGCTGATAATATGGCTGTTCTATTCTCCAGTTAGAAATAAAATCCATACAGAAAATGCCTTTTGTATTACAAAAAGCTGTGAACTGGAAAACCCAAAACTAGATAGTCATACATTTAAGAATCATTTTGCAATTATCACAGGATGTCGCAAAGAAAATCAGGAAATCAGATAACACATTAGTGACTTATTTTTGTTATTTGCTGTTTGAACATCCAGAGAAATAGGGGTGGTTGACACTGCAGATCCCAAATGATTATTTGAGTAGTTGTAACTAGGATCAAAAATGATAAGCAAAATTCTTTGAGTTAGAGAAGTTTCTCTTCTTAACTGACAGAAGAAGTGATGGGCAAGAGAGTGCAGGGAAGAAGCAAATAAGCAAGCATCTTTTCCCACTGTGCATTTGCAAGTTATTGATTGCCCTGGTTTTAAGTACTAGATCCATTTTTAATGACACTTCCATTCCGGTGTGTGCTTTACTAAGGAATGCTTAAGCTCATGATCTAATAAAGACCTTGCTGAAATGACTTTAAGCTGCTATGGGAAGAGGAAGGCCAAATATGAATTTGAACCAAATACCAGTCCAGATGCTCTGCCCCTTCACTTCCTCTTCAAAATGGAATTAAACTTGAACCATTATCTTGAAATTTTGTTGAAACCAAACAGAAGATTGATGGTGAACCATGCTATCCTTTACAGGGGTGCAAAATGAAAGATAGGTGGATAGATAAGATACATACAATATATTTATAAAAATAAACACATATTTTAAATGTTAATATTTTATTTTTTTCAATTACATGGAAAAACAATTTTTAACCCTTGGTTTTGTTTTTTTTCACAATTTCGAGTACCAACTTCTCTTCCACCTTCCCTTCCTGCCTACCTCATTGAGAAGGAAAGCAGTTTGCTAAGGGTTATACATGTGCTGTCATGCAAACACATTTCCATATTAGCCATGTGGAACACTCATATATTAATATATGTGTTTATATATATGTAATATGTACATATATGTGTATTTAGCCATTGAGAGAATGTTTTGTTTGACTATGAATGTATGTCACAAGAAATTTGACTTTCTTATTTTTCCCAATAGGGTGGAGGTTGAGAGAGAAAGAAAATAGATATGTTAAAAAAAAAATTTTTGAATAGACAGGTGTGAGAGGTGTTACTCAGAAAGTTTTCACATGCAAATTTTCAGATGACCCTATGGCAGCTAAGTGGTGTAGTGGATAGAGTATGGGGCTGGGAATGAGGAAGACTCATCTTCCTGAGTTCAAATCCTTACTAGTTGTGTGACTCAGGGCAAGTTACTTAACCCTGTTTTGCCTCAATTTCCTCATCTGTAAAACGAGCTGGAAAAGGGAATGGCAAGCCATTCTAGTATCTCTGCCAACAAAACCCCAAATGGGGTCACAAAGTCAGACACAACTGAACAACAACAAAGAGAAGGCCATGAAAAATCTTTTTCAGCACATAGTTAGATGCTATTCCTATTTTGCTAAGATCGTTTAAGTTATCTGGACAATTCTCTTTGCTCTTAAAAATTTGGTAGCATACATAATTTCATTCCCCAGCATTTCCCCCCTCAACTTATTTCACTTAATTATGGAAATAAAATAATAATCATAGACCTAACAGAAACACAGAAGATTTGATAGAGCCTGCCCAATCCCAAGACTACTTGCAAAATTATTTATTGTCCCACAACAAAAATAGTCATTAATAGCATTGTCTTTATTACTCTGCAGAACCACTATTTGAAGACCTACCATATCACATCCTTTTCCTCCTCTAGATTGACGCTGAAGACCCTCTCATCCAGGAAGATTCCTTCAATTAATCAAATCCATCTTTCCAACTGATCCCAGTCTATTCCTCTTTATCAAGGCACAAATGCCATTTCAATGAATTTTAGGTATGATGCATATTTCTGCATAATCAACAGATCTTCAGGCCCCAACTCATACACTACCAGCAATAGTCAAAATAATTGAGTTTCAGTATAACCAGGCATTGGGACAACCCTATAGAATTCGTTTGTGATGCAAGTTGACTTGAATTGTGTTCTCTGTACTTTTGTTGATTACATTTTGATATCTTTTGCATTGACTATTAAAATAGCCTCCAAATTCATCTTCCTTCCTAGTCTATTCACTTACGCATCCATCTCCCATCCGGCTCCCTGAGTAGACTTCCTAATGGACCACTATGATAACGTCACTCTTCTATTCAGAAAACTTCAGTGTCATTTTATTAAATATGGGACAGCAAGCGGAAGACCTCAGGTTTGAATCTGGGCATCCTGGCCCATCACAATCTGACTCTGGCCTACTAGTTCTATTTCTTATGACTCTCTTTACATATTCTTTGCCCTAGCCAAACTGGACGACTTTTAAATCCAGTGTTCTCATTCTTTCTTCTCTTTGTCCTCAGTGCCTTGAATGGACCTTTCTCCCTTCCCTCCAGTTCCATTTGTTTTTACATTTCTTTTTTCTTTCATAGTTCAACTAAGATCCCATTTTTTTCCGTGAAACCTTCCTTAATCTTCTCCCCCATCCCACATGAATTTGATCTCTCACCACTCTATTCTTCAGAGCACTTTGCCTGAGTCTTGCCTTTGCACCTTATTCACTCTTAGAATCATAGAATGTTGAACTATAAAGGACCCTAGAAGTCATTTGCTCCAAAATCCTCATTTTGTAGAGGACTAAGCTGAGCAGACTGGAGATGTTACCCGAATGCTTTCATCAGACTGGAAAATCTCAGAGAATAGAACCTCTGTCAGATCTCTCCTTTCATATACGCAGTGTTGACCAACTTGACTAACCCAATCCTTATATACAGTAGGGATTTAATAAGTGTTTGTTGAATTGCAATGAATTCCTCTTCTCTTTGGATAGACCACAGAACCTGGGATCAGGAAGACCCAAGTTCAAATCCTCCCTCAGACGCTTAGTAGATATGTGACTTTGGGCAAGTCATTTAACCTCTGTTTCACTCAGTTTCCACAACTGTTACATTGGGATAATAATAACACCTACCTTCTAGGTTTTTGTGAGGATCAAATAAGATATTTTTTAAAGCTCTTGGCATCATGCCCAGCAAAGAACAGTCAATAAATAATTGTTTCCTTCCTCCTTCTCTCCTCCCTCCCTCCTTCCTTCCTTCCTTTCTTCCTTCTCTCCTTCCTTTTTTCCTTCCTTCCTTCCTTCTTTCCTTCCTGTTGTAATTTTCTTGGGGTTGAGGATCATGTTCATTTTTTAATATATGCCTAAAATGCTGAATAGACCATTATGCCTCTACTAGAGTGAACAATATTCAATTTTTGATCGACTAATTGTAATAATAATAATAGCTAATGTTCATATGATACTTTAAGTTTTACAATGCATTTTATTATTATAATCTATAACAAATATAATCTATAACAAATTTAATCCTCACAATATTCCTGTGAGATAGGTGAACTACATAGGTCATAGGATCATGGCTTTAGAACTGGAAGGGACCTGACAGGTCATTTGGATCCACTCCTGCCCCAATTTTATAGATAAGAAAAATAAGGCCCAGAATGTTGAGTGACTTGTTCAACGTCACGCAGCTAGTAAATGGCTGAGCTATGATTTGAACCCAGGTCTTTTTTGACTCTGACAGCACTCTGGTATGACTTAAAGATCATTGAGTGTCGTTAAAAGAAGGTACAAAAAGTATGTAAAGACTATGCCTAGGTGGACTTAATTTTTCATTTCATAAAGTTAGGCTTCTGAGAAACATAACAAGAATAATCCTAAGTTTTTCATGGTGAAGGCTGATAACCCCAGAGTTACCTCTTCTAATGAAACTTTTGGCCATGAGAGTTCAGCTGCCCACTGATGGAGTTGCGATAATCAGCAACGCTATTGCTTTATTTTTTGAGGTGAGACAATATGATGATGCCGTGGGTTTATTAGCAAACATGCCAGAACTTACACTTTCACAAGATTATTGGCCCATTCGTAATAGTCATCTTGGGACGCTGTTGCCTAGTGTCATTGATCAAAATACTTTGGAATTCCTTTTTCTAGAATGGCTTCAAACTAATTTAGCATACACACAATTCAAATTTTGTCATCTAGTAATGACTTTAGAATTAATTTAGAAATTTAGTTATAACTCATTTTAATGAAAAATTATATTAATAATAATAGCTAGTATTTTTATAGTACTTTAAGGTTTACAAAGCCTTAAAGTCAAACAGGACAGCTAGGCAGCACAGCGGATAGAATGCAGACCTGGAGTGAGGATGACTCATTTTCCTGAGTTCAAATCTGGCCTCAGACACTTATCAGCTGTGTGACCCTGGGCAAATCGCTTAATCCTATTTGCCTCAGTTTCCTCATTTGTAAAATGAGTTGGAGAAGGAAATGGCAAACCACTCCAGTCTCTTTTTCAAGAAAACCCCAAATGGGGTCATGAAGCCACTGAACAACTATAAAGTCTTAAATATTATCTCATTTTACCACCACCCCCCATTTTATAAGCCTTTATTACGTACCTTTGATGTTCTAGGCATTGTGCTCTGGAGAAAACAGACCCAGTCCTCAAGGAACTTACAATCTACTGGAGCAATATTACCGTAAGAAACTTTGGACATATTCATCCCAGTACCTGGCGCATAATGTGCATTTAAATGTTCTTTTATTTTTGCAAATAGTATTTTTTCCAATTTCATGTAAAGATAGTTTTCAGCATTCATTTTATAAGATTTTTTGTATATCATTTTATCTTCATAACAACCCTATGAGGCAGGTACTACTATAGTTATGCCCATTTTACAGATAAGGAAACTGAGGCAGACAAAGGCTCCGTGATTTGCCTAAGGTCATACACCTAGAGGGAAGGGAAAGGAACAAACACTTATATAATACCTACTGTGTGCCAGGCACTGTGCTAAGCGCTTTATCAATATTATCCCACTTGATTCTCACAATTACCTTGCTAAGACAGGCGCTATTATCTCCATTTTGTAGTTGAGAAAACTGAGGCAACGAGAGGTTGTGCCGTTTGCCTGACTCCAAGTCCAATGCTCTGTCCACCATGTCACTGAGCTTGAGTATCTGCCGCAAACCAGATTAAATTCCAGCTTATTCTTTTTTCTGGTGCCATTTAAAAAAAATCCAATCTATCCTCTCAGAATGACAGGTGTGGTGCAATGGAAAGAATGTTGGGTGTGGAGTCAGGGGATGTGAGTTCAAATCCCAGCTATGCCATTTGCTCCCTGTGCAACTTTGGACAAAATATTCTATTTTTCTGGGCCTCGGTTTGTAAACTAATGGAGGAAGACCGAAATCTTGTGCTTCGTTGCCACCAAAGACATTTGAAGCAAAGCAATTCCAAAGGGGGCATTACGATAACATTTTGAACAATCAAGCAACAAACATTTATTAAGCGCCTGTTATGTGCCAGGCACCATGCTGGGCACTGGGGGTTATAAATATAAAAAGGAAAGAATTCCTGTGCTCAAACAGCTTACATTTCATTAGAGAAGATAAGCATATAAATAAGTGTACACAAAATAAATATTACATATACATGTAATACAAGTAACACATATACAGGCAGCTGGTTGGTGCAGTGGGTAGTGGATGCACCTGGAGTCAGGAAGACCCGAGTTCAAATCCTGCCTCCAATATATGTGACCCTGGGCAAGTCATTTAACCTATCTGGCTCTATTTCTTCACCTCTAAAATGAAGATAATAATAGCCCCTAACTCCCAGGATTATGGTGATACCAAAATAATATGTGTTATAATATATGTAAAGATATTATTAATGCTACATATATTTTATGTATATAGATAAATATATATATATATATATACACACATATGTTATCTATAGAGAGTTTGGCAAATCTTAAGGAGCTATAGAAATGTTAGCTATTAAATGGATAGTCTCCCAAAATGACTACTTTGAAGAGAATGATATACCTTTAATGTCTAAGTTTTAGTGAATATATGAAGGATCTACGATTTTTGTCTGTGCAGTAAACTCTTGCTGTAGTAATTGCCTCCACCAACACGGATGACAAGCCGTTTATAGTGACTATTCAGTCATTTTCAGTAATGTCCTACTCTCTGTGACCTCATTTGGGGTTTTCTTGTCAAACATAAAATGTTTGAGTTTTCCTTCTCTGGCTCATTTTACACATGAGGAAGCTGAGGCAAACAAGGTTAAGCGACTTGCCCTGGGCCACGTAGCTGATAAGTTTCTGAGGTCACATTTGAACTCAGGTCTTCCTGACTCCATTAGCTAATTAGTAGCTCAGTAGAAGCCTGAAACACAAAAGTTAGGTGACTTGCCTAGGATCACTAAACTCAACAGATGTCCTATGTCTCCCTGACAACAATACTACCACTCTTTCCTCTTCATAGCATTGTCTCTATTAAGTTCTAGCGCGTATGAAAACCAGCCTCATCCCTTTACAATCACACCTTATAACCACAACTTCACCCCAAGGCTGATCTCCTTTTTTGGATACAATATACAGAGGCAGCTATGGACAAGTTTTGCTTTCCTCCTACTCTTACAGAAAACTGACCCTCTTTACAAACCTTTGGGCCTACAAGTATCGGGTGGTACAATTACACCACGAACAAAGATTTCAGTGTCGGAAACTGAGAAACCATTACCATGGGGATTAGACGCTCTTCCAGCTCTATGTAGCCAACATTGTTTGCAGTACAAGGAGCTATTGTGCCCAGAGAAATAGGGGGTTGTTACTTGCTAGGGATTTTAAACTAGAATATGTATCCAAACTTTAACAACATTGCTGGCCTTTGGAAATGGATGATTCTTCAGGAATAGTTAATTTGCCTCCGTTTTGGACCAAAGCTCTTGCAATTGTTTGTATTTAAGTGTTTCCCAGGAATTTGGGGTATGTTTTTCACTGGGGTATTCACTCTTGTGAATTTCTTATGGGCATATTAAAGCTGGGTGTCTAAGAATGCTTTTCATCCTTTTGAAAATGTCTCTTGTAATATGCGAAGGCATCTTTCTTCCTTCTTTGTGGACATAAGGGACTATGGGTGTGGAACACTGCATATAATGTTAGACTCTTTCATTATGTTGGTTAATTTTGCTGAACTTTTCCTTCCTTTGTTTTTATTTTTCTCTATAAATGATGGTTCTCTGTGAGGGAGAGAAAGGAGAAATACATTAGGAAATGTAAATAAAGCCCAAAAAAGATATCAATTTTTTTAACATAAAGAAAATGTCTCATAATGCCTCCATGCAAAGTTGTTATGCTCTACAGAACAATGTAAGGAATGAATCTAAATTCTCAGGACCCAAATACAGTACATGCAGCAGGATAACAATAGCTACTAGCTATCAGGTCCTGCAGAAGGATCCTCCAAGGATGCTTTGAATTTGCAATAAGCCACATTTATTTCTTTTAGCTCTTTCTTCTAGATATTTGTCCTTATTTTCTGAATCTCTCAGATAAGGAGACAGATGTACGAGGTGATCAATGGATTTGTCCAGGGTTCCTATGGTAAGCAAACAGTAGAGCTGAGATTAGAAATGAGCAACTGAATGTGTGGACAGAAAAAATATTTTCCGATACACTGAAGAGCAATTTGAAACAATGGAGAAGAGAGATAGCAAAAAGATATACTGGAAAGCACGTTTAAGCCAAACGAGACTGGAGACCTAGGCCCAGATTTTTCACTAGCTGGCTTCATGACCCTGTAGCTACTCCTTAGGCATGCCAGCTGTTAAAAACAAACAAACAAACAACAGAAACCCTTAATGACCTGGAGCAAATCACTTAGCCTTTATGGACCTCCATTTTGTCCCTTGTAAAGTGAGTGGGTTGGTCTAGATTGGGAGGTGTGTGTGTGCTGTGGACCTCTTTGGTGGTCTGGTGAACCTATGCACCTATGAACCCCTGCTCAGAGTAATGCTTCTCTCTGTGAAATAATAATAATAATTCCTCATCAGAGAGTATGCTAAACTTCAATTAGAGGTTAATGAGAATAATGTGCTTCTTCCCATTCAGGTTCACGGGCTCCTTAAGCACGGGCCCCACAAGGGTCCAAAGACCCAGGAGACATCTGAGATTCCTTCCAGCTCTGACGTCCAGTGAGTAACTCTTTTGGACGAGGATCAGATAAAGTGCTTTACAAAGGGCCTGGGTGAATGTTGCTGGTGTTGTTCCTGTGGTAGTTGTTTAGAGGTGGCATAGTGGATAGAGTGCTAGACCTCTCAGAGGAAGCTCTGAGTTCAAATCTTTAGATATTTTCGGCCTCGGTTATTCACTACCTGTGTGACTCTGTATGATATATAACTTCTTTTTGCCTCAATTTATCTCTAAAATAGGGATGATGATAATAGCATGACCTCCCAGGACTGTTGGAAAGATAAAATGAGGTAATATTCATGAATGTTAAAGTGCTATATACATGGTGTCTATCTATCATTATTATTATTGCTGAGAATTTTTAGCAGCCAATAAGCTGAATGGGCACAAAGAAAAGAAGTACTCTAAATCTGTGGTGGGGCAGCTAAGTGGCACAGTAGTAGACTGCAGGGCCTGGAGTCAGGAAGACCTGAGTTCAAATCTGGCCTCAGACACTTACTAGCTGTGTGACCCTGGGCAAGTCATTTAACCCTATTTGCCTTAGTTTCCTCATCTGTAAAATGAGCTGGAGAAGGAAGTGGTAAACCACTCCAGCATCTTTGCTGAGAAAATCCCAAATGGTGTCACAAAGAGTTGAACATTACTGAAAAATGACAGAACAACAAAAAAGAGCAAGAGAACACAATCCCTTTCCTTGAGACATTGCTAGAAATTTGCCACATGTGAGCAATGACCTTTGATTATTTCCATCACAGAGTTTTTGACCCACTGGATGAATCCTCTCTTAAATTTCATGCCTATCCATGTTTAACTCATCTGGCAATTTATATGAGAGGGGAAGGCCTGTTCTAGAAGCTGATGGACATGACGGGAGCCCAGCATTCTATCAGTCCAAAATAGAATGATAGGATCCAAGAAACAAAAACTAAACTTTTAGAATTGAAGAGGAAAACAAAGCTAATCCAAGTGAATTGAGCCCTAAGAAAGCTCCTCCAAGGGGTTAAGTTTGGCCTTGAGCAAAGTGCAAGTGCTCATAGGAGAAACTGGGGAGGTTGCTTGGATGAAAAAAAAGTAATTATTTCTAATTCTGTTGTCAGTATCCTCCTGTAGGTACTGTATAATGTCCTCAGATCCTAAGACTATGACCTTAATGAACATAACCAAAAGAATTTACCAGCTGTACTAAGATGAATGAAAAATGAGCTTACCTTCTAATATTTATTCTATAAGTGGCACTGGCATATGTAAGGGGAGTTTTTGCTTTTGGAAGTTCCTCTGGTGTTTAAGGGGTTAAATTCTCATTCACCCATCAGAACCAAAAGAGTAATTTTACCCATAAGAGTGTTCTTAAGCACATGTCTAAATAAATGCAGGGTAATAAGACAAGTGAAAAATGGCTCACTTCTAAATATCCTAAACATTCTGGGAAGTGAGCATACATTTTTAGAATGATTGCTTTCTGAATTCTCTGTATATAATATTCATGGCAGTTTTACTGCTTTTCCTGATGAACTGTTTGGCTGGTGCAGAAGCTGGATCTTTATTCTTGAATGCTCAGGATTTTTCTTATTACCTTTAGGTTTGGCACGTGCCCTAATTTAATACCACAGAAAGCTTTTGAATGATCCACTCCAAGAACAGAAGTCCTCTCACTTACTTACATTCTAAGCAAGGCACAGATGTCGTCTCCTAAGACTAGGCATGACACACCCGTGTGACCTGACACTGACCTGAAGTGTCCCCTTGATGGCTAAACTAATGGGTTCATCTGTCTTCAGCCAGTTTTAATGATCTCTTATGATGGTGGAAGTTTTTCGCGATATGGACAATTCATCCCAAGTCTCTTCCTATGTATGATCTCACTGCCTCTGCCACAACAAAACATTCAGGAGAGTGCTGCTACCTACTAGGACAACATGGTAAGATAAAGGGTCTTGAAAGAATCTCATCCTCAACTAGGGAGTTATAATACAAGATGCCATAGTAAAGAAACATGGGCAAAAGTCACGATGACCTCTCAGGTAGAAATCTGGGAGGATTCTTTTCAAACCACAGATGTTTGATTATTGTCCAGTCATGGAAGATGCTGCCTTCTCTTGCTCTATGCACATAAAACTATTTTGGGAGGCAAATGGGAGTTTTGCGTAGAAAAGAAAGAATAAATCATTGGGGAATTTTTAAGTTTACTTCTGTCTGTATTCAATGCAGACCATGTGATGTGGAAGACAGAGCATCAGCATGGTGAATTTGAGCAATCTACAATGCCAGTTTGGATAATCCAGGAGATTATTCTATCTCCCTTATATCTGGATTTACTCTTTATAAAGTTTAAATGTATCAGACAATTTCCTGACACCTCTTTTCAGTTTATTCATGCAGACTTGTCCTTCAAGTACAAGACAAGAGATCACTTATACTAAGAAGTTTGCTGTCTGGACATTTTCTGCCTTCTGTCTACTCAACTTTAAGTATAAATAGCCACCTGGCATGGCATTGGCTACAAGTACTGCCCTTCTTGACTACTTCTTGGAATTCCTCTCTCTCCTCCCGTTTCCCACTTTGAGCTACTTGCTTGGGTTCAACTACATACTTCTCCCCCTTCTACACTGCTATGGCTCCCTCAGCCCAGCATTGATCTTGTGTCCAATGTTTCATTCACTTCTCTTAACCTACCACCAAGAGGCCCAACTCAATTCAAGTGTAACCCCTGATATACTTTCATGGTGGCACATGGCTCTAGAAAAGTTAACACAAGTTCAACACCATCATGGGTCATCACCTATTCAAAACCATAGCTCACACATTTCCACTGATGTGCTTACTTTTAGCAGACCTCCAAAGAACATGTTAGTTTAAACAAATAAATAAAAAAAAATTTAATCAGTGAGCAGAACAGACATAGAGACAAAAAAGAATCCTTCTATGCACAAATGGGAGACCTTCTCCCACAGGTAGAGAAAGGCACACACTCACAAGGAATATACATGACCAGGGACCACAAATGGAGGGCACATAACACAGGTAACACCTGGAGCCAAGGAAGAGATGTCAAGGGTCACTGACCACTGAAACCACATGGCCAGGGCACATACATAGGAGAAGTGTGGCCAGAATAAGTCAGATGTCCTCACGCTGTCCCATCTGCTCACCAACGGACACGTTGTCTCTTCTGATGCTCTGCTGATTTCATGGTTGCCACTGAGCACATCTACACTGGTCACTTTTTGGTGTCTTCTGGGCCTGTAGTCTCCAAGCTTCTTTGCTACCGGCTTCTGGGCTTCATCTCCGCAGGGTACTAAAGATTTCTGAACACAGGAGTAACCATGGCCAGATCCACATGAAATGAAAGTTAGGTTGACTGTCATAGTAGAGAGCAATTTGAAGAGACTGAAGCAGGAAGCCTTGTAAGTAGGCTATTGCCACAGTTCATTATCGCCTGCTAGGGTGGTGTCTTAGGGTTGGAGAGCAGAGGATGGACGGGTGAAATATTGTAGGGATGGGACTGAGTGAACTTGGCAGCTGGTTGGTGACTCTTTCCTTTCAACTTGTGGAATCCCTGGTGTGCTTTGAGGCTCTGCTCAGGTGCCTCCTATTGCAGGAATCCTATTCTGATCCCTGCCCTTCTCTCCCAACCAGTTGTTAGAGCCTCCCCCAGAAGTTATTTTGAATATATTTTGTATTTCATGTTGCTCCTACATACTGGTTTCAGCTTTGATCAATGAAATAATCAACTACAATTCCAGAGGACTGGTGATGAGATACAGAACCCACCTCTTGATAGACAGATGACAGATGTAAGAAACAGAAGAAGGCACACACTTTCGGCCTAGCCAGTGGGGGAATTTGTTTTGCTTCATCAGCCATATATACTCAGAGGGCTTTGTTTTCCTTTTTGTAGTGGGGTGGGTTGGGAAAGTGAGAGCAGATAGGAATAGGGTAGCAAAAAGAAGGGAGGAAGGGAGGGAGGAAAGAATGAAGGAAGAAAGGAAGAGAGGGAGGGAGGAAAGAAAGAAGGAAGAGACAGAAGGAAGGAAGGAAAGAAGGAAGGGAGGAAGGAAAGGAAGGAAGGAAAGAAAGAAGGAAAGAAGGAAGGAAAGAAGGAAGGAAGGAGGAAAGAAGGAAAGAAGAATGGAAAGAAGGAAGAAAGAGGGAAAGAGGGAGGGAGAGAAGAAGGAAGGAAGAAAAAAGAAAGAAGGAAGGAAAGAACAAAAGAAAAAGAAAGTTATTGGAATTTTTTTTCAAAAATGCAGAGAACAGAAGGTCAGAAAGAAGCATAAATAAACAAGACATATTTGAAAACTATAGGGTAGATTTATTACATGCTTAGAAAGAAAAGCAAGTTATACGTAAAATTGTTGTTCAATCTTGTGACCCTGTTTGGGGTTTTCTTGGCAAAGATACTAGAAGGGTTTGCCATTTCCTTCTGCAGCTCATCTTACAGATGAGGAAACTGAGGCAAAGAGGGTTAAGTGACTTGCCCAGGGTCACATAGCTAGTAAATGTCTGAGGTCAGATTTGAACTCAGGAAGATGAGTCTTCCTGACTAAAGACCTGGCACTTTGTGTACCATGGCTTTACCTAGCTCCCCTCGTTTTACAGAAGAAGAATTAGAACCTAGAGAGAATGACTTGCCTCAGTCACACAGCTCATGTTTGAAGAGAATTTTCAAATCAGTTCTTCCAACTATGCTATATCATTGTTCCCTATTCTTTGGGGTCTACATTCCTGCCTTTATTACATTTATTTGTCAGCAGCGAAACAAGAAAGAACAAAAGCTGGGTGTTGTTGCTATATGCAGGCCAGCAAAGTCTTATGATCTCCCTACAAAATAAACATTTATAATATCTGTTACCTGCCTACTGTATGAAAGGCCCTGGGATAGATGCTGGATTAATGCAAACCACTTTCCAATCCTAAAGCCAACTGTTGTTATTACAAAAATGAATCACTTCCCATGCATCCGCATGAGGCTGGGGTAGAGGGAGATGGTTAGGGAAAATAATGTATTTGCAGGTTAATAAACAATAGGAAATTTGAGAAGGAAAAAAGTAGTAACAATTAAAGAGAAAGTTCCTTAGAGAAAATGGCCCTGCGATGATCCTTGAAGAGAGATAAAGATTCTAAAAGGAATGTATTATAGACCTGGGTATGGTTCTTTTTTCATCCCAGAAACTCAGCTCCCATGACTTAACATCCAAAGTAGCTTGAGTGTGGCTTACTTTTGAAATAAGAGTCATCTATTTCTCGGTTCTTTGGGCACAGAATTCCACTTTCTATATTACCTATCAAGTCAAAAGAGCAAGTATTTACTAAATGCCTAATAATAACAATGGATGGCAATAATATAGCACCTACCATGTGTCAGGGACTATACTAAAAATGTTACAAATATATCATTTTATCTGCACAGTTGCCCTGGGAGGCGGATGTTACAGTTAATCCCATTTTACATTGGAAAAACTGAGGCAAACAGAGGTTAAACCCAAAGTCTCACAGCTTCTAAGTGTCAAGATTGAATTTGAACTCAGGGTTTCCTGACTCCAGGTCTAGCACTCTATCTACTATGCTACCTACTGCCCAGGAACCATTTGCTAGTCATGGAGCCTAGTGATGAGTACTAAGAAAGGCAAAAACTACATACACACGCATACATATACATATGCACACATATGTATATATGTGTATACATGTATATACATATGCATAAACACACACACACACACACACACACACACACACATATAGTTGAGCCTAAGGTAGCTCCTCCAAGGGGTTAAGTTTGGCCCTGAGTAAAATGCAAGGGCTCATTGGAGACACTGAGGAGGTTGCTTGGATGGAAAGAAAAGTAATTATTTCTAAGCCTATTGTCAGTGTCCTCCTGTAGGTACTGCATAACGTCCTCAGATCCTGAGACTGTGACTTTAATGAACATATAAACACAAACACACATATACATATACACACATACATACATGTACATATGTACACATATATACAGAATATATACATATACACACACATACACATATATACTATATGTGCAGCATATATACATATATACAGTGTACATGTATACATACATATAAAATATATAGTATATATTGTAAGTCGGAAATAATTTCAGAAGGAAGGCCCTAGCATTGTGGGACACTAATAAAAGTTTCTTGCAGAAGGGATGATCTTAGCTAAGGAAGGAAGCCAGAGAAACCAGGAGGTGGAGGCAAGGAGGGAGAGAATTCTAGGAATAGGGAGACAGTGTATGACTTTGTTTTTCCCTATGAGGCCTAAATAAAAGGGAGGTAGATGAAGAGAATATGGGAGGGACTTTTTTTTGTTTGTTTTTTGCTTATTTCTTTCTTTTCCTTTCTTTTCCTTTCTTTTCTTTTCTTTTCTTTTTTTTTCTTACAAACAGCTTAAAAAAATACTTAGAAAACCTCAAAAGTCTTATATCTAGGCAGTAACCGTACATCCCGGATTTCCTGGGACAGTCACAATTTCAAGAAAAGAAACTGCTTTTAAAAGGTTTCACAAAAGGAACATTTTTGGTCAGACCACATGTTCCAGAGAGTGTGGTCACTTTGTATGTATGAGACAGAATTCTTTTTCTGAGTAGGCCTGGAAAAGGGAGAATGCCTAGTCCGAAGCAGTAAGTCATAACAAGGGAAAAGGAAGTAGGACAGTACTTGAGGCCAAAGAAAGAAAATGGGGGTCACTGGGGAGTTGGTTGGGACTAAGAAATATCATGAGGGGATCCCAGACTCCTTTTTCTCTAACTCTATCCTAGAACCGTCTCAATCTTGGTTTTTTTCCCCCACCAGTCCCTGTACCACTCAATCCCTAGGTAAGGCCATAGGAAGCACCAGTTGTGGCTTAGAGATGGAGATACTCCTGCTCCCACTCCATGGTAATAAAAAAAAGAAACACTCTTTCAACTGCGGCAAAAGGCCCCCTGAGGAAGGTGGGATTTTTGAGCTGCTACTTAAAGGAAACAAGGAAGCCAGCAGGCATGGGTGAGGAGAAAGAGTATCCCAGGTATAGAGGACAGGCATATGTTGTTATTATTTAACACTTTATTTTCTTCATCTTTTGGTGGGGGAGGAAATCAGGGTTAAGTGACTTGCCCAGGGTCACACAACTAATAAGTATCTGGGGCCGGATTTGAACTCAGTGCCTCCTGACTCCAGGGCTGGTTCTCTATCCTCTACACCACCTTGTTGCCCCTTATTATCTAGTACTTTGAAAAAAAGTTTTGGAAAAAGTGCTTTATAAATGTCAGTGCTTGTTGTTGTTGCAATTATTCACTATCAAATAAATATTTTTTTGAAATCCTTCTTTCTATATGCTTTCCTCCAGCACTTAACAAAGTACCTGGTGCATAGTGGGCACTTAAAAAATCATTTGAGTCAATTCAATAGAACATTTGTCAAACCAAGTATAGCCAGACAACTAGTATTTATTAGGCCCCAATTATGTGTCGGGCACTCTCCTAAGAGCTGAGGACACTCAGAATGGCCAAAAGAAAATACCCAGTCCCTTCTTTCAAGGAGCTTACAGTCTAATGGAGGAGAGCTAACAAGCAAACAACTATGTACAAATAGGCTATATACAGGATAAATTGGAGATAATGTCAGAGCCAAGGGCTCAGGTTAAGGAGGACTGGGAAAGGCTGTCTATTTAAATTAATTCAATTGAATTAAAACTACTTCACTCAATAACTATTGAAGAGCCTACTATGTACCAGACTAGGTGCTAGGGATACAAATTTGTTTTTTAATTACACAGCCTTTGCCTTAAAGTAGCTCATACTGAACAGATGCTTAACACTCTACTTGGCACTCTGAGGAAATAAGAAGCTCTGCCACATGGTACCTGTGTGGCCTGGGCCAAATCCCTTAACTCCTGTAGGGCTTAAATTCATCATCTGTAAAACAAAGGGATTGGGCCAGATAGCCTCCAAGGTCCTTTTCAACTCTAGATCTGCGATCTGGCTGGGAGACAAAATGGACAACAACAAAATTCAAGACAGAGTAGAATTAAGTGCTCAGTTGTGTTATATGAATCCTAAGTGAGGAGAGCTCAGAAGGGGGGGAAACCAACAAGGACGGAAAGATGGTATAGAAAATCATAGGGATTAGAGGGAGAAGAGCATTTAAGCATTCATCTAGTCCACCCTCCTCAGAGATGGGAATTAAGCTAAAACTTACAGACCGAGGCAGCGTAATATAATGGAAAGACCACTGGACTGGGACACAGGAGGAAGGAAACACACGTTTATGAAGTAGCTGCTGTACGGCAGGCACTATGCAAAGTGTCTCACAATTATTATGTCATTAGATCTTTGCAACAACCCTGGGAGGCAAGTGTTATTATCATCTCCACTTTTTAGGTGAGGAAACTGAGGCAAACAGAGGTTCAGTGTTACACAGCTAGTAAGTGTCTGAGGCCAAACGTGAACTTAGGTCTTCCTGACTCAGACCTCGTGCTCTAGGCACTGTGTTATATAGCTGCCTCTAAACCTAGGCTCTCCTTTTGCTTTATTCACTCAAAAGCTTTGTCACCTTGAACATGTCATTCAATCATCTTCAATATATTGCATGGAAGGTCCACATTAGGGACCTTCCTTGGAAAGTTAAAGTGGGGGGGGGGGGGGAGGGGGCGGGCGTTGGGGGTGGATTATGGAAGACCTCAAAAGCCAAACATAAAAGATTTGGACCTGGAATAAGAAATGATTGTCAATGTATTATGAATTGAACTTGGAATGGAGTGTGGAAAAATTATATCTTATCCTTGTATTAACTCCATTCCTTCAGCCGTATTAAGTAGGAATTTCCAGAATCTTAGTTCTTCAAAGGAATGACTTTAATGTAAACTCTGAATCTATAATTATTAAAAGAACTCCCTAAAGGCATGTTTACCTTAATATCCCCAAGTACTCACTGATTTTCCAACATGATTTTACATTTATTTGATTTTAAAATGCATATGATGAGACTATATAAAATCATTTTAGCAAATTACATATGTTGAATGTGACATATTTGGCCCCACTTATTCTTATAAAATAATTATTTTATAATTTATCTCATATAAATTATCTTATATAATTAATATATAGTTTACTTTATAAAATCATCATTATTTGCAGATTGAAGCAAACTATTTGCTCTCTCTTTTTTGTTTTGTTTCTTCTTGCTCGTGATTCATTCCATTGGTTATAATTCTTCTTTGCAACATGACTAATGTGAATATGTTTAATGTGAACGTATATGTAGAGCCTATATCGGAATGCATGCCATCTCGGGGGGGAGGGAGAAGAAAAGGAAGGGGGAGAAAATTTGGAACTTAAAAGCTTGTGGAACTGAATGTCATAAACTAAAAATAAATTAATTAATTTTTTAAAATAAATAATTATTTTTGAGGAAGAAACTTAGCACCTTGAAAAAAATCACTTAACTGACCACCTTATATTTCCTAGTATGGCATTGCTTTAAAAGTGAGCTTCATTAATTTACCCAAAGCCACTATAGTAGCAATTTAGATTTGAAGATCTTTCCCACCCATTAATAGGCCATGTGACTTGCTTACATCACAGGAGGCCTAAGACATATGTGGTGGGAGGAGCTTCCTGACAGGAAAAGCAAGTTATGTCACAGAAAAAGCTGAGAGAGAGAAAGATGTTATGGCTGCTAATGGCCACCCTCATGATTGTTAGAACTGAACAGGCTGACTTAGCTGTACTGTGAGTTTGTTTTGGGGAGGACCCCAGCAGGGGGTCAGAGAGGTTTGGGGATAGCCAGGCTCCAGGTTGTTGTATTGTGTATTGAATGTTTTGGGTTCCGTGCTGTTATGATGAAGTGGACTGACTGGTTAAACGGCTTGTGGGATCTGGTTCTCTGGTGTTTGAATAAATGGTTTACCTCTTCTACCTTCTATGTGGAGAGTCTCATATACTTTGCGATACAGAACCACATAGGCATTTTGACAATTATCATCTACATTGTTATTATTGCCTTACTGTTTCAGCCATCTAGTTCACCTCAAGTGAAATTCATCATCAGAAATGGAATTAATATTGAAAAGTTATTAATTGCTGACCAGTGCTCATTATTAAATAAAAAGCAACAAATGTCTCCTGATTCAAATCCTTACTAAAGTAACACTTTAATTTTATTATTCTTTTATGCTGAGTGGATGATTCAACACGCTGGAACATAAATGGGTTTTTCATACTAGAGTCATAGATTCTTGGAATTGAAATAGATCTTAGAGGTCATTTATTATAACTTCCCACTCCACAAAAGAATCTCCCCTATAAGCTACAACACATGTTATCAGCCTCTGCTTGTACACCTTCACTGATGGGAATATCGCTACTTCTAAAAGTAATCTTTTTTCATTGGTGGACACCTCTAATTGCTTTTAAAAAAATGTTTCTTCAATTAGGACAAAATCTGCCTCTCTGTATCTTCTCCTTATTCGTCTGAGTCCCATTTGTTGGACCAACAAGTCTACTTTTCTCCTCTGTATGATAGAATTTGAAGCTAAGCCTCAGCTCCTCTTCTTTCCTTGTTCCTCTCCCTCCCAACATGCTTTCCCTGATGAGTTTAGATGCTGGCTCCTCCACCTGCTTGTCCCATTACACAGCTTTCATACACCATCATCTTAGTCACCATTTGGACACTAGTTTGTCAATATCCTCCTTAAAATGTGGTGCCCAGGAGATAAAAGTCCAGATGTGGTCAGTTTGGCACAGAGAATAGTGGGATTGTCACAACTCTTTTTATATGGATACTACGGTAATGACAATAACAATAATAATAATATAAGGGAATTCCTTATTTGACTTTCTTATCACCATTTACTTGTCACATAACTAGCTAAAGTCTGCAAAATCAAGCTGAGACATTAAATACCTACCTGGTGTTAACTGGTTAGTTCCTGCTCTCTGCAAATTTATAGCTTGAGAGCTATCTCCCCAGCCCCAACCTCATATTTATTGACTAATTATCAGATATAAATCTTCCCCTTTTGTTAACTCTTCTTCGATGTGTAAATCATCATCATCCTCTTCTGCTTTCTATAAAATTCCCTTGTACCCATCTTGCCTATATACCTAAAACCTAAAACTGTTGCTCAGGGCTCACTGATTTTTGTAAATAATAAGTCTTTGCTCTGAGCATAATAAACCAATTTTTATCGTCTCTCTGCATCTTTGATGGTCACAATTGGCAGGAGTAACCACCAATGGATCCCTGGACAATTTCTGTCACCATTTATAGCATTTATATAATGCTTTAAGGTTTAAAAAGTCATTTTATCCTCATGACAACCTTATGCTATATGTTATTATTATCCAAATTTTTATGGAAACTGAGGCACAGAAAGGTTAAATGACTTTACCAAGGCCATAGAGCTAGTAAGTATCTGAGGTAGAACTCAAACTTGTCTTCTTGACTCCAGGTTCCATGCTCTATCTCATTGAAATACCTAAGCAGCCTCAATGCAGCTTAAGACTACCATGGCTTTGTTGACTGGTTGATTTTTTTTTAAATTGTCACGGTCAGTTTATATTAAACTAAAAGCCCTAGAGCTTTTTCTCCTGAATTTCTATTAGGCCAAGTTCTCTCCAATCCTGTATTTGTACAACTGATTTTTAAAAACCTAAATGGAGGACTTTGTGTTTACTAAATTTAATCTTGATGGTTTAGGCCAGCCTGTTAAGGTCATTTGGAATTGAGATTCTGTCTTTCATTCGTGCATTTAATTAAGTATCCACTTTGTGCTAGCCACAGATGTTACAAATAAAAAACAAAACAGTTCTTGCCCTCAAGGAGCTTAACATTCATTCTACTAGGGATAATATTTATCCCATTAGTATATCCCTTCCAGCTTTGGGAAATTCTCAATTAATCAGAAATTTAGATGAAGATATAGCAAGCATATTAAACAAATTTGCCACAGTTGTCAGGGTTTCTCAAGTCTCAGAGATGTCACTATTTACCAGGTAACATAGAAACCTTTCCTGAATGCCTCATGCGATGTACCCCTACCTGCCTTGAGATGTTCAGAATGAACATCTCATTGTCACTTCCTAGGCTTTCCAGTCTCCCATTTTCCACACCCCCAGCCTCTATCTTTGTATCTGTTTACCTGCCATGTGATCAAGTTAGGGGTGGAGACAGATTGATGGTGCCAGAGGGGAAGAGAAGAAAGTAGCTACAGGCAGTAGCTTAGAAGAGTGGCTCTTGAAGTTGAATCCAGTAAGCCCTGTCCTGGTTTTCTCTTCATGTTATTGACCTTAGCATCTAGACAGGGGTGGGGAACCTATAGCTTCGAGGCCATATGCAGCTTTCTAGGTCCTTGGGTACAGTCTTTTGACTGAGTCCAAGTTTTACAGAACAAATCCTTTTATTAAGGGGATTTGTTCTGTGAAGTTTGGATTCAGTCACAAGGCTGCACTTGATGACCTAGAGGGCCATATGTGGCCTTGAGGCTGCAGGTTCCCATCCTTGAATTCTAGACTTTGATTTATCCTAAACTTTTCTCAAACTTCCTTTTGGCCTAGTTGACATTTATTTTTTCACCCCTCAGGACACTGATTTATTGTCTTTGGTTATGTTAGACCCTGAGGTTGTATGGCATAATAATATAATAATGGATTGTACAGGAAGTGAGGCCCAGGAACTAGGAAGACCTGGGTTCAAGTACTGTTTCTGATACATACTGGTTGTAATCCTGGGCAAGTCACTGAACCCTAATCAGCTCTCTGAACTTTGGGGCAGCTGACATGCATCTATACAGAGTTTCTCTCAATCATGAAACCATTGGTTCTGACAAAAATAATCTTATATCCCTGTGTATTGTTTTATCCCACTAGCCCTATAATCAGTCCTTGATCTCTCCCCTGATGATTCTTAAAGTCAACTTCCCCATGCAAAGTTGAAGTTCACTGTGTAGCCCTTACTCCTTGTTCAACCTCTAAGCAAGTTCAGGTACAATCTTACAATCATTTGTTTTTGCTGTACAGGTTTATCTAGATTTCCCGGCCTAGACTATTGTTCTCTCACCCTTCAAAATTCTTCTGACTTCATATATATTCTTACTGCTATTCTCTGTCTTATTGCCTCAGTTTCATCTCCCTCATTGCTAGAAAAAAATGATTTCACTCGATCTAATCCTTTTTCTCCTTTTCTAAAAATTAATTTTTTTACTCAAAAAAAATCTGTTTTCTCTTTCTTCCATCTTCTCCTGCTTCCCATTTAGAAAGAAGGAAAAACAATCCCCCTGTTACAAATATATCTAGTCCAGCAAAACAAATTCCCAAATTGGCCAAGTCTAAGAAAAAATTCAGTCTGTACTCTGAGTCCCTCACCAGAGAGTCAGGACATGGTGTAACAACAACGTTGCTTGCAGCTTCTGTGGAGGTGTAACCGATGACACAAGCACACAGGAGGCCTGTTAGCACAGGTTCTTTGATCTATTTTTCTAAGGAAAGCAACTTAGCAACAAGTTAACAATCTTACTTTAATTAAACATACATATATCATTTACTTAGTTCAGGGGGAAAAAAGCACCCAGAACTTCAGAGAAAATACAAACAGGAATTACGAGCAGAAATTATAAACAGAGAAAATAAACACAAATCAACAGACAGGGATTCTAACTGTCTGACCAAGGCAATATATACCTACTTACTAGAGAGAAGCACCAACATCTCGGTTTTCAAAGTGGGGCGGGGGGGGGGGGGGAAGGGGGAAGGGAGGGGACTCCTTAAGGACTACCTAGAGTCTTGTCTGGCCAAATCACACAAACACTCCCCCAATGAGTGAGAACCCAAAGCAAAACCTCACTTCCTACAGTTCTGAGAGTTTTCAATTCTCAATTCACAATTCTGAGTTCAGTGGCTATCCTCTGGGTATATATACCCTTTTTCAGGGCCCGAGGGCTGCACACTTCTCAATGGCTTCATGTCTCTTGTGACCTAATTAGCAAAAGGGCATGGGCCTTCCTACAAACAAAGGCAAGGCCCAATCAAAGGCACTTGATTGCCTCAGTGCTGAGAAGCACTCCAAAAAGAAAAAACAGTAAAACGTGCCACTTTGCTTGCTCTTACACGTGGGTATTGTGTTTTATCACTGGTCCTCTGGAATCATAATTGGTTACCAAGTTGATCAGAGTACCTAAGTTGCTAGTTTTTACGATATTATTGTTCTTGTATAAATTATTCTCCTGGTTCTGCTCACTTCACCTTGTGTCAGTTAATACAAGTCTTCTTAAGTTTCTCTGAAACCTTCTTTATGAAGTTTGCCTTCTTAATGAGTTCTCAGTCTCCATCAATACCTTTCTTCTTTTGAATAAAACATTTCCTAATTCTAGTATGCCAGTCATTGCTTCTGCATGGAGCAATTTTCTTAAATGAACCTTTTGTGTTTTTCTTGTTCAGTCTCCTTTTATGATGTCTAGACGTACCATAGATCTTAAAATTCTATGATCTAATCCATTGCTATTTGATAACCCAATTCAAAAAGGAAAAGAAGCTGCACAAGTTATTTTAGTGAAGCCATGCTTATTCAGTGTTCTCCATTTTCATTTGAAAGTAAACACACACTATCTAGTTGTATTAATGATTCCAGAAATTTGCTATAGATCATTCTCAATCTTAATGTTCTATAGTTTCTGGAATGACCTTTCCTAAGTCAGGGAAACATTTTTCCTGTCTCCAACTTTCTGGTAACTCTTACATTTTTCCTGATTTCCACAATCAAAGATTATGGGCAGTTTTGTGAGTACATTTGAAAATTGTTTCAGGATACAGGAATGTAATTCATGTGATTCTGGAGGCTTAGGAAAGTAGCTAGGTATTCTCTTGTTTCCCTTCTTCTCAATTGGCCTTAGGATTCTGCTTAGATCCTCCTCCTTAATGTAAAAGATGGAAGCAAAATGAATAGAATTGTTCAGCTTCCGCTGCTATTTATTAACATGGTATTGTAGAGGGAGCTGGAGACACAGTAGATAGAGTGTTGAGCCTGGTGTCAGGAAGACCTGAATTAAAATCTGGCCTTAGATATGAACAGGCAGTTTTCAGAGGAAGAAATTAAATCTATCTATAGGCATATGAAAAAATGCTCTGGATCACTACTGATTAGAGAAATGCAAATCAAAACAACTCTTAGATACCACATCTCTCCTGTCAGATTGGCTAAAATAACAAAACAGGAAAATGATAAATGCTGGAAAGGATGTGGGGAAATTGGAACATTGTTGCATTGCTGGTGGAGTTGTGAGCTGATCCAGCCATTTTGCAGAGCAGTTTGGAACTATGCCCAAAAGGCTATAGAAATGTTCATACCCTTTGACCCAGCAATACCACTTCTAGGGTTGTATCCCAAAGAAATCACACAAGCAGGAAAAGGACCCATATGTACAAGGATATTTATAGCGGCTCTTTTTGTGGTAGCCAATAATTGGAAATCAAAGGGATGCCCATCAATTGGGGAATGGCTGAACAAGCTGTGGTATATGAAGGTGATGGAATACTATTGTGCCATAAGAAATGGGGATGATGCAGACTTCGTAACAACCTGGAAAAACCTACACGACATAATGCTGAGTGAGCAGAGCAGAGCCAGGAGAACGTTGTGCACAGCCACAGATATATGGATTCCGTGAGGACCAACCCTGACATACTTCGCTCTGCTCAGCAACCTAAGGTGCAAGGACAACTCCAGGGGACTCACGATGGAGAATGCTATCTTCATCCAGAGAAAGAACTGTGAAGTTTGAATACAAATTGAGGCACACTACATGCTCGCCTTTTTTGCCTCTCTTTTGTTTTTGTTTTTGGGTTGGTTTTTTTTTTGGTTCTGTTTCTTCTTTCTCATGATTCATTCCATTGGTCATAATTCTTCTCCACAACTTGACTAGTGTATAAATTAATTCAATGCGAAGTTATACATGATAGTTATGTGAGATTCCATGCCGTCTTGGGGAGGGAGGGGGGAGGGAGGGGAGAAAATCTGGAACTCAAAAATTTGTAGAACCGTGTGTGGTAAACTAAAAATAAATAAATAAATTTTTTAAAAATCTGGCCTTAGAAACTTACTAGCTGTATGACCCTGGGCAAGTCACTTAATCTCTGTCTGCCTCAGTTTCTTCATACATAAAAGCAGAATAATAATAGCTTCTTCTTACAATGATTGTTGTGAGAATAAAATGATATTTTTGTAAAAAGCTTGGCACAGGACCTGGAACATAGTAGGTGCTTTATAAATGTTCATTTTCTTTCTTCCTTTCTAGGCTGCCAGGCCTATGACTTCTTTTGGTTCTTTATATAATTTCAGAAGATTCTTTTTGTTGACTTTAGAATTTTTAAAAGTCTCAGATAATTGCAAGCTTTAGGCATCATGATACTATTCCCCCATGTAGGGGTCTTTTCTACTATTTTTTCTTGCATACACACATACATATATTTAAATGAGAGCTCACTATGTAGCCACATCAATTTCTTTATATCTCTCCCTTTTCTTCCCCAGTAAGATTATTTGCAAATGTGGAGTCAGAATTTTTCTTTCTCTTCCTTCCTTCCTTCCTTCCTTTCTTCCTTCCTTTCTTTCTTTCTTCCCTTCTTCCCTTCTTTCTTTCCTTTTTTCTTTTTTCTCTCCTTTTGCATCATTTTGCCTCCCTTGAGCCAATTTCCCCTTGAGAGCTTCAATCTCTGCCTATATTTCCTGTAATAATTTTGAAATCTACTTTTCTAAAATACTTATTACTTTCATACCCAGCATTTTCATCCTTCAATATAATAACTCCTTGAATACTTTCTCCCAAAGTTTTCAGCATCTCCATGTTACCAACCATCTTTTCAATTGATCAGAATTAAATCCAAAATCATTATTCACTTTACTATTTACTCTATTTTCTGAGAAATGAACTGATAAATGATAGTAAGACAAATCATGATGTCATTTGGATGCTCTATTTTTTAAACGAGCTTCCTGATAGGTGTCTGAATAGCTGGAGTTCCTTGCCATTACTATAATCTTGCCTCTGGGACAGTTTTGTGCTGTATTAGAAAAGCATCATCTATCTCTTCCTCCTGCCCAAGGCAGTCTGTAGTACACTTGACAACAGCACATCTTTTTCTTCTACTCGAATATTGTTCCTCATTAAACTAGACTAGACTATACAGAGACTAGTGTATTTGCAGAGTCCTATATAAATTGTGCGGATAAAATGGAAGGGAAATTAATGGTTTTGGCATTTGTTACAGATTTTTATGGATCTGTAATTTTTATGACTCCATATCTATACTCCTCATGGATACAGAATAAATATTGGCTATATGTGATTTTTTTCCTTTGTTGTTGTGGGGTTTTTGGCCCTAAATGACTGACATAGCAGCTAGAATAGCAATAATCAAGAAAAACTTCCCTAGTAATTAATCTTAGTTTTCAGAGATAAAGTCAGATCCAATGAATAGCAGGAGCCAAGAAGGATGACTTGAAGTTGTGGGCTGGAAAATGGAGAATGGAATCAGCTACCCACAGTTTTGATGGAATGTTACAATGGCATTGGTAAATTTGGACAGAACCAATACACATTTTAAAGTTTTGAAACATTTGTGTGGCTTATTGATTTACACTCAACTTTCATAATTCTTGGACCAAGGACTCAGCAGGCTTCAAAATATGACACATACTGAAAGCATGAAATAGGATGAACACAACTGGTTGAAAAAGAAGTAGCTTTGTGTACCTTAAGGCCAAACACTAATGAAACTAAGATTGACAGTCTGAATCATGTTGATATGTCAAGAAACTACCTGGAGAGGGGAACAAAATACAGCTTAGAAAACTAAAAAGAAACCCAGCTCAACCCAACAACACTTAAGCCTACTGACATTTATAGTCTCCTGTAGATATGCCTGGTATGACAAAGAATAATAACTAAGCTTCCTAAGATGATTTATATAAGGAGATTTGACAGGACAATTAAGACCCTTGGTTTTTCTTTAGGTTTTTGGTCAGATTCCAGCAATTTTAGCCTAGCATATCAGCAGACTAGAAAGTCTGTCACAGAATTCAAAATGTCCTATATGTCACCAGCAAGGTTGTACAATCAGAAGGATTCACATCACTCTTGTGTCACTGAAACGGACATGCTAATGAGAACATTTATTCACTGACTTAGAATTTTTCATATGTAAAGAGAAGTTCATTATTGCCTAATGAACTGAAGTTTATTTTGTACCTCCTCAAAGAATATACACATTGCTAGCTTGAAACCTCGAGAGAGTTGGTTGTCTAAGTGTGCTGAAAACAAATAACTGTATTCATATGATTTGGTAACCTTTCCCAGAACCATTAGGTATACGTACAGAAAGAAGGATGACACAGTATAATAGCTGACCAAACCACAAATGAGACCATCTGTATACTTGAAGCAATTTAGATTACGTAATGCAGCGCCAAACATCAGCCTAGAGATCAAAAGCAATTGGGCCAAAGTTGTAAATAAAGGCATCAACTTTTTTTTTAAATAATAGATAGAGCCTGGAGAATAATAAATAAAATGACTACAAATTAAGACAGCAATAAGTGACAATAAAATTCAGGCCAAATGCGATGGCCAGTGATGTCAAATTATAAAAGTTCAAGTACGTGATTTTTTTAATTAACATCAACAAGCTATATACAAAAATGGGAAGTGACATATGCAATCAGTCATAACAACTATTCTAGTTGGTTTTGCTTACCTGTTTGAGGTGGGGAGGGTTATATCTTATTAGAGTTATATTGAAACAAAAAGCATCAATTGAGTATCTTAAAGAAATACAGAATCTGGAAAAAACTAAAGCAAAACATCAAAAGGGACCACAGAAGCAAGCAGGATTTGAAAGTTTTTTTGTTAAGGTGAATATATGTGTGTGTATGTATGTGTATATATATATATATATGTATATATCTACTTAGCCAATTAAAAATTATTTTAAGGTTTTAGTTTTCTGTATTATCAAATTTTTTGATGTATGTAATGTAAGTTTAGAATCTACAAATTTGAAATTTAAATAAGTGACTAATTTTGAAAATTTGAATCAAGTCCCTGATGACTTAAGACATTCATAACGGTATGCTGACATTAGTTTGAATATAAAGCAGTACTGAATATGCGATGACCACTTGCTTTCTATACCACTGGATTAAAAATAAAATGCAAATATACAGCTTTCACAATTTTGCCAGATGACTGCTTTATTTGCTAAATTGTTCTTTTGTAAAATTTCCTTTGATTATCATCTTGATTCTTGTCCTTTTATTGTAAAATTACCTTTGTATTAGGCCTTGAGGTAAGGTGACAGAAGGTGGTTCCTCAGGCTGAATCTTGTCATGGACACTCACTACTTATATGACCCTGAGCAAGGTTAGCCTCTCTCAGCCTCGGTTTCCTCATCTGAAAATGGGTACAATGATAGTGCCTATTTGACAGGGTTATTGTGAGGATCCAATGAAAGAACATTTGTGAAGTCCTTTGTGGGGCCCCTAAGCGGCACGACGGATGGAGCACCAGGCCTGGTGCCAGGAAAACTCATCCTCCTGAGTTCAAATCTGGCTGCAGACTGTGTGACCTTAGGCAAGTCACTTCACCCTGTCTGCCTCCTCTGTAAGATGAGCTGGAGGAGGAAATGGCAAACCACTGCAGTGTCTCTGCTAAGAACCCCCAGATGGGGTCACAGAGAGTCAGACGGGACTGAAAGCAACCAAATTAAACTTAAAGGGTGAATAACAATGCTGGTCGTTATTAAGCATGAGGGTATTATTACTTTGATAGGGTTTAATTTCATTTCAGCTTCTTCTGAAAAGGTAAAAACTACATGAGGATGCCCTCCCACCCTCCACATACACCCCAGTTTCCACCCTTACTTCTCCTCACCTTCTTTCTCTTTTCCCTCTCTCATGCCTTCCCCCCTTTCTCTCAGTCTTCTTCTCTTTCTTCTCTTCTGTTAGGTAGACACATCCAGTTTGATACAACGGAGGAGAAGGGAGAGGACCATTTCAGTTCATGCATGTGATCTCTCAGTGTCTTGGCAGGATACAACTCAATCTCCCCAGAAGTCTCATCAGCAAAGTAGTCTCCTCCATTCTTTTTCCAGTCATCTTTTCTCTTCCATAATATATATTCTTACCTCTTTGCTTTCTTTCATGTTCCCCAACTTTCTGAGAGTCAATTTTTCTCTTACTCCACTCCAGAAACATCTTCGGGAGTGACTAGCACTGGCCCCTGAGTCAGATGACTTGGCTTCAAATACTGCCTCTGATACCTGAGTGTAACCTTGGACAAGTCTATTAACTTCCTTTAGGCCTCAAGCTCTTCATCCATAAAATGAAGGGTCTGAACTAGATGACCTATAATAACTTTCTTGGTTGCTTCTTTTGGAGGTGAGTAAGGGAAGGGCTGATTTTTGAGAATTTTCCTGTATTACCATTTCTATGCCCTTAAAGTGGTCTTCTTTGCACTCCTCCCAAAACTGTTTTTTTCTGGGTGCAGATCTATGATTTCATCAAAGGTCCTTCTACCAAGGAAGATGGAGAGCTATCTATCTATAATTTGTAGTCTTAGAGAGTTGTAGACTTAGAGGGACATTGAGAGATTAAGTGACTTTCTCATGGTCACAGAGGAAGTGGTCTGAGGCAGAGCTAAAACTTGAGTCCTTCTGACACCAAGGCTTGCTCTCTATCTCCTATGCCTGCTTGCAGGATCTTTGATGACGATGATATTATGTTTGGACCAGATTTCCAAAAAAGAAGATACCTAAGTTGTCCATGTGAATAAATGTGGTACAGTGGAAAAGTTGCTGGACCTGGGTTCAGGGAAGACCTATTCCAATGCATCCTCTGACACTTTCCAGCTTTGTATCCATAAGCAAGCAACTTAACCGTATATAGCTTCAGTTTCCTCCTCTGTAAGATAGAGATAACGCTATCCACAGTTGCTGTCTTACAAGTTTGTGGATCAGGTTTGAAGGATCAAGTGAGGGAATGTATGTAAAACTTTGCCAAACTGAAAAAATCAGTTCTTATTGTTACCGGAAAGTCAAGGAAAATGAAGCCAGATGTATGTTCTATGGCCTCTCAATGATGGTTGGTTTGCTAAAATGGACAGGAGAACTGCTTCCACAACCTCGAAGTAAAATTTGCAACAATAGCTCAATACTGTCCTCACTTTATAAATTCAATTGTGTTCAACAAACCTTTGTTTAAGCATCTACTATGACCAAGGTTCAAAGCGGGGTACTCAAAACAAAGCAAAAAAAAAGTCTCTGCCCTAAAGGGGCTTACATTCTCTACTGGAGCCTGCTTCTCAAAAGACTACATCCTTATACTCTTTTCTTGCTTTTTTAGTTTTGAGGAAAATAGTCCTTTTTACTCATTCTTGTAGTTTTTCTCCTCCTCCTTTCCCCTAAAATTACTTGACAAAGGATGTTTGGGATGTTCAGGAAGGACTGGCACCTCTGGTGTGAGGGTTCACTGAGCCCTTTTTATGGCTACTCACTCACCTTTGGTGTCCACCTGTCACCCAATTCTCACCTATGGCTCCAAGTAGCTGTGGCATGTGCAGCAGCCACACCCTGGTGAATTGTCTAGGCAGATGGGCTAAACCAGGGTGAGAGAAGCTTCAAACCTGTTGGTATTCAAGGATTGCCTACCCCAAGCACGTGAAGACTTCTCCTGGCAGAATGAGTAGATGAGAACAATTTGTTCCAATGGCCATGAAAGTGGTTGAAGCAAGTGCTGTGGAACTCTTAGAGTTTGGCAAGACATTGAAGAAACCAAAGTCATGCCCTGCATCCTGGGCCATCACCAGTCATCCTGACTTTTGCCTTGCCACTGGATTTTGATGAGTCTGAGAGAGAGTGAGGCTGACAATTGTGCACAACTCTGCTTCACTTAATTCTAGTTCAAGTGCAAGTCAAGACATCCCTCGTCATGATGTCATTAGTCTCCTTCGAAAATGAAGGACAAACAACAACAACTTGACAAGAAGTATCTTCCATCCACTCTGAATTTATCTTCTGAGCTTCTTGAAGGTAGAGACTTTGCCTTTTCTTTGTATCCTCACTTCTTAGCAAAGTGCCTGGCACATAAATGCTTGATAAATGCTTCTTGATTGATGGTTTTTAGAATCGTGATCCTGAAGGGTTGATAAGAGGCTACTTAATCGATTCCCCAGCTTGAATCATCTCAGAGATGAGACTCTGCCCAGTGCCTTGCATAGCAGTGCCCAGTAAAGACTTGCTAAATGAATGAATAAATGCACTCATCCGCCCCATTTTAAAAGACCTTCAGAAAAGATGGTAGCCATTTTTGGTAGCCATCTCATTTTTTAATAACCACTCCTTGTAAAAGTTTCTTTCCACCTAACAGAGATCCCTCAAGCAGCTGCATAAGCCCACTTCTTTCTTTTACTTGGCCCTCTGATAATGAAGAAGAGTTCTTATGTCCTGCTTTAAGCAGCTTCATTTATTAAAAGATAGTAATTATTAAGCTGTGACTTAGCTTTCTTTTATTCCAGCTGAGTACTTCCTGTTTCCTTATTTTCTTTTCTTCCCTTTTCTCTTCTTCTTCTTCTTCCTCCTCCTCCTCCTCCCCCTCCTCTTCTTCTTCTTCTTCTTCTACCTCTTCCTCTTCTTCTTCTTCCTCCTCCTCCCCCTCCTCTTCTTCTTCTTCTTCTTCTACCTCTTCCTCTTCTTCTTCTTCCTCCTCCTCCTCCTCCCCTTCCTCTTCCTCCTCCTCCTCTTCTTCTTCTTCTTCTTCTTCTTCTTCTTCTTCTTCTTCTTCTTCTTCTTCTTCTTCTACCTCTTTCTCTTCTTCTTTAATAAATATTTGTTCTAAGATCTTATTTTTTCACCTTTTAAATATCTTCCTGGCTTGATCCTTTGAACACTCTCTGCAGGTTGATGAATCATTATGAGTTCAGAGCTCAGGAATGGACACAGCACCTTGCTGAGAATCTAACCAGACCTGAGTATAATGAAATCATTTCCTCTCCGCCTTCCCTGCCTCCCCATCCCTCCGCACACCTTATTCCTTGTTTTGCTATTTTTCATCAGCTCATTCCAGCATCTTACATATAATAGAAATACATTCTAGATCCACTTTGAATAGGCCCTTGTCAGCATTTAGCCATTTTGACAAGAAAACAGTTGGATATTTGTCTGGTGGCCTGAGGGCCAACCTGATATCTTTGTATTTTTAGAGAGAGAGCAGTAGTATACAAGCATTCCTCAAAATTCTGCCTTTATGACATGGAATCATAGCAATTTCCCAGGCCCCATTTTGTGTAGTGTGTCCAATGTTGGAGATATTATTTTTTTCTATTATTTTTCAACTCTCATTTTATCTATTCTGGCATCTTCTTGTGATCTTAAAAAACTACTTAATTTATGTTTGGTTAGAACCAAAGGTCTTTGAATCTGTACAGTGCCTTATTGAGGCTGTATATTTTTGTTTTTAGAATTTATGTGTAATCTGAGGTTTGAAACTGGTAAACATGCATAAGGCTCTCCTCAAGGGCAGGGGATAATTCCTGGAAGCCGTGTGTGCCTACTTGAGGGTTGAGTTGGCTTCAGAGCTTTGGAGCAGAGAATACTAATGACAGCAGCTAACATTTCTGTAGCACTTCCTGTGTGCCAGATGCGATGCTAATGGCTTTAAATTATTATCTCATTTGAGCTTTATAATAACCCTTGGAAGTTGGCGCTGTTATTATGCCCATTTCAGAGAGGAGTAAACCAAGGCAGACAGCAGTTTGCCTCCTCTTCTATTTCACCCAGGAGGAAACTTCCCAAAGTCTCAAGGAACGCAAAGTTAAAACATATTGAGTTACCAGCTCCTCTATTTTTCTGCCTTTTGAAGTCTTCCTTCCTTCTCCTAGTTTCTTGTTGAAGAGGGTCCAGAACTGATCACGTGCTCTCCTAAAGCAAGAAGCCTCTTAGGTCAGTCATACTCTTCATGCAATGGTGAGTCATCATTCTCTCCACCAATGAGGAGAGTCTTAGGCATATGATTCAGGCTCAAACCCTGGGTTACATGTATAATTAAGAATAAATAGCAAGAATTTATATTTCCTTCCACTTTTCTTATTGGACTATCATCTTCGAGAAAGATGTGTCAGTACAAAAGATCCGTAACTTACCATTCCCTGTGTGGGAAGTTATCCATCTATGTGAACGGCAATTATCAAGATTATGAAATGACCAAAATTATATTGTTTTTTACTTGTCTTGTTTAACTTCTTTTTTTCTTGTCCTGGGTGGAAAAGCTAATGACACAAAATGGAGTTTTTCTTCCTTAGAGTAGCAAAATGGGCACAAGCTCTGTCCTGAGAGTTGGAAGAGGAAAGGGAAGGAAATAAACATTTATATAGTACCAGGCACTGTGCTAAATGCTTTTTACAATTATTATCTTTTTTGATTTTCACAACAACCCTGGTAGGGAGGTGCTATTATCGCCCCCATTTTACACGAGGAAACTGAGGCAAACAGAGCTAAAGTGACTTGCCCAAAGTCAGACAGCTAATAAGTGTCTGAGACCAGATCCAAACTCAGGTCTTCCTGACTCCGAGCCCAGTGCTCTATCCACTACATTACCAGCTGTCTAGTGGCATACCTACAACCTCTTTTAGAATCAGAGACTTTTAGGAATTTCAGTGTTCCTTTGAGGTTGCCTAATCCAATCCCTTCATTTTACTGCTAAGGGCTGGGGAGGTAAATCCAGTTGTCTAACATTCTCTAGCTAATTGGAGCCATAACTGGGACCAGAATTCAGGTCTCCAAACTCCTGGCATGTGCTTTTCCCTGCTCTACTGAGTTGCCTCATCTCTTTGCCCATATATGACTTCTGTATTCTCTTGTACTTTTTGGCAGGCCTCTAAGTGAATTCTGTTGGTTCTTAATATCCCAGCAACAAATCTTAGTCTTCAGTAAATATAATGGATTCCGTTCTCTCCAGGTCATTTCCCAGGAGTAAGTTCAGTGCTCAGGATTCTAAAGAGGCACCACTTAGTGCATTGTTGGTACAATAAAACAGGGGGAGCTTGGTGGCATGAGATAGTTAATATGCCCTCTTACTTACTGCCAGAGTTACTTAATGGGAGTGACTCTGGTAGAGGGGATAGGGAAGAATATGCATGCTCAACTACTAATGTTCCTTCTTTATAAACTTCCTGCATATTATATTATATTATCTCTACAACAAAGTTCGTCTTTGACCAAAAACAATTTTCAAAACATTAAATCCTGGATGATTCAGACTTGCAACAGAGATCAGCATCATGCCTGGGAAAGATACTTTTGTCTGCTGCTTCTACTAGATTATTTCAGGGGAAATTGCTACTCCTGTTGCTGAGGAACTAACAGTTTGTAGGATTATGGCAGCCCCCTTTGCTAATGCCTCATCTACCAAGCACTTTATCAGTCTGTCCTCAGAGAATTGATTCACTGTAAGAGCCAAAACTTGCATATTAGGTTTTATAAATAATGGAAAACAAGTGAGTAAGTGCGACAACAATGCCAGGGGCAGAAAGCACACTTCTTGGAGCTTTTAGAAAGAGAATTCTTGAAGCCCATGTTAAAATGTGGAACTTTCCTAAATTAATGGATTCTCTTGAAATCAATCATCATTTCTTTATAGATTCAACAACAACTCTCAGCACTGTGGGGATAGTGTCTATAATAACGATTCATATGTATACAGTTCTCAAAGTCTTTGCAACATTACCTCATTTGTTCCTCACAATAACCTTGTAATTACTGTCTTCATTTTGTAGATGAGGAAAATGAGGCACAGAGAGGTTAGGTGACTTGCCCACAGTCATACAGCTAGGAAATGTCTGAGGTAGCATTTGAACCCAAGTCTTCTTGAGTCTGCATTCTACACTATACCTCACTGATCAGATAAACCAGCTTTCATTTCTTTACATCCCTTTACTCACAGCTGCTGTCTAAGACCTTCTCTACTGAAGATTCCAGTTCTGCTGCCTTCTCTGTCAACAGATGCTGAGAACGTCCTAAGTTACTAAGTAGAATGAAACAATCCAAGACTAGCTCTTTCATCTTCCTTTCAGTTCTCAAAAGTTCTTGGGGTCATCACCCACATTCTCCTTGCCAAAATTACCCACTCCAATTTCTACTCAGAGTGCCCTTCTATCTCCTTATGGACTTTACTCTGCAATCGTTCTTTCTCAGTCAATCAATAAGCATTTATTAAGCTCTTCCTATCAGTAAATAAACATTTATTGAGCACCTACTCTGTGTCAGGCACTGTGCTAAGCATTGTAGATACGAAAAGAGGCAAAAGGCAGTGCCTACCCTCAAAGAGCTCACAATCCAGTAGGGAGACAACCAACAAATACATATATATACAAACAAGCTATACATAGGATAAGCAGGAAATAATTAATATAGGAAAGGCACTAGAAGCATGGTGCTACATTCTGGGGCCTTCCTCCATCTCTACCTGTAACCACAAACATGCTCTTCCCTTAAGATGTGCTCCTATTTCTCCGTTCCTCACCTCAAAACACCTAAAATGAGTAATCTCTCCTGCCTAGTCACAGCCCCTACTCACTTACCACCCTTGAATTCCTTGCAATTTGGCTTCCATTGTCCCCACTCTACTGAAATAGCTCTTCCAAAGGTCACCTTAGTTGACAAATCTAATGGTTTTTTCTCCATCCTCCTCCTCCTCGATACTTTGTTCAATACTTTACACTATTGTCTTATTTCTTTGCTTTAAAATTTTATTCTGAGCTTAAGAAATAAAACAAGCATTTCCATAACATTAAACTTTAAAAAGATGTTTTCACATGAAACTTCAAATCTATTATGTACAACTTGCCATTCCTTTTAAATACATAATAAAACTATCATATAACTTTCTTTTTTTTTCTTTTTTTCCCTCTTCCCCTCCCCAAGATGACTACCATTAGACACAGATATGCATATACAATCAGTCCATATGTACTTCTGTTTATCAGTTCTTTTTCTGGATGCAGATAGTGACTTCCTTCTTAGGTCTTTTGTAGTTTATTTGGGTATTTAAAATAGTCAAAATAACTTAGTCATTCAAAGTTGTTCTTAATATTGCTGGTACTATATACAACATTCTCTTGATTCTGCTCATTTCACTCTTCATTATTTTGTGCAAGTCTATCCATGTTTATATCACTAACCTCATCATTTCTTATAGCACAGCAGTATTCCATCAGGATCATATACCGCGACTTGTTGTCATTACTCAATTGACAGATATCCCCAAATTCTTTCTCCTCTTGGCTTCCTTGCCACTTGCCTCTTCTACCTCTCTGACTTAGCTTCTTGGTCTCTTCTCCTGATTCATCTTCTCAGCTGCTAATTGTAAATTCTCCCAGGGTTGTTCTTGGTCCTCTTCTTTTCTTCTTCTATCATTCTTTCCTTTGGCAGTTTCATACTTTTCCATGATTTTAATAGTATGAAGATGACTTCCAGATCTACACTTTATCACTACAGGGGTAATGATAAAGATACTAAAAATAAGAAAGAAGAAGAGGAAGAGGAACAGAAGAAGGAAGAGGTGAAGAAGGAGGAAGAGAAGGAAGAGAAGGAGAAAGAGGAGGAGGAAGAAGAGGAGGAGAAGTTAAGAGGCTCAATGAAACATTTTTTAAAAATCCACAGAATAGAGCAGAAAGCTCAGAAGGACACAAGAGACAAGCCAGATAGCATTTGTTCCAACTAGCCATTAAATTTGAAATTTAAAAAAAACTCTGAGCTTTATGTAGTGGATATTCATGGTTTCATATGCAGTCTTTTTTTCTGTTCTTTGTGTAGAGAAATATTCTTTGCTACTGTTTGCCAAGTTGTATTGGCAATCAAAATGGGCTCTTAGCACTTGATTCAACCATGTGCCCTTAAAGAGTTTGGCTTTATTTCCTTGATTAAATTAGGAGTCCTTGATGACCTCCTTGCCTCAAGGGAAAGTCTAGTTTAAATGGGTTTGAGTGACATGTTTGTGACATCAGAGGCTTTTAGACCACATGGGTTTAAGTCGCATTTTTGTGACGATTTTAGGTCATGTGTGACTCACCCTTGACCCTGAAAAAGATATAAAATCAGAGGTTGGCTTTCTTTTTTCGGAACTCTGAGCTGCAGCAGTAGTGACGCATGACTCTGAGCCAGCCATTGTCGAGTTCCCCGGCTAAACTCAGACATTGGTAACTACGAATTGTATTTGGTCTGTTTGTAATTTGATTGTATGTGTTCTGAAGTTCAGGGTGCTGGCTTTTTCCCCTGAACTAAGTGAATGATATTTGTATTTTGGATTAAAGTAAGATTGTTAACCCCTTAACGTTGCTTTCCTTAGTAAAGCAGATCAAAAGAACCTGGGCTTTTGCATTATTCTGTGTGCTGGTGGTTGTTGGTTTTACACCCCTACAGCAGCTGCTAGCCAGATTGTTGAAACACAAGTTCACAATAATAAAAAGGAAACCTTAAAAAAATTATGTTGTTTTTCATCTCCAGAACCTTAGCACAGTGAATATAGCAGAAGCTTCAAAAATATTTGAATTGAATTTAAATCTTGGCCAATACTTTGTTTCTTTCCTACTCTTTCATTCTTTCTACCACAAAGAGACTTTTTTCCCTTCAGAGAACATTCTAGTGCAGAATACAGGTACCTTTTTAATATGAGTTGGTGGGGAGACATGGAGAGTTAAAGAGATTAGGTAACTTTCCTTCCAGAATATAAACAACATGAGCCTTTAAACACATGTTCATGTGTATATTTACACACTCAAGTGCATATACACACACACACACATACACTCACACACCATCTTCAGATTTTCTTTTTGAAATTTTCCAACCAAGCAGTCTCACTTTGGCTATCTGCCAGATTGGATGTTGTTGGAAATTCATATCAAGTTATATCCTGGGATATTTGCAAATCCCTGTACCCTACTGCAAAAGTGACTCATTTTGTAACTGCATAGTTCTTATTTCCAGTATACTTTATGGTATGTACCACTTTTTCTTTTGTCACATGATTATTTTTCCATGATTCACTCAATCCACAATCATTTATTAAGCACTTACTAAATGCCAGGGACTGGTCTAGCCACTAGAGATACAAAGATGAAGAAAGAAACTATCTAAAGGAGCTTATGTATTCTTCCTTAAGTTTATTCTAACACCTATCTTTAAATCTCTCTTGCTTTGAATCAGCCTATCAGAGTTGTTTTTAGTTACCACACAGAGAAAGGACTGAAGGAAAACATCTTCATTTCATTAAAGGGTCCTAAATCGTCATGGAGGCTGTCCCTTCATGCCAAAGGGCATTTGAGGTGACTAGAACACTTTCAGAAAACCAGGTGCATAATATGGCACTACCCAGGGCTATTCCTCCAAGCTGATTTGTTACACTCCTCAAAGAGGGAGAATAAAGAATCGCTCCTTTGATTAAGGGTCCCATAGATCCAAAGAAGCATGCATCTCAGAGCAGATCTTCTAGTAGTGTGTCCTAAATTGTAGCAGACCATTAGCCAAAGACTGTACTATGTACAGCTCCCATGTTCTAGGTCAGGGGCAGAGAAGATTGTTAAACAATGGAAAGTGCTACCAAGGGATATTGCAGAATTCTCCCCTGTGGTCTTTTAAAAATAGGACAGATGCTACCAGTGTGAAGCTGGGATGATGTAAGAGTAGACCTGGCTGGAGGCAAGGATATGGACTAGATAACATCTCAAGGTCCCTTCCATCTCTCTGCTTCTGTTAAATTTCTTCTTGGTGACTGGCTCTGCTTATGAAAGCCTGAGCAAGACTACATGAATATTATGGCTTCTCATGCATTCAGCCAGACAAATATGCTGGCTGCTATATAGAATATAGAAGGTGACATAGAGTCCAGCCTAGTGAGATTTATATACAGCATGAATGGGGCAGCTAGGTGCCACAGCAGATCAGGTGCCAGTCCTGCAGTCAGGAAGACTCATCTTCCTGAGTTCAAATCTGGCCTTAGACACTTATTAGCTGTGTGACCCTGGGCAAAGCAAGTCACTTACCCTTGTTTGCCTCAGTTTCCTCATCTGTGAAATGAGCAGGAGAAGGAAATGGCAAACTATTCCAGTATCTTTGCCAAGAAAACCCAAAATGTGTTCACAGAGTCAGACACGATTAAAAAATGACTGAATGACAATAAAAATGAATTAGACATACTGATAAAATGCAAATATAGGGAGGTAATGACTAGTATATTCCTAAGAAAAAATGTGACAAAGAATCATAGCTCTGGAGTTAAAAGGGACCTATGAGATCATCTAGTCCAATCCCCCCTCATTTTTTTATTTTTTTATTTTTTTTTATTCCCCCCCCCCATTTTATAGATGAGAAAATTGACACTGAGAGAGGTGAAGGGACTTGGTTAAGATCAGACAGGAATTCAATTACTGGCAGAAATTCAAATCAAGGTCTTCTAACACTAGCTCCTAGGCACTATCCAGTATACCACACTGTCTAGATCATGCAAAATTCTTTACTTACTTATTTGTATTTCTTAAGACATCAGGTACTAAAAATGTAATCAAATCGGTGCCAAATTTTATGGTGATTATTTTGAACATTATATTAATGTACATCATACATCACGTTCCTCTATTTTGAAAGGACATTGATAAGCTGAAGAGGGTCAGAGGGCAACCAGGATAATGAAGGGCCTTTGAGTCCATTACATGTGAAGACCAATTGAAATAGCAATGTGTCTATCTTAGGGAAGAAAAGATTAATGGAGAACATGATAGAGAACAGGTCTTCAAGTATTTGAAAGGATTATTATTATCAATAATAATAAAAGCTAGCATTTATACAGAACTCAAAGATTTGTAAAGTGCTTTACAAATATCTCATTTTATCCTCATAACAACTGTTGGAGTTTGTTATCTCCATTTGACAGGTGAAGAGACTGAGGGGGGCATAGGTCAATTGACTTGTCCACTGGAGTAGGTCTAGGAGAAATAAGTGGAAGCTGTGAAGAGGTAAATTAAAATTTTATATAGGGAAAAACTTATTTAAAACTATCCCAAAGTAGAATGAGCTGTCCTCTCAGGAATGGATGATCACTTTCCAGTTTATTGAGTTGATGGCAGTGGGAATTTGTTTTAAATATATGTTGGACTAGATGGTCACTGAAGTCACCCCCAACTCTGAAAGTCTGTGATTCTGTTGTTACCATAGAAATTAATTTATTTTTTAAAAACCACAAGAAATAAAACAAAGTACTTCAGTTCTCAAAAATAAGTAAATAAATAAAATTGCACCAAATTTCTTGGACGAAGTATCTAGAGTAATAGCATGCTGGAGTCCCAAAGAATAGACGATGAAACACATTTCCCTTTTCTCTCTGTATAGAGGTGGAGAATTACTGGCGTAGAATATGGCATAATGTTGTCAGATTGGCCTCTATACTGGTTAATCTTGTTTTGGAGGGAAAAGGGAGATACAAGGGAGGTTTCAAAGGGAGAGGGCATAAATGAGGAAATGGATGACGTATACAAACAACAGGAATTAATAGGAGTTTAATTTTCTTTTAATTAAGAGAAAAAAATGAGAGCTGGGTCTGGATTCAGGTTAGACCTTGATTTGAGTTTAGCCACTGACATCATCACTGAGGCTATTTCCTTTTCTCTAAAATGGAAATAGAAATATTTAGTAGCAACTCTAGTACCTATCTTGTCAAGTTTTGAGGACCAAATCAGATGATACAAAAGTCGTTCATTAAGGTGCAATAGTATAAAAGTCAGCCATTACTATTCTGAAATTATTGCAGTATAAGGAACCCTTTCTAATAAAAAAAATGCAGGTCTCCCCTCACGTGATAGTAACTACCATCTTGAAATATTTTCTCCCTGTACTATTGCTATCAATTGGTTGAGAAAGTACATGATGGCAAAAAGCTATCCTGAATCCAGAAATGCTTTTGAAAGAATTTGTATCTTAGTAAAAAACATAATATCTATATATTTCAATAATATTATTACATTCTTATACATTTGAGAAATATTTATTTGGTCTGCAGAGATATGCTTCTTATATATGATACAGAGTCACTTAATGAGATAATTCTGTAGCTCCCCAGAAGTTAGCCCACAGGATAGGTTCTGCTGATTAGAGATTCGAAGAATCAGTCACACTGAAAGTAACAAGAACCACAATAAATCTGTTATTTAAAAGACATAGCTCACCTACTAAGACAACACCCTCTATGTTTATAAGTATTCAAATTCAATTCTGCCCTCTTCCTAGGGTATGAGGTAGAAGGGACAAAAATAGATTTAGAATAGTTCTTCCCCATAAAATCCAGACCATACTACCACCTACTCAGCTCCAGAGATAGATTCTCTCTCCCCAAGTTGGAGGCAACTCCCTCTAACTCTAATGTATACTACTCAGTTCAATTTTAAAAAAAGCCCGACAACATTTATTAAACAACAATTTAATGTCAGGTGCAAGGATAGGTTCTGAGGATGCAGAATAAAAAATTCTGTTTCCCTGGTCCTCAATTATTTTACAATCTAAGAGCACAGATATAACACCTATATGAATGGGTAGTAAACAAGATACAAGATGATAGTGGCAAAGGAGAGATCTAGATAAAGTGCTCTAAGAAAGCATGAGGGAAGAAGACACATTTTCAGCTGTGGAAATCAGAAAAGGATTGTGGTGAAGGTCACACCCAAGCATGGCCTTAGAGGAAATGAAGGGTTTTAACAGCTAGAGATAGGAAGAGAGCATGATCCAGGGAAGGGAGATAGCCAGTGAAAGAGCATGGAGATGGAGGAGGACAGATTGAGATCAGAGATTGAGATCAGTGTGCCTACAAAGACTGAATGAAGGAGAGTCCAGTGAAAGGAGGAGACAGTATCCAGGAAGAGGAAATGACTAATGCTGTCAAACAGTGCAAATAAAGGTCAAGAAGAATGAGAAAAGAGAAAAGCCTATTGGATTTAGCAATTAAAGAACTATTAGTTACCTGAAAGAAAATGAGTGGTACAAAATCAAGTGGTACAGCCAAAACCTGGCTTCTAAGGACTTGAGAAATTAGAGGAAGCAGAGAGGAGCAAGCGTAGGTGTTTCTAGACGGGTGGCTGTCAAAGGGAGAGATACAAGGTGATTACTACTTGAGGAAATGGCAGAGTCAAAGGAAGGTCTTTTTAAAGATATATTATGTCTGGGCATGTTTATGGGCAGCAGGGGAGGATCTAGCAGATAAAGAGTGATTGGAATTACAAAGATGATTAGAAAGGGAAACTCTTAGACAATTTGGGAAAGGAAAAGATTGAGGATACAAGAAGGGTTGGCTTTGGCCAAGAGAAGGACTACCTCTTCTTCCAAGGCTGAAACAAAGGAGGAGAGAATAGAGGATGATGTGGAGAGTATATGAAGTATAGATTGGAGGGAAGAGAACTTCAAGTGAATTACTTCAGTTTTTTCTGTAAAGGTGACAAGATGCTATGTGGAAAGGAAGGTGATACTGATGAGAGGAGAGGAAGTTAGAAACTTATGTTGTGGAGTTTGGTAAAGAGTCAATCAGGGAAGAATAAAAGGGCTATATGGTGCAGCAGCGAGGGTACACTTGAGATGAGGAAACATACATTTGTCCTTTGTGGGAGGGATGAGACGTGCTCTGTTAGGCCCTAATGGACAGAATTGGGAGCAATGGGGAAGTTTCAGAGAGGCAAATTTAGACTTGATGTCAGGAAAAACTTTCTAAAAATTAGAGCTGTCCAAAAGGAGAATGGGTTGCCTTGAGAGCTGGTGGGTTCCCCCAACTTGGAGGTCTTGTTACTTGGTTGGGGATATTACAGTGGTGATGACTTTCTTGCCCAGGCTGCACTAGATGGCCCCTGATGGTCCTTACAGCTATCGAATTCTGTGATTCTGTGATATATTTGGATAGAGTGAATTTTGAAGAAAAAGCTGCTGAGCAACAATATCTCGGGAAAGGTCTGGAAGTGGCAGTGAGGGACAAGGAATATACCCATTCTTCCTCTCGGTTCAGTGTGAAGACAGGAGAAAAGTTGCATCCTCTACTCTGGAGAGTGTGACCTGGGATGCACAGTCAGGCGAAGATGCTTGATGGTCAGCAGTAGCTACTATCCCTGTATGTCCTGCAGTGCCCAGAGTAAAGCTAGACTTATATTAAGGTTAGGCAACAAACCTGTGATTTCATTGTTAGAGAGAACTCAAGCGAACAATTCAGGTCAGCACCTTCTCTGCAAATTAGACAGTTGTCTCAAGCACTCAGGGGTCATCTGCCCACTCACTTGGCTAGTATGCATTAAAAGTACAACTTGAACCTAGGTCTTCCTGCCTTTGAAACTGGCTTCTTATTTCCTGCGCAATACTGCCTCTCTCATATTAGGTGCTTTATAATAAATATGCCCTGAGGCACTGATCGATTGTGTGGAAAGGGCACAGAAAAGAGATGTGAAGGTCACTGAATGCCAATTCTGCCTCGAGCCAGCCCTTTCTTCCTGGATTCTCAGCATCTGGCCCTTGGCCAACGAGAAGATTTTATTACGAACTGCTGATATCCAATGCATCTGCCAACAAGGAAGTAACAAAGGAATTGTATTACTGAAACCCAGCTAGATTGTGACCTTCTTGTGGGCAGGGAAGATGTCATTATTCATCTGTGCTTTAGTAGGCCTAGTAATATGCTACAACATGAGGTATTATTAGTTAAATACTTGTCAATTTATTAACAAATGAGAGAATCCTCTTACAAGTGTAGGGAGACACTGAGTTTTTCACTGGCCAAAATATAGCACCAGAGCTACTAGATTTTACTGAGCTACTGATACGTATGCAAAAAGACAGAGATGCCTTTTAGGTGGGCAAACAATGGCCTTGCTTTTTTTTATTTGTTTGTTTGGGTTCAAAGAAAAGTACCTGTTAAATCAGAGAGTATCTTGGGGATATCAAGCTTCAAATTAGGTAGGTATCTGTAACCAAGCTGTGATCTCAATTCAGATGTGGAGTTTGGGGGTAGAGGGGAAAAGACTTAATTTTAGCCTGTGGGCAAACGTTTTGGCTTTCCTTAGTTGGGTGTGGTTGCTCTGACTAAGGACCTAAGTCTTCCCTGGTGGGGGGAGATTCTATCCACTATACCCCCTATCAGCCTAGAGATGAGATAACAGGCCTGTGAATCTGAAAATGGTAGCTGAAAGACAACACACCTAAAAGGTATGTGTCACAATGAGACCACCTAAGACCCTAGGAAAAATGCCCAGCAGAGACTAAGAGCCACCAGCAATCATCATGAGACCAAGAGGGACCAACAGAGTAATGACCCCAGTGGAGACACCTTCTTTGGGAGCATGCCAAGTGAGAGCAGCATAACAACATTGCCAAAAGACATAGATTGTCCTGTGGTGTTACTGGAATGTATTGCTCTTCCACACATGTGCCCTGATCACACATGTTCTCAAAATTTGTGCAACTCAAGAATTATTCCTATTCATACTCACTTTTCCCACTAATGATTTCTGTGTGGGGGAGTGTGGCATGGAGGAAATGTTCTTTGGTGACCATTATCAACAAGCTATTATATTAAATGTTCTTACTTTGAGCTAATTATGTCTTCTGGCTGACTGATGACATTTTCGCCTTTGCCACTCATGCCCTGTCACTCCCTGATGCGCTCCCCAACTTGTCAGGTTCCTGTCTTTGCCCATTAGATTGCAAACTTCTTGACGGCAGGGACTGTATTTTTATTTGTCTTTTTATCCCCAATGCTTAGCTCAATGCCTAGCACATAGAAAGTGTTTAATAAATGTTTATTGATTGACTAATGAAAAGGTAAACATATTATTGAGAGCTCAAGACTATATGGTTTTGTGTGATTAGGGCTCCCAAATTACACTAAACCTGAGATTGAATATCTGGGGCCCTAACTTATAAGGGGGCCATCCCAAGTAATACATAAGCAGAATTACCAGATCTGCCCCTGGTATACTGATAACATTCGCATTTAGTATCTAACTGTGCTCTAGTATTTACTTCACTTGGTTTGATCTTTTGTGACTTCTTTACCCCCTCCTACCTCTTCTAATCCCCTCTCTTCACCTAATATACCTCTTTATGACCTAGTTCTGATTTGACATTCATTTCAGTTTGATCAATGAGCCCTAAGAGCAATTAATTCTGACATTCATTTGATTTGGTTTGAGTCTAGCTGTGGCTTTAGTGAAAACTACAAAACAATATTGGCTACAAGTTGTGGTATATGAAGGGTATATATGGACTTCAGAGATGCTGGTAAGTTGTATCTACACTTCACTGTTACCACAACAATAATTGCAGCCCTCGCTGGGATAGAATTTAGAAACCTCTGCTTACTACAACATGTGGAAGCCCTACTTCACCAAAATGGCTGAGGAAACCTCCAGTGCCTCAGCCTTCAGTAACCATCAAGTGTCCATACACCAGGTTTCACAGTGCTAGGAACCTGTCTAGGACTATAGCTTTAGATACCAGGCCTTTTACTCACAGGGCCTAGCTCAGAGCAAGAGCCTCAGAAACCTGACCTGATACTCCATTTTCTCTGGTGATGTAATGTGAGATATTTCTTTGTCCTTGGGTGGAAGCCCAGTCAGCTAGAACATCCCCTTTAAAAAGAAAGGTATTTTTATTCTGACAAATACACACACATACACACAAAACACACACACATACACACAACACATGGTAAACAGAAAAATAGTACTATACATCAAATTTCAGGTCTTTATCTGTACAGCTTGCTTCTCCTTTAGATAGATAGATAGATAGATAGATAGATAGATAGATAATTGAACCTGTACCTTTCAAAGTTATTCTTTCTGGCTTGCCTTCTGTTCTCTTCACATTTTAAAAAAGATGTCTCAATGTCTCTCTTTTCCTTTTCTTCTTTCCTCCTTTCTTTCATCTTTCTTTGTCTTCCTTCTTTCTTTCCTTTCTTTCTCATTCCCTTGTGCCATTGTGGTTTTGGTAACCCTGTTCTTCAGTAACAAACTTACATAATCCCGTACCTTTTTCACATTCTTTCCAATTTTTTTTCCACTCATAGAAATCTTCCTCTTCCAGAATGAATGAATAGAAAACGCACTTAAGTACTTAAGAAGTACCAGGCATTGTCCTAAGTGATGAGGATTCAGATATGTGAAAGCAAGATAGCCACTGCCCTCAAGAGTATGTATTTTAATAGGGGAAGATAACCCACATGGGGAGCTAGAGTTAGAAAGCAATGTTTGGGTGGGAGGAAAAGGGCGAAGTTCAAGTTTAAGTTCCAGGGGGAAGAAGAAGAGAAGGAGGCTGGAGTTCTGGCTGTACGGCTTGAGGAAGGCCAGCACATGGTACAGTAGACTTGGGATCAGACAATATAAGGCAAAAGCTCACCAATCAAAACCTAGGGTCCCAGGATTATGAATCCAATATCTAGTAAGAACAGGAAGAAAAAGAAGAGTCTGGAGTGCTAGCGGTATGGCTTAGATATGTTTGAGAAGTGCCAAAGAGAATGCATCTATGCCTATTCTTTCCAGTACTGCGTACATTTTCTCTCTTGCCCTCTGATATACTGGGTCCAAAGGAGGAAAAAACAATTCTTGCTCTTCACTCCTACTTCTAGACTTTACTTCTATTTCCCTCTCTTATTTATATCTCTTCCTTCGAGGTTCACTCAATCCATCTATTATGATCCTGCCTAAATCCTTATTAGTCATCTACTACCTTACTCAAAGTCATTCTCCTTTCCTTATTAAGGAGTACAATACCTGGCTCCCAGTTTTCCTTGTCATGCTCTCGTATTTAGAGACATCAGTGCACTAGTGTTGTCTCCTCAAATATCCTGGTCTCTTAGTTCAATAAACTCTTCAGCTCCCAGAGCACATACCTTCCCTCCACCATCTTTATGCAGATGAATACTCACGATCTCACCATCACCACTAACATCACCTTCTTCCTTCATGATTTGGAATGATGAAATTCCTTTCTCTGATCCTAGCCTTTTATTCTTCTCTCCCTCCTTATTCCTCATTCCTCCTAAGCCTATTGTAAATGTCTTCTTTGTCTCCACTGTGACCTGTAGACCCTCTACTCAGCTGTTTATACCTCAGCCTGACTCTAGCCTCACTTTCCTCCTTCAAAGTCTTGACCTATAGTTGAGTACAAGACACTGTCTTTTACCCTTCAATACCTTGCGTCCTTGTCCTATCATCACTCATGTCTTGCCAACCCCCAACACTGGGTTGCTATCACCACCTCCTTCTTCGTTCCTACTCACATGTAGCTGGATGCTGCTCAATTCACACAATGATGCCTACTACTATAAATTCATATTATCTAACCCCAACTGAGCCCTTACTGCTACATGGAAATCCTTTCCTTCTCCTCTGTACAACTCTTTATCACATTCCCCATAGCAACTCCTATCTTCTCAAACCCCAGCACTACCCTTCCCATCTCCTCTGGATAGATGATCTTGTCTCCTACTCTATAGATAAAGGATTGCAGAAAACTGAAGGCTTATCTAATATGTGAAGCCCAGTGAAGCCCTTCCACAGTGTTTCTTTACTGAGCCAAGTTTGACATTTATAATAGCTCTAGTCAAAGGAGACGTACCACTACCCACCACGGAAATTAACGAACTGGTTCCTAGGACAAATGCTATCCATGATACACAGACAGAGGCCTCTTGGCCACTGGGTCATCAAAGCATTGTGAAAAAACTTTCTACAATATGTGTGAACCAATTTAGATATAACCTGCACAGGGTATGAAGGTTTAGATGAATGCCCTGTTTGCAGATTCAAGGATGTACAACGAAGATTCCACAGGAAGAAGGTTACCTTGAGAAAATTCAAAGTCCCCTGGAAGGAAGCACAGGAACTGCCATTAGTGGTTCACACTGCTTGGTACCAAGCAATTTTAATTATTTGTGTAACAGTAAAATCCAGGCATTGTATCATATCATTAGAATCAACAGAAAAATACTTCAGGATACTCAGGCATTTGAGATACAACTCATAAAGAGTTGTGAGTATGAAGTGGAACTCAACCCTGGTTATGGTATCAATATTAAGTAATGATGTTTAACTTTTTTGATGTCTAGAAATCATTGAACTTTAGAGCTGGAAAGATTATTATAACATCTTGTCTAAAACTCTTCCTTATAAATGAACAAAATGAGCATCAGAGAAACTAAGTGACTTTACTAAAGTCATACCACAGTTTTACATACCTAGCATTGATTTACTTATTCCTAAAAGTTTTATTGGAAAAATTCTGGGAATATACCTAACATACATAGGATTAGCGTAGTAAGAAAGACAGGTTAGCTGAGATATAACAGCAGCAAGGCCAAAGTGGCAATTGATAGCTCAGCACAATTTACCATCCTTTCTCTCTTACTAAGGACGGCTATAAGTTACGTATAAAAGATGGTGGAGGGAGAAGAGATTTTACCGACAGTACTTGAGATGAGCTTGAATCTCATAATGTCAGAGGTGAGAATGAGAACACAGGAGGAAAAAAGTTGTTTCAGGATTGCAGAGCAGATACGATGTTCAAGCGTTCCTAGCTATCATTCCCTGTTTATCTACAGATGTGCTTCCTCTGTATTGTGGATGTTCCTGGGGGAGTTTTGGGTAGTGGGCATGCTTCCCAGAGGCACAGAAGACACAAAAAGGGTTTGGTAGTGAAAGTCCTGAATGACAGTATCAGCCCTAACAGTTAGCCTTCTGAACCACTACCTCTTCCTGAGTGGGTGTTAATGTAGTAGATAAAGAGGGACTTGGACAGTTTCTAAATTAGTTTCCTTCACACACAAGTATATCACTTCTATGCTGGAGAACCTCCAATGATTCCCTTACTGCATATCACATTAACATATGACAACTCTGTTTATTAAAATCTTCTCTCAATTGTATGCCTTTAGTTCGCTAACTTAATTTCTTATTATTCCCTCCCATAACAACCTGCTCTAACCAAAACTTGACTCTCTTTCTCCATATATACTACTTCCCACCTAAATATCTCTACATCATCCTGGAAGACCCTGCCTTCTTTCTCATACAATAATATCTCACAAGGCCTGATGCCATAGTTATTGAGGTCATCAATGTCAGAGCTCTGCCAATGCTTAGTTAGAAATAGAGGTTAACAAGCAAGAAGCTAAATGTCAGAGTCTATGACCTTAAGGAAAAAGGAATGGCATTAGTAGCAAGTTTCAGGCAAGCGGGAAATCTGCAGGCATTTATCTTGTCATTGGCCAGCTCCTTACTGCCTCTTTTATCCAGATCCTTAAACTGTTGGCTTCTGCAGTCACAAATACTGTGTAGACAATGTAACGAATCAAATATTCATTAAACTCTTACTATGTGCCAGGCACTGTGCTAGGCACTGAGGACATGAATACAAAGAATGAAACGATTCCTACTATCAACAAGTTTATAGTCTCATGAAGGAAACAAGTACATATAAAAATATATAGCACAAACATAAAGTTAATAAATACTAATATCTACAAAATAATTAAATATGTGGTAATTTGGAAGAGAAAGCACATGTAGTTGGGTAGAAAATGGTGCCTAAAGTTTTTATTGATGTCTTGTTTCCTATATCATCATAGGTATCCCAAGTACCCCTCCTCCCCCAGAGAGCCATCCTACATAACAAATAGTCTTTTTTAGAGAGGAAAAAACCCCTGAAAACAGCAACAAAAAAAATGCCAACTGATTGATGGATTGGAAAAATCCAAATACTTGTGCAACGTGTGACACCTGGAGACTTCCACAAAGGAGTGGGTTGGGGGTGTCTTCTCATATCTGTTCTTCATTGGATCTTCGTTGGATCTGTTTGATCTTTCTAATTCTGTTCTATTCACTTTGGATTTTAGGGGGGTATAGTTGCTCTTTCCACTAACATTATTGTAGTTACTGTTTATATCACTTACTTGCCTTACTTCAGTCTGTATCAGTTCATATAGATCTTTCCATGCTTCTCTGTATTCATTGCACATCACTTTGTAGAGCACAGTAATATTACATTACATTCATGTACCACAATTTGTTTAGTCATTCCACAATTGTTGGACATATACTTTGTGTCTAATTCTTTGCCATTGCAAAAAGAGCTGCTATAAATATTTTTGTATATGGGGGACTTTCTTCTTACAGGTGGCTTTCTTGAGGCATAAACTTAGTAATGGAGTCTTGATTTCAAAAAGCATGGACATTTTAGTCACTTTATTTGCAGAATTCCAAATTGCCTTCCAAAATGGTCATACCACTTCATAGCTCCACCAACAATGCTTTAGTGTACCCATCATCCCACAATGCCTCCAACACTGACTTGTCATTTGTACCAATTTGCAGGGTATGAAGTGAAACCTTAGGGTTATTTTGTTTTGCATTTTTCTTATTATTAGTGTTTTGGAGCATTATTTCATGTGGTTGTGGATACTTTGCTATTTTTGCAGAGCTGTTTGCTCACATCCTTTGACTACATATCTACTGGAGAAAGGTTATCAGTTATACATATTTATTAATTTTTCTGTATCTTGACTACTAAACCCTTATTAGAGAAACAAGATAAAAATTTTTTTCCCCATTTTGTCACTTCCCATTTTTATCTTAGGTGCATTTTGTCTGTACAGAAGCTTTTCAGTTTTGTGTAATCAAAGTTATCTATTTTATCTTTTGTAATTGCTTCTATCTCTTGTTTGGTTAAAATATGTATCTCCTTCCCGTAGTTGTGAGAGTTGTGTAATTTGTTTCTCTCCTAATTTTTTATGATATGATTTTTAATGTTAAGGTTGCATATTCATTTAGAATATATTGTGGAGTAATATTCTGTAACATGTTAGTTTAAGTCTAATTTCTGCTAGACTGCTTTCCAGTTTTCCCAGCATTTTTCACCAAATAAGGAGTTTTTTCACAGGTAATTTGTTTTCCACTTTATCAAACATTGAGTTAAGTTCTATTGTTTCTTATTTCCCTTGTCTAGTCTCTTCCGTTAATTTATCTCTCTACTTTTAAACCAGTACCATATGGTTTTGATGACCACTGCTTTGTGACATAGTTTGGGGTCTGGAAGTTCTATTTCCCCTTCATCCCTACTTCTTTTCATTATTTCCCTTGATATTCTAGATCTTTTGTTTTTTCCAAATGAATTGTTATTATTTTATCAAGTCCTATAGAGTATCCCCTTGAGTAATTTGATTGGAATGGTATTAAAAGTATAAATTAATTTTGGTAGTCTTACAATTTTTATGATATTGGCATGATCTGGCCATGAGCACTGAATATTCCTCTAGCTATTTATTGTTCTTTATTTCTTTTTTTCAAAAAGAACAAACCTATCCATCCCTTCTTTAACCTTTCTTTTTTCTTTTTATAATCCTTTAAATTTTAAGTTCCAAATTCTCTCCTTTAACCCTCCCTCACCCATTAAGAAGACAAGAAATATGACACCCATCACACATATAAAGTCATAAGGTGTACTTTATAATTGAATCTATACAAGTCTTTGATTTGCCCTAGTAGGTTGATCCTCAGATATTTTATGCATTTTGTAGTTATTTGGAATGGGATTTTCTTTCTAGTATTGCTTCTTGTATTTTGTTATTATACAGAAATGCTGTCAATTTTTGAGGATTTATTTTTTAGGCTGAAATTTTGCTGAAGCTATCCATTCTCTCAATTAGTATCTTTGTTGATTCAGTAGAATTGTCCAACTATACTGTCATATCATCAGCAAGTAGGAATAGATTTGTCTTCTTTTTATCTATCTTTATGCCTTTAATTTCTTTTTCCTGTCCTAATGCTGTTGCTAAAATTTCCAGAAATATGTCAAATAATAGAGGAGAGAGTGGGCATCCTTGCTTCCCTCTCTTATTTATGGGAAAAGGTTCTTCTGTCTCCCCATTGCATATGATGCTTGCTTTTGGCTTTAGATAGCTGCTTTTTATAATGTTGACAAAAGTCCCTCTATGCCTGTATTTTGTAGGGTCTTTAGCATAAAAGAGTACTATGGTTTGTCAAAAGCCTTTTCTGTATCTATTGAGAGGATCATGTAGTTTTGTATGTTTTGCTTTTCCATATGGTGAATTACATTGATTGTTTTCATAATGTTGGATCATCCTTGGTACAAATCTCATTTGGTAATAATGAATGATTCTTGGATAAATTGATGTTATGTACTTACAGGATTTTAAGAGTTTTGGAGTCAATATTTATTTATAAAATGGAGATGATAATAGCAAAATATAAAGAATACAGCAAAATATAAAAAAATAAAATAGTAAAATAGAGATAATAATACCTCCCAAGGTTGTTGTGAAGCTCAAACAAGATAATGATTGTAAAGCACTTAGCACAGTGCCTGGCACACAGTAAACAATACACAAATATGACTTATAATCATTATTATTGAAATTGGCTTATTGTTTTATTTTGTGTTTTATCTTTCTCTTGTTTAGATATTAGGACTATATTTGTCTAATAAAATGGTTATGATAGCATGCTTTCTTTCTCAATTTTTGAGAATAATTGTAAAGTAATAATTGTTCCTTAAAAGTTTGATAGAATTTTCTTGTGAATCTATCAGTACCAGGAGTTTTTTCCTTTGGTGATTCCTTTATTGCTAGATCTATTTCCTTTTCTGACATTGGGTTATTTGAAATTAGATGAGGAAACTGAGGCAGACAGAGGTGAAGGGACTTGCCCAGGGTCATATAACTAGCAAGTGCTGAGGCTTTATTTGAACTCAGATCTTCCTGACTCCAGGTCCAGCACTGTCCACTTCACAACCACCTGGCTGCATATACATACATACATACATACATATATACACATATGTATACATATATGTATATGTGTGTATGTATGTACGTACGTACGTATGCATGCATAATGCATATATCGCATACGCATATGTGTACCCACGCACATATTGCATACAAATATGGCATATATTTATGGTATCTATATATAAACATGCAACATGTACATACATATGTAGATATGTTTAATATACGCACATTGAACCTGAATTCTAGTCTCATATATGATATATACTGGCTGTTTGACCCTGGACTATTTATTTAAACTCTTAGTGCTTTGGGCCTCTCTCTCTCTCTCTCTCTCTCTCCCTCTCTCTCTCTCTCTCTCTTTCTCTTTCTCTCTCCCTCTCTCTCTCTCCCCTCATTGATAAATTTCTGACATCTGGAGAAAGGCCTCCAGTACATTGAGCAGATCCATGTAGTGAACATTCAGGAGAACATGTATGAGAGTCACACTAGTTGGACAAGCATAGATGGGTCGTGGTCTGTATCACTGAAGAGAACTCATGAATTGATGAGATCAGAGATCCATATGTATATATCCATATCTATCTATATATTACATAGAAATTGTTATATTATCATATCACATTGTATTGCACTCACAGATCAGATATGGAATCTAACCCATTTGTGAATAATTGCAGTTATCTTTCTGAAAATGGAATCATAAGCTCTGACCAAATGATAAAATGCATTAATAGCCATTTAGAATCAATTAAAATAGGACGACAGTTTGAAAATGGGCTGTTAGAGAGGCAGTTGTGGTGTGGTAGAAAGAGCACAGGATTTAAAGTCAGAAGATCTGGGTCTTCCAATTACAAACTATGTGACATTAAACAAATCACTAAATCTCTGAGTCTTGGTTGCCTCATATGTAAAACTAATAATAAACTTTGATGCGAAGGTCCAATGGGAAACTATGCACACTATATGGTTTATACATGATATAGTATATACAAGGTTATTCTGACCTATGACAATTCTAGCAATCCTCAGAAGGTGACCTTCTGGATTTTAGCAGCAGTGAGTGTCCTCCATGTGGCCTTTCCAACCTCCTTCTCCTGCCGTCAAGGTACTCTGCCTAGATCCCAGGTTCCCCCAGAGGCTGATCAAGATTAGTTTGCTCACAGACTAGGAGGATTGATAAAGATGACTCCCAAAATAAAACACCTCTCCAAACAAGAAAAGTACTGTGACGCCCATGATGTCTATTTCTCATGCTATGGTTCTATCCCCCAAAGCCACATCCTTATTTTGGAGCCTCCCGTTGGGAACACAAAAATACAATCTCTCTCTTGATCTGCTTACTTTTTCCCACAGTCTGAATATCTTCTGTTCTGTGTTCTCCAGTTCCAGATTTATGATAGGTTACTATGAGTAAGTCATAAAGACCTCTGTCTTTATACATGGACACAAAATTCTGCTCAGAATGGCCTCACATATCTCTGCAAGGTTGAGTGCTTCTCTGTGTTTTTGGATGCCTAAGGCTTATTTGTTTTGGGAGACATAGCAGCATTCATTTTCACAATAAAGTTGAGAGAGAGAAGGAAGATCATTTTCTTCCCACAGGAGTAAAGCGGTAGACATTTTAAAAATATTTTGAAAGGGAAGATCAGTGATAAAATAGCCATTGCATTGAAGAATATTGTATATTTTGTTTTAGGACATTTGAAAATGCCTAGAGGGTAGCCTTGCTCAAGAGATGTTGAAAACATATGTTCTATTATAAGAGACAGAGGTTGAAAATCAAATCTAAAACTAGTCATGGACATTGTGATTCTAAGGGACTAATGTCAAAGTTCAAAGGGAAAGGACAATAACAAGTCTGGGAAAATAACACAATATAGAAAAGAAATAAGCTAATCTAGCTCCCCACCCAAGAACCCTAGACAGTCTTCTGATAGGAACTGATCCAGATACACCAGAATTATGTAACAACAAAGCAGAGTTGTATGATGGAAAAAACACTAAACTTGGAATAAGAGAGTCTGGGTTCAGTCCCCAGATTCAGGCCTTACAACAGCTGTTTGATCAAGGGCGAGTCACGTGACAACCTCCTAAGCTTTTGTTTCCTCATCTAGAAAGGAGAAGTACACTACTCATTTCACAGGGCTGCACGAAAAGCATTTTATAAATAGTAAAACACTAGATAAATGTGACGTTATCATCGTCAGCATTATTATTAGTGGCTAAAGTCAATAATAGGCACCTGTGGAAGGTCAAATGGGAAAAACACTGACAACCAGTCTACATTCAATGTTATATCCCTCTTCAAGGGAACGGTCACAATGATGCTCTCAATATAATAGAGGCAAACATTTACATACAGTGCTGTAAGATTTGCAAAGTGCTGTACATGTGTGCTATCTCACTTGATTCTCATAACAATTCAGTGAAATAGGTTCTATAATCATCCCCATCTTACAGATGTGGAAGCTGAGCTTGGTAGAAGTTAAGTGACTTGCCTGGAGTCACCCATTTTGACCTTATCTTAGTATATGGTGTAAGATGTTGGTCTACGCCTAGTTTCTTCCATACTATTTTCCAGTTTTCCCAATAGTTTTTGTTAAATAATGAGTTCTTATCCCAGAAGCTGGAGTCTTTGGGTTTATCAAACAGTAGATTACTATAGACATTGACTACCGTCTCTTGTGTACCTAACCCAGAGGTGGGGAATCTGTGGCCTCAAGGCCACATGTGGCCCTCTAGGTCCTCAAGTGCAGCCTTTTGACTGAATCCAAACATCACAGAAAAATTCCCCTTAATAAAAGGATTTGTTCTATAAAACTTGAACTCAGTCAAAAGGCTGTACCCAAGGACCTAGAAGGCCATATGTGACTTCAAGGCCACAGGTTCCCCACTCCTGACCTAACCTATTCCACCAATTCACCACTCTTCATAGCCAGTACCAAGTAGTTTTGGTGATTGCTGCTTTATAATACAGTTTTGGATGTGGTGTGGCCAGGCCACCTTCCTTTGTGCTTCTTTATTTCCCTTCACATTCTAGACCTTTTGCTCTTCCAGATGAATTTTGTTATTTTTTTTTCTAGCTCTATAAAATAATTTCTTGGTACTTTGGTATGGCACTAAATAAGTAAATTAGCTCAGCTTACCCAAAGCTATTTTTCTTTACAGTGTTTTTGTCGCTATACAAATTGTTCTCCTGGTTCTGCTCACTTTACCCTACATCAGTTCATACCAACCTTCCCAGGTTTCTCTTTTGTCATATCTTACAGGACAATGATAATCGACTATTAACATGTAATAATCGGTTTAGCCATTGACCGACTGATTTGCTTCCAGTTTTTTGCTACAACAAAAAAGAACTGCTATAAATATTTTTTCATATAGGCAAGGGTATGCTGGTAAATATTTAACAACCAATTGTGGGAGAGGGGGAAAGAGGGGGAATTTACTATAAGACACACCTTTAGGGTTAATTTACATTATTAACATTTTCTTTATTACTTTCATAAGTGATTCATTGATTGTCTAGGCAATCAATAAAACAATAAATCAAGCCCTGGTTTGTAGTGTTTGCTGATTTCCAAGGTATAAACACTCACACTGAAAATCTGACAATTGGGTTTTGGGAGACAGTTTGACAGGGCTCCAGAATGCCCCACTGTACCTATGGATCTTTTTCCTCCTTATTCAGTCTCTTCGGGATATAGACCTAGGAGTGGTTTTGCTTAGTCAAAGGATAATTGCAGTAGAGTGACTTTTGGAGCATAGTTCCAAATTGTTTCCAGAATTGCTAGACCATGTCACAAGGCCACTGAGAGTGGACCACCATGCCTGTCTTCTTAGAGTCCTTCCAATAATTGCCATTTTCCTTTTTTGTCATCTTTGTCAATCTGATGAATGTGAGGCAGTAACTGACTTGTTTTTTAATTTTCATGAGTCTAAATTTTCATGACCTTTTATAACATGCATTGGGGAATTCATTTTATGGTTTATAAAACACTTATAACCTATGAGTTAGGTAGCTCACGTCATTATTCCCATTTTGTAAATGAGAAAACCGAGGCTCGGAGACATGAAGTGACACACCTACCAGGAGTCTTAAACTCCTAATTTGAACCCAGTTAGAAAACGTCAGTGTTATTTCCACAATACCACACCCTGTCTCAAGTTGTTTCTCCTATTCCTTTAGCTTTCTAGCTCAATACCAGTTTGTATCCAGTATGACTCTTCTTAGGCTTGCTCCTCCCATTATAAGTGCATGGAGATGATATAAAACCTTAAGAGGCTTCCATAGACTAGAGTGACTGGTGGGCTAGGTGTTACTAGTTTAAGTAATTGTTGGGTAAGGAATATAATCCTGCACAGACACAAAACGAACTAGGCACAGCCCCAAGAGTGGAGGGAGAGGGAAACAATCCAAATAATAAATAGAAACATACTGCCTCATTCCTAGCACAAGCTTACTGCTAACGCCCACAAACAGTAGTCTACTGAAATAAGCCTAACCGAAAGCCATATTTCTCACTGAACTCCTCCTCCTCCTCTTCCTTCTGCTCTTCCTCCTTCTCTTCCTCCTCCTCCTCTTCCTCCTCCTCTCTCACTCTCAACATTGTTACCTATATGCATGTGCCTAGTGGTCTTTCTCACTTTCTGCAATTTCTCCCCATGCTTTTCTTTCTGCCTCTTCCCTTGCTAGCACACACCCACGACAGCAAGAGAACAGGCTCAAATGAAGGGGAAAGACCAAGGAACTCAGGAAAGTTAGCATGGTAGAGTGAAAAGGGCACCTGATTTGGAGTCAGGAGACCTGAGTTCAAGTCCAACCTGCATCCCTTGACAGCTGCTTGACTGGGTTATTTCATCTTATATTCTTTATGTGCAGAATGGAAATAATACTAGCTAAGTCCAGATTAATGTGAATAATGAATTTCACCAATTAGTCTCAGTATTTGAGTTCACACTGCATATTTCCATTGAGCTGGAGCCAATTACCATATTTTATATAATTATAACTTTAAACCGTGTGAACTTAATACACATGACTACTTCAGGGGATTCATTATCATCACTAACTGGGATCTGGCTTACCACCCTTGAGAAAAGTGCATTGCAAACTTCAAAGGGACATATAAATATCTGTGTAGATACGAGTTACTCGTTGGAGGTCCCAGAAAGCATCACAGAGGAAGAGCTAGAACCGTCCTTAGAGGCCATCCATTCCAGGATCATCTAGCTAGTGCCTGAGGTAAAATCTGAACCCAGGTCTTTCTGATTCCAGGTCCAGGGCCACATTTACTCCACCATGATGTTATTGTTCTCCTTGCCGTACACGGCAGAGTGAATTCATTAAAAGGTATTAATGGTAGAGTTATAATGTGCTTACTCGATTGGATGAGCTGTTCAACAAAGCTCCATAATCCACCTGCTGATGAAAGGTGGTAAGGGCGCCCCTTTGTGGAGGAGGCCAGTTCTTCCATCCTCTCTGGAAGGAGAACATAATGGTACTGAAGGTTTGATTCCTAGCAACCTCTTCCCTCTTCCCTCACCACTCATAAAGTGAATTGTGAACTTGCTATTTCTGTATCTCTGTGAGGAAATTCAACAGCAACAACACAACCACGACACTTTTGTGATAATATAGATTTGGTGGTTGTTTGCTTTTTCTTTTTAGTATTTTCATGTCCTTGTTTATGGGCCTTTTTAGGGGAGGTGGGGGAGGTCTGGACCTGTGATTTCTTCGGTATAGAGACCTCCCAATAAGGAAACGCCCATTCCCAGCAAAGAAGAACAACTTATAACTTGGAGAGTTGATGGAGGCAATGAAAGTTTAAGTGACTTGCCCAAGGATACACAGTCAAAATATGTTTCTAACTCTGATGGCAATTCTTTATCTATGCCATAGTTGCTTATTACCTCTAAAATATCACCAAGGCCTTCGAACAATAGCGTTTAGTGTCATTCCTGTCTGAGTCCATGGCCTTACTAATATAACCTCCCTCCATATCCCCCAAAAGGCCCTTAAACAAGGATTTAAAAATACTGGTAGGAAAAAAGAGAACAGCCACCAAATCCATATTACCACAAAAGTGTTGTAGGGGTTTTTTTTTTAAATTTCCTCACAGATATACAGAAATGACAAGTCCATTATGTTTAGCACAGTGACCAGAATTCATTTTATGAATGATGAGTAAAGAGGGAAGAGGGAAGAAGGCACCAGAAAGCAAACCTTACAGAAGATAACACAGATGATTTATCAGAGCAGGGTTGGGGTGGGGTGGGTTGTACATAGTGTTCATAAAAGGCTAATACTTTGGGGAGGTAGGTTAAGTCAGACAAACAATTACTCCAACACTTTCAGAATCCTCTCTCCACTTCTGACTGGAGTCTTCACTCCAGAAGCTTTCCATTTCTCGAAGAAACTTTGGTAACCAAGCTAAACTACACTTTCTTCTTTCTTGGATGCTAATTCAGACAACCCACTCTCTTCCCCAGTAGGGGACTGCTCTTCTCTTCCCCATCCCTAGTGTTGACCTAATGAACAGCATATTGTACCTCTCTCTTTTCCTCCCTCCACCCCATGTGGCATATGATATGTATAAAGAAGAAACTTATCATTTTGCAAAATGTAAAAAGAAAGTTAAGTTGTTTATTGTCTTATGTGGGATTTGTTTTCAAATATCACAAAGAGTCATTTAGAATGATTAGATGTAAAAGCAGTATTATAATTATAATTCATGGAAACTGATCTGTGATCACATACACAATAAAACAGCTCTTTCCAGCTTTTTTCCTGGCACCACCCAGGCTACATCTCCTTCAAAGTGTATATTTCTGTGGCTCCACACAGATGTTATGGCTAGGCATAGATGGAGCTGCAGTGTCTGTGTGTGGTCAGGGCTATGAGGGCTGGGGGAGGGGTGGAAATGATGGGGGAAGACGGAAGGGAATGATTCTTCCCCTCTGGCCATACAAGAATACAGATGGAAAATACAAGGATGCAGGATCTAGCTAACAGTTGGCTTATTAAATAAATGACCCTTTTTTTCCCTTTTGCTTCTTCCTTTCCAAATACTCTTTCCACTATAAAACAGTCCTACACAAAAGAATATGAACTTCTTCAGTCTCTCTCAGCTCTTGTGGTTGCCAGACCCCCCATCTCCTAACCTTCCTGGGTGAGCAGTAATGGAAATCTTTATATGGTTAAACCATAGGTCAATATCCTTGACTTTTAAGCCATAAAATATTGACTTCCTTCTTGTCTAAATCATATTTATTTGTAATTTGTCTTTTTCCAATGTTTATTTGATTAGTTTTATGTCTAAATTCAACAATATTGTCAAAGGTTGCCAGATTGTCCACTTAAATTACATTGAACCAACCTTGTGCAAATAGGTGTTAAATGGATGTTTTTGGCAGTGGTGATGATGATGCCACAGGTTACTGGAGTAAATGATTTCCATTTTCATCTGAAATAGTTTGTCCTTAATCTTTCCTGTGGGGGTCTATGGCTAGGTTGTCATTAAGCTACTGGTTGTGACGTATTATAAAGTCAAATGTCTCTCTAGATTCAGAGAGTATTTGAGCTTGGAAATGGAGAAACGTGATTGACCTGAGATGACTGTGGAAAACAAATTAGTTTGTGTGAACCACACTATTAGATGAGATAATGAAGAGGGAAAAAAGGAAAAGAGAACTTGGAGAAAAATATATAGCAGTATTGATCTTTCCGTTTACATCTCTCAAACTTTCTGAGCCCTAAACTGCTTTATGAGAGGGGTTATTAGTGATACATACAAAGTAAACATGGTGGTTTCACTGAACTATATTTCTTTTCCTTGGACTCTTTTTTTAAGAGCTCAAGAGCCATTGGTTAAGCAATGGCTAAGGAAACTGTGATAAATTAATGTAATGGAATACTTGGTGCACCAAGAAATTATGAATAAGAAGAATTCACAAAAGCAGGGAAGACTCCCTAAAAATTGAAGGCTAGTGAAAGGTTTTCTTTTCTTAAAGAGTCTTTCTCACTTACTTCTTCTCCCTACCAGACCTTTGGTTCTTCTCACCTTCTTCTCACCTTTGAATCTAGAGGAGACCTCAAATGTCCATGTTCTTCTCTTTACAGTTGAGGAAACTGAGGCCAAGAGCATGAAATAAATTTGCTCCAAATCACATAGCAAGTCAACATTAGAGAAGGTTGGAACAGAACCCAGGCAAGTGCTCATTCCACTACTCCAGTCTTACACAAAACATACAAATCACGTTAGTCTCTCACAGCTCTGATGGTTGCCAGACTCTCTGACTTTGGACTGCCAGAGTGAGTGTTAATTCAACAAGGAAATGAATGTCTGGAGAAAAGCTGAATTAAAGTAAAGTTTTAAATGTCAGATTTTTAAAATTTTGGTAGAAAGGACAGGGTATCACTTTGCACTTCTAAAATCATGGGCTTAATTTATATTTCTGTGTGTTTGAGTGTGGGTGTATGTGTATTTCCACACAGGAAAAAGCAAAATGATGAAGAAGGCTTATTGTCCACATTATACTCTATGATTAGATGGATAGTTCATTGAGTTAATCTATCAACATATATATCTTAGGCCTGCAGATTGCCAATAAAGTAGACCCAGAACTGGATGGAACAAATAAGATTATCTGGGAAACTACACATTGCTTTCAATGATTCTAAACTGCTCTGCAATGTATTTTTTAAAACTAATCTCCTTGGAGTCAAGAACACTAGGATTTAAGTCTTGCTTCTAATATGCCATGGTGGAAAGACCCTGGGCAAACCCCTTTAAACTCTTGGTGTCCCAGGAAACTAAAATTTGGAGTTGCATAGCAGTTAATGATCTACATCGATAGAAGAAGTTCTCTACACTAGTAAAATCACTGTCCCATACCACACTCCCCTCCCTTCCTCCAAATCCTTCCAATTATACTATATGTTGGCTTTGAGTCATGGAACACTTTAATCTGCAAGGAATCTCAATTCCAGGTGATCTAAAGGGTAATAGAGCAATTCATGGTGGGTGTAAGTGGCATATTACTAATCATGACCTGTGCCCCAAAAGGAGCATAAAAGAAAAGATATGATTAGAAAAGGAGGTCAGCCAATATTGTAACAATAATAGTGGATAACATGAACAGCCAGAATGCTGACCTAGTACTCACAGAATGCTAAAAGAGTCAGAGGAAGGCTCCCAGGGTGTTGTACTAATTCTCTATGAAAGACTGAGGGGAGGACCTGAATAAGAGTTTGATAAGATGAGATAATATAGATGGTTTATAATCTGCACCTTAAGAGCAAGTAGTTATATTAATGAGTTCATGAATCAATTTAAATGCTAAAATATTGACTTTATCATTTATCATAGAACATTAGGTCTATTATATGTAACATGTATGTAAATACTTATATGTATTATGCGTGTGGGGACATGAGCATATATCTTAGATAACTTAGAGAGGATGCTATAGTAGAAAGAGAATTAGGTAACCGTGAAAGACTTATCAGCTACGATCAATGCAATGATCAATCATGACAATGGACAATGATGGTCAATCCTAATGATGAAATGCGTTTTCTCATCTCTTGACAAAGAGGTGATAGACTAGAGGTGTAGAATGAGACGTAAATTTTCATACCCAGACAATGTCTGAATTTGTCTTACTTGACTATACTTATCTATTACTTCAGAAGTTATAAATACATTAATACTCACGATACCTCAGTGCAGCAGGCTTAGTATTATTAACCCATTTTAAAATAAGGTCAGTTGAGACACAGAGAAGTTATTTTGGTTAAATCAAGATAACATTACATCGATTGACCATTCTATCAAAAGAGCATTTGTCAAGGGCCTTGTGGTGATTCTGTGACAGACACAAATGATTTAAACTGCTCTGGTTTCTGTTTTTATCATACAGAAGAAGAAACTCAGAGGTTATTTCACAGAGTTCGCTGTCCGAGGTAACACAAGTATTTATTGGCAGAGTTGGGACTATAATTTGGATGTCCAGAATTGTTCCAATCCACCATGCGGCCTCATTCTGTTCCATAAGGAGCTGCCAACTAGTAGGCAAATAAAAATTATTAAATAGATAGAAAACAGGTCCTTTGAGGAAAGGTTAGCAGAATTGGAGTGGTTTAGCCTAAAAAAGAGAAGGCTAAGGGCTGACCTGATTACTGCCTCCCGGTTTGGGAAGTGGATGTGGAGCAGTTACTCTCTCCAATCCCCCAGAGGGTTGAATCAGACGGAGGAAATAGGCTTAAATAAAAGCAGGAGAAATTTCAAGTGGATATAAGGAACACTTCTTGACCTTCAGGGTGATGAAACTTTGAAATAGGGTACTGAGGAGTTTAAGGAGCAGAGTCAAAACTCAGACCTGAGACCCAAGGGTAGCCACATTTGGGAGCACTGAATTTACAGGATGTAGATAGCACTAGAAAAGACAGAGCTTGTCATCTAGGTTAAGGGATGCTGGGCTGGTGTGAGCTCCTCAAACCCTGCCCCACCCTGCTTCCTCCAGTCCCACAGCAGCCTCACCACTAGCAGGCTTGCACCTATAATCCAGGGGTTTTGTCTTTTCCTCCCCAGACCCCTGTTCCACCACCATGCTCAAGCAAGCTTTATAACATTTGTCTCAGGTAGGAAAAAAATACTAGCTATGACTAAGAAGTCTATAGCCCTGCAAATATTCAAGGAATCAGAATAGACAATTACTTGTCCTGGAAGGTAAAGGCATCTTTAACACTGGACAAATCAAACTAATGGCCCTGGGCCCCTCCCCTTGAAGTACCCTGTGATTCAGAGATGCAGCAACAGGAGAGATAGAAATATACAGTAAGCTGGTCCTAAAAAAGACTTGAGGGACTCAAACTAGTACAATCCATATATCCTTTAACTGTTAAGGAATTGAGGCTAGGCCCCTGGAAACATTTCCCACACCCTTTCCACACTGGTTGCACTATGATATTCTGTGACTTCTTATCTCCTTTGTGGATGCCCTTGCCATGTATTTTAACCAAATTTCACCTGCATAAAAATTGAAGGTGGAAAGAGTTGAAAAAAATAACTCCTTCCTCCTTTGCAAAGGTAGGAGGCTATGGATGTGGAATCTGGAATATATAGCCAGACACTATTGATGTGTTGTTTTTGAGGAACTGTTTTTCATTCTTTCCTTTTTAAATCTTTGCTATAAGGGATGGTTTGCTAGGGTGATATTTGGAAATTAAAGCGATATAAAAACAAAATATACCAACAAAAATATTTTCTTTTTAAAGGGGGAGGGGTGGACAGAGAAACCCATACAGGCCTTCAGATGCCTAGAAATAGTCCTGCTGAATGATTTAGACAGGGACCTACCTGAAAACAAGAAACTGAATTAGATGATCTCCTCAGGTCTCGTCCTGCTCTGTGAGTCAGTGAATCTATAAGTCATTATATTCACCTCCAGTAAATACATACACAAGCAAGTGAGTTGCCATAGCTTGGGTTCTTTCGCTGAGCTTTCCTAAGGCACTGAACTGGAAATGACATACTTTTTCTTCTTGTCAGTAGCTCTTAATGTTCACTTTTTTTAAATCCTGCAACATAGTTAATATTGTAAAAAAAATTCCTTTTATAAAGTAATGCTGCCTCAGTGAACCTTAAATGAGGCCTTGCCAAATTTATCTAGTATTATTATTAATGACCCACATTGAACTAAGCTTAGCTGAGTGGAAGGAATGTCTTTTTAATTACTACAGGATCACGTAATGAGGGCTGGAATGAATCTTAGAGGCCATGGAGCCGAACCCCTTGTTTTACGAATGAGGAAACTGAGGTACTGAGATGTGAGGTGATTTGTTAGGCCCACAAATCTAGTGAGTATCTGAGGTGAGATTGGAGTCCAGTTTACATACAGTGTCATTAATAATAATAGATAAATTTGGCAAAGCCTCATGCAAAGTTCACTGAGGCAGCATCACTTTATAAAAGGAGATATTTTTTACAATGTTAACTATATTTCATGATTATTTTTTAAAGTGAACATGAGGAATTACTGGCAAGAAGAAAAAGTATGTCATTTCCAAGTCAGGATGGAAACAAAGTTACAAGGGACAGTTTCAGATAGCAGAACTAACAAAGAAGGCTCTTAGACTCAAAAGAATGAAGCCAAAGACAAAGAGAGAACTGATGCTAAATGAGCAGTAGGTGTACGGGAATTCAGAATTTACTTATCTTTTCTCATCTGTTTTGAAAGGACTTTTGCTTTACAGTAAAACTATAGCTCACATGAGACTAAACTGGGTCTTCAATACAAATTAAATTGGTGTATTCCCTGAATCATGAGTCAGGGGAAATTGTTTCTCTTCCCTCACTCTAGGGTCTTAGACAGCCTCAAGCCAACATCTATGACTGATTTCTGCAGTTACCCGGGGCAACAACTAGCTTTTGACTTCAGGCTTTCACATTTTAAAATCTGTGTTGTGACTTTTGGGAAGAGATTTTTGCTTTAGATCTCTTCCTGCATTGTTGATGACGTGTGACTTTGCTGATTTCTCAGGACGGGCTGAGAAGGGAAGTCTGGTTTAAAAGTTCCTAATGAAGAGACAGTGAGATCAGTATTTCCTATCTACTTCAGAGGCTAAAAAACAAAACAAAAAAAGCTCACATTCACAAATGACTCTCTCTTTGCTAAAGGAACATCGCCACCTAGCAATGGAATCCAGTAATTCTCCCAGAGCTCTAGACAAAAGCTGGAAAGAGAAGGGCTCAGCAGCAGCAAGTTCATTTTCAAGTACAGGGTTTGGGAAGTCTTTTTGTTCTCTGGCCACTTAACATGCAGTGCTGGTAGACTTGCTGCAGAAGATAGGAGAGAAATAGCAGCATTCACTAGTGGATACTAAGTTGATTAAAAAAAAAAAAGGCAAGCTCCAGCAGGGAAAAGAATCTTAAAGAAAAGAACCCACTTTATAAATAAGAATAGTCTTTATTTAGTATGCTTTCAAGTAAGTGCTCCTAAGTGCAAAAACAAGAAATAAATGGACTCTTTACAAAAAAAGAAGCCACCAAAACACTTCACATTGAGAAATTTGATTCAATTAGATTGAACTCAACAAACATTTGTTAAATACTGACTTCACTATTTAACAAATGGTTGAGGAGGTCCTGGAAACCCATTAGGTCAGATCAGTGTTTGTTTATTTTGCAATGGATAAAATATGTCCAAATGCCCAGACTTCTGGCACATAATGAGACTGAATAGAAATGTCTGACAGACAAATAAGGGGGCCCATGCTGAAACTAGGCTCATTCTAAACCATTAAGAGCGTTGATTCAGATAGAGTGGAGAAAACCCTCCCCAAGCTGGGGGCTAGTTCTACCGCTTAAGAAAAAAAAAAGCTAAGATTTCACAAAAGGAAAAGTCACCTTTTCTGGGTTTCATTATTTTGTTTATTATGCTTACCACACATGTAGGTAGCCTCATTTGCATTACTAATTTTTTTTCTTTCTTATTATGTCGTCATTGCTGATGATGGTAAACTGACTTTAATCTTTCTGGACGAGGTAAGAGAGTTCTTTTCTTTTTTGGCAATATGGAAGAGGGAGGAGGTTATATCTTTCCCATTCCTTTTCTTAAAATTGAATCACAAAATCATCATCTCATGCAATTAGAAGAGAGTTTATAGGACATCTAGTTCAATTCACAACAGAATAAGATTCTCTACTACTTCCCCAACAGTAATTAATCAATAAACATTTATTAAGTGCCTACTGTGTGCCAGGCACTGTGCTAGGCTAGAAAAAACAAAAACAAACCAATCCTTGTCCTCAAGAAGTCTCTGTTCTAAATATGGTCATCTTCTGCTTGAAGATCTCCAGTGTGATCCCAGTGGTTTCCAGTGAGATTCCAATGGAAACCCACTAACTCCAGAGGAAATCACTCCACTTTGGGATAGCTCTAGTAGTTAGGAGGAAAAAGGTCAAGGTCTTCCACTGCATCTGGGGCCATCTCCAGTCATCCTGATCTATATCTCACCACTGGACCCAAATAGCTTTGGAGGAGAGAGTGAGACTGGTGACTTTGCACAGCCCTGCCTCACTTAGGTCCACTTTACTTGCAAGTCATGGCATCACCTTCCTGATGTCATGGTCCTCTTCAAGAATGAAGGACAAACGACAACAACAATTGTCAGGAAACATCAAGTGCAAATCTGTCCCCTTTGCAACTTTAGGACATTGTTACTAGTTTTACCCTCCTGGGCCAAGTGCTTCCCTTTGAAGCAATAGCCCTTCAAATACCTGAAGATAGACATCATGAAGCACCTTCCCCTGCAAGCCTTTTCTTCTCCAGGCTAAATATCTCAATTCTTCCATAGATCACTCCTGAGTCAGCATCATCTTAAAGCCTTTTACCGTTCTGGTTGCTTTCTAATTAGTGGATAGAGTCTTGGAAGCAGAAAGACCTTTGTTCATATTCTGCCTCAGCCATGACCTTTTTGACCTGGACAAGTCACTTTACTTCTCCCAGACTCAGTTTCCTCATCTGTAAAATGAGAGGGTTAGACTTAATGACTTCTAAGGTCCTCTACAATCTAAGATTTTATGATCTTTTGAACTGATAAACACATCAGGGTAAACATGTTATTCCAAACCTATAATATAAATTAAAGCCAAGAAATTCCAGGCTGAAAAATGACTCCATTTATCCAAGACATTTCAAACATAGTGGCAGAAAGTGCTAACTTGGTAGATATGATGACTTTTCCATCTCTTCCCTTCTTTACTCATTCTTTTCAGGCTACAATAAAGATGATTGCTGAAAGGGAACATGAAGAAAGCTAATATTTTAAAGAGGCATTATTTATGTTTTCTGGCTTATTTTGAAAGTCCCTTTAGGGGAAGATCAGCATGTTACAGCAGAAAGAACAATGACTCTGGAGTTAGAGACTGTGTTCAAATCCCACCTTTGACACTTTACTACCTATGGGAACCTGGGGGATCACTTAAACTTCTTAGGCCTCAGTTGACTTATTTGTAAAGGACTAGGAAGCTTCTGAGATCCCTTCCAGCTATAGATAGGTAAGCCTAAGACTTTATCTGAGATTAGACTTCCTAAGGAACCTAGATCATTTTCATTCACCAGATACTAAGTGATCTCTATCAGCTACGATAGCCATTACTTTCACTTTGAGCAACTAGATGGTACAGGGGATAGAGCGCTGGACCTGGAGTCAAATCCAGCCTCAGACACTTAGTATCTGTGTGATTCTGGGCGAGCGATTTAACTCTGTTTGACTCAGTTTTCTCATCTGTAAAATGAGGATGATGCCTGTATTATGAAGGCAGAATTTATGATTTCAAAGAAAATCATATATATGCCTGAAAGGTTCAGAACCGCAGGATATAAGGAATTCTCTAGGTAGAAGGCAGAAGAATTAAAGCATGTATTTAAACTCCACAGTAACAGACCCACGAACCAGCATCCCCATTTTTTGATATTTTGATCAAAAGCTTCCAGGCCCAATAAGTCCGCCTCACAAGAGTAACCAGGAGGCCACGGAGAAGCATGATGGTATAAAGCAAAATCACATACATGCTTCCCCTCTATGGTAAGAAGATTACCCACTGGCCTCAAGTCCTTGCTCAGCACTCCTCGGTCCACACGTGGGTCAGCTCTGCTACCAGCAGCTCCTGCTTCAGCTTTGGCTGTAGGCGTCTCTGGCTCCAATGGAAAGAAAAAAAAAGGGCTCTTCAAGCTGTCTTCTCTCCTCTTATAGAGTTTTTGACATCATCAAGCGCCGCCTGAATGACCAGGGCCAATTGGTTCTTGAGTTGGCCCCTCCCCCTAGGACCCTGGGAGGTTCACTTCCACGTAGACTAGGTTAACACCTCCCCTCAGCCAGCCCTATGAATCGTCGCACAGGAAGTTCTCTGCTCCCAGGCATGGGTCTCTGGGCTTTCTGCCCCAGAAGAGAAGCAGCAGGCCCAGCACCCAGCAAGGCTCAATGAGGTAAACTGAGTCACTCAAAGAAAACAAAGGCCATTTTGCCTACCGACACAATGCCTGACACACAGCAAGAGCTTTATTAATATTAATTATTATTATTTTAATTATTCCTTTCAGGACCTAAATGATAATTTTAAAACCCTGAAAGACTTGAATTTTCAATAAGTATTTATTGTCTACTCTGTATGAATTTACAAGTACAAAGAATGAAACAATCCCTACTCATAAAGAGCTTTTGTTTGAATGGAGGAGGCAACAAGTACATATATAAGTATATAGCAATATAGATAGTATAAATAGAAAGTGAACAAATCAAAGTATTTAATACAAGGTAGTTTGGGAGTGAGCACCATAGACCAACAAAGTTTTTAAACAATTGAAAGAAGACATTTACTGATTTCAAATGTCTAAGCCTCAGATCCCAAGACTGGGTTTCATTTTAAATTTTCAAGGAGCTGACCAACGTAAAACTACCTTGATCACTTACATACTTATGGGTGTTCTGATATTAGAGGTTATATATCAGTAATTGTTACTACTGTTGATAATGTTGTTATCATTGGATCATGGATTCACATTTGGAAAAAGGAGAGGATTGTTTCTGGATAACTCACTTGTCCAACCCATGGCTCATCCCCCCCACCAAACTCTGGACTCACATGGATTGAATCAGATCTCAGAGGCTAACACAAAAAGGTCACATTCCCTTTGGTCTATATCCCCCGTCTAAAGTTTACTCTGGGAAATCTCCATATGAGCTCATGTCTAGTTTTTCCGCAAATGAGTACAAAGAGGTCACCATTTCTCTAGAGGTATGAGGAAAAATGGCCCCTCTTCCAGGAAGCCTAGAGGTAGGGTGGGGGAAAGGGGGAGATACTTTGCCAAAGGTCATGTTGAAAAGAGAAAAGTAGCACAGTTACTCCCTTTTTAAGATTCATAGAGACAGAAGTAATTCTTGCTCAATAGCCAACGACAGGCTTGCCATATCATCTTAAAGCTCAGACCCATAAGCACTGAGCCATACATATCCCCAAGAAGTTGCCAGGGGAACTCATCATAGGCTAAATGGGGTGGCCCAGCAGGCCCATCTTCATCCATTTTCCAAGGGGTGCAGTTCCTACCATACAAACAAAGGTTCCCTCTTGATCTCAGAATTCAAGTAAATTCTTCTATGCTCTAGTCTGTCTTTGAACAGAGAAAAGTACTCCTCTCTTCTACTCCCCCCCTCCCCACAAAGAAAGGATCTAGAGTGGCCTGTTGTTTCTATTTTATAGGCCAACATGGGGCAGTGGCCCCTCAACAAGAATTCTTTTGCCCAAGAGTTCTAGCCAGCTAAATTATATTGGGAATAACCCTAGGCACTAAAACATATCCCTCAGGAGGGGGCCAAAGTACAGGTCCAAACCAGCTAATTCATCTTAGGGCAATCTTGGGTTCTGATACGCAATCAGAAGCTGTAATTGTCACCCTAACAAGCTGTCTATATTAAGTTCATTCTCTAAGAATAGGGGTTCTTAATCTTTTTTGTATCACAGACTCCTTTGGCCGTTTGATGAAATCTAAGGGCTCCTTCTCAAAGTAATGCTTTTAAATGCATAAAATGAAATACATAAGAATAACAAAAGAAACCAATATGTTGAAAGTTACCCACATGATAATTTTTTAAAAAAGGTTTATGGACCCCAGGTTAAGAACTCCTGTCCTATAGAAATAAGCACTTTCCAAAGTCTCAGAGAAAGGTAAAATCAAGGTGAGTAAGGGACCTCAATGAGCAAACTGGCCCCCATCACTCCCATCTCCACCTCCCTCCACCCCATACCTGTTAAGGAAGACTCTACTATGCTCGGTAGCAGCTTCACTGCACTGCTTCTAAAAGTGACTGGTAGTTGTCTAGCCATTTTCTCTTCCAATTTTTCAGCAAAGATAGATGTAATCAGAGGCATCTCTGATACATGCCAAATCAAGCTATCGCCCCTCTTCCCTGTGCTTTGGAGGGCCCCATTTTGCTTTGGGGATCAGACATCTGCAGGTGATTCATAGTGGGCAGAAGAAGGAAATTTTTGAGCCCCAGCCAGGACACAACAAGAAGTAAGGAGCATATATGTGTTTAAGAGTCAACACGGGTAGGACAAGGCTCTGGCAAAAGCTCTCCTCCCCTTAGGCAGTCTGCTCTTTTGTTGATTCTCCCCATCCCCCTCCCCCCAAGGCTAGCCTTACATACTAATTTTAAGCAGATTTCACTTGTATGAAAACATTAGGTTTGGAAAGGAAGGGAGCATGAATCCTCCAAAGGAGAAAAGCTAGAATGTGAGCGGGGGGGGGGGGGGGGGGGGGGGGGGGGGGTTGGCTTCCTCTCCTGGCTGACCCCCTACCTTCACAACAAGAAAACCGTTGTTGAAACTCTATGTGACACGAAGAATTTAGAGCCTTTAAACAATACTTTTAACTACTTATGCCCTCTTCTTTTCCTCTTTTACCTAGCCACATGAGGCATTATTTGTTTCTAATATAGCTAAGGAATCTTCCCCTTTTGAAATTTCTTAGGAATATATGATGGAGGTCTTTTGCCTTTTTTTTGTATTATTATGTAGGTATTATATAGTTTGAAAAAAAGACACTTCCAACTTGTTAATTTAATGTTCTCCTTTGGCCCAATGCCACCTATTTTAGTAAATATAGGTATCTGAGTTGTGACAACAGGGATTATGTTGCTATTATAAATATTTACTCTTGCTGGATACCAAAAAGCCAGAGTTCCTACGTATAATCTTACAATTTGTCTAGTTTCTAAGTCTGGATGTGCTTTTAAAAAATATTTCTACCCCTTTTGCAAAGAAGATTTAAAATATCTAATGTAGAAAAACTGAACTTGTGAACATACTAGCCTTTTATTAACTGATTATTCAGCAAAAATGTGAACATTTACTAAGTTCAAGGCATTACTGTCTTCTAGGGGCTTACTATCTGGTAGTCAAGGAATTGTTTATAACAATATGGAAAAACAAAGTCCTGATATCTCAATATCCAAAAAGAAATTGAGCAAGACATAAATAAACTGTCAAATAAATTGATTTACAGAGTAATTTTATCACACAATTAAAGAGCAATTAATGTCTATGCCACAAAAATAATTCTCAAAACCCAAACTCCTTTTATAAACAAAAATGGTCCTCATACCCAAACAAGGGAGAGACAAAGCAGGAAAAGAGAACTAAAGAACAATTTCAGCAAAGAATATTGATGAACGGCCGCTAGGTGGTACAGTGAGTAGAGCACCAGCCCTAGAGTCAGGAGGACCTGAGTTCAAATCTCAGCCTCAGACACTTGACACACTTGCTGTGTGACCATGGGTAAGTCACTTAACCCCAATTGCCCTGCCTTCCCTCCTCCAAAAAACAAGCAAAAAAAATGATGAATATTATTATAATATTATTTTGAATGAAATCCTCACACGGAAATTATAGAAATACATACAGAAAATAATTCACTGTGGCCAAGCTGGATTCATGCCAGATGTGATGATATTTACTGAGTCACCTGCAAATCTGCTTCTTGAAGGACCCAGAAGTTATGGCCCTGGAAGATATGAATCATAGTGTCCATCTGTCTCTCTCCTTGGGCCCTTATAAATTGCAAGGCCCATGCATCTTGGTTGTAGTCCTAGCTCCTTTGCCCTCTGGAATATCATGTTCCATGACTTCTGATCCTTTAATGTTGCAGCTGCCAAGTCCTGTGTGATGCTAATTGTGACTCCCTGATATTTTTCCTTGACCTGATACTTCTGAAATTTGGCTATAATGTTCCTTCTGGTTTTCTATTTTGGGATCTCTTTCCTGAGGTTATTGGTAGATTCTTTCAATAAGGCCCATATATCTTGAGATCTCTGGCAATAAAGGCCGGGCTGAGTGGAGCCTTTGGCAGGCACCAAGAGGTGCCCCAAATAAGCTACTGGTAATTTTCTGCAATCTCATATATATGTATGCATGTATGTATGCAATATGTACTTATATATAATTGCTCACCTGCTATTTGGCCCTAATTGCTACCAAACAAATGATACAGGGTCATACAATCATCCTTTGCCCAGAGTTGCCTATTATGATGGGTGTTACAGGATGGTCCCTGTAACAAGGTGGCAGAGCATAAGATTCTATTACTAAATGGAAATGGTACAATAAAAATCATTCTTGGCTGGGTCTCTCTGGTGTTAGTGCCATTCACAAACAGGTAGTGACAACGCTAGAGACTAGGGCTTCCATTCCAGATCCTTTCTCCTTATCTGGTCCAGTGGGTGGTCCCCACCAATAAGGGCATGGCTCCTAAGAAACATTATTTTGCCTGGTTTACTGGTGATTCCATTCACTACAAAGGATACATTCTCCACTGGACTTCAGCATCCACCAACTAGTAAAAGATATCCAGAGGGAGGTCAATTTTAGCTAGCCATTTCAGTGGCCTTTATACTAATTCCTGTGCAGTAGCCATGGGTCTGACCAGGTGGTCTCAGACCTAGAGAGCACAAAACTGGGCAATCAAAGGCTCTTCCTTTTGGGGGCCAAGTCTAATGAAGAAATTTTGGGAGTAATATACATCCCACTGTATTTGGTTGTTTGTGGGGCATGTCAGCAACCCATCAAAAGCATCATATCCAAAGATGGTCTAACATTATGAGAACAATGAGCATTCTTAATCATAGAAACAACAGAGATACCAAAAACATGACTATTTCAACAGATACATATAAAAGTCTTTGACGAAATCTGTAACTGCTCATGGAAGGGCCCTTATTTAATATGACCAAAGCATATTTACAAAAGCTAGCATTGTTTACAATGAAAAAATACTAGAAACTTTCTTAATACAAACAAAGAGAAAGCAAGGATATTCCTTCTCCATGTTATTGTTTGACATCGTTCTGGAAATGCTCACTCTAACAATGGGGCAAGAGAACACAATCGAAGGTATAAGCATTAGCAAAAAAGAGACAAACTATCTCTTTGCAGATGAAATGATGATATGGTAAGAAAATCAAACTAAATGCCATGATTATTAACTTCAACAAGGTAATAGGATTCATAATAAAGCCGCCAGAATTTTCAGCATCTCCATACACTACTAACTGTAAGTCACCTTGAAAGGCAGAGCAATCACAGGATGCAGAGCAACAAATATTTTGAGAAAAATATCTGGAGGCTGTGCATGTGTGTATGACTAGGATTGGTTCCTGGAGTTTTCTGGGAAGAAAAGGAGAAAGATGTGTGGTATTTATGAAGGGGAGAAATATGTGTTGTGACTTGTTTCAGGACGACAGAGGGACTATGCAAACCAAAGACCACAGAAATATTGCTGGAAGTGTGGAAGTGATATTACTGACTCTATCCCAGTACAGGACACATCCCCTCATAGACACTATTCCTTTCTCCACCCCATCCCAAAGGGATGAGGAAGGCACCATGAACTGCCTTTCTCTGGTATATAAGTTAGAAGCCCTTCCCATTCTCTGTAGTCAGAGAAATCTCTTGCTGCTATACTTTCCTTGAGCTGATCGCCTCCTACTCCAAACCCTTTAAGTGTTCTGCTCACTCCCCCCTTTTTATGCTCTAATTCTTCCTCCTAAAAGTTCATTTAACCTAGGGGTAATAATAATTCCACTAGTACTAACAGCCCATAAGATTTTGGGAAGAATCAAACCATATATAGGGTGTTGTTCCACAAGTCATTGTCATTGTGTCATTTCAGTTATGTCTGGCTCTTCGTGACCCTATTTGGGGTTGTCTTGGCAAAGATTGGAGTGGTTTGCCATTTCTTCCACCAGATAGTTTTACAGATGAAGAAACTGAGGCAAATAGGGTTAAGCGACTGAAGATCACATAGCTAGTAAGTGTCTGAGGCAGGATTTGAACTCATGAAGATGAGTCTTCCTGATTCCAAGTCCAGCACTCTTTCTACTGTGTAACCTAGCTGTGCCAAAAGTCTTAGTGCAGTTTTAACCTTAAAATTGAAAAATTATGTTTATATGTATTTGTACACACATATATGAGTATTTCAAAATCCTAAACTCTCTAGAAAAATATGTTATTATTATTATCACTGTGGTCACTGGTAGCATGCAGTTTATTACAAAACTTTCATTCTTGATGACGGTGGACTTTTCCAAAACTGGTTTACTTTATTCTTCTGACTACTCTTTTTTTTTGCCACAGCCATCTTCATAGCATTGCTAAAATATCCTGATATTCCAATAGTGGATAGCATTCCTAGAGCTCATGAGGGCTCAGAACCTCCATTTTTAAAAATGACTATCAGATAACCAGGAAAAAAACTAAACATAAACTTACCTTTGTTGTGTCTTGCATGAGCATCCCACTTATTGTCAAATAAATTCATGAGTAACAATACAACATGAAATTCCTTAGTTTGCAGCCTTTTTTCTGGATAGCTATGAATATTATTCACATTTATACTTTACTACATTCAAGAACATGTTAGTCCTGGCTGCTACAAATAAATGACAGAGCAGCATCAAATTCAGAGAAATGAGAGCCTCTGTAACATGTTAAGGATATACAAATAACATGTACACTAAACACAAAAATGGTCCCCTCGCATCTAGTTAGGACATGGACTGCCATAATTCAATGGATTTATAATTTCATAGGTGCAAGTATTCCCAACACAGTTCGCATTTCTATGCTTCAGTGGACAATTTTATCAGTTGGCCATAAATGAAAAATTCATCATTATATATAAACCAGCTGGTGATGAACCTCTCCAAATTTACCTAGTCTATTTCCTTGGGCTTCACTCTATTTCCAGACCATCCCAAAGTACATAATGTTCAGCAGAATTTTTGATCTCCTGGCAAAGCGTACAAGAACCCATGGTCACTTTCACACTACAATGAGGCTTTGGAGTAAAGCTGTGGTGGACAGCTCTCCACAGAGAACTTGAATTCCCACTTACCCGCCACTGATGCCAATAATTTCATTCATTCCTCTCTTTGTGCTTCAGATCTACCAGACCAATTGACTTTACTACTCTGGGAAGTTCTTTAGTTGCCTGGTCTCACTTGGCAATTATTGTCTTTATAGTAAAAGGGGAAAAAAGCTTCCATGATTCTCTGCACCTCTCCCATTACCTCCAGTCTAGGTCCAAAAATGTCTGGTATGCTAACTTTTGCTCTCTAGGTAGTCCAATTCCTCAACTACTGGGATCACAGTTATCCAAAGAAATGTTCACAGGAGTTGATGGAAAATATACATTTGTGAGTCAAAATTCATGCATTTAATAGGTAAAACTGCCGGATCCTGACTTTAAACCTACCCGTCCCCATCATCACCACCTCAGCCCCAACCTAAGTTTTTGCTTGAGAATATGCAAAATGTGTTCTATTAATCTTCTGGCATAATTTGGAATGTTTTTTTAAAAATCACTGAAATCTGTTTACATTTTGCTCTGAAGGACAAAATGAAAACAAACTATATATACATGTATACACACATATGTGTGTGTGTATATATTTGCCACTCTTGTTGCTGGGGTGTTAGTAACAATAAGGCCTTGGGTTACCATTTAAAACCGACATATTTATACTGTATATTCTTACCCAGAATGCCTGGACCACACACACACATTTTGTGTACACATAATCTTAACACCAGCCCTCTTTCTGCCCTCTCACCCTATCCTCTAATACTTCATCAAGTGAATCTAGTTTCGAAATCTAGTTTCCCCACAATTGCTAGAGCATTGAACCATTCCACCTAGAGTCTACTACCCATCCTTACCCATAGTCCATGGACATTGCCTAGCAAGGTGTCTCATGCTACAGCCAGATGCTTTTGTGTACCAAAGATCACTTTTTTCCCAAGAGACTCCTCTAGTTTCAGTTGTTATCTCCTAATTCAGTTACTTCTTTCCTCAGGCTTCCTATGATGAAGCCAATGGACTAAACATGTAGGGTTTAATCTTCAAGCCAGGGTCAAGTAAGAGCACAGCCCTCAAGACCTTCATGTATTCTCTTCTTAAGGGTGACCAACCTCTCTCCTCTGTTGTTTCGTCTTTTGATCTGTGTTGCTCTTCTTAGGCCTTTTGGGTTCTGAAGTCCTATGCCAAGAAACTTGATCCTGGATTCTGACTCTTCCCTCTGATTCACAATTGGGCTTAATATTACTGACTCTGGATTATGACTTATCCCTTGTAACATCAGCCAAAGTAGCTCAGCAGAAACATTGTTTCCCTGAAATCCTCCATGACTAGCACTAGGGCCAGAGAGACCTCTCTTCAAGAGGCTTAACTACTCACTTGTATAACAGCCTTACAGGATTGCCTTTAATATATGTTCATGTACTGGTCACTGTGTTGCTGAATTACTTCTCTAAATTCTGGGTGGCCAATTATAGTATCATTGCAAGCAAATTTCTTCTTAAATACCTTCGCTGGTTTCCTTTTTATTATAATCATCAGTGATTCCATGGACAGTGGTAAGGGTCTGCTCAGTTAATTTTTTGTATAGATATACTCTTCAGTTCCAGTGAGAAATAGGCTTTTCCCTAGTTTGAGTACTTGGTGTATGAAGGGCCTGCTTTTCTCATGAAAAGAGCCTAAATTGAAACCTCTGGGTTCAAGATGTCAGAAAATATTCTTTTTCTTATGGAAAATATGTAGTTCCTAAATTAAGGACTCTAGCTAAAGCCCAGAAACTAGCAACAGAGAGAAGGTGTGCAACAAAATACCCATTTGAATGGTGCTTTGCATCAACCACTGTATGTAACATCCAGCACAAACAATCCAATTGCTAGAAATCCCTACTTGGAAGAAACCAACACTAGATAATAGGCCCAGTGGTAGGACCATGATAACATCACCAGAAGACAATGTCAACCCTGTAGCATCAGAGATAAGTAGTCTCTCCATCTATATGCTCTAGCCATGTGTACTCCCTCCATGTGTGTTTTCTAGGTGTGTCTAATTTTCGCATTGATGATGTACTTATGGAATATTATACCCAAGATTTATAGGGAAGATATTCTCTTACTAATTTTTTTACTATGCAATTTCATGAAATGCCTTTAATTTGAACTTATTTTGTCCTCTGGATGATTATTAAAAAGAGAAACACATTGCTGCAAGCTCATGAACTTTTAAAAAAAATTGTAGTGAAGGTGAACCTCTAAAGTACCTTGAACCAGGGATAGCTTGTCTGTAGGGCACTCACATGAGAGCGAAGTGGAGGAAGGTGGGCCAGTTCCAAATGGATATAGTACTTTTGGTTCTGCTTTGTTTACTCTTACTCTTTTAATTTTCATCTTTGAAATAGCCACCTCACAGCCAACAAAGTATGTATGTACAGGATCAAGTTAAGGGTACATGATGCCAATATGCCCAAGATTGTAGACCAGAAGTCTCCAAAATCAAGTCAAGTCAAATCTTCTTTGAAGGATTTTCCCCCTCTGGAAAAACTGGGGATGGGGTGGGGGGTAGTTTGTAAACCTTCTCAAGTAAAAAAAAACAAAAATAAAAAACAATAAAATATAGAATTGTTTAAGGGTGGGGAGAAATATGCAGTTATTGCTTATTGGAGGATTTTTGCCATTTAAAAAATTTGCTATGGTGAGAAAACATTTGTGCATAAAGTTTGATGGAGTTGGCATGCCACTCATATTTTCAAGAAAATCCCTTCTCTTTTTATCTTCAGTACCAGAAAATCTTTCCCTTCCTTCAAGTTCTAACCTTATCAGATCTGGGAACAGTTTGTGAGTCCCACAGACAAGACTTGTTACACATAAACAAAAATGAGTCCTGTGGAATTTCTAATTTCCAATCTAATTTCTTTTTGATTAACGTTTATATTATTGAGTCATATCATCAAATGGTCATATAATGATGGGCTGACAGAATAATTAGCTCCCATTGAAATATATAAAGAATATATGAAATGATCTCTGTGAATAGCTCATATTAATAACATTTTGACAGAGTCAAGACTATCCTAGGATTTCTGAAAACTTTACTTCATTTTCCTTGCTACAATGATTTGCATTTTATCCTTTTACATTTATTTTTAAAGGGTTTGCAAGGACACTAGTGGATATACATATATATGTGTATATATATACATATATATACACATATATATGTATATATATATATATATGTATATATATATATAGCTGAAAGTTGCATTCTTTTTACCTCTATAGTCAAGGATTCTACCCATAAATTCAGTTTGAATTGGGGTAGATTTGCGTGTCTATAGAGTAACCCTCTAAATCTTAGATATTTCCTCAGGTAATCTTAGAATTATTGAGCTGGAAATGACTTAAACAGGTAATCCCATTCCATAAATAAACCTAAATTCTGACTGGAAAAATGTCCTAGGAATGAATGGTATAAAACATTTGCTTTGGGGATCACTGTGGTATCAAATAGCTTACATACTTATGAAAAGTTTAATTTCTTAACGTGTTTTTTTTTTCTGGAAGGAAAAATAAACCCAACAGTCACCTACCCAAGTCTGTGGACTCACAAGATGTACCAGGCAACACATACTTCAAGCAGATACTTTCTTCTAAAGGCCAACATCTCCCTGCACTGCAACTACTTCAAAAGGATAGAATTAAAACAGTGGGAAAAATCAAAAGGTAGAGCAGCAGCCTCTGGAGAATTTCTCCTTCAAAATGGCAGTCGGACTGTAATGGCCCCAAGTAATTTAAATGAAGTGATAGAGAGGACATAATTTAAAAGATCCATACAGATTTGCATTATCTCTTTACAATGACTTTTCCCAATGAAAAAGAGGAGGAAATTTGAGAACTGTGTAAATACAACATACTAGATGAGAGATTTTTTAAAATGCAGGCCAAATGATAGAGTAGTCAGCCATCTCTTTCTGTGGTATAATGACTTTAGGGGTACCTGAAATAAGGTCTAAAATATGGCCACTCCTATATGTGATCATGGTAGACTGGAGACAGACGGCATGGAGGTGAGGAGGTTGAGGAAGGCCAAGATAGAAAAATGTGGAGATTTGATGGATAAGAAGACCATAGGGCAGATACTAAACTCATAGGGAAGCAGAGGAAATAAATTAGAGGTCCATAGATGACAGCAACGAATATCTGGACAGTATAGAATGAATGTTACTATCATTTAGAAAGCTAATTCTCTCACTTTTAAATTTTCCTTCTTTTCTCAGTTTTGCATTCCTTATGTTCCTTCAGTTTTAGGTTTTCCTTCTCTTCTCACTTTCATACTTCCCTATGCTAATATAGTTTAACCCCTAGCTGGTGCTGCTGATCCTATTCCCAATATGAGTCAATTCTGGGAAGTTCCATGCTCTTCCTGGGAGATATAATAGCTAGAATTTATGTATCACTTTAATGTTCACAAAACATTTTACATGTTATCTTATATGAACCTTACAACAACCTGGTGAAGTAGGTTCTATTATTATCCCTATTTTACAGACGAGGAAGAGAGAGGTTAAGTGACTTTGCCCAGGGTTATATAGCTAGCTAGTTAAGTGTCTGAGGGAGGATTTGAAGACAGGTGTCCCTGACTCTATTACTGTGCTATCTACCATCCTTCACCTTTTACCAGAGGGAGCTCTAAGGAAGCGCCAAGCTTTCTGTGATTCTCAGAGGATAGGCAACTATTCAACCCCCAGCTCTGCCTTTATATAAGTGGCTCTATTTGTATTGTTACCTTAAGGACTGTAGTCAGCCTGGGTCCATCTAACCTCTGAGTGCCCATCCCACCAGAAATTCCATCTCCTCCCTAAATTTGCTATAATTCACTCTGTCTAGTCACATGACTATGACATGACATCCTCCACCCAAGACAACAGACATGCTTAACTGTATATATTGGGTTTTGTTGTTTATTTTGGTTTTGTTTCAGGTAAAGACTCAACAAAAGGAATAAAATTAGAAATATAATTCAATACTATCATATAGATTATGTGCCCATAACTTTTCCAAAATTTAATAGTCTTTAACCAATTTACAGAGGTGCTTCAAACACACAGAAATTCTAGGAAAAAAAAAACAGTTCTTTTTTTTAACCTCACTGGTTGCTTTTCCCTAGAGCCCTTTCCCTAGGAGCAAGCAAAAGATATTTCTACAATAAAACATGCTTCCCAAATTCTGGTTCATTCACAGCATCCAGGAGGGTCGAATTCCACTGCTTTTCCGTTCAGAATTTTATTGCTAGCAACAGGCTCCAACCGTCCCTCTGACTGCTTCCTTGCAGGTTATTCATCAGCTGAATTTTAGAGACCTCTGAACATTCCTACCAGTTCATTCATCACTACTGGAAGAGTGAAGGTAAGGGCAGGCCACATGCATTGCTATTTTCTCTCCACCTTGATCTCTGGCTTGCTTGCCTTCTCTTATGTTCTTCAGCTTCCTTTACTCTCCTTGTATTTGAGTTCTGCCTGATTGAAGACTATGTCCCTTTCCTCTCTATCTCCTTAATTCTTCTCAGCAATTCAGTTTGATGGACAGGGCTAACCCAAGATACAAAGCTGCCTTGGTTGTCAAATGGGGCCTTGATATTGAATCTCCTATTTCAACAGACTTAGAGCCGTCCCCTCCCTTCCTACCACCCCTAGGAAGGTATCACTTATGATATTGAATTGTGGCTGATAGTATAGCAATGGGAATAGGTTGCTAAGGGAGACTGTGGAGTTTTTCCCCCTAGAGATCTTTAAAGGTAAAAGAGATAACTTTCTGAATGAGATCATTTGGATTGAGTCCTGCTTTAAGGCAGAAGGATAGACTTAATGAATTTTAAAGGCCCTAAACATCTGAGGGATTTTAGCACTTTTAATCATCATTCATTCTAATTGTTACTAAACCCCTACTCGACACAATGCTAACGTGGTGACTAATAATAAAGATAATAACAATAGCTAGCATTTATATAGTGCTTAGCCTAGCTAATTTGGGAGAGACTCATCACCAGTTGGAGCACATGGTGATGAATTTTTTAACCACAATAAGACTTTTAAAAAACTCATCTAGTGAAATATAGAAAGTTTGAGAAAATCAGAATTGGTGGAATACTCTTATCAACAAAATCACAGATACTTGAAGTATTAAAGTTAACATTCCTTGAGACAGAAACTATGCGGCATAGTAGATAGAGAGCTTGCTTTGAAGCCAAGAGGACACGGGTTTGAGTCCTGCATCTGACCCATGTTGGTTGTGTGACTGTGGGTAAGTCACTTAACCTCCCAATATCCCATGCAACTCCCTAAGAGAAGGGGCAAAGAAGGTGTTGATTTGCTTCAGCAGAGGGAGTTTCCTGACCAAAGAATGTCTTATACCGGGGGTGGGGAACTTGAGACTTTGAGCCCACATGTAGCCTTCTAGATCCTTGAATGTATCCTTTTGACTGAGTCCAAGTTTTACAGAACAAATCTTTTATTAAGAGGATTTGTTCTGTGAAGTTTGGATTCAGTCACAGGGCCACACTTGAGGACCTAGAGGGACACATGTGGCCTTGAGGCTACAGGCTCCCCATCCCTGTCCTATATCAATGAAATCACAAGTTGAGTCCCTATCCCTCTTCCTCCTAAAGCCATCACTATTTCCTAGTACTCACTGACATAATTGTAATTTTCTGTTTCTACATTCCAGCGATGTCTCGGTGACGAATGCAATTTTTAAGCATTTTAAAATAATAAAAAAGAAGAAAACACAGAAGGAGATCAAATGAATATCTGATCAACTCAAAACTTGAAGGAGAGTGAAGTTTCCCTCTTAGTTACAGTATTTTCTAATGAATTACATAGGAAATGATTTCTCCATGGTGGGGAGAGTCAACAGCCAGAGTTTGCTGAAGCAGTGGAGATACTGGGCTCTGTGGGTATAACGCAGCTAGCCATATTTGTCAGTTTCAATCTGTCTCCTTGTAATAGTGCCATGACACTATTTGCAATGATAGAGGCAGCGTGGCTTGGTGGGTAGAGAGCTTAACTTGGATTAAAATATATTAGTACCAAATGATATAAGAACACTTCATTTAAACTTGCATTCAACATTATCATAAAGTAAAAAGCAATCGTTACTCAATTTTAGGTACACATTTAGACAATCACGAAAATCTTGCTTTGTTGCCTTTCATGGCATGGAGGTGACCTTGAGTTCTTCAAGGCTGTCCCGGTGAAGTTCAAGATCTCCTAGGCCCTATCAAACTGGAAAGGCTTCAAGATTAAGCAATAGAAAGTATTTCTGTTGTTAGAAGACCAGACGGGCCAAGCTTGTAAAAGTTTGTTATCAGAAGGATGACAATCAGGTGATGTTTTGGTCCACAACAAGTCACAAAGATGGCCCATTGTGACTATAATATAGATTTAGTGGGCGAGTTACTTACACTGACGAATTCATGTATTCTTTAATCGATGAATCAACAAGTATTTGGGGCAAAAATGTAATCCTTTCCCTTAAGAATCAAGTATGTATTTAGTTAGAAATTACTTTTATGATGCTAAAAAGATGAGAAATTAGTTTTATAATGGTTGTATTGTTGGATAGCTGTTATTTATTGGGAAAATTTACAAATTCACAAAGTTTGCATTTCCTTGTGACAGAGTAACAATAACTTGTGACTTCTATGTGAACAAAGGCACTTAATAAATATCGAGACCTAGGTCTCCTGTCTGAGAAGGGAGAGTAGGCTGCTCTGAAACTACAGACGAATACTCTTAGCATTTCTCTGGAGATTTATTTGTATGCTTTGTGTTGCTATGAAGCAGTATGTTGTCTAAATACAATCATATAGCCTTGAAAATAGAAAATGACCAGGAAGTAGTCAGAGACCATGTGTTTATGAAGATCAATGAACTCATTCAACAAATGTTTATTGAGAGTCTACTATAGGCCAAACACTGTTTTAGGTGTTATGTAGGATATAAAGTGAACAAGAAATGGTTACTTTCTATAAGGAGCTATAATTTAGTGAGGGAGATAATATATATTCACAAATAATTACAATACAAGATTATATAAAGGGGGAAAAGAGAAAGGAACAAGCATTTGTTAAGTACCTATTATGTGCCAGGCACTGTACCAAGTGCTTTACAAATACCATCTCATTTTATCATCATACCCTGTGAGGTAAGTGATATTATATCATCCCTGTTTTACAGGTGAAGAAATTGAAGCAGACAGGGATTAGGTGACTTGCCCAGGGTCAAACAGTCAGTATATGTCTCAAGGGGAATTTGAACTCATTTTTTCCTAATTCCAAATTCAGCATTCTATCCATTGAATCATCTAAATGGGAAAAAATTAGGTCAGTGCCAGATTGTAGAGAGCATTCAATGCCAAGCTAAAGAATTTGAACTTTATTTTGTGAAGAACTGGAATCCCTTGAAGATTTTTGGAGATCAATATAATCAAAGTGACAATTTAAGAGATTATTTGGCAATGGATACAGGGCAAATTGAAGGGGGGGGGCTCCAAGAAGCAGTTAATAGGTAAGATAGTGTGGTGTAGCACCAAGAACTCTGAATTTGAAGTCAGATCTGGATTTGGATCTGGCCTGGTGTGATAGATAGACTGTTGGACTTGGAATCAGGAAGATTTGAGATACTAACTGTATGATCACTTAACCTCTATCTCAATTTCCTGATCTGTAAAATGGGGCTAATAATAGCACTTATTTCCAAGGGTTGTTGTGAGGAACAAACACTATAACAGATGTGAAGTACCTTTGCAATCCTCGAAGCTCTCTCTACATGCTGACTACTACTGGTAGTAATAATGACGATGATGATGGTGATGATGATGATGATGATGATGATAAACCGATCCTGTTACTAGTGACCTGGACCTTAGTGTCAGTGGCATACTAATGATATGCCCCGGTGATATGCCCCCATGATACATAGGCCTAGGTAGTTGACATGCGGTAAATACAAACATGTGTTTTTCAAGTACCATCTCCACCTATGCAAGGACATGGATAAAGGGAGTTGTCAAAATAGGGAAGGACAGAGAAAGCACAATTATTCAGCAGCAGATGGTGAAATTAATCCATAGAGGTCATGTGACTGAAAAGTTTTGTCAGCTGATGCTTCCACCTCATTGTGACTATAAAAATAAAAGACAGGCATAGCTTGACAATGGCGATTTGACGTACCTGCATAATACAAGCAAGGTGTTGTTGAGAAATGTTTGTGGGCTCCCTATCACAGTCTAAGAAAACCAATAAGCTCCTTTTCTTCAAAGAGGAGAGTTTTCCTTTTATCACCTCCTGTCTCCCTTGGCACTGATTCATTTCTCTGTTTTATCTGTATGTTTCTCTAGACAGTAAGAGTGCTTGCTAGGGGACTCATTTGTTATCTTGTAAACAGAAGGGAATTTGTGAGATGGCCTCAGTCTGTCATAATAGGAGGAGGGAGTAGCTGTTTGAATATGGTACATGACTTTGCTGGCACTGGAAAGTAGTTGAGATTTCTTGTGGGAACAAGGAATATAAGTGGTTGTAAAAGATAAAATATGTAGTCTTGATTACATGAGGTTAAAAGGCATTCTAATAGATAAAATTAATGCAGACATAATAAAAGGAGATATTACTCAGTGGGGGGGTGAAGCTTTAGAGTAAGTTGCATCAAAATTTCAAGTATTTCTTATCAAAGTTTGAGATTCAAAATGTCAGCTAATCAATCAACAAGCATTTATTAAAAGCCTAATATGTGCCAGACATTGTGCTAGACTCTGGGGATACAAAAACAAAAATTTACTTTAAGTAATTCCTGACTTCAGGAAACCTATATTCTAACAGAGGAGACAATATACAACATGTAGGTATATGCAAAACAAATATAAGGTAATCTCAAAGGGGAAGAGACACTTGCAATTAGGGGAAGGAAGAAAGGCCTCATGGAGTGGGTGGTGGTTGAGCAAAGTCTTGAAGGAAACTAGGGATTCCCAGATGTGGCAGTGAAAAGAGAGCACAGCTGGTGCAAAGGCAGTTAGGGACAATGTGATGGATAATGATCCAGCAAAGGAGACTTAAGAATGGTGAAACAGGTAGGAAGAGGACCAAGAAATAGCAGTGTCCACCAAAACCCAGAGAGGATAAAATATTCAGAAGGAGAGGATGGTCAGCAGTATCAAACGCTGCAGAGAGTTCCAGAAGAAAAATGACTTAGAAAAGGTCATTAGATTTGGCAAATCTGGGATCGCTGGTAACTACGTAACTGCGTAACTGTTACTCTGTAACTGCACAGGGATTAGAAACCAGATTGCAGAAGGTTCAAAGGAATGATATAAAGAATGAGGTTAAAGTATGTGAGCAATTTTCAAAATAAGAAACACAAGTTGTCAACAACTACATGAAAAAATGTTTCACATCAATAATAAGACAGGCAAATGAAAACAATTTTGAAGTTTTATTTCATACCCAGAAAATTGGCAGAGTTGAAAGAAATAGTTAACAGTGGAGAAGCTGTACGAAGACAGGGACACTAATATACTACCTAGTGGAGATATTGATTGGTCAAATCATTCTGAAAAATTATTTGGAATTATATAAAAGTCACTAAAATGTTTATACTTTTTGATCCAGTGGTCCTGTTACTAAGCATATATTTCAAAGCCAGAAAGGTCCCACATATTATATACCAAAATATTCATAGCATTACTTTTGGTGGTAGCAAAAATCTAGATACAGAGTGAATAACAATAGCTTGAGGAACAGCTGAACAAATTGTGGCACATAGCTGTAATGAAATACTATAAGAAACGGGTGAATTGGAAGCATTCAGAGAAACATGGAAAATTTGTCTGAACTGATGCACAGCAATGTAAGCAGAACTAAGAGAACAACATATCCAAAGACTCTAAGATTATGGATGAAAAGAACATTATAATGCAGTTAAACTTAGATTAACCACAAGGACCAATCTTGGTCCCCAAGAACAGAAGATGAAAAACATGTTCCCTAGTCTCAGCAGGGAAACTACTGGTGCAAAAAGATGCATTTGTTCTCAGCTGAAGTGATTTTATTGGTTGGTTTCACTTAGCTGGTCTTTTTTGTTGATGTAAGGGAAGGCTCAACAAAGAAGATATATTAAAAAATGACTAGTGTGAAAAATGGAAGGCATTAATAAAAACTTTTAAAAATAAAATCCATATTTAAAAAGTTGTTAAGCTAGAAATTCCTGACCAATCACTTACATGGCTTTTGTCTGTAAGCCCTATCAAATCTTGCCTTGATCTTCATAGGTTTCTTTTGAGTGTCAGACTTAACCATTTCATTGACGTCAATCCCAGATTAAAATTTTTATTACCTGATAATGACTTGGAATAGCATGTTTTTTTTTATTTCTGTTTATTCTTTCCTTATCTTCTTGTTAATGACCTAGTACTGATGGAAGAGTTTGATTCTTGCTTACCCTGAAAACCACGGACCTTTGACAGGATGGACAGATTGGCAAAGATAACAAAGTTACAGAAAACCAGAACAAAGCAGAACTACTCAATTATTAATTTGGTTCTGCTTTTTTGTGCTAAAAAGAATGATAGGACAAGATATGTTAACAGGGACTTTAAATCCAAGAAAAGTAAGATAGTACTTTATTGCTCTCCATGAGCGCAACTCTCTAGGACTGAATTAACTGCGTCCTGCATACTAAAAGCACTCTCAGATTTAATTGTTGAGATTCATTCACTGACTTCTGAAAAAACTGGGAAATTAACAGGGAATGATAGGGAAGGGAACAAATATTTATATAGTGCCTACTATGTGCTAGGTTCTGTGCTAAGCACATTTAAAAAAAAATACAAATATTAGCTCATTTGATCCTCACAACAAACTTATTGTGTTGGTAAGTACTATTACTATTCTTGCTTTCCAGTAGAGGAAACTGAAATTAAGGGACTTGCCCGGGTTACATAGCTAGCAAATGTCTCTGAGGTCACATTTGAATTCAGGTCTTCCTGAGGTCCAGTGCCCTACCCCCTTTTGATAGGAGAGGTGCCACAAGATTGAAATAAAAAGCAAATACCTCAATTTCAAAAAAAAAAAAAAAGCAAAACTGGCAAAATTTTGGCCAAAATTCAAGAATTTATTTTATATATTGTCTCCCCAATTAGATTATGAGCTCCTTGAGAGAAGGGACTCTCTAGCTTTTCCTATATGTAGTCTCTATACTTAGTACAGTGCTTGGCACAGAGCAAGCACTTGATAAATGCTTTTTCATTCATTCATTCATCCATTTATTAAAGAGAAAGTTTATGAGTACTTAGGAAGGGAAATGATGATCAGAAGGAGCCAGCATAGCTTCATCAAGAATGGGACATGCCCGTTGCTTTGGGGAACAATTACCCAAAAAGAGATGAGAAAATGCAACTCCCTCCTTTCTTGGTAGAAGTGGGAAATTACAGGCATAAAACATTGTATGGTCTGTCAGACTGAACCAATGTGTTGATTAGTTTTGCCAAACTTTTTTTTTCTCCTTTTTATTCTTTATCCCAAGGGATGGCTCCCCAGGATAGGGGCGGTTTATATTTAGAAATGAAGGTGCCATAAAAACAAATGATAGCAACAAAACTTAATTAAAAAAAAACAAATATGGAATATTCAGAGAAACATGGGAACACTTTTATAAACTGATACATAGCAAAGCAAGTAGATCCATAGAAACGATATATGTGACTGCAACAATAAAACAGAAAGAACCATAAAACAAAACTGAATGCTATGTAATTATGTTGCCACACTTGGAGAAGAGTTACAAAAATGCATCTTCTTTTTTTCATGGCAAAGGTAGGAAGCTATGGGTATGGAATATTATATAGGCTATCAGATGTGGCTAATGTAATAGTTTTGCTTAGCTTTTTGTCTTTCTTTTTTAAACCACTGATGCAAAAGAAGACTTGCTGGATAGCTGGGAAGGAATATAATAAAAAATAAATGTAATATTAAAGCAAAAGGTATCCGTTTTTAAAAAGGTTAAAAATAAATAGGTCATACCACACTAACTTCATTTGGCAGTGTTCCATTCATTAAAGGAATAGTTTGTGAACATTAAGAAAAAGAAATAATGATTATGAGGAACCAGGATGGCTTCATCGAGAACAGATTGTGTCAGACCTACCTTATTTGATAGCTTACTAAAATTTTGTTGATAGTCATGGGATATCCAGATTTTGATAAAGCATTTGCCGAAATCTTTCATTACAAAATTTATGGACAAGACTGAGAGGTACAGACTAGATGTTAGGACAGTACGGTTAGCTAGATTTGGGATTGGCTGAATGAACAGAACCAAAGAGTATTTACTAATGGGTCATTGTTGACTTGGGGGAGTATACTATAGTGGGTACCTTGGGGAGCTATCCTTGATTTTGGTCTCTTTAAATTTTATCACTGACTTAGACAAAAGTATAAATGACATGTTTATCAACTCTTCAGGGGATTCAAAGCTGTATGTAATAATTAACACTTAGATGACAGTATTGATTCCAATAGATCAAAAAATGATAGACCAAATCTATTGGATGAAATTTAATAGTGATCAAGTCCTACACTTAGGTTGAAAAAACAATCTCATAATTACAGAATGGAGGAGGCATGGTTAGACATAGGAACTTAAGGAAGATGCTGGATTTAGGGCTGGAAGGGACATACAAGATCAGCTAATCCAATGCCCTTTATTTTACATGAGGAAACTGAGGTCCAGAGAGGTGTAGCAACTTGCTTAAGATCACACAGGGGGTGGAACCAAAATTTGATGCTATTTCTTCCACATCAACATCAGAACTCTTTCCTCTGCACTAGACTGCTAACAAATTGCTAGGAATGTGGAAAGAAAAGATTCTTGTTCAGTTAACAGATTGCTCTATATTGCCTTTGAGGTCTGTTTCAACTCTTGGAATCCATAAATAACAGAATTATTTTTCTTGCCAGCTAAGTGGGCAATGACCTATCTCCAAAAAAAGAATCATCTTTAAAAAGTTCATCTTTTCTCTGGCAACAAGAAGCTGAAATTAGAAGTTTCACATTTCTTGATATGTTGAAAATGCCTGTATTATGGTGACATACTTCTCCCTGAAGGAAGAGAAGGTGACTTCTGGAATTATTCCAATGGCAATCAACACTGCAATAAGAATGAAAACAAATATAGTATTTAGTTGGATTGCTCAAAAACTATGATGGATGCCTAGTGCTTACAAGCAGATTCAGGTAACACTCATACTTCAACTTTAATGGATTCACAATCTCAATGCCATGGCTCTGTGGATTCACTGTTACAGATTACAAGCTATCCATTACTCCTTATCCTGTGCACAATTCTTGTTCATATCTTCCCATAAATGCTCCATAGATTCAATGCACTAGAGGCCTTTCTTGAAGTCTTTTCACATTATACAGGTGTCATTTCAGCACAGGGATCTGATTCCTCTTGCTATGTGACCATAACTATGTGCCCATAACTTTGTTCAATTATACATTTCCTTTATGATTTTTTTTCACTAATTCTAGTATATAAGTTATTATTGGCATTATGCTATAATCTCTTGGAATGCTCTATATTGACTTTTAAGAGGTTACCTGCAATTTTTTAATTCTTTGGAAAGTGTTATGTTCCATGATCAGCAAGCATATAGAATCACTGCAAGAATATTGGTGCAGAAAAGATTTTTTTTCTGTCAAGGTACAGTTTGGGATCATCAAAAGTGCTATACAATTTCCCAAATGCAATACAAACAATTTTCCTTATCCTACTCTGTTCTTAGTGGTTGTCTGCCTATTGTACATATCTAACATATATACGTGTTGAGGAACTAATCAATAGCTTCCTATGCAATTGCGTACCATAATTTGTGCAAAATACATTCGTCATCCACTTGATTTTCCTATGTGAAAAGTTAGACTTGACTCTTTTGAATGGCTGTAGAGTCACTGTAGTATTCAACGCAATTCAGTAAGCCTTAATTAAGCACCTTCTATGTTCAAGGCATTGATGATACAGAGTCAATACAAAAACAAAATTCTCTTCTCTCAAGAAACATATTTTGAGGCCTTCTGAGAAATCTAAGGCTTGACCCAATCAATATGTTTCCAAAGAGGATGTGTTGGTAATCAAAATGGGCTCCTTAGCACTTAGTTCGACAAGTGCCCTTGAAGAGTTTGGCCTTTATTTCCTTTGATTAATTCAGTGTCTTTGATTGAGTCTTACTAGGTGCTAAGCCCCAGGCCCAAACCCCTATTAGCTGTAAAACCTTAGTGGGTGTGGATTGGCAACTAAGGTGGGGCCCAAGGTGGGGCTAACTCCAGGGAGGGCCTAGTTTACATGTCTGGGAGAACAGAGGCTTTTAGACCACGTGGGTTTAAGTCCACCTCTTTGTGACAATTCTAGGTCACGTGGGTGAATCACATGTGTGACTCACCCCTGACGCTGAAAAAGATATAAAAACCAGGGGTTGACTGTCTGTTCTTGGGAGCTCTTTGCCGCAGCACTGGTAGTGCATGTGACTCTGGGCCAGGCCTTGTTCTGAGCTCTCGGGCTGAACCTAGATGTTGGTAACTATGAATTGTATTGGATCTGTCTGTTGATGTTTGTAATTTGTTTGTATTTTGTTCTGAAGTTCAGGGTGCTGGATTTTTCCCCTGAACTAAGTGAATGCTGTCTGTGTGCTGAATTAAAGTAAACTTGTCAACCCCTTTAACCTTGCTTTCCTTATTAAGGCAGATCAAAAGAACCTGTGCTTTCCCAGTGTGCCAGCAGCTTTCTGCGTGCTGGCTGTGGGTGGATCTTACACCCCCACAGAAGCTCCTAGCCGGATTGTGGAAACAGAGGAATATTTGGAAAACCTCACAATCTATAGGAAATCTCTCTTCCATTAGGATATTGCACAGGATATCACCCATGATGCCTACACATTTAAAGTGTGATTCAATTCAATCCATGATGTCATCATGACAGCACCATGAGCATCTGACTGTTTATGCCTTACTTTGAGATTGATGAGCATAAAATTGTTGAATAAATTACCTCTGCATCTATAAAGAATCCCACAGATTCTTCACAAACACACTCTGGGGCAGAAGCTTCAAAGCTCTATTTTTTCTCCTCATGGAGTCTCTACGGGGAGTTTATTGGAGGATATGTACATCTACGCTGCAATGTGTCAATGGCACATCCCTTGTATCTGTCCCCTTCTTATCCTATGTGACTACAAGATAAGATTGACTATGATGACCATTGTTGAAGGAAGTAGCCATAAAAATGAGATAATGGATCTATTGAAATATTCAAGAAATGAGTGGTGGAAAAATTAATAATAATAATAACTTATCATCCCAGTTCACAGGCCCCAGATTAGGAAACCCTGCTCTAGAAGACACATAATTTTCTCTTTATAAAATTTAGAGCCCTTCACAATCTGGCTTCAATATGTCTTTATTAGACTGATTTCATATCACATACTGAATGTTCCCTTTATACACTTTACGTACCAGACAACCTGTCTTGCATGCAGACAACAATCTATCTCTTACTTCTTTCGCACACACTGTTCCCTTTGCCCAGAATGTTCTCTTGTGTCTTATCTCTTGGAAGCCTTACCTCCCTTCAAAGCTTAACTCACATGCCACATCTTACTTGAAGCATTTCCTGACCCCCGGGCCCTCATACTTAGTGCTCTTCCTCTGCTCTGAATTTACTTTGCGTGTATTTTTATTTATGTATCTAGATGTTTTATGTGTCTGTATCCATATTGTCCTGCACACCCTCCCTTCCTCCTAGATTGTAATTTCTTTGAGAGTGGGTATTGATTCATTTTTGTCTATTTATCTGAGAGCCTAAAACTGTGCCTAGCACATGATACTTACTAAATGCTTGTTGAATTATTTTTTCATCATTTAAACAAAATGTAAGAGTTCAAATGATTACTTATGTTTGCCCATTTAATGTGAGATTGCAGGAAATTTATGATAAGAGTTGTGGAAATGAAGAAGTGATTACATGATTGTGTAGTATTCAAGGTATGGTCCCTGGAAACCCCCCAGTCCACAAATTAAAGCAATCACTGAGACAACAATAATACTCTACATTTGTATACCACTTTGTAGATTTCCAGGCATCTTTTATATTCATTCCATCTTCTAATAAGTGAGATGCCATTAAAAGAGTATTGGAGAAGTGGTCTATGCACAGGGAAACCTAGGTTCAAGCTTTGGTGCTACAACTAACTAGCTATATGGCCTTGGGCAAAGTTATTTATCTGCTCAAAGCTTTAGTTTCTTCATTTGCAAAACAGGGATAACAACCCCTCTCCTTTCTGTCTCCCAAAGTTGTTGTAAGGATCAGCTGAGAATTAATTCCTACCAAAAAGCTATATGAATTATAAAGAAGTCTGTGATTATGATTATTATTCAAACATTATAACCATGATAAGTAGATATAAACTAAGAATTATATAATTCTTATTTAATATTTTATTTATCCCAGTTACATGTAAAAATAATTTTAAAATTTTTTTTCCAAATTTTGAGTTCCAAATTCTCTCCCTCCCCCACCCACCCACATTGAGAAGGCAAGAAATTTGACATAGGTCATGCATGTGTAGTTATGCAAAACACATTTCCATGTAAGGCTACAGATATGAATCATATGACTTTATATTTAGAATTGGAATAGGAGGGACAAAAGATGTCATCTAGTCAAACCCCCTCATTTAACAAATGAGGAAACTGAGGCAGAGAGCCATTAAGTGACTTGTCTAAGGTCACACTGATATTAAATGGCAGAGTCAATCTTTTAACCCAGACCTTCAGATTCCAAGTTTAGGGCATACTCTATTTCCCTGAATTACAGCAGTGACATGCCAGCAGTGACATCTTTCTGTTAATTTCTTAAAAGCTTTTTTGGCTTTATTTTTTTTAGCAAATGTGGCGATAGAATGAAATAAAAGCTATGACAGATTAGCTTAGGATCCAACTGTTTTGATTTAATTCACTAAATTTATTTTTTAGTCTTAGTTAATATTTTATTTTTCCCAATTACATGTAAAAACAATTTTAACATTCTTCTTTTTTCAAATTTTGAATTCCAAATTCTTTCCCTCCCTCCCCCCACACTGAGAAGGCAAGCAATTTGACATAGGTTAAACATGTATAGTTATGTAAAACACATTTTCATGTAAGTCACTCAGTGAAAGAAAACAGAGACAAAAAAGCCAAGAAAAATAAAGAAAGTAAAGAACAAGTATCTTTAATCTGCATTCAGACTCTACCAGTTCTCTCTCTCTGGAGATGGACAGCCCCTTTCATCGTAAGTCCTACAGAACTGTCCTGGATCATTGTATTGCTGAGAATAGCTAAGTTCTTCATAGTAGGTCATCATACAATATTGCTGTTACTGTGTACAATGTTCTCCTCGTTGCTCATTTCACTTTACATCAGTTCATGCAAGTTTTTCCATGTCTTTCCAAGGGCATCCTGTTCATCATTTCTTAAAGCACAATAGTATTCCATCACAATCATATACAACAACTTGTTCAGCTATTCCCCAATTGATAAGACTTCTCAATTCCCTATTCTTTGCCACCACTAAAAGAGTAGCTATAAATATTTTTGTACACATAGGTCCTTTTCTTTTTTGTTTTTCATCTCTTTGGGATACAGACTCAGTGATGGTTTTGCTGGGTCAAAGGGGATGCATGATTTTATAGCCCTTTGGGCATAGTTCCAAATTGTTCTCGAGAATGGTTGAATCAGTATACAACATCACCAATAGTATATCAGTGTTTTAATTTTTCCCACATCCCTTCTAACATTTGTCATTTTCCTTTTCTGTCACATTAGCCAATCTTACAGGTGTGTGGTAGTAGCAGTTTTAATTGGCATTTCTCCAATCAATAGCAAATTAGAACATTTTTAAAATATGATTGTAGATAGCTTTGATTACTTTGTTTGAAAACTGCCTGTTCATATCCATTGACCATTTATCAATTGAGGAATGGCTTTTATATCTATAAATTTGACTCAGTTTTCTATATGTTTGAGAAATGAAATCTTTATCAGAGAAATTCATTCTAAATTTTTTTTTGCGATTTCACAAATACCAACTATGTATTTCTCTCCAACCTATTTCTCCCATTTATCCTACTCTCTCTCCTTTTATCCTGTCCATTTTCAAAAGTGTTTTGCTTCTTACTTTTACCTCCCCCAAACTGCCCTTCATTCTATCACCACCCCATGCCACCTTCTCTTCTCCCTTTCCCTTCCTACTTTCCTGTATGGTAAGATAGATCTCTACACCCAACTGAGTGTGTCTATTATTTCCTCTTTGAGCAAATTCTGGTGAGGGTAATGTTCATGTTTTCCCCTCCCCACTTTCTCCTCCACTGTAAAATCTTTTTCAGGTCTCTTTTATGTCATATAATTTGTCCCATGCTAATATGCCCCATGCTTTGTCCCCTTTCCCCTTCTCCCAGCTCATTCTTCTTTCTCATCCCTTAATTTTATTTTTTTAGATAATCATACCATCACAGTCAATTCATATCTCTGCTTTCTGTCTATGTATACTCCTAACTACCCTAATAATGAGAAAGTTTTTAGGAGTTATAAATATAATTTTCCCATAGAGGAATATAAATAGTTCAACCTTATCAAAACCCTTATGATTTCTCTTTCCTCCTTGCTTCTTTTGCATCTTGTATTTGAAAGTCAAATCTTCTATTCGACTCTGGTCTTTTCAATGTTTGAAAGTTCTCTATTTCATTGAATATCCATTTTTTTCCCCAGAAGGATTACACTCAATTTTGCTGGGTAGGTGATTCTTGATAGTAATCTCAGCAATTTTGCCCTCCAGAATATCATATTCTAAGACCTCCAATCCTTCAATGTCAAAGCTGCTAAATCTTGTGTTATCCTAATTGTGGCTCCATGATATTTGAATTGTTTCTTTTTGGCTGCTTGTAGTATTTTCTGCTTGATCTGGGAGGTCTGGAATTTGGATATAATATTCTAGGAGTTTTCATTTCGGGATCTCTTTCAGGAGCTGATCAATAGATTCTTTCAATTTTTCTTTTACCCTCTGGTTCTAGAATATCAGGGCATTTTTCCTTCATAATTTCTTGAAAGATGATGTCTAGGCTGATCATGGTAGTCCAATTATTCTTAAATTATATCTCCTGGATCTATTTTCCAAGTCAGTTGTTTTTCCAATGAGACAGTTTACATGTTCTTCTATATTTTCATACTTTTAATTTTTTTTGATTGTTTCTTGATGTCTCATAAAATCATCAGCTTCCACTTGCCCAATTCTAACTTTTAAGGAATCATTTTCTTTGGTAAGCTTTTGTAGCTCCTTTTCCATTTCACCAATTCTACTTTTTAAGGAGTTCTTCAGTGAATTTTTGTATATCTTTTTCTACTTGGCCAATTCTTCTTTCCAAGGTAGTCTCCTCTTCACTAAATTTTTGTTCCTTTTTTACCATTTGGTTGATTCTGTTTTTTAAGGTTTATTTCTTCAGTATTTTTTTTGTTCCTCCTTTACCAAGCTGTTGACTCTTTTTTCATTTTTTTCTTGCGTCACTCTCATATCTCTTCCCAATTTTTTCCTCTACTTCTTTTACTTGGTTTTTAAAATCCTGTTTGAGCTCTTCTGTGACCAATTCGTATTTTTCTTGGAGGCTTTGGATGTAGGAGCTTTGACTTTGTTATCTTCTTCTGAGTGTATGTTTTGATCTTCCTTGTCACCATAGTAACTTTCTATAGTCAGAATTTTTTTTCTTGTTGTTTCCTCATTTTCCTAGCCCATTTCTTGACTTTTAGCTCTATGATAAGTGGGGCTCTGCTTCCCAAGTGGAGGAGGCACTGTCCCAAGCTTCAGGTTTTCTTGTGTAGTTGTTTTCAGAGGTAATTTTGGGGACCTGTAAGTTTTTGGCTTTTCTGAGGTGTTATGATATAAGGAGAGGTGTGTTGACTACTCTCCTGCACTGGGCACTGGCTTGTGACTGACCACAAGCACTCTTTTCAAGTTTGGAACTATGACCAAGCCTCTGCTCCCCTGTAGCTGCAAGCGCTGCTATGCTAGTGCTTCTCCTCATACTGGGACTAAGACTCAGATCCCAGTATAGGCAATGCAACAGAGTCCAGCCCCTGGTGCCATCAAAGGGACCCCCTATAAATCTCCTTCTGACCTGTTGTCCCATCTCCTTACTGTCTGTGGACTGAGAGGTCTGGAAACCACCACTGCTGCCACTGATTCAATAGCCCCAAGACCTGATCCTGTTTTGCTAGGACCTGGTCTGTGCTGATGCCACCTGCTGGACTGCACTCCTCTCTCACCCTGGAGCAACAGACCTTTCCTGCTAATGTTCTAAGTTGTCTTGGGCTAGAAAATTGTTTCACTCCATCTTTTTGTGGATTCTGCTACTCTAGAATTTGTTTAGGGTCATCATTTAAAGGTATTTGCAGGGGTTTGGGGGAGAGCTCAAGTAAGTCCCTGCCTTTATTCTTGCCCTCTTGGCTGTGCCTCCCTAGAATTTTATAATTCAAACATGAAGATATCAAAATTATACTCATAAAGCTATTTGAAGTATGATTCAATTCAAATCACATTAGTTCAACTCAATGTTTATTAAGGGCCCACTAATGATGTGCTGGGGCAGCTCATTGGCACAGTGGATAGAGTGCCAGATTTGAAGTCAGGAAGACCTGAGTTCAAAACTGGCCTTGGACACTTACCAGATGTGTGACCCTAGGCAAGTTACTTACTCCTCTTTGCCTCAGTTTCCTCATCTATAAAAATGAGCTGGAAAATGAAATGGCAAACCACTCCATTATCTTTGCCAAGAAAACCCCAAATGGGGGTCACCAAGAGTTGGACACAACTGAAAAATGACTGGACAACCACAAAACTGATGTGCTGGGTACTGGGTATACAGAAAAAAATAAGACTTACATTCTGCCTTTCAATAATTTACAGCCTGAAATGCACAAAAGTAGCTAGGATATAGGAGGGAATATGGCAAATTCAGAGCTGAAGTCTAGACAAAGTACAGTGAACAATCTGAAATTACTTTCAGCTGGTAAGATTCAAAGGCAGATAAAGGTTTCTATTGAAAATATAATAGGGTGGTAATTAATAAAAAGAAAATGTGAAAATAGCCTAGCCATAATAGATCTCAAACTGTATTACAAAGTGGTAATCATTAAAACAACCTGGTACTGGCTAAGAAATACAGTGGTGGATCAGTGGAATAGATTAGGTACACAATACATAACAAGAAATTACTGTAGTAATCTTGCATTTGATAAACACAAAGATCCAGTCTTCTGGGACAAGAACTCACTATATATCAAGAACTGGAAAGCAGTTTGATAGAAACTAAGTATAACATTTCACACCATATACCAAGATAAGGTCAAATTGGGTACATGATTTAGATATAAAGGGTGATATCATAAGCAAACTAAGAGAGCATGGAATTGTTTACAAGCCAGATTTATGGATAAGGGAAGATTTTATTACTAAATAAGGGGTAGAGAGCATTATAGAATATAAAATTGATAATTTTGATTACATTAAATTAAAAAGGGTTCACACAAACAAAACCAATGCAGCCAAGATTAGAAGGAAAGAAGAAAACGGGGGGGGGGGGGGGGGGGAATTTTACAGCAAGTTTCTCCAATAAAGACTTCATCTCTCAAAAATATAGAGAACTGAGTCAAATTTGAAAGAATATGAGTCATTGTCCATTTCATGAATGATCAAGAGATAAAACCAGGCAATTTTCAGACAAAGAAAGCCAAGCTATCTATAATCATATGAAAAAATGCTCTAAATCACTATTGATTAGAGAAATACAAATTAAAGCAACTCTGGGGTACCACCTCACACTTATCAGATTGGCTAATATGACAGAAAAGGGAAACGACAAATGTTGGAGGAGATGTGGGAAAATTTGGACACAAAACACTTTTGGTGGAGTCATGAACTGATCCAACCATTCTGGAGAACAACTTGGAACTATGTCCAAAGAGCCATAAAACTGTGTGTATTCTTTGAAACAGCAATACTAGGTCTATATCCCAAAGAGATTTTTTAAAAAGGGAAATGGACCTATATGTACAAAAATATTTATAGCTGCTCTTTTTATACTGGTAAAGAGTTGGAAATTGAGGTGATACCTATCAATTGGGAATGGCTGACTAAGTTGTGGTATATGATTATGATAGAATACTACTGTACTATTAGAAATTATGAGCAGGATGCTTTCAGAAAAACCTGGAAAGACTTACATGAACTGATGCAAAGTGGAGTGAGCATAACCAGAAGAACATTGTACAGATAACAGTAATATTGTACAATGATTAACTGTGACTGACTTAGCCATTCCCAGCAATACAAACATCTGAGACAATTCTGAAGGACTCATAACAAAAAATGTTATCCATCTCCAGAGAAAGAACTGATGGAATCTGAACACAGAGAGAAGCATGCTGCTATTTTGCTTTCCTTACTTTTCTTTTTTTGTTGTTTGCACTTTCTTTCACAACATGACTAATATGAAAATATGTTTTACATGACTGCATACGTGTAACCTTTATCAAATTGCTTGACTTCTCAATGATGGGGGAAGGGAGGGCGGGAGAGAATCTGGAACTGAAAATTGTAAAAAAAAAATGTTTAAAATTGTTTTTACATGTAATTGGGAAAAATAAAATATTAAAATTCAAAAAAATTTTAAAAGGAAACTATAATGAGGTGAAGGGAAGAGGAGTCTTTTCCAATTAAGGATGATGGCAGGAGCAAGGAGTAAGGAGAGGGGAGGATAAGAACAAGAGATGAGGATTAGTAAAGTTTGTCTAGAACATAGAATATATGCAAGGAAATAGTATGAGATAAGACTGGAAAGGCAAGGTGGAGAGATATAGTGGACAGTTTTGGATGCCAGAATAAGACATTGATACTTTGTAGAGAAATAGAAGCCAGGAACACTTTTGACGAGAAGAATGTTGGGAAGAACAGCAGATTAGGAAAATTTGGTCCAGTGAAGAATAGATTAGTCAGGAGATAGGGTAGGCAGGATGAGTAGTTTAGGAGATTAGAAAAATAGTTAAGTAAAAGGACTTAAATTAAGGTGTTCACAGTGGAAGTAGAAAGGAAGAGATAGAGGCAAGAGATATTAAATGAAACAGATCAGATATGAGAGAAAAGTTTGATATAGTCAAAGTAGTTTTAAGCCAAAGGTTTGCGCTATCAAAAAGAGCAGAGAAATTTAGGGAGAGGTGTAGATTTTAGGGGGTAGAATTTAATGAAATTAATACTGAACATATCGAATTTGAGTGGTTAGTGGGACATATAGATAAGAGGTTCCATATAGCACAGAGGCTTAGAAGAGAGGTGAGAGGCTGAATATATAGATTTGGGAAGCATTTGCAAGGAGCTGATAATTTAAGTCATGAGAGTAGATGTGCTCGACAAGGGAGAAAGACTAAAGAAAGGAAAGAAGGCCAAGGACAGGGCCTTGAATATTTAAGCATCATGAGGTATACAGCTAGCCATCATAATCACCCTATTCAACAGGAAGTAACCAGAGTGAGACATTCCCACATTTATCTTTGCTGTTATGCCCATTTATTCCACTGGATGGAAGTGCTGAGTAAAAACCAAGTTCACTAAGTTTCTGAGTTGATAACTTTCTAAGTCACCATATGTCATAGCCAACAGTATGAGAAAAGGCTTTTCCAGTCTTATCTCGTACTATTTTCTTGCATCTATTCGATGTTTTTGCCAAGGGGTGTGCTGGCCTGAGAGCCATCTTGGCTCGTCAAGACTTCAGAAATCAGCAAATGCTACAAATTAGGATTTGATTTATTGTTTTGTTGATTGTCAACTTAAGAAAGTGATGGAGAACATGTTAATAGTGCAGATTAAACTTAAAAATCTGTTTGAGTACTTTTTTTTTGAGAGAAAGAGCTGGTTGTTAAACATTTACCACTCCCACCTGACTCTACCCCCTTTCTATGGGGCACTTACCTTCATGGTTTGGAAAACGGTAGAAGTAAGACCTTAAGTCCCTACTTCTGGCAAACTCTTCCTATTCTCTGAATTTAACTATGGTTTTCTGAGCCCTAGTCATGTGACCCTGGCATATGGAGTCAACTATCCATAAAAGCAAACATGTTTAATTGTACACTGTGCTTTTTTTCTTGCATAAGATTGAATGACTAGATCATTATGTAATCTAGAGCTCTAAGGGACCTCAGAAACTATCCAGTTTAACCCCTTCATTTAAAAATGTTCTTAATTAATTTTATTTTACCAATTAAGCAGTTATTTTTCTCTCCTTCCAACTTCCACCTGCCATGAAAAAAGAAAAACTAAAGTAAAACCCTGTAACAAATACATACATACATATATATATATATATATATATATATATATATAGTCAAATTCCCACAAAACAAATTCTTGCATTGGCTATGTCCAAAAATGTCTGTCTCATTTAGCATCATGAGTCTAGTCTTTCTCCGCCCAAAGATGAGTAGCGTGCATCATCGTAGGATTTCTGGAACCACAGTTAGTCAATGTTCTAATAATAGTACAACTTCCTCATTTTATAGATGATAAAAATAAGGACCAAAAAGATGAAATGATTTGTCCAATGTCACAGAGCCAGCAAGGATCAGAGGGAGGTTTTTAATACAGATCCACAGAATCCAAAGTCAGCTGACAAGTATTTATTAAGTGCTTATTATGTGTCAGACACTGCGCTAAGGCCTGTTAAAAGCAAAAGCATGGTCCCTGACATCAAGGAACTCACAATCTAATGGGGATAAATATGCAAAAAATAACTGTACATACAAGATATATGCAGCAAGGATTACTATGTGTGGCTCTTAGGGAGACAAGAATTGACATACTACATTGTCCCCCAAGTTCTCCAAAGAAGACTAGTAGCTAGTCATTCTGCTCTCCTCAGTGAGCCGGGATACCAGGCTAGAAGTAAATCTATCTGCTCCCTTAAATATTATTAGCCTAAAGGATGATGTAATTTTCAGATTCAAGCTAAATTCCTGATCTCCATTTCTTAATGGAGAAGGGAGGCCCCCAAGCAAAAAATCCAAGTCGACTTCTTTCCCATCAAACACCAGTTCACAATGGGCATACATAGCAAATAGCAAAGAAACCCATTTATCTAAATTGATAGAAAAATAGAGATCAGAGAAAGTATATGTATGGGAAAATATATGTGCAAATATCTATATATTTTATTTATATATGTTTGTATATACACACACACATGTATACACACATATATGTATATATACATACACACATGTATACACATATATGTATATATACATACACACATATATACATCATACACACATATATGTGTATATATGTATATACACATACAAATATATATACACACCAGACAATACAAATTGAAAGAGCTCTCCCATTGCGAGCGAGATAATTTAGTCAACCAAGAGAAAGTTGCAGATCTCACCTAAGGGGAAATTCTTCAAAATCTCTAGTGTAGCAAGCAAGAGAATAAGGACAGGATTGAAGCTGGCTTCTTCCCAACATCTTTTTCTTTCTTCAGCAACCTGAAGTGGGGGAGGGGTTGGTATGGCCATCATCTCTCTTAAAGCAGGAAACCAGAAATACCGAAGATACTGAAGAGATGGGATCTGTCTTGGCTCCCAGTCTCAGTAATCCCACTCAGCCCCTCCCTCATGCAGGGCCTGGTCATTGATCTCCACCGAGTCCCCGATCTATTAGCTTCGGGGCTTGGGTTACACAGACACAAAGTGAGTGGAAGGTAATCTCAGAGGAGAAGGGGGAAGGGGAGACCAGAGAAGGTCTCCTGCAGGAGGTGGGACGTACACTGAATTCTGAAGGAAATCAGGAAAACCTGGAGGGGGGGCGGGATGAGCTCTGCAGGTATGAGCGGACAGCCGAGGAAAAGGCACAATCGGGACACGAAGCGTCCTGTAGAAGGAACCGCCAGGCCAGTCTCTCTGGACCACAGAGCGTGTGGAAAGCAGTCAAACGTTAAGGAAACGGGAGGAGTTGGAAGGGGCCAGATTGCGAAGGGCTTTAAATGCTGGAGGATTTTACGTTTGCTCCAGGAGGTCGGGGGTCACCGGAGCTCGGGGTCTGCGTGTGTGGCCTGGTCAGAATTGCCCTCGAACTTTAGGAAAATCTCTCTGACAGCTGAGGGGCCTCCCCTAGATGACTAGAGAGGTGGGGCGGTCCGCTGGACAAAGGTGGAGTAGGAGGCAGGAGGAGCCCGTGTCATTCATCCTTCTTTGCAATGCGGGCTGCTTGAGGGACTAGGCGCCTCGGCCACTTTCTGCCTGCGAGCCTTACGTCATCTAAGCCCTTTGGACCGCAGGTTCCTCACGTGCAAAAGGAAAGAGTTTGGATTAGAAGGCCTTTAAGGGCCCTCAGAAGCCCAGATCTGGAATCCCCCGACCTCTGGGATACTCTCCGGAGCACACATCCCGTGACCCGTGCAGCTAGGAGCGCTGAGAGAACCGGAAAACCCGCCAAGCCCCTGCAGCCAATCCTCGGAACGCAAACGGCCCGGCCCCGCCCCCTCCCGGTGGCCCCGCCCCTCCCGGCGGCGGCGACGCGCTGACGTACAGGACTGCGTGGGCACGCTCGCTCCCTCGGTGGCGTCGCTGCTACCTTCCCGGGTTACAGCAAACAGAACCAGCGCGGTGGGCGGCGCCGACGTGGGGAGGACAATGAAGCGGCCGCTAACGGCTGAACCCCGGGCGAGCACCGCGCTGAAAGAGATGTAGCCGGGGGTCAACTTCCTTTAACCGAAAAGGTGAACGCCGCGGAGCACGGGGGTTGGGGTGAGGGAATGGATTGAGGCTCGGGAGCCAAAGGGCAGCAGCGGCGGCGGCGAAGACGGCGGTCAGCGCAGCAGCCCCGAGACCGTGGCGCCTTCCCGCTCTGGGCCGCCTGGGCCTCGCGGCCCCCGTGGCGGCTGCCGCTGCTCTCGCGCTTCCTCCTGCGCCGCTGGTCCTAGTGTGTGTAGATCTGATCTGCTTTTCGGTATAAAGGGGGTACGTTATAAACAGTACTCCATCCAGAGATCTAGGGGGGAACTGCTGCCCTAAGCCTTCTGCAAACACCGCCCCCCCACTACACACACACGTAGAAGCAATCATATATGTGTGCATATCTGTTTTTCAGTGCAAAGGAAGTTGGGAGGAGAGCTAATTCCAATTGCTGTCCTAGCATCCTGCAGGCAACTCCACCTCCCACATCCCCCCCTTTTATTTTTTCAATCTGCTTTTCGTTGTAAAGGGATTTCGTTATCAAGCACCAACCAGAGAGGTGGGGGAAGGAGCTGATTGTAACTGCTGCCTTAACATCTTGCAAACAATCCTTTACAAACGTTTTTTCTTTAAATGTGCTGTTCAGTGTAAAAGGGCAGTGAGCCGGGCCTGAATTCAAACGTGGCCTTAGACGCTTACCAGCCGGCTGACCCTGGGCAGGCACTCGCCTTGCTGGCCTCGGTTTCCTCGTACGTCCAATGAGCAGGAGATGGCAAACCCCTTTGGTACCTTTGCTGGTGACGTCAGACGCGACTAGAAAACACTGAACGCAGCGATTTTAGCGCAGAGGGAGATGCCCTCCCAGCCCCCTGCAGGCAGCCGCCCCTGCGCGGAGCTTCTCCGTTAGGAGGTGTGGAAGGCGGGTACTAGGAAAGTGTAATGAGGCCGTTCTTCCCCACCTTTCCCCTAACCATCCAAAAGAAAGGAAAAGAAACACAAACCCGAACGCCCTCCCCAAGAGCGCCCTCCCCAAGAGCGCCCTCCCCAAGAGCACCCTCCCCCAGAGCGCTGCCGGGGGTAAGTCTCCGCCTTTCTTGTCCCTTCCCAAGGGCCGGCTGCGGGCCGCAGAATGATCGACTCGGTGAAGCTCCGGAGAGAGAGCGCCGCGGACTTCTTTTCTCACTACGAATATCTTTGCGCGCTTCAAGATTCCATACCTCTGCCTGTGGTGAGAGCCAGCCTGAGGCTCGGGGCGCTGGATTTCAACGCAGACCGCCTCAAGCTCCTGGACTGGGCACCTTTGCTGAGTGCCCTCAGGATAAATAAAAATTTGCCCTCAGTGGCCGTCAGGAGCTCGTATCCGCCCGGTTTTGGAGATTCAGGTTTGTTCCCGTCTGACGGGCTGCTTGAGCCTTTAAGCTGTCGTCGGGTTCCCAGGGAGAGGATGTTTGAAATTTTAAATAATTGGAAAGTTATACTTTCACCGGTAGGTAGGTGGGGACCCCCAGGCTTTACCTGTGATAACTGCCTCCTGTGGGGTAGATTGAAGAGAAGGGGAAGGTAGAATATTATGCATTAGTCTGGTTTTCTCCAAGTAAATTTCAAGTAGTATTTATTTGTTGTGCCAAGAGCTTACTATGAAAATAATTGTGGGAGCAAAGTTGGCATTGAGTCAGTCACCATTTATTAAGCACCTACATGTGCCAGGCATTGTGCTAGGTGGTTTCTGACCCAAATCATTCGACCCCGAGTCCGGTGTTCATTTCATTACATGGAACTGCATCACATTGTATGCTTCCTGCTTCAGCCTCTAATTCATCGTTTTCTCTGGCATTTATCACGCGCTTACTTTGCTGCACGGTACCACAAAAGCTCTCCACAAAGCAGTCTTCTAACTTTCCAACACCTCTTGCTTGCACCAAGTGGAGGTTTCCGGTTCAGCGACTACTTACGGCAATGGAGCCCGTATTCTGTCCTCTTCTCCCAGCGAAGACTGAGGGTGCCCTTCGTCCGCAGTCCCTCAGAGCCAGGCCCCTTTGTAGTCTGCTCTTCATTCGTGGTGTTGTATTCCTTGTGTGTTTTGTTCTCTTTGGTTCTGCTTTGCTTCCCTCTGCTCCACTTTGTACAAATCATTGCTCTGAGAATTCTGGATATTCATCATTTCTTACTGCCCAGTAATACTCCATAAAATTCATGTGCCCTGTTTTTTGGCTGTTCTCCAATCACAAATCCCACTCTGTTTCTAACTCGCTGCTACCACAAAGAGCCTGTCGTTAATATTTCGGTATGTATTGAATCTGTGTTTTTGTCTTCGGATTATGTAACCAGTGGTGTGATGGCTAGAGTGGCAGACGGGGACGGTTTAATCGCTGGTTTTCAATAGTCTCAAATTGAAATCTAGACCTTCGCAGGTCTGTCAACACTGTATTTATTAATGTGTGTCTTCCCACAGGCTTCAAACATTGTTCATTTTTTGTCGTTTTTGCTCATTTGTCTTATGTGAGGTGAAACGTCAGAGTTGTTTTAGTTTCATAAATAATTTGGAACGTGTTCTGAAAATATGTACAGTGTTATATGGTTGTCAATTCCATATGTACAGGGTGTCCCTAAAGTCTGAACACATAGGCAGTGTGGAGGTATTGCATCAAGTTCATGTGAATCTTGCAAAGCCCATCAACCTTTGCATCACGAATGATGGAAATCATGTTGAAGATGTTATTTGTTAATATTCCAATTAAATAAAATGTTGTTGAAAATTTCATTCATTTCATTTCTTGAAATTGTGCATTTTTGCCTGTGTCCAGAATTCAGGAACACTCTGTATTTTGGATGTCATACTTTTGTGAGTCATATTTATGCAAATATTTTTCCTAGTGTGCACTTTCTCTTAATTCTGCTTTCCTTAGTGAAGGAAGCTTTTTCATTTTGTGTAGTTAGAATACCTCTCAGCTGGGTGATGCAGCACACTGTTGTAATCCCAGCCACTGGGGAGCCTAAGACTGGCTGATAGCTTAAGATCCAGACTTCTGAGCTGCAGTGAGCTGTGCCAATCGGGTGTCCCCACTGAGCTTAGCATGAATATGGGGTACCCATGGGAGTGGGGGAGCCAAAGGTTGCCTAAGGAGGACCATCCAGCCCAGGACAAAATGAGATTGAGATGGAGCCCTTGAGTTGTCCCTGATTTTTTTCTAGCCTGGACAACATAGGGGAGACCCTACATTTTGTTTTTTTTAAGCACCTGTAGGCACAGTTGTGAAAGGTATTTCATTCTATTTTCTTCAGTGATTTTTATCTTGTGGCCTTTTTATATTGGTTCACATCCATTTGTGCCTATTGTGGTACATGATGTAAGGAAGCCTCCTCAAGCAAGTAGTTTGTAGCAGGCCACCTGAAACATTTTTCTTATATTAGTTGACATTCCAGCCAAACTGGACTGCTCTCTGTTCTCCTTAACACTCCCTGTGCCCTTAGAATTCCATTCTTGTTTTCCTGATCCTTTTATTATCCCTTACTTTTTCCATCTTTATCTGTCAAACGCATCCTTTAATGTCTAACTCAAATACTAACTCTAAGAAAGCTTTCTCTGATCTCCCTACGTAACAATGAACTTTTCCCTCAGATCTCACACTTGGTTTTATAATTTTTTATTTGTAACATGTTTAATGTAGTTAATCATGTATATTATAGCTTTAGACCCCTTGCTAAAATTTTCACTCCTAGTTTCCTGAACTTTGTATCTTTTCCTATGCAGTCATTTAATGTTTGTACTTATGTGAAAGATTGGAAGAGGGGAAATAGCTTTTTCACACAGAATCCAGTTCTTAATGTAGGAAAAAAGAATGTTCTGTATAAGCTCTTTTTTTGTTGTCGTTGGTATGTTTTCTTTAATAATAATTTTGGAAAACATTTTTTTCTAGCCCCTGATAGGTATACAGCCTATTCTAAAAGGCGAATTCCTACAATTAGATCCAAAGAAGTGACCGTCCAATTGTGTAAAGCTATTAAAGGCTGTTTAAGTGCATCTACTGCTCTGAAGAACCTAGAGCTTCAGGGAATATATTTAAGAGAACGAGATTTAATATTGTTAACAAGGGTAAGGTTTCTAAAATTCATCATGGCAACATCTGGTAGTAGTTCTGTTTTTTAAACCCTCTTCGTGTGTTTTTAACGATACGATTTTGTTTTTCATTGAAGGGATTGAATAAATCAGCATCTTTGGTACATCTGTCTCTAGCATATTGTCCAATTGGAGATGGAGGTTTAGAAAGTGAGTTTTGATATTTATTTTTCCTTCCATCTATCCTAATCTTACTTATGTTTCAGAGCCCAGACCGAGTCTACTAACATGAAGCTAACTACTGCTAACTACTCCTGCTGCTACTAACCAGTAACCTGTCTTCCCCAATCTCTTATCCTGTTTTATTTATTTTGCACTATATTAGTTAGCACTTGACTATATCTTGTTTTTTATTCTGTCATTTAAAAAATAAGTATCGTATTGTCTTCTCAAATAGATTATGAAGTTGTTGAGGTCAGGGATTGTCTGTGCCTTCCTTGTAGTCCTCCTTGAAATGCAGTGCAATGATAGACACATAGTTGTTACTTAATACTAAATGATCGACAACAGAAACAAATGAAAATAGATTTATAGAGCATGTGATTTTGGAGAAATTTTTTTTGTTGATTGTATAGAAATTAAGACATAGACAGGAGAAAACATTTTTAATTTATTCTTTAAAAATGCAGGAAAATTCCTGGCATATCAAAAGCAAATTCCATACACTCAACTGTGTCATTTTTAGCTAGGTAGATTGTGGTTTTTGTAAATTGGAATAACGTTGCAATTGTAATAGACTTTATAGTTGTTGTGTCTTTTCTGTTTAACAGGCTTAATATATTTACAGGTATTAGCAAAAAAAATAAATAAACCCAAAAAACAAAAGCAACTTAGTAATGCAAAACAACTACTGAACAAGAATAGACTCAGAAAACTGAATAGTGAATATTTGTGTTTGATCTGTTCTCTGTCTTTGGCTTCTCTTGTTATTTATAGCCATCTGTCAAAGCATTAAGACCTTGGTAACCCTCAAGACTATAAACTTCTCAGGGTGTAATTTGACTTGGCGTGGAGCAGAACATTTGGCCAATATCTTAAAGGTGATTAATATTTGATCTTAAATCTTAACAATTTGATGCAAATAGCACAAAAAACATTGACACAAACTGACCAAAACATTTACTTTTTTAGATGACCAAACAGAAAATGAATGCACCTGTTGCTAAAGATGTGACTACGTTTTGGTGCTTTGGGGGCACCTACAATTCTAGTACCACAAATAACTGCCCAAGCTTTTCCATTTATATAAAGAAGTTCTTTTGAGAAGCTTGCTTGGTGTTTTTAATTTTTCTTTTTATTATAATATATGGTGGTGAATATTTTTGATTTAACAATTGTGGGAAGCAGACAGCATGGTGTGATGGAAAGTTCACTGGACCTAGTCCTAGTTCTGTCTCAGCAAGCTCTTCAGTGATCTTGTCCAAGTCATTTTAACTTGCTTCTGCCTCACTTTTAAAGCATGGAGTTAAGAAGCTTGCCATAGCACCACTGTATGAATTTTCTGAATAATCTTTATCTGCTTTGGCATATGTTATGTTCACTTCTTATTATATTGGATCCTGGAATTTTAGGATCTTATCGATCATTTCGTTCAATCTCCTCATTTTATAGACAAAAAAACAAAACCCAGAAGGCTTGAATGACTTGCCCCAGTTTGTACATTTTAGTAGTGGGGATAGGAGGGCTATACATGAGGACCCCTGATTATTTACTGGTCCTTTTTGCAACCACATTTTTCAGGTGTATTTTCATGACCTATAGGTAGTATATATGAATTTACAATATAAAAGACCATGTTTACATAAGTATTGATTATTCCCAGAGACTTATTTCATTTGTCTAAATCTTTCAAGTATCAGGCAATAAGGAGGCATGAAGATGTGTGGGCTGAGAGTCTTCGCTATCGGAACCCTGATCTGGATGGCATGGCAGGCTTGCAGCGCATCTCACTCAACTGCAACACCCTTATTGGTGATCAGGGTGCCGGCGCTTTTGCAGAGTGTCTTCGTGACAGTTTGTGGCTGAGAGGTTGGTAAAAACAATTGTTTCTGGAGGATAGCAGAAAGGGGTCTCTGACCTGGTCCATCACGACAGGTACAAAAATGACTTAGTGCAAGACGCTTTGCTTTGCTTTGTTGTGGAGTAAAGCATTTTAGTTTGATATTCATACCCTGGCTTTCAGAATATAATCTTGAAGTAAGGGACACTACATACAAAATCGTTGGTTTGTGTTTTCTCTATGTTATAGCTTATGTGTTTTAAAGAAGTGCCTTTATTAACTCCTTGCTCCTGGGAAACATTGGCTGGTCAGAAAATTCTTTGTGGCTATTTTCTTTATTCTTTTTACATTTATTTAATATATGTGTATAAGTCTTACATATAAAAACATGTTTTGAATATTTTAATATAATTTTTATGTTTTTAATAAATTGTATAAAAATATTTTTTAAATGTCCCAAAAGTATTAGTGCTTATAAGATTTAATGGTATAAAACAGTACTAAGACTTTTGGGACTCTGCACATCTTCATTTTTTTTTCTGTGCTTGTCATAATTTTTCTCTCTCAGCATTCTTCCTCTTCCTTTTTAATTCTTGTCTTTTGCTCTTCTTTCCATCTTTAGTGGTATAGAGCCTCTTCTCCTCTCCCTCTACATTCTCTCTCACCTCTCTTCAGGTGACTTTTCTCATAGTTTTTCTCCAGTCCTTCTCTTCTTCCTAACCTTGTTATTTCCACATCTTCCAGTTTCTCAGGTTTGTCACTTCATCCTCCCCTCCTCACCTTCTCTCTGCTCATATCTCATGTTCACTTGTCAGATCTTACTGTTTGTGCCTCTGTATTGGCTCTCCTGTCTAACCCATTCTGTTACACAGTCACTACCTTATTTCAGGCCTTTGTCACTCCTTGCCTAGATTGATTGCAATAACCTCTTATTTGGTCTCCTAGCATGAAGTCTTTTTCCCATCTAGTTCATCCTCCACAAGCTGCCAGTGATTTTCCTCAAGTGTTCTAACCCCATGACTCCTCCATAAACCACAATCCCTATAGTCTTTAGGATCCACAATAAATTCCTCTGTTTAACTTCAAAACACCCTTAACAACCTTACCCCAGACTATCTTTCCTGCCTCACTGTACGCTACTTCACCTTCTGCACTCTGCGATACAGCCACACTCATCTGCCCTCTGCTCTTCACAGATGAAGCTCCATCTCCCATCTCTGTGCCTTCACATTGACCATCCTGAATTCCTAGAATGTCTTTTTTCCTCATGTCTGCTTCACAGAATCCATCTCCTCCTTCAAGATGTATCTCAAAAGCCTCAGCTTATGTCAACGTTCTCTGGTCCCCATCAACTGCTAGTGCCTTCTCTCGCAAACTCTCTTGTATTAACTATTTTGTACCTGGTGTCTTTGTATTTATTCTGTATATACTTATATGTGTGCTTGTTGTCTCGCCCATTAAAATGTAAGCTATTTGAGAGTAGAGATTGTATCATTCTTTGTATCCCAAGCACCTAGCTTATAGTAGGTGCTTAATAAATACTTGTTAATATTGAATCTCTTGGGAGTTTTGTTTGGCTGACCATTAGAGACCAGGTAGATGACCAAGGGATGTAGTAACCAAAGTTTTACTTATAACTATTGCTAATAAACCAGTGGAGGCCAAAGAAGTCAGATTAGTTATGGCTCTTTTTCCTTAACTATGAAATTTATCAACACAATTTTAGTCCTGTGCTCTAATAGGAAGTAACCATGTGGCACAGATTATCCATTCTGTTCTTCCTGCCCACCCCAACAAAAATGAAAGACAGATTTTAGAACTCATTGATATTTTTAATTTAGTTTATTTTAAAATTAGTTTACATTTTTTTGTGCATATTTGCAATGATAGCAGCCCAGAAATGTTTTCAGTAATAGGGAGGTCAAACTAGAATTAAAATGTTGATGTGGATAATCTTCAAAAAGCATAATTTAATCTTAGAGTAAGGAAAGTCAAGTCCCTACTGTCACCCTGGTTTTGTGACCTTGGACAAGTTAGTTGGCCTCTGTGGACCTCAGCTTCCTCATCTGTAATGTAGTGATAATAATACTTGCATTGCCCACCCTCCTCTTGGGGGGAGTTGTAAGGTAATTATACATGCATTGGGCAGGGACTTTTCATTTTTATCTTTGTATCCCCAGTGCCTATCCAAGACCAGACACATAGTGGACACTTAATAAGTGTTTTTCAGGTGTTTAGTGTTATTTCCAAGTTCATGGATGAATAAGCTGTGACTATATATTAAATATAGGTAAAGGTTATAGTCTAATATTTTGTTTTGTAAACCTTTTAGCACTGTATAAGTGTGGTGGTGTTGATGATAATAAAACAAAAGTAAAGAAGACACATCACATGTTAGCTAGGTCCCTGATGATAAATGTAAGAGTGATCTTTGACAAAAGTCATATTGGATAGGTAGATATGGATGGGTTGTCATATGCATTGTTAGAGGTCAATGAAATTACAGATTCATTTCAGTATAATAATGTAAAAAAGGACACTCCATATATGAGTAGTGATGACTACACATTTAACACATAAATTTAGTAAGTAGAAATGTTTTTTTTCTTATTTCAAGCACTTGATCTGCAGCAGTGTGGAATTAGCGATGAGGGAGCTAAAACTCTACTAACTGCCTTGGAAGGAAATACAACCATGGTGGTTCTGGATATAAGAAAAAACCCACTAGTTGGTATGTTAATAAATTTGTTTTGTTTAATTAATCTTACTAGTGACAGAGGTTAAGAAGTGTTTAAATTATAAACATTACCAAGCTGAGTCTCATAATCTCAGCTTCTTTTATAATTTTGAAAGTGGAGGTTGTATTATTAAATGTGTTGTAATAGTTTATGGTTATTTTTGTGCCAAAGGAAGGGTGGGTTTTGGCCCTTGTAGTTGTAGGCCCAGCACTGCAGAATAACTTTAGCATTTTATTATGTAATTTTTTTCCACCACTTTGTTTGCCATTTGGTATATGGCCCACTGGGGTATTGTGATGACCCTTGCTCCAGCCCAGATGAACTGTTCATCTTTTATTTTTTTCTTCTGCTTTTGTCTGTTAGACCCTTGCTAGAGCCTATTTCCTCACAGGAGTGTTAGGTTAAAATTCTCTTGCAAAGATACATTTTTTTTAGCCATTAAATTTATAATGTTTATATGATCTTTGAGATTATGGTTAGAGTATTTAGAATATAATTTGTATGTCTTGGCTCGTTTAATACGTTTACCATTGGAAGCCCCTCTCTACCCCTAGAGTCTGAGATCCTCTAGAGGTGCTGCTGAAGAATGGTAAGAGTGTGTCAGCTGTTTTGAGCAATGACTGAGTAAAAACTTCAAGCAAAGGATATTTTTCAGGCCTCTTCATCTGTTCTTTCATTTACATCACTTGTTATTGACAAAGAAGCTTTTTGGAGGAATTTTTTGTTGGAGAAATAGCCTCAAATATTGTTTGAGGGGAAAGGAAATATATACAAAGAGGTCACATGTATATAATTACAGTAATAAGAATTTTCTGTGTTTCTGGAAAAGGGACAGCAGTGGTGTTTGGCTAGTTTTCTGTTTTTCAACAAAATTTGTAATATTTGTAATTTAATTTTCATTTCATTTTAGATCATTCTTTGGTGAAAGCAGTTATTGACAGAGCTGTCCAGAATGGAAAGAGTGCTAAGTCAGAGGTATGGTGTTCTTTTTATTTCATTCAGAAGATTTGTTGATGTATTTATTCTTTATAGCAAAGACAGCCATGAAATTCATTTTTCAGTTACAAGTCAGTCATTTTCTGGCTAAATAACATAAAGGCACTCTTATGCTTTTTCTTTAATTCTTATTGCAAAAATTATATTGCTGATTATATCACCAAAAGGACAAAACAAAATTTTTATTTATTTAAAATTATAATTGCTGGCTGAAGCCAAAACCTCCTAAGTTGCCTGTCACTGAAATGTAGTATTTTACTTCTCTTTTCTAGTACAAGTGGTTAAGTTCTCCAACTTTAAAGGACCTTTTCAAAACTAAACAGAAAAAAAGAACTATAATTCTGGGAAGTGGTCGAAAAGGAAAAGCTACTATTCGTATTGGTAACCCTGTTTTTTTAACGCCGCTTGGAAGTTCCCCCTGTAATATTTACTTACCTTTTTTTTTGGGTGCTCAAAATGTTCGGCGACAGAGCTTCAGAATTAAAATGTGCTCTAATTACTATACTGTGTTGAAGATATAAATGATGGCTTTGTTCAGATTGTGAGCGTTTGAATTAAGATAATTTGGCATAGGCATAATATTCTCAACTTTTTCTTTTTAGAAAAAAATGACTTGGGAAGAAAGTGCTCCTAATTAAACTCCTGTCCAACACCGCAATCCCAACTTATTTGCCCTTTTGGGGATTTTTTATATTGACTTCTATGAGTAGAATATCTATTTGTTTACTTCTAATATTTTGAATGTAAATTTTGGGGAAGGATTTTAGTGAAGAGTAAACCTAAAGATAATGCTTATTAAAATCAGTGATATTTCTGAAGATGTCTGTTTTCTTCTATCTTCCTCCCTTACATACATTTACCTAAAGTGAATGAATGAAGTGCTAAACCAGAAAATAAATGCAAAAATAAGTCTGATATTTTCAGAGGAGGGCATATCTACATTTATCCTTTGAAATATTTAAAAAATGGTTCACTAATTCAGATGAAATAGATTTAAAGAGAGAAACTCTCTTTAAGTAATGCATTAGAAGATTAGATATTTGTGTTCAAAAGAACTTCCCCAAAACAGGTTATCTAGACTTCTGAAATTAGAACTACAATCCCGTGATCAAGTGTAGTTAAAATTTATGTATTTAAATTTTTAAAATACTGTCAGCAAAGGCTGAGTAAGAACTTCCAGTGAAGTCTCTTTTTCATGTCCTCGCAGTTGCTCTTGGCAATCAGTCTTTTTATATGCCATCTTGTGGCTGATGAGAATGGCAGTGTATTGGGAAGATATGCCTTCATTGTCGGTTGAGGACCCTTTGATTAAGGAAACTTAAAGAATACAGGAGATGGCTTTCACTGTACTTTTTTAAGAAAAGGGAAAAAGAAAACATGAAAAAGTACATCCCAGTCATAAGCCTTAAAAAAAAACCTTACCTATTTGTTTGGGAGCTTTTACACTTAACTTTCTTGATTTTGTACTTGTTTTGGAGAACAGGTTATACCTGACAGTAGAAAAAAGAGCTAACTTTTTTTTTCCCTTTATAGATTTATAGATTTGATGGTTATGCAGTCCTATGAAAAATAAATTCTTAGGTCTAAAGTTACCCTTTAAAAAGTCTAAATGAGAAGCACGGTGGACAACATAAAATTAAATACATTAGTAAATACATAGTAAAATTAAATATATTTTGTTCCCAAATTGAAACATGTTTTTCCTTGGTCAGCTGTGAATTTTGCCTTGTTCTAAATCCTTAAGCGTTACTTCCTGGAAGGAGTCATGTTCTTCATTGAGCTTCTCTTAGGAATAAATAGCAATCCAGATGTTCTAGAATGAAACTATACCTTATAGTTATATGAGTGTGTGGATCAAAAGGATAAAGATTTGATAGACTCAAATTTAGCTTCTACAGCTCTTTGAATACTAGTACATTAGAGTAGTTATTGAAAGAATGACATGTTAAAAGTTTTTGTTGTTGGTTTAATTGTTAATCATCATTTTGTTACCCACAACGTGGTATATAATTTAATGGATCTTGAAAGCATTCCCCTCACCAATATAGATGGCAAATCCACGTGTGTCTTTTCATCACGTTCAATTCTGGTCCAAGGTGTGCCACTGTTCCCACTCAACTTGTCAACCCGTAACATAACCCATTATTTGGTACTTCATACACTGTACAGATTTTTTTTTTCCTGCCCCTGTGGTTTCATCAAGGAAATTAGCCTCTTCAATGCAAATTATCAGTTGCTCTGTAACTTTTTAGTTTCAGAAAGTGACCTTGGGTCCTGACAAATTAAGTAACTTGTTCTGAGCCACACTCCTGTAGGGATTTGATGTGGAAAGCGAGTGTGGATTCTTTTCCAACTCCAGTCCTGTGGGTATATGAGAATAAAAGAATATGTTCAGTGAGGACATCATATTTTTAAGCTCTTTAATTGTGTATAGTAGAGAGTTGACCTTAGAGTCAGAAGAACAGTGTTAAAGTCTCACCTTTAGACACATATTGGCTCCATAAGTCCAAGGAAGTCACATAACTGGTGCCAACATACATTGATAGAAGAGGTTTCTCACTGTGAGTCAGACACCAGTGACATCATGGGTGTAGCTGCTATCCCTTTATTAATGTAAATACCCTTACATCATCCTTTAAATGTACATCCTGGACTTCACACTGGTTCCTTTAGTGGAAGATAAATGCAGCAGTAGTTTTTGAAAGAGTGCGGATTGCTGAATGGAAAGAGGCGGACTACAATTTGCCTGCCAGTATTGTTTTTAAACATTTGGATCACATCGGATAACTAACAAAGTAATTAGTATGTAAAAAGAAATGCTTTCTGTAATGTCAGTTATCCTTTATTGCCTTAAGAATTCATTTGGTGCTTAGAACATTCTTGAAATTGTGTAAATCATTGTTTACATATAGAATATTACTTAGAGCTAAATTTCAATAACTCAGTAGTGGTTCTTGATAGTATTTAATAAGGCATCTTGGGTAGAAATTAGTTTGTCATGGTGGGTAGAGTTGGTTTTGTAGTGAGGAAGATTTGGGTTCAAATGCTACCTCTCCCACGTACTGGTTGTGTGATCATGGGCAAGGTACTTAATCTCTTATTGCCCCAAGCAGCTCTCTTAATGTTAAATTGGATCAAGGTGCCTACCTGCAGTGGTAGATGAAGTTCCTTAGCGGGAGCTTCCTACACCGAGGACATCCCAGGTCCACCCTGAGAATGAGAAGAATTATTTTTAAAATTCTCACTAACATGTTTGAGCAAAGTGAAAATGTGACACGTTTGCAAGCTTTTTTGAGCTACTGAAAAAGTAATTTTGTTTCTTGGGTTTTTTTATGTTTGCTTCAGTAATTTGGAGGCACAGAGGTAAGCACTTCAAATCGGTGTTTGGGTTAGTAATCGGTTTCAGAGAGCATAGGAGATTGATTGTGTTAACAGTATTTACTATATACTTTAAAGATGAAATTCAATATCACATTTAGGCTTGTATTAAGAAAGAAAAAAGTTTAAGTTAAATAGCACAAGATAAAATAAATTTTAATGTAATTTGTGAGGTATAAATTCATCCCATGGGCATAATAGAGTAAAAGTCTATAAAGATTTACATATTACTGACTTGTAGGGATTAGAACATCTTATATCCTGTTTACTGATTTTACATGCCATTTGGAATAATGGGAGAATTGAACTTGAATAATAAATTCTTACAATTATATGAAAACTTTACTAAAGTGTTCTTAAAGTTACAAGACAGGAAATTTAATTTTTGAATGTAAATTTCAGGTTATTTTTGCTGTCCTTTCTAATTATTCATAAATCATAGCCCTGCCTTGATAATTACATAATGATAATATATTAATGCAATTATATAAGCTAATTATATGTAATACACAGTAAACTTGTTTTGAGAGGCCCCAAATGCATAAATTACTTGGACATTTTAAGAATGAATTATTGGCTTCTTGTAGTCTCACAAATATTTCCTTTCACCTATTTTCTGCTGTTATTTTTACATTTGTATTTTGTCTTCCATATGAAAGTAAGTTTGCATTATCGAGAGATTGTTTCATAGGCTCTTCAGTGTCAGTCTGTTCATGCCAGCAACTCCATGTGATCATGTTAGGGTGAGAGAGTGGTCTCCGTAGTGTAATACTGTAGCTGCAGAGTGCAACCTGACCAAGAGAAAGTACATAGCTGTGTTTTCCCATTTCCCTCAAGTAAAGGAGTGTCAGAGTTGTTAGTGTGGCTGTCCGATGCTGATGAATTTGGTAGAAAAATGTGCTAGAAATTAATTCTTAGCCAATAAATTGGTGGCATCATCCTTTACATTCCATGATATATATTTAACTTTTTTTTTTCAATATCTAACACATGCTTAAGTGTTATATACTATTGTGCTGAGGTTTGGATTATAAGGTGACTTAAAAGGCTAGAGGTTAATTGAAAAGATTCACAGACTGGAGCAGATAGAAATCAGCAGTGCAGTGGTACATTTCCACCAGCCCATCGTGGTAGCACCATTCACCATAGCCATTCCTCCATAATGAGATGTCAGTCCTGATAGGAAATATACATGGCAACATATAAGTTTATAGCATATTGCCCAAGTGACAACCCCCGTTCCTATATCCTTCTCTTCAAAGGAGAAATTTTAATACAGCCATGCAAGGACTAAATAGAAAAATACTAAAGTAACCTTGTAATTTCTCCTGTAACGATATTTTGGAAAGATTAGTGGCATGTGTCTTACGTACTTGGGCTAATGGACTCTTTTTAAACCAGTCCATGAGTTGCTAACCTTCTCAGCGTATTGTATCTGACTTAGACATCATACTAAAAGTATGCTTGGCACAGTACAGCAATAACATAAAAATGAGGTGACTGTTCTTTATAAAAGGACATTTAAGTAAATGGGTTTATACTGCATTGCATTGGCTTAAATGCTACATGCATATTTTTGTTTTACCCCAGGGTGTATACATATGTGCTAACCTAATTATATGTACTTATGTTTCGTAATGCTTTTAATTCTTTCCTTTAATACCTCTTCAAACCATTTAGGAGTAACAACAATGAAACCTCTAAGTACAGGAAGAAAGCAGTTATGTAGTAGAGACTCTTACACTCCAGAGTCATTACCACCTGGCACATACGGCTTCCTGCCCTGGCGTACTGCAGAACGTGCCGACCGGAGCAGGTAGAGTATTTTTTTAGCTTCTGTCCTTATAATGTAAGACAAATATTGATCATTGTATGAACCAGACAACTTGTCAGAGAGCATATCTTTTGAACCTAAGTAGGAGCCTCATTGATATTCTTAGCAATTTTTATGTTGAAATTGGGGGTCGGGGGGGGGATTTTTGCCATAAAGAGAAAAATTAAACCATCAGATTTAAATTCTGATAAAAGGATCAGTTTGTAAAAGTTGTTTTTGAAAAAGGCTCAATGGGATAATTGGGATAAATTGTTTTTGTTTCATAAAAGATAATTAAATTCAGTAGCACAAAAGTTTTCAAAGCACCGGGGAAAAAGAGACAAAAACCAGATAGTCTGTTCTCAAAGAGCTTACGTTCTAATAGACGTCAGTGACACTATATACAGGCCTTTTTAATTACCTGTATGAAAATATTTTGAGGTACATACACTTTAGTATATGTTTAAGTATATTTTGTCTATAGTAAATGTTGTATTTTATTATAAATTATGACAAATTAAAATGCCTTAACAATATCAGTGCATTAGAGCATATTCACTTAATGAGAGCTTGTCACGCCTTCTCTCAGGGTCTGAACTCTTACTTCATATATAGTTCTAACAACTTTGGTTGTCTAGGTTCCAGCGCAGAGAAGATGAGAAGCAGTAAATTAAATGGGAATAGATAAAAACAGTATAGTTGTAGCATTGTGGGTAGCTATGCTGACAGTAATATAAAATGACAGCTAACGGTGAAGAGACAAAAAAAAAAAACCTTGGTGGTTGTGTGTGTCCTTGGGGCACCATCTTTTCTGTAGGCCTCACTTTCTTCACTTACATAGTCAGATTTGGACTAGAACAGGGGTTCTTAATCTTTTTTGTGTATGTGGACCCTTTTGGCAGTCTGGTGAAACCTGTGGATCCTTTCTTACGGTGTTTTTAATGCACAAAACAATATTTTTGATTACAAAGGAAATGAATTATATTAAAATATAGTTATTAAAATGTTCTAGAAGACAAATTTATGTACCCCAGATTTAAAACTCCTGGACTAAATGATCTCTCTGGGCTTTACCAGCATTGAAGTTTTGACACATCGAGCTTTTTGGTTTTTTTGGCAGGGGGAGGTAGGGCAATTGGGGTTAAGTGACTTGCCCAAGGTCACACAGTTAGTAAATGTGTCATTTGTCTGTGGCCAGATTTGAACTCAGGTCCTCCTGACTCCAGGGCCGGTGTTCTGCTCTCTGTGCCACCTAGCTGCCCCTTTTTGGTTCTTTTTAAAAGGAAAGAAGAAAAGGGGAAGAAGCTTTAAAAAATTGTAGCTTAGGGCTGTTTAACGTAGGCCTTCTCTTGATGTTTATAGTGACAGTCAAGAAAATGTTAAAGTATGTTGACTGTGTTCTTTCAGAAAAGAGAAGGAAATATTAAACTTAAAAATACAGCTTTTAAAAAAAGTTTTTGGCACTTCAAGGGTTAAGGTTCATTTATTTGGAAAATTCAATTATATAAAATACATACTTCTCCAAAGATGCAGTTTGATGTGCTATCGTATGTTATTATAAATTCCAACATTTTTACCTTAAAATGTGACCTAAATTAACTGTCTCTTTAGGGGATTTCCACTGATTAAAACCCGAGATTTACCTTGGCCAGTTCAGGTAACATGCTAATATTTATCGTATTTCAATTTTGGGGGTTGAGGGGGAATTTCCGTCCTAATTTCTCTGTTAAAGTTGGCTGTTCATTAGAAGACTTACCTCCCAGTGAGCTATTCTTATCATCTGCCATGAATATCTTTAGAATTTCCTAGATGGGTATTGCAGAGTTTAAGAGGCCATATGCTGTTAAGCAGAAATGGGAAAAAGAACTCTGTTACACTCATAGTATTTCTCCATCCAAACAATAATGTCTGCCTCCTACCCACTGCTTTGCAACCTAAATTAACTGTCTTTTTCCAGGCTTTTCCCTTAATAAAACCCAGGATATACCTTGGCCAGTTCGCTTAATCTCAGGGTCCTAGGTTTCTCCAGTGATGAGATTTGTATTAGATCATCCTTTCAGCTCTGTGATCCCAAACCCAGCTTCTACTGCTTATGTGAAGTTACAAGAAAAGTGTGATTCAGAATGTTGAAATTAGCTAATCACAGTGTAACCAGCAGGAAAAAGTGTATTACGCTAACATCATTACATTCAGCTTTGTTATTAATAATTGTATCTTGTATCTCTGAGATGAAATGGAAGAGAAATCCCTGCAGATGGATTTGCACATTCATCTGCTTGTCATATTACCTAAATATATGTACTGTCCAAGTGTTACATAATGAAGATGTCAGATAAGGAAATTTTACTTAGACTTTGGAATTGTTCTGAAGTGTGCTTTAATATTTGGTCATCTTAACCTTGCTTAAACAGTTTCCTATGATTTTCTTTAAGCAAATGGATTTTCCTGTGAAAGTAACTGTGGAGACCCCATCATGCTCAGAAACAGAAGAGTCAGAAGATGCTATTTTAGAACCTCTTCCAGAAAAAACTAGCCTAACACCATACAAAGTAAATGAAATACAGGTATGAAGCTATCATCTTTAAGATTTGGATAGTTTTATTCCACCTCACATCTTATATTTTACAAAGTTTCCACCAAAATATGCTAAGTCCCTTTATGAAGACTTCCAGAGCCTGTCCGTTTTTATAGTAAAGTTAGGATTATCCTGTAAATTTATTCATTGACTCTTCTCTGAAAATCAGTTTAATCGTCCAGCTGTATAATTGTTGTGAGTTTAAGTAACCGTAGGATATTTATTTTTAAAAGAAAAAAATACCCCTATATCTCCACCAGAAGTCAAGAGTTTTGAATTGGTTGTCTTGGCAATAAAGACTTAGAGCCAATCAAAAATAATGTAATTTAGATTTTGGCCTTGCAGTTCCTAATTTTGTAGGAGCAATGAACTCTTCATTATATTATCTAGTAGTTACTTATCATTTGGGGACAGGTCAAAAACTAGATGTGCCTAATTGTTGGGTGTGTTATAATGGGAATTTCATTTGTGTATGGGTTGGACCTAGATAACTGTTGCAATCCCTTATAATGCTCAAATTCTGTGATTTGTGGAACTGAATGACTAACATTTCTCAAAGACTATGTGAGTTGGAGTGCAGGCTCTGACATTTTCTGCTGTGCTGAAGAGTCTAGAATTCCTAATGACTAGCCTGGCAAAGGATAGGTAGATGGAAGGAGTGAGCATTTATCGGGCACTCATTATATCCTGGGCACTCTACTCAGTGTTAAGGGGGTGGGGAGGAGAGGGAGCACCTTCTTGATGCAGGTAGAGTGGAGTGAACTTGAGGCTAAGTCTGATGGAGGGAGTGAAAGTGACCTGGCTGAGCCTTCTCAAGACTTGGAGGTTCTAGCAAAGATGCAGAAATTGCTGAGTCCGCCTCAGGACGAAGATTTTCCCAAGGGGGCCAGGCAGCTGGGGTGGAGGTAGAGCAGGCCAGAGGCTAGTAACCAGGATGGTGAATTCTTTGGCCATGGCAACCCATGAAGAAAAGAAATGGAAAGTCTGTCCTGTGCCACCCTCTTTGTTTCTAGAAATTAGGTGGCAGAGCTGCACAGAAGGATAACATTAACTGGAGCACTGGGTCTGAAGTTAGGGAGACACATCCGCCTGTGTGACCCTGGGCCAGTCACAGTTTCCTCTGCTGTAAAATGAGGGTGACAGTAGCAGCTATCTCCCAAGGTGGTTTGAGGATAAAATGAGATAATAAATTGTAAAGCAGTTCGAGCAGTGCCTGGCGCGCAGCAGATTGCTATAGAAATGTTAGCTCTTAGTGATGGTAGGCATACTCTACATGCGGTGGAACTGAATTGTTTTATTCTTGATATTCTCCCTGTAAACAAAAGCAGAAAACCAAAGAATTACAAGTCTCTTTGAGAAGGAAATAAAGGCTTTGTGTAGTGGTTTCATCTGCCATTGAAAGGCAACAGGAGACAACATTTCATGGGACTGCTAGTTACCTGATTTAGCAGTACCCATGATAACTATTTACAGAAAACCACCATCAAAATAATTTGAGTAAATATGCCAGGATATATGGCAGAAGCTGAAGGGAGAGAGAAATTCTACACATACCTGGATGAGATATCCCAAATTAAATAAACAAGATTTCATACTTGGGGTTTTCAATGCAAAAGTAGGCTTGGGTGAATAGAGAAGAAAATATGTTAAAAATAAGAGAGCCAAAGACTTGTAAATTGCATAGAAGTCTCATGATTTGGGGATATATAGCATTCATTCAGAAGGCTTCTGAATTCTGAATGTGATAAATACCAGATAGAGGTGGAGCCAAGATGTCTGACTAGAGGGAGCATTCAAGCTGAACTTTCAACATTCCCCTTCATACAACTTTAAAATAACAAATCAAATTCTGGAAAGGTACATCCAGCAAAAGGTCAGGATAAGACATTTTTCCAGCCCAAGATAACTTAGGAGGTTGGAAGCAGAGGTTTGTGAAACGGGTAGGGGCTAGCTTAGAGCACATGTGGCAGTGACACTGGGTGTGGGCCTCAGAGGTGGTGAGAATACCAGAAGCAGTAGCAACGGTTGTGGGAACTTTCCCTCCCCAGGGACAGTAAAGAGTTTGGACAACTGGTCAGAAAGAGATTATGGGGTTCGCCTGTGTGGGCACCGGGTGCAAGACTTTGCCATGGTTGCCATCTCCATTGCCCATTATCCAGTTCTGGATTGCAGTTCCAGGGCAGAGAGGAGAGCTTGTGGTCAAAAGCAGGGATCCTCATTGCAGTCTCAGGGCAAAGAGAGCAGGGGCCTTAGTCACAGTTCCAGGGTGGATAGGAGCATTAGCACTTGTGGTTGAAAGGGAGCAGGGGACCTTCCTGGTAAGTACCAGAGTACAGACTAGGAGAGCAGTGACCACACCTCTCCTTAGATCACACCACCTTAGAATCACCAAAAACTTACACATCCATCCCCCACCCCACTCTAGAACTGGCTGTGAAAATAAGAATGTGAAAAAGTCTGAAGCTGGGGACGGTACACTCCTCCCCGCTCCAACTTCCCTTCCCCCCAACCCCAGGTGAGAAGAGCCCAACCCTAACATAAAGTTCAGAGTCATGAAGTAGGCTGGGAAAATGAGCAAACAAACAACAACAAAAAGAAACTGCCATTAAAAACTACTATAGTGACAAGTAAGCTCAAGACACAAACTCAGAAGACAGTGGTAAGAAAACATCTACCAGCAGGTTGGACACAGGCCCAACAAGACTTGCCGGAAGAGCTAAAGATTTCTTTCAAAAAAGAAAAAAATATGATAAACACCAAATAACAAGAAATGAAATTGGTTATATTTTGAAAGAAAATCACTCTTTACTAATGTAAAAGTTGTACCTGAATTACCTTTCTTTACTGACTGGTTAGAGAAAAGATCAAAATTAGTATAAAGTTAGAAAAAATAGGAATGGTGAAAAATATGGAATCCAGTTAAAACAACTTCAGCCTGATCTATTTAAACAAATTAGGAAATGAAACTGCCTTAATTATGAGGTCCGAAGAACCCAGAAGCCACCTTTGTCAACAAACGCTTGACCAACTTGCCAAATAGATTTGACTGCCAAGGAAAGCATTTTAGACTATAAGCTAGTTTTCCTGTGGAGAAGGACAGTGGAGGACTCGAAGAGTGTTTATACTTTATAAATCAGGGAGAAACAGTGGAAGGAAAAAAACCAGTTTGTTGAATTGTTAATAAATGACCCGGATAAGCAGCCATCCCAATATAAAGATATAAAGGTTAAACTTGAGTAGGAAAACAAACAGATTACCTTAGGAAAAGATCTGCAAAGATTTTTATAGTCTTACCATGTGGAACTACCACATTTGGACTCTTAAAATGAGTTAACAGTCCTAGATGTGCAATGGAAATGTCACTGAAGAAACGTAGACCAAAAGTGCATAGCAGAGGAATTGCTGCTTGCAGTGTTTGAAAACGGGAAAGATGCCAAAGGTGTGGTCAAAACAAACAAACTCATTGCTTCTTGACCAAGAAAGTAACCAGAAGATCACCCATAACTACCAAGCCATATTCCCTCTTTGACATCTATATAAAGTTTGTAGGAGACTAATGTATTTATCCATTGAGGATCTCCTTGATGAGGTTATTTATGAGGGAACAGGCTGAGGACTATATCTTTAGTATTACACATTTGACCGAAGAATGTAAAGAATCCGAGAACCCAGTGTGCTTGTTAATTGAAAAAATAAAAGTAATTGATTCAGTAAACAAAACACCATCCAGCTCAAGTCACTTAACCTTCCTAGGCCTCAGTTTCCTTATTTGTAAAATATGGAAGTTGGTCAGGATGACCTCTGAGGTCCCTGTGAACCTATGACCTTAATGGTTTCTCTAAAGTGTCTCCCCTGCTTATATCAGACTTACACAAGATTACTTAAAAGCTGTAACAGAAATAACCTTGTTTGGCAATGCTCTGATCATTAATGTCAAGCAGAAGCAAGACATAATGGTGTTGAAGATAAAGGGAGCCCCTATAGAAGGTGAGGTGCCCAGAAGCTAGCATTTGCTGTTAATGTTTTGCTAGAGGATCCATTTGGCCCATTAGAGTAAGAAAACCTATTCTCCAAACTATGCTATGCATGATCAGCTTGTAGATCTCCATTGATCTATGTTGTGAGTGTCTTTTACAGCTATTACAAATGGTCAAATTGAGTCCACAATTAAAAAGATAATGTGGCAAGTAAAAGAAGTGGTGAGATGAGTAAAATGAAGTGCCGTGTTACACAGTGGGGTTATGAACTCAAGAACTCGTTATGTCTAAAATTTGTAGTGAATGAGAATTTAAGTACAAGAGTAAAAGTGTAGACATCATTTACTGTTCTTTTGTTTATGAGACCGTATTAGGTTTAAGTGCTTTCCATAATTGGGAGTGAAAGATGCATGATTTTCTTTGACTGTTTTCCTGGTTTATTTCAGTGTTGGCTGAAGAATCAGATTACTTTCTATAGTATGCCTGCCTTAAGAATACGTGATATATAGAAGTATAAATTTAACCAACAAATAACAGAGGCCAAAATTATTTGCATCATGTGGACTTTTTATTTTACAAAAGAATTCACTTCAAAAATCTCCTAGGGTGGTAATTAAATATTTCATAGATAAATAAGTTGAAAAGATGGGCTGAAAAAACTTGAAGCTAAAGTAGTAAGAGCCACTGGCTATCAACAAGAAAATACTATGAAAGATATCTGAAATTATAATAGAAAGCTATTACTTGATTTATAACAATATAGACTAACATTTTAGGAACTACTACATGTTTTAGGCAAAATTAGGTTTCACTGTACTGGCAATAGTTTGTATAAGTCATATACATAGATGCCCTGCCTTAACTCAGTGTCATCCTTGTTTTTAAAATATAACTAAGCTCTTTTATGGTAAATAAGGTATACTTTCTATAATTGGCACCATTAGCAATCTGAACTTATTCTAAGAGAACTTATTAATATGATAATTAAGATAGTCAAATATTTATACAGTTGATTTAAAGAATTATAGAGAATATTATAAATTTTCACTTTGAAAAAGATTCTCTGGTACTTTCTTTACAAATTTATTCCTAAAGTTTACATAGGAAATTGAGTTCAAATCTTTTCTCTAAGAAGAGAGTTTTCATAAAGCCAAAAGTTCTTTGGTCCCCTGCTTTGAATAAAACCAGCTATTTCCTTAAAGTTTCAAGGCCATATAAATTTTATTTCCTGAGTAAAATCTAGGAAAGCAGAAGCATTGAAATAGACTTATGAAATATTAGACAAATGTGTAAACTTTTAAAGACAACACCAAGTTATTCCCCCTGCCCCTTTCCCCTGAACTAGAGCTGGATTCCAGAGTTGTGGGAAGTGTTCCCTGTCTTCCCACCTTTGTTGTTAAACTTAATCCTTCTGAATGCTACAGTGCATTGAAACAATGCATTTTTCCTCTTTTTAACAGTGAGGGAGTATTCTGTGCTAGAAAATCTATCGTGTGCACCCAGATAAAATGATAGTAATTAAAGGAAATTGTGGCCAAACTATACCCAGTATTCTTGATATATGCATTTATGGAAATAAGGTTGTGTTGGTAAGCAAAATGGACTTTGTTTTCTTTGAGTAACTCAGTGTATTTCATTAAGCCTTACTAGGTGCTAAGCCCCAGGCCCAAAGCCCTATTAGGTGTGGAACCTATGTGGGTGTGGATTGGTGACTGGAGTGGGGCCCAAGGTGGAGCTGGCTAAGGGGAGGTGTTAACTCCAGAGCCATGCCCTATTAGGTGTTAACCTAATCTATGTGGATGTGAACCTCCCAGGGTCCTAAGGGGAGGGGCCAACTCAAGAACCAATCACCAGAGCCTAAGCTCTGGTCATTCAGACGACGCTTGATGATGTCAAAAACTATAAGAGGAGAGAAGACAGCTTGAAGATTGATTTTTGTTGGAGCCAGAGACAGATGCAGCTGAAGCTGAAGATAAAGCTGAAGCAGGAGATGGTGGTAGCAGAGCTGACGCGTATGGACCAAGGAGTGCTGAGCAAGGACTTGAGGCCAGTGGGTAATCTTCTTACCGGAGAGGAAAAGCATGAATATGATTTGGTTTAATGCTGTCATGTTTTTCTGTGGCCTTCTGGTGACTGTTGTGAGGTGGACTTATTGGGCCTGGAAGCTTTTGATCGGAATATCAAAATGAGGACGCTGGTTCGTGGGTCTGTTACTTTGGAGCTTGAATAAATGCTTTAATTCTTCTGCCTTCTACTTAGAGAATTCCTTATATCCTGAGGTTCTGAACCGTTCAGACATATATATGATTCTCTTTGAAGTCATAAATTCTGCCTTCATAATACAAAGGTTAATATAGGGCAGTCTCATTCTGAAATGTATTTATAAAGTATTTTTCTAAGCAATAAAATTATTAAAAGAATAGTTTTCAGAACTCCTTAAAATATTTAATATACACAAACATAGATATTTTCCTCAAGCCTGAGACTGTGCACATAATAAAACATGTGCTAAATATCCAGATTGTGGCATTATGTAGAAAAACATATGTAAAATTAACTGGGGTTTTTTTTTAACTTTTTGTCCAGATATTCATTTCTGTGTAGACCTGGTCTTTGTCATGAATAATATCAGATAAGATTTTGCAATCCTTGTGCAATTGAGTAATCTAGGGCAATAAACTACATTTAATGGTATAACGTAGTTTTCTAAGGTAGAGGTAGTTTTCTTTTTTCAAGGGTCAGAATTTAACAGTGTGTTTTAAAGTTATTTTACACGGTTACTTAGGGTCTGTCTGTCCATGTGCTTTGATAATGATGGCAAGGTTATCTGTACCTTTACCCCCTCTGCTCCTTTACCTCTTTCCACCTGCCCGCCCCCCCCCCAAGTATCTGATTAGTCTCAAAGGTGAAATAGTGTAAAAAAAAATCCATTCAGATTCATCATTCTAAGAAAAATTATAGATCACAATCACAGACTCTCAGAGTTGGAAGGGATCTCGAAGGCTGCTAGTACAAGCTGTACCGGAACAAAAGTCCTGTTTACAACATGTCCAACACGTGGTCATCCATTATCTCTTGAAATCCTCGGCGACTGAAAACCTGGTATTTCCAGGAGCCGCCCGTTGTACTTGTAAAGAGCTCTGAGTGGTTGTGGGGTTGGGGTTTTATTTGTTGTTTTTTAACGCATCAAACCTAAATTTGTTTTTTTGCCACTTGTTCCTATTACTTTTAGTTCTCTCCTTTATGGCCAAGTAAAACCAATCCAACCCTTTTTCATCTAGTAGTCTTTAAAATAGATAACATGGAATATAAAGAAAAGAATCCTAACGATAGTCTCGCATGTACTCCAGACTTCGGGAGAGTGGGTTTCAGTGAGTTAAAAGGAAAAAAATAGTAATCTATGGTTTAGGATCCTACAGAGAAAATCAGCTCAAAAAGGATGGGGTGCTCCAGAGAATGAAACTCTGACAGCGCGGATCCAGTGAGAACTAACAGGAGAAATTTGCTCTAGTCTCTTCTGTGACCTGGCCAAACTGGTCTTTCTAGTCCTCACTCACTCATGATACACACCCCACCCCCCATCTCCCTACACTGGCTGCTTCTGTGCTTGACATGCGCTGCCTTCTTAACTCAACTTCATAGAGTCTCTCTTCCTTTATGATGCAACACAGGCACCATCTTCTACATAACGATTACCTGACTCCCCCTCTACTCCTAGTGCCCTCCCTCCCAAACTGCCTTGTATTTAACTACTTTGTATTTACTCTGTTACTTAGATCCAATCTATATATACTTTGTGCTCCAGCTAACTTGGACAGTTAGTCCATCAGTTGATAAACATTTATTAAATGTGCTAAGGGCCGACAATACAAAAAAGAAAAAAGTCCCCAACCTCAGGGAGCTAACAATCTAATGAAGAAAGACAATGCACAAAAGGAAGCCAGAAGTCAGGGGAAGGTATCTGATGCAGGGAGGCTTTAGGAGTGCAGCCTGAGGGAGATAAAGAGATGGCAGCCTAGATTCCCTGCTTAAATGGAGGTTCGGGAAGGAGCTGTTCAATCTTACCTAAGATCATACTAGTAGTGAGTCAGAGGTGGGATTTGAATTGGGATCTTTTAACTCTAAATCTTGAGGTTTGTGTTGTACCTCTTCTCCCATCACCTCAGTTTAAAAATCCTTAAAAAAAAATACTTTTCATATGGTGACATGCTTTTGAAGTATTAGTTGTACTTTATGCATTTCCAGAGAGTTATATTTCATCCCCAACCCCAAAGAGACTAAATAGGAGGGTTTGGGGGCTGGGGGTCGGGGGGCCTGCAAATCAGTTAGTAGGAGGGCTCATACATATCCCATCAGGGAATTTAAAAATAAGTGGCCAGAGTCTTGAATATTTAAAATACCCAAATAAGAAATTAGAAAAGAATCAAAAGAATTTTGAAAATTATTGAAAAGTACAACTGAATTTTTCCCACCAAAATAGCACCACCTCATTGTTCCTAAATGATTTGTAATGCAAACAACTGGGAACTCCCTCTTCTCCCCTCTTCCTTACCTCCTATCATCAGATGCCTTCTGCCTCTCTCCTCCTTCACCCCTGTCCCACTTGATGAAGTGGCCTTCCAAGGCTTGCTCCTGCCTGTACAAGTGATGCCATTCCATCCCTTCTCCGTGAGATCGCCCCCTGTCATCCTCACTCTTTCATTTACTTTCAATCTCCCTCTTTCCCTACTGGCTCATTTCCTGTTGCTTACAAACATGCCCATGTCTCCTCTGTCTTGGGAAAAAAACACCCTCTTTTGATCCTTGTTAGCTATGGTGGTGTATTTCTTCTGCCTCCTCAAAAAGGCTGTCTGCAGTAGATGCCTCTGCTTTCCCTCCTCTTGGTCTCTTCACCCGTTAGAATCTGATCTCCAGCTTTATCATTGCACCAAAACTGCCCCTTCCACGGTTATGTTTTAGTTGCCAAATCTTGACTGCAGCCTTTGACACTGTTGACTCCTCCTTGTTGCTCCCTTTTCCCTAGGTTTTCAGGACATACTTTTCCCTGGTTTTCCTCTTCCCTATCAGACCACCCCTTCCCTGTCTCTTTTATTGGATCCTCCTCCAAAACGTGCCCTCTAACCATAGGTATCCCTCAGGTGTCTGTCGGGGGCCCTTTTCTCTCCTCTCTTTATACTCCGTCACTTGGTGATCTCATAAGCTCCCATGGATTTAATTTACCATCTCTATGTTAATGATTCTCAAATCTATTTATCCTGCCTCAGTCTCTCTGCTGACTTCCAATCTTATATCTCGAAGGCCTTGCAAACCTGACAAACTGGATGTCCGGTAAACTCAATCTTAAACCCAACATGTCCAAAACAACTCATCATCTTTCCCCCTAAACCCTGCCTCCCTTCCCCCAACACATACACACCTTCCCTACTACTGTAGAAACTGTAGAACTGTAGAACACCATCCTCCTAATTCTCCTAATTCCTCAGGCTTACAACCTAAAAATCATTCTGCATTCCTCTCTCTCTCACCTTCCATATCCAATCTCTTGCTAAGACCTGTTGATTTCACCTTTGCAGAGTTTCTTGAATATGTGTCCTGTCCTCTGGCACTGACACTGCAGGCTCTCCTCACCTGGCACCTAGATTATTGCAGTAGTCTGCTGGTGGGTCTATCTGCTTCAAGTCTCTTCCCACTCAGCCAGTAAAGGGACTTGCCTAAAATGTAGGGCCAGTCATGTCAGACAAACACACACACTCTCTCACTCTCTCTCTCTCTCTCTCTCTCTCTCTCTCTCTCTCTCTCTCTCTCTCTCTCTCTCTCTCTCTCTCTCTCTCTCTCAAACTCCAGTGGCCTCCTATTGCCTCCAGAAGCTAATACAAAATCCTCTGGCATTCAGAACCCTTATGACAGAGCCCTTTCTTACCTTTCCAGTCTTCTTTCACCTTACTCCCTAACACATACTCGTCCCATGTCCGTCCCATGACATTGATCTCCTGGCTGCTGTAAGACCCTCCATCTCTTGACTACAGGTATTTTCTCTCCCACCATTCTTGAAATGCTCTCCCTCTTCTGCTCCAACAACTGACTTCTCTGACTTTTTCAACTTATTTTATTTTTAATTTACAACATTTAATTCCACAAGTTTTTAAGTTTTAAATTTTCTCCCCTGCCCTACCCTCCCCCCTCCCCAAGACGGCATGCAATCTGATATAGACTCTACATATACTTTCATATTAAACATATTTTCACATTACCTGGCTTCTTTTAAGGCCCAACTAAAATAACACCTTCTACAGGAAGCTATCCCCAACCCCTTTTAATTTCAAGATTTTTTCTCTCTTAATTATTTCCTGTTTATCCTGTGCATAGCTTGCTTTGTATATATTTGTTTGCATGCTTTCTCTCCCATTATATTGAAAGTTCCTTGAGGGCAGGTACTGTCTTTTACCTCCTTTTTGTATCCCCAGTGTTTAGTATAATGCCTGGAAAATAGTAGAAGCTTAATAAGTGTTTATTGATTAACTTGTGTAATCTGCCTAAAAAAATTAATTTCTTTGAGCATGAGTTTGTCTTTAAATTAGCAAATTGGACTAGATGACCTGTAAGTTGCCTTTTACTTTAATACTCAATTTTTAGAGCTGATTGAAGCCTTAGATATACTCTGTAATACCCTCTCATTTTATGGATGAAGAAGTTGAGGCCCAGAGAGCCTATGACTAAGACCTTCCCCCTTTTTTAGGTCTTTCTAAAGTATAATAATTTTGCTGATTTTCCATAGGAGAAGTTGGAAGAGTGCATAGAGCAATTAAAAGCAGAAAGGATTATGAGAGTCAAGGCTGACAAACGAGTAACTGAGGTAAAATTAAAATTAGTTTGTGTTTTTGTGATTTGTATTTGAGCTGAGATACTTAAGCTTTAGAATGAAGTTTAAATTAGAAAGTACATTTGAAAATGAAAACATTAATGTTGAATTTTATTTCTGTATTTTATTTGGCTTTGTTTACTCATTAAGCACAGGGTACAAAAGAAACTTAAGCAATCTTGGGGTACTTGTAATTTGCATAGGAAGGTGTGGGATCATTTAGAGTATTAAAACAAGTATAAAATCCTGGCCTTGTGGGAAGCCATTGAAGGGCATTCATTTAACAGATGCAGTTTATAAAGTACCTACAGAAGCAAAGCAGAAAGGGTAACATGAGCAAGGGCATAGAAGAAAGAACGGACACAGCAACCTGGTGAGAGGATGTGGGGGAGGCAGGAGCAGTGTGGTGTATCAGTGGCAGGATTGGCAAGCTGCTGGAGAACTTTGAACACAGGGCCTTTAAAAAGTTGGCATTGAATTCAACAAGCAACAGAGAGAAACTGTAGGAATTAATCCTACAAGGTTCCCGTAAGGATATTTTAGAAACACAAATGAACACATTACTTGTTTCTCCTTTAACTTTTTGGGTTAGTTTGAACTTGTGTATGTTTTCCCAAAATCAGACTTTTAACTTCATTTCGTAATTGACAGAATGTTTTAGCCATTTTTCCAACAAAGTAAGCATTTTCTGGAAACCTGGTATGAAGTGAACCAATCATTATAATTTTTTTTTGGTTAGGTAATCATTTAGGCTTATAGAATCCCTGTATAATCCCTTAGAAGAGGTGGCATGGGAGATGGCCTCAGAGTCATGAAGATGTGAGTTCAAGTCCCACTTCTGACATATCCTGGTTTCCTGACCACAGACAAGCCACTAGACCTCTGGGTGCCCAGACAACTCTCTAAAACTACATAAGTTGCAAAGTGGTTTCTGATAGCTGCTGGTAGAAGTGGTTTTACTGGGAACTCCTATACTACTTTGAGAGAGATGTGCCCTTCTCTGTGTTAAAAAGAAAGATTTAATAAAAAATGAATCTGAGTTTTTATGCGATTACTCCAGTATTTGGGGGAGTGATATCTGTTTTCACACTGGAGCTTGATGGAATACCACAAGTTTCTTATTCCTTTTTTCATTTAAACTTTGTTTCTTCTTTATAATGAATGACAATTATATTCTTTCCTAGCTGGAACTTGAAAATTCCCAGTTGCGAAATATAAATTTCTCTCTATCTGAAGCTCTTCATGCACAGTCACTTGCAACCATGATTTTGGAAGATGATGGTGTTTTGGGCAGTATTGAGACATCTTTCCAAAAGTTCCACGCTTTTTTGGATCTTCTTAAAGATGCTGGGTAGGTTACGTGCTGTTTCTTCCCTTGGCTTAACTTTAGCTTTCAAAATTTTTATCACTTGCCTAAAAAAGGATCAATATTCAACTAAATTGTAAATATAATATAAGAAATTTTCTCCACTTTTATGTGTAAAGCTCCATCAAATTGAAAATCGTATTGGATTACACTAAAAAATGAATACACAGTGGTGGATTTATATTTCTAAAGGGTTAGTTAGAAAACACATTCATGCAAGATGAAAGCAGCAATTGGCAGGTGTGAGATCAAGGTATAGCAAATAAAAGTGATTCACAATAGTTTGTTAGGCAATTGTTCTCAAAATTTGGACAGCAACCCAAGAGAGTACAAGAAGATCCCTTATGATGAATTAGGTGGGAAAAGGATCCTATTTTGAGGCCAAATATGAGACTGCATTTTAGTCAGTTTCTTTGCTGTGACCTGAGACATATAGATGTATTCACAATAAGCATTGATTCTTCTCATCCAATCTTTCTTCTAGACTTGGGCAGCTCGCCACAGTAGCTGGTATAAATCAGTCAGATTTTGACTTCCTAGATCATCCCCAGATGAACTCTACTATTAATGCTATACTTATGGAAGAAAAGAAGGGACTTGAAGAAAGGCCGGAATCTAATCAGAATACCCCAGGACCAATGCAGAGCACCCAAGTAAGTGAAGGTGTACCAGGGGCAGGCATACCACCTTCAAACTATGCCTTTCCTCTTGATTTCATTTTGGTGTCATCCACCCTAATATAATAAAGAATCTCTTGATTTCACATTTAAGATATTACTGAGAAGATCTGTTCATGATTTAGCCTTGCAAATGCTGCCTTAGTGTTCAGTTTTAGTACATTATAAGTAGTGAAATATTATTAAACTTATATTATTATCCATTATTTATTTCTTCATGTTATTTTTATTTAATGTGTATTAGACTATAATATAATTGGAAAGCTAGGTGGCACAGTGGGTAGAGCGCTGGGTTAAGAGTCAGGAACTCACCTTCTTGTGTTCAAATTTGGCTTCAGATACCTATTAGTCGTATGACCCTGGGCAAGTCATTTGACCTTCATGATTTCCTCATCTGTAAAATGAGAAGGAAATGGTAAACTCTCCCAGTATCTTTGCCAAGAAATCCCTGGAAACAACCCAGCAACAACAATAATATAATTACATAATCAGACTATAAATTAATATGTTCGTATTTACCAATATGCCTAGTCGACAAGTCAAGTCAACAAATATTTTTAGGTGCCTACTATGTGCCAAACATGGCTAAGATCCAGGGATGCAAAAAAGGGCAAAAAACAGTCCTAGCTCTCAAGGAGTTTACCTAGCAAAGGAGGCAGCATGCAAGCACCCATGTACAAACAAGATACAGAATAAATGGGAGCTCTCCAAAGGAGGGCACTATTATAAAGAAGGCTAGGGAAGGTTTCTTACGTAAGATTGGAGTTCAGCTGAGACTCGAAGTCAGTGAAGCCAAGAAGAAGGTAGAAGTGAGAAGGGAGACAAGTCCAGGAGCAGGGGACACCCAGTGAAAATACCCAGCATGGAGAGATGGAGTGTTATGCGAGGAATAGTAAGGAAGCCAGCGTCACTGAGTCTCGTGAGGGGCAGAGCGGGGAGAAGGGAGATGTTAAATGTGAGGAGACTAGAATAGTGAAAAGGAACCAGGTTACGAAGGGCTTTAAAAGCCAAGCAGGGGATTTTATATTTGATCCTGGAGGCGAGAGGGAGCCGCTGGAGTTAAGTAGAGAGTGACATCAGCAGATTGGCAGTTTAGTAAGATCCCTTTGATAACCAACATGGAGGATGAGTGGACTGAGAAGAGTCTTGAGGCAGGGAGATCAGCCAGCAAACGATTGCAATAGTCCGGGTGTGAGATAATGAGGGTGAGGACCAGGGGTTAGAAGAGAAAAGGAGGGTGGAAAAGAGAAGGGTGTATGCAAGAGGGACTTTACAAAAGCAGAAAAAAGAAAGATTTAGCCACTGACTGGGGAGAAGAGGAGGATGTATAAGTTGGAGAGTCTAGAAAGCATGAAATTTAATATAACGCTTTATATTTACAAGCTGCTTTTATATATTGTTTTGCTTGTCTCTCACAGTGTAGTAAGGTGGAGTTTTCTCATTTTGTAGGTGAGTAAAATGAGGTTCAAACTGAAAGGGGTCATCTGTTCTGAAACAGAAACCCAAGAAAGGTACATGTTGTTCAGTTGTTTTCTGCTCTTGGTAAACTCTTTTGGGGGTTTCTTGGCAGAGATGCACCAGTGGTTTGCCATTTTTTCTCCAGCTCATTTTACAAATGATGAAACTGAGGCAAGCAGGGTTAAATGATTTGCCGAGGGTAGCGCAGCTAGATTTGAACTCAGGAAGCTCAGTCTTTTTGATCCAGGCCTAGCACTCTCATCTCCTGGGCCACCTAGCTGTACCTCCAAAGTTACATAGCAGCTAGTACAGCCTAAACTAGAATCCAGATAACTCCTTGGTTGGTGCTCTTTCTACTGTACTGCTGGTTTAAGGAGAGTTTTATTGGGAGGAACATGCTAAATAATTCAGCTCTTTATAAAAAGAAAAAACAGAAATGGGCATAAATAGTGGGAATTAGTGTAGTTTGATCTAAGCCAAAAGGCTAGTTAAGCATTGGATTAGGTTACCAATGGATTCTGTGTCTATAGAAGTTTTTGAAGATAGAATATATATGGACTTTATCCAGGAGGATTGGACTTTCACATACTTTGAAGTAAGAACTGGGCCACTTGACCTCTTAAGATTCTTTCCAGATCAGTGATTAGTATATGGATGCCTTACAGATTTAACAGAATAAGAAAGTAAGATTTTAAGATGAGAAACCTTGAGAGCCTTTTGACGATTTGCCATATACTGGTATGAACAAACTTCTTCAGGATGACAAAAAAATTAGAAACCAGAATAAAAAGCACAGTAATACAAATTATGAATGAGTGAATGAATAATCATCAGTCAAAATGTCATCAGGCTTTTTTTAAGGGTTCCTATTTAAGTAAATGTATATGTAGATATGTGTTTCCAGGGGAAAAGATTGAGAGTCAGTTTTTAGTTATCCAGATTAATAAGAGGACCCAGGCAGTTTTTTAGAGCACTCACTGACTTAGTTGTGTCCGATGTATAAAAATGTCATTCTACATGGAGGTGACCTACAGGAACTTCCTTTTGCCAGCCTCTTGCTTTCTCTTCCCTATCTGTTGCAGGCCCCTTTTGAAGCACACCCAATTTATTAGTTTGGAACCTGATAATTTGTTTCTAAGTTTTCATCTGCTCTCCACATTCTTGAGACTTGGTAGGCAATAGAAAATGCCCTTAGACACAACTGAGTAATTGTTGAAGCTTCTCAGGAGTGAGATGAGCCCCTAGTAGGAGAAATGAGCCATGCCTCCCCTCCAACTTTGTGGGTAATCAGCAATTGAATTTTAAATGTCTTTTATGTTTATCAGTGAAGTCACAGTAGCCAGTAGAAATTTCAGACTATCATGATTAAGTGGTTTTGACTAATTGGAATTGTACTTTTCAATTTCAGAAAGTTAGTGGTGATATTGGAACTTCTTTGCCTCTTGACACCTTCCAGTTTCCAGTTTCTACTCAGGAGGCCTTGTCTTCTTCCAAAGAAGTTCAAGGAATCAAGAGCACTGATCAACAGGTTCCTCCAACAGAATCTGTCCCCACACCATCATTATCATTTTTAGCAAATGTGATTGTTGAAGCTCAAGATCACAGAAAAGAAGAGCTGTCTTCCAGAAATAGTAGAAATTCCTCAGAGAAAAGTGCCAGAATGAGTGAATATACTTCAAAACAGTCTTCCAAGAAACAGTGTGAAAGTTTTTCTCGTTCCTTCTCTGAGAACCTGATAAGCCAGAAAGGCAAAGGACATGGAGAGTATAACCCTTTGTCTCATGAAAAATTGAAACATCCGGCTTTGAAAAAATACAGTCTTTCTAGGAAAGAGACAGGAGATGTGACAGTGACGTCCAAGACAGATAAATACAAAACATCCGAACATTCCAAGAGTGAAACAGTAGTATCTGACCTTGAAATTCCAGAGAGCATCCATTCTCTATCAAGCGCATGACTCAGGTCTAGATATTTGAAATTATGTCTTGCCTTAAAAATTTCAATAAACTTGGAAGCATGGACCTGGAAACCATTTGAGAAACTTTGCTGTATTTTATAATGATGAAATATTTGGTGTGTATATTACTCTCATAGTATAAACGTTTGAACAGGGTTTTGTTATAGATACTCAAATCCCTAAAGGATCTTTGATTTCCTCAGCTTTCATGAATCTTTTTTTTATATCTTTTTTCCACTTACATGTAAAAATGTTTTTTGTTTTTTTAAAACTTTGAGTTCCAAATTCTCTTCTGATCCTGCCCTGAGAAGATAAGCAATTTGATATAGGTTATGTACGTGCAGTCATGCAAAACAGATTTCGATTATTAGTAGTGTTTTAAAAAGAAAACATAGACACACCCCTTCCCCACAAAAAAAATAAAGTAAAAAAAAAAAGTATGTTTGATCTGCCTTCAGACTCTATCAATTCTTTCTCTGGAAGTAGATGGAATTTTTCATCATGAGTCCTTCAGAATTATCTTGGATCACTGTACTCCTGGGAATAGCTAAATCATTCACAGTTGGTCCTCATACAATATTGCAGTTACTGTCTACAGTGTTCTGATTCTACTCACTTCACTTTGCATCAGTTCATGTAAGTCCAGGTTTTTCTGAAAGTATCCTGTTTGTCATTTCTTACAGCATAATGTTATTTCATCACAATCACATATCACCATTCATTCAGCCATTCCACAATTGCTGGGCATCCCCTCAATTTCCAATTCTTTGCCACCACTTTAAAAGCTGCTATAAATATTTTTGTGGGCAACTAGGTGGTACAGTGGATAGAGTACTGGGCCTTGAGTCAGGAAGAGCTTAGTTCAATTGTGGCCTGAAATACTTATTGGCTGTGTAACCCTACACAAGTCATTTAATCCTGTTTGCCCTCAGATTCCTCATCTGTGAAATGAGCTGGAGAAGGACATGGCAAAGGATTCCAGTATCTTTGCCAAGAAAGCCCTAAATGGGGTCATAAAGAATATGACATGACTAAAACAGCACAACAAAACAATAGATCCTTTTCCCCTTTTTTTGGATACAGACCTAGCAGTGCCACTGCTGGGTCAAAGGGTATATGCATGCTTTTGTAGCCTTTTGGGCATAGTACCAAATTGCTCTCCAGAATGGTTGGATCAGTTCATAACAGTATCACAAACAATCAGTGTTCCAGTTTTCCTACATCCCCTCCAAACTTTATCATTTTCCTTTTGTGTCATATTAGCTAATATGTTAGGTGTGAGGTGGTACCTCAGAGTTGTTTTCATTTGCATTTCTCTAATCAATAGTTATTGGGAGCATTTTTTCATATGACTATAGATAGCTTTGATTTGATTTTTCTTGATGGTTAGATAGCCATTTATTTTCACTCTCTGTGGAAGGAAGGGAGCCCTTCAGAATACAAGTTTAAGCCACTGGGTTGAGGATTAGGCTGGCTGATGATTCAGTCAATCAGTCAGTAAATATTTATCAAGTGTCTACTATGTGCCAGGAATTGTGCTAAGTACTGGGGATGCAAATAAAGGCAAAATGTTACTCTTCTGTGCTTATTTTATATGGTGTAGCAGAGGGTTTCATGGGTTATATCCATGGTGTGGTCGATCTACTCTAATACCTCTTAGCCTTCCCCCTAGCTCCAATGCCCTCCCTCCTTCCCAAAGCTACCTTGGATTTATTTTGGATACTCTATACATACTTATTTGTGGGCATGTTTTCTCCCCTGATAGAACGTGAGCTCCTTGAGGGCATAAACTGTTTCTTTTTTGTCTTTATTTTTGTCTCCAGAATCTAGCAGTGCCTGACACATCCCAGGTGCTTAATAAAGAATTGTTGATTGATTCCAAGGCTAACACACTCCATTAAAAGGAGCAGAGCTAGCTAGAGCTGGACCGAAGCATTCAATGAGGATGTTGTTTTATTGATTTGCTTCCTAGAGTTACATCCAACTTTTCCTCCCAAGGAGAAAATTAGTGTTGTTATAAAGAAAGAGCCAGATGGCAAAGCTCCTCTTTTTTTCTCCGAAGTGCCTCGTCCCCTACAGCTGTGCCCCAGTGATCCAACTCTTTTCTTTTCTATTTCAGCACCACCCATTTCCAGAGCGGAAGGAGCCCTCATGAAAGAACACATGCTCCAGATTTCTTATACTATCCTCCTCGCCCTCTGTGGACTAATGATTTCCTTAGGGACTTCATAACTGTCTTAGAATATATGACAGTACCATCTCATTTGTAACAGCAACACGAAAGAAAAATTGCAATCTACCCAATGCACAAGTGATTTGCCACCTGTCTCTTGAATGCAGAGTATAAAGACATATTGTGTAAGAATTCCTTAACTTTTAATTGCAGCAGCTTTCTCTGCCTCACATGGGTATTGTAAGATTTGCTTCGTGTTGACAAATATAGAACATCTCAGCAGAAAAGAACCATGTATATGACATATTTCCAGTGTTGTGTTTATCGTCCTTTAGTTGTTCCATATGGTCACATTGTGGTACATGGAAAACTGTGCTGGAATTGAAGTTGAGACACCCAAGTTCCAATCCTGACTCTGCCACTAACTGTATAGTCTTTCAGGAGATGACTGGTGGGTTCTTTCAAGTTCTACTTTACCCTTTGGCTCTAAAATATCTGAGCCTTTTTCTTTATGATTTCTTGAAATATAATGTCTAGACTTTTTTTGTTGTTCATAGCTTTCAGGTAGCACAATGATTCTTAAGTTGACTTGTTTTTTCCTCTGAGATGTTTCACATTTTTTTTTATTTTTTCAAACTTTTGGCTTTGTTTTATTATTTCTTGTTGGTTTGTTTTTTCCTCTGAGACGTTTCACATTTTCTTTGATTTTTTTTTCAAACTTTTGGCTTCGTTTTTATTATTTCTTGATGTCTCATAGAACCATTAGCTTCCATTTCACCAGTTCTAGTTTTCATGGAGTTATTTTCTTCAGTATCTCTTATTCCAAACTGATAATTCTTTTTTCATATCTTCTATAGCTCTCATTTTCATTTTTAGCTCTTTTTTTACTCTTGTTTTAACTCTTCTTGTGTACAAGCTGCATTTTTCTTTGAAATTCTGCTTGTTTATGTTTTCAAGTCATTCTCTTCTGTGTTTGTCTTGACCATCCCTGACACCCTAGTAGCTCTTTATGGTCAGATTCCCTTTTTTGTTTTGTTCATTCTTCCAACCTGCTTCTTGACTTTCAATTTTATGTCAGTGCCAGGCTCTGTGCACTTCTGGGGGTGTGGGGATGGGTGAGGATGTGAGGAGGAAGGTGTCAAGCCTGTGCTTCTGTCCTTTACAGTTTTTCTGATGCTTTCACAGCTCAGTCTGGGGGCCTGCAAGCTTTTAGTGCTCCCAAAGTGGTGTAATCCAGGAAAAGGTTTGTTCACTGTCCTCTTGGTCCAAGATGTACCAGTTCCTGACCCAGGTTTGGGTCCGTTGACTTATACATAGTTGAGAATTTCAGTGACTGGACTCAGTCATTATTAGCCTATTTGGAGACTCTTTAGGTTTAGAGTGACTGAACTGCAGACTCCCCTTTGGTCTGAGACTCCTTCTATGGTTATCCCATACTTGCTAGGTTATCCCATACGTGCTAGGTTAGCCTTACATGCTAGGCTAAAGGCTAGAGCTGAGACACCATTTAGCTCCTGGGAGCAGAGACACACAGCTCTGATCTGGAACTTGTCCCTTGTTCAGCACAGAGCTAGGGACCACTTTGTAGCTATTACTCTCCACCCTGGATCTGTGACCTGAAAGCAAGTAATGAATAACGGAACTGCCAGATGGCACCTGTTCTTGCAACTATGACTAGTCCAAGGAACCCCTGGCACTTCCTGTCCAGTGCCCTATCTCTGCCCTCTTTCAGTTGCTAGGTGCTGAAATGCTCTGTGCTCTGCATACTCCTGGTCAGCCCCCAGCCCCAGTGTCTGCAAACCTCTCTGTCTCCCTAAGCCGTGGTGAGCTGGAAAAGTGACTCACTGTGACTTTTTCTTGGCTTTCCCAATTAGAATCCAGACCGGCTCATTTTCTAGATCATTGTGGAGGAGTCATGGTGATCTAGGTTCAATTGCTTCCTCTCATCCCTCCAGAGTCATCTGAGTGTGCCAAATACCTCAAATGCTGAAAAAAAAAAAACCTGGTCTCAAGGACACATTCATTCAAACAAATATTTGAGTGCCTACTATGCCAAACCCTGAGAAAAAGCTTGGTCTCATGGACACATTCTTTCAAACAAACATTTGAGTGCCTGTGTGTATGTCATCATGTGTAATCCATAATAACATTTAACTAATTAGCTAATGAATACAAGAATATTGGGATTTAAAAGACCCCTCCTCATAAAAGTATTCAGGAATGCCAGACTGAGTCAAACCTGGAGGTACAGAAAATAACCATATGAGGCACTCATGTTTATAGTAGGTAAGTATAGTAAGGTAAACTAAGAATACCAAAGATCAGGAGGTAATTAATCAGCTATACAGCTATTTTTATAAGGAAATGCATCCTGAAGTCTAACTTGAGATGCCAGAAATGCAATCCTTCCCTACCTACCTCCTCACAGAAAGAGTAAGGGAAAGGAAGATTGAGGAACTTGGTAAGAAAAACTGATTGCTCCTTCACATGAGAGAAAGTATCTCTCTTAATCAGTCTTTCTCCAAGTGATTGGGAAACTAAGTCAGAGCTAGAGCCTATGCCCACAGCTGATCAGAGACATTATAAATCATGTGTTTGTAAGCCAAGGATAGACAGCCTGTCTCACCAGGTTAGTGTGAGATACGGTTTTCCTTCTACTTGCTGGAAGCCAGCTCCCTTAAATTTCAAGGCAATGGGGGGTGTCCTATTTCTATCATGATTGCCGCTGCTGTTCGTCCTTCATTCTCAAAGACCATGACATCAGGAAGTTGGTGCCGTGACTTGCAAATGAATTGGATTTAAGTGAGGCAGGGCTGTGCAACTTTCTCCTCTAGAATCATCTGGGTCCGGTGGATGGCCCCACTCTACTATGATCCAGTTTGCAAGGACCACCTAGGTCTAAGTTCAGGACCAGGAGGAAGCCGCTGAGAGGTCAAGAATCAGTGTGATATTTTGTGTGAGGGCTCACAAGGTTAACCCTGCTCTGCCTGTTTTCATGGGCTTTGCACAGAGAACTCTCTCCTGCATCTGGAACAGAGAAGATTCTGAGAAACTGGGAGTTCCTGGTGTAACAAGGCAGCCTTGAAACGGGGGTGAAGGGGGGCACCCCTTTCCCCACACCTTAACCCTTTTCCTGACACTAATGCTACAGCCTAAGTTACGCAGCACAAAGGAAGAGCTGGGACCAATCCTGGAGATCTGTAGTAGTCACAGCAGGGATTGGAAGGTGAAAATCTGAGGCCAGTGTGGAACCAGCAAGATGGGATCAGGTGGGACCAGACAGGAAGGGATTAATGCAACTGGCTACTGCAGCGGAACTTCCCAACTCCAGCACGAGTTGGAAGGCAGTTCCAAACCCTAGTGCTTTCCTCCTGCTTTTACCATGTTCTTGCCAAGCCAACTTAACCCACAGTACCTTCCTTGATGCTCCTCCCCAAGCCTTGAGCAGTGATGGTGACTAACAAAAGGATCAAAAAGAGGGAAGTCCACAGTTTATTTACAGGTATCTTACTTTGGTCCAATAAATTACTTAGTCATTAAAAAACTAAGATTCCAAAAAATAAAATAAAATAAAATAAAAAAACTAAGATTCCATCTCTGAATGGAGTCAGTAAGGAGGAAGTTTCCCTAAAGCACAGAGATGGGAGATTTTTTACTCATTTTTTAGCATATTCCAGGTCATACTCCTAGACCTACACAGAACCCCACTGCCAGTCACTATGATCCAGGAGCCTAGGAGAACTCACACAGTGAGCATAGTCTGAGACCTTGCTGTCAAGTGCCCTCTGGTGAGCAGTAAGGATTCTGCAGCTGTTGGCAAAGCCCAAGCATATGCACTGCGCATCTACTGACATGACCACTGGGCTAGTAGTCTAAGGGTGGTGCCACCTGGTAGCTAGGTGGGGCTACATTCTCTAGCTAGTTAGTCAGTCAATTGACAGCCTGCTTCCCTGCAGGTTACAGAAATCAGGAAACCTAGTCAGAGGTGGACGGTTAAAGTTTCTATAGCACCACCGCTGCACTTGTCACACAGGTATTCTGGGATTTCGTCTACATTCCTTTATGCCATTTTAAATGGCTATCATTTAAGTTTAAATTTAAATACCATTAGATTGTGGGCTCCTTGAGCACAAGGACTGTCTTCTGCCTCTTCTTGTATTTCTAGGTTTAGCACTGTGCCTGGCACACAGTAGACACTTAATGTTTATTGACTACCACAATAGTTCAGCTATTTTTTGGATATGTCACTTTTTGAAGTAGCTGCTTTCCTTAAAAACAACTATAAAATTATTTCTGCATATCCTTAATCACATAAACATTGGGGAATATATCTATGGAACTATAACAATCAGAATCCATAAAATCAAATCATCAGGCAGCACATATCCATCATATCTGTAAATAGGCAAATATTTGTAAATAGTATAAAAGGTGACTAGGAAGGCCACGTAATTTAGTCTTAATTTACTCCACAACTTACAAAGCACTTTTCCCACAAGAATCCTATTGTAGTCGTCTCCCTGGCCCACTAGGGTGAAAGGGGGTGGGGAGGAACCATGGTTGTAGAGGAAGGACTGGATCATTTATTACCAGGCAACACATAGCCAGGGCCTTCAAAGAGGGGTGGGTAGAAATAGGAGACATAGTTGAGACCTAGAAATATGGGTCAGCATGCAAGAGCATCAGGATCCAACAGACAAGCACAGTCTAAGGGCAGACAAGAGTCTGAGGTACCAGATCTCCAGAAGGATGTATGCCCCCAAAACAGCTTATTTCCCAAGTTAGCTTGCTTGGCACTGACAATCCTTTCAGAGTATTTGAACCCCAATAATATCCAAAGCATCCAAACTGCTTTTGCTCTACTCTAAAAATGCCCCTTTCTATGTCAGCAACTTCAAAGACCAGATAAGATTAACAAGGGGTATCTTTCCTGCTGGTGACAGGATGTTTGCAACCAGAACAGTGGGATTTGCATCTTGCGATCATAATCTCTAGGTGACACTACCTTGTCAATTGTCTTGTTCAACTAAGAACTTCCTTTCTTATGATATGGAGATTATAAACTGGAGTTGGGATTATTACTTAAACCTTGTCTTTCTTCTTTCAGTCAATCAGAAGTTTGCTTCTGATTCCATCATGTATCTGCTAGCTTTAAGGGAATAAACTATATGAATTTATGTATCACCTAGCCTGTTTGCCTCCTTTAACCCAACTTTCAGATCGACAGCACCAAATCCATAATGCCACCATTTTGAACCCCACTGAGATTTCATCTCCTGTCTCCATACCTAATGGTTCCCTCTCCTCTCTTCCACCTCTCGGAATACCTAGATCCCCTCCAAGGCTCATCTCAAGCACCATCTAGGCCTTTTTTGATTCCCCCTCCCCAATTTCTTTGTATTTATTTCATGCATATCTTGTATTCCCATAACTGTGCCCACACTGAATGTAAGATCTTTGAGAGCAGCAACCGCCTTATTTTTGTATCCCTGTTGCCTGGCACATAATATACAATTAATAAATGATTCTTGAATTGGATTATAAGAGTCAGTTGTGGACAGGTTCCTGATCCCACTGGTATTTCCCATGTTGGAAACACCTAAGTTTGTCAACATTTCACTATGATGTAAGAATGTAGATTTTATTATCTTCACTTTACAGAAGAAGAAGCTTATGCTCAGAGAGATTAATAACTTGCTCATGGTCACACAGCAAGGCTTACTTGGCAGAGCCATGAACTGAACTCAGATCCTCACTGTACTGCCCTGTAGACCTGGTCACCACTGCTGGGCAGTGTAATAAAAGGGTTTAGAATTCAGAAGATTTAGAGAGCTCTGAGATTAAGAATAAATCAGAAACAGTTCAGAACTGGTAGGCCCATTACTTCTCACATTTACTTGATTGTGTGACCTTTTTAAGATTCTCTGAGACTTCATTTCCTCAGCATTTTAAAATGGGGGAATGGAGACTTTGTAGATTAAATCTTAGAATACAAGAATTATTGAATCCTCTTTCCCCCTTGAAGACTAAATCCTAGAATACAGGAATTGATGACTCCTCTCTCTGCCCTTTTACACTAAATACTAGAATACCAGAATTAATAACTTCCCTCCCTCCCCACCTCCTTGAAGCTAGAAGGAACTGGTTAAGAGGAGTCATGACACCCCACAGTAACTCTATGATATTGGAAGTGCAGGTTAAATTATTACTCCACTCTTTTTGCCAACTGACTTAAGGTTACTTTTTGCATCCGCAGGAAAATATTAAAAAGGAAATTAATCATATTACTTCCAACATGTGGAGGACATTGCTCTCAAAATAAGCAATGTTGGCTATAATAGGTATATTGCCACGCTACAAACCGGGTCGAAGCATCAACAGTGATTATTCTCCACCATTTATTTTTAGAAACATAAAGATCCCAGATCAGCTAGTGGGAGACAACTCCCAGAGGTCTCAAGAGGGACTGAAGCACCAAAGTTGGAGTGGTGGGCTTCTAGATGTGAGGTTAGCACCGAAAAGAGCCAATAGGAGATGGCAGCAGTCCAGGTGAGGAGTCAGCACCTGGAAGGCTAGATGGGGACAGAGCAGTCCGGCACTAAAGATGACTCACTGACTTTTCCTTTTTATACAGAAAAGTCCCATCTCTGATAAAAAGTCAGTAAAGTTTCTATTTTCTAGTTCCTAGTGACTCCAGGGCAGTGATTGGCAAGATGGAATGACAAGGAAAGCACCCAGAAATCTGTTATCTATAGTCCCAGGAACTGAGGGGCAACAAAAGAAAAATAAAATTCCTACTTGAACTACAAAAACTACTTTAAAACTGAGGTGCAATCATTTAGGGAAGAAGTTTAGGGAATAAGGTAAAACAATGAGCCAGGAGATTACATAATTAAGTAGAATATACCTTCAATAAGAACTGAACTCCTAACAGAGTTATTTTCTCTCTAATTTGGCCATGGCCAAGGGGGATGACTTTAAGATATCTTATTTTGGTGAAGCTTTTGTCTGAAGGAGTTACAGTTCTCTTGATACCTTTTTTGGTTGCAATTTTCAGAGTCCTAAATAATTTGATGCATCTTCACATACATTACAAAAAAAGAATTAGAACTTCAGGCTAGACAATATGCACAGTGTGTGTTGTGGCAGTCACAGTTTAGTTGACACCAACACAATGACTTACACTCAACTTGTGAACAACCAATTTGTCACCAGTCACAAGCCTTCCTTCAATTCTACAGGTGTGCCCTTCAAGAGCTAATGATTCCCACTCTGATTTGAATTGCCTAAGGAACAGCTCCTCATTTTAAAGTCTATTAAATTTTGCTCCATAGCTCATTAAGCCTAGATTGCCTGAAAAGATATCATCTGACATCAAAGACATAGACAACATCACCCACTGAAACCCATTTCAAGGCTCTGGTGAGAACATTTGCTGGAAAGGTTACAGCTTTCTGGTGTTGGATCCAAGGCTGGTGCCCTAAAGGACCAGGGGTGATGCTGCAGCTGTCACTCTGACTCCCAGGTCTTGGGGTGAGTTTTCTGCTACTCTTCCCCCAGCAGAGCCTTCCAGTACTCTAACTTCTGATCTAGCAACCTCTGCCTCCCCATTAGCAAGAATCATAGCCCATCTATAACCTAAATTGTGCAGAAAGAGATTTTTCTAAAGCACAAGTCTGACCACAGATGGAACTCACCTACTGAAGACTCCAGCGACTCCCTGTTACCTCTAGGATCAAATAAAAACTCCTCTATTGGGCTCTTAGAGTCCTTATACAACAGGGTTCCAGCCTTATCACCCATGATGCCCGTTCATGTACAGTAAAGCCCAGTCAAATTGGCCTTCCTACGTTCCTACCTCCCCACCCCACCCCATATGCCTTCTCTCCTCTCTCTCTCTCTCTCTGTGTCTCTCTCTCTCTCTCTCTCTCTCTCTCTCTCTCAAGAACTCTAGCTTCTTTCAAGGTTCATCTCAAGCACAACCAGGGTTCCTTCACCTTGTTTGTGTCCTGGACCCCTCTGGCAGTCTAGCAAAGTCCAGTCTGTGGACTCCTTCTCAGAATAACGTTCTTAAATGCCTAAGATATCATGCTTGGAATTATAAAGAAAACCAATTATGCTTAAATACAGTTATCAGAATATTTACTGAAGAAGTTTGAGGACTCCAGGTTAGGAACCCCAAGCCTTTTCTTATTCTCCACATGTTAGCTTATCTCCTCACCCTCACTCCCCAGTATTGTTGTCCAGTTGTATCTGACTCTTCATGACCCCATTGGGGATTTTCTTGGCAGAGAGACTGGAGTGGTTTGCCATTTCCTTCTCCAGCTCATTTTACAGGTGAGGAAATGAGGCAATGGGTTAAGTGACTTGCCCAGGGTCACACAGCTAGGAAGCGTCTGAGGCCGGATTTGAAGTCCGAAGACGAGTCTTCCTGACCCCAGCTCTGGCACTCTGCCCACTGAGCCACTATCTATTCTGTACATAGCTATCCATGTGCACCTCCTCTCCCCTCTCTAGGGCAGGGACCGTTTCACTTTTGTATTGGTATGCCCAGGGCTGTCACAAAGTAAGCGCTTAATAAATGCGCGTTAGTGGTTTAATGTCTGATTTCTCTCTGGCTCCCCTGAGCTGAGAAGGTGCTTAATAAATGGGAAGGGGAGATGGAGAGGCTCCGCAGGGTGCAGCAGGCGCCCGCTGACACCGCCACGCCCACCGCCACCCGTTCCTAGAAAAGCACCGAAAAGAAGGGGCGGGGCAAGAGAGGCTTCAGAGGCAAGGCATTGCGCACGCGCACGATCTCCAGCGACAGGCGCGAAGCGGGGGGGCGTCGGGGGAGGAGGCCGGGCGTGCGTGAGGAGCTCTTGACGGCAGTGTGGCGGAAATGAACCTCCCTGCAAGGCCTTTGACGACAGTCCCGTCTGAGCCACAGCGCCACCCAGAAGTGTGGCCGTCATGGCGTCGCCCTTCAGCGGGGCACTGCAGTTAACGGACCTGGACGACTTCATCGGGCCGTCTCAGGTGGGCCAGGAGTTCCGGGGGGGAAGAGTCTCGCAGGAGGGAAGCCTGGTGGTGGATGGTGGGGAGGGTCGGCACGGAGGGGACGGGGGCGCCCGAGATGGGCCAGAAGGGCCGCTAGTGACGTCATGGGGGCCGGGGCATTTTCCCACACTCCTCGTCGGCCCGGGGGAGGGGCTCATCTGCGTAATACACCGGTTAGAATGGCGCCGCTGCCGCTTCTCTTCGGCGTTCCGCCCATTTCTCTGATGGGAAAGACTAAGTTAGAACAATAGAAAGCGTTTCCCAGGGTCTCCGTGAGCCCGCCCCGGCACCCCGCTCTCCCGACTCCCTGAGCCAGGGCTTCTTTCCTGCGCCACGGAGGGGCTGGGGGTGGGAAGAGGGCACGGTGTAGCCTGCTCACTAGTTCTGGCTTCGAATCCCCTTGCTGCCCACTTGACTGCGGGCAGTTCACTTCCCCGCCCGGAGACTCAGTTTCCCGCTCTGCGCTAGGCCGAGGGCCCCGCCCCCCCGCGGGGGTCACGCGGCCTTCCCCGGGAGGAGCGGCCGGGGCCTGGGGGCCTGGAGCGTCGCTGGGGCGGGCCCGTGAGCCGTGACTCAGCTGTTGGAAAGGGCGGGGCTCGGGAGCAAACCGATGGGATACGCGGGTGTCCGGGTCACACGACCGGTGCGTGACGGTAGCGGGATCCCCGCCCAGGCCCGACGCCGCATTCAGGGCCTTCTCTTTTTCAAGAATCTCATTTTGGTTGCCTCCTTCCCCGGCCTCAAGCGCAGCATTATGTTCGACAGTACGTGCGCCCCTCGCCTCCGCAGGCCGGAGAGGAAGCTGCATTTTTCCAAGTCCAAACCTGCTCATTGTAATTACACAATATTTAGTTTTTCCTTTTTTGCACTTCCCATCGTTTTAGTCACTGCATAAGTATGTGTGTGCGCGCTGCTTGTGTAAATACCTCCTTGGCATCTGTTTTTACACATCAGTCACGCGCTTTATTCAGTCAGACCCCAGGTGGTGAACTTGCGCTGTGTGGCCAGTTTGTGTCACCGCAGCAAGTGTCGGTCTGTATACATTGTTGGGTACACGGGACCTCCTAGGTTAAAGCCCTGCTCCCAGGCTCTTCGTGCTATACTTTGTCCCTGAGGGAAGTTGCAGGGATGCCTGGAAGGAATTCTGTTCATCTTAGCTAAGGGGGATTTCCGACACTGTTCAGGTAGCCATCGGGAGTCTAGGAAGAAGGAACAGAAAAAGGGAAATTCTTCTAGTGTATGGGGTGGGGGCGGAGGTGGGGTGAGGGAGCGGAATGGCCCCAGATCTTCAGATGTAAAACATTTCTCCCAGACCTTCCTTTCAGCATTTTGTCATCCTGAATTTAGTGACCACACCTCCTCTTTGCTGTCGTTAAAAAGGAAAGTGGAGATCATTAGAGGGGGCTAGTATAGAAACTTGCCGAGGTTGGCTAGTTCAGAGTGAACCTTTCATGGACTTCTTTTGTGAACCTTGGGTTCCTGCACAATGTTAGAAAACTGTTCTCTGTGTGAAAACAAGGTAAGCAACTTTCATGTTGTGCTGAGGATTTCTGCTGGCAGAAAACCAGCCTGAGCAAAGAGCTTATTTTTGCTATTTCAGGACTGGTGGGGAAGAGGAGGCAAAGGGCTGGAGAGATGAGATACGAAATGGAAAAGTTAATGCAAGTATTTGACAATGTCCGCATTTGTCAGTGCATTTTAAGGTAATCAGTAAAGCTATGTGAGACCTCTTCAGTTCTGCAGAAAGAAGCGTCAGACAGGAGTCCGGGCTTGGAGTCAGAAAACCTGGGTTTGAGTCCCGGTACTGCCATGTATTGGCTATGTGACGGATCTTGGGCAAATGACTTTTATCTGTAAAGTGGAAATGTGATATTCGCACCGCCTCCCTCATGGGACTACTGTGGGTGAAAAGAGTTTAAATCATAAAGCACTGTGTAATTGCAGGCTGTTGTTATTATGGTCACGTGTATTCACAGTGAATAATAAGGTACCGGACTGGGGATTAGGAGGCTGTGGATCCCAGGACGGGTTCTGCTGTTCACTTGCTCTCTGACTTTGGGTGTCTCTTCCTCTCACTGGGCCTCAGTTTCCTCTTCAGGAAAGTGACAGGGTTGGATCAGATGATCCCTAGGGTCTCTTCCAGCTCTAGATACATACACATCTCTGATGCTATGATTTTCTCACTTTTATACCATTTGGGTTTTGTATGTTTTTCTGGTCTAGGATTGCATAAAGCCTATGAAAATTGAAAAGAAACTCGGAAAAGGCACAGCCAAGATTCAGATTGAAGATGATGGGACTTATTTCCAAGTTAATCAAGTAAGAATTGGGGGAATTTTCTCACCATTCCTCGCCACAAAATTGCAACTAACATCTTGAGACCCACTTTTCTTCCAGTTTGCTTTCCAACTCTGAATGCTGGTTTCACACAAGTAATTTATGTTTGATATCAATCCCTGGATTTTACAGAGCACTTCTCTTATAATCAAGAGAGGATGGAGGAGTCCAATCAGATTCAACAATGAATGTGATTTGTTCAGCAAATGATAGCTATTTAAGAAAGATATGGCCCGTGACTGGTCTCTTTTCTCTTTAGTACGTTCTCATTTTTTTAGTGAGATTTTCAAACTCAAACTACTTATTCTGAGTGAACATCTGTTGCATAATGAGCTGATGATATAATCACAATCAAACTTTTTGTATTAAAATCGAACTACTTCACTGAACTCTTACCTGGTTACAATTTGAATTGAAATTATATAACTCAAGTAGATCTGCAATCTCCTGTTTGGCAGGAATTGAAAGCATGTCTGAGGATGAAACCCGAATGTAATTTAGTGGGGAGGGGCAGTGGCTTGGGAATGAGGAGATCTGTACTATTCTCACTTTTGCCATTGGCTGTGGCTGTATGACCATCTGAGTCATTTGGCTCCTCATTAGCTTAAGAGCCCATATTGACGGAGAGCCGTGTGCAGAGAGCCCTTATCAGACTGGTCACACCTTCTGGCTATGGTGGGCATATTCCCATCTGCTGAGATAGAACTTCTCTTCCTACCCATCTCTCTCCATACTCATCCTTATCTATCTCAGCCCTGTCCTTCCACCATCTAGATTACCCTTTACCATCCTATTCAATTGTGACTTCTGGATTCCCTGCTCTGTTGCTGGCAAACTTCCCTTTGTCCTAGATCTTTCTACTTCATATTCTTTCCACTTTCTTGCACTAACAGAAATTTGCCTCTTTACAAAAGGCACCAGATTTTATTGACTGACCTATCCTTTCCAGTACCCGGTACTCCTCCTCTCATGCACTGAGCAGGAAGAGGAAGCATACTTCTTCCATTTCTGGACTCGATTTTTGCCATCATCACTTAACTTCTTTCCCTTTGAAATTCATTCCATCCAGGTTTGTACTGGTAAATGTTTAGTGAAGGGCAAGAAATAGATGCATGACACATTTTAAAGTTTATTATTATTTATTATCATTATTACTAACATTTTCTCCATCACTTTGTTAATTCTAGACAGTCAACAAAGCAGTAAGTCAAGCTCTAATTTGTAGCATCTGAAGGGCAACTGCTCACACTGAAATTTTAGCAGTCAGCTCTCACAAAGCCAGTTCAAAGCTAGCTCTAGCACACCCCTGACTATCCACCTTTATCACCTGGTCCAGTGATTTGTTGCAGTCATCTACTTACCTTACTCTCTTTTTTCATAAAGAGTTCAGTAGCTGATTCAGTTTTCCTTGTCATCACAGCCTCTGCTCTCATACTTGGGGAATTTGATGTACCTGGTGAGGTCCTCTCTAAAACCCTTATTTCCTGGTTGTTCTACTGCCTAAGCTGTGAACCCTGATCACAGCTGATTCTCTATTACTTGTGTAGAAGAGAGGAGGAAGTAAAGTGCTCATTACCAAACGTGGGGAGTCATGGGAGACCTCACATGGTGTTTTTGTACCTTCCTACTAGGACCATAACATAACTGAACTTAAGCTGTATCATTTCCCCCAACACAAGACCATGATTAACAAAAATACTCTTGAACCGTGGAGGATGGCCTAGTCAGCAGCAGAACTGAAACAAGGATGCAGGTCTCCTGACTCTCAAGCCAAAAGACCTTTCTGCTAACCCACAGTATTACCGAGGTGGGGGTGCCAGAACTGGGCCATAAAGGGGGATTGAGAATTCAGCAGACTTGTGGGTGGGGATGAGAGCGAGGGGGTGGCCTGAGGCAGGGGAGTAGAGTAGGTTATTCTAGGGCTAAGGCAAAAATGAGGAAATTCATAAAGGTGGGGCATATATAAGGGATGGCAAGTAGTCCAGCTCAGCTAGAGGATAAAATACCTGGAGGGGAACAGCATGAGACAAGGCTAGAAAACCAGGGTTGTCATTCTGAAATGTGCTCAAAAAGCTATACCACTACTGCTAGGCGTATACTCCAGAGAGATCAAAGAAAGGAAAGGACCCACGTGTACAAAAATATTTGTAGCAGTTCTTTTTGAGGTGGCAAAGAATTAGAAATTGGGGGAATGGCTGAACAAAGTTGTGGTATATGAGACTGATGGAATACAATAAGAAATGATGGAGGAGACAATTTTGGAAAAACTTGAGAAGACTTAACTGATTCAAAGTGAAATGAGCAGAACTGGGAGAAACTTTTGTATGTATGTATGTATGTAATAGCAATGTTATAAAGGTAATCAACCTTGAAAGACTTGTGATCAACGCAGTGACCCACCAGTGCAAGTCCGAAGGACTCATGATGGAAAACGTGATCCACCTCCAGGTAGAAAGTTGGTGCATTCAGCGTGCAGAGTAAAGCAGATTTCCTTCAATTTCTTTTTCTTTTTTTTGAACATGGCTAATGCAGGAATTTATTTTGCATGACTATACATATTTATGAGTTTTGTTTTTCTTGCCTTCTCAGTTGGAAGGAGAGGGAAGAGGGAAGAAAAGATTTGGAACTGAAAATAAATTTATTAATTATTTATTTATTATAATATAATAAATTATAGTTATTATAATTATAATATTATATAATATTAAATTAATAAATAAATTAATTATAATATAATGATTATATATAATTATATCTATTATATAATCATTGTAAATTAATAAATAAATATAATATTAAATTAAATAATTATAATATTATAAATTATAATTAATTATTAATTTATTTATTTTAAACGAATAAACTCTAATTAAAAGGGAAAAAAAAGAAAGGGTTGTGCCACATTATGGAGTGCCTTACATGCCATGTTAAAGAAATTAAACTTTATTTGGTAGGTGGTAAAATGCCGGTGAAGAATTTTGAACAGCTTCCTTATTCATAGGGGAGATAAATCTGGCAGCAGTGTGATGGGTGGATTTGGAGGGAATGTAGCTATAAAGAACCGATATTATTAGAGTTGTGGCATTTCGTGAGAGAAACAATTCATTAAGGACCCCTACTCAAACTCTAAGCAGTATTCATTATGATTTTCTAAGAGGTAATGATTATTAGTCATTATTTTAATATAGTTTTCTAGTAATACATATCTAGCCAATCACTTAATAATAGGTATAAGAATAAGCAATGTATTAATCCTTACTTTATATAAGTTACATAGGAATATAGATTCTAATAGGAGGGCCCTATAATAGGCCTCAAACTTTATTATAGTTCATTACTTAATTACCAGCTATGGAGCTCACTTGTGCAACCACAACAATTCTGACAAAGATATCTCAATCCTGTTTTGCTCAAATTCCTTGACCAACCCAAGTATGGGTGGTAGCATGTTACGGAAAGCCCCCCCAAACATATGTATAGCTTGTACCATCTCCTCCTGCCTAACTAACCTAAAGAGGAGCCCATCCATCTTATGACCACCTAGTCAGTGGAGATATTCCTTGCTTCAACCAACTTGTGACCCTACTGACAGATCATTATTGCTTATATTAGCCTATGTGTCCTATGTCAACCAATGGGATTCTGCATTTTACCATTCCTCTTGTGCACATTTGGGTATCAAACTCTCTAAATGCAAGGTCCCAGAAGGAGGAGGCAGCTCAGATCATGAGAAACATCTGAGGTCCACTTCATTAGAGGGGACCATGGACGTTTTAATAAAGTACCAGTAGCTCAGAGCTCTGCCTCAGTCTCTTTTATTGTAGATTGGACAGTTTTAATCTCTATTAGACTAGAGAGGAGGGAGCAAGTGTGAGAGTCATTTCTGGGATGATAGGGAATGAGAGAAAAGAAAAGGAAGGGTCAAAAGTACCAGGTTTTCAACCGCAAGAGACTAGAGGTGCTGCCACTGATTAATATGATCAAGTCAGAAGAATGAGCAAGTTGGATGAAATAATAAGCTCAGTTTTGACCATTTTGAGGTAACGTTCCAGTGGGACGTCCATCTGGGTAAAGGTAATACTATAGGTAATCAGAGATATTGGCCTGGAACTTTTTGAGATAGGTCAGGCTGAAGATAAAGATTTGGGAGTCACCTACACAGATGAGATTTTTGAAACCATGGGAGTAAATAAGATTGACAGGTGTAATAAAGAGAAGTGCCTAGGACAGGGATCCTTAGGGAATATTCATCTGAAGGAGTCAGGAAGACAAGGGGTAAGCAAAGGAGACAAAGGACGGTTAAAAATTCCACAGGCAAAGGAGGAAGAGGAAGGTGCTGTGGACATAGAGACCCATGGCAGAGGTAGGACAGTTCATTGTTATCTATTTTGGCTGGAGCACAGAGTGCATGGTAGAGAGCAATAAATAAGGCTGGAAGGTGGGGGAAGGTTGTAGAGGGTCTTGAACACTAGACCGAAGAGTTTGAACTTTAATTGGGAAACCGTAAAGCACTACTAAAGATTTTTGTGCAGAGGAACGACCTGGGTAGAGCTCTATGTAAGAAGCATTGTTCTTGGCTTCCTTGACTTCCATGATACGACTCTCCCTTGCTTCTGCCTATCTAAGCATTCTTTCCCTGTCTCATTTGCTGGATCATCATCCTTCTGCCGGCTTAGTGTGGGTGTTTCCCAAGGCTCTGTTGTAGCCCCTTTTCTTTCTCCAGGCCCTTGTCCTCCATGTTCTCTTCAGCTCACTTGGGTTATAGTAGAATGTAAGCTTCCAAGTCCCAGACTGTTTCATTCTTATCTCTGTATCCTCAGTGCTTGGCTCATGGTAGGTGCTCTTTGAATCAATTGAATTGGTTCAGATGATCAGCTTTATGCAGTTCCTTTCCTTCCTTCAAAGTTCAGCTCAACCTACTACAAGATTCCTATCTTACTCTCCCAGTTCCTTTGCAAATATTTTGTATATAATTCCTACATACGAGTTGTTTCTGTTAAGGAAAGAGTTTAGAAGGAATGTTGGTTTTAAAATCCCAATATGCATGGGAACGTATTGACGGTAGAACAGGGGTTACAAAGGACTGTGAGATAACAGGGTAAGTGGAAGAGGAACTGGGTTGGAATGTGACTGGAGAAGAGTAGAAGTGATTTTTTTTAGTAGCAGTTCTCAAATATTTTGGTGCGGTACTCCTTTACAATTAAAAGATTATTGCGGACCCCAAAGAGCTTTGTTGATAAGCATTATACCTATTGATAGATGTTCAAAATGATAATATCTTTATTATTATGAAAATAGTTTTGACCTTTGAGGTCCCCTACAAAGGTCTTGGGGACTCCCAGGGGTACTCAGACCACACTTTAAAAACCTGAAATACAGGATTCAGGAGGAAATCAGATTGTGCTTGCACCTTAGGTGATGAGAATAGACCTCCAGGACCACTAGGACTTGACTTGCTTGGCAAGCTCCTTTGACAGAATTTAAGCAGAAGATTTGTGGATTAGATATAGCCAGCCTCCCCCAGGCTTCTCTTCCAAACAGCCCATGGCTCCTAATTGAAGGCAGCTGGACCTTGGCTCTCTAAACGATAGTGTTCGTTATTTGTATGGTTCTGTTGTACCAAAGGCCAAGTGATTTATGAGGCCCACCTACAAGCATAGAAATTTATATAAATGCTTTAGTAAAGGAAGCTGAGCTACCGCAAAGGTCTCACTAAAATGGCAAATCAAAATATATTGTCTATTGTTTCAATAAAAACATAAGGTTGGACAGCCCTGGTTTATATGGTGGTATGTAAGGACCTTTTAGTTGTGTTTAGTAAAGGCCCCAGGGGTGAATGAGAGGTGTTTCAGGTTTGCCCCTCTGTCTCCTAGAGTAAACACTGAATTTTTCTCCCTTTAGACATATGATTAATTAGTATAAGAAACTCTGAGGAGGAAACTCCCTCTGCTAGTGCAGATATCATCTGCTTTGCCATTTGTAGAAAATCACCTGGGGCACTGAGAAGTTGGGTGATAACAGTCAGAGTGGAGTTGGAGCCCTAAAAGGACCTCATCGGGGCCACAAGACCCACAGTGTCAAAGGTGAGACTTGAACCCAAGTCTTCCCGACTCATAGAACGGCTCTCACCACTGCACCACCCTGCCCAGTGTGGAGTGAACTTAAACTTAAGGTGATAGCTGCTCTTCCCCTTCATTTCGCTGCTCCTTTTTTATTTCACACTGCGAGTTCACTCTGTTTCATTTACTCCAAGAGCCGCTGCAGGAAATCTCTTTTTCTGCTGTTTCCAAATGAGTTTTTATGAAATGTTAGAACTTGAAATTCAGGAATATTGAATGTACTGTTTTCCATAAACATGCAGCTTCTGGGCATAAGTAGACCCCGCCTAAAGTCATTCATCAGTTCCTGGGAAAAACAGCATTTTAGTGTGTTCCACAGGAAGTGTTAGAAATGGCGGGATAATCTAACAGACATTCAGGGAAGTTACACCATTATGAGGAAGAGCTGGCTTGCTGGATGCTTACCCTCTGCTTGGTATTCTTGTCTGCCCTAAGGTCTCTGCTTTGTATGTGTACTGTACGTATCTATGTCCTCTTCATCTTTGCGTTCCCAGCACCTGACACATGTTGTTCGGGCAAGCAAGAGTGCGATTTAACAGTGGGGTTGGTTATGCTGTTGTAGCACTAGTAATAACACTTTTCTGTAGTTTTTCCTCCTGACAACTTTGTGAGAGAGGTAGTGCATACATTAGGGAACTGAGAGGCTGGGGTAAAGTATACACGCTCACACAGCTAGGAAGTGTCAGAGCCAGGTCCTCAGACTCGCACATCTAGGACTTTTACCCCTCCTTCATGCAGTTACAAAATGGCATTGGTCCAAAAAAACATTATGGGTGTACCTGTGTGTTGTATAAACACGGTTGTGTTCCCCTATTAGAATGCAAGTTTCCTGACAGCAAGGACCATCTTGCTTGCTCATCTCTGTATCCCCAGTGCTTAGCACAGTACCTGCCACATGGAGCCCCTGGCATGCAGATCCAAATACTAGAGACAAACAGGCAGCATAGGGAATAAAGTACCTGATTTGGAATCAGGAAGACTAGAGTTCAAATCCTGTCTTAGAGGATTATCAGCTGTGTGACCCTGGTAAAGTCACTTAACCTCTCTCATCCTATTTCATAGCACCTACTTCACAGGTACTCTTAGGCTCAAATGAGATACATAAAGCACTATATAAATGCTATTACTATTTTTATAGAGAATTATCTATTTCTAACACAACATAAAGACTTTAGGTTTTTAAAGGTAATTATTTTTATGTCATCTTTACACTGAAATAATTATGTCACTTGTCAGTTGTTTATGAAGTGTTTTTGTTTGATTGCCCCTAGGATGGAGGCTCTCAGAAGCTTGAAAAAGCTAAAATCTCTCTGAATGACTGCTTAGCCTGTAGTGGCTGCATTACATCAGCGGAAAGTGTCTTAATCACCCAGCAGAGCCACGAAGAGCTGTACAAGGTTTTAAATTTTAACAAAGTATGTCGTAGCAAACTTCTGAAATGTGTATCTTCATCAAATGCCACAGTGTAGGATTCAAATTGTGGTTTACCTGCTGACACTGTGTTTTCAACATTCCACACATTTTATGTAAGAAACCTAGGATCAAAACAGTCTTCAGGAGCTGCCTTCCTTTTTTAACATTTCCTAAGTGAAATCTTCATAAATTGTCTAATGTGAAGTAATTTATTCTGCAGCCCTAAAATGGTGCTTATAGCCTAATTCAGAAAAGCCACTGTAGAATATTATTTGTAGCTTCTTTTGATATGATCAACTAAAGTGACTGAATTTGATGCCCCATTTATGTGTAGAACTGAAGAAAATCTGACCCAGAGCCAAGGGCACGTGTGTATTCCTTCAGCGTAGTCATTGTCTTATCTTTTGAAATTATGATTAATTTTTCACTTTCTGTTTTCCAGACTGCAGAGCCAAGCCATCAAAAGCTAGTTGTCATTTCTGTTTCACCACAGTCAAGAGCATCATTAGCAGCAAGATTTCAACTAACTCCTCTAGATACTGCCAAGAAATTAACTGCATTCTTTAAAAATAGAGGTGGGAAAGGGGCCCCTTGTTCCACTTGCCCTTGGATAATGAGGGGGTGTCCTCAAACTATCAAGGTGGGAAGTGAAGTACTCTCATGCCTATTAGTCACTGACATTTTGCTTGACTGAAATCTTAAGTCATTTTTTTTTGAAACTTTAACCATTTATATTTGACTTCAAGTCAGAGTTTCAGTTTTGAAGATCAAGGACAGTGCATTTTAAGGCAAAACAGCTTAAAATTCTGTCTTTGGTCCCTCCAAAATTTAGAATTAATTTATTTTTCCTGTTGATAATGTTTCACATTTGCCTAGTGCTTTCTGATTTATAAAGCGCTTTACTCTGCTCTCAGAGGTGTAGGTAATATCATAGTATTATCCGTGTTTTTCAAGTGAAGAAACCAGAGTTTAGAGAAGAGACTTGCCCCCCTTCACCGTGCATCAGCCTCAGTATCAAGGCCAGGACTGGAACCCACATCTTCTGACTATAATGCTCTTTTAATTACATCATTCAGCTGCTTCTTCACTATTTAAAAGAACTAGGATTTCAGTGATATACAGACTCGAGGTAGATCTTACCCCTCTGGACCTTATTAAGTCACCTGCAGGAATTACTGCCTTCTGGTAGAAGGTGAAGCCAGGCCACAGGCCCTCAGCCCCTTTCCAGCCCGATGGTTCTCTACCCAGTAGTGGCCATGGCCTTGAGCAGCCTGGTCGTCACCCTGCCCATGGGGCATCAGGAGAGTGCCAGCAGTCACCCAGAGGACATGGTTTTGGTTGTCCTTGCATAGATCAGTATCATGTTGAACTGTCACCCACGGAAATCAGAGACGTTTGGCACTTGGGCTAAAGAGGGGACTTTGCTAACCGTCACTCACATTTATATAGCATTGAAAGAGCCTCCTTATAGTATGGCCCCATGAGGGGGGTGTACAGTCATTGCTCTCTGCACTTTACAGATGAGAAGTTTAAGTAACTTGCTCCCAGTGAGTCACACAGTAAGTCTCTATGGCAGGATTTGAACGCAGGTCTTTTAAGTCTGTGCTCTTCCCACTGTGCTATGCTGCCTCTAACTGGGGAGTGGAAGCACCACCTTTCCTAGACAATGACAATCCTGTAAGCAGACTGCATAGACCATACGGGGCTCAAGATCCCATAACCATGGAGTTAGGTTTAGAAGATACCCAACCTCAGAGGTCTTCTAGTCCAACCCCTCCCCACACTAGGAAACCCTTCCTTCTCCATAAAGGAAGACGCGGCCACCTAACACCTAAAAATCTTTGGCATTCCATCCTTGGAGAAGATATCCGTATACCGTCTACTTTTACACCCCAGGCCTAACAGAATAAATCTGATAATACTTCCATGTTGACAAGTCTGCAGTATTCTAACTCTAATTCAGACTAAACATCTGCAGTTCTTTTCATCCCGTTTGTCAGACGAGACAGCCCTTCTAATGGGCTTGCCCTGAGCTAACCACACTTCCTTTACCTGTTCCACTTGTGACCAGAGCCCAGTTTGGAGCTGTTAGCATTCTGACAAAGGGAACGGTGCTTCTTATAAAAGTGTTTCTTGCACAGACACAGTGGGTAGTCTTTGGGACATTTCTGCAGATAATATTCTTTTTTTGGCCAATATAGAAACAGCTGAGCAATAGCATTACAAGGACTTGAGATCACTGTTATTTTTGTGGTATAATCAGCAGTATCATTTCCTACTCAGACAGAGTCAATCGAGAGTCCAGATTCAGCCTCGATTCTTGCTTGTCGCATTTACTGAAACTGAAGTAAATTGGCCATTTTGATACAGTCAAGCAATATGCAGTCCAAATACAAAGTAATTAGGAAGACTTGTGATTGGGTTTTTTTTTAAGCTTTCTTGTTTCTAAATGAGATATTCATTTTACAGGCGTGCACTATGTATTTGACACAACTTTCTCAAGAAATTTTAGCCTCTTGGAAAGCCAGCGAGAGTTTGTACAGCGATTTCGAAGAAGCACAGAATCCAAACAAGCCTTGCCCATGTTAGCCTCTGCCTGCCCAGGTATGCCTGAAGAACATAGGTTTTTCTTGGCCTCTGAATATTAGAATAAAGTCTGACAGATCATCGGTCACTCTAAATAAGCAAAGGGAGAGTCATTCTTGGGTAGGAAATACAGTGATATAAAAAAGCGGGTTCATGGCATCAGCATAAAATGTACTCTTCCTAAACCCACAGGAATTGATTCTAGAAGCCAGGAAGTTTTCTTGGTTCTTGAAATTGATTTTCTACTCTTTCAGTTCTCATGAAACCAGGTTTGATGTGATCATTTGAACTACTATTAATAAAGATAATAATGATAAAAATAGGAAAATTCTCTAATGTCATCATACACATGTTTTTTTCCTGTCAAGACTTTCTTTAGCAGCTAATCCTCCCCCAAATGTCATGTCATTTGCAAACCTGTTTCATAGACATTTGGCAGCAAAAGTACCTGGAATCTTAACCTTGTTTAGGGAGTGGGTGGCTAGGCTTTTTGAAGTTATCAAATCTATGCACTAACTGTATTTCATGGTGGTTTTCAGGTTGGATCTGTTATGCTGAGAAAACCCATGGAAGTTTCATTATTCCTTACATTAGTACAGTTAAATCTCCCCAACAGGTCATGGGCAGCCTGATCAAGGATCACTTTGCACAGCAGCAGGTAATACTTCTCTCATCTGTGTGAAGCTGACAGTGTTGACAGAGCTCTATCTTAGATCCTTTCACTACTTGGTCACTTTTTAGGAGTAACCAGCTAGGCTAGAGTGTGGGCTTGGTGGAAAGTCTGCTGTCATGTGTCTGCTGACCAACCCAACCAAATTTAAAGAGACTTTGTGGCAGAGGGCTGACCAGCATGTGGCTATTTTTTAGTTGTGGCATCTCATGAGGACCATCTCCTAAGGTTTGGTGGGGATGCAGTCCCCACTGGTGGAGGAAGTACACTTTGGCAGAATCCTAGTTCTACTGTTGATGTGGGTACAGATTAAAACCCATTCATACCTTCTCATCCTGTTTAACTCTTGTCCATGTCCTCCCCTTACTCTTCAGCTCACGGATTTTTTCTAGGTCTCTTTACCATTATGTGGGTACTAGTACTATATAATTTTCTCTATCAAACTTCTTGTTAATTTATAACCATTGAGTGTTGGTCTCCATTGAGTAATCAAAGTTAATCTAATAAAGGGCCACATTTCCAAAATAGAGTTTGCATTTACTGACCTAGATGCCCTCACACTTCCTAAAGAGAGTGGGATAAAGCTAAGGGGGAAAAGCCAGTACAGCATAATGGAAAAAACAGCAGATTAAGAGGCAGCTTATCTGAGCTTCAATCCCAGCTCTGCCATTCCACTTACTAGCCATGTGACTATACAAGTCACTTCACCATCGACCCTCATCCATAAGATGGGAGGGTTGATCACTAAGGTCCCTTCCAGATCTAAGCAGTCTATGATTCTATAGAAAGGGGGCATTTATTCTAACTGGAATGCACCAAATACTTTGCAGTATACTCTTGTAAGCCTTTGGGGATAGATGAAAATTCCATGTAATTCAACTTAATTATTTTACCTAAAGGCTATTTTGTTTTTCCTTTAAAAACAAATGGATTTTTCTCTCCAGACTTAATTTTCTTCCAGTGTGATTTTTCTTTTCCTACTTGACCTCTACAATTCCTCCTTAGATATATAGATGTCCTGTGGGGTTTTTTTCTCTTATTTTAAATTGATTTTGTTAGGGAACATGTGAAAGCACTACAAATTCCATGATTTACTATCTGTGAATGATTTAATATCTGTAAATGGTTTCATTTTCTTCTACTAAATTTAACTCAAGACATCTGCATGCATTTAAAAAAAAAACACTGACAGAGACAACAAATATTTGGTAAAGCTCTCTTTCAAATGGCCTTGACTATCGGAGTTATTTCCTGGCCCTCCAAGAAGTTGGGGGATATGTTATATTTTGGGATCTCTTAATGACATATGCCTAATCCCTCTCATTCAGTTTGTTTGAGAAGCAATATCATGTCTTCATAAGAATGCTAGGCTAGGACTCGGACAACATGGCTTACACCCCAGCTTTGCCACTGGAAAGTGCCCTATAAACCACAGAGCGCCACAGGACTGTGAGTTGTTGTTGTTTAATAGTGATATTATTTTTATGAATAGTAATCAATGCAGCAATTCCATGTTTTCCAATGTAGCATTTAACCCCTGACAAGATCTACCATGTAACAGTGATGCCCTGCTATGACAAAAAATTAGAAGCATCGAGACCAGACTTTTTCAACCAAGAGTACCAAACTAGAGACGTAGACTGTGTAATTACCACAGGTATGGGTCACATTATAATAATATACTCAGCACTTCTCTGAGACCTCATATTTTCATAGGACTTTACAGTTGTTTCATATTAGTTGCTACACTAATAGTATCTCTTAGGTCCTGGTCTTTCTTACCACTGGTTTCCCATGACATATAGGAGAACAATGCTGTTTTATTACTTTTGAATGGAATCTTGCTATAACTTGGTTTTCCCATTAATTTCTTATTTATGTCGTATTTATGTGGAGTGTGAAACACCGCTATTGGTCCTTTTCCTATAGAGTCGAACTCTGAATTTGGGGGACTTCCAGGTTTCTCAAGAACTTAGCAACTGAACACTTTGAGTGTAACTGGGCGCCTTTGTTCCCTCTTTTGGAACTGGGAAAGCCCTTGCTCTTGCCTCACCAAAGAACCAGAATAGTGTTCAAAGCATCCCATTTCAAGGAGAGTTGATAACAGAAAAAGATTATGTCACAAGCTGAACCAGAATCAGCAGTACTGTGCTATGTGACAAACAGTAAGCACAGTACTCAGAACATATTGGAACATCTCCCTCACAGCTGAACCCTTGCAAACACTAAGATGGCACGTACATATGTGGATTGCAGGAAAATGGGGAAAAGTTGGAGAGGATTCCAGGAATCCCCAAAGGAATGGAAAATGGGGGGGTGTAAATAACCTGGAGGGTTATCTTAGCAGAAAACTTAATCGGTCTTCATTATCCAGCCATCTCCTCAAGAAGCATTTATTAAGTGCATACTATGTGCCAGGCCCAGTGATGGGTGTGGGAGATACAAATAAAACTGGCCTCTCTGCTCAAAGAGCTACTTCTCTGCTTGGTCCTAATATAGCAGTCATTCTTGATCAGCGGTTCTCAACTTCCACTGAGAACAAAACAAGAAGAAATTGATTTATACTGTACCTGGAAGGGTTTATAGGCATAGGCCTAAACCGGCAGTTTTTTCTATGACAAGGATGGAGGTAGGGGCGTCAGTGATAGTGATAAGGAAAAATGTCTTTGGGTTTAGTAACTGAAGTATTGAGTTACCAGGGGAAGCCGAGAATCCCTTCTGGAAGACTTTAAAGTTGGATAGAGTCACATCTGACTAGTTTAGCAAAGAAAGGACTTAATGACTCCTTAGGGTCCTAGCTCTGGGTTCTTGTAGGAACTAGGCTATAAGAACATGCAGGCATCTTTAATGAGCTCACATTATTACTCAGCCTAGGCTTTTCAGTGCTTTTAATGATGTCAGGCTTGTACAGTGTGCTTGTGTCCCCCATTCTCTCAAGCCCTAACAGTTGTTGTTTATTTTTTAATGTCTTTTGTGAAATTCATTTCAACTAGATGACTCAGGGTTTTTATTGACATGCCAAATGAAAAAAGAATCTATGTTTTGGTTCTGTTCTAGGGGAAATATTAAGGCTGCTGGAACAAGAGGAAGTTTCTTTGTCAGATGTGGATCCAGCCCCTTTGGATGCTGAGTAAGCATAAGTATTTTGGTTGCCCATTTGCTAAAGCATCTTCATTATATCTGCTGGAGGGGAACAGAGCAAGCATCAGAAACATCACTGAGTGCTCTTACTGTCAAAGCGTTGGGCTCTCGTTGCTTTATTTTGGAGTGTGTCTAGGGTGGTTAATTGTCTAAAGCTGAGCGAATCAGAAGTTGAAGTCAGTTCTGGCGCTGGCCATTCTTTGACTGGTTCATGACTTCATAGACTGCTAGGATTAGGGAGGACCTTAGGGTGACATGAAGTCTAGCCCTTTTAACAGAGACAAATGACTTACTCAAGATCACCCAGCTAGATGGTGGCAAAACCAGACCTGGAACCCTCTTCTCCTGATTCCTGGGCCAGTTTTCTTTCCACTGCAAGGTGCCTCCTGACAGACCAATAGGCATTTGCTGCCATAAAATCTAAGTCCCTTTGAAATAGGATTGTTTCATTCTTTGTACTTGTAGCCCATACACTTAGCAGAGGGCCTGGCATATAGCAGGCACTCTGTAAATGCTTTTGATTAATTGATCCCCTGTTCTGGGTATGCAAAATAGAGTCCCCTGGCTTCAGTGCCCTTCCTGTCTTTTATTTCTACACAACATCTTCTGTTTTCCTCAGTATCTCTATAACGTAAATTGAATTGTGACCCCAGGCCCATTAACTGATGAGGGAAAAGTTACAGGAAATGGGAGTCTACTTTCGAATGTCCCTTTTTTATCCAGATACTTAATTCCCTGGAACAGACCATGCAGTGATAAATAACAATCCTTTTCCCCTCCCTGGCCATTCCGTTTAGTCAGTCATTTCCTGAGTGTATTAGAATCCTAAATACACTGATAAAGTCATCTGGGGTCATTTCAGCCTGCCCCTTTGTGTGTATCATTTGTTTTCAATTTAGTAAAAGCAAGAGCTCTCAAATGTAAAAAACAGATGAGCAGTGATTCCAGTGCTTAAAGTGAAAAGCAGCACCATTGGCTGGACGCCATCCATACAAACAGAGATGGGTCTCAAAAGACTTTGAATAACTTCTAAATTACATGTTTTGCTGCTCTAAATTAGTTATCAGCTGTAAATGTACCACATTCGACTAAGCCCATTTCTTTTTAAGTGCACAGAAAATGGCTTTGTAGCCTTGCCTCCTGTTTAATCAGTGATACTAGGTAGCTTGGAACCAGAGACAAAGTTGAATTTGGACTCCTCCCTGTGTCCACATGCATTGGAGATGCAATGCAGCAGAGCTGCCTAGTCAGGGAAAGGCCTAGACTGGGCCCAGAGACCTGGTCTCCCTTCCTGCCTCCGAGACCTTTGGTCTCCGCCACTCTCTGGGCCTCAGTTTCCCCATATCAATGAGGACACAGGCTTTGCTTGATGACCTCAAAGGTTCTTTCTGTTCCCTCTCTGACCCACTAAACTCAGCTGATAAAGCGGACCTCGATTCAGCTGTACCACTCAGAGAATTAATTATGGATGGGGGGGAGGGAGGGGCACGGTAAACCTTTTATCAATTAGGATTCCTTTTTAAGGAGAAAAAAGAGTAGCGCAGGATAACCTGTTTCGAAACATTGTCATCATGGTGTCCTTGGGCTTGCAGAGTTCTAGTCAAGAGATGGAGTTTTAGCCTGAGTGACTAAGACTCACACCTGTTTTTGTCATCTAAAACTTCATCCACACGAAATGGGAGGCAGGTCTTTGACTCGGTATTTAAGTGATATTTTCATAATCAAAATCTACAGACTATTCATGGGAGAGCCCAATTACATTTTTTCTTGTCTTTTGTTTTTCAGTAGGGGTGACGGACGGAGTGGGGGGGAGAGAAAGTGTTCTTGGACTCATAGTTCCTTATTTTTCATTGTATTAGAGGAAAAACTTGTGGAATTAAGAGTCCAGAAGACTTGGGTTCAGGTCCCATCTCCAATATTTATTGGCCTTGTGCCCTTAAGCAAGTCACTTCACCAATGAATCTTGGTTTCCTCGTCTGCAAAGTTGGGAATATTACTGGTTTTGCCGCATTTCCCACAGGATTATTGTGAGGATCAAATAATATACATATCATGTATCATGTGTTATGTATCATGATGTAAGACATAAAGTACTATTTAACCCATGAAGTGCTATATAAATGTTAAGTAATAATAAATAGCTATCTCCCAAGGTTGTTGTGAGGAAAGCATTCTGTAATTGTAATGATATACCATGGAAGGGTGAGCTTGTATTATTATAACAGATAGTATCAATGCCTCATTGTGGCATAGGCATGACCCTGGGTTTTCAAAAGCTATAGCAGCAGTGTGATGGAGAGGCTTTGAGTAATTTTCCAACAGCAGACAGTGTCCACTTCTTGAGGACTAGGTTCACCACCACTGTATTGGCCATTTGGTGATGAATTCTCTGTCTATGACAACCCAGGAAACAAAGGAAAAGAGAAAATAACCCATTATCCAGGTATAGCTCCCTCACTACTCCCTTCTACTTCTGCAAAGATAGTAGCAGTAGCACAGTGTCAGAAAAAACAGCAGAGGATGCCAAGAATCACACATAAGTCTGACTCTTAACAGTTAACTAAATGTGACCAACAAGTGAACCTACTACTGGAAGGACTGAATCTTAACAATCTGAATATGATTCCCAGTATAAATCAAACAAGAAGACAAAAGGAAATTGCAACTAAATGGAAAAATGGCTCACAAATTCTCTTTCAAGTTTCAAATAAAGAGAAATATTTCAGGGAGTATTGGGTCATTTTATATTATTATTATATATATTATGTTATTATAATATTATTTTATATTAAATTTTTGCAAAAAAAGATGCCATAAAAATCACTGCAACCTGTGGGCCAGCATCTGTCATGTGAGGAGGCAGAGAAATTCTACAAAGAATCCAAGTTAATCTATTTGAACTCGATTACTAAATGTCACACAGCTAGTGGCAAAACTAGAACCCGATCCAGTTGATTTTTGGTGATTTCAATGCAAAGGTTGAGGATGGTGAAAAACATTGGAAAATATAGATCAGGATTAAAAACAAAAGGTCAGAGACTTGAAGACCACACAGAAGCTTCACACCTATGTCATGGATGCTTTCTTAGTGAATGGACTAAGAAGATATTAGATGTGATGAGCACCAAATTACATCACAAAAAATATGAAGCCAGTTATACCTTGATGTATAAGAAACAATTCAGTACTGATGTGGAGGTTATTCCTAAATCAACTGTCAGTGATTAGTCAGTTTAGTTATCATATTGGTCAGTCTGATCTAGTCAGACCACTGACATGTTAGAATAAAATTTTAAAATAGTAAGAGCTCTTGGACTGGAACAAGAGGTACAGAGGAGGTCCATGGTGGAAGTGAGACAATTTGGGGGGGGGAGCAGGGCAGGGCAATTGGGGTTAAGTGACTTGCCCAAGGTCACACAACTAGTACATGTATCAAGTGTCTGAGGCCACATTTGAACTCAGGTCCTCCTGACTCCAGGGCTGGTGCTCCACTCACTGTGCCACCTAGCTGCCCCCAAAGTGAGGCAATTTTGAGGATATTAGGGTTGATTCTCAAATTATGAAAAGAGGGAAAAAAACTCTTACTGAAAAAAATCTTACCCCTTATTGTTATGTTTTTTAAAGGGCAACCAAAAGATTATCAATGACTGTCAATCCATATGCCACTTTACATTCCCATGGCAATAAAATTTTTGTGAGAATAATCTACATATGCATTGAGGGCATACTTAATGATAGTTGTTGGGGGGGAATCAGCAAGCTTTCACAATATTTTCCAAGAAGCCACATTTATAGTCATAAAATTGAATGAAAGTTGAGAGAATACAAGATCTCACTGTATGTATTGTTGACTATGAAAGAAATTGATTAGGTAGAGCAAAACACTCCCTTGAAGGTTTTCCTCCAATAAGGTGTATTCCATTTGTGTCAAAATCATGTAAGATTCCCTGAAAGATGTAACAACAAAGATAACTTTGTTCAGCCCTTATGAATAGCAAGCAAAGCATAAAATAGAGTGATGTGCTTGCCAACTATATTTGATGCTGTCATTTAAGGATTCTAGTCTATAATCCAAATGAGAATTCCCTATAGATGGTGAGATCTACAGATAACATTGTGCATTTTCATTAAGCCCCATATATTACACAGCCTTTTAAATGAGATCCATGATATTCAAAAGCATTCCACCTAATCACACAGAAAAATACAAGTAGGTAAAGAATGTCTGTTGTCCAAACTTTGATTTGCAGATAAAGCTAATTCATCAATACATATGCCTTGAACAGATGTTGCAGATAGACTGCTTGGTCCAGAGTAGAATAGGAGGTAGAAAAAGGATTGTGTTGCTTTGCTTTTAAGAAATTAGTTGTTCTTTGCTCTTAATGACTCCAACTTGATCATGGCTTTCAGGTAGTCCAAAAATTTTTAAATTATCTCTCCTGGATCTGTTCTCCAGATCAGTGGTTTTTCCAATGAGATATTTCACATTGTCTTCCATTTTTTCATTCCTTTGGTTCTGTTTTATAATATCTTGATTTCTCATAAAGTCACTAGCTTCTGCTTGCTCCAATCTAATTTTTAAGCTAGTATTTTCTTCAGTGGTCTTTTGGACCTCCTTTTCCATTTGGCTAATTCTGCCTTTCAAGGCATTCTTCTCCTCATTGGGTTTTTGGAGCTCTTTTGCCATTTGAGTTAGTCTATTTTTTAAGGTGTTATTTTCTTCATTATTTTTTTTGGGTCTCCTTTAGCAAGTCATTGACTTGTTTTTCATGGTTTTCTCGCATCCTTCTCATTTCTCTTCCCAATTTTTCCTCTACTTCTCTAACTTGCTTTTCCAAATCCTCTTTGAGCTCTTCCATGGCCTGAGACCAATTCATGTTTTTCTTGGAGGCTTTTGATGTAGACTCTTTGACTTTGTTGACTTCTTCTGGCTGTATGTTTTGGTCTTCTTTGTCACCAAAGAAAGATTCCAAAGTTTGAGACTGAATCTGAGTCCATTTTCGCTGCCTGGCCATCTTCCCAGCCAACTTGCTTGACCCTTGAATTTTTCGTCAGGGTATTACTGCTTGTAGAGTAGTTTGTAGTAGTTTGTCCCAAGCTTGAGGGGATGTGCTGTTGTTTTCAGAGCTGTTTCTACACAGCAAGCTCTGCCACACCAGTGCTACTCCTCCCCCAAGAACCACCAACCTGGACCGGACTCAGCTCTAAGCTGGCTCTGCACTCCCGCTCAGATCAACCACTTAATTCCTCCCACCAGGTGGGCCTGGGGCTGGAAGCAACTACAGCTGTAGCTGTGTAGCTGCACCACCTCCGCTGCCCCCCGGGGCGGTGGCTGTAACACAAACTCCTTTCACTCTGTCCCAGCAGCTTTTCCCACTAACCTTCCCTGTTGTCTTTGGTGTTTGTGGGTTGAGAAGTCTGGTAACTGCCACAGCTCACTGATTCAGGGCACTAGGACCTGTTCCGCCTGGCTCCCAGTCTGGTTGGTCCAGAGGTGGCTCACGCTGGGCCCTGTTCCGCTCCACTCCCAGGTCCGTGGGATAGACCCTACCCCGTGACCATCCAGGCTGTCCTGGGCTGGAGCCCTGCTTTCCTCTGCTATTTCGTGGGTTCTGTAGTTCTAGAATTTGTTCAGAGCCATTTTTTATAGGTGTTTGGAGGGACCTGGGGGGGAGCTCATGCAAGTCCCTGCTTTCCAGCCGCCATCTTGGCTCTGCCCAGTGACTCCCAACTTGAAACAGGGGGCTCATCCTTTTGACATTAGTATTCTTCAGGTGATGCTGTATGGCTGTGAACTGTGAATGCAACACCTCCAAAGAATTAAAGTTGAGGGTCACCCAAAGGGCAATGGGGAGGCATATGGTGAACATATGTAGGATACAGTACATTTAAAATGAAGACTTGTTTGGGAGAAGTAGCATAAAAAATGTTATCAGAGAAAAAAAGATTGACCAGAAAGAGCAAGGGGTGAATAGCCTAGGTACTCCACTGGTATCCACACGATGTTAGGAAATCTAGAAAAAGGCTTCTACCAGGGTGAGTGGATCCAAGGATTACACTATAGGTTTAGGAGATCATATATGATCTCCTAAATAAGGGTGTCCACAGGATGAACTGGCATGAATGGACTGTAATCTACACCATGGCATTGAGCACCCACATGAGAACACAGAGCCACTGCAGTCATAGTTAATATTAAACTACAAATAACCCCCAAATCAATCAACCAACAAGCATTTCTAAAGCTCTAACTACAGTAAGTACCAGGAATATCAGTTGTATTTGACTTTGGAACCCAGGACATGCAGATGTTGACACACATCCTGTTTCAAGACAAGCTGTTGCCTAGCTCAGCCAAAGATCTGGACCAGAGGTGCCACAGTGAATAATGGAGTGTTGATGGAGTAGATTGATGGTATCACAACTTGTAACACAATTGTGACTTTAGCATTGGTCATCTCTTTTACTCTAAGGAGATGACAAGCTTTGTGGTGTAGGGATCCGAGAGCATCCACTTCCTGGCCCCGTATCTTTTGGCAGTGAACATATAAGGCCACTCAGGTAAAGCTCTCAGAGATACTGACCTGATTTCACCTTAAGACAGTGACCATTCTCCTTTTACTTTGGCCAAATACAAACAGCTCAATGACTGCTTTTACTTGGAATTATTTTCACACATGGAAAAAGAGAACAAGGCTCTTCAGTTTGGTTGGGGTATTGGGCTACTACTTTGGTTCTCTGATGAGGTTACTACTGGTAGCTCTCCTGGTGGAGACCAGCAGGACGTGATACTGAACACACTGAAGCATTTACTAATGAATCTCAGTTCCTGTAAACAAGAGCAAGGGAGTTAAAAATAGAAGCTTTGAAGCAGATTCCCAGGCAAAATGTTGCCCTTCATCGTTCTTCCTAAATGAATGTGTTAATCTGCAGAAGACCACAGCTTTTGCTTCTGGCACAGAAGCCTCAGCACTGACCAAGGAGAAGGGCAGCCTTGGTTTCTGCACAGCTATTCCATAGTGACAGCTTTCCAGTTAACCTCCTGTACAAATCCATTGTCATATTCCACATTGAATTCGTTGTTTCTGCTGTGTAGGCCTGAATACAGGCTAGTATACCTACAAACAAGTGAAATGAAATTATATCCATGTGGCTATGGAGCATCGTACTGGTTTGGCATGTCTTTAGAAAAAAATTGTTCTTAATATGCTCTAAAGTTTCTGTGGAACTGATTTAAGGACAAGGAATGTTATAAGTGACTTCAAGGCTTTACTCCTTCTTAAATATACTCTTGTGAGAGGCAGCATGGAATGAGTAACTAGTGGGGGAATAAAGCCAGAAGACTTGACTCTCAGCACTGACACTAGCTATGTGGCCCTGGGAAAATCACCGAGCCTGTCTGAGCCCTGTTTATTTCATCTGTCAAATGGAGATAATTCTTGCACAATCTATTTTAGGATAATACGAGGACAGTGCTTTGCAAACCTTAAAACACTCTACCAAAAGCAACTGCTGTCAAGTGATGAAGTCACACATAGGATGACCACTCAAAGCATTTTTTCAGTTTTGCAAATAAGCCTCAAAACTATCAGAACACAACCATTTTTCACCAGCTTGCATTCTCCTAAAGATGCTCATGGGATTAGTAAAGTCGATGAAGTCTGAATTAACTTCTCCTTGCCTGATACAGTGGGCCACTTTTAAAATATATATTTTACTGGTATCTTTTATTTTTATATCATCCTCATTTTTGAATATGCCCCTATCCAGCCAGCCATCCCTTGTGACAAAGAATAAAAAAGAGGGGGAAAAAAACAGTTTGGCAAATCTAACCAGCACCTCTGTTACGTCTAACAGTATATGCGATATTCTTCACCAATAATCCCCCACTTGTATAAAGAAGGGAAAGAGGTTCATTTTCTGAACTCTTTTATGGGGCCAACCTTAATAACTTCAATTTCACAAGCATGTAGAAATCCTAATGTCAGAGGTACCTTGGTTATTTTGTTTGGCACTGTCAGCACAGACTTGTTGGATCAAATTGTACTTTTTTATCTCATTCCACAGAAGAGTGGGAGAGAGTACATGGAAACCTATCCATGCAGGATTTGATATGGAAATGGGGCTGTTGATTTGGTACCCAAGCCCAGCAGTACCGTGTGCAGTGAGCCCTGCCCCATAGGCCTCAGTGGGCTGCTCAAGTTGAATGGCCTGAATGTAACATGATGAACCAAGGGAAAGCCTCACTTCATTTCTTGCACCAGTGCACATGTGCCTATCTCCCTGTGTAATGTGATAAAAGGGTAATGATCCGACTGAGCCATTCCCAGATCTGCAGTCTATTTGTTCACCCAGTTCATTAGACACAAAAAGGCTTTTGTGCTTCCAGTGTGTCCTATAATGAATTTCCCCAGAAACTTACTCTTGCCGTTTATGAATGTCCTTTATGCTACATGTTCACTGTTACTAGGGCAAAAATTCTATTGTCAGCAAATGAGTCTTGTGGTTAGGACTTTCTCTAAGCACTGCAACCTATCTGCCACATAGATTATGCAGGATCAGAAGCCCAGGGCCATAATTCTGCTGTCAGACCCCTAGGAGCTATTTATTTCCACTGATGCCGTCCTGGAAGGCATGGAGCAGCAGGTCAGCTGAGAAGAACCTTTTTCTTGTTACCAGTAGATGGATTCTCTGCCCAAATACAGATTCTTACCCATCCATGAGCACGTGGACTTGTGACTGTGCATGTCTCGTCGAGCTGGTCATGATCTCTTGTGTCCTCTCTCCCCCAGGTTTAGCTGTGTTTCTGCAGAGGAGCTCCTTGGCCACCAGGGAGGTGGTTCTGGTGGTTATTTAGAGCACATATTCCGATATGCTGCCCAAGAACTCTTTGGAATCCGAGTGGATGGAATCACCTACAAACCCCTGAAGTAAGGCTTTTCAGCCACTGCAGAAAAGAGGATGTGGATAACCGAATATGTTAATTAGCTGGCAACAATTAGTCAATAAACAAGCATTTATCAAGCACCTCCACTGTGCTAGGGGAAGGGAATACAAATGCAAATAGTACATGTCCTCAAAGAGCTGAAACTATAGAAGATATATACAGCTTATACACACCCAAGTGAATGCAAACTAAATATAAGGCAATTTAGTGGGGAGATGCAGGGAGAAACCAGGAAAGGCCTCATGGAGGAAGTGGCGTTTTAACTGAGCTTTGAAAGAAACTAGTAATTCCAAGAGCTAAAACTGAGGAGGAAATTCACTCCAGACATGGAAGACAGCCTCACAAAGAGGGAAGAGTGGGTGCTATGTGTGAGAAACAGTAAATTCTGAAGTCAATTTGACTGAACCAAAGAGTATGAAAATCATGCGTAATAAGGAAAATATAGGAAAAATAGGCTGGGACCAGGTTGTGAATGGTTTTACATAACTAATGGAGGATTTTGCATTTGATTCTAGAGGTAAGAGGAAACCACTGGAGTTGGTTGAATAATGGGGCTGAGGAGCCTGTCATAATCTGACTTGTGCTCTAGTCTGAGTAACTTTGGCAGCTAAATAGAGGATGGCTTGGAGAGGGGGAGAAAAGTCAGTAATTCAGGCGAGAGGTAATGAAGGCCTGAACTAGATGGTAACCATGAGAGTGAAGAGGTGGGGTGAAAGATGCTGTGCAGGTGGAACTGCCAAGGTTTGACAACTGATTGGATTTTTAGGATGGGCAAGAGTGAAGAATCAGAGATGACCCCAAGGTTGTGAACCTGGGTGACTGGAAGATTGATAGGGCTCTCAACAGATAGGGAAATTCAGAAGATGGATGGGTTTTGGAGAAAAGGTTTTGAGTTGTTTTGGACATTTTGAGTTACCTAGTTTGAGATGCCTAGAGGACATTCAGTTTGAAATGTCCAGCTGGAAGGTGGTGATACAGTACTGAAGTTAAGCTTTTGAGTTTTCTATATAGAGATAGGTAAACCTTTAGCAATTGATGAGGCCATCAAGAGAGAGTGTTAAAGAGAAAAGAGGACAGAACCTTGAAGGACACCTACAAGTAGGGAGACAGAGCCTGTCATGTGGTCAGATACTTGTCTGAACTTTCTGAACCAAAAGAGAGTGGTATCTCAAAAACCCAGAGAGGTCCCAGGAAGGGTGGTCAACGGTATTAAATGCTGCAGAAAAGAAGGATAAGGATTGAGAAGAGGCTATCAGTTAAGAGATCATTGGTAACTAGGGAGAGCAGTTCCGCTTCATTGCTGAGGTAAGAAGCCAAACTGAAAGGGACTGAGGCCTGAGTGAGAAGAAATGAAGTAGAGACAATCAATATAGGCCACTTTCCCCAGGAGTTTGGTGATAGTTTAAGAAGACCGCATCCTCCTCTGACTGTTCATTTAAATCAGCCTGTGTGGTGTGCCCCTCTCCTTTCCTTTTCTTCAGGGTTTACTTTGCAGTTTGTCACAGCTTGTTGCCAAGAGAGAAGATGAGGACTCTTGAGAATTACTGTTACCTTCTCCTTCAATACAAAGCGGGGTTAATCCCTCTACATCAACCAACTCTTCTTTGTTGCCATTCCTTCCTGGGTCCAATTTTCTGCTCAGTCTAATTCTAATCATTCCACATCTGCTAAGGGCATAGAGCGTAAATGTTACAGGATACAATCCCAGACCTTGGTAGTTTGTGTTCTATTTGAAAAGCCACAGGTTGCCAAATTTCCTTGTAAATCTGCCAAGTCCCTATTCCCCAATCTGCACAGAAGATGCAATGTTCTGTGTATAAACATAATTGGTCACAAGTTTTCTTACATTCTTACGTTTTTCTCCTTTTTCATCTCAGAAACAAAGATTTCCAAGAAGTGACGCTAGAAAAAGATGGTACAGTTCTACTTCACTTTGCATTGGCATATGGATTTAGAAATATTCAGAATTTAGTGCAGAAACTCAAGAGAGGAAAGTCTCCATATCACTATGTGGAAGTCATGGCCTGTCCATCAGGTAAGATTAAGTTTTACCTCTAACTGGCTAGCATAGCAACTGTACTGGCCCATCCAAGACCTAATGATTTCTTATATAAATGTATAAATTTGCAGAAATTAATTTTGGGTAAGGTGGGTATTCCGGAGGGAATAGTGGAATTTAGTTGGTAGGATTGTGCCTTTCACAATGACCAGTAGGGGGCAGTAGCAAAGTACTGCTGATCCTACTTCCCAGAGTGTTGAAATAAGCCAGTGGTGTTTATCCTCATCCTTCCAGAATCCCAGAACAGAACTGAGGCTTTTTCTTCATGTTTTGTTCTTTTGGGGGGGAAACACAGTGAGGGAGTAGAGTAATGGCTGTTTTAAATCAGTCCTTGATAATTCTGCTATTTTATTCCACCTTCTTTCTCCCCAAATCATCTTTATTTCACCCTGTAGCATCAAGCCCATACCTTTCTAGTTCTGAATACCTTTTCAGTTGTTATAATTGCTTCCTCTAGTGTCTTTAAAAGTTGAACACCTCACTCCAAATTCATGAGCTTTTCTTTTTTGCATTTAGGCTGTTTAAATGGTGGTGGTCAGATCAAAGCAGAAGCTATAGCCGCTAAGGACCTTCTCCAGCAAGTTGAAGAGCTATATGAGATGGTTAGGACTGTAGTGCCTGAGACAAGCCCGGAAATTAAGGAATTATATGAACAGTGGCTTAAAGGGGAGGACTCCAAAGAAGCTGGGAAAATACTGCATACACAGTATCGTGCTGTAGAGAAGATGAGCTCTGGATTTAACATTAAGTGGTAGAGAAGCAGTGTGTCCAGCATACAATTTCTGCTGAATGAGTAGTAATACTATAAAAATCAAAGTCTGCTGAAGTTGACAGTTCAGTCCCACCAGAAGAAATCCTAAGAAAGCCATCGTTCCAGCTGCTTGCTAAGAAAAACAAACTGCAAGACCACTCCTGGAAGGAGTATTAGACTATAGTGAGGCAAAGGAGCTATCAGATAAAAAATAGAAACCAGGTTAAAAGGTGGGTTTCTAGTTGGATGGGACAAGTCATTTTTACATTGCATTTTACGTACCCTGGAGTTTTAACTAAGGAGGTTAAAAACTCTAGACTCCCTCCCCCTCTACCACTCCACCCCACCCCAAAACCTATTCAATCTAGTCTTCACATAAGTGATTTTGTAAACACTTCCATGTATTATGTGACTTGAGTTTCTATTCCCAGGATCTAAGAGCCCAAGGATGGTTTTATTGATCTCTTTGGGTGTTTGTCTCTTATTTTTACGCAAGTGTTATGAGATTTTCCAATAATTCAATGGTGCTAGCATCATTTTTTAAAAAATAAATTACTAGCTGATTGACCCCAGATCTTAATGTAAAGCAAAATGTGAGTCTTAAGTCCCTAAAGATGTCTGTGCATTGGGGAAAATGAAAGTTCCAGATGCAAATGAGGTTGTCTTGACAAAAATCTAGCCCTAATTCCTTGGTATTATCAGTCATGTTATAGAACACTGAATTAAAGTCATTTTCTTAATCAAACGATATATTGGCATATTCAGGTTCTTAGGTTCAATGTGTCAAGCATCTAACCCACTCAGATGCCTTAAGAATTCATCTGTGTGCTGCTGTCTCAGGTAAAACATAGTATTTATTTTTTACAATGTGTTGGTGACTCCTATAGTCATTAGAATCTTTTTTCCTTATATGTAATTATGTTCTAAACTCTGCATATTGACTAATGAGCAATATTAAAAATCAGCCCCTGGCAGTTTTTTCCATTTCCTTGTTGTGAGCCTCGTGTTTCATTGTCAAGGTTCTGACTATAACGTGTGTTAGGTGAAGTCCTCTAAACTGTAGCTTCTAGCAGCAGATCAGGCAGAACCATGACTGAATTACTATACAGTTTTAGGCTTTTTTGTTTTTAGCTATGAGAAAGCCACTCAACACTTCTAAAAGATAAGTTCCTCCCTCTGACATTTTCTTCAGATTAAAAAAAGCTTTTTCTAAGCTCTATTTGAAAAAAAAAAACCCACCACTCCTAAAAATAGGTTCTGCACAGTAACACGAAAATGGTTGTGAGCTCTCACAGTGCTATTAAGCAGCTTTTTAAAATCAACTTGGCTTCCATATTCCATTTTCCAAAATGGGTTTTATTTCCTCAGATTTTCTTTACATATTATAGGCAATGCAGGTGCAGTAGTGATATGTAAGGAAACGTTATAGCCTATGATTAAAACTAGATTTTAATACCTTTTTAGAAAAAAAATATGGCTGCAGCTGAATGTGATAGTGCACACCTGTAGTCCCTGAGGCTGGGGCAACATTTGAGTTGAGAAGTTCTGAGTGGTAGGACTAAAGTCAATCAGGTACGCTAAGTCTGGAACCAGTAGGGTAAACTCCCAGAAGAAGTGGGCCACTGGGCTGCCAAAGGAGGGGCAAACCAGCTCAAGATGGAAAAAATAGTAGGTTAAAGCTTCCATACCCGCCTCAGTACTGGAACTGGACCCATGAGTGGCTGCTGCCCTTCCAAGAAAGAAAGAAGAAAGGGAAGGAGAGAGGGAGAAAGGAAGAAAAGAGAGAAATTAGCAATAGAATGATAAATTTAGGGCTAGAGGAAATTTCAGCGAACATTTAATTCAATCCCCTAATTTTACAGATGAAACTGAAGTAGAATGACTTGCCCAAAGTCAAATAGCCTGTAGGAGATGGACCCAGGCCTCAAAACCAGGTCTTCTGATTCCAGCTTCCTCTTTGAAATAATGCCAAATCAGATTAAAATCACAGATTAGCCAACTACAGGAAAAAACCATCTCCCAAGAAAATTGAAGATTCATCCCCAAAATCCTATCAGCAGTAGGCCAAAATAAGCCCAGGAGAAGCTCTCTGAAGCATTAATTTAAAACAAGCTAAAACAAGCTAGGAGTCCTTTGCAGGTGTAGTGTTGCCAAATGTCAGGTGAGGTGGGCCCAACTCGCAAGTACTGATTTTACTGGCTTTATTTCTTTTGCACTAAGGAGCCCAAGAGGCCCCACTCTAGTGCAAGGACAGCACGAGGATCCAGTGGTTCCGCAGGTTTTTTGAAGTTGTCATTTTCTGTATGTAGAACTTTCATGACCTCCACCGGATCCTTTTTCCCAGTGTATTTCTGGACAGATTCCTCTCTACAATTAAAAGGTAGTTTTAGTTCAGTAAGAACGTTAGAGATGCAAAATAATCCAATCGGGGTTCACAGAGATGGCAAACAAAACTGTGCATTCTGAAACACAGTCTATATTCCTAGCAGATGATTAACTAAAGCAGGATTACTCACAAAGGTCAGGGGGAGTGGCGGTGCGGAGAGGCAGGGAATTCACTAGTTTCTTCCATTGCCACTGTTGGAATCACAGATCATCCAACCACCAATCAGCAGCCAGACCCAATCTAACACCCGCCGTCTATCCAAGACTCACAGGTCTTATACTTAAGGTTTTTTTTTACCCTAATCTAATACATACCACTATTTAAACTTCATCTTATCAAATTAAGACCAATGTTCTAGTCTATGGGTCAGCACACTACAGCCACTCACCAAATCCAGCCCTGAGCTAAGGATGGTTTTAAGTTTTTAAATACAACAAAACTATTTACAGATGTAAAAACCATTCTTAGCTCTCTCATACAAAAACAGGTAGTAGGCCGCACAGGGCATACTGATTGCCGACCTCTGTTCTAGTTTGTCAAATGTTTTTGGAGCCTGGTTCTGTCATCTAATCTGTCAACTATCCACCTCAACTTTGTATCTTCTGCAAAACTCAAGCATGCTGCCAATGCCATTATCTAAGTCAGTGATAAAAATGTTAAACAGTACATTGTCAAAGACTGATACATCCCTGGGACACTCCACTAGACCCCTCCCTCTAAGTTGATATTGGAAAATTAATGGCTACTTTTTGGACCCAATCATTCAACCGGTTCTAAAATCACCTAAATGCACTGTCTTCCAACCAACATCCCTCTCTTATCCATAAGAATAGCATGCAATTTTATCAAGTATCTTGCTGAAATTCAAGCAGATTTACTAGTCTGGTAGATGAGGGTGTATGTAATGCCATTATCTCCCCTCATCTACAAGTCTAATCAAAGAAAATGGTGTTTGTGTGACATATCCTTGAAGTCATGCTGGTTTATTATCACGGCTTTCTTTTCTAACTGTTCACTCAATATCCCTTTTAAAAATATGTTCTAGAATTTTGCCAGGAATTGAAGTCAAACTCTCTTGCCTAATTTGTAGACTCTATTTTCTTCCTTATTTCAAAATCCATCCTGTGGCACCTCTCCCATTCACCACAGTCTTAAATGATCACTGGCAGTGGGACAGAAATTACATTCAACAGTTTTTTTTTACAGTACCCTGGTATTCATCTGGTCCTGGGAATTTGAACTCATCATAAGCAGCTAGGTGCTCTCTCACTATCTCCTTATCTTGAGTCTCAACTCTCTATGAGCCATTTTTGTTTTATCGTTTCCAAGCCAAGGATACTCCTCTTGGGGGAAAAAAAAAACAGAAGAAAATTAAAAGTTGTGTAGCTCCATGTTGTCTTCCATCATCACAGCTATCATCATCCCATCCACCCCAGCAGCAGCAGTCTTCCTGTTTTCTTCAATATAGCTTTAAAAAACTCACCCCATTTTGTTCTCATTAGCTTTCCTCACCAACCTCCACCCATTCTGAGCTTTAACATTACTAATACTATTCATCTTCTGTAGCTGTCTTAAACCCCTGTAGTTCAGTGAGTTTCCTAGGTATCCACAGTAGTCTCTTTGGACAACTGCACCCTCTGGTCCTCAGTAGAACTGCTTCCATTTCCATCTTCAGAATTTCGTTCTGGAGTCATCCCTCTTAGGCTGACTTACCCTGTACAATTTTAGGGCACAAAAACCTATCTATCCTTTCTCTGAAGCCTTTGAAATCTGAACTCCCAGGCTAGGGTACACATCACAGTCCTCCCCACTTGCCCTCCTAAAATGATCATTTCCCCACCTCCCAATAAGTTTGTCATTATTTCTATTCAGTAACCAATTGTTCCTTATTGGTGAGAATCGGGTCCAGAAAAGAAGTTTCTCTTGTTTCCTCCTACTTTTGAAGAATGGAATTATCATTAGGAAATATCAAGAAATTATTAATTGCTCTCCTTTTGGCAGATAATTCCAGCAGATGTCCAGTTAACTGAAGTGCCCTATCACTTCCCTGTCATGCATTTCCTGAACTCCTCATCTATTTCCTCTTTCTGTCCAAGTGGTCTACAGTACACTACACTACCCAATGACAACAGTGTTTATTTTTCTGTTGTTGTTCACCAATTCTTGTCCTGATTCTGATACCTAGACTTGCTCAGATGAACATATCTTCTTTAGGTGCATCACTACTCTGCTCCTCCTTTTAACTATCCTATTTCTTTTAAATAAGGAATAGCTTTCCAGAGCCATATTCTGATCATGAGCTCCATCCGACCAAATCCCAATGATACATACAAGGTCAAGTTTAATTCTTTACCTTGTTTGTTACCCATGTCTTATGCATTTGTATGTAAGTATCTGATATCATGAATGTTTATTTTATAGTGAAGTCCTAGGTAGTCTCCACTTCCACTTTTCCTTCACTGGAGTTCCTCTCTGTGGTCTCTAGCTTGGTGGATATACACATGCAGTTCACTTTTGATTAGATTTGCAATACTACAAACAAATACATTTTTACCAGATCTTTTCAGGTGCTCTCCATCCCTGGCCAAGAGAGTGTCATTACTGTATTTTAAGCTACAGTCTAGAAATCTAAATCCCTGCTCAGACATCTCATAACCAGCCTTTCACTTCCCAAATCTGCCTTTCCCTTCTGAAGCCCCTGCCTTTAGTCAGCAGCTTGAAAGAAAACACCTCCAAGCCCTCAAGTTTTCAGTTTCTTAACTAAGATTTCATAATCCTTAGCAATGCTTTCTAGATTCCTTCTGGCAATATCATTTTTGCCATGTCATTCAGAAGAAGTAGGTAGTAATCAGGTTTAACAAGTCTTGGGAGGTTCTTGGTCACATCCTAAAACACATGCCCCAGAAAGACAGAAGACATCTCTATTATTATCATCAGGAAAACAACTGTGTAGGCCTCATCAGCACCTCTTCTTCCTCTGGCCTTTACTGGATTGTCTTTCACCCGATAGTACCTATGAAAACACATCATGATTCCTTGAAATACAAGCAGCTGCTTCCTCCCCAGAGGGTCCAACTTTCTCCCTAACAGCAATACAGGAAGACTAAACTAGCTCCAAAACCAATCATTCCTGCCTTAGGAATTGCTAGGCCTGTAAAAACTCAACTCAGTCTGTACTTCTCAGTGCCTCTTCCCCTCCTTCCTAATCTCTTCTCCTTGCAATAAAGTAGTAGAGCATTCCTCTAAAGTCAGATGCTGATAAAAATACAAGGAAAACTGTTGGGACAGTGGGCACAAGGGCCTGAATTGGAGGAATATGGATATGGAGTAGTTCATAGAAAAAAAAAAAGAACTTGGTGGGGTGGGGTGGGGTGGGGTGATACAAGCTCAGTGTACCTTGGCACAGCGACCAACAGAACAAGTGTGAACTTTAACTTCGCTTAAAAAAAAAGCCTACTGTCCTGTCATCTACCTGGCCATGCTCGGTAAGGACTATGTCCATTTTTGAACAACCATATCTTAGCAAGGAAATGGACAAAGAAACGATGGAAACCTTGGGATGAAATGACCACGCTAGTAATAACAAAAGCTAGCATTTATATAATGCCATACAGGTTTACAAAGATCCTTAAAATATTGTCTCACATCATCTTCACAACAACCCTGCAAGGGGGGCACTAGGACCCCCATTTTACAGATAAGGAAACAGGCAGACAGAGGTGAAGTGTCTTGCTCAGAGTCATACAGCTAGTAAGAATCGGAGGTTGGATGTGAACTCGAGTTTTCCTGACACCAGGTCCAGTGCTCTATACAGTGTACCACCTAGCTACCCAAGGAAAGCATCTAACATGCACCCTAGATTTTGGGAGTGCAGGTATCAAAGGGTCCAGGAAATGGCAGGATGCCACAACTAAAATGCTGCAAAGGAATACAGTCCAGGAGGAAGTGGAAGCTCCTGAGAATGAAATTTTGCAGAAAAAGAAACCATTTCAATGACAAAGAAAAGGGGGAGTTATCTAAAAGGAATGATGTGAATACACTGAGCACTTGCCAATCAGCTTATAATTTTAAAAAAACATGTCAAAACCATGAAAGCCAAGTCAAGCAAAGATGGACACAGAAGAGAGCACAGACCTATAAGAACAGCTTCAGGAGTGCTAAAGCCTGAACATACAGAAGTTAAAGGAAGGTGCAGAATACAAAGGACAACAGAATAAAGTGTTGGGGGAGGGGAGGAACCCTGGATTGGAAAAAGAGGAAGCTCAAAGAAGGGATGGGCCTGTTGTTACTTGTGGTGGAATGGACAATGGTAACTGATGACAGAGATATTCAAACACTTTATTTTGCTCCTGTTCTGACTGAGTGAATGAGAATGATTTCTTCTTCCAAGGAGAATAATCAACGGGCTAGAAAACAAAATAAAAATGGCTAATAGGGAACGGATATCCAAGTAATGTAACATTAACTGCTCTTAATGGGTTCAAGTCACCTGGTCCAAATGAACTATATCCCAGGCTACTACACTGGCAACGTGACTACTAGGCCGCTGGCAGTTAACAAGAAAGGTGCTCCCTGCCCAGAAAGGTCAAATGTCCTGATTGTTTTAAAAGGGAGAAGGGTGGGGAATTAGGTGTGCCAACTATAAACTAGTGAGCTTTGACTTCTATTCCTGACAAAATCCTAGAACTTATTATTAAACAGTTAGTGAAAAGCTAGAAAAGGAAGCAGTACTCCCAAGAACCAGAAGAGCTTCTGAATAGGTCAGGCCACACTAACAAGATTCCCTTTTTGTGACAGGACTTCTAGATGTACTTTACCTAGATTTAAGCAAAACATCTGACAAAACCATGCTCTTGTCATGCATGAGGAGAAATGTGGGCTCAATAACTGAACTGAATCTGAAAAAAGGAGCCATGACAGCACTGGAATTTAAAAAATCAACTTCACAAGTATGAGATGGGGAAAGGTTTGCCAGGAAGCAGTAAGAAAAGAGATCTGGAGGCTCAATGTGACATGGCAACCACTGGAATGGGAGACTCCCAGTAGGAAGAGTTCCTCCATCAATGCAGATTGAAAACTGTTCTTCAACTGAACCTTAGGATAAGTGACTTGCCCAAGGTCACACAGCCAGTGTGCGTCAAAGGTGGGGCTTAAACTCCCGCTTCGCCTCCAAGGCTAGCTTTCTACTCTACAACACTGCCTCTGTACGACCCAGAAAAGGTAAGGAAATGGTCCTGCTATACCCAGCCCGCATTGAACCGTATTGGAGGTACGGTATTCGGGAGGATACAGATGAGGCGTACAGCCAGGAAGGCGAAGGGTCTCAAGTTCATGCCATATGAGAACTGATTGAAAAAACTACGGATTTTACCCTGGTGAAGGAAGAGAAAAAACAAGAAATAACAAGGACACAGATCTCAGGTCAATTCAAGGAAGAACTTCCTAAAAATGATTCTCCAAAAATAGGACAAGTGGACAGGCATTGAGGCATTCAGGTAGAGACTGAACGACCACTTCTGGATGCTGTGGATTGGATTTGTACTTTGGGTTAGAAGTTGACCCAGAAGGCTCTAAAAGCCCTTCTGTCTATGATCTAGAGAGCAAGGAGAAGGTCAAGAAGGGAAGGAGAGTACGGTTGTGTTGAGTTTTCACAGACCTAATAGTTTCCTCAAAACAAAGCTGTCTCAGTCCTTTCTCATCTTACAGTTCTATAACTACTATTTTTCAGGTTTACTGAACCTACTCAGGACAAGTTCACATACCCAGGCAGAAGTCCACACATGTGATAGAGCAGAGCTTCAAGCAGCCCTCTGTGCTTAGAAATCTGATGAGCCCAACTGTCTCCAATACCAAGGACATTCCACTTAGCGCAGCAAATGGTCCCATAAAGACATCACTAACTGACCAAATTATTGCCAAGAGAGGACTGAAGCCCTAAGGAAAAAGAGAACCCAGCTACTTGCCACATGGCTCTCCTACCTAGAAGTTTTCTCATTCTAAGCATGCTGTCTGTTCCATTGTGGATTTTCTCATTCAACTACTAAACTGACATTCCTGAGCCTGCAACAACCATGATGAAAACTCCTGGAAGAAAAATATCATCATTGTCTCATGGAAGCCACACATTTCTCAAACTAAAGACACAAGTGTTTTTCAAAACAGGATTTCAACTGAGAATACCTAGCGCTGGATTCAGAAGTTCCAGCAGTCCCTGGACACCTAAGAGATGGGTTGAAGGTAGAGTACCTCCTTACAGGAGTAAGGCTCAGTTAGGGGGAGGGAGGAGGGACAGAGGAAGAGGTAAGAGTAGAGGACAAGGGGACACGTACACACAAGGAGTATATTCCATATCACAGAGCTGAAGCAAACCCAACCAACAGGAAGATACTTACACTACTCTCAGGAAGGGATTATAGTGAAACTCCTCTCCTAGGGTTGAAGGCACTGTGGGTATGTCGTCATCATCTCTAGCCTGAAATAATCATAGGTTCAGTGATGACTTTTTCCACCTGCCATATCACATTTAAGTTGTTATCAAAAAAGTCAAAGCAAATTACAGGCGCAGAACCAGCTGCTATCGGCACTTTGTAAAGAATGCTCAGCTCATCCTTCTAGTTGTCTGGCTTTCCTGCTAGCAGAGACCCACCCATTTTGGAGAAAAGCTGGAAATCACAGGGATCTAAGCCTAGCCTCCACTCCTTTCACACAACAGCCCCACGTCCAAAAGGAGAGACAAGAAGGAATTAATGGCCATATACTACTTCAGCCCTATTAGCACCCAAAGGGGAGGACAATGAAAATAGCTAATGGGTCCAAGAAGGGCCTGGAAACATCCCCCACATCTAAGCAACATCAGATGAAGGTTATGAAACATCATTATTGTACCATAAACCCAATGCAATATAACAGAAATGTACTAGAGGTGAAGTATGGTATAAGGGCTAAGTGGCTGACCCAGCTCAACACACTAGTATTGGGGAACAAAGCAAAAAAAATTGGCAGGGAGCAAAGGATAAGAGAAGCAAAAGCCTACAGGGTAAAAGAAACTGAGATAAAGGAGCTGAGGGAATCTGAAGGTCAAAAATTCTAATGGGAGAAGACAGAGGAATCATCAAAACACTGAAGGAATGAAAGAAGAAGGGAGAAAGAACAAAGGCCAGAGGTATCCTGGCAGTTATTACAACTACCAAATATCAGGGTGTACACATAAGCAGACAAAACTTGTTAGTAATTAGCAAGGCTTCAAAATTCTCCTTGCCAAAGCTCTACTCTGAACTTCATTATGGCATGAAGGTGACCATAGGTTCTCAAAGGAGCAACGGAGCTCAAAAACTGGCTTTTCGGAGGGCTTGCTGGATAACTGTGTCTGCTATCCAAGGACCAACCTATTGAGCCAAGTGCAGAGGCTCCCAATCAAGTGATTACTTTCTTCTGACACAACAACTCATTAAACTGCCTACTAAAGTCCCTAATGGAACAAGTTATGATGAACAGGGACTATGAAAAGCTCTTGCTGGTGATCATTCCCTTCTCCTCTGGGAGACAATAAGCAATGTATGAAGAGAGCATTTCTGTGGGGCACCAGGAAGGACTTTCTGCTTGGGAGGTAAATTAGATTCTATTGGCTACTACAAGGAGGGAAACTTCAGCCACCAAAGCTGTGACTTTGAAAGGGGCTCAGATTGGTGGTGGAGATACTGGAGAACATCTATTGTGTCAGCTCATACAAAGGAAGGAACAGTCAGCACTATATACCCTAGTCCCCTGTCTTTCAAACGTCTGACAATCATTAACATCCCTACTCTGTGCCAGCAAAGTCAGTGTACTAAGGACCAGAAGAGGAAGGTATCCTCCATAGCAACCCCAAATAAGAGAAAGCTGACCCTGGTGAGCTGAGGAAACTCATTCTAATCTGGGTCATTATCTCTTGGCACTGAATGTCCATTAGTAATTGCACAGGGGAGTCAGAGTGCCAGCCAAGCCAAGAAGGATGAACTTGATTGAAAGCAAGAGCCCAATTGAATGGACTGACCAGGTCCTACAATTTCTTTGCAAGACCTGACCTAGATTTACATCTGGGTTCCTGATGGCCTAGACCCAATAAAACCCTTTACTTTGAAGCACTGGGTTGCCAACAGCCCCTGTCCCTGAAATGGACCCATTACTATGGAGATGAGCATCCCACTCAACACAGGAAGACAGGGAGGTGCAATGATAAAACAATCTTTTATCCAGGTGTTCCTGAGATATCAGTTGTTTTGTTTTATTTCTACAAATTGAAAATGAGAGAGCTGAAATATATTGTTGTTTATTTTCCAGTGTTCCATGAAATAAAGACCTAAGGGAATTTGTCACTACCATCTTTGGGAAGCAATTCTAAAGTGTTTTTGCAAATAGCTTACATCTTTTAACCTAAGATTTCTAAAATCTTAACCAATTGACCAGCATGCCTCCTTTTTTAGGTATTTTGCCAAGTTTGGATAATAAAATGAGGCTGCTAGTGCTGACTTGTAAACACCAAAGAGGTATATTATATAAGATCAATTTCTTTCCCCATTGCATTTTCTAAGTCCTCAGTTTCAAAGCAGGCTTACCTAATACCTCCACTTACTTGCTCTCAACTGCCTCGAGATGCCCCATTTGTCTTCCCAAATTCTGTAATACTTACTTTGGCCCAAGCCAACTTTGTTTTCACAGTTTCATTATCAGGCTCCACTTTCAAAGCAAATTTGAGATTCCTGACAGTGTACTCATGCCCACAGAACACTTTCTGCAAAAGGAAAGGAAGAAATGCTTAGGGTTCCATAGTGCCAGGATTTTGCCCTGGCACATCTAGCCAACAGAAGGATGTTCCAAACCACCCCAAGAATAAGCTCAGCTAGGGACAAAGAGATGGCACATCAGCCCAGTGTCTGCCATCCGTGCAGATGAGTTGGGATTTTTTCTTGACCAACAACTGAGTCTCCATCCCCACCAAATCTCAATCTCTCAATACCCCCCACCTTGCTCTCTTCTGTTTCTCTCGGCTATCATTAAACTTGTCTGTTTCTCCCCCTTTCTAATCCTAGGCTGGCTCTCTAGAACTGATGCCAGTGGTAGGACTATAGACAGAGGGAAAAAAGAGAAAAGCCAAGGACCAAGACTAATTACACATAGGATCAAAGTGGCAGTATAGATTAAAACCCAAGACTAAAGTATTCCAATATTTAATCTTGTAGGTCTTGGCACGTTTCTAGTCTTGGAAATTTATAAGTGAAAACCCCATCTAAATCAATTAGCTTATTCCTATTACATACCCTGAGCCCCAACCACAATCACAAGATAACCTCCAATCCTGGTCCCAGACTAAACCCTAATCCCAGCCACAGACTGAATCCTGATCCTAATCTTTATCTGTCCCTTAATTAACTTTGCCAGTTACTTCCCCCCACCCCCCCAAAATTATGTTGTCTACAAGGGGAAGCAGGTGAAAAGATGTGGCTAGCTCAAAAGAGCCTAAACCCACTGTTGGAGACATGCTTCAGAGAACAAATACCACTAAGAATTAAAAGAGCGGCCCATAATATTTATAACACAAGGCAAAAGTTATATGGTATATAGATGAATGTAGACAGCTGTTTGGTCTCCCAAGAATGCTAAAACTTTGGGAAAGGAAGCAGAAAGGATTAAGTACATCACTAATATTTGGCTATCTAAGAAACAGCATTCCTAGACACAACAGAAGGAAGAATGGATATTATTTGCTTCAATTATGGTGAACAAGTGGATTTTTATATAGTGCCAGCAAAGTTATAGGCCTGGACACAAAGGTCCCATACTCAAGCTGTTTCATTCTCTTCATTTTTTTCTCTATTTAATGCATCCCCTGACACCCAGGGGCAACGCACCCAGCTTCCAATTGTGAGTAGGCATGGAGTTGGCTAATTAAGAGACTACTGGGCTAGATTCTAGGCTCTGTTTGCCAGCCATGGCAAGCCTAAGTCATCTGTCCCTTACAGACACAAACTAGATGAACTGTCACCCCACTAGATGAACTGACCCCTACAGATTTAGATTCGTGGCTCTCCCACCCCTTTACTTTCCCTGACTCCCATACTTCAGGGTCCTTTGGGAGTGGTATTACATTTCTGTATCTTATCCCAGAGGACTCAAAGTATCAGGCTCCAATCAGGTTGTCATTCAATAGGGTCAGAGAAACCAAGAAGACAGCCATCAGATAGCTCATCCCCAGCTCTACCTAAAGCCTCCCAAGGGGGGAGATTCAGACTCTGGAGGAAAAATGTGGTAAGATGGCAAGAGGAAAAGAAGAGGGAAGGGAAGCAGGCCAAGAGTGGGTGCTCACAGTTTCCTTGGGCAGGGTCCCCAGTGTTTCATTAAGGCTCCGGTACATTTGTTCTGCCGTCCCCTCCAGGAGTCGACCACAACCACCGATGAACAAGGCATCGCCTGTTCAGGGAAGGAGGTTGGAAGTTCTTTCTAGTTGCCAAGGGAAAGGGACATCAGGGAGAGGGACACAATACAGAGAAAAGAGACACACAGCTACACACAAGCCCAGATGGCAGGAGGTGGACAAAACCGTCATGCTATGTCTGCTGGAATGGTCCCATCAGGACAAGACACCCACACTCATCAGCATCAGCCAAAGGAGAAAGCACAGGGAATGATGTCAACTACAATCCCAAAGGAAAGCCAAAGTACTCCCTCCCATTCCTGTTCACCCTGGCCCCTAAGCCTATGCAACACAAAGAAGAGCCTCCAGGTACCTGAGAACACAGCTGGAGCATCTGGACAGTTGTCTTCCCACATGAAGTAACACATGTGGTCCAAGGTGTGGCCAGGTGTGAGCAAGCACCGCACACAGATGGCTCCAAACTGCAGAGGGAAGGGAAGGGCCAGGAAATTGCCTGGAGCCTTACTAGTTTTCCCTCCCCTTACCCTGTCACCCCTGTCCCAACCCCTGACCCAAGGTGTGTTCCCATGTTGCCTGAGATAGAATCTGTAACCCCCCTCCCATACCCTTCTTCCAGGAATGATTTCTCTCTCTCTTTCATGGTAGGAGGCCAATGCGCAAGGGCCAAATTCTACCGCAGACCCAGTGCAAGGGAGAGAGGAGGACACCCAGCAGAAAGGAAACAAGACAGAGACAAAAGTTTGTGTCCCCTATATGCCTCACCTCGGATCAGTGGCAGGTTTCTGAAGACAAACAGATTTGGTGGCATCATTCTCCCTAATTTCCAGAACTCATTCTACATAAAAGGGTAAATCGTGGAGCCTTTGGTCTGGCTGGTCTTCGAACACAGAATGTGGCAGTACAAAGGTACCTTAGAGATAACCTAGTCCAACTCCTTTGTTTTGATAAAGATAATGAGGACTTCCTAGGTCATCTTGCTCAAGATCACAAGTTGGTAGCAGAACTGAGACCCAGAGCTATTCTCACTGCACCACACTGCCTCCAACTGAAATATTTACTTACAAGATCAAAGAGAGCTAGCTAGCCTCATCCTTTAAAAGCCCCTTCTATCCTGAGATCTGAGTCCTTCTTTAACAATGAGATTTCACCAACTCATTACAAGGCTCAGTAATGCCCCCACCTGGCCAAAGCTTATCTCAGCTGCTTGGAAACTACCCAGTGTCTATCCCTGGGCCTGAGTTAACAGTAGACTGTCTCTTTTATTGCTACGTGGTTTTCCACAAAAGACTCATAGAAACACATAAGAACAGAGAATCCATGTGGTTTACCCAAGGTCACCCAAGAAATGTGAGCAGAGTTTTGGGCATCCAGTCTCTGCTCACTGCCCTTACTCTGCACCCCTCTGTGCCCTTGGGCACCTTGGCTATACCCTAACATGCAGCATTCCTTTCTGTTTTCCAAGTGTAAATCCTATCTCCCTGAAAAGACTGACATTCAATGTAGTGAAACTCTGAAACCGTCGTGCTAAGGGGCTTGGCAGTGACTTGCTTGTTGTGTGCCTAAGAACTCTTGGTCCCTTCTTTCAGCCCCAAAGCCTAATTAACCCTGAAACTTCCCAGGGCTAAGCAATGGGGGGAAGGTAAGGTGGTACACTTGAGACACAGGACATCTGAGAGGAAGAAAGGAAGAGTCAAGGAGATAAGGACAGAAGGGAACAGCCGACTCTGCCCTGTCCCCTGGGTAGCCACAGTACCTTGAGCTCCTGGTTGTGGGTCAACTTGTGTGTCAAGGCACCAATACGCTCATCAGCACCGTACACCTGAAGCCCTGGACACAGCTGCACCAGCTCCTCATTGCCCCTGGAATGATCCCTGCATAGACAGGAAGGTTTCAAGGACCCTCTATAAGCCACAATTCTCTGCATCCCGTCTTCCCTTTCCCCAGCTCCAAAAACCCAAATGGGAGCCTAGAGCCTATACAGCAGAATGAGAAGCAATGGGCAGAAGTGACTTCCTATCTTTAGAGTTGTCCAACAGTGTAATGAACTGCCTCAGGAGAATGGTTTCCCTATCAGTGGAGATCTTTCAAAGAGATGCTGAATGACCACTTATCAGAAATGAAAGAGTTCCTTATACAGATTCTACTAGAGGGCCTCTAAAAGCTCCTTCCAACTACAGTTATCCCTTCCACATCAAGGCTTTCCTCATAGTGATTTCAATATATCGCGGGTCAGCATAAAAAATTAAATGGGAATTTTGTGGAAGCTGCAGACAATACAGGAAGGCCAGCAAACACCACAGAAAATGCATAATAACAGCATCAGAAATGCATAAAAGATACGTATAGTATTGTATAATGTCAACATATTTTATCTTTTAATACCATAATAATTCAGGCTTCTTCTCTGGTACAAGGGGAGGGCCAAAAAATTTTATGCAGATTTTCCAGATCGTGAGGGTGCCAACACCCCTAACCCTCATGATGCAGAAGGGATAACTGTATTATGGAATAATGTGATTATGAGTGACTATGATGCTGTAAGAAAAGGGATTTTCCCTACCTACTTTCCGCCCTGTCTTGTTCTTTATGTCTGCTTCAGGACCCTAGAAAGATGATCCCAGGGTTCCATCACATACACGTAAAGGATCCCATCCTAGGTCTTGGGTTCACTGACCCTCCACAAGCTGCCTGGAGTATTAGTTCCTCCATCTGCCACCAAGCGAGGGACCGAGTGGCTTTGACCTCAAGGCCTTTACCCTTCACCACTTTCTACATTGATACCCGAACTCACAACTTAAGCCAGGAGTCACACAGGCCTTCCTCTGAATCCCATGGATTCAGAGATATACCCCAACCTGATCCCTAATCACCAGCTCTCTTGATGTTGGTCCTAGCACTGACTTTCTTCTTTCTCATGTACACCCATCAATATACACTCCATACCACGAGAATAAATTTCTAAGGTTAGAGGTAGGGAGAGTGTTTTGTATGATTTGGTTTTTTAAAAAAGGAAACGCAGAAAAGCAATAATTGTTCAATTACATTAACATAGCGTTCTTTGGTTCGATAAAATTCTTTCTTCATAGCATTCCTGTAGGCAGGTAGTACAAGTGCTATTAGCGCCATTTGACATATGGGGAAACTGAGATCAGAAAGGTGAAATTACTTAAGATTCCATAGGCTTAGGCATGAAGGCCCCTTAGTGGTCATCTAGTCCAACCTCATCATTCTATAGATGAAGAAACAAAGCCTCAATGAAGTGACTTGACCAAGGACATCAATAGTAAGTGGCAGAGCTGGAGTCAAACTAAACCTTCTCACTCCATATCTTGAGTTCTTTCCCCCTACCACCCTGGGCTATTGCCCTAGTTCACACAACTAATATGTTGGAAAGTTGTCTCAAACAGCATCTTCTGATTATTTTTCTATACATAGACATCTACCCCATCCCAAACTGTGGAACACTTTAGCTTTCTTTAAATAGGTTTGTGTGTGCGTGTATACATATATACACACACATACACATACATATACACACATACATATATATTTACATTCCTGTTTTAAATTTTTTATTTCTATATTCCCTCCCTCCCAGGCCTCCTCCATCCATTGAGAAGGCAAGCATATCAATTATACATGTGAAGTCATATAAAACATTTCACATTAGCCATGTTGCAAAAAACAACTTAAAAAAATAAAAAGTATGCTTCAATCTGTACTCAGAGATCATCAGCTCTCTGGAAGTGGATAGCATTTTTCATCATGGGTCCTTTGAAATTGTCTCAGATCATAGTATTGATCAGAATAGCCAAGTCTTTTACATTTGAACACTGTTACAATATTGCTGTTACTGTGTACAATGTTCTCCTGCTCACTTCACTTTGCATCAGTTCATATAAATCTTCCCAGGTTTTTCCAAACCCATCCTGTTCATCATTTCTTATAGCACAACAGTATTCCATCATAGTCATATACAACTTCCTCAGCCATTCCCCAACTGATGGGCATCCCCTCAATTTCTAATTCTTTGCCACCACAAAAAGAGCTACTATAAACATTTTTATACATATAGGCCCTTTTCTTCTTTCTTTGTTTTATCTTTGGGATACAGACCTAGTAGTGGTATTGCTGGGTCAAAAGTTTTATAGCCCTGTGAAAGTTTTATAGCCCTGTGGGTGTAGCTCCAAATTGTTCTCCAAAATGGTTGGACCAGTTCACAACTCCACCAACAATGCATTAGTGAACCTATTTTTCCACATCCCCTCCAAAATGTGTTATTTTCCTTTTCTGTCATGTTAACCAATCTGATAGGTGTGAAGTGGCACCTCAGAGTTGATTTAATTTGCATTTCTCTAGAGTGATTTAGAGCATTTTTTCCATGTGTCTATTGATAGCTTGGATTTCTTCTTCTGAAAACTGCCTGTTCATATCCTTTAACCATTTGTCAAATGGGAAATGGCTCTTATTTTTGTAAATATGACTCAATTCTCTATGCATTTAAGAAACGAGGCCTCTATCAGAAAAACTCTTTTCTGCTTTCCTTCTAATTTTGGCTGCAATGATTTTGTTTGTGCAAAAACTTTTTTAATTTCATGTAATTAAAATTATCCATTTTACTTTCCATGATCCTCTTTATCTTGTTTGGTCATAAACTCTTCCCTTTTCCATAGAGCTGACAGGTGCATTTTATCATGTTCCCCTAATTTGTTTCTATCACCCATTATGTCTAAATCATGTGCCCATTTTGACCTTATCTTGGTATATAATGTGAGGTGTTGGTCTGTGTCTACTTTCTGCCAAACTGCTCTCCAGTTTTCCCAGCAATTTTTGTCAAATGGTGAGTTCTTGATCCAAAAGCTTGGATCTTTGGGTTTGTCAAACACTAGATTAGTATGGTTATTTCCTACTGTGTACCTAATCTATTCTACTGATCCACCACTATATTTCTTAGCCAGTACCAAATTGTTTCGATGACTACCACTTTGTAATATAGTTTGAAACCCAGTACTGCTAGGCTCCCTTCCCTCATGATTTTTCTCATTGATTCCCTTGATATTCTTGACCTTTTTTTCTTCTGGATGAATTCTGTTATTTTTTTCTTAGCTCTATAAAATAATTCTTTGCTAGTTTGGTATGACATTGAGTAAGTAAATTAATTTAGGAAGAATTATCATTTTTATTATATTGGCTCAGCCTGCCCATGAGCAATGAATATTTTTCAAATTATTTAGATCTGTATTTGTGTTAAAAGTGTTCTGTAATTGCGTTCATCTAGTCCCAGGGTTTGTCTCGGCAGACAGACTCCCAACTATTTTATAATGTCTGATATTATTTTAAATGGAATTTTTCTATCTCTTCCTGCTTGGTTTTGTTAGTAATATATAGAAATACTGATGACTTATGTGTTTTTTTTAATATCCTGCAATTTTGTTAAAACTGCTAATTGTTCTACCTGGTCTTTTAACTGATTCTCTATTGTTCCCTAAGTATACCATCATATCATCTGCAAAGAGTGAAAGCTTTATTTCCTCACTGCTGATTTGTATTGCATCAGTTTCTTTTTCTTGTCTTACTGCTATAGCTAGCATTTGGTTTTTTTTAAATTTCTTATTTTTATTTTTAGTTTACAACACTCGGTTCTACATAATTTTGAGTTCCAGATTTTCTTCCCTCCCTCTCCCCCTCCCTCCCCCCCCCCAAGACAGCATGGTAACCCATATAACTTCCACGTATAACTTCGCATTGAATTAATTTACACACTAGTCAAGTTATGGAGAAGAATTGTGACCAATGAAATGAATCATGAGGAAGAAGAAACAGGACCAAAAAAAAAAAAACAACCCAAAAACAAAAACAAAAACAAAAGAGAGAAAAAGAAAAAAAGAGGTGGGGGGCAGAAAGGCTTATAGCTAGCATTTCTAATACAATATAGAATAACAGTGGTTATAATGGACATTCTTTCACCCCTGAACTTACTGGGAAGGCATCTAGCTAATCCTCATTAAAGATAATGCTTGCTCTTGGATTTAGATAGGTAGTACTTATCATTTTAAGAAAGGTTCCACTTATTCCTATGTTTTCTAGTGTTTTTTATAAGAATGGCTATTATATCTTGTCAAAAGCTTCTTCTGGATCTGTTGAGATAATCGCATGATTTTTGTTGTCTTTGTTACTGATCCAGTAAAACCTTAGCTTTCTAGCCAAATCCTTAAGTCTCTCAGACCCAGACTGGCACATCCTGATTCTAAGTTAGGTGTACCCAATAACAACGCTGCTGACAGCCACATGCTTGTGGGTCCAGATGAGAATTGTATCCATTCTTCAAAAGATACTCAGACAGATGATAATGGGATTCGGCTATTTGGGAGTTCTTTTGCAGTTCTGTAATCCCAGGATCATCTTCAGCTAATCCAAAAGCTCCCTCATTGCCATGACAGGCAGATTTGGCTGTTCCCCAAACACTTGGCTAACTAGAGTTCTCTTTCCCTGATCACCAATCAAGGGAAGAAAAGAAAATACCAGAAAAGTAGATAGGCATTTCCCATAACCTCAAAATAACTCAAACTGACACACAGGTTACAACTAAAGATGTCCTACCCCAGGACTCTAATTTCCTTAGCCCTGTCCTCACTTTACTCAGAGAAGTGAGAGGCACAGAGACCTGTGGTTTCTGGTTTCTTCAAATGGCAATACAGCATAAAAGACTTGGATGGTGTCTTTTGGGCTTTAACACTGACTCAAGGTCAAGCCTTCCCAAGGGTGAAAGATTCATAGAATCTCAAAGCATTCCTAACAGGTGGTCCCTTGGCCTTACTTGGAAAACTCCCTCCCAGTGGGAGATTTTACTATCTATAAAGAAGATCCATTCCATTTTTTCTTATATTGAGTTAAAATGTAGCTCCCTGTAATTTTCACTCATTGTTCCTAGTCCTGTCCTCTGGAGCCACACAGAATAAATGTAATTCCTCTTCAAGACATCCTTATTAAGCCACTTCGGGTCCACTCTTCATTCTCTGCAACATAAGGATCCCAGGTTTTTTGGTATCACAGAGGTTGTCTGACCATTTGTCAGCAATGTTATAGAGATTCCTACTTAGACAGGGATCCAGCTTTGAGGTTCTATGATCCTATGACAATTTAACAAATCTTTCCCTGAACAAGAATGAGAAAATATAAATACCAACAGTAATAATGCCAGAAAGGATCTAAAATCAAAAGGAAACAGGTAAGACAATTATGAGGTCTATGAAAACTGGGAGTGTTGGTTGGGGGGAAATGGGACAAAATATACATGAGAAAAGTATGAGTACCAAACAGTGAAGAGATAATCCTAAAGGACGGGGTGAGGCGAGGGGAGAAATAACATTATAGAAATCATTGAGACTCAGTGAGATTGGTCTCCTATTTAGAGTACATCTCAGGATGGGTAAACTTTATTTAAAAGGCATGGACTTAATCAAAAGAGAGGGCAAAAGAAATTTATGTTAAAAGAAATACTTAGAAGAGAAAATCCAGTAATAAGAGGAAAGAGTATGAATATGATGTCATTCAGGTGAGATTAACTGGGGCAAAGCAGAAGCAACAGTGTCAAAGTTGTATACATACTATAGACTACTTGGACACATAAACTTTGGTACCAATAATAAAACAGTAATGGGGAACACTTCAATTATCTGGGCATTTTCTGGTTCTCTCTCTCTCTCTTCCCCTCCTTTTTTCTCTTTCCTTCCATTTCTCTCTCTAACACCAAGCATCTTGAAAAAGTAGTCTATACTTTATGCCTGGAGTGCTTACCAACTGTGAGATTTTGTGATTTGGGTTCAACTCTGAATTATTGGTATATTTCTATTCTCCATCATCTAGGTCTTTTGTATGTGGACAACAAACCATTCAAACTCCTAAAATTAGGAAACTGCAATACCTAAAACCTGAGAAACATGAATCATGCAAGTACACTCTGGCCTTTGTAACCAGGACACAGCTATGTACAAGGTATGGGTCCACTGGAATCACTATTTTTTCACGAACTCACTTCATCTCACTCCTGAGCCCAAACTTTGATCTTTGATTATACTGGACTGGGAAGGATAGCCAATTGCAGCATTCCCTTCCAAACATGGTAATTTTGTAACCAATAATAATACCAAATGACATTTATATAGCCCTTTAAGATTCACAGAACACTATTCTTAGAACAATCCTGTGAAGTCGACCATATAAATGTTATGATCCCCATTTTACTGACAGGGCAGTAGCGGGGAAATGACTTGCCTTATCATAGTGTCATACTGCCCAGTGCCTGGCACATAGTAATAATAAATGTTTACTGATTGGTAGTAAGTAACAGGGTTGGGACTTAAACTCAGGTCCCCTTTCTCCAAGTCCAGAGCACTTCTGACTTAACCCGCGGCTTATTCTCCATCTCCCATAGCCCACCCCCTTTTTCCCCAACCAGAGAGGTTTGACTTTCAGATATGAAATCAATACAAGATCCAGTACAGTAATGATGGTTCTTGAAGTACTGAATTCCCCAAAAAAGGACTGAAGATAAGAAATTATTAGCAGCTAAAAAAAGAGAGAGAAAAGAAATTATAAGCAGCTAGTGAATCTGTACATCGGACCCCAAACAACTGGGACCCACATTTGCCCTTCATCAAAGAGAACAGTGTCAAGTTCCTCTCTGAAAGATACAGAGAGGTACAGGAAGAAAGGAAACAAGTATTTATTAAGCATCATGGGCAAAATGGGCTCTTAGCACTTAGTTCAACCAAGTACCCTTGAAGAGTTTGGCTTTTGTTTCCTTTGAGTAATTCAGTGTATTTCATTGAGTCTTACTAAGTGCTAAGCCCCAGGCTCTAACCCCTATTAGGCATTAACCTAACCTATGTGGATGTGAACCTCCCAGGGTCCTAAAGGGAGGGGCTAACTCAAGAGCCAATCATAGCAGCCTAAGTTCTGGTCATTTAGATGACATTTGATGACATCTGAAATCCTATAAGAAGAGAAGATGGGGCCATTTGTGCAGGGCTCTCACTCGCAGTGATGCTGATGCAGAGACTCCGGGCAGCTGTAGCTAGGAGCCCTCCAGCTTGTAACCCGGATGCTGAGACTTCGTTAAACTCTGGTAACTATGTATTGGGATTTGAATCAGACAAGGTCTGTCTGTTAATGTTTGTAATTTGTTTGTATTTGTTCCGAAGTTCAGGATGCTGGCTTTTTCCCCTGAACTAAGTGAATGATATTTGTATGCTGAATTAAAGCAAACTTGTCAACCCCTTAACATCGCTTTCCTTACTAAAGCAAATTAAAAGAACCTGGGCTTTTGCAGCGGGCTTTGGCAGCATTCTTGTTGTTGGGCTTTGTTGGGCTTTCACCCCCACAACAGTTGCTAGCCGGATTGTTGAAACAGTCAGGCACTGTGCTAAGCACTTTGACAAAGATTATCTCATTTGATCCTCACAACAATCCTGGGAGGGAGGTGCTATAATTTTTTTCCATTTTATAGTTGAGGAAACTGAGGCAAATAAAGGTTAAGCAATTTGTCCAGATCACACAAGTAGTAAGTGTCCAAGGCCGTTTTAGAACTCAGGTGTTCCTGACTCTGGGCCCAACGTTCTATTCACTGTCCCACCTAGTTTTCTCTAATAGAGCTAGTCTTGTTGAACGGTCTGGGACTAGAAAAGATGCAGGCGAGGACCAATCTTTGGACAAAGGGAAATTACCTACCAGTGATGATGAGTGGTCAAGATGGTTGTCAGCTTCACTTCCTCCTTCTTGACAATTTCCAGCAACTGAAAGGGAATTGGGGTGCTCCTGAGAAAGAAGCAGCTTCCTCCTGAGCTCTGTTCAAGGGCCATATTAATCAGCAAGAGATGAGGGCATTGAGGGAGCAAAGGAGGTAAGGCTTAAGACTGTAAGACTAAGTAGGAAGGAACACAGTTATACATAATTAAATAAGCCTGCTCTGAGCCATACAGAGCAAAGGGCTGAGCCTAAAGCAGGGCAGCCTATAGATGTTATCCTCATATGGTCAGGTTAGTGGGCAGCAGTTGGTGAGGTGATGCTAAGGAATTTCCCAGATCCTTTCTCCCACAGGGGAACCCTGACAAAGAATCTTTTGGCACCTGGAGGAAATGAGAACTAGAACTAGCACTGATACATTCCTATCAGCAGAATCTACCAGCCATCAGCCCAAATGGCCTTTGCCACCATGAAGCACAAGCCCTCCCAAGAATCACAATCACAGTCACAGAATATCCAAACTGAAAGGAACCCTGGGGATTAATTAATCCAATATCCATATTTTACAGAGGAGGAAACTGAGAGCCAAAAGGGTTAAATGACCTCCAGAATGTCAAGTAATGGGCAGAGCTGTGACTCAAAGGTAGACCTCTTACTCTCTCCACTAGCCAGTGTCTTCTTGAGCTCATTGATTACATGCCTCTGAGCGTGATTTCAGTTTAGGTTCAATCAGAATATAACAAGGTCTCAGGCTTCTTAGTGAAGCAGCAAAGACCAATTAGACCTAAAACTAGATGGAGAATTACAGCAGGCACTATCCCAAGTGAGTCTAGTCAGAGAAGGAGGAGGGTTGCTAGGCAGATGACAAGCACTCCTTGGAGAAAGCACAGCTCATCCCCCAGACAACCTTGAGGCTTCTGTTTCATTTAAGGAAAGATACTGCCTTTGAACATTTTTTAGGGCTTTATTCCATACAATCAAAAATAGTTTATCCCAGAAGTTACCTAAACCTATTTAGTCCTTGCACAGCTAGTAATGAGCCAAGATATCTCCTCCCCTCTACCCTTGGCATCACACACACACATCCCTCCACTCGGCACAAGCACGGCTGACGTTGGACCTTGGGAGGATCAAAAGGCAAGATATCATAATGTAGAATAATGAGTCCCTCCCTGAGGCAGGCTTGGGACACAGGTATATAAGATTATGAACCTGAGAGGGAAGGAGAGAAGGGGCTGGAATAATAGAAGGCTTTGATAGAAAGCTTAGGCAATGTTAGGCAGCACTGCCCATAAGTGGGCTGCCTGCCAACCAAAGCTTCTAGGCCTGCACCAGGATTTTTCTGAGGTGGTGACCGTGGGCGGCAGGCACAGGGCTAGTGCTCTCAGACTCAGGTCCAGAATGACCTAAATTCTAGCTGGCACCCATTTCCAAGTGTTCTCCTCCTGCTTCTGCTCCTGCAGTCCACTGACATCTTTCTGCACTTGTTTCTCTTTAAAGTTGCTCTTCCTTTTGTCACTGTTTCTCAAATGCCTTCTTCTTGACTCCTAAACATCGGGTCAGTCGCATTCAGGAACTCCAGGATACAGCGTAAAAAAGAGGAAGAGATATTCGAAGGCACTGTCTCAAGTAAGTCCAGTCAGAAGAGAAAGTTGCCAAGCAGACAACAGTGACGTCTTCTCCCTGGAGAAAGCATAGCCCATCCCTAGGCAACCTCAAATCTCCAAAGAGACACATCAAGAAATTTCACTCCACCGAGAACAGTTTGGTGACCTGGTAAATGATCTAACACCATTTTGCTGTAGCAGTGTAAAGGAAACATGGGTAAGATTTGGGAGCATCTCCAACACAGCCACAGTGGTATGAGGATCTCTGAGTTCTCCCTCAGGTACGTCAGGGATTCCATAACCTCAGTCTCAGACTTAAGAGTATATCTCATGTTCATGACCCCTAAAGGGCACGGATGCAAGGCCACTAATTGTGTCTCTCCAGGGCTTTGAGAGTGATCAGCGTGGAGGACCAGGGAAGTGTAATTATCAGAAGAAGGGTCAGAGACAACAAATTGTCCCCAATCTCAGCTTTGTAACTTCTCCTTTCTCCGTCACCAAGAACCCTTGGCTATACAGAGTGTCAGCAGTAACCTTAAAGGTCATCTAGTGAACCCCTTCACTTTAAAAATGGGGAAATAATCTTAGAAAAAAGAAGTGACTTACCAACAGTCACACAGAACGTTAGTGACAGAGCCAAGAACCCAACACATCTATTCCTTTCCTTCATGTGCTATTTCATCATTACACTATGACCAAACCTACTATAGCAGCAGGCCTTACCAGGCTTGGGACCTAGAAAAAGAGTACTCCTACCTACTCAGTCCCCCTATCCCAGTCACCTGAATAGGAAAGGGCTCCCCAAAAAGATCCCTCAAAAAATTTTGCTTTTAAATTTAACTGTTGTTCAACTTCATTCATTTTAATTCTTTGATAATTTAAAAGTTATTATAGAACTTAAACCGAAAAACACTGATTAGATTCTCGATAACTCACTAGCCAAAGCCCAATGACTCAAAACTGGGACTTCTTCAGTTCCTACAACAACCCAGCCTCTTGAGAATAGTTGGCCCTGGCCAGTGCCACCTTAAGAGGTGATGGAGGCCCACAAAGGGAAGGTTCTCAAACCCCTACTTACCCTTTTGGGAACTGTTGCATCTACAGCAATGGCTTCTCTGGTATTCTCTTCAATGACCAAATACATGTAGTTGTCTTCCAAGACTGAAATGACCTTGACCTTCATGGTCCATTCAGTTTCAGGCTCTATATGAAAGTCAGGGAAAATGAAACTTTTCAATCTGTCAGTTAACAATTATTTCCTGAGTATCTACTATAGGAAGGATCTGTATGAGCAATCCTAAGGGGGGGATAAAAAGAAGGATGAAAGACCCCTGCCCTTGGAGAACTTATATTTGTATAAAGGGAATAAAATATCTACAGTTAAGTATAGTACAAAGCAGGACATGACAAGAGCTATATGAGTGCTACTAACTAAATCCTAGAGGAATGCAGAGGAAAAAGAATCACTTCAAGTCACTTACCCACTCTGAGCCTCAATTTCTTCATCCATAAATGGGGGGTAGGTGGACAGGGAGTATAATTTCTAAATTCTAAATTCCCTCTCAATCCTAATCTGGTAATATTGGAATCCCATAATATCTATAAAATCTCTATATTCTCTGCTTAATTCCAGTTGTAGATTACCAACTACCTCCTCAAAATCTATACTTGGATGTCTTGTTGGCATCTCTAATTCAATATGCACAAAATTAAACTCTTTCAACTAGATGGCACAGTGAATCCTGGACCTGGTCAGGAAGACCTGAGTTCAAATCCAGCTTCAGATACTTACTAGCTGGGTGACCCTGGTCAAGTCACTTAACTCTTGTTTACCTCAAGTTCTTCAACCGTAAATCGGGGATAATAATGGTACCTACCTCACAGAGTTGTTTTGAGAATCGAATGAGGTAATATTTGTAAAAATGCTTAGCACACAGTGCCTGACACTTAATAGACACTTCATAAATGCTTACTGCCTTCCCTCCAGTAACCCAGTTCTCAATCTTGGAGTCACCCTTGACTCTTCCCTCTCCCTAACCCCACCATACCCAAGTGTTGCCAATTCCACCTCCCTCTCCTCTCTTGCATCAATCTCTTCCTCTCTCCATTCACATTAGTTTAGGCCCTCTTTCCTGGACTATTGTAATAGCCTCCTAACTGATCTCCCTGCTTCTATTTTCTCCAACTGGTCCTCCACACAGCTGACAAAATTATCTTCTTAAAACACTGACTATGTCACTCCCCCATTCAGGAAGCTTCAAAGGCTTCCCATGGCTTCGATGATAATAAGCCCTTCAGAGTCTGACTGCAAACCTCCCTTTGCAGAATTATTTCATATAAGCTCCCTTTCATACTGAACCATTTCATCCAGCCAAACAGACCTAACTACAGCTCTTTCAAGTCTGCAATTCCTCCCTCCTCACCTGTTTCCTTCAAGGCTCAACCCAAGCAACACACCCTACCAGAAGGCTTTCCTGATCCCCCTAGCTTTTAGTGTTCCCTCTCTTCTCAAATTATCTTGTGCCAAACTTCTCTGTATAAATGTTCTTTCAGCCTAAAATGTAAGCTCCTTGAGGGCAGGGGATTTTTCATTCTGTCTTTGTATCCCCAGAGAAGAGCACAGTGCTTAAATGACATCATTCACTAAAAGTTCCCTCTAATGCCCTCATCTCACATCATTCAGATGCCTTCTGCTACTGTCTCCTCCTTCACTCCAGTCTCACGTGAAGGGCCCCCCCTTTTCCCTGCCAAGACAAACCCCTCCAAATGCACAAGTGATGCCATTACATCCTGTCTTCTCCAGAAGATTGCCCCTTCTATCATCCCTGTCCTCTCACTAATCTTCAATCTCTCCCTACCAGTTGATTCCTTATTGCTTAAAAGCATGCCTATGGAGGCAGCTAGGTGGCGCGGTGAGTACAGCACCGGCCCTGGAGTCAGGAGGGTCTTGAGTTCAAATCCAACCTCAGACACTTGATACACTTACTAGCTGTGTGACCTTGGGCAAGTCACTTAACCCCAATTGCCCTGCCTTCCCCCTTCCAAAAAAAGAAACCATGCCTATGGCCAGCCTCAAAAAAAACCCTCACTTGACTCCTCCATCCCTGCCAGCTGTCATCCCATATCTCTCCTCCCTTGTGTGGCTAAACTCCTCAAGAAAGCTGTCTACAAGTGGTGACTCCACTTCCTTTCCTCTTAACTCTCTCCACTGACTGCGAATCTCATTATTCAAATGAAACTACTCTCTCCAAAGTTACCAATGACCTCTTAATTGCCAAATATTTGGGGCCTTTTTTGGGAGGTAATTGAGGTCAAGTTACTTGCCCAAGGTCACAGAGCTAGTTAAGTGTCTGAGGCCACATTTGAACTCAGGTCCTCCTGACTCTAGGGCCAGTGCTCTGTCTACTGCACCACCTAGCTGTTCCAGTCTTTTCTCAACACTCACCTTTCTTGGCCTTTGACGTTGTTCACTGTCTTTTCCTCTCCTTGATACCCTCTTCTAAGTTCTTGGGACTACACTGTCCTGTTTCTCCTCTTACCTCTTCGATCTCTCCTCAGTCTCCTCACCACAGACTCCCCTAAGGCTGTCTCCTGGACCTCTTCTCTTCTCTCTCTATACTATTTCACTTGGTGATCTCACCAGTTCCATTAATTCAATTATCATCTCTATATTGACGATTCCCCGATCTGTTTATCCACCCCAGCTTCCAGTATTGCATTTCCAACTGTCTTTTAGACATCTTAAACTACGTGTCCCTAGACATCTTAAATTCAACATGTTCAGAACTGAACTCATTATCTTTTCTCTCAAATCCTCTTCTCTGCCTAATTTTCCTGTCAAGGATATCACTAAACCTCCAGTCACCCAGGCTCTCAACCTAGGTGTTATCCCCAACTCCTCATTCACTCTCACCCTCTATAACCAATCTTTTGCCAAGGCCTATCAACTTTACCTTCATAACATCTCTTATATATACATTCTTCTCTCCTATGATTCTGCCGCCACCCAGGTTCAGGCCTCTCATTACTCCACAATTGAACACTGCAATAGCAACCTCCTTGCAACAAATCCTTTCTACTCCAGTCCTCTCTCTGCTCAGCTGTTAAATTGATCTTTAAACAACAGGTCTGACCATGTCATCCTGAACCCTCCTTGTTGAATAAACTCCAGAGGCTCCCTATTACCTCTAGGATCAAATATAAAATCTGTTTGGAAATCAAATTCATAGGTTCCCTCCGACATTTACAATCTTTTTATACCATATTCCCCTCCACCTACTCTGTGATCCAGTAACACTCACCTATTTGCTGGTCCTCACACAAGACACTCTACCTCCTGACTCCATGCATTTTCATGAGCTGTCCCTCATGCCTACAATTCTCTCCTTCTTCATTCCCATCTCCTAGCTTCTCTGGCTTCCTTCAAGTCTCAGCTGAAATCTCACTTTCTACAAGAAGCCTTTCGTGATCCCCTTTAATACTAGTACCTTCCTTTTGTTGACTATCTCCAATTTATCTTGAATATGCTTCTTTGTACATGATTATTTGCATGTTGTCTCTCCCATTAGACTGTGAGCTCTGAGGGTGAGCTGGTTTCTGCCTTTCTTTGTATCGCCAGTGGTTAGCACTGTGCCTGACACAGAGCAGATGCTATCAATGTTTATTCACAGACTGTATACCAAGCACTTAATAAATGCTTCCTGAATTTAACGAATTGACTTCTAGCTAGAAGGACTAGGGAAGGAGGCAACACCTGAGGTGAGCCTTGAAGAGTAATTATTAATAAGCAGATAGGAGGGCATTCTGGAAGTAAGGGATGGTATGAACATAGACACTAAGGAATGATGAGAGCTTCCTTCAAAGCTCAGCTCAAGAACCACCTACCACATAAAATTTTCTTGATTGCAACCCCAGCTGGTAGCACCTCCCCCATGAAATTACCTTGCACTTACTTTATATATTTGAAACATAATTATGTGTACGTGTTATCCCCAACCACTGCCACAGTAGGCACATAATAAAAGCTGTTGACTGATTGACGAGAGGACGTACTAAAGATATTTTGGAGGAAAAACAAGTAATCTAGTTTAGCTGAAACATAACAATTTACATTTCTAAGACTTCTGAAATAAGTCATCACATTTGATCCTCACAATAACCCTGTGAGTTGGGTAGTACAGGTATTACGCCCAGTTTATAGAAAAAGAAACTTCATCTCCAAGAGATGAAGCAATTTGCCCAAGGTCACACAGGTAAGAAGTAGCAAACACTGATCTTTTGATTCTAAATCCACTGCCCTTTCTACTACACCACCAAAAAAAAAAGGAACATTCAGGGGAAGAGGGTAACTGGAAAGACAGATTAGAGCTAGCTTGTGGAGTATGGACTTTACTGTAGGCCCTGGGGAGCCACTGAAGTTTCTTACTAGAAATGTGATGTCATCATATCTCAGCTTTACAAAGATGACTCTAGAGCAGAAATGATTAACCTGGGCTCCACAGACCCCTTAGAAGTCCATGGATTGATGAACTTGGATGAGGAAAAAATACATTTTTATTTTCACTAGCTGCTAATTCTAATTTAGAATTTCTTTCCATTATGAATTTTAAAAAGCATTCTGAAAAGGAGTTCATAGGCTTCACCAAGGTGCCACAGAGGTACATGACACAAAAAAGGTTAAAAAAAAAACTGATACAGAGTAAGCCTACGCAGAATGGCTCAGAGGGAGAGACTGAAAGCTATGCAATAATCCAGGTGGGAGAAGAGCCCCTACCTCCTCTACCATCATCATCACAAACAACAAAAAGTGTTTATTGTGCTGAGTGAGAGGCAGTCCTTGCACCATTTAAGACATAGAGATCATCAAGAACTGAATGCTCAGCCTCCATGACTACATAACAAAGTGTTTCAGATCCAGAACGTTTAAATTGTCCACTGGGCAGTGAGTTGGCGCAGTTGATACAGCACCTGCCTTGGAGGACCAGAATTCAAATCGGCCTCAGTCACTGGACATTTACTAGCTGTGTGACAACCGCCCCCACCCCCCAGGCCCTGCAAGTCACTTAACCCCAATTGCCTCTCCAAAAGAAAATGATGTACTCATGGCACAGTGAGTACAAGCGAATGCATCGGCTAGAGAACTTCAAGTTTAATCAAGCGGAGAGGTCCAGAGTCAACATCACTGATCTTCAGATGTTTCTAAGAGCGCTGCTTGTGGAGTATCGAGAGCTAGCTCAGTTTGGGACTAGGTGTGGCACAAGTCATCAGATGGGTGGCAGTGAGAGTCAGGTAAGACAGTGAGGAAGACGAGCACCTTTCAGAGCTCACAAATAGGTCCCTTTCTCCCTAGGATGCCTAAGCAAGGCACCTAAGGGTCCTGCCCAGCCTTAAAACAGTAGACGAAGACTAATTTTCAGTCATTTAGGGAATCTGTGCCCAAGTCAAATGCAGCCCGCATACGATGGGCTAGGCACTTCTCGGGGCCTCAATTTCTGCAAGAGTAAAATGAATCGATTGCGCTAGATAATGTCTGAGGTCATTTCCAGTTGTGTCGTCCTAGGCTCTAAAATTGGGGGAGGGGGCCGTGGTGTATGGTGGCATCTGCCGGATCGAGGAGCCAGGGACTAAGACTGTAAAAATGAAATATCCTCACACTTCGAAATACCACCCCCTCCCAATATACAACCAGACACCCTGATCACACACACACACACACACACACAGCTATGCCCTCGGTCCAACTTCATTCATCTCCTGACACTCACCCAAAGGTGATTCCCATCACCCACCTCCTTCCACCCCCATGCTTCTGCCCATCTGCTTCAGGTCTTTTACACACGCCCCCACAGGCCTACCCACCCTCGCTCCTCCCAGCCTCGACCTATTTCCATTTCTCCTACCCCTCCCAACTTCCGCCCACCGCCCCGCCCAACACCCCAGCTTCCGCCCCCGCCCATTTCCCCCTCCACTTCCGCCCAAGTCGGCCCCTCCCCTACGGCCGCTACCCCCTCCCCTCCCCTCCAAGGGAGAAGGTCCCCACCCAGGATCCGGGCTCCTCACCAGGGCTTGAGCCTAGCCTGACCTGTCCAGACAGCGGGAACGGCGCGGAGCGGGGGGCGGAGCCCGAAGGCTGCACCGGGGGCTCGTCCGGGGCCGGCTTTGGCTGTCACTAGCCCCGGGAGCAACCCCGCCCACCAGGAACGCACGCCACCAACGGCCCTCGAGAGAAAGAGAGCGCCCTTCCCCCCCCCCCACCGCCCTCTAGGCTCCGCCCCCATATTTCCCTCCCCCACCCCTTCCTCCCCCTTCCCTCCCCACCCCCCAGCCCCGCCCCCTGCCTCCCCTCTGCCCCTCCCTCGATGCTCCCAGCTCCCTCCCCACTTCCAAAAGCTTCAGAGAAAAGCGGCCATCATGACCTCTCTGCAGTTCGCCTCCACCCCAGCCAGGTTACTGCCTTCCCGAGGAAGCCGCTCCCTTCCATTCCGAAGCTAGCCCCTCAGCCCGAAGCTCGCCACATTCCCCTTGTCGCTGTCATCAGTCCCGGCCTCAGAGGTTGCCCTGCCCCAGTTTCCATGGCCCCGGGGATACCGCCCTCCCCCTACCAAGCACCCGACCCGGGCTCTTATTCCAGGCTGGTTCCCTTTCCACTTCCCCTTTTCCATTTTTCCTGCCTTCGGTCCCTAAAATCTTCCTCTCTCCTCTTTCCTCCGGGTCTTCCCAGGCTACTTCCCTCATCCCCATCCTTCCATTCCTTTGACTCATTCCGTGGGCAAACACTGATCAAACACCTAGGGTTCGCAGTGCACTGTGCTCCAGCCCCACTGCCTTTTCACCCCTCCCCCTAGCCTTCTACAAAGTGAGACCTCTTCAAACCCGGGATCCATCACCCTACCACGCTAACTTCCCTCCAGCTTCCTCACACAGAGGTGCTTCTGCCTCAGTTCACAGATAGTACAGAATGGTGTATTAGCATTAGAGTCAAGGGACCTGAGTTCTACCCCCTGCTCTGCCATCTCACTAGTGCCAATCCGTCCACCTCCCTCCAGGGGGGCACATTCTGAGTAGTCAGTACATAGAATTAATTCTTTCATTGTAGGCCCACATAGCCATCCTCAGTTCATGAAAGTAGTCAGTGGCATCCCGTGGATCTTTATCTATCAGGGTCTGTAGGGTCTGGTTGCTCAAAGCCCATCAGAGAACTATGCCAGACTCTGACTTTGCTGAGGACTTCCAGGGATAAACTCTCTTTGAACACCAATTTTCTGAATTGGCCTCAATAAAGCCTATTCTTGGGGCATTTTATAGATCCGTGGTAAGTGACAAAGGATAATAGAACCTGGATGCATTAGCTAGACATAGAAGTGAGTTCCTTGAAGAGAAAGATTGTGTTATACCTTGCACACTATAGGTACTTAATGTTTATTCAATTAGATAAATGTTATAGCTATAAAGAACCTTAGCTGCCATGGTAGAAAGGGTTTCAGCCTGGGTTTCAGGACACCTAAGTTTCAGTCTTACTCCTGGACTATCACTATGGACATATGACTGTGCCAACAGAGAGCAAAGTCTTGACAGGTTCTACCATGATAGAAGAACTTTAAATATGGAGCTAGGACCAGACTATATCTGCTTTCTAAGGACCAGTTAAACATGGGGAGGCTTCATCAACAGTCAGCTGACCACTTGGTGATAAATTCTTTTGGACGTGGCAATAGATGAAATAAAAATATAAAATGACCCTTAGTCCTATATGACCAGTTTAGCACTTCTGCAGTGATAGTAGCAGAGAGACAGAAAAGGGGGAAGAGGATGCTAAGTTAAATCACACTCTTTAGACTGTGAACATCAAATGTGAGATAACTAAATCAGAAAACAAAAGGAAGTTGCCACTAAATGGAAAGGTGGCTCACAGTTTCTTCTCTGGGGCCTAAAATAAAGAAATTGGCAGAGTCTATGGGGTTGTTTTTTTTTTTTAATAATTTGTCTAGAGACAAGAAGAAACATCAATTCATGGGACATTTGCTTATCTTATATGGCAGTGCTCAAGCTAAACATTTGAAATATGACAGCCATGAAGATAAATGAGAAGATGGAGAAATTCTACAAGACACTTGTTAAAATCAGGACCCTCCAAATTAAATCAATATATATTTTAATAGTAACTTCAGCATAAAGATGGGCTTAGGGAAGGATGGCAAAGAATTGTAAAACATGGTATAAGAATAAAAAATGAGAAGCATTTAAGACTTATAGACTATATGGAAATGTCCATAGATAATGAATATATCATCTTCAAAAAGAAGTGGGAGGCACTGAGCCTTGCAAGAATCACAAAAAAAAAGAAATTAATCATATTTCAACAGACAAGAAATAACTGGGTACTGATGTGGGAGTCATTTCCAAATTAACTGTCAGGGTACAGTTACCAAATTATTAAAGCAAAGATCAAAATTAGAATAAAGAACAAAAATGAACATGCAGTGGAGGCTACCTCAATTTGACCTATTTAAAGAAGTTGATGAAAAAAAATAAGAAAATGGATTTTTAAAAAACAATTATAAAGACCATTACAATTTCTTAAGAAAATTTAACCAGCGTGACTTAATTGCCACAAAGGAGAGCTCAAAAGAACCTAGAAACTGCCTCAACTAGCAAATACTGTATCTCTTTGCCAAGTGATATGGTCCCCAAGATAACACTAGTTTAGAATATAAACATTTATAAAATCCTATAGAGGAAAATGGTGGCAAATTACAAAGGTACATAAAACAGTGAGTAGCTATGGAGGGAAACAAATGTTTACAGGGACTTAAATAAGCCAGATCATCCTGAAAGCATTTAAGTATGAAATTAGAAAGAAAAATAACATGAAAAATGGAAAGGGTGAGTCAAGATTACTAAAACAGTAACAATGCTTTCCTCCTGTCTTCTCCATCAGATTCCCTCCACTATCATTTCCTCCCTTACCCTCTAATCTTTAATCTCTCCCCATAGCTACTGTTTCCTTCCCTACCTAGAAACACACTCAAGTCTCTCCATTCTTTAAAAGAAAAAATCCTTACTAGATCCAGCCATTTCTGCTAGCTAGTTTGAGAGTGAGAGAGAGAGAGAGAGAGATAGAAATTCAACTGAAACTACCCTTTTCAAGGTTAACATAATCTGTCAAACCTAATGGCTTTTTCTCCATTCTTGTCCTTCTTGATGTCTCTGTAGTATCTGATACTCGCAAACACCCTCTTCTCTGACAGGTTTCAGGATGCTGCTCTCTTGGTTCTCTTCCTACATGTCTAACTGCTTCTTCTCAGTCTACTTGAGTGGTTCATCATATCACACTCTCTAAATGTGGGTATAGCCTAAGGCTCTGTCCTGAGCCCTTTTCTCTTTTTTCTATATTTCACTTGGTGACTTCATTAGGTCCTATGAACAAATGATAATCTCTGTGAAGATGATACCTACATCTATTTTTCCAACCTTAGCTCTAACCTGAGCTCCTGTCTTGCAACACTACCTGCCTATTGGACATTTCAAAGTAGATGGCCCATAGGAATCTTGAGTTCAACATGTATGAAATAGAATTTATCTTTCCTCGAAAACTCTTCCAAAGCTTTCTTATTTCTGTCAAGGGCAGCATCTTCCTTCCAGAATCCCAGATTTACAATCTTGTCATCCTAGAGTCCTCAGTCTCACCCCACATATTCAATCAGTACCCAAATCTTGTCATATCTATCTCTATATCTCTAAATATGTCCCCTTTTCTCTACTCACACAGCTACCACCCCAACTCAACATTCATTCCATTTGCTTTCTATTGCAATTGCCTTCCAATTGGCTCCCTGCCTTCGGTCTTGCCCTGACTCCAATCTATGCTGCCACCAAGGTAATTTTCCAAAAGCACATGTCTGACCATGTCACAACCTCTATTTCTCTCCCCAGTGAACTCCAATTAACCTCTACTCTTCCAAATAACTCCTTATTACTTCTAGAATTAAATATTAAACTACTTTTTACATTTAAAACTCTTCACAACTTTGCTCCAACATACCATCCAGCTTTATTACACATTATTCCCCTCCATACCATTTTATAGTCCATCCACACTAGCCTTGTTACTAAAACAAAACCCTCCCTCCACCTTTTTTATCTGTACCTTTTACACTGGCTGTGCCACAAGCCTGGAATGCTTTCTCTCCTCACCTCTGCTTCCTTGGGTCTCTAGTTCCTTCAAAGACAAATCAAACTCTACCTTCTGCATGAGGCCTTTCCTGGTTCCCTTAGCTACTAGTCCCTTCCTCTATTTTGTATATGCCTGTTTATGTACTTGTTCTCTCTCCAGATAAAATAAAAGCTCCTTGAGGGCAGGAACAATCTGTATCCTCTGAGCTGAGCACAATGCCTGACCTATAGTAAATGATTGTTAGTTGATTGACAATGAAACCTCACATTTGGATCATAATATCACAGTCCCATATATGAGAGGTAGCATTGTGTAGTAGAAAGAGAAGGCTCAAGAACCCAACTCTGACATTTACTACGTGACCTTGGGCAAGTCACTTAACCTCTCTGAGCCTCAGTTCCCTAATCTGTAAAAGGGGAATAATAATACCTGTAGTAATTACTTCAGAGGGTTGTTGAAAGAGTCAAACAGGAGTTTTTAAATGCTTTGCAAACCTTAAAATACTATATAGGGTGTCCCAAAAGTCTTAGTGCAAAAGGCTTTATGATTTACAATAGCTTAAAACTGCACTAAGACTTTTGGGACACCCTGTATTAATGTCATCATTATATGCCATGAGATAAAGTTGAAAAAGCACCCAAAAGAAAAGAAAAAGAGCAAGAGCTGCTTATATAACAGCAACACCAGGCATGATAGAAATAAGAAGACGTACGCTCGCAGCAACATAATTTTGAAAAGCACCAAGATCAATTGTCAAGATACATGAGAAGACCATCAAACATTTCAAAAGAACACAGGCTTCATTTGTTTAAAGCAAGTGGAAAAATATAAACTGCTGACTCATATGCCACTTTCCCATCTCTAGAAAATCTTTATAAGAATAATCGACAAAAAGACAGCTCCGAAAGACTCATGATGGAAAAGGCTATGCACATCCAGAGAAAGAATTACGGGCGTCTGAATGCAGGTTGAGGCAAACTATTTCCTCTCTTTTTTATCCTTCTTTTTTGGTTTCATTTCTCCTTTCTCATGATTCATTCCATTGGTTATAATTCTTCTTTACAACCAGACTATTATGTAAATAAGTTCAATGAGAAGGTATATGTAGAAACCTATATTGGATTACATGCTATCTTGGGGGGGAGAGGGGGGAGGAGAGGGAGGAAGAGAAAATTTGGAACTCAAAAACTTGTGGAACTGAGTGTTGTAAACTAAAAATAAAAAATAAATTTAAGAAAAAGGAAAAAAAGAATAATCAATAAATGTTATCAAGGGCATAATGGAGGCATGAAAAAAAGATCTTCTCCAACAGACCAAACTTTTGCAGTCACAACTGACCAAAATATCTAAAGAATACAAGATCCCCACAGTGTTATTCCTTGTTGACTATAAAGAAGAATTTATTTCACCTCAAAGTCTCTCCTTGGACAAGTCGTATCCCATGCATACATTTATAATCCTACAACTTCCTTGAAAATGTATTGACAGAGATTACTTTGTTTGATGAGCCTCTTTATTCATATCAAGTAAAGCACAAAACTAGGAGGCAAATGTTTGTCAAAGCTGCTTGCCATCTTCACGGAGGCTGTCCAGTGCAGAGTCTAAATGAAAGGATTCCTTATAAAAGGTGAGGGCCTCCAGGTACCCATGTTTACTGATGACTGAGCTGATTGCACCAAGCACTGGAATACTTCAGTCTCCTAAATGAGATCTAGACTCACGAAAAAGAATTTAACCTAACTAGCCACACAGGAAAAACCAAGAAGATAAAAGATGTCGATTATCTACCAATCAGACTGGTAAATGTTGGAGGAGCTGTGAAAAGACAAGAGCGTAAGACAAACTGGAGATGCATTTTTGGGGGAGCTATAAATTAGCCTAAATGTTCTGGAAAACAATTTGGAAATATATGAGAAAAGTCACCAAACTATACATACCCTTTGACCCAGTAATACCACTACAAGGCAAATATCCCAAGAAGGTCAAAGACAGAGACAAGGATCCTCAAATAATATTTATAGCAACACTTTTTTTTTATGACAGCAAGGAACTAGAAGCGAAGTGGATGCCTAGTAACTCTAGAATGGTAGAATAAATTGTCACATGAATGAAATGGATGGAATATTATTGTAATAAGAAACCACAAAATGAAAAATTCAGAGAAACTTGGAAAGCCTTATGCATACTGAGTAAGTAGAACCAGGTGAATAATTTGCATAGCAATGTAAAGAAAAGTAACATTGAAAGACATGAGAACTCTGATAAATATGGTGACCAACCACAATTGCAAAGGGCAAAGAGAGAAACAGGCCTTCTATCTCTGCTGGAGAGATAGCAGACTGAAGGTGTGCTGTCACACATGGCCAATGTGTTGGTGTGTTTGGTTACAATTAAGGATTGTATTGTTGGGAGGAGTGGGGTAGATGGGGAGTCATTGGGAAGTAACTATGCTATAGAAAGAAAAAAGAGCATCAATAAAACATCTAAGTGCCTATTGTCCTATGAAGTTGCCTTATATCTCACAGAGCTAGTCCAGAAATACATTCATCTTGGAAAGACATAAACTGATAAGCAATGAACTGGGCTAAGAATCAAACAGAAGAGGAGAGTTGGCTGGATTACCTCTGAGAAATTGTTTAGTGCTTTTAACAACACTCCAGCCAAAAACAAAAACAAAAACCAGAAACCAAGAGAAACATTTAAAAATGAAACACTAACAGATGTATTTATTGTCCTCTCTAAAACCAAGGCCCATCAATATTTTTCCAATAATGCTGTATGGTTGTCATGGAATTCCACAGTCTCCAATTAAACATGAGAGTTACCCAAAGGGCAATACAGAAACATGTGGTAGGCATGAGTGGGCTGCAACATATGACCAAGGAAGAATGATAAGGAAGAGAATAAAGGATGTCATCAGAGAGCTCTATGCCCAGAAAAGGGAGTGAGCTAGTCATGTGACAAGAGCAAAGTATAAGGAACGGAATATCCCAAGTACATGGTCCAAATTATCAAGAGGTCTGGAGGAAGGCCCTCAGCATGTTGAGTGAAACCCCTATGGAGGATTTACAGTCAATAAGCATTGATTAAGCACTTACTATGTGCCGAGTATTATACTAAATGCTGGGGATGTGAAGAAAAGCAAAAAACAGTCCCTGCCCTCAGGGAGCTCACAGTCTTCATGGAGAAGTCAACATTCAAACAACTATGTACAAATAAGATAAACTGGAGATAATCCACTGAGGAAAGGTACTAGCATTACTGATTGGGAAAAACTCCTTGTAGAAGGTAGGATTTTAGCTGGGTCTTGAATGAAGTCCAAGAAAAGGCTTGCACTAGTGGTTACACTATGAACCACTGCTTTGATGAGCTCATGAATCTATGGAATGATCAAATTATCCCACCATAGGCACTTAATAACTATTTATGATGCAGAACAGAATATTTATATGAGAAAGAATCTTACTATTGTGCAGTGGAAAGAGGCTTGGAACCCCTAATTTCCAAGTCCCCACTAACCCACTGTGTGACCTTAGGCAAATCACTTTTTCTCTGAGCCTCAATATTCCTGTCTATCCAAACGAGGGATTTGGGTGATGTTCTATGGTTCACCCTTCCCTCTTCCTTTTTATAGAAGAGGAAACTCAGGCTAAGAGACACTGTGACTTGCCCATAGTTCACAAACACACATGTGTACACAATATATTGACACAGTCCTCCTTTAGGCATCTTCTGGCATGTTGGTAACATGACACCCATGGGGAGTTTCATCATGTGACAAAGATACTGGCAACAGTTCCCCCTAGCAACTGGCAGGTGTTGGTAGTAATCCTAGGTGTGACTAAGTGGGGAAGTGGCTTTCCTTCTGCATATTTCCTCTGTTCCTCTCGACCAAGCTCTACTCATGAACCAAAAAGGCAAGAACTACCCAGTGGGCCCAGCCACCACAGCACAACAGCTAGCAGGCAAGCAAGTGAGTCCCTGCCCATCCCTGGGGGTAGGAGCCCATCGACCAGACCCACCACCCTCCCCTTCCTTTCAAGCCTTTTGTCCCACACTAACCCGGGAAGTTGAGAAGGAACAGGAGCGTTTCTGCTCCAATTCACAGATTTTGGGAAGTATGAGGTAATGGAGTGTTGGATTCATAACCACAAGCCCTGGGTTCCAATCCCTGTGGCTGTGTGACTGTTGGAGTCACAGCCTCTTGGGGGTTTAGTTTCTAGATCTACAAAATGAGGGAGGAATGTGTAGATTTGATGATCTCTAAGATCTAAGGGATCTCTAAGATCCCTTCTAGTTTTAATACTTTGTGATTCTGAATCAGGACCCTAGAGAGGGACAGGGTTGCAAAGTAGAAATGTGTGTCCATCATCAACTGACTAGATGAATGATTGAGGGAGAGGGGCATAAAGTCACCAGAGCTGAGATTGACAGAGAGTATGAGGAAGAGGCTTGGGGAAGATCTCTAATTTTCCAGGCTGGATATGGCCCATTCCTTCAGGCCCTTTGTTCCACAAGAATTCCTGCCCTATGGCCCCTCTATGGGGTGGTTTGAGGAAAGCCAGGAGAGAAGGAGGTGCCTATTCAGCTCCCGTGTGACCAGGTTGAGAAGAGTGTGTTGCTATGGTTAAAATAAGGTTTGGGGATGATCCACGTTTTTCAGTTCTCCAGATCTTTCTCCTACACCCATAATGGCGGGCTGGAGGATTTTCATTGGCATTTACTGAGTTCCAGCACCTAAGTTTCCTTGGGATGAAGGGAATTGGAAGGGGGTGGAGGTGGGGGTTCTAGAGAAATGTGGAGAATGTGGAGAACTGATAGTTCAGCAGAGATGACACAAATGAATAATGCCCTAGCGCTTTTCTTTTGTCTCTAGAATTGTAGGACACCAGAGGTCAGCACTGCAAGGTAACTTAAAAACCATCTTGTTCAACCTCATTTTTCAAAGAAGAAAATAGGTCCAACGAAGGGAAGGGACTTGCCCAGGGTCCCACAGCTAGTTAGTGGCACAGCTGGGACTAATTACAGTACCTAATTCCCAGGGCAGGGCTTTTTCTTCTCTAAGACCTCATCAAAGTGGTATGGAACACATATGGTAAGGGGGGCCCCTAAACCATACATAAGAATCCCTGTGGGTCACATATTGACTTAGTTTTACAATGTACATTAATATTATCTGTCTTCTTGTATTATTATTTATTTTGTTAAATATCTCCCAATTGCATTTTAATCTAGTTCTGTATCTGACAGCTCTGTTATGATTGAAGAAGTGGACTGACAAACAGTCCCCACTGTCTGGTTGGTCAGAAGGTGGTGGAGAAGGGGGTAGGTGGAGGGAGGGAAGAGAGAGATTATCTAAGGTTAGTGCACCCAATTGCCCCTTCTGCTTGCTGGCCTAGGTCCAGCTGCTGCAACGGAGCCATCAGCAGCCAGGAAGGCTTAGTGAGGGGAGCTCCATGACACTATAATGCAGACGACCAACTCCAAGACTAACCTATCCACCCAGCTGGTGCTGAGTGAGGAACAGAAGCTACAGGTGATCCCTGCAGGGGTCAGGGAGGGCATGATTACAAGAGTACTAAGGGAAGCAAGATAACGATGTAAGTTCATCTTCCATTGCAAGATCCTAACAGGAAAAAGTTCAGGCCCCTTGGTTGGCCATTCAAGGCCCTCTTTAGCCTGCCTCACACACCTTTTGCTACAGTCTCTCTCCTCAATGTTCTTGAAAATGCGTATCCCCACCTCACTGCCTTTACTTACATCATTTCCCTTGACTGAAATGCCTGCCCTCTTCTCTACTCAGCCCTGACCCACTCTTTCAGCCCTGAGCATCCCATGAATTGAGAGTGATCTTATCTTCCTCTAAACTTCTAATTCTCCTATTGTCTATAATCCTCGTTCGGCATTTGCCATATTCTCACAGTATATATGTTCGTGTGAGTTTTGTCTCCTCCTTTAAGCTCTGAGCTCCCCAAAGATAGGGACTTAGGTCCCCAGAATATGAACTCCCCAAGTACAGAGCCTAGGTCTGTTCCTTGTTTGTCCCTGTAACCATGTGCAGCACAGGACTAAGCACAAAGGAGCCAGTGGGCTCCCCATTTCCCACAAAGTATGGGAAGCTACACAAATGATCTTTCCCCCAAGAAATTTAGGACTCGAGCAGCCTCATGACGCACCTTCCTCACCCCCTTCCCACCAGATTCATAAGGAACTCATCGACCTCCAAATTGAAACCAATCGCTTGAGGGAGCAATGTGAGAACGAGAGCTTTGAGCTGAAGTGTGAGGTGCCTGTGTCTGTGCATATTTGTGTGTATCTATGTCTCTGTGATACCCACTTCCCCATCCTTCTCTAGGACTGGAAACAGGGATTTGACACAGAGTTCCCAGTTAGTAAAATGGCAAGCAAGGGAAAGCCCAATTCACACTATGCTAATCTTCATCCCCACCAAGATAACCCTTGGCAGTTATGTTGTCCCCATTTTACAGGTGAGAAAATGAATGAGTTTGCCTAACATGCCCAAGGTTGCATAGAGTAAGAAGTAAAACCCAATTCTCCTAACTCCCAGCTTAGAGCTTCTTCCATGGAACTGCTACCAGTCACCCTCCTGGGTGATCTTGGGACCTTGGATGGGGAGAAGGATAGGATGGGGTTTCAGTTGAAGATGGGGAAGAATAGGGCCACTGCTGCCCTTTCACTGTGGCCCTGCTCCTCTACAGATTCTAACACTGGAGAGCAGAGTCCTAGAGCTGGAACTGACTGGGGAGAGAGCTGGCCATGAGCAGGCAGGGCTGGCAGAGCAGCTAAAGCTACTGGAAGGCAAGCATCAGGAGCTGTCAGATGCTTACATCAGCCTGAAGAACAACTACCAGACCCTGGCCAAGCAACATGAACCTGAGGTGAGGGTTCAAGAAGTCAGGTGGGAATCCTGGGCTTCCTCCTTGGTTTTCTACCCAGCTCTTAGAGGCTTAATTCATTTTGGGTCTGCCCCATGAATTCAGCCTCCTCTGAGCTGCCCTGTCCTGTCCCCAAAGAGCCAGAGTAGGCTATGGAGCAAAGAGGCTCAGGTAATGGCTGTTTCTTCCCTATCTCTACTCCTAGAATAGGACCCACTTGACAGGGTCCTCCCTTAGCCCTGAGGAATTCACTGGGCACACTGTTCATAGCTTCCCTGCCCACCTCTGTTCCACCTCTTCTGGGTCTCTTGCTGTAAGGCTTACAGTGTTTTATCCATGTTGTTTCATTTGTTCTTCCTAACTCTGTGAAGCAGTTGCCATTATCATTATCTCCACTTGGCAGATTAGAAAACTGATGCTGAGAGGGAGTTTAAACAGTAATGTCTTCTAATTCAGGTCTCCCTGACTCCAAGTACAATACTCTTATGTGCTCTGCCATCTAATTGCCTGAGTACTCCTCGATGAGAGGAAGAAACCTAGGGACCTGAGTTCTAGTCCTTACTCCACTACTTAATTTCTATGTGACCTTGAACAGATCACTTCCCATCTCTGAATGTCACTTTCCTCTTCTGTAAACTGAGAGGACGGACTAGACTTTAAGGACTCTCTCAGCTCTAACACTATAATCTGAGCTTCCCTGATCACAAAGACACAAATGGTCTAATTTCAAATATGTAACATACTCACATGATTGGGACAGTGAGAAGGGAGAGAAATGTAACTTAACTTACTAATTTTTTTAACACAATATCCTTCCCACCTCCATGTCCTTTCCCAAAAAGTTACAATCAAGTTGGCCTGGCCCTTTGGGAAAATACCTTCTGCATTCATCATACTGGCAAAGATGGTATTCGATTTGAGTACCTCAAAACCCTTCTAGGTCAAAGGACTGGTCCTGCTCCATCAGCCTATGTGGAAGCTGAGACCCAAAGAATAAACACCCATCCTTGGCCCCAGAACGCAGGGAGGAGCACTGTCCTGAGCGCTGAGCACAAGACCAAGAATTGGGGTAGAATACAGGACTTTCTTTCCCTTGGTGTCCTGCAGGTGCTCCGGAGTGAGGAGCCAAGCCTAGAGCTGTTTCCCACGTCTAAGAAAAAACATTCTTTCCCAGTCCAGACAAAACCATCATCTTCTTCCCAACCCTCAGAGCTTGGGGTAGCTGCTGAGACAGCTGCCAGGCCAGAGAGGATCAGATCTTTGGTACAAGGGTTTACTCACCAGAAGCTCAAGGTGGGCTATCCCAAAAGGTCTCTTAGAACCACTGAATGAGAGTTTCCATTGAAGACAGATCCCTAAACCAGGCATGCTAGGAATTGGGGGGGGGGGGAGAATTAATAATAGTAGCTAGAATTTGCATAGTGCCTTAAGGTCTGCAAAGCGCTTTACATGTGCTATCTCATTTGATCCCCACAACAACCCTGTGAGAATATGGATTATTATTATCCCCATCTTACAGATGAGAAAACTGAGGCTCAAAGAGGCTACATTATTTGTCCAGTGTGACATAGCTAGTAAATTTCTTAAAGTAGAATTTGAACTCAAGTCTTCCAGCAGTCTATTCATTGCAGCACCTAGCACTTCTAAAAGTCACTGCCCCTACCCTCACTCAAGCAGCTAGTTGGTTGGGAGTTGCAGGAAGAGGAAAATTTACTACAACATTTGACAGGCAACATATCTGGGCAAATGAGCATAAGTTTCCTAAAAGCATATAGAGAATAAGGAAGTGGGCTAGAATTTAATCTGGAACAACTTCCTGAAGGAGGAGGATTTTGAACAGGTGTTTGGGAGGGTGAGGACATAGATTAATAGCTAAGACCATGGAAGCAGCTGTTCCACCACAGCTAGATATCTTTCACTAGCCTTTCCCACTATCTTCAGATAGAAGACATCATTGCCTCTGAACAGGAGCAGAAGAAAATGGAGAAGGTAAGTGTAACGGGCCCAGGTTCCCCTCTAGTCCCCTTTGGGGAAGACAAGGAAAGAATCTGAGCTTCTCTGGTCACAAAGACACAAACAATTTTAAATATATGAAATACTCACAAGATTGGGATAGTAAGAAGGGAGAGAAATGTAACTTAACTTGCTAATTTTTTTTAACACAATATCCTTCCCACCTCCATGTCCTTTCCCAAAAAATTACAATCAAGTCAGCCTGGGCCTTTGGGAGAATACTTTCTGCATTCATAATACTAGCAAATATGGTATACCTGTCCCCAGGGAAGATCACAGTGTAGTCAAGTTGATGATCAAGAATGTTTTAATGAGTTCCAAACACTCTATATCTGGGGAGCAAAGGACTGACCCAGGAGCATATCCCAAAAGAGAAGTGAGTTTGGGAAACCATTACCTAATGCTTGGGTGGGTCCCTGAGTCCCTAGCAGCACTATGCTCCCAAACACTTTTCTCAGAATGGCCCAGTAGTCTCCGGACCAGTCTTCAGGGCTCTAAAAATTGGACTAGAAGAATGTAGGTCTGGGTGTATGACCTACAATATGCCAAGTAAGGCCTAGTTATAAGATGCCCACTTCTAATATGCAACCTGAAGCTGATTTATGACAGCTTCTAACAAGCCAAATTTATGCCAACTTTGAACACGTCATCAAGTATAAATGAATATATAACTAGAAGCAAGGCAGTAGCCAATGACTGGGAGCAAGAATTGTCTCACTATGGTCTTTATCACCTGTATCTCTCTTCCTGGGGATGGCCACAGTTGCTGGCTAGCCAAGAGTACATTCAGGAAGAGATGGAAAAGATGAAGCTACTGCAAAAGACCCATCAGGAGAAGCTGGAGGAGAGAGTGTGAGTGGTCAGACCAGCATGGGGGGAGGGGGTAGCCTTTGAGTTCCAGTATGAAACAGATTATTTTGAAAGGGAATAAAAAAATCACTCTACTTCATTAGTCTACAGAGCGGTACACTTTTTTAAAATTCATTTTTTTTAGTTTACAACACTCAGTTCCACAAGTTTTTGAGTTCCAAATTTTCTCTCCCTGCCTCTCCCCCCCTCCTCCCCCAAAAGGGCATGTAATTTGACATAGGTTCTACATATACCTTCGCATTAAACTTATTTACATAATAGTCAAGTTGTAAAGGAGAATTATAACCAATGGAATAAATCATGAGAAAGAAGAAATGAAACCAAAAAAGAAAGGGAAAAGAAAAAGAGCAAATAGTTTGCCTCAATCTGCATTGAGACTCCATAATTCTTTCTCTGGATGTGCATAGCTTTTTCCCCCCTCACGAGTCTTTCGGAGCTGTCTTTGAACCTTGCATTGATGAGAAGAGCCAAGTCTATCCTGCCATGAGCCATGTTTGCCTTCTCTATGTCTTCAGGGCAGTGCTGGGAAAAGAACTCCAGGATGCCAAACAGGAGATCCGTGGCACACAGCATAAGATGGATGAACAGGCCAGTAATTACTTTTTTCCTAGTGACCTTTCACAGGATGGATCAGAGAGCATTTAGAACTGAAAGAAGCTTTAGTGATTTTAAAAAATCTAATCCCATCATTTTACAAACGAGGAACCTAAGGCCCAGGCAGGGAAATGGGCTTGCCCATTGTCACACAGTAGTAGAACCATGATTCAAACCCAGATCTTGGGGCAGCTAGGTGGCACAGTGAGTAGAACACCAGACCTGGAGTCAGGTGGACCTGAATTCAAATCCAACCTCAGACACTTGACACACTTACTAGCTAGGTGACCCCAAGGTCATTTAAGTCACTTAACCCCAATTGCCCTGCCTTCCTGTCTCTCAAAAAAAAAAAAAGAACACAAACCCAGATGTTGTGACTCCAATTTCTGTACACAATGATTGGGCAATAGGAAGCTGGGGTCTATCACTGAGAGTGGGTGTTACATGGGGACTGGGCAGGTGACTGTGCTGGCCATTAATCCCAGACATTTCTCTGAGTTCTGAAAACCAGTGTCTTACGTATATACATATATATATATATATATATATATATACACACACACACACACATATATGTACATATATATATTTAATATGCAAACTAGTTTGAGCTATGGCCCAGAAAGCCATGTAGATAAGGGGTTGGGAAGGAGGACCTTGGCAAGTACCATGTTACCCTCAAGCCCCTGCCTCCTAACATGTCCTTCTTTACTACCTCCAGGCACTGTCTGCTTCCCAGAAGCAGCTTCAAGAAGTGGAAAAGGAGAATTCCAGACTGCAGCAACAGCTGAAGATGATGAATGAAGAATATCGCACCAGGCTTCTGCACTATGTGAAGAAGATGGCTGTAAGAACATAGAACAATGAGATGGGCAGGAGACTAGATGGGGTCTGGGGGATGTGGACAAGGTTGTTTTCTCATGAGGATTGGGTAGGGAGGTATTAAGGGAGATAAGTATCTGAGTCAATTATGATCCAGGTTGACCCTGTCTATAAGAATCCTGATGATTGGATACTAGATTATCCATTATGAAGTAAAGGGACAATTCTCATAATCAAGGAACAGTTGGGGGTGGTTTGAGGCTGGGTTTTAGAGAATTTCTAGTAGGGTTCATAGTAGGTTCAAGTGGATTGTCTTCCAAGAGTATCACAGGTGAGTTCTGACCATGCCCTCAAGATGATTTTTCTTAGTGAGAACTGCTCCTAAGAGAGCCCTCCCTTAGGCAGTCTTGCAAGCCCCTGGAAGAAGTCTTGTTCTACCAACAGTCCAGTTCAGCAACATTCCCCACTTCCCCTTGGGCTTCTGTGGCCTATTCAACTAGTCATGGTTTCCACTTTTCTGGGGACCATGGACAGTCTTACATGGACAACACTACCCAGGGCCACCAAGGGCCTCAACAGACAGATGCTACAGAGCCAGGAGCCATGAAGAAACTCTTGGATGGAATGCTAAATGACATGCAGGCCTCAAACCGAAGCCGAGAACAACAGCTGGCCAAGGTTGCCCGGAACTACAAGAAGAGGATGGAGAGCCTGATGAAGAGTCATGAGAGCCTACTCAATGCCTACAGGTTCGGTCTTCCAACACATCCCCCTAAATGCACCCAGAGCCCCAACCAGGCCAACCCCCTCAGCTTTCTGTCCCTAATGCCACTTCCACAGGGCAAAGAGTACAAGGTCAAAAGCCTCAATTATTTTTTTCCCCATTTTAGTCCCTTTGTTGGGGTAGGGAGTGAAGGGTGGGGAGCTCCTTGCAAACACAATACAGAGAGCTCACTGGGATAAGCTGGAGTTGGGTAAGAACCAAGTGCAAACAGGGCTACATCTGGATCCTTCTGGGTTTTGATGGGCATCAATCAAAGCAGTGGGTGACAGGGCAAGCCTGGCTTAGGGTCCTGAGAGAGCAGATTAAGGCCCGGGGTGGTCCTGACATGGAACCTGGTCCTCTGGAAGCCTACTTCACCACCAACGAGATTGATCTTCAGTCCAACCTAACCCAAGAGCTCAACAAGCTTCGTGAAGACAAGGCTCAACTGGAGACTCAAATTCAGGAACTGCAGGCCAAGGTAAAGCTCTGAACCACCTTGATCTTGACTGAATCCCATGACACCTCAAAAAGGCTGTAGAGTTTATTTACCCACAGTTATAACAAGGCATCAAATAGAAACCAATGTTCCTGGGCGTCCCATATAATTTTATTTAGCCAATTCAGAAAATCATAGAATGTCAGAGCTGGAACAAAGGATAGAAGTTACTGAAAGGAAAATTCTGACTCATAAGAGGAAAATTTAGTCAGTAGAACTATCCAGACAAAAAAATGGACTACTGAGATAGTGAATTTCCCATTATTGTTCAAATAAAAGTTAGACAATAACCATGTTTGGAAATATTCTAGGTGAAATTCCTGCTCAAGGTATGGGTGAGACTAGACGAACCATGAGATTCCTTCCCACCCTGATATCCTATGATACATGGGACATACATAGCAAGAGTCTAGAAAATCCAAATAGCTTTTTTCAGCCTATACTATAGTTTCATCCTCTTTAGCCAACACAAAAGAAGAATAGAAAGTCTTTTCTTCTCCTTGCCCTTATCCCCCAAGGAAAGGGCTCACATTCATAGATAGATTTATAGTTGGGGGTTGTCTAGTCCAACCCTTTGATTTTACATATAATGAAACTGAGTCCCAGAGAGCACCACACCCAAGGTCACAAAGGTGGCAAGAGGCAGAGCCAGGAATCGAACCTGGACACCAAATCCAGAGCTCATGCCCCTATGCTATGAGTTCATTAAAAGGTAGTCAGGTATCTTTGGGAGATGTTTCTAGTTTTCTGTCCCACAAAACGCCAATGTCAAAGACGTCATACAAGATTGAATGGGTCAACAACCTGAGCCAGAGAGACACTGAAAGAATAGGGAATGGAAGAAAAGAGGTACCACAATTGTTTGTGACTTTCTTGTTTCCCACAGAATGGATCCAACAAAGCCTCTGATTTGGGGACGTCTCTGCCACCGTGAGTGCCCCTGATACGTAGAAGACCAGACGTGCTCCACAGCCCAAAACAGTAGACATGAGTAGGAGTGATAACGGTACCCTTATTTGGGGCTAACAGCCCGAGTTAGGTGCTGACCTTGAAGAGGGGTAAGGAGACAATAAGGGAACAGGACAAGAGATATGTGGGGTAGACCACCCTCTTCCTGACCTCACTCCTCATAGACTTCACCTCTTCTCCTTTTCTAAGTGTGCCCCAGCTTGGGGGACCCCAGGCAGACCCAGAAAGCACTAGGCTCAGTCAAGCAACCTGGGTTCAAATCATGGGTCAGCTACAGCGTGACTATTTGATGGGTCGTGACAATTTTTTTAACTTGAAATTCCTCATCTATCAAATGGAAATATTTGTATTGCCCCTGCTCATTTAGTGGCCCAAATGAGCTATTCGGTATATAATCACTTATTCACGAATTCAGCAAGTATAGATTGAACACTTTCTGTGTGCAAAGCCCTGTCCTTAATGCTGTGTGGATGGGAAGCAACTAATGCTACACCAGTAGGTTAGAGTGGGCATGTTCCTGCCTGAAGTCAAAGGCAGGGGTTTCCTCAAGTGAGCCCAGCTCCCTGCAGGCATTCCACTGACCACCAGAGAGCATCTGTGCAGTAGCAACAAAGCCTTGGAAGCCCAGAAAACACTTTTAAAGAAAGGGCCTTCAGATGGAATCTTATCCAATTGTTCTTGAAGCATGGACCTCTTTTCTACAGTATCCCTGACAAGTGGTCATTTAGCTTCCAGCTTAAATATCTTTAGTGACCACGAATTCATTACTTTTCAGTGAAGTCCATTCCTTTGTGGGACAACTGAAATTTCTAGGAAATTCTTCCTAACAGTATGGTTAAACTAAAATCTGCCTCCCTGTAAGTTTCCTGTAATAAGTGTTGCATTTATTGTGATATACATGCTGGCTACATTCTATAACAACTTCCTGTATTCTCTGTGGTTTTATAGCAATACCTTGGCCATTCTTTTCATCCGAATCATTCTAATCACTCAACACATAGCTTCAGAAGGAGGCTCACAATCCTCATAGCTGCCACCCTGATAGGACACAAAGCATTTCACATTTTCTCCTGTTATCTTCACAACAGCCCTGCGAGTTAGGTTATGTACTATCATTCCCATTTTACAGGTGAAGAACCTGTGCTAAAGCTTGGAGCCTAGAAGTGGCAGAGTTGGGACTTTCCACAGTGCTATAAGTAAAGTGGTCAGATCAAGTGAGGCCCAAGGGTGGCAAGTTCTTGCTCCACCGCAGCAGAGATCTATTATATAACCTTGCAAAGTAGGAGGCATTGAATAGGTGGTGCCAGTTGAAGCCAGAGAATAATCTTCATGTGAGTGCCTTTGCCGGCCTCGTGAGATCAGACACTTACTGGCATTACTACATCTTCCACACATGCCCTTTTCTTCTCTCCTAGGGATGAAGTGGTCTGGGCCAAAATCCAGAAGCAGCTTCAAGAGTTCACCCAAAACACTCAGGTAGATGTTTCAGAGGGAAGCCTCCAGGGCTGATCCAGTTATTTCCTCAGCCTAACAATTTTCCAATCCTCCTGTACTCACCATCCACCATGTAGGAGCCAGTCCAAAGGGTGAAGGAGTTAAGAATTCAGATCAAAGCTGCTTCCTCCCCTTGAGAAAGGACAGAAAAGCTAGGGTTCCCATCCCAGACCCTTAGGCATAAGTCTCACTACCAGCCTGGGATGCCATCCTCTCTCAGGCAGATATGCTAGAGCTATACTTGACCTCCAGTACAGATGATGGGTATGACCTGGCAATAGTTCTGTTATCCCAAGATCAATGCTTATTTCTCTAGTCCTGTTCTGACTGGAGCTAAATGAGAAAGTTTCATAGAATCTTACCATGAGTCCATCTAGCTGTCTTCCTGCTTAAAGCAGGAATCCCCTCTCCTAATAAGCAACCATATTGCCTCTGCTTGTGCACCTCCAATGAAGAGGAGCCCATAAGAGGCCAGTCCATTTCTAGGCAGTTTTTTTAACGGAAGTTCTTTCTTGTATTGAGCCAAAACCTATCTCCAACTTCCCTCTATTGACTCTAGTTCTGCCCAATGAGGCTAAACCGAACAAAATAATCCTTCTTCCCCCTAGGGGCCCTTCAGATTTGTGAAGGTCCTGATTTTATTTGGGATTTGGGAGACCCATTTCCAATAATCTCAAATTTAATTCTAAGTGGTTCATCATTCATTACCCTGCCGAGGTCATTTGCTAAGAAAGGGATGAGCCAAGTTTGATTGGGCAGAAGGCAGAGCAAGAGAAGAAACTGTAGCCCTCTGTGGCCGCCCTGCCAACTGTGAGAAGCCATTCTGTTTTGGGGAGGCCAGTACTTGAATTAACAGTCTGAAGATGGCAGTGCTCTTCCCTGCTAGATAAGACCCTCGCAATAGCATTCTTGCTACCGTTTAGTTGTTCAGTCACATCCGACTCTTCATGTTCCCATGGACTCTACTGTCCATGGGGTTTTCTTGGCAAAGAGTGGTTTGCCATTTCCCTTCCCAGTGGAGTAAGGCAAAGAGAGGTTAAATGACTTGCCCAGGGTTCATGCAGCTAGCGTCTGAGGCCAGATTTCATTTCAAGTGTTCCTGACTCCAGGACCAGGGCTCTATCTGCTGGGCCACCTAGCTGCCCATCAACAGCGTTAGCTATTAGCAAGGTACATTGTAAAAGGACCACCAATAAGCTGGAGTATTCTCACAGCACAAACAGGATGGTGGGGGGGGGAGGTCAAAACCCACTCAACAAGCCATATTAACTGATATGTGCCAACCCCAGAGAGTTCCTGCTCTAAAGGTATTTAAAGCTAATGGTTGAGTGGGGGTTTGGGGGGAAAAGAGAAGGAAGAGGAAGGGGGGGTTGGAGGGAGGGCAAGAGAGGAAAAAGGCGTGTACCTTTTATCCCAAAGGAGCGGTCTGGACCAAGTGCTATAAGAAATCTTGAGGGTGGAGAGATAACTGATTAGCGGGGATTGTTTATAACGGATAGAGACGGGAGAAGGCAGGGCAAGGACAGCAAACAGAAGGTGGTTTAGCCTGGCAGCAATAACAGGCACATGAAAGGGAGTTAACATGAAGTAAAGCTAGAAAGATAAGGTGCAGCCGGTTTGTAAAAGATTTTAAATGTGAACACTAGAAGAAGCAGATTAGGGGAATGAGCACTCAGCTTGAAGTCAGGAAGACCTGTGGTCTGAATCCTAGCTTGGACACTAGTTGTATGACTCTGGAAAGACACAACCTCTCCTAACCTCAAGTTTCCCCATCTGTAAACTAGGGACAACAGCACCTACCTCACAGAGTTGTTGCATCAAATGAGGCAATATGTGCAAAGTGCCCTGCAACCTTAACTTTATTTTGCAATCATAACAAAGATCAGTTGAAGTTATTGTAAACAATTAGCCTAGAAATGAGAAAAAAGCAGAGGACATTACCACTGGCTTCTAATATCTGAAAAACTATCACATGCAAGACAGATTGATTACACAGGGAAGAACTAGGGCTAGTTGGTGAAAGACATAGGACCGAACAACTACAACTATTAAAACATGGAATGGGCTACCTCTTTAGGGAGTGAGTTCCCCATCACAAGCGTTCAAACCCAAGTTGAATGGTCAATTGTCAGGCATGTTGTAGAGGGGGATCTTGCTTTGGACAATTTGCACTAGAGGACCTTTGAGATCCTTTCCATCGTTGACATTCTGTGAGTCTGTTTTATCTCCTTGTTACACTCAGAACGAGCTAGAGAAGGAGAGGAGCCATTTGTGGAGCCGGGCCTTGGTGGCAGAACAACAACTCTCACAACTGCAAGAGTATGTGGACAAACATCTAGGCAGGTGAGCCCAGCATTGTGGCTGTGCAGCTCTGCTGGGATGGCAGGGCCACTCCCCCCACCTTCACAAGCCTCAGACTTTATCACCCCACCTCCCAAAAGCCACCTTCATCATCCCACTTGATAAGGCACAAGATGTAGCTGTTACTCTGGGACCTTGATCTCAGGTTGTTCACTGCACTCAACAGCCCTTCTGTCCCTGCCTCTTCCACATAAACAACAGGGAGTAACAACCGTTCTTTCAAAATACCGCACAACCAGTAGCCTAGGGCTAGCCACATCAAAACCAAGACCCAGACCTACTAGGGATTGTGTGTTCTCTCCCCCTTACCCTTCCCTGCTTCTCCTGGCAGAAGCAGAAAAGAGTATCCTGGTGGTGAGCACATTGTTACCTGGAAATCCAAAGTCACCTAAGAACTAGGATGATACCATTGGGATAGCTGGTAATCTCAGCACCAACAAAAGGAAAATTCGAATGGTCAGATCTGGCAATATTCAGTGGCCTAATTAATCCCTGAGCAAAAATGGCCCCGTGAGTGAAGGTTCAGAGCTCCCAGGCAGGGATTCAAAGGGATCTTGACCTGACCTAGAGCAAAACTGTCTTCCCTGGACCCTCTCTACAGGTACAAGCAGGAGATCCTGAGGCTGAGGAAGCTTCTGGGGAATGAGTCCTCATAGGCGGCTGAAGCCAGTTTCCTTAAATCCCCAGAGCTAAAGCATCACCAACCACTAGCTGTGCCTGCTCAGCCTACTCCCAAGAAACAGCTGGAGGCACTGGCCCTAAAAGCCTATGGGCAGGGAGTTCTACATGGATTTCTGGAGCATTAGGGATGGGAATGAACTCTAAATCTGCAGGTGGGAGGAGTCAAATTTTTTCTGATTTCGGTGCCTACCATTCCCGTTAATGCCTTATGTCTTCCTGTGGTGTTGGGCCTTGAACTAGGCCATCCATCACACCAGGAGCAACCTGGAACAAGACTCCAAATTTTGGGGCCTTGTACCCTGGAATGTTCTTTGAGTTCTCTGTGCCCTAATTTGGTGACTTTAAGGGGAAAATACATAAGAGGAAATAAAACAATCTGGGATTTAGAAAAACCTATGGAGGGGGACAAAAGTAAAGTAGTTGTGGGGAAGGGATACTAAGTTCCAGTGGTAGTCAAGAGAGCTTCAAAAAGAAAAAAACTTTTATTGTGTTCAAATGTGAACCACAGGAAACAAGTTTCAATTCTTGACCTCAAGTTGCCAGTGAAAATCTTCAGAAGTGGTCCTGAATTTTCCTCAGTGTTGGCTCCTAATAAACATTTGAGCCTCAAGTACAGTGACCAGGATCAGCTCTAGCTTGGAGCACATCCTGGTTCTCTGTGGTTAAGGGAGGTGAAATCTGATTCAAAAAAAGGCTGCTAAGGTGCCCTTACATATACGGTAGAGTGCCCCTCTCATGAAGTACCAAAACGTTGTAGAGGGAGATCTTGCCTCCCCAAAACCTAGACAGGTGTTCCCTGTAGGAAGGTAGTTTCCCTCATCTCCATGTTCTGCCGGATCAGTCCAATATCATAAGCCCAAACCTTGTCCAGGCCCTCACCAACTGTGGCTGTTGGCTCCCAGTTGGGAAGAGGGAATCGACCAGATATCACTCGGGCCTTGCTGGGCAATTCCGCTAGTAATTTGGTTTCCAGGAGAGGGAGCTGTGGAAAAAGGCCAAGTCAGGAGATAAGTAACTTGTAAGGGGCACTGGGGGTGGGAGAGGGAACTCAGTAATAAGGATAAAAGGACTGGTTTAAAGCACAGAGTCACAGGGGCTAGAAACAAGATGATCTGGCCTCAGCAGGCTGAAGTTCAAAGCCAGTAACTCTGTGGCTAATCTGCCACCCTAGGGTCAAACAAGGTCATCCCAAGGACCTTTAAATCTGGTTGCTACACTTTCCTCCAAAGTGTTCCCATTCTATCTCAAAGATATTGAGATGTCTTTGGTGTTCCTAGCAACATCCAATGCCAGCCCATTTGGGAACAGCCTGCTGATTTTTCATGGGGACTGTTAGAGAAACAAGCTGACGCTGGCTGTGAAGCCAAACAGATGGGGCACTGGCCCACAATGCAACAATTACCTCAGTTTGAATCATTCCCTAGCCCTGGGAATATTTTAGTTCAACAAATCCCATGGCCCTAGAGCCTCTGAAGTGCTCAGACATACCACACTGGGAGCCAGGAAAACTGTGATGTTTTTGCAGTCAGTCAGGTTCACCTGCAGAAGAGATATGGCTGCTTAGGAGAGATGAGGACAAGATGACAGTCACAAGGGATTCGGAGACTGCTTTGCAGATGTCTTCTACTTTTATAACATCTAGAAAAGGGAACCTTGGTGCTCTACCTGGAGAGCCAAGAAACCTGTAAACATATGTATATTTCATATTCCCAACAATTAAGATGGTTTCTTAATTCCAGGCCATTGGCCTAAGGCATCTTCCCTTGCTCTTCCTTCCTCTGTTGCTAGCCTCCAATTCCAAGGCCAAAGTTATGCTAAACCAATGATTGTTTCTAGCCTTTGAAAACATCTATCTGGCTCTGCTGCCCCTAAAGCCTGAGGAAGTATCTTATTAGCAAGTGGGGAAATATCTTAAGTCATTCAAACTAGACTGTGTTTAATTCAGAGAGGCCAGAGGTCCAGAGCCCCTAGACCACAGAATCACTTAGGGAATAGGAAAGTAGCTCATTTCCAAGTGGCTTGGAAGTCTATGATATTTCTCTAACACAGATCTGACTAAGGGTGTTAGATAAAATAAAATCATGAAAAGGAAATTAAAAAGGATGAAGCCCCAGCTTGCCACTAATCCACTGTGATCTTTGGGAAGTTATTTTCCTTCTCTGGGTTTCAGTTTCCTCCTCTATAAAATGGGAGGGGTTGGAGTATATGGTCTCTTTTATAAGATCCTTTTCAGGTCTGAAAGTTTTTAACTGTTCAAGTTGTGTGGGAAGATGAGAAGGATAAAATAGCCACCTCCTACTGCTAGATTCACTAAGTCCTTGGCCCTGGTCTCATAACTCTAGCTTTCAGTTTGCTGGCTTCCTGGGCCAATCAGTACTCATATGCCCTGTTGACCCCTGTTACCCACTCTAACATGAACTATGGAGAGAGAAGGAAGGGTATAGAGCTGCAATTACCTTCCAGAGATCCTCCTTCTGGTAGGAAACCTTTCGAGCACAACCAGCCCTCCATGCATGGAACCGAGAAAGCCAAAGAAGCCAGGGGTTCAGTTCATAACCCACAACAGGATAGAATCCTCGTCTGTATGCTGCCAAAACCTGTAGCACCAAACAATTAGCACTCCCTATCACATCCCTCAAAGATCAGGAAAGTGTTGCCTAGAGACAAGGCAAAGCTGGATGTCACAAACTTGAGCAAATATAGGGATAGGGAAAAAGCAGCATAGAGGGAACAGAATCCAGAAGAGCCTCTCACCTAATGCAGGGGACTGGGGCCTTCAAGATGGAAGATGGGAAAAGAAATCCAATTCTTTAATGTGATACTCAAGGCCTCCACGTTCTAGCTCCAACTGACCTACTCATCATTCTCGAAGCTCTGCTGATACCCTTCCTTCCCTTGCCTGGAATGTTCTTCCTCCTGACCTCAGTCCACTGAAATCCTACTCATCCCTCAAGACCCAATTCCAATGCCATCTCCTCCATGAACAATCATTCTCCACGAATCTCTCATTCCATTTTGTTTATACTTTTCTTATGCATTCATCATACTATTTTGTATTAGTTAACCCATGTGTATGTTTTATTCCTATCCTCTAACGACTTCCCCCCAAAATACTAGACTGGACTCTCCTTGAGAGTAGTGACAACTGTTCATCTCTACACAACCCCCAGAGCTGGACTCTGCTAATAACAGGTAGTCAATAAAATGTTTGTGGAATATGCTGAAATGAACTGAGAGTAGAATAGTCTAAAAGGAACTCTATGCCCCAACCAAAGAGCAGACAGAGGGAAGGAACAGAAAAAGGCATTTTTTTTCCTTCTTACAATCCTGCCATCGCCAGAGCCCAAGTCCACCATCTTGCCAGAGCGTCCCTGGAGAAGACTCAGTACATTCTCCACCTGCTGCCTACTTGCTGGGACATATGGCACCTGGAAAAAGACAGAAAGAGCACAAATTTGGAAGCTGCTCTTCAATTATCATCTTCCCCTTCTCCCAACCGAGGCCAACTTACCTGAAGCTTCAGGGGCACTTTACGGAAACCAGGCATAAGGAACCCTGCCCAGAAGGTATAGGCAAATAAGCCGGTGCCAGCTGCCACTTGTAAGATACCCAGTCCCCCAAGGTGGCGCCCCTGTAGTTCTGCCATGGCCTCTCCAGGATCATCTTGGTCCATTTCTAGGGGAGCAATATGTAAACTAGCTTCCAACACCCACATTTCTGCCCTTATTCCCTATTGGCTTCTGGTTACTCCTCTTCCTCCCCCCCTCTACCCCCACACCCTACTTCCCATCTGAGGAGAGGCCTTACTAGTCAAGGAAAGGACAGTTAAGCCCTTGGCATACAAAAAGCTTAAAAGTCACACTGGTAATGAATCACCCCACTCTACAGGCTAGCATATAAAGGGAAAAAAAGTGTGATTCACTGAGTTAGCCTGCAGAATACATGGTGTCACCAACTGCAGTGTACTGGGACAATCTGACAAAGAACAAAAACCACTTTGGAAGCCACTGGAGCTCAAAAGTGAGGTTATTAGCACATGTCAAAAGTAAAGGGGACAGTGGTTCTAATGATTTTTTGTACAACAGAAAACCCACTAAAATACAAAAAAATCATCATTACTCCTGGTAAAAATCATAACTGCTTATTATTGCTATTAAAATAATTGACCTTATTGTGAAATCAGAGGAGTTAAATATAAAACCCAAGTTAGCTCACTCTGGGCTCCTCAATGCCCCGTAAACTATGCCCCTATAAGCATCTACAAGGCCTAATCCCTCTACTCCACACCATCCCCAACAGGAGACAAAGTAATGCAATGTGGATGTGTCTTACTTTAGGCAAGATTTTTACAAAATTATAGAAAGTCAGAGATGGAAGGGGCTTCCCCTTAAGAGATCCTCTAAGTCAAACCTCTGTTTTGCAGTAGTCACTGACTCCCAGAAGGGGGAAGAAATTTGCTCAAGTTCCCATAGTGACTCAGGAGCAGAACCAGGTTTGCAAACCTGGGCTCCTTCCATCATGATGAAAACTTCTAAAATGAAATTCTATGATGCCAACTCTATTTTAAATATCCTATTTGGACTTTCTATTTAAAGGAATGCTGTGATGTATCCTTTTAAAATCACCCCTTTCCCTCAACCTTGTTTGTCCTTTATGCATGCAATTTTTAACACTTGCCTGAAGCAGGATTCAGAATCTGAGTTAGGTTAGACTAATCTAACTCAAAATATACCTTAATAAGAACCCCTTCTATAACACACCGGACAAGTAAAAAAACATTTAAAGTCATTCAAAGGAGACTCTCTTTAACCAAATCACGGTCATGCAGCTCTTTGATGACCTGTAGTGACACAGCCCACAACTTTGCAAGGCAGCCTATTTCCACTGGAGACCCTAAATCAGGCTCTCCGACACTTTCACTTAGTTCTGTCCTCTGGGGTGATGCTCAACACATCTGTTCCCTCCAACATTGAGACTAGCTGTCATGTCTCTGCATGTTTTCTCCAAATGACCCCCAACGCCTTTCATTGATCCCTATATGGCATGAATGGCCCTTCGTCAAAGGCCCTCCTTCGGATGTTACAAACGTTCTTCTTTACATGTAGCGTCCGGAACTGAAATATTCCAAACGTGGTCTGGGCGAGGCAGATGGAACCCAGGGGCCTAATCGTCACATTGCCCCCTCCCCACCCACTCTTAATGGAGCCCAAGGCGACGTTAATGGTGTGCCTTTTCTGCTGCTCCACTCAGCCCTTCTCTTTTGCCTCCAACCCCATCCCTTCGAAACAGCCCTGGCAGAGCCCTCTCAGGGAGTAAATGCGCTTGGGGGCGGAGGAGAGACGGGGAGATCAGTGTCCGGGGAGGGTAGCAAAGCGCGCCTAAGAACCCTCCCTCCTCCGGAGGATGCTGGGGCTCCGGCGCTATGGGCCTCTGCCCGGCACTTCCCCATCTGCGAACTGGCCCCTCCAGCTCTCTAGGGACTTCCTCTCCCCGGGCCTCCGCGTCTTTGAGGAGGGACGATAGTACCCTCATGAGGCTATGGAGACAAAACGCCACAGAGATGGAGATGTGGGGGCCTGTGGCCCGGGACCCAGGCAGGCCCTCGGACGCCCGGCTCTGGCCTCTCCCTGGCACCTGCTCCTCCACGTCCTTTTCTCCGCTTCAGGAGCAGGGGGGGAGGGGGGAGGCCGGGGGCGGAGTCTCTCTGGCTGGGGCAGTGCCGTCCGCCCTCCCTTCCAGATTCCCACCTCATGTGGAGGGGGGCGGGGCGGGAATGGGGCCGGAATCGGAACCCGCTCCCCTTCACCACCGCTCCTGCCGGGGAAGACTCGGCCACGACACCCCGCGCAAGCGGCAGGCAGAGCTGGGGCGGAGAGAGACCCCGATGCTCCGTACACTTTGTCCTGCCTGGATCCCACGGCCCCCACTCTCGACTTCCGAGGCCAATCCCCTCAGCCGGGCCACAGTCGCTGCGGGTTGGGGGGGGTGGGGTAAGCGGAAGGTCGGGCAGGTCGCCAACTGTCACCCGGAAGAGAGTGCGCTGCTCGGTCGGGCCGAGCCGGCGCGTGACCTCTTTAGGAAGTGGAGCGCGTGCGCGAGAGTCGAACGGGGAGGCCGGGAGAGCTGACTGGTCGCGTCGCTCATCGTCACCTAGGAGACGATGAGGGGCGGGGGCGGGGGGAGGAGGGACGAGAAAGTGGAGCGCGTGCGCTCGCTCGGTGAACACGCCCCTCCTTCATCGCGCACTTAACGGTCACCCAGCCCTCGGAGCCAGCACGGGGGAGGAGCACGTGGTCAGCCTGCCTTTATCCACGCGGCTGAGCGGGGGAGGTTGGGGGTAGGGAAGACCTAGGGAGCTCGCTATCTTCTTGTTAGACCCAGACGGCTTGGCACGTCCTCCGCAAAAGACCTTTCTTGCCGTTATTAAAGAGAGCAACGAGAGACTTTCCAGCTCATTTAATCTAATCAGTCCGACACAAGCATTTATTAAACACCTCTTAGGTTGCAGGCACCGCCCTGAGTATTTGAGCACAACGACGAAAGAGGGACAGCCCCTGTCCTCAGGGAGCTTACGTTTGGTGGGGGGGAGGGGAGGGGTGGCACATAGCAGGTACACATACAGAAAAAGGCAAGAAGCGAACGGGGCGGGACAGTACTAGGAACCGGGGAACTCAGGCAAGGCTTCATGGAAGAGGCGGTTGGTTTAGCTAAACTGGACCGACGCTGCAAAGCATTTCTGAAATCCTGGCTGTATGCTAGGTACTATGTCGGTGCTGGGGGTGGAGATGCAAAAAGGAGACTACCCCAGACCCTTTTATGGGTGAGGAAAGCGAGCGCCAGAGTATTGATTAGAAAGCCCAGGTCCCCTGCTCTGGACTTTACGCAGCTCTGACAATCTTACAGGCAGGGAAGAGGGATCCCCAAAACTTAGCCCCAGGTTTATCTGAAAAGCCCTCACTCAGATTGAGAACTTTAAAAAAGAAAACTTTGATTCTGTAAAAAAAAAAAATTCAATGTTGGGGTTCAGCAACCCCATGCCGAAGTATGCACATTCCAGTTTTAGGTTGGCAGTCCTGATTCAAGTGCTTGATTCCTGTCCTCACAAAGAGGGCTATTGTTGCTTGTGACCAAGCAGTTCCCCAGAAGAGTCCTCTCAGAATGGGGAGGACGGCATGTTGAGGGGGGGGAAACTCACCCCCCTCCCCTTGATGCCTAATCTCAAAGGAGAAAACAGAGCTCATTATATATTAACATTCCACACCTCCACTAGTTCCAAGTCCAGGGCTCCAAAGACAATCCTTCAGAAAGTTGCATGATTTTCTTCTAAGTGGCCACTCGGTACTCCCTTCACTGATGCAACTCACAAACCTCTTAGGTGGTCTTCTGGAGTTGTCATAGCCGAAAATGTTCCGTCGTCTGGTGGTCCACTTTTGGAGCTGGGCTTCACCATAATTAATTCGGCTGGTTCTTTTACTAAGCCTATGCTGGTTTGAGCAGCACCTGCGCCTGACTTTGCATCCTGATGACACAGCCTTACGGAGCCCACAGGGTCATCTCTGTACCATTATACAGCATCAGAGAAAGACTTTAGTGTATGCTTACATGTGATAAGAATAGAGACTGGACCTGTGATTTCATGGTATAGGGGAACTTCCAGGGAGGAAACTCTTTCCACCTATGTATGTCATCGCCCCTCTCTGCAACTTACAGCCTTAAAGAGTGGCCTAGAGCACTTAGACATCAAATGACTTGGCCATCAGGTCAGAAGCAGGACTTGTTTTGAACCCAGGTCTTCCGGGATCTCAATTCACTGCACCATGTTGCTTCACATACGATAATAGTCAATGTTTTTTGACAAAGGTCAAAAATAAAGGCGCAGCACTACTCTCCACCTTGGCACACAATATTAATAATAACCATAATCTCTTACATTCGTTCATATGGGACTTTAAAATTTACAAAGTCATTTCACATATATCAACTTATTTGAACCTCAGATCTCCACTTTACAAAGAAACTGAGGCCAAACAAGATGAAGGAATGAATGGGGGAAGAAAACAAAAAAAAACATTTATTAAGAGCCAAGCACTATACTAATACAAATGGAAAATTGAAACACTCCCTGCCCTCAAGGAGCTCACATTCTACCTGAAGAAGACAACACATAAAGGAGGGTACAGCTTCAGAGAAGATGACCATGTCCAAGGGTCCTTGGTTTCTGTGGACCGGTCAAATAGCAATGCCCAAGTGTTAGTAGGACAGGCGGTAAGGCCCAATGGGCCAGAGGGAGCTGGAAGGGTCCATCTCACAAACACTAGGAAACAGACAGTAGGCCTAATGGTCATGGAGCATCAGGGGCTTTGGCTTCTTTCCTGAAGGAGTGGGAATGGGGGTGGGGGGGGGGTGTTAAGAAAAGGGAAGGAGGTTAGTGTACAGATCCAAAGGGCAGGAAAGTCAAGGGGCACCAGGGCACCAGCTCTTGGTGGGCCCTACAGCTTTCACACTTTCTGACTTAACTCAGGTTTTTTTTTTTTTGCTATTCTGATGTCATCAGCCCTAGGACCCAATGCCTGTTCTATGCCACATCACCACTGTTGCTTTGATGATCTAAAAGAGAGAAGGTAAGAGTCGGGGAAGTGGGGTAGAGACTGTGATCGCCAAAGGAAGTTGCTTCCCTAGGACCAGGTGATAGATCTAAAAGCCTTTTCTTCTAATCCTATCCCCCTCAACCCCTTATCCCCTTTCCTGTGCTACTTTCCCCATTTCTTCCATCTCTCCTCATTAGAATTCAACCGGAAATTTCTCCTTCCAGGTGTCCACCCATTCTATTCATTTCTGTCCCTCAAAGCACTTAAAAAGCAGTGCTGAATTAAATTCCTTTGGGGTCCCATCTTGAAAGATTGACATTTACATACGTTATCACATTTGATTATCACAACAGCCTTGTAAGGTAGGTACAGCAACCATTTGCATGTCCATTTGGTAGATGAAGAAACTTGAGGCTGGGAGGTGATACAATTTGTGAACAGTCACACAGCTGTTTAGTAGTATCAGAGGAGGCAATGGAACTCTGGTTTTATTGACTTTCATGTGCAGCCAAAATACCATAGTAATTCTTAAAATTCCCTAATCTAGCCATGTGGGCCCACAAAAGGAGTCAACCACCCTCACCTTCACTGGGTCAGTTCACTCCCAGATATACAGCACCAAGGGTATTTCAGAGCCGAAAGTCTGGGAGGCAGAGAATGAATGGTGCACATTTTTAGCTTGAAAGGAACCTAACTCATTGTTTGACCTTTTGGTGGGGTAGAAGGATATCTGGAATAGGATTCCTAGCTTCTTTCAAATCACAGCTCAAATACTGCCTCCTCCATGAAGCCTTTCCTAATGCTAATTTTTTTCCTCCTCAAAAAAGAAATTACATCACATTTACTTTTTTATATACTTTCTTGAATAAGCACCTTTAAGATGAGGACTGGTTCATCTTAGTAATCCCAGTGCCTATCCTAGCACGGAACATCCTTATAAGGAGATGCTTAAAAAGTATTTGTTGACTAAAACCTGGATTTGACTCCTAGGACTGCAACATGTGACCCTTGTGACCTTGTGCTTCTCTGGACTTCAAGGTGCTCATTTGAAAGACGAGGCCTTTGGACTAGGGGATCTCTAAAGTTTCTTACCACTGTCAAATCTTATAATCTTTGTTTTGCAAGAAGATTCTCTAAAATGACACTTAAGTTTTCCACTAGCTTTAAGATGCTGTTTTTCAGAGCTGGTGACTGAATTCCTGAAGAATCAGATTTGCTTATTTTTTTAGCATTATCAGAATAGTTTCTATGTTCCAGGTATGTGTAGCACGTCATTAAAGTATGTGCCCAGGGAATTTTATTTATTTTTTAGACACAAACATTTATTGAATACTCATTCATAAAGGATATATTTTATTCATCAAACAAACTAAAATTTAACTAAGCTGATTTTTAAAAAATTAACAACTAAACTTTAAAAGTACAAACTTTGCAAAGTGCTCCTTTTAATCAAACCCTTTCCCTTACCCCCAAATATAGAATAACTTTTTTAGCCTTATCTTGTCTAAAAAAAAAAAAGCACCACCTGGACCCTGTCCTCCTGTTCCCACACTTTGCCTGAGGACCAAGGTACATCCTTTTAAAGCTTAAATTTTTTTCATATTTTGTCTTATTTGCTGAACCAACCAGAGCCCCAGGCACCCACACTAAAACAAACTGGGTAGGCAAAGTCAAAGGGGAAGAAAATGTCTAATCGATTTTTTCCTGACTTGGCTACAGGACATTCTAGGAGTGGGGAGGAGGGCAGATCCACCATGTAATCAATCCAGATAGGAAACAGATTCCAACTTATGTGTTGCATCACCACTAGAACAGTCCCAGGCAACACCTCAAGAGATTCAGGAGTAAGGTGGCAGAGGGGCTCCAGACTTTCAGGTGACCAAGTTACTAGACAAACCTGCACATTCCTCCTGCACCAGAGAAGAGGAACGAAACAGGAGAAGCACTAACAGCTGCAACAACTGAGCACTCCCAGAAGACAGGGAAAGATAACTCTGTTGCTACGGGCTTCAGATCCCAGGCAGCCCCACCACACAGCAAGAGGCATACCCCAGCACAGACCATACACATGCCTATGAATCACCAACTGCTTTTTAGACATCTCAAACTAGACATCCCATAGGCCCCTCTCAAATCCAACATAACCAAAACAGAACTCATTTTCTTTCTTCCCAAACTCTTACCTCTCCCCAACTTCCTTACTACTGTTTAAGACATCACTATCCTCCCAGTCACCCAGGCTTACAGCCTCAGTGCCATCATTCTTCACTCTTCTCTCCTCATATCTAATCTGTAGCCAAGTCTTGTCATATCTACCTTCATAACATCTTTCTACTTCTATAGCCACCACCCTGGTGCGGGAATCTTCATCACCTCAAGCATGGACTATGCTTCCTGGTCTTCCTGCCTCAAGTCTCTTCCCCCTCCAATTCACCTTCCATTCAGCTGCCAAAGTGATTTTCTTAAAGTGCAGGTCTGACCATACCACTTCCCTACTCAAAACTCCAATGACTCCCTATTAGCTCGAGAATCAAATACAAAATCCTACTTACTTGGCCTTTAAAGCCCTTCACACCTGGTCCCTTCCTGTCCATCTAATCTTTTTACACTTTCTTCTCCTCACCAGCAATACCTCCAAACTATTCCTTACAGGACACTCCACCTATTCTCACTGACTGTCTCTCCCCCAGGCCTAGAATGCTTTCCCTCTTCCCTTTGGTGTCTTGAGTTCTCTTCCTTCAAGACTCAGCTCAAATCTCCCCTTCTGCAAGGTTATTTGCTGGTCCCTTCCTCTGCCTTCCTTCCGAGATCACCTTCCATCTACTCTGTACGCATGTTGTTGCATGTACATAGTTGTTTGCATGTTGTCTCCCCGACTAGAATGGAAACTCCATGAAAGCAAAGACCATATTTTTGCTTTTCTTTGCAACCCTGGTACACGGTAAACACGTGGTAGAAATGCTTATTGACTGACAGATGGTAGGTGGCAGAGCTGGGACTGGAGCCCAGTTCTTTCCACCATATTATATTGGCCAAAGCTCTTTTCTCTGGTGGTCCAGGTGGGGAATTTACAGGGAGTCAGAAGTCTTTTCCCCAAGGGCCTGCAGACAGGTCCTCTGGCCCAATTTCAAGTTGAGGAGGGAGCTTAATATGGGACTGGGAGTCAAACTCCTGAATTCCATCTAAAGCTTCATGCCCTAGGCTTTCATGCCCCTCTCCTCTGTGCTACTGTCACCATCAAAGCTCATAAGCAGTGGAAGAGCTATGGAAATTTCTGCTGAGAAAGCATTTTGCATATGTCCAACATGCTGTAGAAAGGCATAATCACTGGGCTTAGGCGATTTGAATTGGGTCCAGAGAGGAAGGACAGATGCACGGGGAGCTGGAGGGGTTGTTGATCATAGTGGGCCTGGAGAAGCAAAAAGAGGGTGATAAACTTTATACTCAGGACTCTTTCCACCAGCCACCCCTAATTAGGGCTGGGGCCTTGGCCCCTCCTAGCTCCTGTTCTAGGAGAACCAAATAGGGCTTCGCTAAATGAAACCATCTTGAGCCCTAACCCCAGCCAAATGAACCGCCATGGAGACTTCTCTGATTTTCCGGTTCTCTCCTGCAGCTGGAGGCAATTAGCTTGAAATCTGATGGAAAATCAGGCAAAGAAAAAGGGGGGTGGGTGTAGTATAGAGAGAGCAGGAAAACAGGGGAGTATTGAGGCAAAGGGAGCGTGGAGACGGAGTGAGCCCTTGGGGAGGAGAGAGAAGCCAACAAAAATAAAGGCCAAAGGACTGTTAGCAAAGGGGCTGAGGTTCAGAAAGATGATGTGTAAGTGAAACTGAAAATGAAGTGAGGGGGAGAAAAAATGAGGCGCCTGAGTCCAGTTGGGAGGACAGGAAATGTGAGAGGAGGGGAGGTGGAGGTGGAGGGAGTGGGGGAGGAGGGATTGGCAGAGGGAGGCCATTCCCTAGGTTTGGGTTGGATCCTTATGACTCCTCACTTCTGAATTTTCCAGTTGTCCAGGGAGAGAAAGAGACTGCAGACATTTCCCACCCTAGGCAACATGTAAAAAGGACTTAAGAATACCAAAGAAACGACCTTTCCCAGCCTGGGGATAGGAAGAGGGGCTACAATTTGGATTCCAAAGGATTTAAACAGAGGCAGGTGAGGACTGAGTAGAGATGCTTTATACTCCTGGTAGGAAACCCCTCGGAGCCAAAGACCTTTAATCTTTTACCCTCCTAGGTCTTTTTTTGTTCTCCACCATGCTGTAAAGTAGCCATGAATGTCAGGAATTTGTCACTATGTGCTGGGAATAGCTCCCTCCCCAGCTGCCTGCAATCTCAGCCGCAGCCTTGAGGGCCAACAGCCAAAGGGAGAAAAAAGCAGCTTAGATGGGAGAAGGCTATTTCCCAAGCCCACCTGAGTACTCCAGATCTTGAGACCATTCCCAGGCAATGGACATAGCCTCAGGGTGAGGACCAAGTCCCCCTAGGCCTCAGGGCAGAGAGCCATCTCATTTAGCTTCCCAAGCACACACAGCCTACCTCCCCCACCCCCATCCCCAAATGGGGCCCTGGCTTAGGCTGCCATTTAGATTTCTGCAACTACGCACTCCCAGATGATGGGAAAGCCCTGGACCTTGGGAACAACTCCAGAAAAGAGAAGTGACCTGGCAATGTTCTAAGTAATGGAGAGAGAGCAGGCCCGGAGACCTCAGCCCAAACCCTCTCACAATAGCCCTTCCCCTTTGGAGACTGCTATTCATTACTGGCCCTGCCACCCTGGGGTGACAAGAGGCTGCCCCTTCTAAACCTTAGAAGGATTAGTCTGGTTTGGATCAATAGCAGAATGAGTCCCAGGAAGCCACATGTGGAATTTGTACTTAATTCTCTACACTCTCGTCCAAGAACCAATTACACAGAAAAGCTCCCAGGCATGCAGACCACTTTCTCACACACCCACAGCCTCACCCGAGATGTGTCCCAGACATTCTTGTAGAACCTTACTCCATACCCTTGTCAACGTGCACCCACCCCCACAACATACACTGGGGTGCACATGCATGTGGGATCACATTTGCCACCAGAGGCACAGGAAGGCACTCACACCCACACGTTCTTTCACACGCATCTTCTTCCATGAAGACCAATCTCAGACTCAACACTTCTACCACTGCAGTTAATAGAACCAGCAGTAAAAACCCCGGACAGAAAGCAAAACCAGAGTATCGATTTTCAACCCTTCCTTGTGGGCAAAGGACCTACTGCTTTGATTAAAAGAAAAAAAATTCTTGGTCCCTGGTGGAGATGAGTAGTTGGGCTCTTCTAGCCCAGTGTAGCCCACCACCTCACCTACCCCCTTTTTCTTTCTCTGGAAAAAGAAACCAGTTGTAATCTCTTCTACCAATCGTTTCCAGGGTCAGAATTCCCAAGCAAGTGCAGGTTCAGATATGTGGGTGAGTACTATAGGTGATGTGAATAATAAAAGCTAACATTCCCACAGCACCTTAAGGCTTGTAAAGCATTTTATAAATGTCATTTTTCTCATTTGGTCCACAGAAAAACTCTGAGGTAGGTGCTAAGATCTCCATTTTTCAGATAAGGAAAAGATAAGGAAGACTGAGATGGGTTAAGTGACTGCCCTAGGGCCATAGAGCCCGAGGCAGGATTCAGACTCTGGTTTTCCTGACTCCACCTATGGGCTTGGGTAGAAGGTGAAACAGTGGAATCAGGGTTCACTATTGGGATAGTTAATTCAGAGATAGGAAGAGACTTTGTAAATCAACTAGTTTAAGCCCCTAATTTTACAAATCAGGAATCTGAAGACTGGAGTTGGAAGTGACTTGCCCAAGGTGACCCAGCTCAGGTCACAGCTAGATGAGAACAGATTCTAGGCTTTAACTCCAGCCTCAAGCTTTCAGGCTCAGTCAGCCCTAGCCACAGAACCCCCTAGCCCTCACTTAAATTATCAAGTCTTTCCTCAATACTTGTTGACTGCTCTCTCTTGAAAGGACTAAGGACCACTGGTTACCAGGACACAAATGGTTTCAGACACTTGGGATGAAACTCCATAGGACAAGTTGGGCCAGAGTCTGGTCCTGAATGGCCTCTCTGGAACCAGTGACCTTTAGGGAAGATGCTCTTTTCTCTGGGCCAAAGGCTTGGAGACGGGCTTCTGGCTGCTGCTGCTTTAGAACACAGTTGCCTGTTCTGTAATTTTTAGCTGGGCTGCTCTGCATGCTAGCCCTGAGGGACCACCTCAGTCAGTCTTCTAGACCCTAAGGTCTAGGAACAGCAAGAACACCACTAGAGGCAGCTCCCTGGTCAGGGAACTGCTTTTACCAGGATGTTTCAGAGGTGAAACTTGAACCCAGGTCATGCTCACTGTGAGGCCTAGTTCCCCTCCTCTACACCATATTGCCTCTCTAGTAATAGTGATAGGAGGGGGAAGCCCTGGGCATAGCCTCTCTTACTGTCCCCGTCCCCATCCCAGTCCTCCCCAACTGCTTCCCAAAAACTCATCTTGGTTTTCTCAGCTTCCCCCCCTAATTTGTCCTTAATCCCCTGTGCTGGTACCAATGATCTCTCTCTGCCAACAGAGTACCTTGGGGCCTCGGAAGGGGATGAGGGAAACCTTGATATGATATATGATCCTGGCATTTTCTCCAAATAACTCCAGCTGCTGTTTTGTTTTTGTTTTTGTTTTTTTTCCAAGAGGCACTCTCTTCACTCAAGCTCTTTAGGACGGTGGGGTGAGGGGTGGGGGTGGGGTGTTTCTGCCCCTGTCACAGGGGACTGGGAGGAAGTCAGCTTTGCCACCAGAGGGACTCTGGGGTCATCCTTCTTCCTGGCTTTGGCTTCATAGTTTGGGGGGGGGGAGAAGAGACAGGGGAAGCAGCCACAGTCCTCTGCCTCTTTCAGGCTTTGTGCCGCCTCTTCTTTGTAACCCACCAATTCACCAATTCAGCCCTTTATCTGCCTGAAAGAGCAAGGAGGAAGGAATGGGGGAGGGAGAGAAAGGGCGACAATGGGGGGAAGTGGCGGGAAACATCTCCTTAGAGACCCCATTGTGTGGCTCCCCCTCCGGGGCTGGCAGGGGGGGGGGCGGTGAGGAGAGCCCTGAGCCCTTAGCCCAGCTGGGTGAAACAGCTTCCCCGGCCCCTGCAAGGAAATTCAGCAACAAGTGGCACATTCTTCCCTGGAATGTGCTGGACTGCAGAAAGTAGGGCGAGAGCCCTTGCCTCACAGGCCAAGCTTGGGCCAGGGATGGGGTTCCCTCTTGCTCCCTCTCCCTCTCTCCTCAATCCACAAGACATCCTGACACTGTCCTCCAGATTTAGAGTACTCCCCTTTCCCTACCCAGGCCTTACTCTCCTATTCTCTCTTGGAAACCCCCTTTCTCCTCTCTAGCAAGTATCAAGACAGAATTCCTATGGTACTGAGAATTCATCTCACGTCCACCACCTCAGAGGAGCTCCCAGCACATCACAGACATCCTCTCATTCATCCCCAGGAAGGTGGGCCAGAGCCAAAGACGACTCTCCCCATTTTACAGACAGGGTGACTAGGGCACTAAAAGGGGGAAGTGACTTTTTACCAGCCATTCAAAGTCAAAGCTGAGACAAAATTCAACAAACTCCAGGAGTTCTGAATTTCAGGCTAGTACATGATTTACAAGATGCTCTAAATCTCAAGGAAACAGGCTTTTGGATCCACCTCTTTCTAGGGAACATTCACTGCTTTCTGCTACCCTTCCCTCTTTGCATTCTTACTCACTTTGGATTAACCCAACCACCTAGAACTCTGGAAACTTGAGTTTGTCTGCTTGGTCTGTCTGAGATGTGAGCTCTGAGAGAGAGAGAGAGAGAGGAGAGGGAGAGAGACAGAGACAGAGACAGACAGAGACAGAGAGGCACTGAGAGGTAGAGAGAGATTGATGGAGAGAGATAGCGACAGAGAGACAGAGACAGAGGCACTGAGAGGCAGAGAGAGGTTGATGGAGAGAGAGAGGGAAAGGGAGAGAGAGAGGGAGAGAGCATCTTCCTCTCCTTATCCCCTCAGTTGCCTTCCTGGATGGTGGCCAGTGTGAGCTCAGCCTCCAGGAATCTCTCCATCCTTCCAGCTTCAGTTCTCAGAGATGAAGAAGAGTGGCTGGGGAAAGATGTTCCTCCCGTGTGTGTCAGGAAGTGGGAGTTTTTAACCCATTTATCAGCTCCCATCGTGGGCGGCTATAAAATGCAGGAGTTGAGAGAACTGAGGCAACTTTAGTGGAAGATAAAGAGGGAAAATGTGTGTGTGTGTGTGTGCACATGTGAGAGAGAGAGAAAGAATTCGAAAGGAGCATGTGGGTGGGTGTGAGAACCTGTGTTTGAGAGAGTGCCTGTGTCCTGGGATGGCCGGTATAATACATGTACTGTCGGACACCTAAAATACAGGGCTAAAGGTTAATAGAAACAACATGTACAAGGCTGTGAGCGAGGGCCACAATGGGCTTGGAAAGCGGGGGAGATGAGGTGTGTGGAAAGGGACACATAACAATAAATAAGGTACCAAAGAAAAGGGGATCTGACTCTCTTCAAGTCATTTCACACCCTAACCTACCCCACCCCCACTGAATTCAGTTCCTTTCCCAAAGGCATTTTGCCTAATAAGCCCCAGCAAATAGGCTGTGCAGGCTGGAGAACCCAGCTAGAGAAGGGGCCTTTGGAAGAGGAGGAAGATAGCCAGGATGTCAGTGCCTGGCCTTTACCCTACCTTATCCCAACCCGAGTGCTTTCACCAGCCAAGCACCCCACCCTCCGATGAAAGCAGGAAGAAACCACTAAGCCAGGCACACTTGGCAGAGTTTAGTTCTCCCAAAATACCACTGTCAGCACATACATTTGGTATCAGGATAACTGCAGTGCACCCAAGGCCTCTTCTCCACCTTTCTGCCTCCCATCCCTGCCCTTCCTAACCCAATCCATTAAGTCATTTCCAAGGTGAGATATCCACCAAGCTGGGGTATCCCGGGCTCTAGCAGCAGTGTCTACCTGGAAAGGGGAAGTTAGGGTGACGGGCCAGTTCAGCTTTCCCTTCTAAGACCTCTCTGATCTTGCAAGATCTGCAGGATAGGTGGCACCTACCCACTGGGGTAGTCCCCTTGGTGGTGGTGGGGGAGATCTACACAAGGGGTTATCCCTTATCTCTCAAGGAAAAGACTTATTTTTCCTACCCAAGGCTAACCCCACCCCCCAAATTAATCACCCAGAGTGTGCTCACTTGACATCTCCCAAGACTGGCATCATTCACTCTGAGCTTGAAACACCAGGATGCATTGGAATGTGCAGGCTGTTAGGCCTTGCTGAATCCTAAAACAAAAGCTAGGATCAAAGCAATTCTTTTTTCTTACAGCACCTCTGGACAGATGGCTCAAGGAAGCAACAGTCTTGGGTACTGATAGCTTCTTAGCAGTGAGTGATCAGAGGATAAGTGGGGTCCTTTCTTGCCTTTTCCCCAACCTCAGAGAGCCTTAATCCAGGGCCATCTCACAAGGATTATGGTGAGCAGCCTGGGCTGCCTCATACATGCGTCGGAAATCCTGGTATCGGGGAGCGCAGCCCAGCCAGGCCTCCCCAAAGTGGCTCCAACCAGTGAAGAGGAAGACGCCAGGGCCAGGCCTGACACCACAGCGCAAAGGGGTGCGGATGGTACCGGACACTTGGCTGGAGGACTCAGCTGGCTGGAATAACGGGAACTTCTGACGATGGATTCGAGGAGTGCTAACACTGATCACTGACTCCTGTAGCTCCTGGTCGTGAGTAACTCCGCAGATAGTCCCTCGAACCACTGCCAGGAGAGAGGGAAAAATATTTGCTGTCTCCAGGCAATGCTATACAGCTTTAGATGGGACAACGACCTGCATGTGCCCAGAGGGAAAGGGCTGAGAGAGGCAGAGGGTTAGTGGTCAAGAAAAGGGTCATGGGCTGTGCAGGTGAAAGGAATAGGGGAAGAGGGAGCATAAGGAGGGAGAGCAGGATGGACTGCATAGAGAAGCTGTGACTGGGGGCTTAGAAGTTCCCTCATACAACTTGCAGATTTCTTAAAAGCCGGTGGCTTCACAAACCTGTCCCGGACACTTGAGATAATTCCTCTCCTACCCTGCCCCACCTATGGCAGTCCATTTCTTTCTCAGTTCAGTAGGGGAATCCAATATTCCCAATTGAATAGGATTCTAAAGTGAGGTTGGGAAAGTGGGTTTGTCACTCAACACATCAAGGATCCTAAGGGATGCTTCATACAGATAAATCTGCAGTAATATCCCCCGAGGAGTCTCTGGACTCTAGTCAGAAGAGCTAATAACCAACCCCCTGGCCTCAGACAGCAATCCAATTTGGACTGTGCTCACTTCCTCCCAACGACGGACCATTACACTCCATGCCCGACAGCAGGCCAGCCTGAGCGATCCTTTCCCCACCGGAGACTTCCCTGGCATGGCCTCCGGGGTGGAGGTGTTGCTGTACAGCTGAGACCCCGGCCTTCTTGCTAAGTCAGAAGGAAGAACAATACCAAAAGGGATAAGCTGGAGGTCATCTTCCGGCGTGTCAATTGAAGCTGCTGCTGCTGTTCCTCCCCTCACCCCAGTGTCCCAAACTCCCCTGAGGCCATTTGACCTCTGACCCTAGTGCTTTCTCTCCTCAGCCAACTCTGCTGAAGAGTCTCTGGACTTCTGTCAGAGGAACTAATAAACTCTCTAGCTTGCCATGGCAACTGGGCCCACTCTCCTGGGCAACCTGCAAACCCTGATTAGGCCAGGCCCTCCCCCCCCATCTCCCATCCCAACTAGGAACCCCTGGCAGTCACCGTTCTTATGCTCTCCCTGGTCCTCTTCCCAGGATTCCCAGAACACAGTGTGATATATAGCCAGAGCTCAGATGTGTGGCTGGAAAGGGGAAGTTAGGGTGACGGGCCAGTTCAGCTTTCCCTTCTAAGACCTCTCTGATCTTGCAAGATCTGCAGGATAGGTGGCACCTACCCACTGGGGTAGTCCCCTTGGTGGTGGTGGGGACATTTCTGGGACCCTCTGGGAAGGCTGAACATCCCTCTTATTTTGTTGATGGGTAAACTAAAAGAATAAAGCTCAGCTGATGTCTACTCCACATTCCTCCCTTCCCCCTCCCCACCTCGCCATGCCACCCCAAAACCAGAACAGTGGACCTTAAGTCCTTCCTCTATCAGCAGGATCCCCAAGTCTGTAACAGCACCAAGCTCATTGCCCACTCTCCCTCCTCTGTCACCTCGCAGGCATAGATCAAAGGTTGGACCTGTTTCTAGCAGCAGGGACTATACTTACTGAGGGTTCCAGACAAATAGCTTCTCTCCCTCCCAGGAAACCTAAGACAAAAGGGCAGCAGAAAGAGGGCAAACACCAGCAGGATGGGGACAGTGGCCAAGGGAGATGCTAGGAGAATCCAATCAAAGCCCAGAATAATCCTGGGAAGGGGAAAGGAGTTTGGGGGGAGGAGGGGCTGGGATAAGACGGGGGTGGGATTGGCAAAAGACACTGACTGACTTGAGCAAGTCCGAGGGGCCAGGAAGCTACTTACCAAAATCGCTAGTGCACACAGCCATGAGAACCTCAGCGTCACTGCATGGGCGGCAGGTCCCTGTGGCACAGACAGAAGTGTGAGCTACACAGGCTGGGCTGGGCTCCCCACCCCTTACCCATCTCTCTTCTCCCAATTAGCCCTCCCCTCCAGAGAACAGGGCAAGAAAAGGTCTCATGGAGGCTGCACTGTCCACAGCCTAGTCTTGGGGGCTGAAGTCATTCTGGGACCCAACAGAGAATCCTCTAGTGATAATAATTCCATTTGTATAGTACTTTAGCAAAACATAGTTTATTATTCCCATTTTACAGACAAGGAAAGGGAAGGGGTCACACCATTAGCTAAGTGGTAGAGATCAGATTTGAATCCAGGTCTTCTGACTTGGTCTGGTCAGTGCTCTTCCTCTTCTGCCCCAGCTGCCTCTAGAGCCTTGCATTTGTAAACCTACAGAGGCTCCTCTGAATTCAATGAATGGAGCCCAGATACATACACCCATACACACACACACCACAGGTATACAACCATCATGTGCTTCATACCACTAACTCACTTACGAGAATAGATGGCTTTAGGTTTCCCTTCTTTAGTCTAGGACTCCGGGCTTCTGGTCCCTAACTGTTAGGATTCTATCTTTCATCCTCAGAAAGAAGCCACAAGGCTCTCAATCCCTTTGTTCAGCCTAAATCATAACCAGACTAGATACAGGCCCACGAAGTGCTCTAAGATCCTTAGAAAGGGCATTCAATCCCTTTCTTTGGCCTAAATGACAAACGGAATAGATGCTGGCCCACAAAGTACCCCGAGGGCCCCCGGGATAAGACCAGAGGCCTCTGGAGAGAAGAGAACAGGATCCTTTCCCCTCTATCCCCATTCCCCTAAACCTCCCACCCCCTCAACAGATGGGTGGGGCTAATCCCATCATATCCAGCAATGGGGCTCTCAAAGGATGGGAATGAGCTGCCTTGCCCAGCGGGGGAGATGGCGGGGGAGAGCCCATATCACCATGGAGACCAGGCAGCCAGGCCACAGATAGTACACTGGACTTTTGTTGGCAGCATGCAGGGTTTGGCGGAGGGATGAGAGGAGGGAGGTCATGGGGCTACAGCCCCTTCTGGGCCCCTAGCCCCTGTAGGGAGCACACTCTAACCCTGGTTCTCTTCTTCCCCTCCCCCCTTCAGGCAGAGGGGAGAAGGAGACTCAAATTACTCCTCCTCCCCCAATGGGAGGCCTTGGGTCAAGGCAGGGCTTCCCACATGCTCCCCAAGGCCCAATCACTGAATCCTAAGGCTGAGAGGAAGTCGGACAGGTCATCCAGCTTAAGAGCTGAACTGTATTCCAAACAGCCCAGGGAGGTCATTGCCTATACTTCCCTCAAATAAATCCAGGGTAGATGCCATGGCCTCCCTTGGTAACCCTTGCAGTCAGCACATCCATGTCTAACCTGAATTCCTTCTGCTACAATTCAAGTCTGTTTCTTTTGCTCTGTTTCCTAGAACATTCAGAGGGCAGCTGCTGCTCATTACTACTGTTACATTATAACTCTCCATACACTTAAGAGCTACCAAGGATTCCCACCCCACAAAACCTCTTCCCCAGGGCCAACAATCCCAGCTACTCCAGGCCCTCGTGGTGACTTGTTTCTTTTCTAGTCTTCCTCCAATTTCTCCTGATCTTATTCCAGCCAAGGCTCTTGTCTGATGCTTGAGTCACACTGAGTATCAAAGACCAGTCACCCATTCTCAGATAGAAAACCTGAGGGGCAATGAATTCATGTAGAGCGACCAGAAAGAGATAGAGCTCACCACTCAGGATAGGGTTTGAAACTAAAGCCAGTAGCCCAGTCTGGTGTCCTCAGTCTTTGAACACTATTATTTTCCATTTAAGAGTTAAGGGAAACCGAGGCCCTAACAGAGTAAATATCTACTGGCCAGAGGATGCCCAGCAAATCAGCTACAACACAGGCTGGCAAGAAAACCCAGAAATCCTAACTCCCAGACTCAAAAACACCTTGCTTTAGGGTACAGGTTTCAGTTCTAATTTCAAAGGGCTTCGGTAAGATAGAGGAGGGCAATGGATTAGGCATGCAAATGGTGCCAGCAGAAAGGTGCCCAATCCCCAGTAGGCCAGAGTGGCCTTGATCATCCTCACCTTCCATGCTAAGGTTGTGGGTGAACAGGGGAAGGTGCAGGTGCCAGTCCCCTCGAAGTTCATAGCGGAAGGCTGCTACCCGGCGACTGATGTCCCGATGTGGGGTAGACTGAACGAACAGTGCCACTCTCTCCTGTGGCTGCCAGCTGACACACCGGCCCCTAGGTGGCCCCTGGGCCTCAGCCAACAGCAACTCCAGGAGTCCATCTCTCTCCACGTAGACTTGGGCCCCCCGGAAGGGGCCAGAGGACTTGATACAGGCTGTGATATGCCTGGGACTCTGGCCAGCTCCAGCACTGCCTGGGGGCAGCCTGGGAGAGAGAGTAAGGCGAAGAGCACCTGCTGGGTACAGCCACTCCAGGGAGCCCTCGGCGCAATGCAGGGATAGCTGCTCCACGCTGTTCGTCTCCTGGGACAAGCCACTGCCAAGAACCCCGCCCCAAACAGGGTCAATATAGCACCCACAAAGCAGTACCAATACCCACAGCACTTCCCATCTAACTTTCCGTAAAGCACTATCCCATCTATTATCTCACGTAAGTCTCACAATTGACCACTGAAGTAGGAAGGCCAGGAGTTAATATCCTCATTATATAAATGTAGAAACTGAGGCTCTGAGAGTTTATTAACCCTTGAGCCTGACCCAGAGTCCAGGCCTCCTGATTCCCAGCCCTAGTCCCTGCCACACATCACAAACACAAGATGGAAAGGGATTTTGGATTTGACACAATTTTGTCTGAAAAATACCTGGGGAGAGAGGGTTGTGGACCATGATTGTTCAAAATGAGTTGTTGTGATTTGGCAGCCAAAATACTGAATATGGTTTTTGGCTGGATTGAGAGAGGACTAGGGAGAGGAAAGCACAACTGTACTCTGCCCCAATTAGACCACTGTGAGGATACCACCTTTTAGGAAAAAGTTGGAGTTTGTCCAGAGGCAGATAACCAGGATGAGGCCTTGAGATAGGGCCACATGGGCATCAACTGAAGGAATCAGGGATGTTTAATCTGAAGAAGACTTGGGGGGAAAATAACGGCTCTTCAAGTAAGCACAGGCTGTCCAGAAGAGCTAAGACAGTGCTTGACATTCAAAAGGTAGAATCAGGAAAAATGGGAAGTTGCAAAGAAGCTTGGAGTAAGGAACAACTTCTTAGCAGTTAAAATAATCCAAAGTAGGTAGGTAAGCCTAGGAAGGTAGTGGGTTCCCCCGTCAATGGAAGTCTTAAAGCAAATGCTAGATGACATTTGTCAGGGATGCTTTCTTGGAACAATGACCCTTTCTTGGAACAATGTTTTTAAATGCATAAAAATGTTCAGTATTACAAAGCAATTATATTGAAATACAGTTAGCAAAATATTGAAAAAACAAGTTCATGGACCCCAGGTTTAAGAGCCCTTAGGGTAGAGATATGATATTTCAGGTAATGGATTGGTCTAGTTGGCCTCTTGAGATTCCCCAACAGCTGAAATTTTGTGATTCTATGTGAAACTTGCTCCCATCCATGTAGTAGGGGGAAGGTTATAGGATTTGGTGAAAATCCTGACCATAGCACAGCAAGCCACAAGAATCTTAACTATCAGAAAAAACCACTAGCCCTCCCCTTCCCCTCTCCCTAAAGCTTTCTCAGACCAATGCCAGGTCATGTGGCAATGACCGAACAAATCTCCGCTAACTTTCTCCTCTACCCTCAAAATCACTGAATTTCCTATTTAAAGGAACCTCACTCAGAGACCATCTAGGCCAACCAGCATCAGAACAAATCCTCATTCTGAATCCATGGTTATCCAGCCTTTACCAGGAGACCTGTAGCAAGGGCCCTCCACCAGATCTCAAGGCAGCCCACTTCATTTTTGGATAGCTCTCATTGTTAGATGGCCTTGCAGGTCATTGGGCAAATACAATCACAGATTCACAAGATCGTGAAACATTAGAATGGGAAGAAATCTTACAGATGGGGAAACTGAGGCTATGAAGTTAAACGTCCTGATTTTAAGGTTGAGGAAAATGAGGTTCAAAGGGAAAACATAATAACTAACAATAATGGCCAGCATTTATACAGCACACCAAGATCTGTAAAGTGGTGATTCTCACAACAATCCTGCGAGATCGGTACTGTTTCTATTGCCATTTTAGAGATGGGGAAACGGAAGCAGACATTGACTAAGTAAATGGCCCAGAGTCAGAGTTAGTAAGACTCAGGTCTCCCGGACTCCAGGCCCAGCACTCTATCCCCACATCTAGCTAATGGTAGGGAACCAGAAAGATAGATCTCAAGTCTGCCGAGTCAGGTCCATCCATGGCTCTTTCTCCTGCACCAAGTCTTATAGTCACAAACTCTCAAGAGCTGGAATGGCTCTCAAGAGGTCATCTAGGCCAACTCCCACCTAGAAATCACTATCCTCTATCCAAAAGCCCTGACCCATAGTTGTCCCACCTCTACTTGAAGACTCCCACAGAATAGTCCCTCCCTTTCAAAGCAGTCCATTCCACTTCCGGACAGCTCTGTTAGGAAATGTTTCCTTAGGACTGAAAGCGATATAATCCAACTTCCTAAAACCAGGGAAAGGTTAGCCTGGTCCTTGACCTGGCCCTTTATGGTTTGCACTCCAAGGTAGGACCAGTTGCTATAGACATTGATATACTGGGTGATTGGATAGCCCAGTAAATGCATATTAGGGGGAAGGGAGTGAGGAGAGGCTGGCAGGCAAGGCAGACAGAGCAGGCGGGAACCTTCAAGCCGATGGAAGGTTGTCTTATGAGGGACAGAGAACAGCTGTTTTCCCAGGGAACAATGTAAGTAGCAGCAGGAGGGATTTTGGTAAGATTACACGAAGAAATGTAAAGGCAGGGAAAGAGCGGTACCTGATCCCAAGGCCAACGTTTGTGTCCTTTTGAGTAAGAGTTAAAGGGAGGAAAATGCCCTGGCTTTGAGGCAGGAGGATGGACTACATGACCTTTGAATGTCTCTTCCACCCTAGGATTCTCTTAGTGAAGAGACTATACTGAGGCCCCTTGCCCCCGCCTTGTCTCTCCAGTTGCTCAGTCTCAGAGCTGATTCAGGCCCCACAAGTTGTTTGATTAGCGATTTGTGGATCCTGTAATGTTTATCCTCCCTGGGGCCTGGCAAACAGCATCAGAGCCCAAGATCCTCACACATCTGCATCACACTGGACTGAGGGAGGGGGAAGAAGTAGGTGGGGATCTTCATTAGTTTGCAATGTAGGCCCAGGACAGAAACTGCATGTATATCTTTCCATTCTGGCTACAATGACTCCTTGGCCCTATGAAGAAGCAGGGGAGCTTGGGTGATTACTTTTTCTATCCCCTACCCCCAGTTTCCCAAACTTGAACTGAGCTCAAAAATCTAGTCTAAAGGCACTTTCCTTACAGAGTCGGAAACTGAAGCCCAACAAAGATGGAACTTGACTTGCCCAAGATCACTCCACTGAATAAGGGGCAGGATTCCCGGTTTCCTGACTGCCCAAGAATGCATGTTTGCAAGGGATTCCAGTTTTATTTTCTCCCATCTCCCAATTCATGGATCAAACTGGTATTCTGGAGTTTATCGCGCACTGAGTGGGGAGGGAACAGTGTGCCAAGCCATTGGCCAAGATTAGGCCTTCTTGCTCCCCCATTTTTAGTCCCTTTACCTCATCCTCCCACACACCCTCTGGTGACTACAATCACCTCTATCCCATGTTCTCTCAGGAAAGAGAAGTGAATCCATTCACTAGTGACAGCTCTTCAGATGGGGAGGTCCCCCCCAAGTTTGCCACATATTTTTCCAACCCTTCTCCCTAGAAATACTCTGAGACTCAGTCCTACAGGAAAAGCTAATTCCCTCCTCACCAACACTGAAAGAAATGAGGACAGTCAACCATAGCACCAAACAGGATGGCAGCTTCACAAAGAGGGTTCTGTCCTCTCCATCTCTGGGTTCTGTCTTATCCCTTCCTAGAGGGTGATGCCCTAAGTTTCTCCTCTGTGCTCCCCTCCCCATATTACTCAGACATTTAGAACCCATTTCAAACCCCATCACAACTCCTAAATCCCCTGCCTCAGTCCAAATTTCCTAGGGACCAGAGTACAGTATGGGTTAGCTTTCAGCTCCCGAGAATCAGAGGAGGAAAAGACCCTGGGGGGGGGGGGGGAGCAAGTGCAGGGGAGCGTAAAGTTCTTCGGAATGCCAGGAGAAGGAGGACAGGTTCCCCTACTGAGAGAAGAATGTGTGCATATGTATGTAGTGGAGAGATGAAACAGAGGGGGGGCCCACCTCAGAGGACCCGCCAAAAAATCGTAGGAGAACAAAACCAAGCTGACTTTGTGACTTCTCCCTCCTCCCGCCCGCCTGCCAGCCCCGCCCTCTCCTTGGAGATGCCTCAGCGCTCAATCCACGCAAACCCCTGCTCCCCACCACCCCATTCCCCATTGCCGCTGGTTCCAGGTGCCGGGAGTAGGACCCAAAAGGAGATCCCCCCGAGCTAGGGGATACATCCTAAAGGTGGGAAAGCCCTTCCCTTTCCCCGTGTCGGGAGAAGGGGGGCGCCCCCCACCCGTTCCCTCCCACCCTATTTTTAGAGAAAACCACATTACCATACATTTCTCCTCCTTCCCTCTTATACAGCTCGGGGGAAAAGGGCAAAAATTAGTAAAGATTCTAACGCTTCCTATAAAGAAGAGGGGATGAAGGAGGGACGGAGACAGGCTGAGGGACGAGAAGGGGAGGATGGGGGGAGGGGGACTCCGAGCTGGGGAAGGGATGAAGGCAGGAGGTCCGGCGTGATAGGGGTGGAGGTGTCCATACCTCCCTCTCCAGCTGCACTGATCCTCCGAGTAGCTGGCCAGGACGGCGGAGGCCAGGAGGCCGCAGCCCAGTAGCCAGAGCAGTGGTGGAAGCGGCATGGCCAGGCGGCTGGAGTCGAGCCCAGGGGCCCCGGGGCGCTCAGGAGCCGCAGCCCCGCCGCCGCAGCAGCAACAGCTGGAGCCGCATCCCCAGACCCTCGCACCGGCAAGCCTCAGCCTCCGCTAACTGCGGCCCCCATCTCCTCCCGCGGAGGCGCTTCAGAGCCCGAGGGAGGCGAGAGGCGCGGCGGCGCTGCCCCCCAGCCCCATAGCCCCAAGCTTAGCTGACCGCCGCGCCGCCGGCCACTTTCAACCTGGGCCAGGGGATGCCAGCGGCTAGGGGAGGGATGGGCAGGGAGGCGGAGACCGACAGAACTCTCCAATCGCGACCTAGTCCCGAAACTTTCCTCCAATCAGGTTGAGGAGCAGCGGGGAGGTGGAGGAGGCTGGAGTGGGAACGTTCCTGCCCTAGCCCCCGCCCCAGCCGGGGCCCGTCAGAGCCGAGCCGAGCTGAGCTGAGGCGAGCGGAACGGAGAACAATATCGGGCTATCGGGAGGGGAGAAGAGGAAAGCGTGCGGCCCTGGGGACTCCGAGGCTTCAAGCCAGATGTGGGGGCCCGGGAAAAGGCGGCACCTACTTCGGTCACTACGGCCAGTCTTCGCTGGTCCACCTCCTCCCCCCCCACCACCGCAGGTCCGGCTTCGCTCCCAGGGCTGCGTGGAGCTTTTCCCCTGACCTAGAAATAAGCTCAGTAAATGAATTAAACTATTCATAATTATCGATAGCAAAAGTCACCTCATTAAGCACCCCATTGCTCTATCCACCCCCACCTCTAGTCTCTTCTTTTTCTCCCTTCTCACTATCATTGCTCTCTACCTCCCACCTCTTTCACACTCCATGCTTTCGAAAAGGGAAGCCATTCAGTCTTTACATCTTAAGAAGCTAGGGTTTACGGGCGACTGTTACCTGTCCCCCTCCCCACTTTTCGGAAAAGCCTGGAAAGGTAGGGGGAGAGAATTCGACCGAAAGGAACCACACACACTCCCACCCCCGCCCAGCGGGGATGTTAGTGTAAGGCACCACCTGGCCGGGGTGTGTAGGAGAGCCAAACTGGGAACAGCTGGGAGGGTGGTACCCCCCCAGGGGGCAATGGGAGACTGGACACACCTTCTCAGTCCTATTCCCCTCCACCCCCCACCTGTCCTGCTGTTCTAGATCGTGAGAACCTGCTTCTTTCCTAGAATCTGCCTGAACTCCCTTGCCCTGAGGAGAAATTACAACCATGTTTGCAGTGGTCTTGCTCAAGATGCCCACTGCTAGTGGAATCAGAAGTAAAGGTGCAGATAAAGCAATAGTACTGGAATAGTCACTTAGCACAGGGGTTAGCTAGGTTCATCATGGAACTGACCAACAGAGAAGTAATTGGAATTCTCACTTCTGCTGCAGGTCTGAAGGACCTGACTGAGGAACTGAACTGAGTGAAGCTTGAGCAAACCTCTCTGGTGCTGGGCCACATTCCACCCCTACCAACTTAATAACTTGCAGATTGCCCCATACATTGGAAGTGCTATATGCTGTCTAGTTTGGGGCTGACTCTTAATCAAAGTAAGCACTGGGTAGGGAGCTTTAGCCATCAGAGGGGGCTTACAACAGTACTGTTTAGCCTGGGTCCGACTCTTTAATGTGCCATGTCTTTCTCCCTATATCTATCTGCCTATGTATCCAGTCTATTGGAGTAAGACAAGGGGAACTCTTTCTTGATCTTATCTGACCAAATAGATTTTGTTCTGATTGGCCAACTGATAACTCAGTTGAGCAGTTGACAACCTAATGTGGAAAACCACCAGACAGAAAAGTCTGGACCTTTAGCTTACTCCAGATCTCCTAGTCCAAATCCAACAACCCTACTCTTATTCCATCTCCGTCACACAGACCTTCTAGTTCCAAACACTCCTGATGTTTCAGCCAATGGATTTCCAACTCATCTTTATTCAGTTGGATCAGCAGAAGTTTGGAATGGTGGATACTATGATTCTGTGGTCACTTCTTCCCCTTTACTGCCTCAGTTTCCCCTTCTGAGAGCAAGCATCAGACACCCTACTCTGTCAGAGACACTGTAAAAAATGTACAAACTTTTGAGGTCTTGTAAGGAAAGGAACTTGTGTCATGAAAAATGAGTTTTGAGAAATAATTTACATGAAGACCATGGTAAATGTAAAGGATATCAACACTGAAACTTCAGAATGCTGATCAATGCAAGAAAAAACAACCCATAACTTCAGAGGATTGATGATGAAGCTTGGGTCCGCTCTCATCAGAAAGCTGGTAAATTATAGGTACAACATAAGGTCTACATTTTCAGACAGTCCAATATGGTTTGCTTTTATTTCAAAGGAAGTTTCTTTGGGTGTGTAGTTAGGGGTAGGGGAGTCATTGGGAAATGACAATGAAGAATGTCAATAAAACATTTTTTTAAAAAAAGGAATGAGCCATAGAGATGAGGACTAGAGAGGGAACCCTCCCTACCCGTGGGGTATTCTCCCTAACTCACTGTCCCAGGGGTCTACCTCTTTTTCTGGAGAAAACTGGAGTATTGGGAGATGTAGAGAGGGAGTCATTTGAAGGGCCAGTCAGGGAGATCCTAAATCCAAAGACCTTGTAATGCTTTTGAGGTTTGGGGTTGAGGGGTGCTTGAGACCCCAAAATACCGACATGCTGGGTCCTACTTGAATGAATTCAACTCAAGCCTTCTTAGCTGAAGAAAAACAAAAGTTTATTAAAGATTCACATTATTGGGTAGAGTCTTAAGAAATCTCAGCATTTGTGATGCTCATTTTGACACAAGCGGGCCCAAGTGGGCTAGATTGAATACGAGCGCCTTCTTGGAGGCAAGATGGAGCTTATACACAGAAAGATGGCGATGATGGGAGGGATCTAGGGTATTCAAGTAGTCTGGGGTGATGGGAAGACAGGCATGACTGGAGTAAGCTGAGACTCCAGAAATAGCTGAAGGCTAGGGTATAGATATTTTGATATGATGGAGGGTGGGAAACATCCAGAAGGCAATCCCGAGGTAATCAGACAATGGAAGGCTAGGCTGGGTTATTTGGGCATGAAAAGCCAAATCAAGCGGGAAGATTCAGGGTGGGGTTCAAGGGGGTTCCCCTAGTCTAAACCCCCAACAATGCTGTGAGGAGAACTACAGGGAAGCAGGTGAAAAGTGTCATAAAGCTTGCTCCCTACACCCCTGAAGTTGCCTAGAGGAGGCAGGGCCCTCCAAACCTCCCTATTTCTGTGGAAGGTCCCACCATTGTGCTAGTCACTCAACTTGGAGTCATCCTTGATTCTTCCTTCTCTCTTCTCCCCAATATGCAATCATCTCTCATCAATCCCATCTCTCAATCTGCCTCCATACCATCTTGTGGTACACACTTCCCCTCTCCACTCACACCTTTCCCCCTAGCTCAGGTCATCTTCACCCCTCACTGGGACTACTGCAACAACCTCCTTCACTGTTTGATAAGTCAGTCCATCAACAGGTATTCAAGTGCCTGCTATGTATGTACCAGACCAGGGGTAAAAGGATTTGTTCTGTAAAACATGGACTCAGTCAAAAGGCCACACCCAAGGACCTAGAGGGCTCAAGTTTCCCCACCCCTGTACCAGACAGTGTGCTGAGTCCTGGGGATACAAAAAAAGGCAAAATAGAGTCCCTGCCTCAAGGGGTCTACAGTCCGATAGAAGAGAGACAATGTGTAAGTGTAGGTACATAGAAGATATATACAAAGTACATAGAGATAATCTGAAAAGAGAAGGCCTTAACATCTAGGGGACCAGCAAAAAACCTCTGGCAGAAGGTGGGATTTGAGGTGAGATTTGAAGGAAGCCAGGGAAATTAAGAAACTGAGGTGAGAAGGCCCTTGCTCTCACTCCTTCCAGTCTTTCCCTTTTCCAATCCCTCCTCCATACAAGGACCAATTTGGGGGGAAAGAGGGGGTCAGGTCCTGTGATTTCATCATCAGCAGTATGGAATTCCTAGCAGAAATTCCCTCTTGATGTAGACCTGAAACTGGTCAATGGGAGGTTAAGTGATTGATCATGACATGATAATACAGCTAGTATTTGTCAAAGGGAAGACATAAACCTTGAATTTTCTGACCTCAAAGTTCTTTTTCTCTCCATTATATCAAGCTGCCAATTCAATTCAACCAAATAAGCATTTACTAAGTGCCTACTGTATGCCAGGCATTGCACTAGGTTTTGGAAAAGAAAAAAATGAAAACAGTTCCTGCCCTCAAGAAGCTTACATTCTTCTGGGTGGGGGGAGGGGAGGCCACATGTAGAAAAATAATGTCTGTATATACATATATATGTGCATATGTCTATATATGTGTGTATATACATATTTAAGAGCACATTGTGACTTCATTGATATAGAGAAGTCCCAATGAGGAAATTCTTCCAGTGAAGATCTACAATTCATAGTCCTTAGAGAGCTGTTTTCGGCATTAAGAGGTTAAGTGGTAGTGCCCAAGATCCCAGGGCAAGGAGAGTCAGAGGTGGGATTTTAATTCCAATATGACTTCAAGACCAGATTGCTATTCACTACACCACATTGCCAAATGGGAGAATTAAATATGTTTTCATATTCCAGAATTAAAATATGTTTCAATTTTACTGGATTCCAAATGTTTTTATGGTTAAAGCAAAAAACAAGAACAAAACTGTATCTACCTATTGATATTTCTAAAACAGACCTGACCATGTCACTCCTCTACTCTGAAACCATCAATGGCTCCCCATCATCCAAGGATAAAGTACAAAATCCTCAACCTGGTATTTAAAGGGAAGAGAATAATAAAAAAAAATAAGACTCTGTAGTAAAAGTACACCAGGCACTTTTACAAATATTATTTCATTTGATCCTCACAACAACCTGTGAGGCAGGTGATATTATTGTCTTCATCTTACTGCTGAGGGAACTAAGGCTGAGAATGATAAGTGACTTGGCCAAGGTTACACAGCTCATAAGCTTCCAAGACTGGACTGGAACCTAGGTTGACTCCAGGTCCAGCACTCTATCCACTGTGCTACCTGGCTTAAAACCCTCTATAATATGGCTCCCATTTAGTTTATTTCATATGATTTCCCATCATACACTCCCTTTGGTCCAGTTGCACTGGTCTGTTAGCTCTCCCATGTCTTTGTACATGTATTCCCTGATTTCTGAAATGCAATGCTTCCTTACCTCTACCTCATATGACCTTGTTTCCTTCAAAGCACAGTTCACCTGTCCCAGCCTAAAGACCTTTCCTTTTGTTTATTCTTTTGAATAACTCTTACTATATTTTCAAGGAAGCATATATCACTAAGATATCAGTTGTGTCAAAAACTGTGGTTGCTGTTTGTCCTTCATTCTTGAAGAGGACCATGACATCAGGAAGATGATAACATAACTTGCAATTGAATTGGATTTGAGCTCAGAAGGGCTCTGCAAAGTCACCAGCCTCACTTTCTCCTCCAGAGTCATCTGGATCCAGTGGCCAGATATAGATCAGGATGACTGGAGATGGTCCTGGATGCAGTGAGAGACCTTGGCCTTTTTAAGCTAAGGTCTTTCCAATTTCTCACTGTGAGGCAAAGCCCATTCAGTGAATAGGCCTGTTTAAGAAATGAGTGAAGGGATGGCCTCTTTAATAAAAAAAAAAAATTATTAAACTGGGAGGGGAAGGCCCTCGGGTTTGCTATTCACTCTGAGACAGGAGGGCCCTAAAAAATAGACATTAAATGGTGCTTAGGCAGGGACCTATTGTTGTCCTATCAGTGAGAGCCAGGGTGAATTGGGATTAAGGCATAGTCTTTAAGAAAGAAATCTATCTAGCCAGTATACCCCATCAAAATTTACCTTCCTTAGCATTTATTAAGCACCTACCAAACATCAAGATTTGTGCTAAGCATTGGGGATACAAAGAAAGGCAAAAACCAGTCCTTCTCAAGGAGCTCAAAGTCAAATAGGGGACATAACATGCAAATGACTTGGTCCAAACAGGATCTATACAGAACAAATGAGAGATAACCTCTGGGTACTAGCTAGCATCGAGGGGGATTGGAAAATGCTTCCAGCAGAAGCTGGGATCTGAAGGAAGACAGTGAAGCTGAAGCAGAGTTGAAGAAGATGAGATGAATATCTTATTGGAGAAACAGCAAGGAAGCCTGTGTCACTGGATCCCACATTCCAAAGAAGGGAGGGGAGTAAGGTGCTAGAAGACCAGGAAAGGTGGGAAGGAGCCAAGTTACAAAAGACTTTCACAGCCAAACAGAGGATTTTACATTAGATCCTGGAGGTGATTGGGGAGCTGCTGGAGTTTATTGAGGAGGGGAATGACATGGTTGACCAGAACTGTAAGATCATTTTGATAACTAAGTGGAGTGAGGCAATGAGGGCCTGCATCAGGATAGGGGCTTGGTCAGAGGAAAGAAGGGGAGTAGCAGAGAGAAGTTAGAAAGCATGACTTAGCAACTGATTGGATATAAGGGAGGCATTCCTTTGTTTACTATTGACCAGATGGAAAGGAGAATTAACAAAGGGAAGTAGTAGAAAGGAAGGAGGGAATAGCTGGTTTTCAGAAGTTAAAGATATTTTCTCCCTGCATGGACTGGCTTTCACTGTTCTATTTGTTCTAATACATTAAAAAATCCTAAACTTAAACTTCTATCTCTGTTTTATTTGGATGAGGCATTTCACCTTTTGTTCCACACTTACTCTGAAATGTAAATTGGGAGTCTCTTGGGTCAGAGGGTGTCTTGATGAGGAGCAGGAGTTATTCTGACCTTCTGAACCTCTCTCCAAGCAGGAATGTTTGTGTGTCTATTCATTCTCTCTGACAGAGAATTTTGGCTAAAATGCAAAGTAACCATCTTTTCCTTCCACATTTTGTGTTTACATGTTGCACCCCTGTCTCTGTCTCTATAATATGAGCACCTTGAAGGCAGGGACTATTTAATTTTTGGTTTTGAATCCCCAGCATACAGTAGGTACATAATAAATGTTTATGGAATGACATTGAATTAAGATCCAGCTCAAAAACTTCCTCCTCTGTGAGGTCTTTCTTTATCCTATCCCTAGCTGGAAGTGATCTTTCTCTACTCACACTTTGTATTTATGCACTCATCATATTGAACTGTGATCTATCATGTTTATTGCTAAGTCCATCTTATCTCCCTTTTGGACCATAAACTCCCTGGGGGCAAGGATTATATCTCACTCATCTTTTGTATATCCTATTTTTGAACACTAGTCAATCTAGTTCAATAGACTGAATCTGGCCCGCTTGTGAAAACAGGTGTCACAAAGGGTGGGATTTCTTAAGACAACCCATTATGACAAATGAAAAAAAAAAAGTTAACAAACTTTGTCTTTTCCCTTGGCTGAGAAGGCTTGAGTTGAATTCTTTTGGCAGGACCCAGCATGTCGGTACTTTGGGGTGTCGAGCACCCCTCAACCCCAAACTTCTTCAGTTCCTAAGTTAGAAAGTCTCAGTGTGCTCCATGGAATCTAGGGAAATGTGAGACTGAGGATCCTTCCGGCAGCTAATCAAGCTAGGAACAGCTAAAAAGGTACTTTGGTCTCCATCATTTCCATGTCTACTCCTTGAGTCACTACCCTTAGTAGAATGTGACCTGTAGTAACAAAGGCACACCAAAGCTGAGTTCTTATGTTCTTCCCACCTCTCCTCCAAAGGGACAAAATCTGGAGAGGCTGGAACTTAGACTCTCCCACAGAGCTTGATGTGACTGAACCTGGGAGGAGAGTCATTCCTCAGGGCTCCAATCCACCCCCATGACTGTCCATCCCTCCCATCCTGGGCTGGAGTATTTACAGGGGACTAGTTAATGGGCCATACAATTAATGGAGCATATAGTTTATAGGGAAGAAGCAATAAAGTCAAGGATCTGTCTACCAAACAGACTTGTACACAGTGGGATCTTGGAAGTTGGGCTAGGAGCCAGGACACCTGGATCCTTCCATAACTAATGAGTCTTGAAAGTCAGTTTTCTCTTATTGGTGTAAGAAATGGGAGGAGGAGTTTTGTTTCCACAGAACTAAAGGTGTACTTCCCCCCCTTCCCCCACCCCAGCTTTAGCAGAAACCAGGCCTCAAGGTCGGTCAGGTGAGAGGTCAGAGGCTTGTACACATGCCCGTGCTTTTTGAGAAGGCAGTCAGGGGAATTAGAGAGGCCAAACTGCTTGAACCAGTTCAAGCTTATCTAGGGTCTGGTCTTGGTCAAGAATTCAGGCCTATTGATTTGCACAATTTGCATATGTTAAAGAGGGAAAGTAGGGGAAGTAAAAGAATGTAGTTTAATCCTAAACTAAGACAAGGAAAATCTAATTAACTTCACTTTTGCTTCTGTATCCTTATTATCCTATTGATATAAACTGTATAACCTAGGAAAACTATGTAAAAAATAAAGATTGTAAACTAACCATAACTCTAGCAGGAGTGGAGGGAATGGTTACCCCTGCTCCTGCAGCTGTATCAGTGTGACTGTTCCAGTAAGCACTACACCTGTTCTCTTGAGGAGTGTGATAAATGCCTTCCTCTGCCCACTCTGGTCCTGAGTTCTTTGGGTAAGAATGGGCAGATCACATGGATTTTCCTAAGGTTAAGGAAAGCAATGAGCAGCAGAAGCTCATCTCGGGCTTACTTCCTGATCCCTGCCTTGGGGAGTCCTGTGATCCCCACTGTGGTGTTAAGAGGGCAATCACTTAGGATTCCCCTGGGGAATCCTGTGGTCTGCACAGCCTTCTTAAGGGGACATCACTTGGGACTTCCGGCCCAGACTTGGGAGCCTTGTGATTTTACCATGTCCTAAAGGGCCATCACTTGGGTCCTCCTTAGGGTCTGACCCCTAGGAGGCTCTGTGATCCCCACAGATAAAGTGGGGGATTACCACTTGGTCTTCCTCTGGAAGTCCTGTGGTCTGTACAGCCTTCCCTAGGGATTATCACAGGGTTCTTCCTCAGGACTTTGGCCCTGCCTAGGAAGTCCAGTGATCCCCAAAATTGCATTTTCTCACAATTTGGGGAAGTCCAGTGATCCCCAAAACCACGTTTCTCACATTGGGAAGGTGAGTCAAGTTGTATCTGTGGGAATGGGTGGTTCAAAGTTGTATTGAACAAACGAATGAATGAAAAATACTTATTGAGAACCTACTATGTGCTGGGCACTGTGCTGGAGTTGTAAATACAGCAGTGGGGCAGTTCCTTCCTTAGAAGAGTTAATTTTCTAGTAGAGAGAAACAGCACAGATGAGAAAATGAAGGCCAGGGAAGGGGATTTTGGTTTGGGGAGTGTTTGGGATGGTGAGTGTAGCCGTGGTGTAGTCAACTCTCACACCCTTTCCAGAAGTCCTGGTAATATTGATTTACTGCTAGGGATGAGTGGGAGGATCCAAACAATTCAGACCTAGGGAGGAGTTCCAAAGATGAGTGGATTAACTCCTAACCCCTGGGGCATAGCGTCTGGAGGTCTAGTCCAGGGAATGCAGTTCCAGGTAGGGAGAAGGGGACCCAAGCGAGAGAGGATGCAGTAAGTAGAATGGGGTGGCAATCACACCATCATTGCTACCAAGCCATCCCGAAGGGGTTGACTCTGATGCCTTTCAACACAGTAGTGATGAGGACTATGTGTGACACGGATGGAGCTGTCTCTCCTAACCCGGGGCTGATTACAATGTGCTGTACATAGAGCATCTCGACTAATCCTTTAACAACCCTAGGAAATTGTGGCTCATATTATTCCCATTTTTCAGGTGAAGAAACTAAAGCAATCAAGTGACTTGCCCAGGGTGACACACCTAATAAGGATTTGAGGCAGTTCTCGACCCCAAGTCCAGCCTCCTACTCACTACTCCACCTGTGTTAGAAAGGAAAGTAGGTTGAAAAGTGGGATTGGAAAATTTGGAAATCAGGGTGGCACTCAGGAAAAGGGGAATTGAGTAAACACAAAAATAGAGGGATGGTGATTAAAACAGAAAAGACAATTAAGGCTCCAACCACTTAGGCTGCCTAAAGGCTTGGCAAAGTATTTGGGAATCAAGGTCTCTTTCCACAGGGAAATCTCATTGTTCCCAATACTATCTCCAGGTCCTAGATCCTGATCCTCCCTCTAACTACGGTCTCTTTCCCCTGCCTTGCCCTCTATAGTACCAAACTATGAGGTAGGGCCTGATGGATGAAGGACAGATTGAGAGGGACAAACTTTCCTATGACCTCCTGGTAAAAGTGTCTCACCCTAGGCCTTAGGTCTCATTGGTCCTTGGTCCACATCCGAAGGTTCCAGGTCCTGTATTTGGAGCATTGAGCCATCTAAGGGACTTTACTTTCCATCTCAGAACTTTCCTGAGCACTCCACCCTAACTGAAGACTCTGGGCCTCCTGAACCTGATATTCTGTATGCACAGGTCCATTTCTGCCCCTGCCCCTGTCTCCTGGTGCTGGTCTTAGCATCTATTTCCCTCTTTGTTTTCTGCCTCCTGTCTCACGTGCCACTGCCCTCAGGAGCTCCTTTTCTAGGGCTCACTGTCAAAGGAAAAGAGAATATACAAATTCAGAAATAATACACCCAGGGAAAGCAACTGAAGTATGAAAAAAAGAAATTTACCCAGTTGCAGATTGAGTGGCACTTTTGTTGTTGTTCAGTCATACCCAAGACTCTTTGTGACCCCATTCGGGGTTTTCTTGGCAGAAAACTGAAGTGGTTTGCCATTTCTTTCTCCAGATCATTTTACAGATAAGAAAACTGAGGCAAACAGAATTAAATGATTTGCCCAGAGTCAGACAGCTAGAAAGTATCTGAGGGCAGATTTGAACTCAGGAAGTCTTCCTGACTCCAGGCCCAGCACTCTATCCACTGTACTAACTAGCTGTCCTGTCATCTATCTTCACTCTTAACTAAATTCCCCAAGCTTTGCTTGGCCATCATGATTTCCTCTAGGCTGGGACCTCCATCTCTCCAAGCTGCAGCATCTGGTTTTCTGGTGTTTGCCTAATAGAATTCTCATCCAGAACAGCCTCAAGCTGATTCGAGATTTCCCCACTATAATGTCCTTTCTACAACCTCAGGTTCACTCCGCCCCATTCTCTTTGAGCTAAAATAGGCTTCTCTGGGGTTAAAAGAGGGCCTGACAGATTTCTTTCATATGTAGAAGCCAGTCCCAAGATTTAAGGGCCAGATGGATTTTTTCAGCCTTGAAAGGAAAGGAAAAACAAAAGGAAAAAAAAAAGAGATCCTGTTGCCAGAAGGTATTGGTTCTCAAGCTCATATTGACACCCACACACTTCCTTGGATGACTCACGGTGATGTGAAGGTGACTCTGGGTCTTCTAAGGCTGTATCGGTGGAGCTCTGGCAAATCCTACCAAGCTGCAAAGGTTTAGAGTAGGGACCAAATGATAGGCTGTGTCTGTTGTCCAATGGCCAGCCTAGTTAAGAATGGAGAGTTACCAGAAGGTTGCTACTCTCATCCAGGCCTGACTCAAGACTGATCTGGTGGCTTAGTTTGGGGATTAGAATGAAGAGACGCTGGCAGATCATCTAACATTTAACAGAAAGAATTTTACTTAGCAATAGCGTGGAAAGAATATTCGGCAAAGATACAGCATCATTTCAGGTGGTCACAGCTCTCCTCACCTCCATGTGGAAATGTGATTCATAAAGAACTAATCCACCCCACCCCCCATTCTTCAGATGATGTCACTGAGGGCCAAGGACAATAAGAGATTCAGCCAGGCAGTGTCAGAGGTGGCACTTGTTCCCAGTACCTCCAGTTCCTTCAATTATACTCCATTGTATCCCCACTGACTCCCAAAGCAACAGAAAGGCTGTTGAGGACGTACAATCGTACAATGAAGTTTTATGCTTTAATTATCTAAGCTACATGAAAGATTTGAACCTTAGAACTCTGGACCAATTACATTTCAATCTGACCTCAAAAGTCAAGATTTATTGATTTTATATTTTTTTAGAGAAAAACTAGCCTAATTTACCTGGTAGGAACTTTCCAGCCTCAGTAGGTAGTTGCTGCTCCTGTCACCCACTGGCTACCAGATAATGTTTGTTTGTTTTTATTACAAACTGAGGGTCTGTAGAAGGGTCCAGAAAGTTCCTTTGGAAATGCTTCACGAGGGGAGTGATGAATCCATTTGATCAGGATACTTCCTTGGCAGGTGGAAGCTTTAATGGCTTGAAACCTCTCCCTAGCCTACCTTTGCCCTCCCTCCCCACCCCCCAATCGCTCTCATTCCCCAGCCTTCACATAGCCAATCCATTGCCAAACCTTTTCATTTTTCCCTACATAGTATCTCTCATCTATGTCCTCCTCTTCATTCACAGTCACCCCTCCCCCCAGTTCAGGCCCTTATCACCTCTCTTCTAAACTACTGTAAGAGCCTTCTAACTGCCCTCCCTGCCTCAGGTCTGCCCCTGCTCCAGTCCCTCCTCCACTGGGCTGCTGACTTGATTTTTCTAAAGCTTAGATCTAACACAGGGATGGGGAACCTGAGGCCACGAGGCTACACATGGCCTTCTAGGTCCTCGAGTGTGGTCCAAACTTCACAGAACAAATCCCCTAAATAAAAGGATTTGTTCTGTAAAACTTGGACTCAGTCAAAAGGCGGCACCCGAGGACCTAGAAGGCTATATGTGGCCTGAGGCCCAAGGTTCCTCACCCCTGATCTACCCACATTGCTCCCCTGTTCAATGAACTCTAATGGCTCCCTACTCCCCTCCAGGATCAAATAGAAAGTCTCTTTAGAAAACTCAATGTTTGGCCCCTTCAGCCTTTCCTGTCTTTCTTACACTTTACTCCCCTACCCTGGCCTACTCGATGTTCCTCTAAGGACACTACATTTCTCATCTCTCCTTTCCCAGTTCTTCCCCATGTCTGGAGTGCTTGGCTCATTCACTTCTACCACTGTTTCCCTGGCTCCCTTCAAGACTCAGCTTAAACTCCACCTTCTGCAGCAGGCTTTTTTCCAGTCGTCCCAGACACTAGTGCTTTCCCTTCTGACACTGCCCTCCATCGGCTCCTTGTATATCTTGTAGGTACCTAGTTTGCCTGTTGTGTTTCCCATTTGAATGTAAGTTCCTTGAGGGTAAAGACTGTTTTTTGCCTTTCTTTACATACTCAACACTTAGCACAGTGCCTGGCATGGAGTAATCATTTAAAAAAAATAGAAAATGCTTGTTGAATGACTGCCTTCCGGACCAGGGCTAGCTGGGAAGGCTGAGGAGTAGACAAACGATGTTGCTTTTCCAGTTATGGGGGTTAATAAAACACAAAATACACAGGAAGAAGAACAATAAGCCATGGCCAATACTAAGTACCATGGGAATCTGGTATCCAGAGTTAATCTGGCACTGCATCAGTATCTTGGTCTTTCCTCCCAGGTGATGTGTGGACATTTTCCTCCTGGAGAGAATGTGTTAACCCAAGGAGTAACTGAAGCAGCAAGAACTCTAGATATCTTGGCAGGCCAGGAAAGTCTCTGAAATCACACACCATTTACTCTACTTAGGGATCAATCTTGGATGAGAGACAAATACAACTGTCATTTCTATTTTTATTCAATTTTATTTCTTCAATTGACAAACATTTATTTCCTCTTCCTTCCCCTCTTCCCCACCCCTGCCACTGGGGGAAAAAGGAGAAAAAAACAAAACCCTTGTAGCAATATGCGGTCAAGCAAAACAAATCCCCACATTGGCTATGTCCGCAAATGTGTCTCATTCTGTGTATTTAGTCTATCACCTCTCTGTCAGAAGATGGACAGCATTCTTCCCAATTGTCATTTCAACTGGTATATTGCTTATCCCTCTGTTGAGTTTAACCTGCAAGTGACCGGAAGTTCTCTGCCCCATCCCCATCCCTCCCAGAGCCAAGCCCATCCTTGCCATCTCCCCCTCTAGCTCTAGTGAGAGCACCGTGGGAAATCCCTTGTTCCCGTGCAGTCTGACATGTTCTCTGTCCTCCGCCCCTCCACATTCCCGACCTTGGGAATGGTCTCAGTTGGCCCCGTTGCGGTCACACATTATTGGAGAATGAGGTCAGAATGGGCAACAGGGGAGCCAAGGCCCAGGGTGCTGGCAGTAGGCCACACTGGAATCTGATCCATCATCTCCATCTCCCCATCCTGGTCCCCGACCCCAAAGATGGGGGAAGTGCTCTCCCTGGTATGGCCCTCCATCCCAAACAAGGTAGAGGAGAAAACTGGACCACAATTAGGATTTCTCTGGGCCCGGAACCCTTGCTCCCTAAAAGGGAGGAAGGAGAGTGTGTTAGGGGCTCTCAAAGGTCCCCAGGCAGAGTCTTTAAGGTAGAATGTCCTGGGTCACAGTAGGATCCTGGGACTTAATCGTACATGATTGTAGATTTGGAACTAAAAAACACTTTAAAATCATTTAGTTCAACCTTCAGATGGTTCAAATGAGGAAGAATGAGGAAGAAAAAGTGAATGTGGGAGACAGCATCTAATGGGATGTTCTCTGATGGGGATCTGTACAAGTGGCAGGCGGAGAGCAGGAAGGATGTACACTTGGGTCCCAAGCGTTCTAGGCACTAACTTCTCTTAGAATTGATAGCAGGAGGTCTTTATTATCACTAGAAATTTTGGTGCCTGGGGCAAATAGATTTTGAGGTGGGTGATGGTCAGAGGCAGTCACACTGGGAGAAGCTATAGACCGTTCCCCAGAGAGTCTAGCCTGAACTCCCAGAGCACAGTCAGTGATCTCTAACTGCCAACCAACTCTTGGGATGAGGCAGTGTGAAGGAAAAGAAGGGAGGAGACCGGTCCCAGGAGAGGGGCACTACACTGATGGAACCCGGAGGAGGAGTAGCCTGAAACCAGACAAGGGAACAAGCTGTCCCACACAAAATAGGACCATAAGATGACTACGAAGCATGGGAACAGCAGGTTGGAAGACTACCACAGAGGGAATCATGCCCCCTCTCAGATCCTCAGCACTCTGGGACAAAGGCCTAGTTGCCCTGCCCTGGTTACAGTTCTGGCCTTGACCCTTAGACTTGCGCCTTTTATTACTGCTTAAATCTGTACTCAACTCTTGACTAACTACTAGCCCTTCTTCCATAGCTGGCTGTTTTCTTTACTTTTGTTCTGAGTACCAATGTTCCCCTCTCCCTTTTGCCTCATATCTCCACACGTTCCAGGCACAGGAAAATGTTTTCTAGGGTTTAATAACCAGAGAAAATAGAATACAATGATTCAGAAGTAATACAACAGAGTAGGGTAATTACAAATATATATGAAATAGATCTACCTAGGACCAGCCTAAGGTTCTCCAGGCCTAGCTGAGCCCATGACCCTCTTCAGACTAGCAGCCTCAGTCAGGCCCTTCTACTCCAGAAGATTCCTGAGTCAGGTTCAGGCTTCTCCCACCTCCTCTTTGTGGGTTGGATTCATGCATCCTTCTACAATCCCGAATTTATTATTTATTATTTAGCCAATCAGAAACAAAGGTGTCTAGGTGGCCTGGTGGATACAGTGTTGGGCTAGGAGTCAGGATGACGTAAGTCCTAATTCAATCTCAGACACTTTCTAATCGGGCAATTAATTTTGCCTCAATTTTCTCAATTGTAAAATGATTATTATATCACCTACTTCTTCAGGGTTGTTGTGATCATTAAATGAGATGATATTTGTAAAAGTACTTAGTCCAGTGTCTAGCACATAGTAGGCACTGTATAAATGCTAATTCTCTCCTTCCTTCCCCTACGTGGCCTTCTGATTAGGAAGGCTGGGTTGTGAATAGAGTGTTGGGCTTGGAATCAGGAAGACTTGAGTTCAAGTCCAGCCTCAGAAACTTCCTAGATGTGTGACATTGGGCAAGTCACTTAACTTCTCTCTGCCACAGAAGGAAACGGCAAACCACTCCAGGATCTTTGCCAAGAAAACCCCATGGAAGGAGGCATAGGGTCACAAAGAATCGGACACAGCTGAAATGACTGAGCAGCAACAAAAACATACTTCCCCAGCTCTCCAACAAAGGACAGAGTGAGAAACACGAAGGAGCAAATCTGGACTTGCCACTTGAGGAATGACAGCAATTTAGGCTGATAAGACAGTCACCTCCAAAGGTCACAAAAGTCTATCTCTTTCTTTACAGGGACCTCAGTGGATAGAATTTGGGGCCTGGAGTCAGGAAGACTCATCTTCCTGAATTCAAACCCAGCCTCAGACACTTACTACCTATGTGGCCCTGGGCACTTCCCTTAACCCTGTTTGCCTCAGTTTCCTCATCTGTAAACTGGACAAGAAAATGGCAAACCACTCCAATGTCTTTGTCAAGAAAGCTCTAAATGGGGTCATTAAGAATCGGGCAGGATTGAAATGACTGGCAACATCACCAAGATCGGATACCTAGGAGAAAAAGAGTATTGCCCATTATTCAAAACTGTGGACAATGTTCTACAGATGGTTCGTAAGTACTTGGAAAGAAAAGCAACTATCAGTCTTCTGAACGTTATAGATATAATACCAGCATTTCAGTCTAGAGTGTATATATAGTATATTAGCACTTCAACATAGCAGTATGACAGTCTGTCAGGATACACTTATGAACAAGACGGAAAAGAGTGTAGATTTCTAGAATGATATTAACTGGGAGAGTGGAGTACTGGAAGGCTGCTTTCTTTTATATTCTGCTCAATGGTAAAACATAGATGACATTCATTTGCAGATGACCCAAATCTAAGAGGGATTTGCTACTTCACTGAATAACAATATGATACTGTAAGAAACTCTCAATAGCCTGGAGTGATTGGCTGAAAAAGGTGAAACTAGGGGAAGAATTTGACCTTTGTCACACTGCCAGTAAGTGGTGTCAGAGTCAGAATTTGCATCCAGATCTCTTCACTCAAAGCAGTCTTTTCATTTTGGCTCTGGGCCCAGGGAATTATGGCTTGAGCTTCATCCTGGGAACTCTCCCCGCTAGCAATATTGTGAAATATTCAGAAGTTTGTCCCACCACCTGGCCTTGTTCATACATAGGGCTTAGCACAGTGCCTGGCACATAGTAGGCATTTAATCAATATTTATTGACTTGTTCACTAGATTTCCCTAACCCCTGGTGGCTAAAAAAGAATCATTCTATCGCATCCTACCAAGTCACTTCCAGTTAAGTCAAGAAGCACATTAACCACTCAGAGTTGGTCAGGCACTGTGCAAAGCACTGGGAAGAGTAACGCAGGCGAAGAGAAAGGTAATCCCCACCCACCAGGAGCTTATAGTCGAAAGAGGGAAGACCATGTAAGAAAAGATAGTATCTGGTTTTGCTCCTACAGAAGCTGAGTTAACACCTGTTTGTCAAGTCAATGGCCATCCTGGTGTCAGGGAAACTAGAGAGGCAAAACGGTTGAACCAGTTCAAGCTTATCATGTCAGTTCAAAGGTCTGGTCTTGGTCAAGGGTCCAGGCCTACTGATTTGCATAATTTGCGTATGTTAAAGAGGGAAAGTAGGAGAAATAAAGAATGTAGATTAATCCTAACTCAGACAAGGTAGATGTAATTAACTTCACTTCTGCTTCTGTATCCTTATTATCCTACCTATATAAACTATATAACCTAAGAAAACTATGTAAAAAGAAAAGAATATAAACTAGCCATAACTCAAACAGGAGTGGAGGTGATGGTTGCCCCCCCCCCCCCCCGCCCCCACTTCTCTGCTGCTGTATTTGTGTGAGTGTTCCCAGTGAGCACTGAATCCACTCTCTCAAGGAGTGTAATAAATTCTTTTCTCTGCCCACTCTGGTCCTGCGTTCTTTGGGTGAAAATGGGCAAATCACATGCATTTTCCTAAGGTTATGCTACCAGGAAAGCAATGAGCTGTAGAAGTATATCTTCGCCTAATTTTCTCACCCTGCCTTGGGGAGTCCTGTGGTTCCCACAGATAAAGAGGGGGCTACCACTTGGTCTTCCTCTGGGAGTCCTGTAGTCTGCACAGCCTTCCTTAGGGGTTATCATGTGGTTCCTTCTCAGGGTCCAACCCTAGGAAGTCCTGTGATTCTCCACTACCATTCTAAGGGACCATCACTTGGGTCTTCCTTAGGGTCTGACTCCTAGGAAGCCCTGTGATCCCCACAGATAAAAGGGGGCTACCACTTGGTCTTCCTCTGGGAGTCCTGTGGTCTGCACAGCCTTCCTTAGGGATAATCATGGGGTTCTTCCTCAGGACTTTGGCTCTGCCTAGGAAGTCCAGTGATAAGTAAGATAGACTGGGAAGAGATGAAAGTAGCGAGTGGAGGGGGCGTGGTAGAGAAAGTTGGGCAGTCAAGAATACAGCCTGCAGAGGAATGAAATTGAGCTTGGCCTGGGCATCCTTCTGAAAATGGCTGTTCTGGAAGGAATTGGTCTATGAGAGGGAGAGACTGCAGGAGTGGAGGAAGTGGGCTTCCAGACAGAAGAGGTTTCTATGGCAGAGAAAGCCTAGAGTCAGGAGTACAGCCTAGAGAAGAATTATTTAAAAAAAAATATGCAATCATGGATTTGCTATTAGCTACTCAGCCACTTGGAAAGCACCTGGTAAACCAATTCCCACTGGCATATCAGTGACTATTACTTTCATTTGGGTGTTTGCATTTTAACATTCAAAAACATAGCCAAAAAAAAAAAAAGAGGCCCCGTGCTAGGGAGGGAGGAAGCAAGAGAGTGGAGAAACAAAGTTTAGATCAGAGGCACTTTGCGCTCATAGAGAATGCAGTCTAGTAGGGAGATGGAAAACACACACAAGCACCTATTATACAAAATAATACCCGAGTGCCTAAATGGCACAAATTAGATCAGAGGGAGATAGTTACTATGAACAGGGAAAGGATCATGGAAGAAGTGGTGTTTGAGTTGGCTTTAAGGAATAAAAGGCAGACTGCAGTAACGGATAGAGAACAGACCAGAGACTGCAAAAGAGCTGGATCCAAGCTCTCTCACTGACACTTCCAGGCAAATCACTTAGCTTCTCTGAGCTCTAGGCAATGCTCCCAGATAAGCTGAGGAGATGATCTTGAGAGGGGAGGTTTCTTCACCTGGGAGTTCTCTACACCAACTAAATATGAGGCCCAGGCACAATCCCCAGGGAAAGCAAAAGGGGATAGGATGGGATTTCAGGTTTAAGAAATATTGTAAACCAAGTCAGGAAGGTCCAGCTCTCCAAGCATTTGTTTCGTCACAGCGTTTTGGGAAGAGTAGTTTGGAGCAAGCTTTTAGTGAGCTTTTAATGCCAGCTTCCAATTATGAAGTTTCCTAGGTAGTTTATGGGGGAAAGGGGTATGTGAGATAATGCAGAGTTTTGACTAATCAGTCAATAAGTATTAAGCACCACAGATTCAAAGAGGGAAAGACAACTCCTGCCCTCAAGGAACTTACGATCTAACAGAGTTGTGGTTAGAACTCTGAATAAGGAACCATTAACAGGTGAAAAATGGATTGGTGGGGAATAGGGGGAAGAGGCAACGATCAAGAGGATGGAATTTCCAGCTCTTGTGACCACAGGTGGAGGAATAGTTGGGAACCTACCTAGGTCCTATCAAAATATTTGGGGTGGTTGGAGTGGAGGGGGATGTGATGCCAGGATTGTGGGGAAGGGGTGAGTCTGAAACAAGGCAGACAGAACTTGTGAACTCCTGGCGCCCTCTAGCGGCCCATGAGAAGAGCACATTGACCCAGGGCTTGGACGGCTGATCCTCACTTAGAATAAAACGGGCAATGGGACAGTCTGAGAAGGTTCCCCCAAGTTTTTTTAAACAGATAACTCTGAACTTTCCTTTCTGTGGAGGTAATGCAGAAGCAGGAAGGTTCTCTTCCTATCCGCAGGGTCTCAGCCTTGGAATGAAGATTGATGATTGTTAGAGGAGTACACTTCTCACCTCCCCCCATCCCAGGGCAGGATGAAATCGTCCACACTGCCTGACCTTCCCCCCAGGGGCCCAAGGCCTGGTAGAATCAGTGAGCGTAGAATCACAGGATTTCAGAAGGGACCTCAAGATTCTTCTAGTCCAAAGGTTCTTCCTCTTTCTTGTGTTTTGGATCCCTTTGGCAGTCTGGTGAAGCCTATGGCCCACTCCCTCCCTTTGCAGAATAATGTCTGTAAATGCATTAGGATAGGCACCTAGGCTGCCTAAGGGAGTGGGTGAGTGGGAACCAACCCAGATTGGAAAAACAGAGCAGATTAAAGTTTCTCTATCTGATCAGCATTGAGATTGAGCTGGGAATGCCCACTGTACTTCCAGCCTGGGTTAGATAGGGAGACCCTCTCTCAAAAGAAAAAGGAAAAGAAAGGAGAAAGCACCTAGCCTAGAAGGTCTTAGGCTTTTTTGTGCTCTAGACCATTGGCAGTCTGGGGAAGACTACAGTTGATTCTCAGAATAATTGTTTTTAAATGGACAAAATAAAATACATATTACGAAAGAAGCGAATCATAGTAAAATAAAGATGTAGGTTTTTTTTTTCCTCACCCAAGTTCAGGACCCCTTCAAATCTATCTGCATCTGTGAGCCCCAGGTTGAGAACTCCTGACCTAGTCCTCCACTGTTGACCTTTCAAGGAACCACATCATTCTTGGAGATATGGATAGATTTCAAAGGTGTTTAAGCTGGAAGGAATTTTAGAGATAATACAATCTCTTCGCTTTAAACATGAGAAGACTTAAGTTCTCAAGAGGAGGCATGGTCACACAAGTCATAGGTAGCAGAGGCATGATTTGAAAATATGTCTTCTGACCTCAAATCCATAGTTCTTCTCCACTACACAGAAAACTTTGATGTTATCTGGGAACAAGAGGAGGGAACGTTCTCTTTTCCCTGAGTCTGAGAAGGTGAGAGAAGAGGTGAAGTGTTCAGGTGTGTGTGGCTGCATTACTGTGAGGGAGAGATATACAGCTAGGGGAGAGAGTCAGCCCTTTGGCTGCAGCAGGTGGGACCAGGGGGCTCTGACACTAGTGAACCAGAGTGGAACTGAGGCACAGGTGTGTGGAATTATGACTTGCAAGGGAGGCAAAGGTTGCAGCATAAATCAGAGTCACAAAGTCACAGACTTAGAGCTGGAAGGAACCTTCATTTGATCTAACCCTTTCATTTTAAAAAGTGAGGAGACTGAGGCCCAGAAAAATAAAGTGACTTAACTGATGTCACAAGTTAAAGATTCAGGGAGGTCAAACTTGGAAGAAGGATCTTACTGAGAGCTAAGTGGGCTGGGGCAGGAGACCAGACACTCTGGATACAGAAGAACCCATACAATGTTAAACCTTCTCCCCAGCCCCCAAGGAACCTAAGCCACATTACTATTCCTAGATCCACAAATCCTTGGGGCCAGAGGGCTATATTCTCTCAAGCTCCAGCAATTCTACCAACAAATAACTTAATTTCTTTAGGCATGAAAACAGATTTTACTTTCTCTCTTTTGCTCCAAAGTTTCCTCAACACCTGCTCCCCTACTTTACGCCAGGAATACTCCCCACCTTTGATCTCCCATCAGCATTTGTACTTATTAATTAATATTTTTAAGGTCATGTTAGCTTTGGAAATCATGTATCTACTCCTACCCCTTCTTTGTACAAAGGAGCCTGGGGTTGGGGGAAGAGTTTGAGGAGACTAAGGATACTTCACACTTAGGTAACACCTTCACTCCCATTAGCACATTTGTTCCTCACAACACCCCTTCCAGATAAGCAGGGTCAGGATGGAAAAGCAGCAGCACAGCAAAGTGGATAGTGTTGGATTGGAGTCAGGAGCACCTGATTTCATAGATACCTACTAGCTGGGTGACCCTGGGCAAGTCAATTAAGTCTCTGAGTCTCAGTTTCCCCATCTGTATAAAATAAGGTGGGGGGAGGGGCAGAGGTTTCCTCTCGCTTTTGATCCTATGATCCTTCCTCATATTCTCTGCTTTGCCAAAGTGGACTAATTGCCCTCTACCATGAACACCCTAGGCCACCCCAGCTTTGCTCCAGCTCTCCCTGATGGCTGCAATTTCTTCTTCCTGATTCAGCTTTTCAGTCCTACCCATTCATTAAAGTCCACCTCAAATCTAAGATCCCTGTTTGGTGATGAGGAAATTGAGGCCTAGGACAGGGAGACAAGTAGGCCTCAAGTTATCCCAGGCCAGCATTCTTCTTCCCTAACTGCTCTGCTTCCCTTGTAAACAGTCCCAATTACTGGTGACAAGGGCACAGTCTCTGGGAACCCCTTCAATCTGGAATACAGTCTCTGGGAGCCCCTTTGAACTGTCCTTGAATCTTCCAACTAGATCTGGCCTTCCCCTAAGCCTTACATCATCATTAGGCCCAAATCTCTACCTAGTCTCACCCTTTATTGTCCAGCTACTTCCCACCCTTAATACTATCAGTATCCATGCCTTCAGCTACTTCCCATCCTTAATCCCATTCTCTTGGTTCCTGGACTCTGACCTCATCTGGTCCTCCTTAGACTCCTCCTCATGACCTTCCCTAAAGCCCTCCTCTAGTCATCCCAGACCACCCCTCAATCCCTCCTACAACCTTTGTGTATATAATCTCCATCTTGCCTCCATGAAGGTGCTCAGATTCAATCTAGCTCAGCTTAGATTGAGTCTGGCCCCCTTGTGAAAACAGGCATCACAAAGGGTGGGATTTCTTAAGACAACCCATTATGCTGAATCCCTAATAAACTTTCTCCTTTCCCTTGGCTGAGAAGGCTTGAGTCGAATTCTTTCGGCAGGACCCGGCGTGTTGGTATTTTGGGGTCATGAGCACCCCTAGAAAGCTATGGTTCCCTACCATCATCATTTTTCTTTAAACCTCTTCATTTTTGGTTCCCTGAGACCAGGAATACTGCTCATCTCAAATTCTTCACCAGCCAAGACTGGAAGGTAAGCCTCTCCCTAACCCAAACCCCTTCTCGCTCTCCAAGCATTTTGGAGGTGTTTTCGGGCCTGACTTCCCAGGTCCCCAGTAGGTCAGACAGCTGCTCGCTGTCTCGGACTCAGCCTGACGCTCTCAGGTTCTCGGTCCAGTGGTTTATGTTCGAGGCCATGGACCTGGGCACACCTTCTGAAGCATAGAGGACAAGGATAGACACCCTATCCAGAAGTGTGCCCCCAGTTTTCTCAATTCTCTCAGCGCTAGGGAATGGGAAAACCTCAGGTACCTTTTTGTGTTTATTTTTTCCTGTCTTGCTTTGTTCCTTTTTGAAGCTTATTCCCAGATCCTCCTTGCAGAGGAAGGGACTTCCAGCCCCTCAAGCCCACAATGGGTCAATTCTCCTCGATCCCCAAAAATTTACCCTTGGGCTGTCTTTTACAAAATTGGAAAAAATTTAAGTTCTCTAAAGAACTTAAAAAGAAAAAGCTGGTATACCTTTGCAATACTGCTTGGCCACAATATCACCTAGAAGGCCATGAAGATTGGCCTGTTTTGGGGACTTTACAATATAATACTCTTTTACAGTTAAAATTATATTGTCAGTGAGAAAGAAAATGGACAGAAATTCCTTACATAATGACCTTCGTGGAGCTCTCTCGGAACCCCGTTCTCAGAAAAGATTGTAAGATGCTCATAGCTAGAGCCCCCCCACAAAGGGGCAATGGGGGTCAACAGGACATTTTAGATAACCCCCTACTTATGGCTCCCAGGGCTTCAGCCCCAGCCCCTCCTCCAGTTCCCCAACCTCCCCGGAGCACCCTTGTTTCCTGTGCTCCGCCTTCCTTGGCCATCTTCTCTTTCCCTTGGTTTCCTGTAGTGCAACCATCCTCTTTTCCTGCCTCCTTCATGGTCCAAGTCTCCTACCCTGCATCTCCTCCCATGGCCCCTCCCCCCTTGGAGAGCCCTGCTCAGGTCCCAGCCAAGGATCTTGTTGAGGTGCCTACCTCTGTGGCCCCTTCCCCTGAAGGGACCCCTACTCAGGTTCTGGCCTCATGGCCTACGCCTGAGGCAACCCCTACTCAGGTTCCAGCCTCAGGCCCTGCCCCCATGGCAGTACCTCCTCCCTTGGCCCCTCTCTCTGAGGTGGTACCCATTCAGGTCTCTGGGGTATCTCCGCCTCTGGCCCCTACCCTTCCTCAGGTGCCAGCTGATCTCCCTTGCCAGCCAGATGCCCTGGCCTTGCAGTCTAATCTAGGTCAGCCAGCAGCTCCCAGACCCTCCCTCACCAGAAGCGGGACTTCCTATATCCCTCCCCAAGCTCCAGGTCCCACAGCACCTTCAAGGCTTTTTCCCCTGAAGGAAGTGCCTGCCTCATACTGGGACAAGGAGAGTGCGTGTTCCATTCTCCATTTCAGATCTCATTCAAATTAAAGAAAAACTGGGGAGATGCTCAGAAGACCCCACTAAGTTTACTGAGGGTTTTAGGGATCTGTCCCTACAATTTGAACTTTCTTGGTGTGATTTGCATATCCTTTTCTCTACCTGTTGTACCACTGAGGAGAAGAGGAGAATCTGGGAACAAGCCCAAAAATCTGGGGATAGTTTGGCTAGCAATAACCCCATAAAATATCCCCCAGGTACAGCTGCTGTTCCCACTAGTGACCCAGGATGGAATTATCAAAGGAGTGAGGATAGGGAAAAGAGAGACCATATGGTAATTTGCCTGTTAGAAGGCCTAAGAACTGCATTTCAAAAGCAAATAAATTTTCAAAAAATTAGGGAAGTTACTCAGGGAGAAAAGGAAAACCCTGCTCTTTTCCAGGCCTGGCTAGTAGAAGCTATTAGGAAGTATACAAATTTGGATCCTGATTCTATTGAAAGGGTGGCAATACTTAACATGTATTTCATTAATCAGTCTGCCCCAGATATTAGGAGGAAACTGCAGAAATTGGCAATGGGACCCCCAAACACCTCAGGCCCAATTACTGGGCTTGGCCTTTGGAGTATATAACAATAGAGACCTAGTTGCAGCAGAGGAAAGAAAACGCAGGGAAAGAGCTAGAGACAGAGAACACGCTCAATTCTTGGCTGCTGCCATGGCCTGGAAGAGACCCAAGGAGTGCCCCTCCATGGAGCCCCCTTGGAAGTCCATTGGCTTGGGCTGTGGGGAAACCTGCTTTTGATGCCACGAGGAGGGTCACTGGTCCAAGGAGTGCCCCTCTAGGGCACCCCCCCTAGAGGAAGCCTCCAGGATCCACGCCTCCAGGACCATGTCCAGCATGTAACCAGGAGGGACATTGGAGGAAGGATTGTCCCCGAGGTTGGAAAAGTGGTAGAGCCTCCTCCTAGTACCCTGTATTCCAGTCTTCTCAAGACTCGGAAGGAGGGGAAAGCCTGGGGCTTGGCAGCGCTCCCACTTTCTCCACCTCTCTCACGGAGCCCTGGGCAAAATCGAGGCAGAAGGTAAGGTTATCCATTTTATCACAGCTATGTTCTCTTGTTTTAACTAATTGCTCTGACCCCACATGCCCCTCAACCCATCGGGTCATGGGCATCAAGGATCTGTTGTTTGAACACTCCTTCTCTGGCCCTGCCCCCTTGTTGGGAAGGGACCTGATGGTGAAATTAGGGAGCCAATTTTCTCTAGCTAAACCTCATAACTCCCTTTTCCCTCTGTTTACCAGACTTCCCCATGTTCCCCCAGAGGTGTGGGAGAGGGCTGAGCCAATTGTTTAGGATCAGGGAATTCCTGGGCAAGCTACTTCTGCCACCCCAGCCATAGTTCCCCTCCATTGCCTTCAATATCCAATCAAGGCCAAGGCTTGGGAGGCACTGCAACCATTAATTGCCACTCAAGGTTCTGACTCACTCCCTCTAGAGTGTGGCCCTGACCAGGCTAAAGCTTTTGAGACTTTGAAAACTAAACTGACCCCCACTCCAGCATTAGCTTTACCTAATCTAGAAAAACCTTTCACTCGGTATGTTGTTGAAAGGAGAGAACAGGCTTTGGGAGTCCTAACCCAGTCCTTAGGACCTGACCCCAGGCCAGTTGCCTGTTTAGACTCCATGGCTGCTACAGCCACTCTAATTGAGGAAGCTTCTAAACCTCTAGCAGATCAGCCTTTAGAAGTTCTGACTCGTCGTCGAGTCCAGAGCATCCTAGAAGCAGATGGCCACCATTGGCTGGTATATTAGGAAGGCAGAATTTATGATTTCAAAGAGAATCTCATATGTGCCTAAAAGGTCCGGAACCGCAGGATATAAGGAATTCTCTAGGCAGAAGGCAGGAGAACTAAAGCATGTATTTACACTCCACAATAACAAGCCCACAAACCAGCGTCCCCATTTTGATATTTTCATCAAAAGCTTCCAGGCCCAATAAGTCCGCCTTATAAGAGTAACCAGGAGGCCACAGAGAAGCGAGATGGTATAAGGCAAAATCATATACATGCTTCCCCTCTACGGTAAGAAGATTACCCACTAGCCTCTAGTCAGCTCTGCTACCGGCAGCTCAGCTTCGGCTGTAGGCGTCTCTGGCTCCAACCGGAAAAGGAAAGGAGGATCTTCAAGCTGTCCTCTCCCCTCTTATAGAGTTTTTGACATCATCAAGCGCCGCCTGAACGACCAGGGCCGATTGGTTCTTGACTTGGCCCCTCCCCCAGCGTAGACCATGTTAACACACCTCCCCTCAGCCAGCCCCACGACTCATCACACGGGAAGCTCTGGTCCTGCCCCGGAAGAGCAAGCCCCAGCGTCCAGGGAAGCTCAACGAGGCGAGCTGAGTCATTCAAAGAAAACAAAGTCCATTCTGGCTACAGCTGGATAGCCTCAGGCTCACCAAAAATCAAACCTTGCTTTTAGATACCCCTGACCTAATTCTTTGGGTGTTCCACACACTCCTGAACCCCGAAGCAGTGTGGTACACAGAACGAGTGATTAGGGGAGCTAGGTACGAAATAGTCATCTTTAATAACCTCCAGGGAAATTGTCCTTTCTCTATACTCCTGTACTGTCTATTTGGTTGTTTGCTTAACCTCCTTGCCAGGCTTGTCTCCTCCAAGCTCCAAGCCATCAACTTCTAGATGACTACTCACACTATGTACCTCCTGAACTGGACCCATCAGGGCAGTGACAGCTCTATGCCCCTTGCCAGCAGGAAGCAGTTTCAGAAGCTGAGACCTTCATCCCTGACCCCAAAAGAATTTGGGTCCTATTTGTTTGAGTGGGCAATGATGAGGGCACAGTCTCTGGGAACCCCCTTCAATCTGGGATACAGTCTCTGGGAGCCCCTTTGAACTGACCTTGAATCTTCCAACTAGATCTGGCCTTCCCCTAAGCCTTACATCATCATTAGGCCCAAATCTCTACCTAGTCTCACCCTTTATTGTCCAGCTACTTCCCACCCTTAATACTATCAGTATCCATGCCTTCAGCTACTTCCCATCCTTAATCCCATTCTCTTGGTTCCTGGACTCTGACCTCATCTGGTCCTCCTTAGATTCCTCCTCAGGACCTTCCCTAAAGCCCTCCTCTAGTCATCCCAGACCACCCCTCAATCCCTCCTACAACCTTTGTGTATATAATCTCCATCTTGCCTCCATGAAGGTGCTCAGATTCAATCTAGCTCAGCTTAGATTGAGTCTGGCCCCCTTGTGAAAACAGGCATCACAAAGGGTGGGATTTCTTAAGACAACCCATTATGCTGAATCCCTAATAAACTTTCTCCTTTCCCTTGGCTGAGAAGGCTTGAGTCGAATTCTTTCGGCAGGACCCGGCATGTTGGTATTTTGGGGTCATGAGCACCCCTAGAAAGCTATGGTTTCCTACCATCATCACTTTTCTTTAAACCTGTTCACTGGGACATCCTGAAAAGCCTTAAGAGCCCCATGTTAGGACATGTGGGGAGGGAGCTGAGGCTGGAGAATCCAGTGCCTAGCCAAATTCTGTAAGCCCCATGCCCAACAGTCCTCCTCAGGACCCGTCCCTCCTGGCAGAATCTGCATTTGCAGATGCCCTCCTCCTCCTCCTTTCCTTGGTCAGGCCAGCAAGTGTGGTAGGTTTTTTCAGAAAGTGCTAATTATTTGGAGCTCAAAATAAACGGAGACGTCAGTGCTGCTGTTACCAAGTTGACTGCTTCTCCCTCTGATCCAGAGGGAGCACAGGCTCACCTTAGGTGAGGAGGGTGGGGAGGGGCAAGGGTAGGACCAACAAATGGAGCCTGTCCTTGTTTCTCAGCTACTGGATATTCCAGAGAGGTGAGGTCAGGTTAGGGAAGTCCCTGGGGTGGGACAATGGCACCAATAGGCCCTCCCCTCCTTCCCCTCAACACGCACCCTCAACACACACACCTAGACAGCTAGGTCTCATTATAGCCAGATATATCCCAGGAGAACTGAGGTGTTGATCCTAGGGCTCAGTGCCAGCCCTACGCAAAGTTTTAAGATCCAGGCTGCATTTTCCTCACAACAATGCTGTGAAATATTATACAACATATAGTTATCCCCACTTTACAGTTAGGGAAACTGAGGTGAGGGACATTAAGTGACTTGGCCTTGAACATCCCATATAGGGCAGAATCCAGATCCAAATCCTTGCCTCCTAACTCCTTCTTAACAACTGAGCAGTAACCCCCTCCCTCAGCAGCCCAACTTCCCTTTTTCTCTTACCAGTAGCTGTAATCTCCCTTGCTATCATCCATTTCCAAGACCCCCCTTTCCCCAAGACCCCTCTCTCCAACCCCAGGTAATCAGTATCTATGCCAAGAGTCTTCTCTCCACAACAGGGTCAGGCCAAGGACCCTAAAGACATCCTAGCCAAGAGGTGCTGCTGTCCGAGTGGCCCCCAATAACTATAGTATGACTGCTTGCAGTCCTATGACATACCTGGAGGGTTAAGGGATGCTAGGAGGGCATTATCCATCTCCCCCTTCCCCCCCCCCCCCCCCCCCCGCCTCGGGTCAGTACCAACCTTCCCCCTTAGACCTCATTATTATTTCCCACCTTTTTTTAATGCACTTATTAGCTAACATTTCAAATGATAGTGATCTGTATTTGTGTCTGATCCTCCATAATAAGCTCTATTAAGGCAGAGACTATGCCTTATCTGAATTTTGCCTGACCCCTAGCACCTATTCCAGGGCTCTGCACAAAATAGGCACTTAATAAGTGTTTATTGAATGAATGAATGTTTCTCCCACCATAGGATTCTGAATCCCTAGGCTGCAGTATAAGGGGGCCAGGTTAGCTATTCGGACATAATAGCCTGAGATGTGTGTTTCTTAGACACTGGAGAGGACTCCTGGGAGAGGTTGGAGCGTCTCCTTCTCCAGGACTCTTCAAAAGCAGACTAAATACTCCCTTGCCTGGGAAAGCTTAGTCTTGTTGAAAGGCAGGGGGATAGATAAGATGACCTCTTGATGACTCTTTTCCAGCCTGAGCACTTTGGTTCTATAAATAAATTATCAGTTTCTGCTCCACATTTGTCACATCTGCTCTAGACACTAACAGAAAACCCTTCCCCCTGGCATAACGTGGCACCAGCAGAGAAGACGTCCCATCCAACAATAACAAGGATAGTGGTTCACATATTGATAGCACTTTATAATTTACACAATGCCCAACAGAGTACAAGACAAGACTAAAGACTAAATGAGTAGCAGTTGACTAGGGGTCAACAGAATGAAGAACTTAACACTTCAGAGATCTGTAGTTTCATCCAGATAGGTGCACTGGGGGATATTTTGTATAAATGCACACATTTTAATGGCCCAAATTCCATTTTCTTTCTTTTTTTAATCATTTTATTTTTAACGTTCATTTTTTTACATCTTGAGTTCCAAGTTCTTCTCTCCCTCCAGCTCCAATCTCACCCATTGAGAAGGCAAGCAATATGATATCAACCATACCTGTGAAGTCATGCAAGACACATTTCCATATTAATCATGTTGTACAAAAAAGCAAGAAAAATAAAGAAAATGAAAAAAACTATTCTTCAATCTGTGCTCAGAGTTCATTGGTTGTCTCGCTGGAGGTGGAGAGTACTTATCATCATGGGTTCTCCCATGGGTAGGCAGGTCTTTATTTTGTGGTAGAAAGAATGCAGGGAAAAGAGATACGAGGTTTGGGCAAATAACAACCTCTCTGGGCCTGTGTCTTCCTTTACAAGATGAAAGCATGTGACTTACATCAGTGATGTCAAACTCAAATAGAAATAGGGCCACTAACCATACACAAAGATCCCTGCTGTTGCAGTCACTTAGAAAACTACATATTAATATTATCTATGTTCAATTGCATTTTATTTATTTTGTTAAATATTTCCCAATTACATTTTAATCTGGTTTGGGCTACACTCAGGAGTGATGGGGGTGAAATGTGGCTGCAGACCTTGTGTTTGACGCTTCTGACTTACATGGCCTCTGTGGATCTTTCTAGTGATCCGACTCCCGCGTGTTAGAGCAGGGCAGTAACACATATGCAGCAAGATTTTCAAACTTCATGGGGTGGCAGGGAGTAGAGGCCAATAGTCACTCATATTTTACAATGCTTTCAGGCTTCCAAAGTCCCTTTTCTCCCAGCAGGATAGTGAGGTGCTATTAGACCCATTTCATAGAGGGGGCAAAGTGAGACTCCAAGAAAGGAAGCAATTTGCCCATTCTCCCCTGGCCTGCAAGTAGCAGAAGGAAGACCTGAACCTGACCTCACTACACCACTATTTGTCTTATCTAGCACAAAGCCCAGGAGCCAGGCTCTTAGAGGCTCTGCCTCTAAGGGACACTGTCTTAGACCGACCAGAGAATATACAGAAATCCAAGGCACTTCCTAGGGCCTGGTGGCACCCAAGGTGGACCAGTGTTCTTTCCTGCCCCAAGACCTCTCTCCTCTCCTCCTTCCTCCTCTCTACCACCTGGCCCCCCAAGGTGGTAAGTGCCACCCTCCTCCTACCCCTCCTCCTCCTCCTCCTCTCTCCCGCCTGCCTTCCCAGGCAGAGGCAGGATTGGGTGACACATTGGGATGTGATTTTTGATGGTTCTTAAACACAGTTTAAACATTCGACAATATTTATATAACATTAAGGGGTTTCCAGCTAAACTGCTTTCTTTGAGTGAAGCAACAAAACATAGTACCCTGAGAACCTGCTGGGGGCCCCATCCCTCCTCCAGGACCCCATGCCTCTTCTTTCAGTTCTGAGGGAACCCCGATGTTCTGTGTTCTCTTCTCTGATCTGCTTCCTCATTTGTTTCTTGAAACAAAAGTAAGAATTTTACCTAAGTCTTGATTACAGGGAGGAATCACTGCAGGAGAACATGGGACGTAGAATCATAAGAACTGCAGCTTTAGTCCCTTCCCTACCAAACACTGACCTGGGACAATTCACTTCCCCTGTAAGCCTCAGAATCCTCACCTGCAAATGGGAGTAATCCTTACATTCCATTTTCCACCAAGTTGTAGTGAGTAGATCACTTTGAAACTGCAAGGTGTAAGAGAAATGCGATTATTGTTATCTCCATCTTGCTAGGAAAGCTATTCCGCTGATATGAAGCATTACAAAAATGTAATGTAGCAGAGTCAGGAGTCCTTGATTCTAGTCTAAGTTCGGCTGTGTGTCCTTAGGGAAGTTACTTAGCTTCTCTGGGCCTCAATTTTCTCCCCTATAAAATGAGGAAGTTGGAATAGATCCCTAGTGCTTTTGTAGCTTTAAACATTCCATGACTGTATGCCTCAAATAAAATGCCCCCCAAATATGACCTCAGCAACTCTGAGGGGGTAAAGGGAGCATTGATATGATGGCCCATACCAGATCCTATCATAACCATAGGTTACACTTTTATAATGCTTTATGGTTCGCAAAGGGCTTTCCTCACAGCAACCTACGGCCTGAATAATACAGTTACGGCTGTCTTTATACAGTGTCATTGTCCTTACAGATGAGGAAAATGAGATTCAAAGAGGCTGTGACTTACCCAGGGTCACATTGCTAGTAAGTGTCACGAGTCAGCATTCAAACCCAGTTCCTCTAAATCCAAATAACACTCTCCTACTTTTTGACAGCTGGGACAGTGCTCTTCCCACAATGTCAGACTGTCTCTCTTGCAACTAGTTCCATGAGGACTTTGTTTAAGACAGATTTGGTGGGGGGGGGGCAGCCTATAAAACAATTAGGAGCATTAGTGTCCCAAAGGATGAGGAAGGCCAGCAGGAAACAAAGGCCTAGGACAATCGAATGCCATCCCTTGGTTCTATCCATAGCCTCAATGCCAAGCCGCTCCATGACGAGAATGAGCAGGCAGTGAGATGGCATAGAAAGAGAAGTCTCCTTGGCACCATTCTGCCTAGACATAAAACTCCACAGATCCCAGCACCGTCCTGAGGGCACTGACTGACCCCCTTGCTTGTGTTTCTTATAACGTATTTGCCTATTGAGTCGTCTCAAGGACTCTCATAAATCTGTCCACAGAATGCCTCAGACTATACAGTATCTAAAATGTGACCTTGCACAGAAGATGAGTTCGATCACGGTTTTTGTCAAATTGTACGCTCCTTTCAGAGGATGGACCATATGTGTTTTCACTCACTCTGGATAGTACCCAGCTGTGTTAGTAAGGTCTGAGATTTCAAGGAACAGAAACAAACTTCACACTCAGTTGTTCTAGCTGTGGGTTTTATGGAGAGTACACAAACGAATTTTGCAGATAGACTTGCTCATACAGGAAGGGCATGAGAAGACACAAGCATCTTGCTCCATTCCCATCTCCTGGTTCCTTGTCTGTGTCTGGCTTAGGGAATAAAGCTGCACAAGGACTGCCTCCTTCAGGAAGCTTGGGGGAAGGATAGCCGTGCACAGGAGGAAGAATACTGGATATGGAGTGCAAGGACTCGGGCACGAATTGCCAGTTCTGTCTGCGTGGCAGATGGACCAATTTACCACCTGTGGGACAAATTACTTAATCTCTCCGAGCCTCAGTTTCCTCATTTGAAAAATGAAAGGGTTGGGCCAGCCGACCTCTGAGGTCACCTTCAGCTCGAAATCTGGGATCCCACGATCCAGCCATTAGCCAGATAGCCGGACGGCTCACAGGTGTCAGGGGCCATGTGGTTTCATACTGAGGTAGACAAGAGAAGTCAGAGACTTTTGTGGATGTGCCATCTAGGGTGAGCAAAACCCAGGCATTTTTGAGTACACCAATCATGAATAGGTAATAATTAATAATAATAATTAACAGCTAACACTTATATAGCACTTACCATGGGCTTTATAATTATTAACTCGTTTGATCCTCACAACTCTAGAAGACAGGTGCTGTTATCATTCCTACTTTACAGGTGGGGAAACTGAGGCAAACAGAAGTGAAGGGAATTGCCCAGGGTTACATAATTAGTAAGTGTCTGAGGCTGGATTTGAACTCAGGGCTTCTCAACTCTAGGTCTAGCACTCTCTACCTAGCTGCCCCAGATAGGTTATTCGGGTATCGGCAGAATTCCTTTGAATCGGGGGCTGCCTTCATGCATGTGAATACACGGTCCCCTTCCTTCTCCTGGTGGCTAGGCTCAGCCACACTAGCACAATATCCCTCATGGGCATTTTACAAACATTTTCATGATGATACATGTGATAGCGGGAAGAGCACTGGTAGAGGCAGTTGGATGACAAAAGGGACACAGGAATGGAGTCAGTGTCAGGAAGACTTGAGTGCACATCCCGTCTCAGACACTTGCTAGCTATCTAATCCTGGGCAAGTCATTCTCCTTAGTTTCTTCATCTGTCAAGTGGAGATAAGAAATAGCAAACCCACCTCCCAGGCTGTGGTGAGGGTACTATCTGTATCTGAGGAAAGAAGGAGTTTATTATGTGCCAGGCACTGTGGCAACTTAAATGTTGCCATGTAAATGTGCCATCACCATTCTATGGAGCCAAAGGACACAGGTTTCAACTCTGCTTCTGACATTTCCCTTGTGACTTTGGGCAATTTACATCACCTAGAGATCACAGGATTCGTATGGGAAAGAGACCTTCCAGGTCGTGTAGCTCAGGGCCCTCATCCTTACAGAAAAGAAAACTGAGGTGTCTTGCCCAAAGTGACAAAGAGAGCTTTCTATCTGGAGTTCTCTGGAACTGTGGCTGGTCGTCCTGAACGCCACGCCGAAGCCTGCCTTTATGGTACTGCTGTTATGGTATGACACACTTTGTGTCTTTACGACGTTGTTGTGACGGTATACACTGTTGTCCTGGTGCTGCTCGCATGTATCACTATGCATCCGTTCATACAAGTCTTCCACAATGGAATTTTTAAAACCCTTCCACATGCTTCATCTTACTGGATTTTCCTTACAATAGCCCCATGAAGTAGTTTGAGGTGGAATTATTAATATTATTTTTTCTGGATCTGTGACATTATTATAAGAAACTCCCAGTGAGGTAATTCTGTCTATCAATGCCAATGGGCAACTTTTCTGAAACTCAATCTTAGAAAGTTCCCTGGGGCACTTGGAGATTAAGTGACTCGCCTCTGGGGTCACAAGGCCCTTCAGAGAGGAGAAGCAGAACTCTTGTCCTAGACTGAGTGTTAGGTGTGGTCCTGACATGTGACTTCTAATGCCTCCAGGCCAGTATGGCATAACTAACCAGTTTATGTTTGATGTTGGAATGAAATGGGACACTTGGAAATCATTCAGCAGTTAACAAATGGAGATTTACTTAGCCATGGTAGCAAAAGGACAGAAATTGAGGATACCCCAAAATCATTCAGCTGAGGGACACTCCCCTGTTTTTGAATTGCCTGTTATGGTCTGCTAGCCAAGTGTAGGATGGCACCAGGAGCTTCTCATATCTGTTTTGTCCTCAGGTGATATCACTAAGTGATGTCAACAGTCTAAGCCATTAGTCCCCTTGAGCCAATCAATCTCTAAGATAGTTTCACTATGTTTTAGGGAAAAGGCCAGCCTAACTTGTACGGGGTTGGAGGGTTAGGTTTTTGCTCCCATTACATCCTCTATGTTCCCAGTGTCAGAGGCAGAATTTGTACAAAGGTCTCTCTGACTCCAAAGCAAATTCTCTTTGTCCTTTTGGGACATGCCCATTTTATAAAAGAAGTGAGGCTCAAGGATAATTTGCCCAAGGTCACCTATGGGTCAAAGTATGCAAAGTCAGGATGAGAGGAAAGGACAATGGACTAAAAATCAGGGGACTTGGGTTCTAGTCTGTGTGATCCAGGGTAAGTCACTTTACCACTCTGAGACTCAGCTGCCTCATCTGGAAATGGGAATACTGGAGATTGCTTGTGAGGATCGTAATATCCTATAGAAATATTTCCAGACCCAGCTCCTTCACTGTTGTGTGGCCCTGGACAAATCACTTTAACTTTTCACTCTGCAGTTTCCTCGCTTGTAAAATTAGAGCTTGGATTTGAAATTCTCCAAGACGCTCTCCAGCTCTAACACTGACTCTTCGTCTTGCACCTTTACACCCTTTACACCAAGCACCCTCATCAAGCCGGACCGCAGTTAAGTCCCCTTGACCCGATGGGACTCTCTCCTGACCAGGGCAGTGAGGAGAAGAGGAAGAAAACTGTTCTGGGAACCTCCGAGTGGATCCCACGACAGGATCAGAGGGCAGCAGACAAGCTGTGAGAGGCCTTTTCTGGAAGAAGCTCCTAAAGGCCTCTTCTTCCCTGAAGCAATGTTACAGAAAAAGCTTAGCAATACCACTCCCTAGTGTTTTTGTGTCTTATATCTCCAAAGAATTGTAAGTAGTGTACTTCAGACATTACCTCATTCCCTTTCCCCAACCTTCCAACTGGGGAAACTGAGCAATCAAGAGGTTAGAGGCCTCACGCCACAACTCAGTCTATGAGGTCTCCTAACAGTTAACACTGTCCACAAGACCACACTAAAAGGAGTCCCCAGAAGCAATTAATGAAGGAGGAACTTCCAAAGCACTCCACTTTCTTGCTGAACCTTCTCCATAGCTGACCACATTGCCAGTGACTTGGAAACAATGCTGAAGACCGAAAAGAAGGAAAAAAAAAAAGCTTACCTGAAATATGGGCATTCTATTTCTTGGATGGTAGAAATTTCTATACAAATTTTTCCCTCAGGAAACACCTTTTCTTCTGAACTCCCCCCGACATAGTGTGTAGTGAGGGTAAGAGCCAGTGGTCCTTGTCTTGAGACCCGGGAACAGTCTCTGAGTGCTGAGGCAAGGGTCTGGTTAAAAGTCAAACAGACCTTATCCTGCAGAGGCTGCGGAAGGTAGGTCCTTCTGACTTGGCAATGTGACCTCACCCTATAGCACCCATAAGATGTCTCGTGTCTTGGATAGCAGAGACCTTATCCTGATGGGGAGAGAAAGAACAAGGAAACTCAGAATCTCCTGGGATAAACAGAACCAAGAGATATCTTCATCCTGTCTCTTTGGCTGGATGGGGAAAAGTAGAAGAGGCAGGATGGGGCAGCTTAGACCATCAGCGAGGAGGAAAGAGTCAAGCAGGAAGGGTATTTCCCCTGGGAAGAAAAACACAGGTCTTCCTATTGCCCTCACCCTTCATGCCTAAACAATGATGTTGACGGGGTAGGCCTGGCGTCAGACGTACAATGCCCCCAGACCAGTATAACATGGCTAACCAACCCCTCCAAGCAGATGCGTCTCTTCCCTGAAGAACTCACACCAGCCTTGGATGGACCTGGACCCTGAGTGGGGAAGGGAGCGGAGGAGAGAGAAGAGAAAAGCCTGTGCTGAGTCAGCAAAGGAGCTCAAGGCTACATTGAGGGAATTGGTTACTCAGTATTTCCTCAGCTGTTCCTCAAGTCTCTTAATTTCTGTTTCCTGTACCTTTCATACCCAATTAAATCCCCTCTCCCCACCCCTCCCTGTTCTGAGTTATCAGCGCGATAGGCCCAAGGGGAAGCAGTCTGGGTGAGGCTGATGGGCTAGGCAGATCTGTACAACCAGGACACTCCTCTGAGATGTTCGTTTTTCCCCCTTTGACGAGAAATCCAGTCTCCACTCCCCTCCCCAAACAGCATCTTCTCCAGTAGCCGAAAATGCAGCTGCCTATTGATCTTCAGCTGAGCTAAAAATAACTACCAGATCTTCAGCCAGAGCCCGGAAAAATATCCCATTGCTAGGAGACCGCTGTTACCGGGAGACAGACATTGCTAGGCGACACAGGTTGCTGTGGTGACAGCTGGGGCCTGAGTCATCTGCAGTGCAGCCTGCTTTTGACAAGGGGGCTAACCAAGGCCCCCTCAGCTTCAGGTTGAGCTTAGGACCTGGCTTCCAGGGGTCAGACCAGGGGCTAGAGAAGATCCTGCCTTCTTCAATACAAATGGAGCTTGGGAGGGGTAGGAGGGAGATGGGAAATGAAGAGGAGGAAGGGCTCCAGGAGGCATTGAGGCCTAGCCACCCCATGCTATTCTCTGTCAGAGGCTAAGAAGGCCATTCCCAGCTGTTAGCTCCTGGTCCTGCCAAATGAGAACTGGTGGTTATCTTCCATCCAGGCCAAGGGGAATGATCAAGGACAGCCACAAGGCATACGAGAGTTGGAAGAGCACAGGATTTGGGATCTGAGGGCTTGGATTTAAATTCAGCTAGCTTACTCCTGTCCCTGTCTGAAGGATCCTTTGGCAGTCCCTTTAGTGGGTATAAGATTCTCCTTCCCAGTAACCCTCTCTTTCCCTGTGTAAGTGACACCAATGATCTGTGAATAGAAGCATGGCAATTTTTATTTTTTATAGTTTCTTCTCTACGTGACTCTTTATCTAAGACAGAAAAGATTAGACTCTATACCAAGCACACTGAGTAGCTACTTAAGTGTGTTTTTAGGCAAGTCTTTTGTCTTTTCTGACCTTCAGCCTCCTCATGTGTAAAATGAAGTCAGACTAGAAGACTGTTATGGTCCCTTCCAATTCTAAATAGTATGATCCTAAGTTGAAGGAGATGGTCTGTTTCCCCCAGGTGGGACCCACCCTGAGTCTGTATCTCCTAGTTTGGATGTCCAGGTACTCCTGCCTTGGTGTTTTACAGCTTCTTCCAGGTCACAAAATGCAAAAATTATCTGGAGGATGCAAACAGACTCAGACTGAGGACGGAGACTGGGCCGAAGGTGCCAATACAAAAGATGCTAGGTGCCTGTGAGCTCAGAAAACAAGTCAGTGGTTCAGAGACAGGGAGCGGGACAGAGAGAGAGAGAGAGAGAGAGAGAGAGAGAGAGAGAGAGAGAGAGAGAGAGAAGTTTTGATTTTAAGGAATCTGTCCAGTTCTTAAAGATCTCTTGGGATGGCCATTCCCTGGGCTAAATGTTATAGTGTGGCAGCATCTACCAATGTTAGATTTCATATTCTTGGGCTCAAAGATCACTTGTAGAAGGCAATTACAGCCATGAAATTAAAGGTGCTGCTCCTCGGAAGGAAAGCAAATCTGGACAGCATACTAAAAAGTGGAGACATCACCTTACCAACAAAGGTCCATGTAGTCAAAGCTATGGTTTTTCCAGTAGCAACGTGTGGCTGTGAGAGTTGGACTATGAGGAAAGCTGAGCGCCACAGAATTGACACTTTTGAATTGTGGTGCTGGAGAAGACTTTTGAAAGTCTCTTGGACAGCAAGGAGGTCAAATCAGTCAATACTTAAATTAATTTAGACTATTCACTGGAAGGTGAATTTTAAGCTGAAGCTTAAAATACTTTGGCCCCATAATGAGAAGACAGGACTCATTGGAAAAGACCCTGATGTTGGGAAAGATTGAAGGCAAAAGGAAAAGGAGACGGCAGAGGATGAGATGGATAGATGGTACCATGGAAACAACAAACATGAACTTGGACAGACTTTGAAAGTGGAGGACAGATGGGCCTGGTGTGGTGTGCTATGGTCCATAGCAGTGATTGAACAACAACAACCACCCTATGTTGCTGAATTCTCTGGCTTGGATCTGAAGGTAACCTTCTCAAGCCTCTGTCTGTCCCACTCTCCATTCTCCTGGCTAAGTATTTTCTAGCCTGCATAAGGTGTAGGACAAGTGGGCTGATTTCCAAGGTAAGAAGTACAGATAATCTTTGCTCTCCAAGTTTCCCTCCCTGGAGCCTGGTTTTTATTGGATTCAGCAGTGTCTGACCAGAGCCCCACCTGCTTGCCTAGTACCACTGGCAGACATTAGAAGGCCCTTTGAGTTTGGACAGAAAAATAACAGGATACAAAGAAACCCCACACTTGGGAAGAAAATACCCTGTCCATAATTGTCATACCTTACTTCTGTGATCAGTCCTGCTATCATCATTTCCTTAGCTTTCCCCAAGCTAGAAGTTCAAGATGGGCTCTGAGAAATGAATGGGCAGAGAAAGCCTCCCTCCTCAGGATATCGCAAACTAGAGGAGGCTAGTTACCTTGTCAAGCCGGCTTTAACTGACCGGCCACTCTGTCTGGAGGACACCATTAGATGGAGGTCCTTTAGATGGATACAAGACTCCTCTTCCACGTCCTCCACCCCCATCCCTTTTTCACAGAGCTGAGACTTTTTTCTCAAGCAGGGGAGGAGTGCTTTTCTTGCCCTTAGAGTTTCTTCTCTAAGTAATTCTTTATCCAAGAGAGAAAAGAATAGACTCTGTACCAAGCCCCCAAGCATCTCAGGATCAGTACAGTGTTTAAATTCTGTGATCCTATGACTTCTCACTTTTCCTATCCAGACTTCTTTAAGAACTCTTTGAACAAGTCATTTTCCTTTCCTTTCAATGCAATTCAGTAGACAGTGATTAAGCGCATTAATGCATCTGCAGAGGACAGTCATAATAGAATGTGAGAGCTTAGTGAGGAACAATTATTTCATTCCTTGAGCTCATGCACTCAAACTAAGCATTATGCCTGGAACACAGTAAGTGCCTAATAAATACTTATTGACTGATTGACATTAATACAAAGATGAAATCAGCAACAGCTCCTGTTCTCTAGGACTATGTAGTCTAGTATATCTAAACCAATTATCATGTAACATAAACATATGTCAAATACCTGAAGCCAGCTTCATGCTGACAATTCTCATATAATAACAACAGCTAGAATTTATATAGCACTTTAAGGACTGAAAAGTGCTTTACAAATATTATCTCATTTTTATTATCATAACAACCCGGGAAAAATAAGTGCTAATATTCCCATTTTACAGATAAGGAAACTGAGGCCCAGAGAGGTTAAATGACTTGCCCAGGGTCACACAGCTAGTAAATGTCTGAGGACACATTTGAACTCAGGATTTCAAGGCTCCAAATCCAATGGTCTGTCTACTATACCTCCTATCTGCCCCCTGTTATAAAAAAATAAAAAATACAATAACTGTAGATTTAAGTTAAATAGTTTTTTTCTGCTCTTTTTGGTTCTGTTCTGTAACCTTGGTCAAGTCCCTTAAACCTCTCTGGGCCTCTGTAAAGTGAAAAAAGTTGGACTAGGTGACCTCCAAGGTCCTTTTCAGCTCTAAATATATTGGCTTATGAGCAGAGTGCCTTTCTCCTTCCCTCTATCTTGTGTCCACCTAGCTTTTTACATTTTCTACTACCCTCCCTCAGAATGTAAACTCCCCTTAGAGGAACAAGGAAGAAGTTGCCTTTAAGATTTATGGATTGGGAGAGAGTTCATGAGGAAACAGGTGACAGAACTAAAGAAGATAAAACAGGAGGTTTGATTATATAAAACTTAAAAGTTTTTACAAAAACAAATCTAATGCTGTTAAAATTAGAAGGGAAATGGGCAATTGGGAAGAATTTTTGCAGCAGGCATCTCTACTAAAGGTCTCATATCCTAAATATATGTAATATATATTTACTTATATGGAATACATGTGCATATATGTATGTGTGTATACACCTATGGAATGGATTCAGATTTATAGGATTAAGAACCATTCCCCAATAGATAAATGGTCAAGGGCTATAAATAAGCAGTTTTCAAAGGAAGAAATCTAAGCTATCAATAATTGTATTTTTAAAATGTTTCAAGTCACTAATAATTTGAGAAATAGGAATTAAAGAACTCCGAAGTTCTACCACTCACCCATCAGACTGGCCAAAATGCCAAAAGAGGAAATTGACAAATGTTGAGCAGGCTTTGGGCAAACAGACACACTAATGCACCGTTGATGGAGCTGTAGATTGGTCTAGCCACTCTGGAAAGCAATTTGAAGTATGACGAAAAAAATTACTCAACTGTATCTAACGTTTGACCAGGCTATTCCACTACTAGATTCATGTTATTTAGTCATTTCAGTCATGTCCAACTCTCTGTGACCCCGTTTGGGGTTTTCTTGGCAAAGATACTGGACTGGTTTGCCATTTCCTTCTCCAGCTCATTTTACAGATGAGAAAACTGAGGCAAGAAGGGGTAAGTGACTTGCCCGGGATCACACAGCTAGGAAGTGTCTGAGGCCAGATTTGAACTCAGCAAGATGAGTCTTCCAGACTCCAGGCTGGGCACTCAACCCACCTTACAGTTTAGTAAGACCTTCCAAGCCCTAGGCTCCTCTAGCATAGCCATTGAGAAGATAGAGTCTCCAACATCCCATAACATTAATAGACTGTTGTTGTGCTGCACACCCTAGAAGGCCTCCCTACCAACACTCTCAGCTGCACTTGTTGACATTCAAACCCCATCCAAATGCCCGCCCCTCCAGGAAACCTTCCCTAATTCTCCCAGCTGGAGATGATTTCTCCCTCATTTGATTTTAAGCATTCTATATTTTCCTAAAACACTTAACATTTACTAATTTGTACTGTATTTATTTCTGTATATATCTTATTTCCCCCTACTGGATTGTAAAACTCCTTAAGGTCAAGGGATTGTGCCTTATTCATCCTTGGCTCTCTCCCTAAGTGCTGAGCACAGAGTTTTAAATAGAAAATAACATATGCTTAATAAATGCTTTTGAATTGGATATAAATGCATTATACACACACATATACAATGTTTATTTAATCATCTCTAAGCCTTATTTTCAGAGTCTTTAGAACTCTGATCAACTTAATAACCAGCCAGAGGACTGATAAAGAATGCTACTCACCTCCTGGAATAAAAGTGATGGATTCTGTATGTAAAATGAGGCATGTACTTTTTGACATGGCCAAGATGGGAATTTGTTTTGCATAACCATGAATATTTTTTACAAGGGCTTTGTTTTTCTTTTTTTCCTTCTCAATTGGAAGGACAGAGGTAGGAGGAAAAGAAAATAAACAATTGAAAAATAAAATTTAATTATAAAAAAATAAAAATTACCTTCAGGTACAACAGAGGAGATTACGTAAAACTGATCGCCCTTTCACTGTACCCTATGGAGTGCTAGTCACACCTAATGGTTATTTGTCCAACAACCAAACAAGAGAAAACAAATGACCAAGAATCTGCAGGCTCGTCTTTGGACAATAATCAGTTGTCCTACTGCAGAACGTTTACATTTTTTGGTCACTCTTCCAATTCTAAGAAGATGATTATAAGGTTATAACTGACATTTATTTATAGAGAGCTATAAAGTTTGCAAAGCATTCTATGAGCATCATTTCATTTGAGCCTTATGAGGTCTGAATTACTATCTCCTTTTCACAGATGAGGAAACATGTTCAGAAAGGGAAAGGATTTGCTCATGGTTATTTAGCTAGTAAATGCAGGAGGCATGATTTGCATCCAGACCTTCCTAACCCCAAGTCTGGCATCCAATCCATTATACCACATTGCTTTCCAGTGTTACTATGGTCCATGTACCGTGGAATTATAAAGCTGGAAAGGATTTCCAGAGGGAGATCTTATAATCCATTCCCCCCCACCCCCCACCCCGCCTTCAATTAAACTACTCCAGACAGACAAGCACTTAGCTTGGACTGAAAGATCTCTGAAACTCCCTCTGGTAACTCATTGAAATTTCTTCCTTCTGTTTAATCTAAATCCTTTCTGCTACAATTTAAGCCTATTTCCTCTCCTTCTGTACTCAGAGGAATGTAGTCACGACTGTGATTTTTATTATTTCTGTTTTATTTACCTCCATCTCAGGATAGATTTTTACCCCTTGAGAAGGCACCCTTTTCCCCTGATGCATGCAGTGAAAGATGAATTTCCTGCCACAGCCAATACACTAAGAGACTGACTTTATCATGCACACACCCCCCACACTGGCTCCATAGCCCGGGGGGCCATACTTCTCAAGGCCACTCTCAGTTACTCTTAATGCTGGCTGGTTCAATTTCTATTAAGAACATCTCATGGGATAGTCTTTTGTTTCCTCACTCCTGATTCCCTCCTTCCATACTGATCGTATTCCTCCTCTTGTCGCCCTCCTGACCTATCCTATCCCCCGCTCCCCCCCATCTCTTCCTTTCTCCTCCATTACTGGTGGCCCTGGTCAACCTGTGCCCTAAAACAACAGATCTTAGCTTCTCTTGGGCATAGATCTCCCATGCTTTCTTCATCTGCCAACAACGGCATTTACCCAGTGCCTTGAAGGGAAGCTAGGCCAGGACCAGGAGCAGGGGCTCCTTATGCAACTGCCTCTGCACAGAGCCCAACGAGTGATTCTGCCATCTCCGACTCTTGGTACATTCCAACACCACCAACAAAACAACCTTGTACCAGCACGGAGGATCAGCCTGCAATAGCCTAGGCCTCCTTCTACCCTCTCAGCTCTACCCTGAGGGCAGATCTGCCCAGAGCTGCAGATCTTGGTTCTGAGGTCTCTGAGGGGCTGAGGACACAGATTTTAGAAAGACGAGGAAATTATCTTTTTGCAGTGACAAATGGGATGCACCTGTCCCAGGGTCTCGGCAAAGGATAGGACTAGGGAGAGGGAACCTATCAGTCCCTGTAATACGGGCCTTCACGTGGACAATTGTGACTTGAAGGGGACAACAGAGGAATCAAGATGATTAATTTAAGGCAAAGCATTGGGCTCACACAGGTCCACAGTATGTTAGAACTGGAAGGGATCTCTGACATCATCGAGTCCAACTCCCTCATTTTACAGATGAGGCCTGGCGAAGTAAAGGCGACTTGTCCAACGTTACAAAGCCAGTAAATGACAGAGTCAGGATTTGAACTCAGGTCTCATGACTCCAAATCATCTCTTGCTCTTTATATTATACTATGCCCTGCTTCCAGCCCATAATATACCTTTGCTTGGGACATGACTTCCTGGCAGGAGGGCCCTGGGGCTTTTCTCCTCACCAACTATGGTGATACAGGGCCCTTTGTTCCCAAAGCTCCTGTTTCAGCCTATCCTCTCACTGGAAAGTATTAAAGAAAAAACAGAGGCTCTCCCTGATTCTGGAGGCCTGAAGACATAGAGTTGCCAAAAAGCAAGCTCTGCCCACTGCCACACGCCATGTATGGTACAATAGGTGAGCAAGAGTCAGCGCTTAGCCAGACCCTGGTCTAGGAGCGCCTTCTGTTCCTCCTCATCATACACGCCACCCTCCCACCTCCCTTCCCGGAACCAGGCGACTATTTAAAGTACTGGCTGCCAGTCAGTGAAATTCAACGAGCATTTATTAAGTTCCTACTGGCACCTTTACCCAGGGATCCAAAGGCAAAACTGAGAAAGTTCCTGCCCTTGAGGGGCTTTTATTCTCCTGGGGTGGGGGTGGCGGGGTAGGAATCGCCAATTCTACAGATAAGCAAATTCAAAATAAAAACTGCGCCTTCAGGAGAGTGGCAGACACCAAGAGGCAGGACACGGAGAGCTTTCCACGTTGGGGAGGGAGGCACAGCACGCGCCTAGGCACAGAGGTGGAAGAACGGGAGATGCGATGGCCGGTGCGGGCAACATCAAATAGGCCTGTTTGGTTGGACAGCAGTGTGCCTGAGGGGCAGTCATGTGAACTCAGGTTGGAGCCACATGGTGAAGGGCCTTAAACGCCCAGCACAGACTGGCCATTGGGAGCCAAGGAAAGTCCTTGAGCAGACCGGCTCAGACTGGCGTTTTGGGAATAAACATTGGGCTTCTGGGCGGAGGAGAATGAGCTGGAAACAGAGAGCCTGGAAGCGGGGTAACTCTTAACCAGCTGGGAGACCCTGGGCAAGTCACCTCTCCCACCCCACGTCTCCAGGTTCCTCAGAGCTCGAGGGATGGGGGCTGGCCCACACTAGGTTATTTATAGCTTCTCTCCAGCTCTAAGCCCCCCTCCTCCCACGGTCGCCCCCTCTAAGTAACCAGCCAGGAGGCCCGCGCTCGGAAGGAGCGGGGGAGGGGGCAGGAGCGCGCCTTGGTGGGGAGGGCGCGCGCGGAGGAGCCCGAGAGCGGAGGCAGCGGCACAGCGGCGATGGAACAGACCGGGGGAGGAGCGGCCGTGGGGGTTGGGAGGTGGGGGAGGTGCCTTGGGCTGAGTCGCGCGCGCACGTGCGTGCGCGAGGGCCAGCTGCCCACGGGCTGCGCGAGGTCCGGGCCGAGCGAGAAGAAGGCAAGGTTGCTATTTCGAGCCCGCAGTCCTCATCCTCCCCCGCCTCCAGTCCCCCCACCGTGCGCACCATCCTGGAGAAGAACCTGACCAGACTGCTAAACCCGAGGGGGCGGGGCCTGGGAGGGGCCTGAGTGGGGCGTGGGGGCGGGGAAGAGTAGGGGGCTGGGGGGCGCAGCCGCGGTTGCGGTGACCTCAGAGCCCGCCCCTCTCTGTCCCCTCCTCCTCTCCCTCCCGTGGAAGCTCTGGGGACGTTGGGCCACAGTGGCACCTGGTGCTCCCCTCCTTCTGTCTGGGGCCGGAGTTCAGAAGCCTCGCTCCCCCCTCCTCCCTTACCCAACCGGACTCCAGTGAGCTGTGGGAGGCCGGTCCCGGAGGGGCGTGGGTCCCCAAACCCCCACAAAACAGATGCTGGGAGGGCGCAAACCCTCCTCGTCCTAGAACGCGATCCAGGCCAGGTCTTGGACCCAGGGAAGAGGGCTGTCAGAATCCAGGAGAGGCGCCACACCCCCGCCCCAGATAGTGAAACCTTTCACCCACCCCAACCCCTGGACTCCTTGCTCATCAGTCAACCCCGATTCTTCAGGGGCAAGACCCACCCCTTTCCAACAGGAACACCCACATCCTACGAGGGGCCCGGCCCCTCCTCTGCTGCTAAGTGCATGTGTGTTTGTTATTGTTACGGCCTGTACACAGGTCCCGTTCGGGGCTGTTTGATGCATGTACATACGTGTGCATCGATATAGATAAGCCAGTATGCGCATCTACGTGTGCTCGCATCCGAATCGTTAGAGTGTGAACACGTAGGTGTAAATAAATGTCACGCTGGTCTCTGTGCTGCGCCCAAGAGCAAGATGCACCCGTGAACCTATGTACACGTTTACAAACATACATGTTTATGTTCATATGTATGTAAAAGTCCGACCAACCCTTGACTTCTGGCTGCAGACAGCTGAGAAGTTTCAGCACCCCTATTGTCTGTCCCAGGCAGAGGCCACTCCTGTGGAGACTCCCGGCTGGGGGACCCAAGCCAGCTCTCGTGGCCTCATGCATTATTGATAATAATGGCTGTGTCTCTTTAACTGGGATTGGTTTACGACACCATGTGTGCGTGTGTGAGTGTGTGTGTGTGTGTGTGTGCGCGTGCGAGGGAGCGAGTGAGTGTGTGTGTGTATATGTATGTGTGTGAGTGGGGGGGGGGAATAGAGACAGCTTGCATCTCTCATCCTGTGCTCTCCGGATCCCAGCTTGCTGTTTGCTGGGGAGGAGAGGGAGGAAACACATCTTGCTCCCTGCAAAACGGCTTTATTTATTTTTGGGACGAAGCTCCAGCCTTTCCCCCAGGGTGGGGAGAGCTCCAAACAGCAAATTCTGATCCGAACAAGGGAGCTCAGCTGCAGCCTCAGAAGCGCGAGAGGAGGGGAAATCGGCCTTCCTCGGACCAGGACTGACCCCAGAACTGCCAGAGACAGGGGGGGTCGTCTGGCTGTATCCCTGTCCTCCTCCTTCCCCCCTCCCCCCACCACGATATTTTTCTCCTTCTCGCTTTCATGCTCATCCCCACATGAAGGGAAGACTCCCTGCGGACAGCATGGCATGATCCCGGAGCCGGCGCGTGAGGTAAGGGCTGCTTCGCGGCACAAAGCCCCCGGTGCCAGGTTGCACTGATGTCTAGAGGAGACATCCCACCCAGAGGGGCCGTGTGCGGCTACAATGAGAAGGAGGGAGGAGGCACGGTGCTTAATTACAGCCCTCTCGGAGTACCGGGGCAGCGACGCGATGGGCTTATGTAATGGCAAACCCTCCTTCCTTGCCCCAGTCGTGTCCAGGCTGCCCGTGCAGACAGGCTCTGGCAATGAGACCAGAGACAAGCAGATGCTGCCAGGCAGGTAACCCTCCCTTCTTTGGCCCTGCTTTGAGGAGTTGGTGCTGCTCGGCCCCTCGCTCCGCATAAAGGGGGAAACCAGCAACCTAGTTAAGGCTTGTTTATTTCTTGCCGTCTCACTCCTCCCTGCGCACCCCACCCCCTAAGCCATCTCGAATCTTGGTTTAGATTCCTGCCTTCTCTAGTCCGTGGAGACTCACTTCCAGGAGCCCTGTGGGGGCTACTAGCCCGGGAAATGTAGGTGCCGGCCAAACCCACTACAGCCAATGGATGGGAAATGTAGTGGGCCAGGATGGAGGTGCAGAATTGCAAATGCCCAGCTCTCTTCCCCCACCTACCATCTATACAGTGGGCGAAGGCACTCCAGGCAGCATTTCTCTACCCTATTCCTCCTCTTCCCCCCCCCATGGCACCATGAGCTGTCAATCTATTTTCTGGAGTGTACTAATGTGGTAGTTGGTGGATACAATTAAACTCAGAGATGATGAAAAGTGGATTTCATATTTTAGGGCAACTGATTACTTCTATTCCCTCAGAAAATTGGAGTCTGCTGGTTTGGGGTATGGATGGGGAACAGTTCTTTAATTCATAAAAAACAAGAGTGTAGAGTTTGAAAGGGAAGATCAGTTGGGGTGACAGGCAATGGGGGTTGTATTAGAAAATGATGAGAGGGTGAGAGGTTTAGGGAGAACTGAGTTCGACATCCCCCCGAGGCCTGCTCAGAGGGGCCTAAGGCCTGGTCTGAGTGCTTAACTGGAGGACAGAAACCAGGGAACTGGATAGAGCTTTCATGCTTTGAGAAACCTGTGCTATGTATTCTTCAGGTCTGAGGACTGACCGACAAGACAACCCTCAATCCACCACCCAGAGCTCCCACCCCTTGTCCCCATCGCTGTCTTCTCCTTAACTTCCCCCACCTTGTTCCTTGCATGCCCCCCTTGCCAGTTTTGTTCTCTGCTAGCCAGGGAAGATGGAGGCTTGCTTGTGCAGAGCTAGCCTATAACTCTCATCACAAACAACTCCAGCAGAGAAAAAGAGAGAGCTTGCTCCTTCACGAGCCTCTCTTCTGCTCCTCTCCCTTCCCTGTCTTCCCTGGGCCCTTCTCCATAAGGCCTGCCCTCCACACCCCTACTGTCCCACATACATGAACAGGGTCAGCTAAGGCCATTCAATTTCTTCCACCCTAACTATAAATCATCCCAAGTTTCCCGATTATGCAGCCCTGTCATCTGGTCTTGCTCTTTCTCATAACCTGCCTGATGACGTGAGGTTGTCATAGGTGCTCTCTGAGAGTACATACAACTCCAGCCATAGGTTCAGCAAAAGAAGGTCAGCAGGATGCTGAAAAGGTGTGTTACATGTGTGATACATGTCTAGGACCAGGGGAAAGTTGAGAACCACACAGCTCTAGAGAGACAAAAGTTCTAAATGGGAGACCAGAGTTCTAGGAGGAAGAGGAAGGAGGGGGGAAAAACAGTTAAGGAAGGACAAGGAAAATGGGTACTCCCTTCCTAAAGACTGGGTGTTTGTACTTTCAGGGGTAAATGGTTGCCCAGGCAATGCCAGCCTAGCATGAGGAGGAAGAAAGGAAGGGCTAGAAGAAACAGAAATCAATTCTTGTATTTTTTGCAGGATTTTGACCCTGGGTACAAAGAGCAGGTTGATGAAGGACTCACACTGGACCTTTTCCTATAATGCTCTCCTTGTTGTCAGCCTCCTAGAATGCCTGTAGCTTGAAAGAAAGCATGTGTTTCCTTAACAGCTGCCTGGCCCTCCCTAGGCATTATACCCCAGTTGAATTCCTTCCCATCTTTTAAAGCTCAATTTAGGAAGAAAGGAAACAGGTGTTTTATTAAGCATTTAACTTTGTGCCAGGCACTGTGCTAAGCACATTTGATCCTCACAAAAATCTTGGCAAGTAGGTGCTATTATTATCCCCATTTAACAGTTAAGGAAACTGAGGCAGATGAATTGGTACAGGGTCACACAGCTAGTAAATACCTGCAGGCCCAGCACTCTCTACCCACTGAGCTACCCGCCTTCTCCAGGAAGCCTTACTAGACAGTGTGCTGTAGTGGATACAGTGCTAGAATCAGAGTCAGGAATTCCTGGATTCAAATCACATCTTTGACATTTATGAGCTGTGTGACTATGGACAAATTACCACTCTCTCTGAGCCTCGGTTTCCTCATCTGTGAAATGATAGGGTTAGACTAGATAGTTTCTGGGTCCCTTCCAACCCCAAAATGATCTGCTTCCGTGGCTCCTCCTTTTGTGCCCATCAATAACACTACTTCTTTCCTTAAATCTTACTTGTTTTGTACCTCTGGGTATGTGACCAATCCCCCTGGAAGCTCCATGATGATTGGGATCATATCTTATCTAAACTTTGTAACTCCCATAAACCTAGAACAGTAAGATGCACACAGTAGGTATTCAGTAGTTTTTAATTGAATTAAATTGAAATGGATCCCATCGTAGACTTAGCTCCAATAAGTATTGGAAGCTATTTCCCTACTTCAGCAGGTGCCTACTGCCCTTGGCTTAGGAAGGGGGATTTTCATGCCAAGATTTACATGTCAAAATGCCATAGTTAACGTGATCTCTGCCCAAATCTCTCCTATACTCTAATCATCCATTCCATTCCTGATTCCTCATAGTGATACAAAGGGATTGTGGAAAAGGCCTATTAACCCTAGGGCCTACTGATCAATCCATCAACAAGCATTTATTAAATGTCTGCTATGTGCCAGACACTGTGTTAGGTGCTGACAATGAAAATGCAAAAGCAAGATAATCCCCGCCTTTAACAAGCTTGTAGCCAGCCTGGGGGGTGCGATATAAGAAAAGAAGTATTTTGTAAGGGTTATGAGCAGAAACTTGAGAAGACCACTAGACTAGAGCCTTGGAAGCTCTGGTTCATTAGGATTTGTGGGTTCAGTACAACCCTCAGAAAAGGGAGGGAGGAGAGTGGGGGAAATTCACCGCCAGCCAAGAGAGAAAGGCCAGCGATTGCTCAGGACAGCCCTAACCTAGCCCATGCAAAAAATCTTTTCTGTGTTAGAGAGAGTTTTGGGTCTGCCCTCTTAGTGAGGAGCAGCAGTGGCAGTTTAGGGTGAGAGTTAAGCTTTAGGGGAACCTTTAAAAGGGAGCTTTAGAGAGGGAGGGTTTCAGAGTAGAAAGCATTGGGAAGATGCTTGTGTGAGAGAGAACTGAAGAACTCTGTCCTCCTTTTCCTACCACCCCCTAGGAAGTCTAAGGTCAGGGAACTTTGTTTCGGTCATGATTCAGTGGCCTTCATTCGTGTTGTATTGTCTCTGGCAAAGGCCAAGGCCTCTCTCTTCTATCCATCTCCCATGCCATCGCATTAGAAGCTATCAAACGAACCCAGACATTCAGACAGACTCCCCATTGGTGTGTAGGTAACATCCCTAGGAACTATCTGGGGCTGGAACACCCTGCTGGGATAATAGGGAAGCCAGTCCCCCACCCCACCCCCGCCCCAACCCTAGGACCAGAGCCTGACTTTAGTTTCTTCCCACTTTCTAAATAGGCACATGGTAGCGTCTCTTTCTCCTTGTTGACATGTATGATATACTCTTTGGTCCAGAGCATTAATGTAAGTTCTCAGTCAATATTCAAGACATTGTGATGGAGCTTACTTTTTCCCAAGAGTCCCTGGCATGCAGGTGGGGAGACTATAGCCCCCTGAGAACATTTCTGAGCTGGGGGCGGGAAGAGAGCTCTGCTGTTATGACATCTGTAAAATGGAAGGAATTTTAATGTGCTTTAGTCATGGATTTTGTCAGTGAAAGTTTCTCAGCTGAGGAGGAAGTTGCCCCCACAATTTTTCTCTCAGCATCCTGGGTGCCCCTTCTTTTCATCCCCTGCCATCTTGTTCCCACCATGTGGGAGTTGAAGATTGATGTAAGCTCCCCTAGTCACCCACACCCTCTCAACCCTACCCTATGAGGCAAGGTTCTGCCCAAACTACAGGGCCCTGCAGAGAGAAAAAAAGATTTGTTGAAAGTAACCTCATCAAAGAAACTTTGGAGGAGAGCTGGAAATGAGAGTGGGCTGAAAAAAAAGTCAGCAAAAGAGAGAGGGAACTAGCTGATAGAAGTTTGTCCCATCTTTATCAGCACTCCCCAGAAGGTATGCAAAGCACTTTACATACTTGGGCTAATTCTGGCAAACCTTCCTCAGAGATGGGGAAAAGATGAGAAAGTCAGAAAGGAGGAGGGGAAGGGATCAAGAGAACTGGAAGGAGGGTTAGTAAGAAGGTTTTGGGACGAAGTGACAGAGGAAGAGGGTTAGAGAAAAAGTTCATAGGTATTTAGAGAAAGATGTCCTTCTGTATAGAGCCTAATAGTATGTGGGACAAAATAAGGAAATCCCAAGGAAATGAGAGGGGACGTTGTGAAAATCGGGTCAGAGCCCAGAGAAATCACTAACTTTTAGAACAGCAACCCCAGTACCTAATAAGACTGGATTTGTAATTTAATGAGTTCACATAGGAAAGGAATAGTACAAGAGAGTATAGCAAGAGGGAGATATACATGTCCTGCCTGAGTACCTTCTGTGTCCCAACAGAAAGGATATGAAGAAGGAAAGACAATGGCCAGAATTTAGCATCTTCCTTTTAGGGGATTGTCTATCTGGGAGAAAGGGTCTGGGTTCCAGGGCCTGCAGGCTTCAGAGACATAGCTAAGGCTCAATCCTTACTTTTCTACCTGTGGGCCTTGTCTAGGGCTCCTCAATGAGGCCAGCCCTGACAACCCTCGTAGGCTCAGGTTACTGGGGAGAGGGCCAGGGAAAGGCAAGCTTGCAGCTGGTTGGTGGTCAAAGCCCATCTTGAGAAATGGTAATGGTGGGGTTAAGTCAGCACCACAATTCCCAAGGGCAAATTTCTTAGTAGAAAAAAAGGGCAAGTGACATCATCATTCCCTGAGCATCCTGGCAATTTCCAATTCCACTTACTCCCAGAAGCAGGGACACTCTTAGACCACCTGCTGCAGAACTTTGACTATAATTTCTCACCCCTCTAAGAGCTCACTGTACCCTCCCTCACTTAGCTATACCAACCTTCACACTGGTATGCCATCATCTCATTAACATCTGTAATAATCTCTGACCACTATACTGTCACTCTCAACTTCTGTAACTTCCTTTTCACTGTTGAACCATCCTGTAAAAGTAGCTCAAATAGTAGAGTGCTCACTTATGCATCTTCTAGTAGCTTTTTAGCCAGGTAAGTGGTATAGTGGATAGGGCACTGGATTTGAAGTCCAAAAGACCTGAATTCAAATCCTATTTTAGACACTTACTAGCTATGTGACCCTAGGTAAATCACTTAACTTCTGTTTGTTTCAGTTTCACATCTACCTCCAGGATTATTGTGAGGATGTAGTGAGACAATAATTATAAAGCACTTAGCACAGAGCCTTGGCACAGAGTAAATGCTATATACTTGTTAGCTATTATTTTTTTTTATTAAAGAGCTCTGCACACTTTGGAGTACTATGTAAATGCTAGCTCTAGTTATCTATAATATCTTTCTCACAATTATACTGTCCCTCTAATAGCTCTAAAATCCATCTCATAGATATGGCAGTCATTTAACATATAATATACAATGTACTTTCCATTGGTATACCATCCCTCTAACATCTGCAATGTCCTTACCACCTTGGTGCTACCCCACTAACATTTGTAACATCCCTCTAACAGCTACCACATCCCTTACCTAAACTTGCTGTTCCTCAAATAGCTACAGCTTTCACAGCATCCTTCCACTGCCCCAGATTAGTTCTATCATAGGGAAAGTCCCCCAAATGGGAGCCTTTTTGTTGGATAAGCCACCTTTCTGAATTTCCCTTTAGAGTCCCCTCCAACCAACCCAACGGGCCAGCAAAACCCCAGTTCATCAATGTTCCCTTTGAGAGCGACAGAAATACGTAAGGTGTTCCGAGATTCTCATAGGTTGGGAACAGCTTCAGGTGGCATTATAAATGTCGTTTATGGAACTATCTCTTGGGCATCTGGGTGAGACACATCCATTGCTGCTCCAGGAAGAATTGTAAGAGCTAAGTCTCTTCTCCCAATACACTTTAACCTCAGGTCCTGAGAAACCTGATGTTGGGAAATTACAACCAACAGGTAACAGGTGAGCATGGCTCCTTAAAAGAGTCCATGAGTGAACTGGGAGATAGGACATACAGATATATGTGTATATATATATATATATATATATATGTATGTATATATATGTATGTATATATACACATATACATATATAGTGTATCTATTTACACATACGTATGTACATACATACATAACATTCACAGAACAAGGGTCTGGGGAACCCAGTTTTTATTTCATCTCAGGCACTCATATAGGGAGCAGAAACTTATTGTTGTCTGGACATCACTCCCCTCAATGCCCAATCTTGGATTGCAGAGGGAACATAAGTTGCCAATACTCCTCCCCTCCTGGTTTGTGAGAAAAGCAGTGACAGGAAGTTAAGTGGATGTCCTCACACCCATCTCCAATTTTTCCTTGTACCACTCTTAGACTTCTCCCTATAGTGTACAAAGAATTATTATTTGCATGTTACCACCTGGGAAACAGAGGCACAGCAGACTGAGCAATGGAGCAAGAAATTGCCTGGAGTCTGGCTATCTTGAAAATTTCTCTCCCTTGCTATAAGCTCCAGAATAAAGACTTACGGAACCTCCTCTATTCACATGCTGTGGATCTCAGCCCAATGTGCCTAAAAGGCTTCCCATGGCAGTTTGACAGAGTTTCTGCTCATGTCATGCTGTTTGAATATTGAATTTAGAATCAAGTGACTTGGGTTTGAGTCCTAGTTTGGCTTCTTACTAGTAGGGTGATTTTAAACAAGTCCCTTTTTGTCAGCCTCATTTTCTTCATCTATCAAATGGTGATCTTGTACAACCTGCCTCTTAAAGTTTTTGTAAGGAAAACGTTTAGTAAACTTTAAAGCATTACATAAATGTAAAGGGTGGAGGATTTTTTTTTTTTTGAGGAAGAATTAGCTGACACTTTGGGTTTGCTCTCAGTTTATGACCTTTCCTGGTGGTGCAATGGATAGAGAGCTGAAGTTAGAGTTAGGAAGAACAGAGTTCAAATCCTACCTCAGATGCTTTTTAGTTGTGTGACCCTTAAGTTTGGTTTCCTCATCAGTAAAGTGGAAATGATAAGAATACGTGCCTCACAAGATTGTTGTGAGGATCAATACAACAATAATTTTAAAGGGCTTTGCAAACCTTAAAGCCCTCTGCATATGCTAGTTGTTATTATCATCATCATCCTCTGCCTCTGAATACAAGAGTCAAGAAAAATGAGGTAGAGGGAAAAAAAAGAAATCAGAATGAGATAGGCCTCACCAGATTTAGTTAGTCCTTTATGGCAACACCTAATTCAGTGCCAGCAACAGTTAGATTCTTGACTATGATGGTCATAATATTTGATGATGACCCACTATATTGCCCAGCTGTGCTGGCTAAGACACTGACTCGTGGTGTGACCCCTCCTTTAGACCTCTGCATAATAATGGAGTTGGACCCCTTAGTCTACCCCTGTCATTCTAAAATGGGCCTATTCTAAACCCTCAATAGCAACTACGTCTTCCCTCTGCCCCTAAATATTTATTTCAACACTCTTCGTCCTGAAAGTTCATTTCATGCTAATAAATAGGAGGGGGGGAAGAGATTGAAAGGTAGCAAATAGGCCAACTTAGACAAAGAAGGACTTTCACTTGTCTAGCGTCTGACAGTAGAGCAGTTGCATAACCACGAAGTATCAAATACCTACATCCCCCTACACATAGACACATAGGCACAAACACATCCCAGACTGTCCCCACTGACTGTACTACACCTCAGAGTTGCTCTGCAGTCTCAGGGACTGTACCTTTCTTTCCCCCACTGTCTGAGGCAGTTTGTTGAAAATCCGTGGGCCCATGCCATTTAAAGAGCTGGTAGCATGTGGAATAGCCAGACCAAGGCTGGCAGAATGAAATCAAGATGGGAAAACAGCACGGGGCAACTTGATGCTGAGGACAGGAGGGCTCTCTACTATCATAGGCTCGGGAAGGAGGTTTGACACCCAGAGCAGGGGGTTAGAATGTCTCCTGGAAGAGACAGCAAATGTGGGGGCAGCTTGAACCCCAGGACTCTGGCAAGAGGTTGCTCTGTATTCTTCCACAGTCAGCCTCAGCCAATGTCCTTCTCCAGGTTTTGGAACATTGTTGTTGTTTTTGCACAAGATGAAACCATTTGTCTAGCTAGATCAGTGGATTGTGTGTGTGTGTGTGTACACATGTATGTTCATATGACATTTTGTGGTTTGTTGTAAACATAGGAGAGATATGTCAAACTAGTACATATGTAGAACTACATACATGATGAAGCAAAAAGGCTCTATGGCCTCGGGCAAGTAATTTCAGCTCTCTGAGACTGAATTCTCTCATATGTAAATCAGAGTGATTGGGCAATCTCTGGGGTCTCCTCTAGCTCTTAAAAGAAAAGCTTATATTTATCTAGCAACTTCTCCACAGCAACCCATGCTAGTATCATTATCCCCCATTTTGAAGATAAGGAAATAGGAACAGAGAAATGAAGTGGTTTGCCTATGGTCACTCAGATAATGAATTTGAAAGGCAGGACCTGAACCAAGTCATCTCTGATTCCAAGTTCAGTGCTTCTGCCACTGTACTACATTGTCTCTCGTACCGTGTGTGAGTGTAAAAGTCCCTCTATCCACATTATTTAAAGTCTTCAAAATCTTCAAGCCTCCAGGATTGTTTCCTTTTTGTTTTCTACAGGGCTTTTACTACCTTCTCCTCCCAAGTTCCACCTGAGCTGCTTTACCTCTACTCCTAGAGTCCTTTCCCTGCTGAGATTGAATTTCAAATTGTTTTGGTCCTGTGGCTCCTGCCGCCCCTCTCTGGGAAGCTCTCCAAGGTGCTGGCCCCAGGCCCTGCGGCCTCCATGCACCACTGTCCCTGTGTTGCTGTCCATGGTGCTATAAGCAGTGAGGTTCTCTTTACATGCTCTCTCTCACCCATGGTGAACAGGCTTGGCGGTGGACATTTGGGACCCCAAAGAAGAGCAAGGGTAGAGGAAAGTTATACTAGATTGGGAACACATAGCAAGATCTATGAATGTGAAAGACTAAGGATAGTATTTTCAGTAAGGAGGACAGATCTACGGGTTTGAGAAGGGTGATGAAAAATTCAGTAGGTCCCACAGTTGTAGGGGAGAGGAGTCAGAGATTCTGGTAAATCTACGTGCTCACCAACACACGAGCCCTTCTCATATTTAGGAAGTTCTTCCATAAGACTGTTGCCTGAGATGGTAATATATCTGGATATTTGACTAATGCCAACACTGAGGTCATAGGATTGTAAAATTAGTACTATGAAGTCCTTTAGAGGCAATCTAGTATAAACCCCTCTCTTCAAAGACGAGGAAACTAAGACCCAAAGAGGTTAAGTCATTTGCCCAAGATCACACAGTTAGTAAGTGGCAGAACTGGTATTTGAACATAGAACTTGTTGTCTCCAAATCCAGCACTGTTTCTACTGTACCATATTGCCTAGCTTCACTTTCTCTATGATAAGGAAAGGCCATTTTGGAAAAGATAAAACAATACATGAACATTCCCAGAAAAAGTCTGAATCTCTGACTTTCTAGACATTGCTGAAAGAATCTTATTTTGGCCTATGGGAGATAGCTCTGAGGCATCATTTAACTTCTTTCCCTAATACCAATTTGCAAATAATCCTAATAATATTTGCAAATATTATTATCCCCATTTTACAGTTTAGGATAATGAGATTCAGAGAGGTTAAGTAACTTTCTCGTGGCCACACAGCTAGTAAGCTTTAGGATCAGGATTTGAATCCTGATTCTAAATCTAGTGCTCTTTTTAACATGCTACACTTTTGAGAACTGAAATCCTGACTGTGCACATGCTGTTTACTGACTTTATGTTTACTACTATCTTCATCTAGTCAGACATTGGTGGAAACTGTTAAATGGACACATAAAGATATTAAAAAGTAATTCATAGAATCATAGAATATTAGATTTGGAAGAGAATCTAGAGGTAATTTAATTCACTCCCTTCATTTTATAAATGAAGGAACTGAGTTCATCTGACTAGCAAGTGACAAAGCCTGATTTGAACCCAAGTTCAATTTAGTGCTCTATCTAATATGCTATTATTAGGCATCATTAAATAATGTCAACATGTCAAAACCCAGTAATTTGGTTCTAGTGTGGAAACTCCCTCTAAAGATTCAGATCAAAAGCCACCTATAATGTGTAATCTTGGTTTCCTCAGAGCTTAAGTGGGCCCATGGTGACATAGTACCTGTGTCCAAGGCAGAATTTTAACTCTGACTTTACCAATTTTAAGTCCAGCACTCCATCTACCATGCCATTATGCATTTCTCAAATAATAGTGATGATGGTAACAACTCACATATCTATATCACTTTATGGTTTACTAAATGTTTTCTTCACGACAGTGTTTTGTTGTCATATCAATCAAACACCAAACATTTATTAAGTGCCTACAACATGCCAAGCAAAATGCTTCATGCTGGGATACAAAAACAAAAGTAAAATACTCCCTTCCCTTAATTTTATACATACACACACACGCATATATACACACATATATATGTATGTGTATGTATGTATACATATATACACACGATTATATATACACACGTATATATATCATTATGGGATGCAATATATACATGTATGAATACATGCAAAATAGATTAAAATTTATTGAGGGCACTAGCAGCTGGGTTGATCAGAAAATATCTCCTGTACAGCTGAATATTGAAAGAAGCTAGGGATTCTAAGAGGCAGAAGTGAAGAGAGAAATGTTCCAGGCATGGGAGACAGCCAGTGCAAAGATAGAGTGTCATGTGAAGAAGAGTAAAAAAGCCAGTTTGACCTTCTGAGACCACAGAGTGCATGAATGGGCTTAATATTTAATAAGACCAGAAAATATATTTTGGGGCTAGTTTGTGAAGATTTTAAATGAGAAAAGAGTAGTTTATGTTTGATTATAGAGATAATATAGAGCCACTGGAGTTTGAGCAGGGGAGTGATATGCTCAGACCCTAACCTTAGGAAAATCACTCTGTTAGCTAAGCAGAGGATGGATTGGAAGTTAGGGCAAGACATGAAGGATGGAGATCAATTAGAGATTAGAGTATGTTGCAACGGGCCAGGAAAGAGGTGATGAGGACCTGAACTAGGGTAGTGCCTGTCTGGTGGGAGAGAAGGGTACAGATGCTAGAGATGTTGTGAGGGGACGTGAAGATAGAAACAGCAAGAGTTAGCTACAGTTAGGGGAGAAGACATGGATGAGCATGATCCAGCAAAATAAACTAGGAATGAGTGGTCAGATGAGTAGAGAGAGAGTTGCTCCAGAGAACAGTACATAAAAACTCATAGAGAAGAGAGGATTCAGGAGAAAAGGGTGGTCAATAGTATTAAATTCTGGAGGAGTCCACAGTGCAAGTATTATTCCCTACAGTTTTGCAGATGAGGAAACCAAGGCCCAGAAAGGAGAAATAGTTTACCCTAAGTTGCAAGGTTAATGAGTGGCAGAGCCAAGACTGGAACCCAACTCTGACTCCTAGTCCTAGACTCTGTTCCCCATACCAAACCACTTCTTTTACTGAGCTTCATTCGAGTAGGAAGGGGACATTCAAAGTGGCCAAAAGTATGGTGGTACATACTTTTTTGACATAACCAATTGCAGGTGATTCACTGGTCACAATGAACCCAGGAGGTTGTCATTTGGGAAAAGGGTTAAGAGAGGAAGGATCTCGCCCTGAATATAGGCTCCTAGTCCTGGACTATGTTCAACCCCTTTGAGATGTAAGGAAAGAGGGGAGGAGGGAGACAACTATGGAATTCCTATAAAGAGTCTTCCTAGCTGGAGTGTAAAGCTGGAATTTTTAGCAAGAGTCTCACATTCCTAGATTTGGCAGGACTTCTAGTTACCTCCAAGTTATTAAAAAAAAGAATTGAGATGGCAGGTGGTAGGTGGCCGTAGAGGAAGAAAAAGTCCAGGCTTTGAGTTTTAAATTTTCTGTGCTCTCTAGCATGAGCATCTTTCCTGTCTATAGTCTTCTATTCCTGCTTTCTGTGTCCTCTTATTTACTTCCCAAATGGTTTGTAAAGATTTATAATGTGCTTGTATGTCCTCAGATCTCAACTGCTGTCTGTTGACACAGGGTTATGCCAAAAAGAAGGAACTATGCCCACAGCTAAGTGTTGGTGAGGGGTGGGACTCAGGGAAACGCTGTAGCAATTTAATGATTATAACCAGTACATGGATATGCATTTAATTCTATATTCTGTACATCCCTATCACTCTCATGTCTTTAGAAGTAATAGAACGTTAAAGGAAGAAGGGATTTGAAAAGTCATTTAGAAGCAGGTGAAGAGAGAGAGGCCCAAACTGAGGAAATGACTGAGTTAAGACCATACAGTCAGTAAGTCACAAAACGTCCTTCAACCCAGGTCTTTAGACTTTAGAGTTTCTTCTACTTAGTATTTCTTGCTGTTGGGGGAGGGAAGGAAAACTAGAAAGTGCCAGCCCCCTTCCCTCAGCGAAGCCAGGAACTTACAGCCTATTTAGGGAAACTAGCCTCACCCACACACAAAAAAAACTATTAGAGAATTATAGCAGTTTACAATCAAGAGTCAAACAGGCTCATATGCACTGAGGCCAGAGGAGGGAGGGACCAGTGTACACTACTGGGAAGGTCTCCTGGAGGGGAGAGGCTTTGAGCTGGATTTTTAGGCTCCTGAAAGAGCCTCTGACCCAAGAACAAACAGAGTTCCTATGCCCATGTCTCTGTGGATGGGTTCAAAATAATTTCGAACTGTAGAAATCATTTCAAACTGGTGGTTTAAGGTGCCCAAGGAAAAGTTTCTTATTCTCAAGAAAGTCAGCAGGAGGTCAGGATCTTGGTTACTGAGGCCATTCTCATCACCAGTTCTTTATTTCACATTGAAAGGCCTAACTCTGCAAAGATGGCACCAGAGGTTTCTGGGAAAATGATTATGTGGCCCCAAAAGGGGTATTGGGCTTCTGGTCAAGGTTAAGCAATAGGAGTGAGTCACTGCCAGATTAGAGCTCTCCATCCCTAGGCAAATACTTCTCAGCTAGAGAATCAAAGGCCAGAATGAGAAGCAGGAGCAAGGAGAGCCTTTCTCTGCAGAGTAGGAGTCAGAGAGGAATTTGCTATGGGACCACAGCAGGCATGGCAGTAATCATGCCAGCTAATTATCCAACCCCTTTCATGCTCAGCTCACCGAGTGCCTAATCCCCACTACCCCCTCTGAGTTCAATAGCCAGGGAGGATTTATGGAGGAAGAAACAGAAGCATAGAAGAGATGAATAAGTTACAAACTGGGCTTCAGCATTTCCAGCTTGGGAAGGAATAGAAATGAAAGAAAGTTCGGAGTTCTGTCTTCCAATCCCTCCAGTCCTGGCTCTTTGGGCCAGAACTTTGCTCATCATCTTAGCTCATGTCCATGTATGGAAGAGAAGACTTGTTTTTGATCTTAGTTCCTCCCTTGGTTTACTCCTTTTTACCTTCTTTTGGGCTTTAGGCTGCCTGATTACCAAGTGGGAACAATAACCTCCATTCCTCTCCAAGAAGAGAGTGTTTCGTTCAGTCAGCCTATATTTAGTATGTATCCTTTAGGTACAGGGCCTAGTGCTAAGTGCCACGGAAGGCTACCGGAATGGAAAAGACAGCCCCTGTCCTCATGGAATGTCTAATCTAACTAGGGAGAGAAGCGCATCGTGCATAGGGAGCCCTTAATAAAAGTTTGTTGAATTGAATAAAACACAAATAACTGCTTTACAAGGTAGAATGTAATGTGTGTCCTAAGAGAGATACAATAAAATGCTATGAGAATTGAGAAGATAGAGAGATTACTCCCACTTGGAGGGACCAGAAAAGGCATCTGGGAAGAGAAAATGTTTGGGCTGGGCCTTGAAATATTGGTAGAATTTGAGCAGAGAGAGATTGATAAGGGCCTTAGGGCACTCCATGTAACAGTGCAAGCAAAAGCTTAGAGACAGTAGAGTATAGAATGTGTTTAGAGAACAAAGAGGAGTCTACTTTAGTTAAGATAGAGCATTGCGTGTGGGAGCAGCAACATAGGGAAAAGTAGGGTGGGGCCAGGTTGTGGGGGACTTTGAATGCTAATGAGTTTGGCTTTCATTTGATGGGCGAAGGGGAACCACTGAAGAGTGATGTCTACAAAGGCAGGCAAGCAACTTAGTAGCAAAACCCTAATGAATGTAATATAGTTATTTTTTTATTATATTTCGAGTGGTCAGAATTATTCTTAATTCATGGCGCTCATGTGGTTTTACTCACAGTCACTACACTTTGGCTAGCCCAGGGAGGGTAACAGGGGTGATGCTCTCTGAGACAATGAGAAGATATGAAGGACTCAGGTATCTGCACTCAGGAGAGGATTCTCTCCCTGTTGCTGTCTCACATCTCTGCTTGAGTCAGAGAACAGGGACTGCTAACTAAGCCTGGATTGGCTTTGGTGGCCAAGAGCTTGAAGATGAAGTTGAGGGTGGGAGTGAGATCAGCGGTGGCAAAAGGAGGTGACTACCCCCTAGTCTGACTCATCATCCGTCATCTCCCCCACCCCCAGGCAGGGAAATAGAGGCCCAAACCAAGGGGATGGGTTTCCACCAAGAATGCTTAGTCTTCTTGACCAAACTGAGACAGCCTCCAGGTTGGTCTCTGAGGCCTGATAGATTTCTTAGCATGCCAAGCTAATCTCCAGGGATTTCTGTCACCACCCTCCTTGGAAAAGTGCAGGAAAGAAACATTCCTTTCTGGCCTGTTGCCCTCTCCTAGTCTGACTTTCTCTAGGGCCATTATCTAAGAGTGGGATTTGGTTACTGTTGTTTCTTGATGCTTGACTCAGGGACTGGGAGCAGGATGGATTATTACCCCTGGGATTTGTCTTAAGGAAGAGAAGAGTGGGCATTTTGTACTAGGAAGTAGTCACAGAATGCCTGTGCCCATGAGTTTGACATTCTTACCTTACCAGCGCAGGTTAGTACATTTAGCTGGGTCTGAGTTGAGATGGTATCCTCGGTGGGGGTAGTCTCTGATTCCTGGAAACCTGCTCTGGCATAGGGCTGGGCTAGGCTGAAGGAGCCATGTGATAAGAAATCAATGATAACAAAGGGAATCTGAAGCACTGGTCACCCGGCTCCTAGTCATCGAATTTTAGAGCAGGGGCCTGGACTTGGCCACAGGATTCCTGTCTCTCAACCTTGAGCTCATATTTAGAATCTGAGGGAGACTTCTGGCAGAGGTAAAACTGGCTGGGTGGTGGTAGGGGGTGGGGAGGCAGGAAAGGGAATAGACTAAGGGACAGATGGGAAGAACCCTCTCTCAGTTTTCCTGTATCCAGTTTCAGAGTCTCCAGGGACCAGGACTCTGCCCATGCCACATCAGGCTTGGGATAACCCACCTGTCACCACGACTAAGTGGGGGTGGAGTACCTTGGGGAGGAGGAGACATAGGACTGAAGCAAGGTTCCTCTTGGAGGGGGGAAGGGAACAGCATATGTAAATCATCTTTCTTGGCAGGATAGGCTCTCTTACTTTGAAATGAAAACCTCTCCCAGCTCATATCCCAGGATCAGCTCAGGTTCTTGTTATACTTTCCTTCTGGGCCTCACCCCAGCAATTCACCTCCCCCATGCCAAGGAAAGCTCAGGTGGGGTGAGGAATATGGGTCATTTGAAACCTCCATTGGTCATCTTCATGGCAAGTACAGGACTAATCTGGATTGAACTGAAACAGGGATTTCTCTGGAACACTGTGGAAGGATATCTCCCTTCCCCCAAGTAGCCCCTTACAGCATGTACATACAACACTTCCAGTTCATGGATTTAGTCTGAGTGATCCTAGCTGGGGGTCCCAGATGGTTGGGCCCCAGAGCTATTTTCCCTCCAATCATCATTGCTCATTCATTTCTGGAAGGGTTCCCTATTCTGGGGAGACCTGCAAAGGATCTCTTCTCTACAGTTCTGGTCCCACTGTTCAGGGTCCATTAGGCATAGGACCCTAAGCACTTTCTATCTCCTTGTGGATGAGCCTGCCCTTGGGTGCCTTCTAGAGACTTGGAGATCTTAATTTAGTCCTCTCCAGGTAATCACCACCCAACTTTTCTCTAGGCTTTGTAATCCTTGTTACTTTAAGCTTTCCTCTAAATGGGGTAAGAGTAGCTCATTTGTCAAATAGCTCATTTGAGATCCCCCATGTTAGGCCCAGGTTACCTCAGAGCCCTTAGATCTGACAGATGTTGAGTATCCCCTACTCTCTCTGGCCTACAGAAAAGCTCCTCTCCCCTCCCTCCCTTCCTTCATCAGACCCCTGCCTCTCCCTATTTCCTGTTCTCTCTGCAGAGTGAGTGTGGAAGATGTCGAACCAGAGCGACGGCAACACCAAGGCCCCATGCTTGCCCCGGAATGGCTTGGTAAAGCTTGCCAGCCAGCCCAACGGCCTCAGCTCTGCCAGCATCACCAAAGGGACCCCAGCTGTGAAGAACCGACTCTGCCAGCTGCCCCCTGTGCCTGCCCTCACCAGCCCAGCCTTCCCAGTGCCCACCGAAAGACCCCTGCCCAGCCTGGCGTCCCCCCTCTCTTTAGCTGCCTTGGCAGGGGGGCCATGCCCCACCTCCGAGCCCCTTACAGCTGGACTGTCCTCTGGTGAGAACCCAGGCCAGGTTCCTGCATCTCCCACAGAGAGGCAGCCCCTGGCTGTGGATGAGAAGATCCTCAATGGCCTCTTCTGCTACTTCTCAGCCTGTGAGAAGTGCGTGCTGGCCCAGGTGTGCAAAGCCTGGAGGAGGGTGCTCTACCAACCCAAGTTCTGGGTGGGCCTCACCCCAGTCCTGCATGCCAAGGAGCTATACAATGTGCTTCCTGGTGGGGAGAAGGAATTTGTGAACTTGCAGGGTTTTGCCACTCGTGGCTTTGATGGCTTCTGCCTTGTTGGTGTCTCGGACCTGGACATTTGTGAATTCATTGACAACTATTCCCTGTCAAAGAAGGGTGTCAAGTCCATGAGCCTCAAGCGTTCTACTATCACTGACGCTGGATTGGAGGTAGGGGCTATGGGTGTGTGCGTGAGGCAGATTTCACGCCAAGCCTTCTGATGGGTGGAGTAGAGTACTTCGAGAGGGAGAGGGGAGGAGAGGACAGTAGGAAGCAATAAGAATCAGGCATCACAAAGAGAAGCTGGAAAAGGACAGAGAAAGAAACGGGATGAACAGAGTGCCCTCCTTGCTCCCCACACACAGCCGGGAGTGGGAATGGGCAGAGCCGTGGGATTTGAGATATAGAGAATCACTACAGATGGATGGACATGTGAACTCAGCAAAGAAGTAGAGAGTGGAAAGGGAGAGCTATGGGATATTGAATAATCTAGATAGGAGGTGCTGGACTCTGGACTAGGGAAATTCATAGAATCAGAGAATTTAGAGCTGTAAGTGACCTTAAGGATCATCTAGTCCAAATCCTTCATTTTTTAAAAAATTTGATCTATGATTTCATTGGCATAGGCCCTATACTAACTATAGGGGACTCCCAGTGAGGGAACTTCTGCTACTCTTCTGAAATTTCTCATTTTAGAGAGTTGCCTGGAGAATTGAGAAGTTAGGTGACTTGAACAGGGTCACATAACTATTATGTGGGAGGGGGGAGAGGGGACCAGGTCTTTCTGACTCCAGGGCTGGTTCTCTGTCCATTATGCCATCCTGCCTAATGCAGCCTCATTTCACAGATGACAAAACTGAGGTTTGGAATGAAATAGGAAGACTCTTTTCTCTGACACCTTACACCCACAGGCCTGATTTGCTAGAGAAAGGGAGAACAAGAAGGGGAAGGAAAGCAAAGAACTGGAAGAAGAGTGTAGCCAAGAAGAGGGAAGTAGAGGAGAGAGAGGAAGGAAGGAAAGGTCAGCAGAGAAGAGAGGAAAGAAGTGAAGATATAGGGGTAGGAGAAGAAAAGTGAGAAGATCAGTACAGGAAAATTTTGATGCCCTTAGATGGAAGAAGATATATCATCAGAAAAGTTAAGTGGTCTCATCAGCAGATCACGGCATTCATTCATCCAAAAATGGTCTTCAATGAGCACCTAATAGATTCTTGGTACAGTGCTGGGGTGAGGCATAACTAGTCAAGTTGATGCAAAGAAGTATGAGATGTGGTCTCTGCCCTAGGAGAGTACACAATCTGGGTGGGGAGAAAAGGCATATGCACGTAGAAAGTTGAACAATGCCAAACACTATAGGTCGTCAGTGAGTGTTTCAGTGAGGTGTTCAGAAAGAGAAGTCGCTGTCACCTGGAGGGATTGGGAAGGGCTTCCCTGAGGAAGCAAAACTCGAGCTGGTTTTTGAAGCAGGGGAAGAAAAGTGAGAGGTAGGGAGGGCATTCCATCCATGGTGTCTGGCTTGAACAAACTAGAGACTAGAGAAAAAATCAAGGTGTTTCCAGGGACAATGACAAGAACCTGGCTAAAGCAGAGGGTAACTATACAAACTTTGGATTTAGAGATCCTAGCTGTCTTTCCCAAGACATAAAATAGCATAGGGACTCTAATCTAGAGACCAAAATGGCTAAAATGATTAAGCTGGTTATAGTTCTGTTGGCACTAAGTCCTTTGAAGAAAGGTGTCAAAGGAGTTTGGGGGCCCCGAGGGAGGCAGGGGGAGGCAGGACTAGGGAACTCCCTAACACTGTGCTTCCTGCCATGCCCCCTCACAGGTAATGCTAGAACAAATGCAAGGGGTAGTTCGTCTGGAGCTGTCTGGTTGCAACGACTTCACAGAGGCAGGATTGTGGTCCAGCCTCAATGCCCGAATCACATCATTGAGCGTTAGCGACTGCATCAATGTGGCGGACGACGCCATTGCCGCCATCTCCCAGCTGCTGCCCAACCTGGCTGAGCTGAGCCTGCAAGCGTACCACGTCACGGACACAGCCCTGGCCTACTTCACGGCCAAGCAGGGCTACACCACCCACACCCTGCGGCTGCACTCCTGCTGGGAGATCACCAACCATGGCGTGGTCAACATGGTGCACAGCCTGCCCAACCTGACTTCCCTCAGTCTCTCTGGCTGTTCAAAAGTAACAGATGATGGGGTGGAGCTTGTGGCTGAGAACCTACGAAAGCTCCGCAGCCTTGACTTGTCCTGGTGCCCCCGGATTACTGACATGGCCCTGGAGTATATTGCTTGTGATCTGCACAAACTCGAGGAGCTTGTGCTCGACAGGTATGCCCAGGAAGGGTGGGTGTGAACCAAAAGAAAGGGCAAGAATAGCACAGGTAGGCACGGGACAGCAACAGGTTCCAGAGTGTCCACCCCCTCTGAGTTTCAATTCTTCTGTTATCCTGGGCTGAACATTCCAACCTCTCTGGTACTTAGGGGCATCCCAAGAGTAAGAGGAAGCCCAGGATGTTGGGAATAAGACCCTGAAAACTGACAGTCTTTGAAGGGAAAGCTAAGCAGAGAATTAGTGACCAAGAATCTATGCACTGAATAAAAAGGGGTGGAAATAATTTCTTTTTAAATTTACGTTTCCATGTCCTTTTAAGCTTACAAAGTGCAGTTCTACCAATAGTCCCTGTGAGGCAGGCAGTACATGTATTATCACCATTTTACAGGTGAGGAAACTGAGAGTGACTCATCCAGGAACACATAGCTAATGAAGGACAGAGCCCAGAATTGAGTCTCCTGAGTTCCACGTACATTCTATCACATTGGGAATGGTAACAAACCTCCCTGGGAGTCCTCTGCCAACATATAGTCAGGAGACCCTGGAACAAGGTTCCTCTTCATTTGAGTAATAGTGTCTTTGAAGTCATATCCAAACCCTTCCTTGCCAGAGCACTGCCTCCTAGGGAAAAAAATGTTAATATTTTCATGGTGCTCATCGAAACTCATTGAGAAATGTATCATTCAAGTAATAGGATCCCCATTATATAAATGGGGCTTGGGGAAGGTAGGTTGGAGAAAAAGGAGCCATCTTGTTAATGTTGATCCCAAGCTAATACCCCTTTGGTCTGGTCCCACAGGTGTGTTCGAATCACAGACACTGGGCTCAGCTACCTGTCCACCATGTCTTCGCTCCGAAGCCTCTACCTACGATGGTGCTGTCAGGTAGGGGTATCCCTTTCCCCGTGCAACCTTACAGAAAGGTACAGAGCAAGAGAGGCCTGGATAGGCCCCCTTGGAGTTCCTTTCCTACCTCCAAACTTGACTGCCCAGAGTCAAGGGCCTTTCAAAGAAACAAGCCTCCTTAGGAGGCATTGGGGTAGCCTCCTTGGAGCAAATCTTTCCCAGGATTTTTTGGTAGTTTCCTATCCTTCCGCCCCACCTCACCCCTGGTCCAACCTATGGTACTGCTAGAACAGGAGCTTTTCACCTGGGGTCCTCAGATCCCATGGAGTCCATGGATAGATCTCATGAACTCAGGGAAAAATACATCTTTATTTCAATACAATTGGTCTCCTTTGTAATCCTAAGGAACTTGTTCTATGCATTTAAAAACACTAATTCTGAGAAGGAGAGTTCATAGGTTTCAGGGGTCTGGCAAAGGGGTCCAGGACACAAAAATGGTTAAGAACCTCTGCTTTAGCAGGCTCTTCTCCCACCTCCCTGACCTCTCCAGATCATCCAAATGCATAAAATCTGAGTTGGAAGGGACCTCAGTGGTTCCAGAGTCCAACCTGTACCTGCACCTGAATCCTTGCTACCACATTCCCAAAAAGTAGTCCTCCAGCCCTCTTCTTGAAGGCCTCCAGTAATGGAGAACTCCCTACTTACTGTGGCTACCTATTTCTGATATCACATTGAAGTCAGCTTCCTGATATCTCTCACTCCTTGCTCCTAGCTCTGCCCTCTAGCAGGTTGGCCGGGATTAGGGGCAGGTGGGATGAGCCTACTCTCATTTCCACATGTATGGCCTTTTAAGTACTTGACAACAACTGGCATGTCCTGGCTGAGGCTATCTAGGTTAACTATGCCCCTTTTCCTTAACTAATGCACATTCGGCCTGGTATCCAGTCCCCTCGCCCTCTCCTGGAAGTGCTTCCATTTGTCAGCGCTTCCATTTGTCAGCATCTTTTCTAGCTGGACACAACACTGCTGATAAGAAATACCCCAGCAGAATACAAAGGAACATCACCTCCCTTGATCCAGACACTTCGAATAAACTAATAGAGTCTAAGTTCTCATTTGTCTTTTGGTTTCCTGGTCACATTGTTTACTCACTGAACTTGGAGTCTACTAAGAATTCCTTCGGGTTCTTTTTGATATAAAGTATTGTCTAGCCTCACCCATATATTTGATTTCTCTTTGTTTTTAAAATCAATTTTTGTTGAGAGTTTTAATTTTTACATCACCCAAATTTTCCCCTGTATCACTCCATCCCCCCACCAAGATCTGTCCCTTGTAACAAAGGCAAACAAAAGGAGAAGAGAAAAAATTCCACAAAATTGAGCAATACATTGAAAAGCAATTTGTTTTAACCCAAGTACAGAACTTTACAGAAGGAGGTGGTGGGGAGGGATTATCAGTGGCTGGGTTCTCTCTCCCCTCTTTCTAAACATAGGGAGGGAAGGGAGGTATGAGAAGGAATATATTAACAGAGGCCCATTGGCTCTACAGGTGCAGGACTTTGGGCTGAAACACCTCCTGGCCATGAGGAGTTTGCGCCTCCTCTCTCTCGCAGGTGAGATCCTTCCCCTCCACTTTTTACCCCATCCCTCTGCCCCCTGCCCATACTCCCTGGTGTGTGGCCTCCTCTATAGAAGGGGGGCAGAGCTGCAGTCCTGGGGGAGTAGCTTAGGGGGAAGGGGCAACAGGTGGCATGCCCCCCACCCCCTGTCAAGATGAGGAAGCCACCCCTACCCTACTTCCCCAGAGGTGGGTCTGGGCCTCTCTCTTCCTCTACTCCAGAACCTGAGATGTCCCAAGGGACTGGTCAGCCCTTGGAATATACACCCTATGGGTCAGGCCTAAAGACCTCCCAAGCAGGAGTCTTGAACCCCTAGATTTCCCCAGGCTCTGGGTTAGGGTGGGGGAACTGAAGAGGGTATTTGTTGCCCCATGCCTCTCATCTGCCCCTCCTCGTGCTTCCAGGCTGTCCCCTGCTGACCACCACGGGGCTCTCTGGCCTGGTGCAGTTGCAGGAACTGGAAGAGCTGGAACTGACCAACTGCCCTGGAGCCACCCCTGAGCTCTTCAAGTATTTCTCCCAGCACCTACCCCGATGCCTGGTCATAGAGTAGGGGCCAGGCCGGGTTTGGCCCCATCCACCTTGGGACTTGACCCCTCTTGCCCCACTCAGCTTCCTCCCTTCTCCATTCAGTTTCATTGTCCCACAGGGACCTGGGTCGTACTTCACACAGGACCTAGAAGTCCTAGGGACCCAGCCTAGCTCTTCCCCCTCTCCACTATTGCTCTGCCCTCACCATCCTCTGCGTCAATTTGCCAACTAACTCAAGCCAGGAATAGCTAAGGGGGAAAGGGGGAGGGCAGATGGCTACCCTGTTCCAGGCCAGCAGAAGGAGCAATAGGGAGGAGGCATGGACGTTGATCCTTCCTCTTGAGTAGGCTAAGAAGGCTAGGCAGCCACACAAGCTGGGGCCTTGCTTCCCACATTCACACATCGTGCTACTCAGATGCTCAGGAGCAACTTGATCATCCCCCTACTGCCTTCTTACTCCCAATGCTCTCAGCTGCTTCTGTCCCTACATACCTGGGGTAGGACAGAGGCAGCTTGGGGATACTATCCTATGTGGTAGTACAGCATCTATCCTTGGTGGTCCTAGAGAATCGTAGGATCACAATTTTAGAGCCGGAAGGCGAAGATTCCTGCTTTTGAACCTACACATACGTTTGCACACGTGTACACACACACACACACACACACACACACACACACACACACACAAAATCTAGGCTCAGAGTCATCAGTTTTCTCTAGACCCAAATTCTGACAGCAGCCTTGAGGCTCATACCCAGGGTCCCTTTCAACTGTTCTCCCACCGTTAAACCCTCCACACACACACACACACACACACACACACACACACAGTACACCCTGAAGCCTCAGGCCTTCCAGCTAAACCAGTGGGTGCTGGGCATGGTACCATTTGTCATGGAGGGCTGCTGGACAGAGCCTATCCCCAGGACCCCTGAGTGGGTAGATAAATGGCAGAAATGGGGGATAGATTAGGACAGAGGCTCTGAGTTCCTAGAGCAGGGAAGGCATAATACTTTGGGGGAAGTGGGGTAAGAGAAATGACCATCCACTTTCTCTATCCTCCATCTAGAATGCTGTTTCCCAAGTGGTAGGCTCATCCTGTCCTTCAGAGAGAAGGAACCCCTCCCCTTCCTTGACTATGAGCACATACACATACATGGGTACATATGTGCATGCCCCTCTGTGCCCTGCTCTGCACGCCTGCCCACAATCATGTTCACCCATGCACAAATCCTGTCCCACCCACCCTAGCTCAGGCAGCTCTATCCCATTACCCCCTAGACAGCTGGCCAGGGCAGCCCCCTTGGATCCCGGTCCTGGGTGGAGGTCAAATGGAAATAGACCCTTAATGAAGGCTAGCTTTGTTTCAAAAGGTACTGAAAAGACTCCTTGCTCTAGGTCTCTGTTCCCCAGGGTAAGAGTAATACCCAGAGAGTTCAAGGCAAAGCCCACAGCTCTTATTTCTTCCCATCTTTTCCCCTCTAGCTTCCTGCCTCCTTTCATTCCTCTCCTTTTTCTTCCTTGTTCTCAGATTCAGCTGTCTCCTCTAGCTCTCTTGTCCCCCACTGGGCCCATTTCCAAAGTGAGGCCAAGAGCTTGGCATGTCCAGCATGTCCAGCATGTGTTGCTGGGGGCAGGGAAGGGACTCACCTAGGTTTTGCTTTTGAACAGAGACATTTAGTTTTTGTTCCCAAACCCTAGTACCTTCCCCAAATCTTCAGTGCGGGGGAGAGGTATTGTTTTCTCCTCATGGGGAAACTGAGGTACAGTACCACCAGGCAATCTGAATGATGTTGTATTAAGCATAGAATGAAGCTAAGGGTCTCACTTTTACTCCCACCCCAGATGGTTCTGCTGTTCCATAACCACTGTGAGGTCTGGGGTAAGCCAAGGATGTGATAGAGGGGAATGTTCAGGGTCTTCCCTTCAGGTCCTGATTCTTCACCCTCCTTGTTTCAGGGAGTCCCTATTGACTCAGGCCAAATTCACCCTCCCTCACTCTGGGTACAGCATTTAGAGCCATGGCCTGAGGCAGGACTGCAAGACCGCAGATAAACATTGACATTCCCTGCCATTGGAATCTTCTTCCTTATGGTGAGGGTGGGGAGAAGAGGGAAGAATATTGGAGGAGAAAGAGTCCTGAAAATCTAAGGATCACCTCTGGGCGTTGCTAGAGGAAACCTGGAAATGGAAGATGTGGGTAGGGATGGTTTTGAATGGATGCCTATTCCTGGGATTGGGTATTGTAGCCCCAGATGGGCTCAGATATCTGTCCAGCTAAGGCTCTCTCTTCCTGGTCTCAACCCATTCCACTGTTGATATGGTTCCTTCCCTCCCCCTTATCTGGATCTCTAATACACATAGATGAGACAGACATGTGCTGAGCATTGTCTCCCTCTTCCTTCACTCCCTGCCCCCTGGGACAGGAGCCATCAAACTGGGGATGGTCACTGGGGCTTAGAGCTATACCTCTCCCCTCCACCTGCTCCCCTCCCTTCCTGGGAAGAAGCTTCCATTGGGTTCCCCAAATATAGCTATGGGTGCTGGAATAAGCTCTCTCTGTCCACCAAGCTTCCAAAAACCCTCCCTGCTCTGAGGGCCAATGGGACAGGCATGGGTTTTTTCAGCTCTGCAACCCAATCTTTAATGTCTTCATGCTTTGGGGTTTGGGAATCATTTATACCCTACCCTGCCCAGGCTGGGACCCTGACCCCATAAGCCCCCAAAGACAACTCCAACCAGCAACTCTGATCTTCCACAGCATCATGGTGGGGAAGTGGGCTTCTTTATTGGCCACCCCTGACCCAACTTCTTCCCCCCCACCCCCACTCCACCCACCCCAGATGGTCTCTGATGATGGCCGCATAAGATCCTAAACCATTTGGAAGTCCTGGATTCTGGAATCGAAAGCTGGCACCAGCCTAGCAAGACAGCTGAGGAGGGGAAATTGGGTCCCTTCCTATTCCAAACAGGAGATCCCCAGGAGACACCGCTCCCCCTCATCTCATCCTGGGACAGACACCATCCTGGGAGCGAAGAAATTATTTCTGATTGGAAGAGACGAACCTATCCCTAAAGCTTCACACATCCCCCCCTCCCCCACCCCACTCCTCACCCCACAGAGAGAAAAAGAAAGAGAGAGAGAGAGAGAGAGAGAGAGAGAGAGAGAGAGAGAGAGAGAGAGAAAGAGAGAGAGAGAGAGAGACTGTTGGAGTGAAACAGAGAAATGATTTGACAGCCCAAAGATTTTTCCTGTACCCTCGGAGCCAGACCATCTGGCCCGGGGCTCCGGGCTGACTTGGTTCTAAGCCAGTTTTCTCAAACCCCCTCCTCTGCTTTGTGCCCCCTGGGGTCAGGGAGGGGAATGGGAGAGGTGTTCATTGGTCCAAAGTATTAAAGTAACTGAAGCTGTGATATTTCCAACTACTGTAGGAGGAAAATAAAAGGGGGATAGGAAAAAAAAAAACCAACCCTGAAAACCATTTTCTTACTGTACATAACAACCTCATTCTCCTGTATATGCGGAAGATATAACCTTATATTTGGTAAGTGTTTCTTGTGCTATTTTATCACGTGACCTGTTTATAAAAATATATATTAAAAAAGTTGCAAAAACACTTGTGTTTAGTGTGTTTCTTGATCTTGGTAATGTGTGATGGAACTGGTATTGAGGACTCAGCCTCTGAGAAGAGAACAACCCACTCTCCTTCTCCTCATCCAAACGTTATGAGTCTACTGTTATACCGACTCCTCGTGTAGCACTTTTTACTCCTCATAATGTTCCTAGGAGGGAGGGAAGCTATTATCTTCATTTTACAAGTGAGGAAACTGAGGTAAAGTGTTTTGTAAAATTATAATTCCTCAACTCTGTATATATAATATGCACATATATAAATATATACACACATGCATATATATTAGTCATATAGTCTAGTCTCTGCTACCACCGCCTGGTTGTTAGAATGAAAAGAGGCACAGATTATGGATTAGAGAACCTGGGGTCGAGTCTCATCTTCGTTACTGACTCACTGTGTGATTTTGGACACTCGCTTCCCCATTTTGGGCTTCAGTTTCCTTATACGTAAAATAAGGCTTTTGGACTAGATGCTCTGATGTTCTGCAAATTCATATTGTGTTTAGTTCTGGGCGCCCTATTTTAGAGGGAACACCAGCCAGTTGGAGTAGTTCCAAAAGAGGGTAACTAAGGTGGACCCATATGAGGACTGGTTGAAGGACCTGAGGATAGAAGGGGGCAAAAAGGACTTAGGAGCATTACAATAGCTGTCCAAGTATTTGAAGGACTTTCCTGTGGAAGAAGGATTGTACTTGTTCTGTCTGACCCCAGACAGAATGGTTGGAAGTTACAGAGGCTCAGGGATCAGGGAAAATTTCCTAGAAGTTAGCTGTCCAAAAATGGAATTGGTTCTTTGAGATAGAAGCAAGCATCCCATTACTTCAAGGTCTTCAAGGGATATTGTAGAGAAGATTCCTGTGCAGGTACAGGTTAGGGCACCCTTGAGCTTGAGGACCCTTCTGACTTACCTAATGTTCTACAATTCTAGTTAAAAGACTTACTCAAGGTTACATAGTGGTGTAACCAAGGCTAGAATATAGGTTTACTAACTCATGGTATGTTGCTCTTTCCATTATCACACCACTCTGGACTCACTCCAGGGTGTGCTGGTTCCTGAGAGACAATTGTTAAATTTTCAGTACAAGTAAGCATCTACATCTCAGAAATCAGCAGACTTTATATATCTGGACTTGATTTATTGTTTTGTTGATTGTCTATACCAGGAATTGGCAAACTATAGCCTGAAGGTCAAATCTGGCCCACTTCTTGTTTTTATATGACCTTTGAACTTAGAAAGGTTTTTAGATTTTTAAATACAATAAAACTTTATTTAAAAATGTAAGGGCCATTCTTAACTCAGGCAATACAGACACAAGCAGCAGGCTGGATTTGGTCCAAAAGTAATGGGGAAAATGTTAAAAAGGCAGATTAAACTTAAAAAGATATCCCATTTTCAGAACCTGTTGTTAAACATTTACCAGCATACTCCTGGTCACTCCCCCAATATTCACTGGTACTGGCTGGTTGGGTCACTGGAGGTAAAGCTATTACTACTTCTAGAATTCCAGGAGTTATTCTGTGGGTGACAATCCGTATAACATTAGTCCATGAGTCCCCACTAATGTGATTTCCCTTAACAATCATCCAACAGACTCGATTCTTTAGCAAAAGAATTTACTCAAATGGCACAGCAAGAATAGTATTTCTTCGGCAGCAGGGTGGCACAGTGAGTAGAGCACCGGCCCTGGAGTCAGGAGGACCTGAGTTCAAATGCGACCTCAGACACTTGACACATGTGCTAGCTGTATGACCTTGGGCAAGTCACTTAACCCTAATTGCCCTGCCAAAAAGAAAAAAATAGTATTTCTCCCAAACCCTGGGGTACACTCTCCCACAAATACACATAGAGGCCATAGGGAAAAGAGTGGGCATGAATTGGCAGTGATAGTGAGGCCTGTGTGGAGAAAACACATGTAGCCAAGGCAATTCACAACTCCAGAGCTGCAGAGCCTCATCTTTTCTTCTTCCTAAAGGTTTTCACAGAGTTTGCTGCAAGACCTAACATCAATGATGGATGAATTGTTCCACTGCCCAGCTCGGTCGGTTTTTTGCAGGGCATGGCGTGTTGGCTGGATGGGGTAGGCAGTTTGCTCTGCCACTGGGCCCTGAGCAGGCTCTTCAGGGAATGGTGGGAAGGTTTGTCTGCTGGACTTTGTTGGGCTCACTCTTTGATGGACAGCTGTAATATATCCCCACCTTCAGTCACTGGCTCAGCTGGGTGGTACTGCACTCACTTCAGCTGGAGTGTTACGATGCCTTTGTTTTTAGCTGGAGTTCCATTGTGCTCTTTTAGCTGGGGCAACCATCCATAGCCTACAATTGGCAGAAGATTCTCCATTTTAACTTCCTTGGAGCCTCAGCTATGAGGCTGGTCACCTCCAGGCAGGCAGTGGAAAAGGGCATTCTAGCCTCTCTGACAATCTCTCCTGACAATTTTACCCCTCAGAATGGTATTCCACCTTAGCTTACAATGATCAATCCCAATTCAGTCACACTTCCCAGACTCCTTTTGAAGCGGCTAAGGACAAAGATAAGACTGTAACATGTGCCTAGCTGGACTATTCAGTGTCCTTGCTGGTCTTTTCATAGACAATTTAGCTATTTAAGCCTCTGGCCCTTCCTAAGGTATGTAATATTGATTTTGCATCCAAAGGGCTTGCCCTTTACATTTCAGCTATTCTGTTCCTTTGCCCCTTAGGACCTTCAGCTTTTGCTAAAGTATCTAGGGCCAGCCTATCATTTCACCGTGTTGTCTCAACAATTTACCATCTACTGGCTGTGGTAGGTTTCCTACGTGGAATCCTTCACCCACGCCATTGATGCTACTTCCTTGGTGATCCACAGCCCAAGAGACAGAGAGGAGCTTTCTTTGCGGGAAGGAGTTACCCCAGCATTTCTCAAAGGATAACCAGGAATGGAGGATTGGGGAAATAACTGGAATAGACAGAAGGTTCCCTACAGTAGCTGTCCATGGAGTTCACAGAAGATCTAAGGGACAAGATCACTCAGGACTGGGGAGAGACAAAGAAAGAAAACCATTGGACTAAGAATCAAGAGCTAAGTCTAGCCCAAGATCTGCCACTAACTAACTGATGGGACCTTGGTGAAGTCATTTTCCATGCTTTGGCTGTGGTTCTCTCACTTGTAAAATGAGGAGATTGGACTAGATGATTTCGAAGGTCCCTTCCGACTCTTAAGTCCATGAACATAGAGACAGTTAAGCAGATAGCTGCAGACAGGGAGAGAGGGAGCAAACACAGGCATAGAGAAAGAGGCATGGGCAGAGAAGCATTAAGAAAAAACTAAAGTAGTCATAAGGTAAGGGAGTGATACAAAGGAAATACAGAGACAGGTCAGGAGGGAAAGGATGATGGAAGCTAAAATGAATGGAGGGAAAGACAAAGAGCCCAACACAAAGAAGAGCCAAGGGCAAGGATGGTGGGAGAGGAACAGGTAAAGAATGAGGAACAGGAAAGGTCAGGAGGAAATCAGCTTGGGAAAGAAAGGAACCCGGTTGGGGCTTTCACAAAAGAACTCTGTACCCTTCTCACAGCCCAGAAGGGACACAAGAACAGGAAATGGTCATGATAAAAGACGGAATCATAAAATCATCTAATTGGAAGGGGCTTCAGAGTTCATCTAGTCCAACTTTAATGAACGAGTATTGTCTTGACATCTCTGGGAAGTGGTCATACAATTGTCATTGGAAGACCATCTCTAAAGGCAACCCATTCTATTCGGAGATAGCTTTGATTGTTAGGAAAGTCCTTCTGTAATTGAACTGAAATCTTCCCCTGAGTATGGGGAAACAGGCACCATATGCATTGTTGGTGGAGCTCTGTATTGTGTGGAATTGGACTTACTTGGTCCAGCCATTCTAGAAAGGCAATTCGGAACTATCTGGAGTCCCAAAAATACTAAACTGTGCATGCCTTTTGAACCATTGATACCACCATTAGGCCTATACCCGAAAGAGATTAAAGAGGAAAATGACTCACATGTAAAAAATACTTGTAACAGTTCTCTGACAAATCATTAAAAACCTGAAAGCTAAGGAAATGTTCACCAAATGAGGATCAGTTAAACAGTTGTGGTATATAAATGAAATGGAACATTAAAAAAGAAAGAAAAAAAAAAGGAAGGTCATTGAAATATGTTTTCCAAATGTGTAGAGAACAGAAGGAAAGCCAGAAAGAATCACAGACAAGCAGGACAGCTTTGAAAGTAACATGTTGAACTTATTACACACTTAATATGTAATGGAGATTCACAGTTTCATGTACAACCCTCTTTTCATGCTCATTTTAGTTCATGTTTCAGTTCAGAATTGAAAAAAAAATTTAACTTAAAAATCTGTCTCCCATCAATTCCTCCTATTCTCTTTGGCCTTTCAAATACTTGAAGAAAATTATGTACCCTCTAAGTCTTTTCTTTTCTAGGCTAAATATCTGTGCTTTCTTCAGTCACTCTTCATGTAGCATGGTATCCAGTTCCCTCATCATCTTAGTCACTCTCCTTTAGTCACATCCTAGCTTGTTGATGCCCCAGATAAAAATATGTGGTATCCAGAAATGGACAAATTACTAGAGATGTATTCTAACTGTGGCATAACAAAGCAACATGCTTTCTAGAATCATAGGATCTAGAACTGGAAGGGCCCTCATAGGCTAATTCAGCCCCCTCACTTTATATGAGGACAGAGAGATAAAGTGACTTGCCCAAGGTCAAACAGATAGCAAAGATAGGGTTTTAATGCAAGCCTTCTAATTCCAAATCTAGCACTCCTGCCACTATAAAGTAACCTAAAACCCAAAGCCCATTGGCATTTGACTCTCTCCTCATTGGTGGAGATCAGTGTTCTGGTCCTGTGTGAGGGGCAGGGCAGAGGTAGCAAGAGAGGAGAGGCTTGTTCTCTTCATGCTTCACAAGATGAACAAAATCAACCTCACTTCATGCTGCTGGCAGAAAAAAAAAATTAAAAAACCAAAACTCTAGGAAGAAGCTGACATGAGAGGAACTGACAGTCTCTATCTCCGGCTTGCTGCACCAAAGACTTGGGGTAACTTTCCCTCAGATGAGATCTAGGATACTCTTTCTTAATTGAGCTGCTACCTCACTCCCAATGGGAGAGCTCCTCTTTCACTCTGTATTATCAAATATATATATATATATGTATATATATATTTTTTTTTCTCTGATTTCTATTTGGCTATAGAATTGGATAAATGGGTTTCTATGCTAATTGCTACACGGATTCATTGTGGAACTGGTATCTGGTGGCAAAGGGGTCAAGCCTTGGATACAAAGCTCGGGGTCCTGCTGATTCCCCCAACTAAAGGAAAAGCACTTAGAAGATAACTTGAACCTGAGAAACCTATCTTCTAGACTAATAATACTTAAGAGAAAAGATAGATATAATTCTAGCCTGGTACACCTCTCTCTCCGAGGAGAGCAGAGTGGCCAAGCTCCTGGGCTCAATCTCCTGCTTCTCCTCCGGCTTTGGAGAAAAGGGTGGGGACGGGGGTCGGGAGGGGCTAAAGATGTTTATTCTGCCTCAACTTGAAGCCACAAAACGGCAATCCCGTAGTGCATATGGGGGACCACATTGCCTTCTACTTGTCTGCCCGTCCTTTGTCCCGTCTCTCTGACTCGCGCCAAGTTTCCGGGTCAGTGACCTCCCCAGGTCCTTCCATCTTTCGCTTGGGCAGCTGAGCTTTATTTATAGAAAGGCGTGCAACCAATCAAACACGGCTCTCTGACCAACACGAAGCGGCCTCTGAGGACACAGGATCGTGTTAGGGTCTGGAGGGATCATAAGGTGGGGCTGGGAAAAGCCTGAGGACACACGGCACAGACCGTCGGAGCCAGAACGTAAAACACCGGATGTCCGACACGCAGAGGACCTAAGGGACCAGGCCTCTGTGCAGAGGGGACACCGAGGCCCAGGGAGTGGCGGGTTGATAACGGTCCAACGGAAACCATTCAGACTGGCTTCCAAAGACCCCTATGGATGGGGCGGCAACTTGCGGTGTGCCTGGACCGCGAACCCCTCCTCCCGGCCCTCTCCCGCTGCATCACCGCCTCCCCTCTCCCAGCGCCGCCCCAAGCCGGAACGCTTGTCTCCGGCCCGTGGGGGCGGCGACGGCGGCTCTTTGGAGAAGGACCACTTCCGGTGCCTGGGCGCTCGCCGAGGTCACGTCACTTCCGCTGTGGCGTGCCTGGCGGGCGGAGCCGGTTCGGTGAGTGAGGGGCTCAGGGACTGAGGGTTGGGGCGGGGCAGGGGTCCGCTCCGCCACCCTCCCCTCCCGCTCTCTCCCCGGGCTCCTCCAGCCGCGGTATGTCCTCGTGGGCGTCTCTCGCTGCCTGTGCCCCGGTCCGTGGCTCTCTCTGCCCGTCTCTGCCCCCCACTTCTCTCCATCACAGCCCTCAGGCCGGGTCCCGTCTCTTTCAGAGGTCTCCGTGCCAGGAGCAAAGCAGCATCCCTCGGAGCCAGCCCCAGCCGCCTCGCGTCGCGCCCTGTGTCCCCCACCACGAGGGTGTGAACCCTCCCCGGGCTTAGGACGGCTGGCCTCCCCCACCTAGGGCCCCCCTCCCATGACTCCGGGGGCTTCCTGGCAGCCTGGCCCTAGGACGTGTCTGACCCAGGCCGAGGGCTCGTGTCCGGGGAACCCATTTGAAGCCACCCCCCGTCCCAGCAGGATCGTGCCTTGAGCTTTCGGGCGGGGGAGCCCGCGAGGATTCGGAGTACTCATGGAGAAAATGGCCCGGGTCACCACAGCCCTGGGGGGCAACACCCTCACCGGGCGGACCATGTACTGCCACCTGGACGCCCCAGCCAACGCCATCAGCGTGTGTCGGGATGCCGCCCAGGTGGTGGTGGCCGGCCGGAACATCTTCAAGATCTACGCCATCGAGGAGGAGCAGTTTGTGGAGAAGCTGAACCTGCGCGTGGGCCGCAAGCCTTCTCTTAACTTCAGTTGTGCGGATGTGGTGTGGCACCAGATGGACGAGAACCTGCTGGCCACGGCAGCCACCAATGGCGTGGTGGTGACCTGGAACTTGGGCAAGCCTTCCCGCAACAAGCAAGACCAGCTGTTCACCGAGCACAAGCGCACTGTCAACAAGGTGTGCTTCCACCCCACCGAGGCCTACATGCTGCTCAGTGGCTCTCAGGATGGCTACATGAAGTGCTTTGACCTGCGCAAGAAGGACTCGGTTAGCACTTTCTCTGGTGAGAGTGGTGTGGGGCCAGGCTGGCACGGCTCGCCCTGGGGCCTCTGCACTCTCCCTCTATCATCCTGGAAGCTCTCCCATGTGGGGTACGGGCACCATCTTTTCACATACCTCATTCCCCCATTCTCTCCCTCCTCACTCCTGTGATTAATCTCGGGCAAGTTCTCAAAACTTTTTTTGGCTCCTGATTCTTCCTCTGTAAGATGGGCCTCTCTTATTCTGGCTGTTAAGATCAGGAGTTCTGTAATCAGTCAACTAACCAGTGATTTTCCCTTCCTTCCTCTCTCTCTCTCCTGTAGTCATTTATCAAAGTCTTAACTCTATATAGTGGAATCTGCTAGGCACTGGGAGAAGTACAAAAATGATTGGTCCCTGCTTTTGGGAATCTTATGATTAAAATATACCCTGATACATGAGATTCAAATTAAGATACAATAAATACAGAACCCCTCCGCTAAAATTCTACTGTAGTACCTGGTAATAAAAACCTTATGTTTGTACTTTAATATTTACCAAGCCCCTTCCTCACAGTCATCTCACAAGGTGGTGTAAGTATCATTATGTTTGAGGTAGTGTTTGACAGATGGCTGAGGCACAGAGAGGTCAGATGACTTACATAGCCAGTTAGTGTCTCACCAGCATGTGAAGCCTGGTGTCTGTACTCCTCAGTCCAGTAGTCTTTCATTTAGACCAGGTTGCCCTATCAACTCTAGCTTCTTATAGGCTCTGCCAACACTTCTGGTGGGTCTTGCCAAGCTAGAGGGAGTATGAGTACAGTTACAACAATGTACTCTATTAAAGTCCAGCTTAATGCAAAAGATGCCCATCACCAGGAGAGTTTGGTTGTTTTGCCACAGCAACTTTTGAAGGACTGAAGAAGGGTATAAATGCTATGAGACAAAAAGAGAGAATAGTTACTTCTAAACGAGTAAAACAGGGAAGACTTCCCATAGATGAGCTGCTTTTTGAAGGCCAGACAGTATGTGAACAGTTAAGAGGTAAGAGAGGGGTGAAGGAAGGCATGAGCAAAAGCCCCTAGGTTGAAGAATTTACCTCCTTTTACTCACTAAGTCCCTTTTTGTCTGTTAAACTGAATCTTTTAAAACCGAGCCTCAGATCCTGACCACCTCAGCCCACAGTAGTCTCTCCATCCTGTGCTACGTTTTATACTACTCGCTAAGCCCGTGAGGCTCGTTAGTGTAATTCTCTTTTCCACGTATTATAAATCTTGTATCTCCCAGCAGACTGTAATATTCTTGAGGGAAGGGACTGTGACTATGTTGTGTTTTCACACTCCTACCTCACCCAAAAGGGAGGTAGTGTAGATAGAGTGCTAGATGTGGAATTCGGGAGACCTATGTTCAAATCCTGCCTCTGACACTTTGAAGCTCTGTGTACATGGGTAAGTCACTTAATCTCTCTGAGCTTCCCTCCTTATCTGTAAAACAGGGATAATATACTTGTCCTACTTGCTCACCAGCTTGCTTAGAAGACCAAGCATTATAATGTATGTGGAGTACTTTGCAAACTTTGAAGTGCTGGTTAAATGTGGGTTGTTGATAATGAAGCTTACATTTCTATAGTACTTTTCCAGTTGTGAAGGGCTTTTCCATACACTTGCATTTGATCCTAACCTATTTGTTTAGTAATGATAATAATAATAATGCACATTTATATATGACTTTACAGTTTATAAAGTGCTTTTCTCATAACAATCTTATAAGGTGGTATTATCACCATTTCATAGATGAGACTCCTGAGGCCCAGAGAAGGATGGTGATTTGCTCAAGATCCCACTGCTGGTCAGTGGCAGATTTAAGACTTTGAGACTCTAGACTCTCAGTCCATTGAGGTAGCTTCATAACCACACTATAAGAGGCAGGCGAAGCTATGGTCCCTGTCCTTGGAAAGTGCACTTTGAAATTTAAGGGCTATGGCCATTTCATTCTGTGTATCCAAAACTAGGTACACGTGGGTGCAGAATAAAACTGTTACTCTGGAACCTCCTGTCTGTGGAATTATTCTTGGTGTGTCCCTCAGCTGTGATAATTGTGTGTGCCGTATAGCAAGGGCCTTCATACTTAAGTAACTGAACTCTGTGAAGGGCTGAGGGGACAGTACATGATATTGAGTATTACTCCAGTGAAGAACAAGAATAAGTGGGACAATGACTGTGACAGATAGACCTTCCCTAAGAAAAGAAATGTTTTAAAGGTTTCTACTGAGATAAGGATTCTGAGAAGGTAGCGTAGAAACCACCCTGTGACTCTCTTTAGGTAAAGAGACTTGGGCCTGTCATGGTAGCAGACATAATTCATTATCCATTCCATCTGGAGAGGAGAGTTTGACTGCTCAGCCAGTAGGTGAATATTGGGAGACTAGGCTATTCTCTAGCTCCTGATCTAGTCTGACATATGTTTGGAACCTATTTGCCACCCCTCCCTCCTACTCCCCTGCTTCCTTCTATTTCCCCCCCCCTTCCTCCTACTCCCTCCTTCTTCTGTAGGGTGGGAATAAGAACCCTCCTTTTTTCCTATCTCAGAAAGCACTTGGAGATCGTAAGTGGGTCATGCTTTAAGTGCTTCTTTAAAAAAAAATACTTCAGAAGGGCTCTGTGGATGTTTGAGGGATATTGAAGTAACTGTTAGTTAGCTCTGGGGTCATGGTTTGAGTTTTTAGTTGAAGTGAAAGCAAATAGGAGGTCTTGGGGGAATGAGGGGAAAAACTAGTGTCTAGGTAGGGCTGCCTCACCTCAGTGGAAGGAAGAGAGGCCCTTTTTTAATGTAACTTTTTTTTAATTAACAAGCATTTATTTTCTCTCCTCTCCCCTCTGCCTCTCCCTCCCCCCAGGGGAAATCTTTATAACAAAAATGCTTAGATAAGCAGAACAAATTTCCACATTGGCCGTGTCCAAAAATATTTGTCTCATTCTGCATCATGAGTCCATCACCTGTGTCAGGTGGGTAGAATGTTTCATCATTATTTCTCCGGAATTGTTCCAAATTGCTTTCCAGAATGCCCGGACTAATTCACAGCTCTACCAGTAATGCATTAATGTTCCTATTTTCATGTAACCACTCCACGTTTGTTGTTTTCACTTTTCTGGCATCTTTTCCGGCTGATGGGTGAGAGGTAGAATTTCAGAGTTACTTTATTTAGCATTTCTATAATGAATGATTTGGAGCATTTTGATATGGGTGTTGATAACTTGGATTTAGAAGGGCCCTTTGGTAGAGTCTTTGGTTTATATAGGTCCTATGGTATCCTTGCTCCTGACCTCATAGCATCTAGTGGTGTAATTGAATACTGGAGGTGCAGCTGCTCTGGAAGGTGGTACCCAGAGGTACCACCAGATGTATCCAGCTTCTCCTGGAGTCCCTGCCCCAGCTTTGGATATGACGTCCCCATCTTCTCTGTCTTGTCCAAATCTGCTCTGTGGGCCTAAAGAAGACTCAGCACAAATCTGACCCTGACCTTTCATATTATACTGCCTTCCTCATCTTCTACCCCTGAGACTGAGTGAAAAACTGTGCTGTCTCTGTTTTGGGTATTGGGAAGTAAGGAAAGGAAGGGCATGGGAGAAAAAAATTAGCACTGAATAGTAAGGTTGGGGAATTGCCTGGGTCAGATTAGTAGTTGAGCTGCTTTTACTAGTGCTGTCTCTTTCTTCCCTTCTGCCAGGTCAGTCAGAGAGTGTACGAGATGTCCAGTTCAGTATCCGTGACTACTTTACCTTTGCTGCCACCTTTGAGAATGGCAATGTGCAGCTCTGGGACATCCGGAGGCCAGATCGATACGAAAGGATGTTCACCGCTCACAATGGCCCTGTCTTCTGCTGTGACTGGCACCCTGAAGATAGGTATGGAATAAAGGGCAGACAAGGGCATGGGGGGCAGTTCTCAGGACAGAGGGCGGAACAACCAGACCCTTAAAAGAATAAGATCACAGTATTGAACAGTGGAAGGGATTTGAGAGCTCATATAGTCCACCCTTTTATTTTGCAAAAGAGGAAACCGAGAAGGGGAAGTGAAGGGATCTGTCCAACATGACACTTTTATGTGGTACAGTGGTATTAGAATTTGGGACCCTTGATTCTAAAGCCAGTGTTTCCCCTACTACATTGTACAATTCCTCATTTGTAGAGTGTTTTATAAAGCACGTTCACTTCCTTTTTCTCATTTGATCTGGCACAATAGCTGAGAGTAGGGTTTTTATCCCCATTTTGTTAGTAGAGGTATTAAGGCATAGAGAAGAAAAATTTATTGCATGAAGTTGAAGCCTTTAAGTTGTGGTATTGGTAGTAGACAACAGTACCAACCTCTGGTTTGGTGTTATTTCTACTATGCCATAGTGGCCCCTCAACTACCAGCTGTGTAGCCCTTGTTGAGAGGTGAAATCTGGAAAGAGGAGGATAGCTATTTGGGGAGAGAGAGCCAAGGTAAAGTGAAAAGAACATAAATCTGTGGATGTTTTCAGATGGTTAGAGAAGCCCTCCATTCCCATACCTCCTTCACTTCACAGGGGCTGGTTAGCCACAGGGGGACGTGACAAGATGGTCAAAGTGTGGGACATGAATACAAACAGGGCCAAAGAAATCTACTGTGTGCAGAGCATTGCCTCAGTTGCTCGTGTCAAGTGGAGGCCAGAATGCAAACACCACCTGGCTACTTGCTCAATGATGGTGGACCACAACATCTATGTGTGGGATGTGCGACGGCCCTATATTCCCTCTGCCATGTTTGAAGAGCATCGAGATGTCACAACCGGCATTGTGTGGCGCCACCTTCATGACCCCTACTTCCTGTTGTCAGGCTCCAAAGACAGTACCCTCTATCAGCACATTTTCAAAGATGCAAGCCAGCCCATTGAGCGGGCCAACCCTGAAGGCCTGTGCTATGGGCTCTTTGGGGACCTGGCATTTGCAGCCAAGGAAAGCTTGGTGACAGCTGACTCAAACCGGAAGCCCTACCCAGGTGACCGGCGCCACCCCATCTTCTTCAAGCGCAAGCTGGATCCCACAGAGCAGTTCGAATCGGTGTCATCCAGTGCCCTAAGTGTCTTTGAGACAGAGCCAGACAGCAGCAGCATGGGCTGGTTTGTGGACACAGCTCGGCGCTATGCTCTGGCTGGCAGGTCCTTGGCCGAGCTCTGTGATCACAATGCCAAGGTTGCCAAGGAGCTGAGCCGAAATCAGGTGAGTTCCAAGGTTGGCGGGAACGGTTAGCCCCAGGCCCATTAAGTAGGAGACCGTGGAATGCCACCCTTAGAAAGGAATGGGGTCAAGGGGCTGTGCACATGGTCAGCTTTTATTCAGTATGCTGGGGCAGTTATTGGGCAATGGGAGAACCTTAAGCAGTGTTGGGCAGGCAATTTGCTAAACTCTAGGGACACAAAGCAAGGCAAAAACTGCCCTCACAGAGTTTGTGTTTTAATGGGGTGGACGACACGTTTATAAATAGGTGTATGCAAGGTAAATACAGAGTAGATGGAAGATTTCTAGCCCCGGGGGGCACCAGGAAAGGCCTTCTGCAGAAAGTGGCCCTGGAACTGAGTCTTGAAGTGATCCTAGGATTCTAAGAGGTGGTAGTGAGGAGGGCCAGCATTCTAGGCCTGGGAGCCAGCCATGCAAAGACACTGAGGTTGGAGATGGAAGAGCAGTAAGGAGGCCAGTGTGGCTGAATCACCGGGCTCATAGAGGGTTGTGAAGTAGAACAAGACTGGAAAAGTAGGAAGGGCCCCAGTTTAGGAAAAGCTTTAAATATCAAACAAAAGAACTTTCTATTTGGCCCTGGGGACAATAGGAAGTCACTGGAGTTTATTTAATAGAAAGGTGACATGGTCAGACTTAGTTTTAGAAGAATACTGGCAGCTTTGTGGAAGATGGGCTGGAGAGGGGAGAAGTGAGGCAAGGAGGCTATTTGAATAGTTTAGGTGAGAGAAGATGGGGGCCCTAGGGCGGTGGCACTGTGAATTATACATGATCTAGTGAAGGCAGTGTTACAATGAAATAAAAACAAAAAAAATCAAGTAGTTATATCCAGACAAATTCTGCATTTAGCAAGGCATTCATTTAGCGAGGCTCTCAGGAGCCAAGGACCCAGAACCTTGGTTTCTACAAAGCTAATAAACAATTTGGAGGGAGTGAAAAACAGGAAAAAAAATATCATAGGGATTGAGGGGAGGGGGAGGTGACGTGACGTGAGGAGAGGGGTAGTTTTGTGACTCTCCTTAAATTGGGTGACTCGGGAGGGGGAGTAATCTTGTATTTTATACAAAATGAGGTGCCTTACAAACAGCTGAAACAGCTTCACAAAATGTTGGGTAAAGGCAAAATGGAGTCACTAATGTTATTTTTAATGTCACCGTAGAAATAAGATTTAGAAACTGAGTGAATGGTGAGTGAGAGTGACATCGAGGCACGAACCTGGCTGACAGAGGTTGGGGGTGGTGCAGTTGAGAGGAGGGTTGGGCGGGGTAAAGCTGGTAAGTTCTGTTTTGTACAGGTGAGCTTGAGATGCTTATGGGACGTCCATTTCAATATGCCAAGTAAAGTCAGTTGGGACCGGAACTCCGGAAAGAGACTATGTTTATCAGTGGGGTCCATCTGGACCCATGAGAGCTGATGAGATTTCTAGGTGACGTAGTATAGAGAGCCTTGGGGCACCCCCAGTTAATGGGCATGGCATGGATGAAGATTTAGCAGAGGAGACAAGTGGTCACACATGAAGAAGAAGCACTGAGAGCAGTGTCAAGAAAATTCTTAGAGGGAAGAGTATCCAGGAAAAGCAGGTGATCGGCAGTAGTGTTCTAATTCCAAATGAGGCAGTTTATCTTTGGGACACAAAGGAGGGAGGTATAGGTAAATGAGACTTTTTTCAGCCATTTCCTAAATACCTGTAATGTGCAGTGTACTCCGCCAAAGCCCTCTGATACCCATCAGGGTATAGAGCTGCCCCGGCATCTCTGAAGCAGTGCTTGGAAAGTGCAAACTCTGGCAGGTTCCATCAAGGCAGACAGACTTTGCACAAACCCCTGGCAGCGGGCACCAGACTAACCATGTTAACAGAAGTTCATCTCCCTTCCCCCAGGGTTGACTTGCAAGATAACAAATGTATTAACCACAGAAATGCTCGAAGATCTCTGTCAATGGAGGAAGTACCCACATGGAGGAAATCATAGCTTTTTAAGTGGATGAGTGTAAAATTCCCTGAGATAAAGTAAATAAGAGATAGTCCCTGCCCTCCTGGACTTACTATCTAATAAGTCTAGGGCTGTTTCTGAGCCCTTGTTCAGCAGAAGGCTTATGGCCTAGCTCATGGCCCACCTCCTTCAGGAAACATCTGCTGAACACTTCAGCCCTCTATGACATGGTCCCTTCCAGACTCCTCCAAACCTTACTATCTCAAACATGGAATCATGTGTACTTAGTCACTTCCTGTCCTCTGGTATTCAGTAGTGGGTGAGTTTTACCTCTAGCTAGACTGTAAGTGTTTCAGTCCACTACCTGCCTACTTACCACATAGGGATAAGATATAGTATTAGGCAAAAAAAAAAAGTGCTATAAGATATATTCACTGACAACTCTGATATAAAACCACAAGTACATAAAAGAGGCCAAAGCGAAGTGTTACATGAAATAGGAACATTTCAGGTTGGAGGGGATTGGGGAGAATTCATGAGAGGAGTGGCATTAGAGCTGGAGGTTCACGTATGATCTATCTTGTCTTCTCCACAGCACAGAGCCAAGCACATGGTAGGGAGTTCATAAAGACTGGTGGATTAAGTGAGCCTGTGGAGGAATCTCCATGCCCCAGAAGGTCAGTGTGGCTTAGACGCCTTGTTTTGGAGGCAGGGGCTCACAGGCACAGAGTTGAGAGGGATAGTCAACACACTGGATGACACAGTCGAGATCCGGCAAGATCTTGATAGGCCAAAACATTGTCCTGCGTTGAATAAAATTAAATTTAATGGAAAAAATGTAAAATCTTAACATGTATTTTAAAAAATAGCAATTTTCCAAGTGTAAGAGGTATTGTGGATAGCATTTGAAAAAGATCTGGGGAGTTTAATGGACCACAAACTCAATATGAGCCAACAGTGTGATAGGGCTACCAAAAACCCCAGCTTGCTCTTGGGCTGCATTAAGATAATTCCAGCTTCTACAATAAGAAGGTGATGATCCCACTGTCCTTCATGTGTGTCTGACCACATCTGGAGTATCATGCTGCTGTGTTTTAGGAAGGACATCGATAATCTAGAGAGTGTTCAGGGGGTGGCAACCAGGATGAACGGCCTGGAGTCCGTGTAACGTAGGGATTGGCTAAAGGAAATGGGAAAGGTTAGCCTGGAGAATTAATGTTACAGCAGAGACACAATCACTGTCTTCATTTATTTGGAGTGTTGTCCTATGGAAAAAGGAAGAACCTTGTTCTGTTTTGCTCCTGAAAGTAGAAGCAGTGGGTGAAAGTTGCCAAGAGGCAAATTCAGACTGGATGTTGAGAAGGACATATTGAAAATCAGAGGTGTTCCGAAGTTGGCTGGCCTGGCCTGCTCTGGAGGCAGAGGCCAGAGGATCACTTGTGGAGTGCGTGCTAGTAGGGATTGGCTTTTTGACTATGGGTGGGACTAGATGGCCATAAAGGGTCCTTGTTCAACGCTAAACTTCTGTCTTTTTGTGATTCCCCAAGTCAGGTATATTCACAGTATCTTTGGAGATATCCTCTTTGCCTTTTTCAAGGCTGGGGCCGGTTCATAAGGCAGCTTCCTGGGACTGGGTAGATTAGGAGGGTGCACATGAGCTTCCTTTGCCATTCAAGACCCTCCACAGGATCCGACTTAATCTTCACAGTCTCAGCTTGTACTAGTGTGTGTGTAACCAGACTGGACTTCTCATTGGCTGCTGTTCTTGTCCTTCGGGGCTCTCCTGCACATTCTCACATGCCTGTAAGGGATGCCTTTTTCTTATGATACCCCTCTCTCACAGTCCCTTCAGGGCCACCTCTGGTGTGACCTTGCCCACGAAGCTTTCATTACTTTCTCTTCCCTCCCTGAAGATGCATGTAATCTTTCTGGCTGTCTTTACACTTATTACAGTCTGCCTCATGTCATCGTTATTTCTTTTACAAATTTTTTATACATTTTGTTTTTCTGTAACCTAAATTTCTCCCTCTATCCCTTTCCTTCTCTGCTCCCAGAGAGCCATTCCATGTAAGAATATTTTTTTTGAAAATATCAAAAAACGAATACATGTAAATGTAAAAATGTAAAATGTAAAAATATTATCATAGCTATTTCTGCACATTTTCACCTGCTGCCACTACCCTTCTCCAGTTGGACTGTCAGTTCCTTAATGGGAAGAACTGTTACTTTTCATCTCTGTGGCCTTGACACTCATTGTGTCTTCCATATAAATGCTTGCTGAATTGATAACTTGGTACAGTAACTGCGTTCTCCACCTAGGGGATTGAGGAACCTAGACTGGGAGGATTCACATGTGTGCCTGGAACTTTTCCCCTTTATTAGAGGGAGAGTGGGCTGTAAGGTAAAGGTCAGGCTTTCCTTCCAGTTAACAGTCTAGCCAGCAGCATCTCCAACAGGGCCGCTGGAGATCTGGGCCTTTCATTTTACCTATGGGGAACCTACTGCCTGGGAAGGGAAGAGATTTACTTAGTGACTTAAGGGTTAGACTGAACAAGAAGTAGGTGGGCTGACTACCCTGTACTCATTCCCCTGCCCCACCCTTCTTCAGTGCATGATCAGGGGCTGTTGTTTACTCTCTCTTCGGGGTAGGTTGCTCAAACATGGACCATGCTGAGAATTATTTACTGCAGCCCTGGCACTATGCCCTCTGCCAACCTGAACCACAGCATTGGGAAGGGCAGCGCCAGCCTTCCACTTATGAATAGGTAATCAAGGGGCAGGGAAGAAGGGGTGCTGAGGAGGGACTTGGTGGTGGCAGCCCCTTCCACCTGCTTGGCTCATTTCCCTCCCCTGGGCTTCACCTCTTTGCTCTCTTGCCCCCATTACAAAAAGCTTCAACCTGAAGGACATGGCCTCTGGAATGGGGAGTGAGGCCCGCCTGGATTGGAGCAAGGGGGAAAACCGAAGCGAGAACATCCTACTGGACTCCTCTACCACCCTCATCACTAATGATGGTAAGGTGGGTGACGGGAGCCCGCTGCCACTTGCTCCTTTGTAGGCCTCCCTTTGCTTCTCCCTTGCCTGGGACAGATAGGTTCCAAGCACTATCTGATGATACATGAGTGAATGGGCAGGGGAAACATGGTCTGACTTCTTTTCCTCCATTCACAGAGAATGAGGAGACAGAAGGCAGTGATGTCCCTGCTGACTACCTCCTGGGTGATGTGGAGGGAGATGAAGATGAGCTGTACCTGATGGATCATGAGAATACCCACAGTAAGTGGCAGCAGGGCCTGGGCAGGGGATTGCCCCAGTGGGGCTTGTCTGTGCGGGAAGTGTCAATGTCCCCCAACCTGATGGTGTGTCTGCCCCTCCGCCCTAGCGGAGGAGCCAGAGTATGTGCTCCCCCAGGAAGCCTTCCCTCTCCGCCATGAGATTGTGGACAATCCCTCCGGTCCTGACCACCTGCAAGACAAAGCCGACTCACCCCACGTGAGTGGCAATGAGGCAGAGACGGTATCCCTGACCCCTGTGGAGTCCTTCTCGCTTATTTCCATCTCCCACACGCTGTATGAGAGCCGCTTGCCTCCTGACTTCTTCAGTGCGCTGGTGCGGGATATGCTGCGTTTCTATGCTGAGCAGGGTGATGTACAGATGGCCGTGTCTGTGCTAATCGTGTTGGGCGAGCGCATCCGAAAGGAGATTGATGAGCAAACTCAGGTGCCCATCTGACCATGTGTTCTGGGGGGGCTGGTATAGCAGAGCAGGATCAGAGTTACCACTTTGGGTCCCCTGTGTGACTGTGACCTGGTTATTACTCTTTCTTTATGGACTGCATTTTTCCATTTGGGGTTGCATAGGGAAAGTGTTTTATAAACCTCAAAACACTGTATATATAATGTGAGTTGTTACTCGCCATAAATAATATCCACCTTCTTAGAATTGGGTTCATTTTCACAATCATGCCCTTCTGCCCTTCCCATTCTAGTCAATAAGTGTAAACTTTTCAAACTTTGACAGGACAGAAGAAGGGAAGGATAGAGATCAGAAATTGGGTTGGATGGTTAAAGAGATTGGATAGTTGTTAAGCTGGAATAGCCAGATTACATATTCATCAGATGTGGTCAGTAAACAGGAGGAGGACGCCGGGTAGGGGTCTGGGTCAATCCAAACCCTTAGGATAGCCATAAATTCTTTAGGGTGTAGGGTGGTTTTCAGACCAATTTCCCAGCTTTCTATTGAGAGTAAACCTCGTCTTAATGCTCAGTAATGGAATGATTACATGCGTAACAATCCCAGACATTATTGCAATGGGATAATACATGCGTTCAGTACCTTGCAGTTTGCAAAGCAATTTCCCATCCATTCTTTCCTCTGATCCTTACGACATCCCTATGAGTTGCTAGGGGTTGGGAGTCCAAGGAAATCTGCCTCTCGTCACTCTTATCATGGGGGAGGTTGTGTTCTCTACTGTCCTTGACACATCTACCATGTGTCACCCCTTGTACTCTCTAGTCCTTTAGGGAACAGGAGATTAAGGGCCACAGTGTAGTACTATGGGAAAGCAGACCAACCCAAGGCTCTCTGCTTTAGCCTGGTCTCTCCTCTCTCCCAGGAACACTGGTACACCTCCTATATTGACCTGCTGCAGCGATTCAGGCTCTGGAACATCTCCAACCAAGTGATCAAGCTGAGTACCTGTCGAGCCATCACCTGTCTGAACCAGGCATCCACGACCCTGCATGTCAACTGCAGCAACTGTAAGAGGCCCATGAGCAACAAGGGCTGGATCTGTGACAGGTCAGAGGCTGGGCCGAGGGGGAGGGGCATGGTGAGGGCTGGCCACCCCATCCCAGGGCCTTGACCTTGTGCTGAAGAGGGGGAGGGGAATCACAGAGTCTGAGTGTCAGGCTGCGGAGCAGTGGCCTCTTGGGGCCCTCAGTGATTGCTTTCCTCCCTTCCTTTCTTGTTCTGCTGGCCACAGATGCCGCCAGTGTGCCAGTACTTGTGCCGTGTGCCACCATGTTGTGAAGGGTCTGTTTGTGTGGTGCCAGGGTTGCAGCCACGGCGGTCATCTACAACATATCCTCAAGTGGCTGGAAAGCAGCACACACTGTCCAGCAGGCTGCGGCCACCTCTGTGAGTACACCTGAGCCGCCCCCAAGGAACTGCTATCAGCACCAACTGTCCACGGGGCCTCTACAGAAGCAGCACCATACTGCCAAACCATGCCATGAGATGCTCCTGCCTCTATCCTTCCTTCTGAAGAAAAAAGAAAGGAAAGACTCATTCATGTTATCTGTTCCTGACAGAGAGTCAGGAGACCTGTTCAAGACTGAACTTTGCCAGCGAGTCATGGCTTCTCTCCAAGCTGTTTCCCCATCTGTAAAAATTGCAATGCTGTTGGGAGAAAAGCAGTTTATAAATATGAGTTGTTACTATAGCTAAAGGAGTTGGTTTTTATTGGGGGTGGCGAGACCCCAGTACTTGAATGTTCTTTCCTCCTTCCAGGAAAGTCCCCAGAAGAAACTCTGGAGCAAGGAAGACTAGGATGGAATTCGGTTCAATTCAACAAACATTAAGCACCTTTAAATCCTAGGCTGTGTGCCAAGTGGTGGTGGAGAACAGGACAAAAAAAAATGAACCAAGCCTTGTGTTCAAGGAGGCCATGCCTTCCTGGGGACACAGATAAGTAAATTCAAAATAATTTCAGGAGGGAGAGTGCGCTAGCAATGGGGAGTCAGGAAAGGCTTCGTGTGCTTCTCTGAAGCGAGATGAGAGCGCGGTGCATTACCTACATCTGGGACTTAGTGGTTAAGTGCTCAGCGATACGGGCGAAGCTGGCAGTCGGGTTTGCAGTACCATGAGATGAATGGAAAGGCAGGTGGCAGCCATACTACGGAGGGCTTTTAAAAAGCCAAAATGGAGATTATCTGGTTTATCCTAGAGGTGACAGGAGCATCGGGATGTTGGTTTGGCAACTGTCTACAGACTAGAGAATGGACCGGAAAGGGGAGCGCCTTGGAGCAGAGAGATCATTGGAACGACCTAGGAAAGGAGCCAAATGAGGATGGAGGGCGCGTTGGGGGGCAGCGCTGGAAGAGGCTGTAGGCGAGGGTCCGGAGGGACGAGGGGAGGGGTTTGTCCGGACCAGCCAGAGCAAAGGGGGGCAGGGTCGGAGGGCGCAGTCAAGTAGGAGAGCGCCCTTCCGAGGCGGGGAGAGGCGCGGCCGGAAGCACGTTCTCGCTAGGAGCGTTTTCCGGTGGCTTCAGGGAGTCTCCGAGGCAACCACTTTTTTTTTTTTACCAATCTGGGCTCGGCCCCTCGCGCGAAGCCCACTGGGGGATGTAGTCCTCGCCGCAAAGGCCACAATGCTCCGCGGTGGATGCGGCGGGGCTTCGATCCGGAGGAGCCGAGCGCTGCCCGGTGCCCCAGCAAGCCCAGGGCTCCGGCTCCGGCTCCGGCTCCCGCAGCCCTCGGAGGCTTCCCTCTTCATGGGGCTGGGACGGTGGCGCGGGATGCGGTTCCTGTTCCTGGTCCTGGTCGCCCTGGCTTGTCCCGAGAGCGGGACCCCTGGCAGCGGAGGCTGGTGAGCATACGGAGGGGCGGGCGGGATGGTCCGGGAGCGCTGTGGAGGCGAGGCGAGGGGAGAGGGGAGAGGCGCCCCGGGCGGGTCCGCGTCTGCTCAGACCCCACCCGCCGGCTGCTCCCGTCTTAGCTTCCTGCATCCCAAGGAGGAAGCTGGCGCCTCACCATGGCCCCTCTTCCCACCGCCTCCACCTTGTCCTGCTCACAGGGGGACAGTGAAGAGGGAAATCACTGAACGACCGAATAGGTGACGTTAGGGTTGGGGGCTCCTGAAATGCCCCTTGGATTGGTCAGCCGAGAGGAGCCATTTACCGGGACCCTTAGAAAGTGAAATTGTTGAAATTCCCACCAAACCTGCCCCCGATCAGTCATCACTTCCGCCTGGGGCTCTTGCCTAGGCTTGGAGGTAGAGCAGTAAGGAACGGAGTGCTGAAATGCCAGAAGATTAAAGGGACAGACCAAGGACTCAAGGTGTGGTAGCCCATCAGATACGTGGCTGAGGCAAGAGCCCAACAACCCTCACCTCATACTTGGGCTGTGTGGCAAACAAGATCATGGGGGAGGGGCAGGTACGAGCCACCTTAGACCCCCTCATCGCTCTCTTACCACTCACCCCACCCCCATCCAGGGAGCTGAGTGGGCACCTGGCCCTGGAAGAAGAGGAGCAGTGTACTGTGGATCGAAGAGCAAACCTGACTTATGCAGAGTTCGTCCACCAGTACGTAGGGGAAGGAGGGAAGGTTTGGGTCCTTTCCTTGGTCATTGTGGGTGACGTGGGAGTTCAGAAGTGGTGTGGGAGTGGCCCCTAAGCACAAACCTCACACAGCTGGCAGTGCCTGGAGCAGAGGACCCCCCAAAGGTTATACCTGGCAGGAAGGGGGACTCAATATGGGCAGGAACTGCCCATGACCTTCCTCCTTGCTTCATAGATATGCCTTCTCTAAACCTGTCATTCTACAGAGACTCACCAACAACACAGTAAGTATCTAGCCCATACCCAATACCCTGCTTAATCCTAATTCCACCAAAGACTATGTGAGAGGCTGGGGGACACACCTATTTTAAGCCAGAGGGCCCTTCCCTTCTCTCCAGCTGTTCCAGGACCTATGCTCCAGAGAGAAGCTACTGGCAGAGTTTGGGGACTTCAGGATCAGGCTGAGTACAGCTAACACATATTCTTATCAGAAAGGTAAGCCCAAAGGTGCCTAACACCACTTTTGTGCAACCTCCAGCAAGATTGTCCTGACTTCCAGCCTGTTCCTTTTCCCACAGTAGACCTCTCATTCCAAGACTATGTCGAACAGCTGCTAGAGCCTCAAGACCCAAACTCCCTAGGGAATGGTGAGTTGAGTTCCCATTCTCAAGGGCCAATGAAGCTAGAGACCTTGAGCCATGCTGAGGACGTGTCAGGACCATGGACAGGGCAGTAAAGGGCTGCAATACTGGAACACCATTAGGTTCTGTTTCCTCCCACCAGACACACTCTACTTCTTTGGGGACAATAACTTCACTGAGTGGGGCGGCCTATTCCAACACTACTCTCCACCTCCCTTTGGTCTCTGGGGCACTACTGCAGCCTACAGCTTTGGAATTGCAGGTCAGTATTACCCTAAAGGGCAGGGAGCTGCTGGGAGTCCAGGTCTGTTGGTAAATCTTCCCTCCCCCACCAACAGGTGCTGGCTCTGGAGTACCCTTCCACTGGCACGGGCCAGGCTTTTCTGAGGTGATCTTTGGACGAAAGGTGAGGCAGACGAGTCTCCCTAGATCTTGGAAGGGGGCCTCGGTAAGCCAATTCTGACCAAGTCCTCCTTCCCCATCCCCAACAGCGCTGGTTCCTGTATCCTCCAGAGAAGAGGCCTGATTTTCACCCCAACAAAACCACCTTGGCCTGGCTACGGGACACATATCCAGCACTCCCCATCACTGAACGGCCCCTACAGTGTACTGTCCAGGCTGGTGAGGTCAGAGGGGTTCACTTTATTGGGTGCGTGGGAAGAAGAAAAGGCCTATTCTAAGTTTCATGCCATTTCCAGGTGCTGTACTTCCCTGACCGTTGGTGGCATGCCACCCTGAACTTGGACACCAGTGTCTTCATCTCCACATTTCTGGGCTAGAGGCAACAGCATCCTCCAGGGTGAGGCCAACCTACTGCCACCTTCTGACTCCAAGTGCTGTTAATTTATTGCTACAATTTCCCTACAATGAAGCAATGGTGCTGGCTCTGCTGTCTTGTGTCTCTGTGCCAGCCACTTTCTGCCCTCTTGCTTAGGGCTGGAAGACAAATCAGCATGAAGTGAGGGAGAAGAGGAAAGGTAAACATATGTCCCATGGGATTTCAGACCAAGAGAAAGAAATCTGTCCAGAAGGTGTCAAGTGAGAGAAGAAGGCTGTAGGCCTTTGTCTCTTCTTTGCCGGGCTCACACCAGCTCAAAGGTATATTGCTCACAGATTTTATTACCCTCTATAGAGCTTCTTTCAGTCCATTCCTACTCTAGCCCTGTCAGACAGCGCAGAACAGGGTAAGAGGGGCTGGGGAGAGCCCTCCCCCAGGGCCAGGGTCATGGCTCAGAACAGGTAATGGCTGTTAAACGAGAAAGGAGGGAGTGAACACAAATTATATACATGGGGAAAGAGAGATGGAAGGTAGGTGCTAGAAAACTATGCCAACCTCCACAGCAGGAACCTGGCTAGTGCCGGGATAAAGTCTTACCCTTTGGGAGGAAGACACCCTCTACAACTCCAGAAACCAGCAAGCCCCCAAAGCCTGGCCCAGGGTCCCCAAACCACAGCCAGTACAGAGATGGGAGGCTGGCTCAGTACCCAGCAGGCAGGTTAGGGTAAGAGACAGACCAGATGGACAGTAAGGCATGTGTTGGCCCTGGGGGACAGAGGGGCTCCAAGGAAAGAGGCTTCAGTAATCTTCTACCCAGCCATTCTCAGAAATGAAGGCATCAATCACTTCCTTCATAGCCAGGTTGGGGATGAGTTGCTCCTGGGTCAGGGGACTTCTGGTCACAGGGTCAAAGTGGCCCACTCGCTGGAGACAGAGAGAAAAACAGCTGCGCTGAGAAGCCACCGAGGCCCACAACTAGATACTGAGCAGGACTATTACCAATACCCAGGAAAGCCAGCCCTGCCATGCCCAGCACATTACCTGCAGATGCTCCTCAATATCTTTCCGGTCATATGTGATGCCACTGGGAGTGATGCATGGCTCCCGCATCAGTTCAAAACTGATCTTCCCACACAGATAGTCTGGGATGTCTCGCTTCTATCACAGAAGGAAAAGAGAGAAGAGCTCAGGGGGCTGGGTAGCCTCCTGACTCCAGGTCCCTCAGCTCAGGCTGCTACCTCCTTGGGCAGTAAATATGGTCCCCTCCCCAATTAGGGTCAGGAGGCTAAAGGAAGCAGAGCACACGAGAAGGCAACCAAAGTGACAAAGGGCTAGGAGTCTGTCCTCACCTTTCTCTTCTCATCCACCTGGGAGAAAAGCTCATCCATATCTGCCAAGTACTTATCCTGAAAAGAAAATCACCTCCTTCACTGGGAGTCTTGCCCATAAACAGATGTACCCAGCCACCCCATGCCTTAAGCACTGGACCCACGATGACACTGGATTTAATAAGTAGGGAAGAGAAAGCACATGAGCCTTGAAATTTCCTTCTAGGGCCTGGGATCTGTTCCAAGTCAGTCCCCTGCCAAGATGCCCTACAGAGCCCAGGTAGGACTTTCATCCCATTGTCTTTGGGCCAGCTGCTAGTGGACCTCAAACTGGGCAGTACCATTCCCCTACTATGCTATCATCTCCCCCTCTTGCCATCAGGCCTAGATACATAGGGCAAGGATAGACTGGCAGGGCAGCCTCACGTGTTTGGCTTCGATGCTGGCCTGCTGGGCACGATTCCGGCTTTCATCTCCATTGTTTTCCTCTTGGCTCCGCTGACACTCCTCCAGCTCCCTGGGGAGGCCAAGGAAGTAATCCATCAACAAGCCTTTACTGAGCACCTACTTTGTGTGTCCAGCCCTGTGCTCTGCTACGCTGCAGGAAATACAAGACAAAATGACAGGGTCCTCTAGTGGGGGAGCCAAGGTTGGCCCACACAAAATAACTAACCACTCTCCCGGGGGCCTTCCCCAGTCACTTGGAGCCACAGGCCTAATCCCCTTTCTCCAAACCCTTAAAGCATTTACTGTTTTTGCCACACCCCAGAACTCTTATCTCCCTAACTGCACCCTAAGCTTTACCCTGAAAGCAGAAACAGCCAGTCTCAAGTTCAAACTATACCCCTTGCAGCACCATGCCCAGGACTGATGCCAGGGGAGAGGGGTGGGAGGTACTCACAAACGCCTGAAGGGATTCAACAGAAACTGCTTTGCCCTCTATTTTCCTCAATTGCTAACTTGTATGGTTCCTACTACGTCTGTATCTCATTCTACCTACATTTCATCTGGCCTCCACTTCTCTGGGCCTTCCCTGACAGCTGCTGAAATCTGCTTCTGCCTTCATGATCTCCTCCCCAGTCATAAGTCATCTTTCCCCAAACTCTGCTTGGCCCTTCCCTTATATTACAGCTATTCTATATATTGTGCTTTGTTCCTCCTCTTAGACTGTGCTCCTTGACATTGAGAACTGTTTCTTACTTCGCTTCTGAAATAACTCCAGTGCTGAAAGGTATCATGGCAAGATGGGGCAGAGGGCCAGCCTTAGAGCAAGGAAGACCCAGGTTTAAGCCCTGCCTCTGATACATACTAGGGATGTGACAATAAGCAAGTCACTTAACAATGTAATGCCCCCAGGCAACTTGGGGGCTGTAAGTTATAGATAAGGTGTCCACCTGCATCTCTGAAGGAAGTCTTCTATGTTTATATCAGGTCCAGACCAATCTCCACCCCCTTCCCCGCCAACCTATACTGTTAACCACAGGCTCATGCACATGGCAGGCCCTTCCCACACACCCATATCCAGGGATTGATGCAGCCTAGGGGAAGGTCATGTCAGAATATTGCTTTGCCCTGATCCCTGCTTTTAAGGCTTGGGGTCCTAGGTATAGCCAGACCCTTCCTGACCAGCTCACCTCTCTCTCTCTGCCATGATGAGTTTGGTGAGGTAGGCGTGAAGTTCATTCTCCTGGTGAATACGCCGCTCCTCAATGCTGTTCCAACGCTTCTTCTTGGCAATGCGCAGCGCACTTGGGATGTCGTCCCCAAAGTTCAGCCGCTGCTCCTTGGCAAGATTGTAGGCTGTGGGAGAGGGTAGATGCTACTGAGCACAGAAAGACCTTGGATTCCAGGAGAGTGGGCCCTGGGAAGAGGGGCCTGGGACTCTTGTCAGAATCCTTATGGTCCAGTGGGGCCTGGCTCACCTCTCTGCAGGTTGGCAATGGCCTCGTCATAGTTCTCCATCTCCAACTGGCATTGGCCCAGGAAAAAGTGGGCCTTCACTGACTGGCTATCCAGCTCTAGTGCATGCTTGCAGTCAGCGAGTGCCTTGTCGTGCTGCTGCATCTTCAGGTAGCACAGCGCCCGGTTGGTGTAATAAACAGCCACGAGGGGATTTCGGGTCTGGGTGGGGGAAAGTGGGACAGCAGACCCTTAAAACCTGCTGAAATGCCCAGATTGGCCTCTGAATTCACATTTCCTGGTCAGCTACTTTCCAAGATGAGTCTCCCACTTCCCCTTAAAATCCACTCTAAAAATCCATGGAAGGTTGAGGTACTGCTGAGATTCCAATCTAGGTTTTCTGACTCCCTAGTTCATCACTCTGCTCCAACCTCAGGTTCTCGGGCATCACCTTTTACTCCGTTTTCAGCCAGCTTCAAGCTGTATCTGACCAGGAAAGGCAAATGCAATGTCCTCTTCTGAGGGTACTGGAATGTCTGCTTTGAGCCAATAATTGGACCTTAGTGGTGTCACCCCCACCGACCCACCAGTGGGGACCATGATGAATAAGCTGGGTGAACTAAGTATGTGTCAGTCTCCACCAAGCAGGGAAGCCCAGAAACAAGATTTGGGCAATGTACTGATTGTTATTGCCAAACAGGCAAGAGAGCCCAAGCTATCAGCTGCAGGAACAAGGTCACAAGAACTAAACTGAGAAAAAGGAGTTGACCAGTGTGACTATGTGTGAGCCTTGTGATACTGGCGGTGGTGAGAGGAAGGGAGTGGAGGAAGCCTGGTGTCTTTAGAGGCTGTGTCATATCTCTGTTCTCTGCCTCACCCCCCTCCACCTAGCTTCTCTTCCATGATCAGCTCAGAAAGAGTGGGGCCCTTGAAATAGGGAAGAGCAAAATGAGATGGGCCCCCTAAAGTCCCATAGTCCTACCCTGTTCTGTCCTGCCCAGTTGTCTGTAGGACAAAGATAATGGGGAGGAGAGATCCTGTCTAGGTGCAGGGAATGCAAAACTCAGTACCTGACTGGCTCATTCCCCTTCCTAGGCCCTTTCTTCCATCTCGGCCTTTGACATCAGGCAAGATGAAAACCTTTGGCTTTACTTATTTTACAGGAAAGGAGGATTGGTTCCTAGAGCTCACCACAGGAAAAAAACAAGGCTATCACTGGGCTGTCACCTGAGGGGCTCCCTCCTCCAAAACATTTACAGAGTCACCTGGGCAGGTATCCCTAGAAAACCACCCTTAGTCCTGGCTAGGTTTTTTTTAGATCTCCGGAGTGATATCCGGCAGTCTGCTCTCAAGTGAGGTCTCTACCCTTCTCAGCTCTTCAGGGACCTAAACTCAAGTTAACCTATGAGTCAACTGGGCCCTAAGCCATAGGCATTAAGCCACCTCCACAGTCCTGAAAAGCATGCTCAGGAAGCCAGGCAGGTAACAAGTACAAGATGCTACATTAAGCTAAATAGAGATAAACAGAAAGCCCCATCAGCTAAGTAGCTAAACAGCCTGAGTCACCAAATGTTTCACCTCACACATTCCTCTTTGAACTCAGAATCAGGAAAGACTGAAGAGGCAATTTTACATTCTTTCATTTTATATAGGAAGGCCCAGAGAAGTGATATGACTTGCATACAAATAGTAACAAAGCTGGGATATCAACTCAAGACTTCCTACTCCTGCTTCCTAACTAACCCATCCAACTGTCAGAATCACAAAGACATTTAGGAATCATTCCTTTGCTGAAGGGGCTTCTGAGACCAACCTTTCATTTGTCCTGTGACCACTGTCCTTCCACTTCTCCTAACCCCAAACACACAGAACTTTGGGATTCTTTTTTATCCCTAGACTATCCTCTCTAGATTCCTCTTCCACTTTGTCCTTTTCAGATCCTCCTTTCCCCCCTTCCTCAACACCCTCATTCCCTACTCAGATGCTATCCACTGTTCTGGTCCACTGAAACCAACCACCTCAGCTGAAATTTGAGGCCTCTAACTCTGCAAGGTCCAATGGATTCAGGGGAAGTAGCCAGTCTGTCCCTAGAAATTATAAGACATGGCCCCTTTCTCCATCCCTTTATCATTATGAGATCCAAAATGGCATGTTCTGGAAGCAAACTAGTTCAGAATCCCCAGGGACAGGAACTTTGCTCTCATATTTATTCTTCCACAGCCCCTAGAACAAAGCTCTGCAAATTAACAACTGCTTTTTTTTAGCTTTTCCAGTACATAAGACACTGTTGTAAAAAGTAATTGCAAAAAGTAATTTAAAGTGTTCCTAGAAGGAAAAGACCAAGAAAAAGGGGTTCCTCTGCCCAATCCAGAACATTACATTTGTAATTACAATGTTTAAGAAAAGATTCGTGTTAACTCAGAAAAAATATTCACTCGCCCCACTCATCTCAACACCTTTGGGCAGCACTCCTTGGGCATTTTGGAACAAGACTTGCTGAGTTCAGCAAAGGCAATCTATCTCGAGACCCAGAAATGAATTACTGACTTGTGAGGATTTGCCCTAACCTCCTGCTCCAGCTGGAGACCAAAGAGAAACAAGACTTAGGGGATCCTTCAGGCTCATTATGGTTTCCTCTGATGAATGACCGCAAAGAAACCCTTGCTGAACACATAAGATTTACCCCCACGTCCGTCCAGCCCAGAGATCAGAAGCTTTGGGAGGAAAGGAGTTGGGGAGAAGTGCCTTCTCCTCTCCCCGCGGCTCCCCACCCCCCAATCCTAGACTCTGGTGGGAGGGAGCAGTACTTGTTTGCAGCGGCGGGAAGCAATGGGCCCGGAGACCCTCCTTAACAACTCATTCGCCGTTTCATTCACCCGCGACAAAAGCATCGCTTTCTGAAGGGGCTTCGGAACTCGGCGGAGACCCCGTGACCTCGGACCACCCTTCCCCCACCCCCCCAAGCTTGGGCTCCCTTGGGCTCCCCTGGTCTCCCCGGGCCGCGCAGACCGTGCCCCCTCCCCGCTCCCAGGTTGGCGCCCTCCGCTGCCCCGCCCCCCAGCGCCGGACCTCCGCACTCACGATGGCTTTGCTGTAACAGGCCGCGGCCTCTGGGTACTTGCGGCCCACAAAGAGCCGGTTCCCCTGCTCCTTCAACTCCTGGGCACTGGGGCTCTTCTCGGGGCTGCCCGTGCCGCCGCCCCCCGAGCCCAAGCGGGCCCCGCCGCCGCCGCCGCCCCCGCCCTCCTTCTCTTCTTTCCCCTTCATGGCTCCGGCCCGACCCCGGCCTCGGCCTCTACCCCGGCCCGGCCCCGTGATCCGACCACGGCCCCCGGCCCCGCCCGCTGTACTCAGGTCTGACCCCGCCCTCGCCCCGGGCGCTGCCGACAGAGAGCGCCCGCGGCTCCGCTCGGACCCCCGAGCTCCGGTTCCAAGAAGACCCGAATCGTTCCCTGCGGAGACCCAGCGCCGTCACCCAAGCGGAAGTTCCGGCCCGGGAGAGCGAGGGGGCGGGGCCGGAAGAGAAGGGCTGAGCCTGTGAAGAAGGATGCCGGAAAAGCGAGGAGCTAGGGGGCGGGAAAGGCCGAGCCGCGAGTAGATTCCGCGCACGAGCACTAGGGGGCGGGGCCAGCGGGAGACAGCACACCGAAAACGAGAGGTCGGGGTAGGCCCGAAGCAAGCTGCGTCCGTCAGTACGGAAGAGGAACGGCGATCTTGGCACAGCCACGGAGGGCTGGGGCCGAGGACCTCGACTGGGCTCAGCAGGAAAGAAGGCTGGCAAGAGGAGAACCTCGACGAGGCAGACGTATATGTTTTATGCTTTCGAGAGGCGGGGCGCGGCCGTGAAAGGGGCGGGGCTAGGGACGGAGCGCCCGCCTCTAAAGGAGTGGGATTGGTCCGGGTAATTTGGGGAGGGGAGGAGGGAAGGCGCCCCGGTGATAAGCGTGTCTGCGCTTGCGCGGGCGGAGACGGTGGTCCTTGCGTGGTGTCTGTCTCTGTCTCTATCTCTGTCTCTCTCTCTCTCTCTCTGTCTCTCTCTCTCTGTCTCTCTCTCTCTGTCTCTCTCTGTCTCTCTCTCTCTCTCTCTCTCTCTCTCTCTCTCTCTCCCTCTCTTTCTCTCTCTCTCTCCCTCTCCCTCTCTCTCTCTCTCTCAGCCCCTTCCCTGCCACCTGTCCAGGTGCCCAGAAGGCCGTTCCGGTTTTGGAGGAGCCTCCAATACTCGGGAGATGCCCGGATTCCCGTCCCCTGGGGCTGCAGCCATGGGCCCGAGCGGGGGTCTCTATGGCTGTGACGACCCCCAGTGCTGGACGGCAGTGCTGGGCTGCTACAAGGAGGTGGTCAGAGCCAAAGAGGGCAAGTCCCGGAAACTTGTCGCTTTGGATGCATGGTGAGCACAGCCTCCACCACAGCCTGGACCTCGCCGCTAATTCCCCAAGGAGCCTGGACTGGGGTGGAGGGAGGGGAGAACCGGCCCGTGGTGGGCTCTGGAGATACCAAAACAAGTGAGACGGTCCCTGCCCTCAACCCCGTTATATCCTAGCAGGGGGAAACATCTCCTGGGCTTAGTACAGTGCCTGGCACGTAGTAGGCGTTTTGATAAATGCCAGACTGACCAATATAGAGGAGTAGTAGCCAGGGAAGGAAGCTGTGGGCCTGAGAGTTCCAGGGACAGCCAGTGGAGCTGTGGGCAGTCCCGGAGCCAGCTGTGGAAGGACACATGGATGGGGTGTTTTGTGGGGGCAGGGCAGATGTCAGGATCCTGCTGGGTTGGCCCCGTTGTCCTGGTGGATAGCTGAATGTGATATACAGCATAATCTGAGTCTGGTCACTTCATCTAGCACTCACCTACCAACCAGGACAACTCAAACCCAGGGTGAAATTACAAAGCTGAATAAATTTCTCCAGGGAGGGTGGGGGATAAGAGCAGATGCCTTCACAAGCCTTGTCCCTGGTTTCCTGGTGGATCACTAGACAGGATATGAGGCTTAGCTGCATCTCTTCCCTTCTCTCTGAGAATCTGGACCCTAGGAAAATATATTTCCCATGCTCAAAGAGGTCCTGGTATCTAAGGGACTTCATGCTAGTCCCTAAGGGGTCCAGGAAACAGGAACCTCATTGTAAGTGTGTGGTGCCTTGCTCTAAAGCAGCTTAATGGTCTGGCCTGAGATCCAAGGGCTAGACTTTGGGGAGTGCTGTCCCGGTGGAACAGTGATATTCACTGACCCTTCCCTGTCACCACTACGTACACATACACCGCTCGTTTGGTAAGTGGGTGGCTGTTTCAGGTATCAGGAGGAACTGCCAGTTTCTATGAGAGAGAGAAAGGAGAAATACCTAACTCGAGATGAATTGGTGAAGCTGATGGAATGGAAGCTGACGGTAAGCTCCCCATGTGAATAAGATGTGTCTGTAGGGATGGGCACAAATCCAGCCTGAACAGGGAAGGCACAAAAGAAACTCTTAGGCCCATTCAGAGGGTGACCTAACATGGCCCTCCCTACTGACTCTAAACATGTCCCTTTCCTAATCTCCCAAACTGCTAGTTCCCTCCCCCCAAATTAAATGATCTTGTATTTATTTTGTGTCTTATCTCTCTTTTGCTCTCTGCCTGTCTCTCTCTCTCTTTCCATATATACATATATGTATATACACACACACTTGTATCCACTTGTATATGTTTTCTTCCTCAATGGAAAATAAGCTCCTTGAAGGCAGTAAGTGTTTCAATTGTCTTTGTACCCATAGTGCCTCAAAAATAGCAGGCACTTAATTGCCTGTTGATTGATGTCCAATGAGTGATGATAGGTAGGTTACTTAGTATCATTTAACTCTATTCTCTAGGTTCTAGAATGTTGAAAATCGAATACCAGTATTAGGGGGATCTTAGAGATTATGGTCCATTATGGTTCATTTCCCAGAGGCAGAAACAAGCCCAGCAAGGGGAAATAGCTTACTCAAATCGCACATTGAGTTAGCGCCAGATTTACAACTAGGTTTCAGGTATTCTAATTCCCACCCTAGTGAAGTCAAACCCCAAGACTTGTTCCCAGCCAAAAGCTCTGTTTGGTTCAATGACTTAAGGTTTATAAAACCTTCTCTGTTCATGTCCCCATGTTTGTAAAACATAGGATTTCTTCTTAAAGTTGGGGTAGGGGTTGCTTCCTAGAAATTGATAGGGAATAGGAGAAGAGATTGGAGTATGTTAATTGGTCCAGAACCTTCAGTCAGAAGACCTGGTCATGAATCCCAGTTCTGCCACCTATTACCTGAGTGACAACCTCTCGGGATATAAATGCCAGACTTGGACTAGATTGTGAGGCCAACTGTATGTTCACACCATGTTCTTATTCTCCTGCCCCTGTCCTCCCCCACACATACTTAGAGAGGCAAGTTCAGACCACAACTGCAGCATTTGGTGGCCACTAACCCGGAGGAATTGGTAAAGAGGTGCACAGCAACAGCCTTCTCTCTGCTACCCAACGTGGAAGCTGCCATCACAGAGCTGAGCCAGCTTAAGGCTGTGGGACCGGCCACTGCCTCTGGTGAGGGAGGAGGAGGGGTGGGGCTGAGGGTGTGTCCCAGCAGCCAGGTGACATTTTGTAACCTCTGGACCAGAGCTGAGCACTGGGTCTCCTGGTCCCTTAGGGGATGTTCTGAGGTGGGGAGGAAGCCTGGGTGTGTCCTCTCCGACATTCTGAGGCCTGACTCTCCAGCTCAGTGGGTGGAAAAGTATGTGTGGCCTGAAATGACTGAAGCTGACAGAATCCAAGACACTTGTCCCTTCCTCTGCTCTCCTGGAGGCTCGGGAGCATCCCCTCCCCCACCTGCTGCCTAGAACTAGACCATTTTAATCAGTCCAGTTCAGCACTTTTCTAACCAATGGCCAAATTTGACCTCAAGCTAGTAAGAGATTTCTTCTTTTGGGGCAGAAGTGGTGACTTAGGGGTTCAGGGGAAAGACAAGGTGACATTTAGGCCTCAGGTTCCATGGAAAATATGGATGGGCCTGGACTGGAGGATCCCTTGCCTTCCTATAACCCAGCTGTGCTTCCCTCAGCAATTCTGGCAGCAGGTGCCCCAGAGACAGTAGCATTCATGGGAGATGAGGCAGTGGCTGCTATCCCTGACCTCCCGGTGCTCCAATATACTCTCAAACACTATATCCTGTATCTGGACAAGATCCGGGCCTGTGCTAAGAGACTGAGCCAAGGTAAGGGCTAACTGCCAGAGGGATGCATATGCCACAGTAGTCTCAGTCTCTGACAGACTGACCAAATGCCTCTGATGCCAGAAGGGGTTGGGGAATGACTAGGCCTAAATGTAGTGGGTAAAGGAGCCTCAGGCCTCTGGGTGGGTCGACCTCTGGCAGGAATGCTTGGTTGGTTTGGGTAGGTCCAGAGTTGCTTGTTCATTTTCCTTCCTCCTCGGGCTTTTCTCATAGTTGATGCTTCATCAGAGTGGACGCCTCACCAGATAGAAATGTGCCTCTGGACCTGGACTGTGGCCCAAAAACTGTGTCCCACAGCCCTGCCTCACTTTTCTTGGACAGCCTCCAAAGCCAAGAAAGGTGCTGAAGATGTTAGACCGTCCAAGAAACGAAAAGCTAGTATTCACTGATCCTGAGTGTCTGTATACACTCCACCTGAGAGAAATGCATCAAGTCACAGTAACCTGCAGCCAGATTCCTATCCTCTTCTTGTGACCATGGAGGGCTCAGGGCAGAGAGTACCCACTGTCACCCATTAAACTTGCCTTCCCTCCCAACTTCATCTGGACCTCAACTCCTTAGATTCTCTCTCCCAGGCAACATTGAGCTGGGACTTAGGAAGGTGGACTGGCTAGCTCCAGTTCTATCGCTAAATTACCCTTGGGGAAATCACTTCAGCTATCTTTGCAGTTCCGGTAATTGTTGTGTTCAGTTCCTCCATGGACCAAGGTTCAAGTATGCCCAGTGCTATTTTCTCTTGTCCTATGTGTGGTGCAGGGGGACACCCCACCTCCCTCCGAGAGTTTAACAGTGTTAACTGAATAGAGCAGTGATTCTCACATGGAGAACCAAGAAGGGGGGGGGAAATCAGGAGGAACTTAGTTTTCCAGGGTTTAAATACCTGCCACTACAGCTTTCCTGAATTCAGAAACTAGAGAAGGCTGTGGATGCTTTAAGCTGGTAGGGCCTGGCTTCGGCCTCATGGGATTTCAGGGAATGAATGGGGTGGGCCCTAGTGGCTCAGCAGCTCTTAGCTAACCGCTCTGGCAGGAGGTGTAAACAGCTTCCTAATTGCCTTCACACATGAGCCTAAATTCGGAGGTGTGAGGAGGGAAAATCTTAACAGGCCTGAGAAGTTGTTGGGAAAGACCAGAAGCTGGAAATAGCAGGAAGAGATCCCAGGGGAATCTGCCTTGGCCTCCATCCCAACAGCAGGGCCTCTGGAGGAGGGGAAGAAGGCAGAGAGGAGGTCACTTGAGCAGTGTTGGGGGGTAGACTGGGAGCTGAGATTGGTGTTCTACTTTGAGACAGCTTGGCCAGCTGCTGTGTAAAATATTTATTCATACTCCAAAAAGGCTCAGACAGCAAATCCATCAAACTGGCTCTTTGCTCTGGAGGCCTCTATTCCACTCCCCTGGGTGCTCTCCTCTGGTTACTACCCCTGACTTCCTTCAGGCACACCCCCTCCTACCTTCCACAGGGCAGCCTCAAACTAGGCTTCCCTAATGGCAGGGGGACTTGGAAGAGGATTTAGGCCCAGGACCAATATAAGGCTTAAGAGGCCCTGATTTCAGTAGCTTTTAGGGCCATAGGGCTGAAGTCCCCTCAGCAACTGGGGAGATTTAGAGAAAAGAGCCAGCTGAGGGAAATTGGTGGGGGGAGCAGTGGGGCCCCTGCCCTTCCCAGGGAGGTGGGCACAGGGGGCAGGGGTGGGAGAAGCAGCTTTAAAACATACATTCAATAGAGGGTGGACATGCAGGCCCACACCTGGAGGTCCTGCCAAGGGGGGCCGTGCCCTGACTAGCCTGCACACAAAATCACATGCACGCACCTGCATGCCCAGCCCAGCTCAGAATCCAGTGGGAAGTTGGCACCTTATGTTCTTATTACTGGAGAACCGGGCCAGGCACTAGACCCACCTCAGTCAGGTTCACGTTGACAGGGAAAAATAACAACCGCGTCCTGGCTGCCTGGCAGATGGTGGCACCAGAGTGGCGGTGTTGGCACTTTCATGGGGCACTAGGGGGGAGGCAGGACCTGCGCCCCCAGCAGGTCATAGGCGAAGATGTTCCAGAAGATGGCAAAAAGGAGGAAGGTGGCGTAGGAGAGCAACACCACCCACCAGCCACACTGGTCCTGCAGGTTCTCCTCGTAGCTTCGAAGGATGGTCAGGCCCATGCTGATGCCCACGACGGCGCCCGCCAGATGGGCCATAAAGCTGGGCTGAGGGCCTGAGGCAGGCAGGGGTGGGGAGAAGCGGAGCCAAACAGCCCGGCCCACCTCTGAGCTCACTGCAGTGGGGGGAATAGGAGGTGAGGGCAAGGGAACCCCTGGGGTGGCCCTAGCCTGGCGGAGGCTGCCCGCACCTGAGGACACAGAGGGATCTGGGGGCCCTGAAAGGCACCTAATGTCATCTAGAGAAGGAGCAACAACCTAGGGGTGGCAATGCCTGGATTTCCTCTCTTCTAGTGTTGCTGACTGCTAGCCATTTACTGTTCCTCCTTTGGTGTGGGGGCAGGATGGGGTAAAGAAACCCTATGTACCTTGCTCAGGACCTGTGAAGGGATGGGGGCTTCCACAGGCCAGGGGGCATTGTCCTGACCCAAATCCGGTCCTCCCTGGGTCCCTTCCCAGGCCCTCCCCACCACCCACGCACACTCTCGGGAGGGCCAGTACTCACTGCACACCAGCGCCAGCACCATTCTCAGCAATTTGTAGGGGCAGCGCATGCCAGCCCAATTCTAAGAAGAAGCAGAGTCTGGTGAGGTTTGGATGGGAGGCTCGGACAGGCCCAGCCTGATGGCTTGGGCCAAGTAACAAGGGGGGACATGGCTAGCTTTCTTCAGAATCCCCAGTGCCTCTCCTCCTCCAGCCCAGGACAGAGCCCCTCCTTACCATGACAACATTGGCCAGATGGGCAGAACAGAGGGCATAGACCCCGCCTGAACCTCCTACCACAGGGGCCCGCATGTCTGTAATAGAGACTGTCAGGGAACCTAGGGGAGGAAATGAAGGGGACAGCAGGTTAGGAGATGGCTGTCCCAAAAAGCCTGGGTTTGGGCCATGCCCCCTGGGCAAACATCTCAGGAGAGGGTGGCTTCCCACTCCCCACCTCACCTGCCAGCACGCCTGCCAAGTAAAGGAAACCTATCCGAAGCACCCCATGCACCATCTCCAGGGGCACGCCAATCATGAGCTGTAGGAGAGCATTGAAGCCCAGCTGTTCCAGCCTGGATGGGGGGATAGGACACTGGTCAGAGCAACACAGACACTGATCAAGCATCTGCTAGAGAGCCTCTTACAAACCGGCCCTGGAGCATAGGGAGAACAGGTCATTCCAATGGTGTCACAACATTAATACTGTCCAACTGAAAACCTCCATCTGCCTAAATCCTCCTGTACTCCAACCTGGGAGGTGGGCACAAGACCCCTTCCCTGCTCTGCAAATGCCAAGGGAGGGAAAGACTCAGGAGACCTGGGTTCTACCCCAGCTCTGCCAGTGACTAGTGAGTGGTATGGCCTGGGCAAGTCCCTTTTCCTCTCTCTGGGTCTCAGTCTGTGTAAAACAGGGATCCTCCCTACCTGGCCATCGGGTAAAAGAAGATACAAACATGAGATTATCTCCTCAGTGTCTCACGACTAAACAGCTTTGTAAAGGGGTTCTCATTTCCAGCCTGGGTCCTTAAGGGAAAATTCATTTGGAGATATCAGAGGCCCCTACATTGACCTCTATGAGAGACTGAAGCCAATCCCGTCTTACCCGACATGCATGAACATGTAGGTGAGAAATCGCCAGGCTCGAGCACGATGGCCAGGGTGGTACACCAGAGGACTCTTCATATACTCAGGGTGGTAGGTCTGCAGCACCCACTTGTTCAATCGAGCCCCATAACACAAGAACACGATGATCTGGGGATGACAATTTATCTCAGAGCCTAGCCCCCTCAGGCTGCAAATGGAGGAGTAGTTTAGGGCTGAGAGGGGGGTATCCAAGGGTATCACCTGTGTGAGTGTGACAGTGGCCATGAAGACTGGGGGTGGGCAGGTTCGGTGCTGGTAGAAGTACCATCGGCGATCCATCTCACAAGGTAGGATCTCATAGGCCACGTAGCGCACAAAGCGCTTGTAGAAACCAAGGCCTGGTTCATCCAGTAGTCCATCCCGCGGCAGGGCACGCTGCCCATTGGTGATGGCCCGCTTGAAGCTACTGGAGCGTTTGCTGCTGATCTGCCAGGGAAGAGCGGAGAAGGGCCCCTGCTATCCAGCTGTAGCAACCAGAGCCAGCGCAGGGACACAAAGGGCCCCTTGGGACAGAGGCAGGATGACCCGCCCAGATTTCCAGTAGTCAGTAAGGATACTGCCACCACTTTCATTTTCATTCAAGATAATTACTGACCGGGTTACCTACTACATACAAGGCATCTATAACTTGGGCCCATGCGCTTACAGTCAAAGACACTGGAAACATACTTGGACATCCTCAAGCAACAGTAGTCCTATAGTCAGAGGACAAAGGATTTGGACCTGGATGGAACGTTAGAGATGATCGAATCCAATCCCTTCACTCTAAAGATGGGCAAACCCCAAACCACACAGGTAGTAAGTAGCAGGACTAGGAGTTGAATCCATGTTCAATATGCTTTCCACTACCTTCTGATGCCTGTTTCCTAGGCCAAAAACCCCTCCTCCACCAAACCACCCCTCTCAGACTGACTCTTGGGTGGATCCAAAGAGCACCATGCCCTCAAGACCCTTAATGCCAACAATACCCATTTCCCCCAGCTAGAGTGGTGATATAAACCACAATAAGAGGGAGTTGTCCCTGAATACCCGCCACTGTTACCCCAGAAGCAAGATCCAGGGGACCAATAGGACCGGAGATGATAGGCCTAAGACCCCTGTCACTGACCAGGTCTACCAACTCCTGGTAGCAGATCTGTCCTTGGTCGTTACTCTGGGCCAGTGCCACCAGCATGTCCAGCTTAGCAGGGTCCAGTGGCAGCTCATGGCTGTGCACCAGGCCGGTGAAGGTCTCCACGCCAATGAAGCCAGTGTTGTCTGGGTCCAACTGCTAGAGACAGGAAAGGCCCAGGACAGAAGGGGAGGCGGAAGGAGGGGAGGTGGAGAAGGATGAGGCCCAAAACAAGGCAGGACAGCTGGGTCAAGACCAGCATTTTCCAGACCTACCCCCCTCCTCTCCCTTGCCCCCACACAAACATCATAGGCAGAGCTGGGCAGGGGGGTTGGTATGGGATAGAGAAGATATCTCAGTCCCTGGGTAGCTTATTTTTCTATATCTAGTGACATGGAAGTAGTGAGAACTGGTCTTCCACCTGAAAGGGCAGGGGCCCTCCTGTCCCTCCAGAGTCCCTGCGCTCCTGGGCTGCTTCATCTCAATTCTCAGGTCACCTTTACGTGCGCTCCCACTGACTTAATCCAAAGACCTCCATTCTCTGTTCCTAGACACTTATCCTCTGTCTAGACATCGAAGGCAAGTGTCGCAGCCCTGTCCTATCCTGCTTTGCTTATTATGCCTATTGGTCAGAGCTGAGAGAAGGAAGCCACAAGTCCCTGGGCCCCTTGAATCATAAAATCCCTGGATTGAGAGGGACCTGCAGACCAAATGTAACTCCACAGACAGGTGAGAATCTTCCCATTTATGAACATTCTCAAGTCAGGAGACTGTTTATACATTTGTTAGACAGCTGTACCTGCCACCGAACAATACCCGGTCATCAGGAAATCTTGCTGAGGTCTAACCTGTATCATCATGCTATTGTAGGTCAGAGAACAGTTGGATACAACTTTCTACACCTATAAATCTTTCTTAGAGTCACACTGAGATTGAGTCACTCATGTCCTCCATCCTAAGGCCAGACAATCCTTCCAATTTAGGGGGCAGAACAGCTAGACAGGTGACTGCAAGGTGGAGGCAGAGAGCAGGAATCGAAGAGGAAGGCCCTTTGCTCCTAGCACCCCAACCATACCATCACTGAGTCTCACAGGCCGTCAGTCCTGGAACACAGCCCCAGTTTGAGGTCTGCAGAGCATCCACAGGACGGGGAATCTACGGGATGGGGAATTCCCTCTTTCCGCTAATTTTCAGCCCCAGGGGGTCCTCCCAATGTCAGGGAGGGAGCCGAGCTCACAGGTCAGCTGGGGGCCTTGGAGGTCAGGGTGTCCTAGGGTTGGGTAGGGGGTGTCTGGTCGGGAAGGAGGCAGGCACAGGGGTGTGGCGAAGCGTGGCTCAGCCAGCCCGCCACTAGGAGCTCAGGTTCCCTGGGGAATCCTGCGCCAAGGGAAGACTTGCACCCTGGTCGGAGCGGTTCGGCGCACGCCCAGCCTGGCCGGAATCCCCGGGAAGGGAAGGAGAGCAGCCCCAGTGGGGAGATAACGAGACGGATCCGCCCCGCGGTTTGGTGCAATTCTCCGGGCCGGCCAAGTTCCAGCCCCGGGCCGCAGCTGCAGGCGGTACATACGTCTTTCTGCATGCATGTGTGTTGGGGGGGCGGGGAAGACGGGAGGCAGGGGGCGTGCGGTGATGGGGGGAGATAGAGAGTGCGGTCTGTGAGGAAGACCAGCCCAGCCCCGGCCAGCGCCCGCGCCCGCGCCCTCCGCACCTGCTCCTGGATGAGCTGCAGCAGGGAGCTCCTGTCCATAGAGCTGCCCGGGCGGGGGGGGCGGCTGCTCCGCGGACCCGGCGCTGCGGCCCCGGCCCCGGCCCCGGCCCCAGCTCCGCTCCGCTCTTCGCTCCGGCCGCTGCCACCGCCGCCGCCACCGCCACCGCCGCCGCTACCGCCGCCGCCGCACGCCTGGCCCGGCCCCGGCCCCAGCAAGTGCCGCCGCTGCCGCACACAGGGGCCAGCGCGTCACGGAGCCACCGCTCCCCTTCCCCCTCCCTCTCCTCTTCTCTCCTGGACACACATACACGCGCGCGCGCGCTCGTGCACACGCACGTCCCATCCCTCTCTCCCAGAGCCAAACAGCCCACTCCTCTCCGGCTTTCAGATACACACACATCCACATAAACGCGCAAACATGCCACGCTCCTCCCCTCTTGTCTCTTCCCTTCCCACCATCTCCCTCAGACTTGGCGCCGCACACACACACGCACACACACACACACACACACACACACACGGGGTGTAGGGTGATGGAGAATCAGAAGTCCTACGATCTTGAGCTGAAAGGGCTTTTGAGGGATCCAAGTTACCCCTCTCATTTTACAGATTGCTCATGCACCCCTCATTTCCTGGGCATCAGGCTAAACACAGCAGGGGAAGATAAAGGTGTACTCTATAGGCGACAATGTCCTGCTGCCTCCCGTCCACTGTGTGCCCGTGTGCAGAACATGGTATTTATGGCCGTCTCTGGATCTCCCACAGTGCTGTGCACAGAATAGGTGCTTAACAAACGTGGGTCATAGGGCCACGCTCCAAAGGAAGTCACATTTTGAGTCACAACTGTGTTGTCACAGGCTTACATCTCTTATTGGCCTGAATAAAGGCTGCATTCCTCCCATGCCACCCCAAATCTGTCTTGTACAAAACCTGTGTGGAGACTCTCAGTAAAATCATCTCAATCCAACCCAGCAAGCGTTTGTTAAGTGCCTACTACATGGAAGGGCATTGTGCTAAGTCCTGGGAATAGGAAAACGGAGCAAAATCACACCTTACCTTCATGGCGCTTATATTCTCCTGGAGAGAATACAACACGCAAACAGACAATCTGAGCGAGGAAAGAGCAGGGGGGATCAATGAAGACAGACAATAATAGTAGAAATGAATAAAATGTTGCTTAGAATTTTAAGAAAGGATTAAAAAAAAACCTCCAACAAATGTTCCCCATAGAGTACATTTGTGTATCAGTATTTTTAGGGCCACTAGGTGGCACAGTGGATAGGGCACAGGAGGACCTGAATGCATATCCAGTCTCAGACCCCAGAGGTTGGACCCCAGGCAAGTCACTTAATCCTGTTTGCCTCAGTTTCCTCATTAGTGAAATGAGCTGGTGAAGGAAATAGCAAACCACTCCAGTATGTCTGTCAAGAAAACCCCTGGGGTCTCAAAGAGTCAGACATGACAAACATGTCTGCGGAGCAGCAGAGAGTGGAAAAGTGGAGTCAAAAGAACCTAGATTTGAATGCTGCTTGTGACGCTAGCTCTAGAGCCTGGGTTCACCTCTCTGAGCCTGTTTCCTCATTTGTCAAATGGAGATATAAATAGCATCTACCCCACGGGGCTACTATGAGGATCAAATGAGATAACATATACAAAGCAGAGCCCCTTAAAGTGATGTATTAGCTAGCACTGTATTTTATACATTTTCACTAGACTTACCTATAATTTTTACCTTTTGCAGATCTAACTTCAGGGGTGCCACCCATATTAATTCCTACCAACATGGTAGCCACTCATATGGTCATATATGTGCACCAGATTTCATGTGTTTATATAATCATAAATGTAACATATATAAAGCCTCACTCTCTAAAAGACCCCACACTCATTAAGCACACATATATAAAGCATGTACTTGGTGCAGATCCTTGTGGGCGGGATGGGGAAACAGCAATCGATGCCCTCGATTCCATCTGACAAGTCCCCATATCAATGTTGGAGAGGCATGCTCTGTGGGACAGGATGGAGAGGGGGTCTTGTGGCCAGCTAGCTGCCATTTGTAACAAGTCAAGACACAGAGCTCGGTTCTTCTCCACCCCACCTACCACATGCATTTATCCCCAGCAGCCACTGATTATGGAACATCAGTTAAGTGCAGGGCTCAGTGCCAGAGAAGCCAGAGGTAGAGGCTGAGGTTACATCCTGCCTTAGAAGGACCAATCTATGGGAGAAGATGGTAAACTGTGCCTCCCATCCCCAATCTATATCCTATTCAGCTTTCAAAACCAAATTGCTACAAAAAACCTTTCCCAAATGTTCCTGCCCATACTGAACTTATTTTCTCCTTCATGACTTCCTGAAGGCCCTCTGGTCAGTTTGATACAGAAACATTTGTGTTAGGCTGTTCTCCCCAAATAGAGGTTGAGTCCCTTAAGGGGTCTTCCCTTTCTTCTGTCTCCCTTTCCCAATGTCCTAGCAATAGTCATTTGGAACATCAAAAGCTAGATCTCCATCCTGGGAATCTATGCCCTGTGCACCAGGGTTCTTCTGCTTGGTCCCCCTTGGTCCCTCTTCCCTCAGCACACATACTTATGGCACAGTCACAATGCTCTGAGTGAATGTCACAGGTGGGGTAAAGGGGAAGGGAGCAGCAGGCTACTCCGCAGAATACACACCAGAATTTTGCCAAAGAAAACAGCACAGTAAAGTTTTCAGTTTTAAAGGTGCAGGCTCTGGGGAGCTGCTCAGAAGAGACACAAGCAATGCCCAAACACAAGCTCAGTGTTTGCCCCAGAACCCTGATCCTGACTGGATGGGGTGGGGTGAGTCTAGGGCCTTGGAACACAATGTAGTATTAACAAGAAAACTGGACAAGCCTCAGGTAAAATCAGAGCTGCCTGCCTGTGTAGCCCTGACTAACCTAGAAGTGAGGTCTTATTCTGATTAGTGTAAGTCCCCAGTGACTGGGGTTTGACTCAAGGTAGCAGCCTTCCAGGCACCCCTTTGCTCACAAGGCCAGAGATTGTCCTCCTGCAATCATCTTTCTCTAGAGAGCACAGCTCTTGAATTCCTACGTAAGGACCTGTTCCTAAGCCAGGAAGAGGATAGGGATGGAAGGGGCCACCCTTGTCTCTCCATGAGGCAGAAAAAGACTTGTCCTCTGAGGGTCCAAATGCAAGCTCACATGCTAACTCTTCAAAATCTACAGGGCCAGGAGGATGCCAAGGGAGAGAAATTTGGTCCCAGTGGACTTGGCCTTATGACTATTATGACAGAGCCTGTTGGGTTACCATAGTAACCTCCTCCAAGGACCATTTGGAAATCCATAACCTCTTGTCGGGGAGCTGAAAAGGAGCAATTACTCCTGGCAGTTAATGCCCCTAGAGGATGCTGGAAGGTTAGAAATAGCAAGCTGCCCTGCTCAGAAATAGGCCTAAGGAAAGAGGCTGCACAGAGAAGGGGATTAAGCTGAGTGGCTTTTCTCCCTAAAGCTTCCCTCAGCAGCACAATTAAGGAGGGGAGGGGGAAGCAGCAGACACAGAGGTTGAAAGAGCTTGCCAGGTCTGGGACAAAGTGGGAGATGTTCCTTATGCTAGCTTATGGGGGTGAAATCAGCACAACCCTCCTCTCTTCCATGCCCTTTATTTTCATATATAGTGCTTTTCTTAGAAAGAACATGCCATATTTTCACTATCTGATCCTCGCATCCCTATGAGGTAAACATCATTTTACAAACAGAGAAACCGACCCCTGAGGATGATGTGACTTGTCGATGGCCTGGACAAGTTTAGAATCCAGGTGTCCTAACTCTCAGACCAGCCTTCTTCCTGCAAGACTGCAGTAGTCTGGGCTGCTTCACTAGAAGGAGGCACTGACTGGCAGATGAGTTCCTACCACATATAGGTTCACCATCAACAGCAGAAACCAGTGCTAGTATGTTCTAACATGTGTCAGGTACAAGATGCAAGAGAGAGGCCAACAGGGCCTCAGAAGTCATGCATTAGTTCAGAGATATTAAGTACACGGTGTTTTAATGCACAGACAGAAAACACTCATGAAAAATGGTAGGTTTTCTTCGCTTTGGGTTGTGGTCTTTCCTTTGGAGCTTTGGGCAGCCAATTTTACAGTGGGCTTTACAATAGCTGATTAACATAGGTGGATCAAAGCCAATCTTAGTGTGCACACTTATTTTTATTGAAAAGTGTTTATCCCATCATAAAATTATATGGCTTTGGACAATGATCATGATACTCAAACAGAAGGAGCAGATGAGAAGTGGCATTTCTTGGGGTCCCAACCCAAACTGTTCCTCTGGGGCTGGATGGGAGCAGCATTAGCAGCAGGACACTGGTCCAAATGATGTTAGAGCAGCATGGTGACCAGCCAGTGATAAAAGTACATATCCCAGGCTGAGGCTAGATTCTCCAAAGTTACGCTGGAGCTGAGAGAATTCTGTTAACCAGACTCTACTAGTGAAGGCTGGTGACCAGCCTTCTCCTGATAGCAGTATAATTCTTTCCCACACCAAGAAACAACCCAAGGCCCCTTACTACTATAAAAACACCAACTTCCTCCCACATGTGTCTAAAAATGGCAAGAGTAGCCCAAGAATTGGGAATGTAGAGTGGCTGGGGCACTAACTCTTAAGAGGAATCTGTTCCCAAACTGGAAATCAGAACACAGGAAACCAGAAGCCCACTCCTCAAAGCCATGAAGTTAGTGTCTTATCCTGCTCCCTTCAACATTGAAAACCACATTTCAAAGAGAAAATGGACATTTGCCCTAAGCTGGTTCTCTTCTAGGACACACTGCTGCTTTTGCCCTGTATTTTCTTGGGCTGAATCAGTCCAGTCCCTGCCTAGAAACAGCCTGAGGACACAACCTCAAGAGCAAATGTTCAGTGGATATTTATTTAGAAGATGAAGAGGGCCAAAACCTCTCTGTCCCCCAGCCCTCTGCCCACCAGGTCCTGTCTTATATGCCACAGTGGCTCTTTAAGCCACCTTAGCAGAATCCATGTCACTCCCAGTGACAGAGACCTCTTGACAACATGAGGCAGAGCGTGCACCAACCCCAGGACAAAGATCCTAGCTGAATGAGACAGTGAACAAACACCCCTCTTCTGTTCTATCCTCATGTCTCTGCTTGTAATCTAGGGGGTGAAGTTTAAGAGATTGTTGTAGGGAAACGTAGCACCCCCTTTCTTCCACTAATAAAGGAAAGTCATAGCTCAGTCAGCCTCAAATGGAATATATCTATTTTAAATACATGAAGCCTCCCCTTTAAAGGAAACTAAAGGATGAACACAGACCCTTGATGTCAGTGCACCAAGCACACAACACTGCTCCAGATACGAAGAACCAGGTCTGGAATGTGTCTAGGCTGTGGCTCTAAAATAGATCCTTTTTTAAAAATAGATTACTGCATAAAAAGGTAGTTTACATAACACTATCGCAACAGCACAACATAAACTGCCCTACCCTGAGTGTACTTGAAAGGTTCAAGTGTTTGCTCCCTGCTTAACTGGCTGCTTCCTAACCCTGCCTTGGATTCAGGAGCCAGATGAGTCATTGAATGCCAATGGGGTGGGGACAGACAACAGACATGGATAGGATGGGGGAGATCATTCCTTGTAGAGGATTTTTCAAGAGATATGCCTTCATGGAAAGGGAGAGAGGAAGAGAAAAAAGAAGAGGAGAGAGGAGAGAAAGGCATGAATTCCAGCCCATGCTAAGGCTGAGGATGAAGAGACATGTTTCAGGCTGACATAAAAAGACATTTTTCAAAGTATGAGGTCTCAGCAATAGAAAAGATACAATTTCCAGTTTAAACGGGAAACAAAATTACTTTTTCTTCATGCCCTAATGCATATGCATATTGAAGTGGTGAACAAAGGATGATTATTTCATTAGTCCAAAATCTGGGTCACTCATGGTGGAAAAGTCCTTAATGGCCTCCCTCAGTCCAGGGACCATGGACCATCTCCTGACTCTATTCCCATTCCCAGACTCATGAGCTTCAGCAAGCACTTTAGCTTAGGAAGCCGCAGAGCCCCAAGCCTGGTGAGGAAGGGAAGGCGGAGGTGACCCAGAGTTGGAGCTTAGCTGAATTCCAGGTTTGAGGCCGTATGCCTCCCCACTATTGGCTCTTTTGGAATTCACTAGTCCTATGATGCCAGCATGGCACAAACCCTCAGGGCAGAGAAAAGCATGTGGCACTCTGCAGCCAAGGAGAGAGGCCAAGGGCATGAAGCTGGGAGAGGGAAGATGGAGATTCAGGAACATCCAAGCGGGCCAGAGAAGGAGAAAAGATGTGGCCCAGAACACTGCTAGAGATACTACTTTGGGAATCAGTTGTCAGATACAAATGAGTAAGCATGGGCTGGGGTGCAGTTTGTGACTAATGGAAGGAGATCTGCATGGCTAAGAACCCTGAAGACTGTATTTCTGCAGTCTCCCTGTGTGTCAACTATCCCCACTGTAAATCTAGGCTGAAAGTTGGGGTCCTGTTGACCACTGTGGGCTTCCTCTGGGGCTTTGCTTGTTCCCCTCCCCTCACACCTGCTACCCTAAAATCAAGCAGAGAAGGTAGAGAGGTCCTACCTCCTAAAGCTAGCCCCAAGCCTCCTTTCAGAGAGAGATAGGCAGCTTCTTTAGGTGACTGAGCCTGAAAAATGTAAAAAGTCCAAAAATACATGCTATGATCCGAGGGAGATCCGCCTGCTTCCTCAGCCCCTCCCAAGGGCCCTGAGATAGATTGGGAACACCAAGTTTAGAGGAGACAGTAAGGTGGGGAGAGGGCATCATGAAATACCATTCGAGGCCGTAGAAGGGGCTCTGAGGCAGAGGCAGGCAGACCTCATCAGGGAGTGTCCCTCCAGGATATGGGCAGCCCTGATCTGCCCTGGCAGGATGCTGAGGAGGAGCCAACTACAGCAACAGTGTCTGGTGTGACCCAGACCCTCCCCTTACTTGTTCTTCACCAGGGTCTTGTAAAGGGTGAATCCAAGGACTGCAGCCACAGTGGCCCCCAAGGTCATCCGGAGCCAAAAGGAGGCTGTGCGAAGTTCTAAATCACTCAAGTGCCTGCAGGAAGGGAAGAGACACAAACATTTGGTGAAGGAGCCCAAACTCATTCCCCCAGTGCTTTCCCTTGGGCACTATCATCCTCCCCTACAAGCAGTCTTTCTTTAGTCACTCTCATTTCTATAAAAAAAAGTCTGATTCCAGCCAAATGAACATAGGAAAATCCCAAAGCTCTTAATTCAAAGACTGATGAAAGCCCTGGAATCAAAATTCCTCACTTGCAAGAATGCCTGCCCACATTCTTCACCCAGAGCCCAGGACTGTGTGGCAGAGGAAACACCTAAGGGTTTTTGAACTTCCCACTAGCGTTCGGCCAGCATGATGGGGCCAAGAGTCTTCCTACTTATAGACCTGCACTGGTAATGCCTAAATCACAGGGATTCCATTCTTCTCTTTTGCTTTTTTGGGGAATGTTCATAGCATATTTCTAACCTGACACTGGTGTCTTGGAACAAGCAAGCAGGTTTTCCCCTAAACTCTCCCTTGATGCCACTGTCAGTGAAAGGTGACCAGAGGGCAGAATGGTCTGGCCCATAATGGGTCTTATGTCCCCAAGCAGGATGGGAGGAAGACAAGAATTGGCTTCTCTCGTGATTCACTCTAAGGGGGAACGAAAGCACACTGCAGGCGCTACAGAAATACCAACGGCTATATTTTAACCTTGTTTGAAACGAGTGAATAAAAATGGGTAAGGGAAAAGGTGATGAAAACCCTCTGTGATAGGTTCACAGGCCTGTGAAATACTGGAGCTTACTGAGTAGCATAGGTCACTTAAACTATCATAGTGGGAAAAGCACTAACCTAGGCATTAGAAGACTGGGATTGGAGTCTCTAACTCTGGGCATTCATCATCCATGTAGGTGGTTAATGATCCCTGCCCTGACTACCTCATAGGGTTGTTATGAGTATCAAATGCACAAATGGATGTAAAAGCTCCCTGGAAAGTGATGTATAAATGTAAAACATCATCATTTCCCTCTTATAAACCACTTAGCTCAGTGCCTGGCCTTACTATAGTAAGTGTTTAATAAATGCCTGTTCCCTCCCTTTCTTCTCCCTTCTTCAAGGGGCAATCCCATCGGATTCCCTGAGAAAGCCTCAAGAGGCTAACTCTCCCACTGGACCCCAAGGACACTGAAGTCTGAATTTTTTTTTGTTAAGAATAACAACTCTCAGGGTGCTGGCCATGGTACCCACGGGAAAGTGGCCAAAGTTGCCAGCCGGGTGAAAACAGTGGTGCTCGGAGCACTGGGACCACTGCTGGTGAAGTAGCACGGTGGAGGGAGATGGTGCCTGTAGCAGAACTCAGCTGGGGACATCCCGCGTGGTGGGACCACTTCTGGCAGATCAGACTTGGAAGCAACAAAGAGGCAGGGGATCTGTCCATCCATATAGTATTGCTACAAAAAGGAAGAGAACTCAGGTCACGGCATGAAGACTATCTCTGCGGGCTCACTAGGGAGGAGGATCCTGGAACACCCAAGGTTTCCAAGAGAAGTACACCTTACCTGGCAGATGACCAGGCATTGAAGAAATTCCTACAACTACAACGGATGGGCACCCTGCCATGTGTAGGCCCGCGCTCTCCCAATACCAGGCTCAGTATTGGCCTGAATAGCAAGGATCTGGGGCAAACAAATGACTTGCCTTATAAACACTGGCGCAGTAGGCGAAGGATTTGGGGTCATTCACAGCGAACATCAAGCAGGCAACATCACAGGCTACACTGGACGTTGTAGTGAATTGTGTGTCTGCTTCTGCCTCAAACAGCTGACGGACAGGGAGACAACAAAGGCAGGGAGCGCTGAGTCAGCTCTCAGCGGGCCACAGTCCAGTGAGGTTCAGGTCACTTCCCCATCAGGCCAGGGCCGGGAAAGGCGGCTTCCCACAGCAGCCTTGGCACTACCTACCTACATCCCAGAGGCTCCTCAGCTGAGAAGACAGGCTTGGAGCTACTAGTTCAAATTCTCACTCAGTCACCCTTTCCTCTATTTGGGTCTTTAGTCTAGTTACAAGCAAACGTGATATCTGAATGCACAAGGGATACCCAAACTATCATGACAGATGAAGAGCAGGCAAAAAAGGCAAATTCAGGCTTTCTAGAAAACTCTACTTCTTAGGAAGCACACTTTCCCTAGCTGTCAGAGAATTAGCTACCAGAGCAGTGACCCCTAACCCTCCTCTCAAGGACAGAAAAGTCCTCAGAAATATGTAAAAGTGCTTTACATCCCAAAGTGATGAAACTGCGCTATGGCCATGAAAAGTGAGTGAATGGCACCTCAATCCCAAAAGCAGGCATCCTTCCTTCTGGTTCAGACAGAACTATTTAATGGCTATGTCTCCCCTTCTTAGAGCTCTCCAAAGGAAGTGCAATCCCATCTCTTGGCAGACCTGGGTGCTTATTTGCAGAAATGAAAGACCCTTCCCTGAGTTGCCGCCACCTCTGAATACCCCCAGACTTACTATTAAATATTTCTCCTGCCCGTTGACTTGCACTGTGTTGATGGCATGGAAGGACTGTTCTCCTGGGTGCTCCCTGAGGGCCTGCAACCAAGGCAGGCATAGGTGAACAGAAGGATATCAAAGTGATGAAACATACCCAAAAGGTTCCTCAACCTCCATCCCCAGCAGGGTCTGCTCCCTCGCTTGGGGATGAGAGAGCACGACACGGTAGCTTCACTAGCCACAAGCTACAGAATGAGACAGACAGTGAGATAGACACATAGATGTCTATACACACAATGGGAAATGGGACAAACTTACCTCTAAGTTCTTTCCAAGGAAGGCCTGTAGGAATGCTGACTTGCCTACACCCCGAGCACCAATTACGTTACAGAGGAAGACATTCCTCTGTGTCTGTCCCTTTTCCAGGTCTACCTTCTTCTCTCGGGTGACTTTAGCAAGGAAAACATGACATGGTCAATGATCATGAAGGAAGTCTCTAGGGATCCCTCACACTCCATAGGAACTGAAGAAAGGCCTCTTACCTGTGATGGCATGTATCTGAGAGTCTTGCTCACACAGAATAGGGTAACCCAGGTAACCAAGGTGCTCTAGGCAGTGGTGGATGTTCAGGTAGGTTACTAATCTGGGGAAGCAAGAAAAGAGGGTACAGCCAATTGTGAGGAACAAGGGAAGAGCAAGTGAAGTCTAAAGTGAACATGTGTTTAGGGGGATGGAGAGGGACTATGCTTACGTCCACTGGCAGAGGAATCCATGCAGGGAAAGCAGGCCTTTATCATTGGTGCATACCATATTGTAGAGTTCAGGGCCCCAAGGCAGAGAAGGGAATGGGCTAAAGAAGCTCTGAAGCTCAGAAGGGGAGAGGGCTCCATCTTGGTCCTGGAAACACAGAAGTGTCTCAAGTAACCACCTTGGAAAGAAAGGGTGGTCCAATGCAGCTATGAGGGCATAGCTATGATATCTATCATAGCTATCATAGCATCAAGGCTGGGGAGGTAGAATAGGTCAGGGGAATGTGTTTATGGTTTTCAGATGGGCATAAACAAAGGAATGTGGGAGAGACTGCAGAAAAGCATGCAAGACCTAGTGAAAAGAGTAACAGTGGTTGTCCAGGGCGAACTTGAGGTGTGTCCTTATTCTCACCTTGTCATGCTTCTCAAACATCTTTTGCAAAAACTGGTAACCAAAGTGATTGAGCTCAGTGGTACAGCCAGGAGGAACACGGATCCTGGAGGCAGAGAAGGAAAATCGTTAGGGTGGTTGTGGGATGGAGAGATGGGGCCTGAAGCAGTTAACTACTTACTCAACCATGACAGAGGACTGGGAACTACTCGCAAGTTATCATAGCTCATCCCTAGCTAACCATTGGTAACAAATGGTTTTTTCAGAACATGACGCTGACCTAACCAGAGAGATTTCTCATCGAAATATCCACATACAAGTTATTCCTGACTTAGATCCATTTGAACTAAAGGAATGATGTTTGATCTTTTGTAAACCTTTCTTCTCTAAGACCACTAGAAGTAAGAACTCGATACAAGGTGAGCTGGCCAGGGAGGGTACAAGCTCACCATGGCCAGCATTCCAGGGACACTATTGCATTGCTCACCAGAATTGTATTCCCTGCAGGAGGGCAGTTACCATCTGCCCAATTAATAAATTTGAACTCAGCACATCGCATTTTTTTATGTTCTATTGTATTTTTATTTATTTTGTTAAATATTTCCCCATTTTTGGAAAAAGTATTTTATTTTTCCCAATTACATGTAAAGATAGTTTTCAACATTGATTTTTTTATAAAACGTTGAGTTCCACATTTTTCCTCCCTCCCCCTTCCCCAAGACAGCAAACAATCTGATATAGGGTTACACATGTGCAATCATGTAAACATATTTCCACATTAGTCATGTTGTGAAAGAAAAACAGAACAAAAGGGAAAAACCACAAAAAACAAAAAGTGAAAATAATATGCTTTGATCTACACTCAGACTCCATCAGTTCCCTCTCAGAATGTTGATAACATTTTCCATCATGAGTCTTTTGGAATTGTCTTGGATCATTGTATTGTTGGTCATCACACAATGTTGTGGTTACTGTAGTACATCCCCTCTTAATTATCTACTCTGAGGCAATGCTTCTAGAATGCAGGTCACACCTAGGAACAGAGACCTTAGCATGCTCTCGCCCTCTCCTTCCTGCAGAGGTCACACCCTGGAAATCTCCAAATCAGAAATGGTTGGGGGAAGTAGCTTGGGTTATAATGATTTTCTTCCTGATGACAGAAAACCCATTGTCTTTGGTCACTGAGCTAAGACGGCTGGGGAGTAGCAGAAGCAAACTCCAACTTGACTAAGAAGTGGATTGATTATTGTGCCAAATGGGTTTTAGATTTAAGATGGTGTTCAGATTTGCTGTTTCGTTTGGAAAACATGGCTATGTCTGGCTCTCAGTTCTACTGCCCCAACTACAACATGCCCTCTTGATACACAGTGACTGAGATGGCCCCAGCGGAATCACCAGGCAGGGAACACTGGCTTCTCTGCTCCTGGCTATGGCATTCCTGGTACAGAAGGGGTGATTAGGGCTACCAGATCCACTCATTAACTGGAAGGAGGTCCTCCTAGGCTTGAGTGGCAGGGTGACTCCACAACACCCCCTCAGGTTAACCAGGGAGGCACAGAGCCTGGCTTCTTAGGGAAACCAAAGCTTAGCATGGTTCTCTAGCTCCTTCCCCTTCAGACCTCAGAGTGTCACATACAGTGGGTGAAGATAGTCATCAGTCAGCTCCAGCTCATCATCATAGCCAAAGCGGCGTAGGATGGTCCAGGTGGTCTCGTGACGACCCCTCTGAATGAAGAGGGTATTCAAAAAGAGGAAGCCTGTAGGAGAAGTAGGGCAGCAGTCAGAAAAGCAATATACATCTAGGGAGCCCTTTCAGATTCTTATCAAGCCTCTTGAACTCAAGGATGAGACAAGCCCCCTTGATCTGGCTGAATGGATCAAGCAATACATTGGATATCAGGGGGAATGGAATCCATCACAGTCTAATTTCTTGCTCACTGTGACCTTGGGCATGTCATCTAACCTTTTGGAGACCTTATCAAAAGCATTAGGAGCTTAAAAAAATATATAATCCAAAGCGTCCAGGATAGGAAGAAAGCTCTGTGTATACCAGCTTGGAACTCAAAGCAGAATCTGGTAATATAATCTGGCAATATCGCGGCAACAAAGCCACCTCCCCGTCTGCCTGAGTTCCTGGTGTAGACAACCCGATGGGAAGTTCCTCAACAAGAAGTGAAGGGAGACATACATACAGGTCAAAATTACCATCCAAGCTCAGCCCATCATCTTTCACACCATTTGTTGTGTTCTTACACACCACCATCTTCACATCCTCCAGGGCTTGGGGGGCCAAAGGATTTCCAAAGCATGATTTCTGACCCCAAGAGAAATACAGATATTAGATCAAGAAAGTGGAGAAGGCAAGGTTCTTCAGCCCCATCGCTGCATAGAAAACCATGCACATACTTAGCTAGATACAGCTCTGAGCTTCTATCAGGGGATTGGTTGTAAACCCAGGAGAAACGAGAACCGGTAGGGTTTGTTCCAACTGAATGTGACAGGGTAGGAGCAAAGTGGAAAATGCCAAAATGCGCAAGGGGATGTTTCTAATATGGCAGTACTCCCTACTGTGGCTATTGCTATCCTCAAGCACTCACCTGAAAGTAATTGAGCTCATCGTCACTCAGCACCTGGTTGTTGTCCTGGTCAGAGAGTCTGAAGATGCGTGTGAGTGCTTGAGCACAAGATGGCCTTAGCTGTGAGGAAACAAACTGAAACCTAAACCACAAAAAAGCCTAACATCCCTGGAAATGGAGGGACTTGGGAAACAGAATTGGGTAAGGTCTTTTTCACCTCTACTTCCCAAGAGCCAGTCAGTGCTTCTTCCCTCTGCTCCCATCATTCCATTCTTTGTCACTCTTAACCAAGAGCAAAAGGGGCAAAAAAGGAGGGGGATATAGCCAGCCATTTTGTTCTGGGAGCAGGTCAGGCAAGGGCTGGGCAAGGAAAGAAGCTGAACTTTGGGTTAAAACCAGGTCTAAAGAGTATATGCCTGCAATAACATATGGTTCCATTGTCCCCCACTGGCACAAATGTTTCAGAATTGGCTGTGTTCCCCTGGATAGCATCTGTGACCTGTACCACCAAACACAATGGTTGCTGGAAGGATACAAGTGAAAATGTACAAAACATGGACCCCAAAAGCATCCAATTTGAAGCAATGGTGTGTTCTGGGTGCCAAAAAAGTGGTACCATTAGGAGTCCCAGACATAAGGGGTCTGCTTCCTAGACCTAGACCTTTAACTTGTAGGACTCAGTCTTGAGATTTTGGTCCAAGTTAAAACAAGCTAAAATTGGCCAAAAGGCCAACTAGAAAAGGTACTGAACATGAAAATGAGCAGATCTGGGTTCTAATTCCAGCTCTGCTACCAACTCACTATGTGACCATACGCATGTCTCTTCCTCTCTTTAGATCTGCTCCCTCATCTGAAAAAAAAAGCTGGTTAGACAAGGTGATCACTAAGGTTCTTTCTAATCTTCCATTCTATGGTTCTCTGATCAAAGGACTCCGTACCAATATGAACTGCCTTTCCTGAATCAGGCTTGAAAACTAACAGAAAAAGAAACATTCAGTGGTCAGGCTTCAGACGCTTTTGGCTTCAAAGTGGAAGCCAAACCCAAGTAGGCCTCCATCTTCACACAGATACCCCACATTCTCACCTGTTTCTCCTCTGGATCATACAAGGGTGCTGTAGGGTGTAAAACTGCCTTTTGAGCGTAATAGAATAATTCTGAGATGTTTTTCAAATTCTTGGCAGAACACTAGGAGAAACAACAAAGTAGAGCATGAGGGAGAGTCGCATCTATTCCTCAGGATTCTGGAAGATGGCTCCGGGGTGAGGAGGAATCAAATCAGCGATGCCATTCAAGAACAGACCTAACGGTAACGTACAGCTGCTACCATGAGCATTCTTGTTAGTGGCAAGACGCAGCTTTTCTCAACAGAGTTCTTCTCTTCCCTGCCTTGCCCCGCACGTTGGGATAACTCCTCTGGTTCTAAGTCATGGCAGGACAGAAGCATGTTGAATACATGAAAGGATGACCTTGGATTATAAGTCTGAACTCTTTGGCCTGGCATTTTAAATCTCTCCATAAGCTGGCTCCAATCTCCTTTCTTAGCCTTACTTTCCACTACTCCCTCCCTGAGAATTTCTCTAGCGAAGCAAATTATTCAACTTCCCTCCAAAATATCTTGCACCACCCCCACTTCCTTTTACTTGGATCGTTTCCCTCTCTACCACCACCACCTGGATATCTTTCCCTTTGCTTTCCACCATTCATAAACACACAGTTCAAATCCCCACTTCCTACATGACGCTTTTCCTGACCACACCAGCTGGTGATTTTTCTCATTTTTCCAACAGAATTGAAACGAATTCCTGACTCCTTCCTGGCTCTATCCCTCATTTGCTGCTTGCATTATGTTTTCTTTGTATGTCTTATCCTTCACTAGATTACAAGCTTCCTAAAGGCAGGTACCATGATCTTTCTGGATCTGCTAACACATATCAGGTGGAGGAAACCTGGTGAAAAAAATCCCAGACCTAACATATATCCCTTTAAATCACTAGATTCCTTCACAATAGGTCCCTGTTTAAGAAGCAGTAATTAGGAACAAATCATTCAGAAGAGGAGTAGACATTCCCCAGAGGGTAGGAGCTATGCTGGTGACCCTTTTGTTATTTATTTCTACTTCTCCTTTGTGTCCCCTCCAGTTCTGGCCTGTCACTCACCTCTACACAGGTCTCTATCTCAGAAAATTGGTTCATGATTGGCAGAATGGTCTCCATGGAGCTACCAGAGCGTAGGTCTGACTTGTTCCCCACCAGAATGATAGGGATTCTGGGAAGATAATGAAAAAATGGAAACTTTTCAGAGGGGAAGGATTGGAGACCAGTGGATAAGAGTTAAATCTGACCCAAGTACAAGTGATACAAAGGGTTGTGCTTAGAATACAGACCATACCACTGAGCCACCTCCCACCCACTTCAGAAAAATCATACTTAGTACCTTGGCCCTTTTTCTGCTCTCCCATTCACCAATGGAATCCACTTTGTTCGGATCTGAAAAGCAAATCCCCCCCAACAACATTTAAAAAAAACATTTATTGAGCATCTACCACATACGAAACAGTATGGGGGAAACAAAGATAAATAAGACAGATCTTATCCCAATGAAGCTTTCTTTCTAGCACTAGAAATAAGGGACTTATACAAAATGAATCTGTGATTCTACTGGAACAGGGAATTCCCAGATGAGGGAACTCCCTCTACTACTGCAGGGCAGTACATCCTCCAAAACTTACAGTCTTAGCCTAGAGCAGTGGTGTCAAACTCAAACAGAAACAGATCCCTGTAGCTGTAAGGTGATTTAGAAAACCACAAATTAACATTATCTATGTTATAATGTTTTGAGGCCAGCTCTTTCTCTACTATGCCATGCTGACTTTTAACTGGAGAGATATGCACAAATAATTACAATACAAGGCAGTCTGTGGTAAGTACTGTAAGTTTCATGGAAGTTAAAGGAGGGAGAAATTTACTTTCAGCTGGGGTGAATCAGAGAAAATTTAATAATGAGGATCACATTTGAGCCAATACCAAACAGACCAATGATGTCCATCCAGCTGTGTCCTGGGCAAAGACATACGTCAGCTCCAAATTCCCAACTCGGGGAGCGACCTGCAGGGAATCCAACCCTGGGCAATAAGCCTTGTTGATAGCAATCTCCCATGAGCACTAGACCACACTCTTCGTGGTACAGATCCAGGTGACCTTGCCTTTTGACTAGGAGCTTTCTCCTTAAGAGAACAGGGTGGCCACTCAGGGAGAAGTTCAAGTTTCACCAGGCAAGAGGAAAGCCTTGCAAAATAGCCCCTTATTCACTCACTGGCCCCTCCAAGATGGGTAAAGATTTTTGCCAGATTGCAAAGAAAATAAAATTCACTGCCTGCATTCCTTCTAGAGGAGAGAGCCGGCAATATAAAATATAAACTGGCAGTGCTCTTGTCCTTATGATCAGCTCTGTAATATTCTTTGAATATTATAGAGGAGGCCATGCAGTGTATGGATTATAAGGGCTTTCCCCTTTCTCTTAGCCTTCAGAAATTTCACTGCTTTTTAACTTCTTAAAGCTACAGGGGAAAAGGCAAAGATAGATAAAGGCAGGGAGAAACTGTAGACCTATCTAGGCTTTAGTAAAATACTCAAGAGAATTTAAGATTACTGTTAAAATGATATTTAATGATTCTCTATAGATTCCAATCATGAAAGTTTTCTTGGCCCCAGTAACAAATGATTGAGAGGTAGCTGTTTTTATACGGCTTCTACAAAAGAATATTAGCAATAAGGTAACCAAAGAGCTCCCTTAATGCCTATACTTAACTCCAATCACTCCTTCAATAGACTGTACATAACTCCAGGATGGGGCTTGGGTCTTCTGTTTCTTTTGGATTTCTTCTCCCATCCCTGACCTACAGCACCTATTATCAATCTCTGTACACAGTGGGAACTAAGTATTTTGGACCAGCTTCTGAGAGAAAGCAGCAATTGTAGGTTCTAGGCAACAGTTTGACCGTGAAAGCTACTCTCTTACCTTCTCAATGGTAGAATCCTCAGAAACATCATATACCATGCATACCACATTTGCCTGCAAAGAGGATCCAGAGTGGGAACGGGGAGATATGAGAAGTTGGACCATCTAATGCTCCCCCCAGAACAGAGAGAACTTTGCTCCTACAAAATGCTCCCATCTCACTCTTTCTCAATTCAACCTCAGGCTACTACATTCCATGCCCTCCAGCTTAAGTGCTGCCAGGCTCAGTTCAAGGGTGGAGACCACTACCCTGATTGGCATTTTACTCGTAGCCCATATACAATGGAAGACGGTTCTAATAAGTAGGGTGACAGAGCATTAGGGCACCAAAGCCAGCCCCTTTATGAAGAAAGCCCTTGTTTACCTAGCATCACATAAAGCTCCTACCCTAGAATCTCAGAATGTTAGGGATGGAAGGGGCTTCAGTGCTCATCTAAGTCTAATCCTATTCACAATATGAATGGAAGCCTCATAGAATGCCTGAAGACCTAAGGGCATACAGAAAGCAAGTGACAGAACCAGGTTTCTGTTTTGTTGGGGTTTTTTCACCACACTCTACCACCTTGGCTCTTCCTGTTTCCCTTTTTACCCCACACCTCATAATTGCAATCTCACCTTGTGGATCTCATCCTTCAGTTCTTCCTCTGTCTGTTCTGTTTCTGAAATGAAAAGACATCATTACCGGCTGCTGGGCCATCCTCTTGTATTTGATCCCTGGATAAGCATTCAGGACAGTGGGTGTGTAGGGTGATTTTTACTGAGGAGGCTGCTCCTGGGAGCAGCTTGGGCGGGGGTGTTTGCCCAAGGCTATGTGGGGGAAGGGACCTACCTGAGTAATCCACAATGTGAGTGGGCACCTTCTCAGGGGTAACATCAGCTGGAATTGTGATCTCCTCAGCTCGAGGGGGAACCTTAGAAAAAATAAGTGTTTACACAAGGGCAGAGATCGTTTGTGGGAGGAGAAGAGTAGGATTCTACAATGAGGGTGGGATATGTCACTAAGAGATTAAAAAAAACCACTTACAACTTCTGCTAGTCCAAGAGTGTGGCCAAAGTCCTAAGGTGTGAAGACCCTAAGGCTAGATAGCACAAAACCTTTCTCACACACCAATCACTGCCCACAGATCACTGTACTCACTGTTCCAAGGACCAGCTGGTACCTTTTCCCCTATGATTCAGGGGAAACCCTGATATACATGACAGGAAACATTTAGTAGCCCAGCCACTTGCTTTCATCAATTCCCTCAATAATGTCAGCACTGAGGTAAAAAAAAAAAAAAAACTATGGAAGCCAGAGAAAAGATGACACTGCTCTGTAACACTGGCATCAGTCCCCTACAAGTATCTCTCTTAAGGGATGGAGTCTAATGACATTTTCATGTCCTACCATGATCCTCCAACTAAAATATCCTTACTTCACAAAAGCCTTATAGCTAGAAAGGACCTGAAAGATCTTCTAGGCCATTCCTAAACACTCTCCTCCCTCCTCATCTTACAGATCCAAACAGTTCCAAAGAGTTGATGGGATTATTTGCCTGTGGTCATACTGGCAGGAAATGGCAGAGTCATGATTCAAACCCTGGTCCTTGAACTTTAAAGCCAGCGTCCTTTCCACTGGACCACACTGATTCCCCTCCCCACAAGACAGTATTCTCCAAATTTAGCCACTCCCTGCTCCAGAAGCTGCAGTGTCTCTCTATTGTCTCTAGGAGAAACATTTAAAACTCTTCACCGGTGGGCTCCAGCTAATCTTTTTAAGGTGATGACACTTTACTCCCCATGATGTACTATGTGATCCAGCTAACCTAGCATGCTTGCTGGATATTCCAGCTCCACACCTTTTCATATTCCATCCTTGGAAGAGGAACCTGTCTCATCTCCACCTCTCAGAACATCTTTAGTCTCTTTTCAAGGATCAGCTCAAGAGCCATTTTCTTTAAGAGGCCTTTTCTTAATTCTCAATTGTTTAGTCACTCCCCTGGGCCTCAGCAGATAACCCTGTATTTATTTTCTATATGTTATGTATTCGTTTATTTGTAAACATGGTGTATCCCTGGCAGAATGTTAGCTCATCGAGGGTAGGCACTGTCTCACTTTTGTATTTGTACTCCCCGTGCCCACCTAAGCATGTGGCACATAGCAGGTGCTTAATAAAGGCTTATTAGTTAACTGGAGTCTCTGTTGCCCTCATTACCTGCCTTTTTTTTTTTTTCCTTTTTTCTCCCCATGCTCTTGAGACAGAGTAATTCATGGTGAGCGACTGCTGAGAGGATGGCAGAAATACTAAACAAGCAAATCAAGCAGTCATAGCCTTTAGGGAAGTCACAATCTCTCTGCCTGTGAACAGGTGGGCTATGCAAATGAATGAAAATGAGGTCTTCCCAACGACGTCTTCACCCACCCGTGAACCCGAGGGAACAGTCTCTTGAAGACAGCTGTTAGAGGGTTCCTACGGCTGACAGAGCCGCTTAGGGCTAAAGCGGTCGTTCCTTGCCCCCTCTACCAAGAGCACAGAGCAGCTTCTCAAAGGACACAGATTTAAGTACAAGGAACACAAAGCGGCTAACGTCAGGCACTCGGGCAGGGAAGCAAAGAACACTAGGACTGGGCATCATCCGGCCCGACTCTTTCATCGCCCAGAGGAGGAAACTGAGGCTCGGCCATGTAAAGTCAGAATTATAATTCAGGTCTCTCCAATCCAAGGCAGCATTTGTCCCACCAGACCACCCCGAAGACCCGAGTTCAAGTCCCAGTTTGGCTACTATCTCGCTATCTGGGGCTGGGCTCTGTCCCTTTCCGTGCCTCAGCTGCCTCGTCTGTACAAGGGGGCGAGCGGACTGGATGATTCTGAATGTTCTTTTCGGGTGTAAAGTTCTACGACCTACTTATGGCCGCTTGCGCCCCCTCAAACAGGGGGCCGTGGCGTGCTCGACCCGCCTCCCCACCCGCCCTCATTTAGGGGTACGGCTGCACCGGTGACCCCACAAAGCTGTCACGGGGCTGGAAGAGGACGGCAGTTCGTTCTCACTTTGCCGGGAGGGGAGGGAGGGGGTGCAGAGAGTCTCCGCTGGAACAGCCTGAGGTCGGGAGCCGCCCCGCCCCCCTCCCAAGCAGGGCCCACCACGCCCCCGGGGCGGGGTCACCGCCTGGGCTCCGCAGCAGACCCCGCCCGCCCGAGCCCGTCCCGCCGCTGGACAGCACTCTTCGGGACCGGCCCCCCCACCCCCGACCTCCCACCCCCCCCACCCCGGCCGCGCGCTCCGCGTCCTAGCCCCGGTCCTGCCGCTTTTACGTGACCGAGGGCCGGCGGCTCCCGAGCCTCAGCTTCTCGCTCTGTAACGTGGGGGCAGACGTGCCGGCGCGGGGGCGGCACTCACCTCCTCCGGGAACTCCTCGCCCACCAGGGCCATGATCAGGGAGGTCTTCCCCACCTGGGCTGCGGGAGGAGGCACAGAGGCGGGGGAAGGGGGGGGCAGAGAAAAAGGAGGCGGGTCAGCGCCGCGCCCAAGGTCAAGGCAGGTGCCCCGCCACCCCCACCCCCGCCACCCGCGGGCGCCCCGGGCTGACGGGACCCCGGCTCTCCTCTGCCATGCTCACCCTCGCCCAGCAGCAGGATCCGCACGTCCCGCTTCATGGTGCCGGCCAAGGCCGCGGCTGCCTGTCTGCCGGCCGCTGGCTCCCCTCAGCCCGCACTTCCGGCCCAGCTTCGGCCCGGCCCGCCAAACTGCACCAGAGAGCACCAGGAGCCGGCGCCCTAGAGCGGAGCCGGGCATCCGTGGCACGCTGCGGCAGCGCCCCCTCGTGCTCGGCGATGGGTGCTGCGCCAGCCCGCCGGCGCCTGCCTGCTGGAGGGGATGCTGCATTGTCTCTGCTCCAGGCCTTCGGTAGCAGCGTCCAAGGGGGCCTCGGTGGCAGTGTTTACACGAACTCAGCGCTGCTGCAGAATGAGGCATGCACACACATGCACAAGCACATGCACATGCCCAGTGTCATGTCTAAAGGGGCAGTTGGGGAGGGTGGAAAGTAAACCTACTGTTTTTAACGCATCAGCATTTTCTTTTTTTAAACAAGAAGCACCGGCCTTGGAGTTAGGAGACTGGGGTCGGTCTGACACTGTCTGGCCATGAGGAAGGTCGCTTCAAATCAACAGACCTGCTAGGTGGCTGCTTGGGACTTTACCAGGAACCTGGAGGGCATATGGGGGGAGCTGAATGGGGTTGATGAGTGCTAGGGATGGCCGCTTGGCAGGGGACCAGCATGCCTCCTCGGGGGAGCTCCTAACCTCTCACCCTGTGACTTCTTCTGTAAGATAAGAATAATGGAAATGGGGGAGGCGGGGAAGGAGAGTAAGAGGTTGAGGTTCTGAAGAGTTAGACAGGAGCCCTCACTATAACTGCTGGCTTCTCCCAGTCAAGCCATGAATCTTCTTCCTACGTTCATGAAAAAAGTTTCCTCCTCCTTGGAATGGGTCAAGTGGGCAGAGTGGGCAAGTGCTAAGGCCTTGACCTTGGTGAAGAGGAACTGAGAATGGCTCACACAATCACCTACATTCTCCAGCAAGGGGGTGACAACAACTGAGGCTTACAGCCAGACTGTAAACACCCACTTTTATTTCAAAACTGTACAAGTGTAGAAACATTAAAAAAAATAACCCTACATAGATAAAAGGGCAGTAAGTATTTTACATATTTCCTCAACATTTAAATGTTTTGGCTTGTTTGACCTGTAAAAATTGTTTCTTGGCTTAGCATTGTCTTTGTAGGCCAATCCACAGTTGAAGACCTCAAAATGGATCTCTTAGGGCAAAAATATATATTGACATCCACACACATACATATAAACACACAGGCCCTAAACAAAGGCACGAGGCAATAAGGTGGGCTGCCCTGTTGTCAGAGCATGTTTTCCTTTGGGGACAGTTTTTCTAGGGAGTTAGATCACTGAAAATGATTGAGGGAGGGGCTAAGACTGCAGGTTCTGGAACAGGAATGGGCCAATGCTACTATGTACCTGACTAGTAGATATGGCTTGTGCCCAAGTGAGGAAAGTGGTCCAGCCTTCTCACCTATACAATAGGTTTATCAAGTGGGTCTGTGAAGACAGTTCTCAGTCCCTGACTGAAGCTGACTTCCTTCAGCCTGAATGGGTTTTTCCTTAAAAATAGCTACGTGATTTATGGACTAGTTTTAACTGAGCCACACTCAGGTCAGCAAGCTGGATGGAAGAGTCCCCCAATGATCAGAAGTCTATGTGGCTATCTCTCTGGATGCTATTGTTCCTGGGCCCAGCACCTCCCACACAAGGATTTCATTGTAGGCTGCTGTGAAGAGCAGTTTGCCAGATGGTGTGAATCTGCAGAGGTGGACAGCATCGTTGTGTCCCACAAAGTCTTGCTCCGTCTTCGACATGCAGTCAATAAGCCTCAGTAATCGCTCTGTGGGGACATAAGTAAACACCAGGGTCTTCTGGCTCTTCCCTTGGGAGCTGTGCCACCACCTAGAAAGCTTTCCACCTAGGAGTCAATCCTGTACTCCTTGCTATATTTCATCTCCCATATCCAAGCTGTTGCCAAGGCCTGTCAATTTTACCTTTGCAACATCACTGGAATAAGCCCCCTTCTCTCCTCTGACACTACCACTCTCTAGTGCAGGCCTTCATTAATTACATTACTTCTGGATTATTTCAAAAGCCTGACTCAGTTCTCACCTCACTGCAATCCATCTTGTATTCAGCCCCTAAAGTGATTTTCTTAACTTGGAGATTTGATTCAGTCACCCCACTACTCAATAAACTCCAGTGGCTCCCTGTCACCTCCAGGATCAAATGCAAAATGATCTGTTTGGCATCCAGAGCCCTTCATAATTTAGCCTTTCCAGTCTTCTTCCACCTTACTCTCTAACACATACTCTACGATCCAGTGACACTGGCTTCTTGGCTGTTCCACAAACAAGATACATCTCTTGGTGCAGGCATTCTTTCTAGCTGTCCCCTATGCCTACAACATTCTATCTCCTTAGCTCTGAGAACTGAACTTCTTGGCTTCCTTTATGCTCCAAATAAAATTCCACCTCCAACAGGAAGCCTTCCTTAACCCATCTAAATTCCAGTGCCTTCCTATAGTTAATTATTTCCTATTTACCCTCTATACAGCTTGATATATATATATATACATATATATATATATGTTTGCATGGTGCCTCCTCCGTTAGATTGTAAGCTCCTTGAGGGAAGGGATTGTCTTTTGCCTCTTTTTGTAACCCCAGAGCCTAGCACATAGTAGGCACTGAATAAATGGTTACTGAGTTGAATTGATTACTATTTGAAAGGCCTTATCCTTTTTAGCAGAGAATTAAATTTCCTTTAGATATATAACAAAGGTCAGAATTCCAAACTCCACCCCCACCACTACCACCAAAAAAAGCCTGGACTCTTAAGCAAATGAAACTCCCAACAAATTACATCTCCTTCAATAGGGAAGAAAACTTTAAGATTACTCAAAGCAGTTTCTGCCAATAAAGATGAAGGAATAGGAGTGAGAGAGAGGACAGCAGAGAGATCCAATGCTGTATAAGGCACTATACTGTTTCTCCAGGAGTTTCCAGATTTCAGTTTCATTACAGGGCCTGAGCAGAACCCTGGTATCCTCTCCCTATTTTGTGGCAGTGGGGGAACTTACCACAGTGGCCAATAGCTATGAGGGACGATCCTGGGGACAGGCTGAGGGAAGTCGCAAAGTAAGACAAGGGGATCTTCTCCACAACCTGCAGACAAAAGGAGAGGACAATATGGGTTAAGCCAACAGGCAGCTGAGCAGCTGCTATACTGATGCCACCAAGAGGGAGGATCAGGCTGCTGAGCAGAGCTTTTTTGTTCAGTACTGCTGACCCAGAATCAGTGCCATGCATGGGTATGTACCCACGAAGGTCAAAATTCTAGGAACTTAAAAGTCTGAAGACATGGTATCTCATTTAACCTCCTGATCCTGCTCCATGACGCTTAAATCCACCTATTCTAGGCCGCAGTGCTGTGCAATGTGGGGTCCTGTCTCACAGCCTGATCGAGGCTGTGACCTATTTCATGCCCTAAATGGGCCTGTGGCTCAAAGATCACCTTCTTAAAGCAGGCATTCCTTATTTTGGCCTGCCCAGCCCTCTCCTGGGAGAAGAAACACTTGTACCTGTTTCTGATGGAGGCTGTAGAAAAGGACCTCCTCCTTCAGTCCAAAGCCTACATAGACCAGCATGCTGCTATTCCAAGGGCAGAAGTTAGCTAGAGAAGGGGGTAAGTTGGTCGGAACCTAAAGGGAAAAGTCAAGAATGAGAGAGGTCGGAGAGAGATCAGTGATGTCCCAGAGAAAATAACCAAGCTGGATGAACACTCTTACCTTTGGGTTGGTGGGTGCTGGAAAGCTCAGCCAATCTACAAGTTCACATTTGTCTCTGAGCCAATCCGAAGCCCAGACACTAACTCTCCGGTCTGCACTGGCAGCCAACCATAGCTCTCCCCCTTCCAAACCAAAGTCATAGCACTAGAGAGTGAAAGGAAGAGAGATCCAGTCATAGGCCCTTGAGAGTTAAAACTGACACAATGAGACCCTTCCATAGGCTAAGCCTCCAACTCCCTATCAGCCACAGCTCTTTTATTTGTTTTAAAATTTTATTTTTACTTCTGAATTCTCTCCCTCCACTCTGCCCCTCCCCCATCCATCAAGAAGACAAGAAAAACAATATCCATCGTGCATATGAAGTCCTCCATATTGGCCATGTTGTCAGTTATCGTTTACCAAACGGATCTGAGATTGTTTTCCAGAAGGCTAACACCCAACATTCACTGCACATTCTTAGCAGACCTTACCACGTTGCTTTTGCTCTGGATCACGGTGATAGGCGAACCTTTGTGGTCATCCAGCAGTCGGATGGTAATTCCTGTCCTTGGGCTGCTCACAGCCACAACTCCATCTTTGTCTCCAGAAATGATGGTCTGACCTGTAGGTCCAAAATGATAGGGACAGACTATAGCTCTCACAGCATGGAGGTCCTGAATAGAAGCAGGAGGAGTGCCCACACCAAAGCAGAAAACAAGGCTGCCAGAAGGCTGATGCAAGGAGACAAAGTCTTTTGTCAGTAATGGAAACAAATGTTTACCTACAAGAGTGAATAGTTGAAATGAAGCATCCTGGCTGGTGAAGACAATTGGCAACGGCGGCTTTAAAGCTGGATGGTCACTTGTTGGTTCTGTTTTAGTGAGCATTCCTTTCATGTATGGATTGGACCAGATGGCCACTGAAATTCCTTACAATTCAGCAGTTCTGTAATTCTGTAACTCCATACCAGTTCCTTCCTACACCTGATCTTGTTTTATCAGGACATTTGACTCAAATAATCAGCTCCCTCTCTCCTTTCTGCCTTACTCCTTTCCTTTCTAATTCTGCCTTGAATCTGGCATTTACCTCTAGTTCTAGGGAGGCTAGGTTACTTAAGAGTACTGTCCATGGTCCTTAGAAACCATCATACAACATAGAATTTGGGGGGAGGGGTTTGAAGGTGGGAAGGCAGGGCAATTGAGGTTAAGTGACTTGCCCAAGGTCACACAGCTAGTAAGTGTGTCAATTGCCTGAGGCCACATTTGAACTCAGGGTCTTCCTGACTCCAGGGCCAGTGCTCTACTCACTGTGCCACCTAGCTGCCCCAAACATAGAATTTTAAACGCAAAAGGAATCTACACACATTCCAACATGTAATAAACTGGACTGGACATATTGGTACTTCTATAGAATGTACAAGAACTAGATGTTGCTGGAAAAACTATTAGCTTTCTTTTAGTTGACTTTTTTTATTAACACATATACATTTACTTGTCTTCTGGCTTGTTGAAGCAGTAGGTTAGACAGCATTTGCCACAATAATGTCTGTCAAAACGGCTAGCCTTAAAGACTCCAGCACCACATTCATCTGAAGGGCACTCTCGTCGAGGGTGGCTAATCTTGCCATTCTCATCCACCTTATAGTACTTCAGAACAGCTTAACCTTCTTTCTCTTGTGCTTGTGGTATAAGACTTCTTCTTTCTCTTCTTGGCACCACCACGAAGTCTCAGAACAAGATGAAGGGTAGACGCCTTCTGAATGTTACAGTCAAACAAAGTATGCCCATCTTCCAGTTGCTTGCCCACAAAAATCAATCTTTGCTGATCGGGGGAATACCTTCCTTATCTTGTACCTTGGCCATGACATTTTCAATAGTATCGGACGGCTCGACCTCAAGGGTGACGGTCTTCCCTGTTAAAGTCTTCATGAAAATCTGCATCGTGGCACTGGGTCCACCCGCTGATGGCGGATCCAAAACTATTAGCTTTTATACAATGTAGAATACATTTCAAAAATCCTTTACATTTATGACATTTTTGCATATATTTATGTGTCTTCACATAGATTGATGCCATTTACCATTCTTTCCTCCTCTACCCTTATACCTATCAACTCTGACAAGTAGAGAAATTGAGGACTGGGAAGAACTAGAAGAGGATGGAGGGGAAATATATGTGAAACTTAGAGAAGAGCTGAGGTAATGACAGGGCCCAGAAGAAGCCTGAAGAGGAGTCAAAGGTCAGGAAATGAGATCCGAGTGAAATTTAAAAGGCTGATCAAGGACTAGAATGCTCATATTGTGTTACCAGGGACTGAAGAGGAATGCACAGCCCCACAACAGGAAACTTGGAAAGAGTTGCATATAATCTCATTTAAAATGAGTGGTAATTTGGGGAGTGGAAAGTTTTGGGTCTTTTTTATATTGAATTTGTAGGTAGCATTGGGCTTATTTGATCAGTACTTATGACAGTTGAATTTATCATTTTTTAAAAGTAAATTTATTTGCTATGACCACAATATGATACACTTCAGATAAGTGCAATGATTGGGGAATGCAATGTTCTTGTTAAATGATGGCTAATTCATCTGTACTCTGAAACTGCTTGTTTAAATCACCCCCCTAGAGCTCCAGTCAGTGGACCTTTAGCTTCAGAAAAATATATCATTTTATTAATATAGGACGCAGATCAAAATATCAACACACGTTAGAAGCCTGTTTTAATTTAGGGAGAAAAAGTTTCTTATAATTTCCACTAAGTAAAGAATAAACCCAGAAAGAAAAACTTTTCTTAAAAACTGACATGGGCAGAAAGTAATCAACTTTATAAACTCATGAGACACGATAGTTATTCACAAAACAGTTCAATGAATTACCAAGAAACTAGAGGCGTCTCCATAAAACAGTGGGGCCACTGTAATATGCTTCATAAATTAAAGAAAAAGAAAATGAGACATTCCCAAAAAGTGGATGGTTGGACAGAAGTATGTATGAAGGACGCTGTAGTGAAAAGCGCTCTGTATTCAGAAGTCACAGGACTTTGCTGGGGCAAAAATGATGGGAACTTTGGAAAGGAGTTATTATCGCATCTTAGAATTTATGGTAGGAGAAGAAAGGAGAAGAAATCTGGACATCGTGTGACATGCACTGTAGATTCCCAAAGAGTGGATTTAACAAAACTCTGAAAAGGGACAAGTGGAATCCCATGACTAAGAATTCTAAGTCATGAGAATTTTAAATCCAGAAGGAAGGGAATCTCTCAAGACACAGAGAAATGATTCCACTGAAGAGAAAAAGGGAGGAGTTATCTGAGGACACTAATGCAGCTATTCACTATGGACTCAGTTGGCCACGGCCTTCTAACTGGTCTCCTTGCCCACTCTCCTCTCCAATTCATTGCTGCCAAACTGATATTCCTAGAGCACAGTTCTGACCACTCACTCCTCCTTGAGAATTTTCAGAAGCTCCCTATTTCCTTTAGGACAAGGTACAAACTCCTCTGTTCATCATTCACAGCCCTACATATCATTCTAGATTTATTACCCTTTGTGCACTACTTTCCAGCCAAACCGGCCTTTTTATATTTACTTCTGTGTATAGGTGCTGTTTCCTACTCTTATACCTAAGCTCCTTGAAGGCAGAGAATGTTTCATCTTTTCTCATGCAGTATCTAGGACGTTGTGGGTACTTAAATGCTAGCTGAAATGGACTCAGTGATCTGGTCCCACCCACTCTGTTACAGTGGCCAAGGGATTAAACATCTGAGTGAGACAAGCCTGGGTGAGAAGCAGTTTAGATCAAAGACACAAAGCATCATCACACATGGCATGACTTCAAAGAAGCTTGAAGGCTGGTCTTCCATTCCCCCACTAACCCTTGCCTGGTAGGGAATAAGGCAACATTCTGAAGAACTGGGACAAAGACGATAACTAAGAACTACAGCTTAAGACTTAGACAAACTCCTGAAAAGTCATCAGAAACAGAACAGTGTACACGACTACAAAGAGGTAAACGGAAAAGGCAGTAAGACAACAAATGAAACTGAACACTGAAATTATAAAAGTTAGGTCTGACCACAAAGAGGAGATGCCTCCTGAGACTGTACCTCCTCCTTTCTTTGCAGAAGTAGGGGACTATAAAAGTGAAATGCTACAAATAAAACCAGAGATTGGCCAATGTTTTGTTTACTTTACTATACCTTCCCCACCCCTTTTTAATTATTTACTAAAAAAAAAAATGGATCTCTGGGAACAGAAGGAGATATACACTGAAGAATATGAGGTAAAAACAAAAGACAGTATTAATTTTTTAAAAAGAAATTCTAGCTATTGTTAGGAGATAAAGGGAAGGTGGAACATTAAAGGGGCTGGGGGAGTGGAAACTATAATATTAATCTTCAGATTTAATACTAAAGGCAGAGCCAAGATGGTAGAGTGATACAAAGTCCTCCAAATAGATCTAGAAAACAACCAGATTAAATTTTGACTAGGAAATTTAGAAAAAAATCAGTGAGTCCTTTGTCCAGCCCAGGCTGGTGTAGGGAGCCTGACGGGGTCTGAGAACAATACGGACACTAGTCAGTCCAGAAGCACACAATACAGTCTAGTGTTCAAGAAGAGGATGTGTACCAGGGCAAAAAGATGTCCCAGACTGGTCACCCCAGACCTATGCAGAAGCACTACCATGGGGGACAGGTAGCAATTAGCAGCTTTGTTTACCACTATCCAGTTCTGGGTCACCAATCAGGGGCAGAGTGAGAAGGGGACCTATGCAAAGGGATGTAGGGAGGCCCCCAGTGGAACATGAAGAAAGGAGGAAGCACGGGAGCAAGCAGTAGAAGTTTGGCTCAGACCCCACATTCAGACAGGGTCTCACTTGTATAACACCTAGCCCAGCCTGCAGAGAAATGAACAAGGCAGGATTTCCAGACTAAAGGGGAGCCTATAATTCTACCACTTTGAACAAAGAGAGTTTTCCAGCAGCTGATACGGGCAGAGTCCAGCAAAAGTCTAATCTTGCAGAGACCCAAACCTATGTTAGGACCTCGTAGAACACAGACTTTGCCCTGGATCAGACCACATTAGGAGCAATGAAAGCTTGCAGATCTCCCAAATGTCCCTGAGATTCTAAAATAACGCAATACTTAATATCTCAAGAAAATAGCAACAGGACTAGCCCAGAACTTTCCTCCAGGAATGTAGCAGAGCCCAGCCCTAAACATAAGGCAAACATGGGCAGTAAATGATGGCGAATGTGATAGTTAGCTCCAGTGTTGGAACTAGTTTGGTGTTGTTTCTAAGTGAAAACTGAGAAAATAAAAAAAAAAAAGCAGCAAGTAGAATTTGTTCATTTAGTCCACTTTCCTAATGCCTTTTTGACTGGACATGAGTAGGCCACCATTCAATTATTCCTATTTCAAATGGATTTCTTGTAGCCATTTTACCTTATTATGGAGAAAAAAAAAATGTAACGGCCTGTTTAACTGACTTTTTTCTGAAAGCAGAAAAACTTTTGCTTTAGTTGTAAAAACGAGAATGTATAATAAAGTTTGATTTCTCTTTAATTGTACATTACTTCTGAACATCTAAGTGCTTTCAGCTGTCTAAATAAAATGCTTCTACCCCCAAAAAGAAAGAAAAACAAGTTTGAAGTCAGGAAGTAGGCTGAAGAATGGGCAAACAAAAAAAGAATCCCATCATAATGAGGTATTATGGCGGCAACATTGCTCAAGACACAGAAGACAAGAATAACTCCAAGACATCTACAAGCGATGTTCCAAAGAAAAACACAGGTTGGGCACAAACTTAACTGAAATTCCTGGAAGATGAAGCACAGGTTAAAAAAGAAAGCCAAAAATGCTTTTATAAATAAATAATAATGTTTGAGGAAGATACTGGAATAGAAATGGGAGCAATGGAAGGAATTAACAGATTAGCACAAGGGCTACAAAGTCTTGTTCAAGCAACAAACTCCCTGAAAATTAGAGTGGACCAAATAGAAGCCAAAGTCTCCATAAAAGAACAAGAAATTTCAAACCAAGTCAAAAGGCTGGAAAAAAAATAGAAGAAAATGTAAGGTATCTCATAGCAAAAACAAATGATCTGGAAAACAGAGAAGAAAAAACCTTAAGAATCACTGGATTATCTGAATATCATGATTAATAAAATAGCCTAGATGTAACATTTTAAGAAACCTTAAAAGAAAACTCCCCAGATCTCCTAGAACCAGGGCAAAGTGGAAATAGAAAGAATCCACCAGTCACTACCTGAAAGAAGCTCCCAAATGAAAACTCCCAGGAACATCACAGCCAAAATCCAAAGCTTCCAAGTCAAAGAAAAAATACTGCAAGCAACCAGAAAGAAGGAATTCAAGTAGTACCAAGGTGCCCTACTCAGGATCACACACTATTTAGCAACTACCACTATAAAGGAGCAGAGAACTTGGAATACAACATGCCAGAATGCAAAAGATATAGGCTTACAGCCAAGAATAACAATCAGCAAAATTGAGTATAATCTTACAGGGGAAAAAATGGACCTTTAATGAAATAAGAGTACTTCCAAGCATTGTTAGTGAAGACATCAGAGTTACCTAAAAAACTCGGAATTGCAAATAACACAGGAATCAATATAAATATAATAGAATAAAACAGAAATATAAAAAAGTAAATCTGAGTGAACACCAACCATAAAGGACTAAACAAGTGTAAACTGCTTTCATTCTAATATGGAGGGATGATGCATGTGTCCCCCTGAATCCAATTTTCATCAAGGGTCAAGGAAGTTTAAATGACAGAGGGCCTGTGTTTCAGTTATATCTTGATGATCTTGAGAAAAAAATGGAAAGAGAAGGAAGAGGAATACATTCTGGGGGAAGGGAAAGGAAGGTTTGGGAAAAGTATCTCACATAATCAGGGTCCACAAGTAGAAATTTATCCAAACAAGGAGGAGAGGGTATGGAGAAGCAGATTACATTTAAACTTCACCTCATCTGAACCTGTCAGTGGAGGGAATACACACACACACACACACACACACACACCCCAAACACAGCTGGGTACAGAAATACATTTCATTCAACTGAGAAATATGAAAGAGAAGAAATGAGGGAGAACTACAGGGAGGACAGATTGAGGGATTAGTGCTAAGCAAAGGAGCTAAAAAATAATCTTCATAGATGTTTTTGAGGTGACAAGGAATGGGAATCTGAGCGGGTTCCCATAAATTGGGGAATGGATGAACAAATGATGATATAATAAATATGTGATGGAACACCACTGTGCTAAACTTTCATCAGTTGTAATAACCAACCAGGATCCTAGAGGACTAATGATGAAACATAATACCTACCTCCTGATGGAGATGAAGGGTTCAGAATGCAGAATGAGACAAATATTTTTTGGACATGACCAATGTGGAAATTTGTTCTGATTACTAATTGACTATTTGATTTATTGTTCTGATATATGTTTGTGATGGGTTTTGTTTTTCCTGAGTTCTCATTTAGGGGTGGGGAGAGTTTGAGAAGGTATTGGCTGATTAAAACAAATAAAATATTCTCTTAAAAAAGGTTTGATGCCTGTGTGCTAAGAGGGTTTACCCCTTCTTTGTAGTAGAGGTCCATACAAAAAGGGGTCTGGAGGGAGGGAAGAGATGGTGGGATGGTGCAAAGATGCAGGAAGGAGAGGCTGAGTGAAATGTCACATGTATCACAGTGAAGGAGGGAATAAGAAGCTCTGTTTCCTGGGAAGTAGACAGAACTGTAAGCATACAGTACTCCCTGCTCCTATGATTAAACTAAGCCTTATGAAATAATAAGGTTCCTTAGATGTATTTTAAAATTATGATTTCTATGACACCTTGAAATTGTGATGGTGGGTAGGTAGAAAGAAGATAAAATTAAACACAGATTTGAAGGCTAACATCTTCATTCCATTTTATAGATGGGGAAACTGAGGCTCAGAGAAAGAAAGAAACCAAAGATCACTCATGATTAGGTAACAAGAAAAGATACAAGATTCTCTGCACTAAGGGAAAATACCTAGAGACAGTCCTGAGAAAAAGTGTAATTTATAATAAATAACTCACATTTTATGTTGTGTTGTTTTAGTGGTGCCTAACTCTGCGTGACCCCATTTGGGACTTTCTTAGCAAAGATACTGCAGTGGTTGGCCATTTCCTTCTCCAGCTCATTTTACAGATGAGGAAACTGAGGCAAAGAGGGATAAGTGACTTGAGCAGGGTCATATAGCGAGTAAGTGTCTGAGGCTAGATTTGAGCTCAGGTCTTCCTGACTCCAGGCCTGGCACTTTATCCAATGTGCCACCTAGCTGCCCTAACTCACATTTACATGGTGCTTTACAACTTACAACATATTCTTTTCACAACCACTGAGGCAGAAGGGGCACAGAAAAGTGAGGCTCAGGAAGGCTATGTGACTTGCCTGAAACTATACAGCTAACAGGTGAAAAGAACAGAGATAAAGCCAACATCTCCAGTCCTTGAGTCCAGGACTCTGCCATATTTACGCACATTTGGAGAGGTAAGTTCTACGTTATCAGTCCCAGTGCTCTTCCCCAACCCTACCACGACCGCCAGAGGCCACAGGGAAAGCTACCACTCAGCTTCAGCAGACTGAGGGCTCTCCTAAGTCTGCTGCCATCTGGGGAGGACAGAAGTCCCAAGGAAGCTCGTCCCTGATTCCCAGATAAAACACTGGGCTAACCCTCACCGTCCACAGAAAAGGAGATGGCCGTCAGTGCTACAGGGTGAGGGTGCATCTTCAGCTCCATCTCTGTCCGGGAAATGCTGAATACACGGATCGTGCCATCACTGTAGCCTGCCACCACCTGCTGGTAGTCAGCTCTGCGGCTGCTGGCTGATGGACTCCAGGCCAGACACAAGCAGCTCTACAAGAAAGAGACATGCACAGACAGGCTGCTCCCAGCTATCACTTCCCTCACTATGCCAACTCTGCTTCTATTTACAATGTAGTGTAAGCGGCAATAGAGAACAAGCTCTTCTGACTACTACATTACACTGTTTCACCCCATATCTACAAAAAACGGAGGTGTAATTTGCCAAATATTAAGACTCTCTGGTCTCTTTTCTACATAAACTACTTTCTAGACACATCTCTCCCATTCTGTCCCTGCACATATAATCTTCTAGAAGGATATAATTTACATTTACCCTCTTACATTTCATCTTGTTAGCATCAACCCACTCTTCCTCCCCCCTATTTCAGTCCCTTTAGGAAATTCATCTCTTTAGATTCCCCAAGAGTAGAAGGATGTAGGGCCTTAGCTTGCCCTTCCCTTCAAAGGATAGGTGTGGGGCACAGAAAAGAAGTGGGAAGAACAATCCAGCCCAGGGTTAGAGCACACTCCCAACTTCAGGCTCTAGCACCCTGTGATGAGGGATGGTCCCCAATAACCGGAGGGTCAGCCCCAAGGAGAGTGTGTTCCATGTGACTGGACATCACTTAGCTCTGTCTCATAAGTACCTGGTTTAGCACCTGGAACTGTACTACCAGCTCCATGCTGGTCAAGGACCAGACCCGCACACTGCCATCATCACCACAAGTGGCACAGTGGGACTCAGTAGGGCTAAAGGTCACTTCATTCACCTGCAAGGACAGGGAGGGGAGATGCTGGTGTGGCCTACATGAGCGCTCTCCTTTCTCTCACATTCCAGGAAGAAATGCAGCTACTACAAAAGACTGGATTATCATCACTCCAACAGGCAACTCATTATGCTCTGCTCCACCCGCCTTTAACAACCGTGAGGCGAGCTCATCAACTGCACCATGATACTGTATTAGTAATCAATGTGATGATACCATCGTAATAGTCATAGTAGGGACACAGATGAAAGATACTCTTTGATGATGAATCAGACTGTGTCTCTGAAGCATCAAAGAAGTCAAGGCAGACAAGTGAATGCCTCTTCTCTGGAAAGCTTCCCCCTGCAGTTCCAAAACGACCTAAAACCCCAGTCTTCCAAGTTTCACGTCCCCTACGTTTGAACAAGATATGATCAGAGATAGCGGCCAAGTAGAGAACAAATCTGTAATAAGGCTGCAGGAGAGGACAGCTCACGCATTCTTGGCATTCCCTGAACGCCGGCAAGCTCTGTGCCTTCGGACTCTTTACCTTGTTTTTGTGGCCACTGATGAGGCGGATGTTGGTCCTCTCAGCCCAGTTGATATACCACAGTGTGCCTGCAGTTGTGCCCACGATGCCCATATCCATGCCATCGTCAAAGCTGGCACTGACCACAGCACCATCCAGAGTCATCTCTTGCTCCATAAAGACAGAGCTGGACCTGAGGAACAACAGAAAGTCTGGAAATCTGAAATTAGCAGGAAAAAAAGGGAATTGGGCGGATAATGGGAAGGATGGAAGCAAGTGGTCCAAAGCTTAACAGGTGCCAAATTAAGAACAATTTTTTTTCTTGTTGTTGTTGGTTACACCTAATACAGAAGTCTGATCAGTCAATGTCTCATTCAAAAACTTTTAGGATGAAGTTCAGATTTTCCCATTTCCACCCCCCTACAACAAGTGGATCCAACACTTGACTTGACACTACTTCCCTTTGGTCAAACCAGACTAGTCGTAGACTCTCTCCACATCCTCCCTTCTGTGCCTTTGTCCCTGGTCTCTTCTATGCCAAGAATGTCCTCCCTTCCTATCTCTGCCTATCCACACGCTAGTTCTCTCATTTGTCAGGAGCTCAGTGCCCAAAGGACATTCAGCCGTGTGGAGAGAGATGTAGCTACTCAATATTCCCAACTTCACAGGGCTGTAGCAAAGTCAACATGTACCACGCAGGTGATATTGGGTCACTTTTTAGGTTGAGAGGCTGGCCTGGGAGTGGAATGATCATAGAGGGCGTTTTGGTTCTAGGGAGCCTGGAAAGAGGAAGAGAATTGCCAAGTGTTTGAAGAGGCTGACAGGAGCACAGAGGTGGTCAAGGAAGAGTAGAGAGAGGAAGAGAAAGAAGAGTTGATTCAGGTCAGTGACCAAAGGGCAGGGGCTCTTAACATTTTTTCGTATCATGGATTCCTCTGGCAGGCTGGTGAAGCCTACAGACCCCTCTCGGAATCATGTGCACGTGATAAAATATAGAGGATTGCAAAAGAAACCAATTATACTGAAATACAATTATAAAAATATTAAAACAAGTTCACAGCCCCTGGATTAAGAACCCTGTTATAGAGGGAGAGTGAACAATTCCAGCCAACGTATGAAGCAGGGTTATAGTTAGGTGGTGTGGGCCAGGACAAGTCACAGCCAGTAAGCCCTAGCTGTGCTCTGAGCTGAGCCTGGAGAGAGACAATGTGCAGGTGGAAGGTCAGGAACTGGGCCTTTAACAGGTTATGTCCCAGGGCTTTCCACACCAATGCAGCCTCAAAGCGTGTTGATGAGAAGCTGCAAAGTCAGCTGGTGGTTCAGGCCTGCAGTCAGGAAGACCTGAGTTCAAAAATGACCTTGGATACCTCCTAGCTGTGTGACTCTGGGCAAGACACTTAATTTACCTCAGTTTCCTCAACTGTAAAGTGTGGAGAATAACAGCACCTACCTCACAGGATTGTCATAAGAATCAAATGCAAAAATATTTGTAAAGTGCTCAACACAGCACCTGGTACATAGTAAAAGACTTATATAAATGTTAGCCGTCATTATTATTATCTCATGCAATGTATCTTAACCATGGTATTAAAAGATCTTCCTAGTTCTATTTTGGAAAGAGATTGCCCATGGCAAGGGAGAGGGAGATCATAGGGGTTCCTATGACAGTGGGAAGAGATTTTCAAAGGATCAACTAAAAAACCACCTCTCCTCCATGAAGCCTTCCCTGATAACCACCTGTACAGCCAGAAGCAACTTCTCCTTCAGCTTATCTCTGAGCAATTTAGAATCATTCTTCTTATGCATCATATAATATTCTAATTTGGTTTACTTTTATCTGTCTAGATATCTAATCACTCCTATTAAAGTATAAACTTCTCTAGGGCAAGAACTATGTTTTATTCATTATTTATTATATTAATTTTTATATATTTATATTTGTTTATTTTTATTATTTTTAAATTTTTATTTATTTTTACTTATCATTATTATTTGTATCTCCCAGTATCTAGCACATTAAACAAAATAGGTCCTGACAAAATGTCTGCGGATGAATGAATCATTCATTTAATACAGGCTTCACAGAGCAAAACAGGACTTGTTTTTGAATGAGCCAATTGTTGGAAGTACATCATAAAAAATAAATGATCCAGGTAGTTAACCAACTGAAACCAACCAAAAAGAATTCTATATCAAAGTATGGAACATCATGGAGAGAAGAAGACTCAGTCAGCCCCCTCAGCCAGTTAACCAGACTTCAGTCATTGACCTGGGGGATGACCTCTGGCTCTGCCCTGGCTGCTGCCCCTTTCTGTACATGAATTCATAGAATTTCTAGGAAGTGGAATTTGGAGAAACTGGTGTAAAGCAGTTGTCTTTTGAGATACAACTGGAATTTAAGAGGGAGAGTATCGTTCTAGGAAGTTCTACTGAGAAGGCTGCCCTGAAGACTTTTAATTCCCAGATCTATAACTTATATGTGCACATGTTGTACCTAGTCTCTCTGCCTATAGAATGGAAGTTCCTAGAGGGCAAAAACTATTTCATTCTTGCCTTTGTATCCCTAGCACAGTTTCTGTCACATAGTAGACACTTTAATAAAAGCTTGGAGATTGATCTGCTCTTCAAAAACTGGAAATCAAAAGGCTCAGCATTCCCCAAAGCACCACTATTTTTTTTAAATCCACAGTCTCCAGGCAAAGACAAGAAACAGTCTTACACTCTTCATTGTTCCCTTTCTTACCCACCTCCCCCAAAAAATGACAACTCACTTCCTTAACCTGAATCCTATCACTACAGCCCAATGAACTGCCTGGTCCCCATTCCCAACCATATCTCTTTACTTGCCAGGCCCCTTTCATGGGCTCAGATACAGAGGATCCACCCACTCGGCCAAAGTCAAGGGATAGTGGGGGATGAGAAGGGAGTTCAGTCCTGACGCCATGTCTAGGTATTTGAAGAAGGTGGATCTGTGCTATACTACTATGCTATTAAAAAAAAAAAAAGAGTTGCTATATTTGTGTAAATGAGGCTTCTTCTTCTCTTTCTCTGGTCTCTTTGGGGTACAGGCCTTTAGTCAAAGGCTGAGTCAAAGGGTCACTATTTAGTGACTGTGGGAGCATGCTTCCAGATTGCTTTTCAGACCTGCTGCACCAGCTCACAGTTCCAACAGTGCATTAGAGTACCAGTTTTCCCAAAGCTGCGCAAACAAATGTCATTTTCCTTTCTGTCATCTTTGCCAATCTGATAGGTATGAAATGGAAAAAGAGTTGATTTAATTTGCATTTCTCTCATTATTAGTGATTTGAAGCATTTTTTCATTGATTCAAATTTATAAAAATTTCCCAAAAGATAGTCAAAGGATATTTTTTTCAAAGAAAAAAATGAAAACTATGAAATGAGGTATGTATGAGGCTGGCTCTGAAGGCTTCTAAGTCCTTTCCAGTTGAGTCAGAAAGAAAAGCACAGAATCACTCAGGGAGGAGACACACTTTAACGGCCCTTCTCTATTAAAGGGGTGACACTAGACACTCCAGGAGCCAAAGGAACAGTACAGTGTCTGGGTCAAGCCCACATACTAGGACAGCCGGACAACGAAGTTCCAAGCTCTGGAATTCCCAAATCGACTCCTTTCCTCAGAAGAAGCAGCTGATAATGGGTCTCTAGCGCTCAGTACAATCCTTGGCACACAGGGATTAGGAAATGTTTACTGAAAGAACAAATGACTATTTGGTGTGCGGGATGCCTGTCTCACCTTGCCCCGGAACCCTTCGTCCTCAGCTCCTGCACCGCTCCCACTGCCCACAGGCGGATACGCTTAGTGTTGCTGCCACTGACCAGCCGGTTCCCAGAACACAGAAGCACACCTAGGACACCAGGGAAAAATAAATCCGTTTCCTCAACTTGGGTCTTGAACTGGCCACAGAATATTTTTGTTAAAAGGGATCTCAGGATACAGACTGGGAGAGCTGGGGAGGCCATTAGAATAGACAATATCACCAATACGTTGTTGGTGGAGTTGTGAATTGGCACAACAATTTTGGAAAGCAATTTGGAATTATTCAAATAAAGTGACTAAAACATCTACCCTTTGAACCAAAGATTCCATTACTGGGCTTATACCCCAAGAAAGTCATCGATAAGAAAAAAGTCCCCATGAACTCCGAAAGAATTAGAAAGAACAACATACCAAAAAAACCAAAAGTAACAAAATTATAAAGACCAAATAGGACTTAAATGTACCTCTTCATAGAGCTGGGAGGTACACAGGTGTTATACATTGCACATGTTTTTGGACTCTTTAAAAAATATTAGTTGCCATATGAGATGGCTCTCTGGGAGTGGGAGGGGGAGGCTACTAGAGATAACCACGATGATGTAAGAAAGAGAATACATCAATAAAAACTAATTAAAAAAAAACAGACAACAAAGGACTCACGATAGAAAGAGCTCTCTACATCCAGAGAAAGAACTATGGAGTCGGAATGCAGATTGAGGCAAACTATTTTGCTCTCTCTTTTTTTTCTCTTCTTTTTTGGTTTTGTTTCTTCTTTCTCATGATTCATTCCATTCATCATAATTCTTCTCTACAACTTGACTATTGTATAAATAAGTTTAAAGCAAAGGCATATGTAGAACATATATCAGATTCCATGCCGTCTTGGGGGGGAGGGGGGAGGCAAGGGAGGGGAAGAAAATTTGGAACTCAAAAACATGTGGAACTGAGTGTTGTAAACTAAAAATCAAAAATCCAAACAAAAAAAGTGAAAAAAATAGACAATATCTGAGTGTTTGTGCCATGTTTTTTGCATTTTTTCCCACAACTTTTGCACTATTTTTCATTTTGTCTTTGTAGCGCTTTGCACGTAATAGGTGCTTGTTGAATTGAAATGAATATGAGACCTAAAGGGGACCTTAGGAACGATCTTCGGTAACTTTCTGGGTTGGATAATAAACCAAAAGCTCAAAGCCTCACACAGCCTCAGATAAGTCACAGATCTGGAGCCCTGACCACCACCTCCCCTCAGAACATGGTGGAAGCAGCCCAGGGCCCAGAACCCAAGTGCCTTGGGAACAGCCGCAGCCTCCCAGTCCAATGGCCTCCCCTCAGCTGTCATACTGGGAGGCAGCCTCCGTGGAGATGCAGCCTAGAAACTGTACCTGCGTGGGATGCAGTCATCGCTACTGAAGACCCAGAAAAGAAAATTCTTGTCGCCAAAGTCCTTGGCACCATTAAATGGCACAAGATCAGAAACAGGTATGGTTCTATCAGTGGAAATGACGCGAAAGAAGAGGCATCACCCTCTGCTTTACCATCATACCCTATGGGCTCCAGAACCTTTCTGCTGCACTTGCAGCTAAAACCTTCCATAAATGTTGTCTCCTCCATAAACTGGGAGCTCCTTGAGAAGCAGGGACTGTCTCATTTTCCTATTTTTATCCCCAGGGTTTAACGATAGCTCCTACTAGAGCCTACTTTGTCCAGTGCTTGGCATGTAGCATGCACTAAATAAATGCTTCATTCATTTGTTCATTTACTCAGAAAAAATTAGGTGGAAAATGAAATAAGGTCCATTCAACGTCAATAACAAAGTCAAAAGCAACTGAACAGAAGGGGAGCTTTTCTCGCTCCCCGTGGAATGACTAAAGCTAAGCAGGTTTTGCACTGGTATCTACTCACCAATCTCACCCTCATCGGCCTCCCAGGTCATAAAACAGCGGTTGGTGCCTACGTCCCAGACGCAGATCTGTCCAGTGTTGGTGCCGCTGTAGAGTAAGGGGATGATGCTGTAGCAAACTGATGTCAGTTCCACTGCTCCTATTTCCTCAGGAACAGGAACTCTGTGGACCTGACCCAAAGACAGAAAACATCAACTGATGTTATGGATTATGATGAGAAGGTGAATGTTGGCATTCATGAAAAACCAGAAGGCAAGGATAAACAACCCTTCATAACCACCCGGAGCCACAGGGCAGCCTCTGAATACCAGAAGGTTACCCAGATTGAACGCTCCCTGACCTGTCAGAAGAGAAGGGGGTAAAAGACTCTAAGATACCTGGAGGTTGATATCAGCTCCCCAGTGCTTCATGACCCAGAAGGTCATAGCTTCCTGGCCCACACAAGCAAGCTCATTAGCACTGAAAGGGTTAAATGCCACTTCATGAACTGGCTCCACGAATCGGGTGGAGGACATCAGTTCATAGGTGAAGGCGTTCCAGAGGGCGATGGTTCGGTCGCTGTAATCCCCTGGAAGTCAGACATATGTTAGAACTCAAAGTCCCCAGTGTATAAATTCTTTGAGGGCAGACAATATTTTTTGGCTTGTCTTTGTAAACTTAGCACCTAACATAGTGACATGGTCATAATGCACACAGTAAGCATTTAATGAGTGCTTGTTGAATTGAACCGGATTGCTAGAAGCAATCTTAGAAGCCTCTAGTTTGCCAAAGATGGACTTTAACCCAGACTGCCTGGCATTAGAAGGACACATAACCCATAGGGAGGAAACACTGCAGGTAAGGTCAAATAAACTAATACAATTTTTTCTCAGCCCACCCCTACACCCAAAAGACAATCGGTGAATGAAATAAATCTTTTTCTGTGATTTCTAAGGCCATAATTTCATATTATATGTGGCCAAATGTTAAAAGACAAGAGGCTGGGTTTGAACTCTGGATATCATTGCTACTAACCCAGAGTGATGAAAAGTCGGTCATTATGTGAATATGCCATGGCTTGCACCTCAGTCTCATGATGGAACAGAACCTTGCGGCAAGTCCCCTCTGGCACATCCCAGATTCGGACTTGACAACGAGAGCTCTTATCTCCCCAACCTGAGGCAGAAGCAAGGACCTGGTAGACAAAAAAACAAAAAAACAACTCATTACAGGAACAATCCAGGAGAACAACCTCTTCTTCATCCAGTAAGTAACAGACTTTGAAAGATATAATGTCAGGTCACAAACACAAACAGAATTTACACTATCATACATGTCCACGGGAATAAAAAAAAAAACAAGAAAGGAATTTAAACCCACAATTAATCTGTAAAAAGATAATGGCACCAACTCCACCATTTCTGCTAACAGGAAGACATGGATAGTCCAAAAACACTATTTGCAAAAAAATTTACTACTAAGTGGTGAAATTCACTGATTTGAGATTTACCTCTTCATCTTCTCCCTGGTAATTGTACCAATTAGGAACAAAATAAATGTGGGGGACAGGAAACAAAAACAAAGGCGCTGGATAATGGCACTTACATATATAAGAGAAGATATACAATGAAAATGGAAAAGTATACAGTTTATTGACCTATTAGTTAACCCTAACTCTAATCCTATCCTTCCATGATGCCCAACCAATTTCCCTAAAGTAGGGAGGGAAATGGGCCCCCTTGTGGGAAGCAGAAGTTGTATGGAGTCTGAACCTAAATCGCAACTTTCTGCAGGTTTTGTTTGTGGAAACTGGGTCTCTCACACTGGGTCTGAGACATAAACAATCCCTTGCAAGGAGGGAGTCAATACTTCAATCAAATAATCAACAAATATTTATTAAGGTCTTAATATGTGCCAAGCACTATTCTAAATGCTGGGGCAAGTAAAAAGACTGAAACTTAATTCCTTCTTGAAATGAGTTTACATTTTAATGGAGACAAAAAGCATACATAAAAATAAATAAAATAGGGGCAGCTAGATGGCACAGTGAGTAGAGCACCGGCCCTGGAGTCAGGAGGACCTGAGTTCAAATCTGGCCTCAGACACTTGACATACGTACTAGCTGTGCGACCTTGGGCAAGTCACTTAACCCCAACTGCCGTGCCAAAAAAAAAAAAAAAACCAACCTAAAAAAACCCTAAAACTAAAAAAATATATATATAAAATAAATGCAAATATATAAAAATGTGTATGTGTGAATACACACACACATACACACAGTAGGATATAAGGGAGGATGCTAGCAGTTGGGGGGATAGGGAAAGGCTTCATTCAGTAGATGAGTGTCTGAGCTGCTTCTCAAAGAACAAAAGAGACTCTATAAGGCAGAGGTAAGGAGGGAAGACATTCCAAGAAGACGGGAGATGGCACCTCATGAGTAAAGAACAGAAAAAAGGCCAGTTTGGCTGAGTTGAAAAGTACAAGAAGGGGATCCCACAAAGATGGAAAGACAGAGTAGGGCCAGGTTGTGTAGGACTCTAAAAGCTAAACAGAGGAGTTTATATTTTATCCTGGAAGCAATTAGAAGGCACTGGAGTTGGTTGATTAGGGAAATGACACGGTCAGATCTGCACTTAAGGAAAATGTCATTGGCAGCAATGGATAAAGGGACTGAAGGAGGGAGAGACTCGAGGCAGGAAGACCAATTAGAAGAGTGTTGTAGTCATCCAGGCAACAGGTGATGAGGGCCTTAACTAAGGTGGTGGCTATGTGCATGGAGAGAAGGGACTGAATGTGACAGATGTTGGCAGCTGATCTGATGGGTGAGGGGTGAAATGGGGTGGTGGAGAGTGAGATGTCCTGGATAATGGTAGATTTACAAACCTCACACACCAGAAGGATGGTGGTGCCTTTGACAGAAATAGGGAAGTTTAGAAAAGTGGAGGATTTAGAAGAAAAGATAATGAGTTGCTTCAGACATATTGAATTTAAGACATCCAGTATGGGGGGCAGAGTTAAGATGGTGGCAGGAAAGCAGGGACTTGCTTAAGCTCCCTGACCAAATCCCTCAAACACCTGTAAAAAATGGCTCTGAACAAATTCTAGAGCTGTGGAACCCATGAAATAGCAGAGGGAAACAGATCTCCAGCCCAGGAGAGCCTGGATGGTCGCTGGGAAGGGTCTATCGCACGGTGATGAGAGCAGAGGGCAGCCCGGCATGGGCCACGCCAGGACAAACCAGACCCTGAGTCAGCCAGCCAGAACAGGCCTTGGGGCCATGAAATAGTGAGCTGTGGCAGTTACCAGACATCTCAACCCACAAACACCAAAGAGCAGGTTAGGAAGAAACTGTTGGATTGAGTTCAGAGAGGTCTGGCCGCCAGCTCTGGGGTTGGAGGAGGTTGTGCAGTGGTGGCAGTAGGAGCAGCAGCAGAAAGCTCCTGAGGCTGCCTCCAGAGCACCAGTGTGAGCAGTTTCCCAAGTCCCTGGCTCACACGGTGGGAGGAATCTAGCAGCAGATCAGAGCGGGAATGCAAGGAGCACTTTGTGGGCACAAAGGCAGATTCTCTTGCTGTGCCCTGTTGTGTTGGTAAGCAAAATGGGCTCTTAGCACTTAGTTCAACCAAGTGCTCTTGAAGAGTTTGGCTTTTGTTTCCTTTGAGTAATTCAGGGTATTTCACTGAGTCTTACTGGGTGCTAAGCCCCAGGACCAAACCTAAGGGGAGGGACTAGTTTACACATGAGTTTGAGTGACATGTCTGGGACAGCAGAGGCTTTTAGACCATGTGGGTTTTAAGTCCCTCTTTGTGACTCTAGGTCATGTGGGTGAGTCAAACGTGTGACTCACCCCTGACCCTGAAAAAGATATAAAACCAGGGGTTGGCTTTCTCTTCTTTGGACCTCTTACCCACAGCAGTGGTGGCGCAAGTGACTCTGGGCCAGCCCACCGGGCTGAACCTAGATGTTGGTAACCATGAATCTGTATTTGGTCTGTCTGTCAATGTTTGTAATTTGTTTAGGGCTCTCAAAGGTGCTGGTGCACTGATGCAGAGACTCCAGGCAGCTGCAGCTAAGAGCCCTCCAGCTTGTAACCTGGATGCTGAGACTTTGTTAAACTCTGGTAACTATGTATTGGGATTTGAATCAGACAAGGTCTGTCTGTTGATGTTTGTACTTTGTTTGTATTTTGCTCTGAAGTTCAGGGTGCTGGTTTTTTCCCCTGAACTAAGTGAATGATATTTGCATGCTGAATTAAAGTAAGCTTGTCAACCCCTTAACGCTGCTTTCCTTACTAAAGCAGATCAAAAGAACCTGTGCTTTTGAAGCGTGTTGACAGCTTTCCGGGTGCTGGTTACACCCGCACAGAGGCTGCTAAAAGTCAAAAAGCCTACATCAAAAGCCTCCAAGAAAAACATGAACTGGTCTCAGGCCATGGAAGACCTCAAAAAGGATTTGGAAAAACAAGTTAGAGAAGTAGAGGAAAAATTGGGAAGAGAAATGAGCGTGATGCAAGAAAACCATGAAAAGTAAATCAATGACTTGCTAAAGGAGACCCAAAAAAAAATAATGAAGAAAATAACGCCTTAAAAAATAGACTAGGGGGCGGAGCCAAGATGGCGGCTGGTAAGCACGGACTAGAGTGAGCTCCGTACCCAAGTCCCTCCAAAAACCTATACAAATGGCTCTGAACCAATTCTAGAACGGCAGAACTCACAGAACAGCAGAGGGAAGCAGGGCTCCAGCCCAGGACAGCCCGGATGGTCTCTGGGTGAGCTCTATTCCACACGGAGCTGGGAGCTGGGAACGGAGTGGAGCAGAGCCCAGCCTGAGCGGCGTGGACGATCCAGACCAGAAGCCTGGCGGAGGGGGCCCTAGCGCCCTGAATACGTGAGCAGTTACCAGACCCCTCGACCCACAAACACCAAAGACTGCGGAGAAGGTTAGTGGGAAAAGCTGCGGGAGTGGAAGGAGTTCGCGGTTCGGCTTCCAGCCCCGGGGGCAGCGGAGGTGGGGCAGTTACAGCTGTTGTTACTTCCGGCTCCAGGCCCACCTGGTGGGAGGAATTAAGTGGCGGATCACAGCAGGGGTGCACAGCCTGCCGAAGATCTGAGCCCAGTCTGGACTGGGGGTCCTTGGGGAAGGAGGAGTGCGGCTCTGATAGAGCTGGCACCTCCCCCCCAAACGTAGAACATAGAACTCTGTAATCTACAAGCAGTCATACCCCACTGAAAAACTCAAGGGTCAAGTTAGTTGGTTGGGAATATGGCCAGGACGCGAAAACGCGCCCAGATTCAGTCTCAGACTTTGGATTCTTTCTTTGGTGACAAAGAAGACCAAAACATACAGCCTAAAGAAGACAACAAAGTCATAGAGCCTACAACCAAAGCCTCCAAGAAAAACATGAACTGGCCCCAGACCATAGAAGAACTCAAAAAGGATTTGGAAAAGCAAGTTAGAGAAGTAGAGGAAAAATTGGGAAGAGAAATAAGAAGGATGCGAGAAAACCATGAAAAACAAGTCAATGACTTGCTAAAGGAGACCCAAAAAAATACTGAAAAATACACTGAAGAAAACAACACCTTAAAAAATAGACTAACTCAAATGGCAAAAGAGCTCCAAAAAGCCAGTGAGGAGAAGAATTCCTTGAAAGGCAGAATTAGCCAAATGGAAAAGGAGGTCCAAAAGACCACTGAAGAAAATACGACTTTAAAAATTAGATTGGAGCAAGTGGAAGCTAGTGACTTTATGAGAAATCAGGATATTATAAAACAGAACCAGAGGAATGAAAAAATGGAAGACAATGTGAAATATCTCCTTGGAAAAACCACTGACCTGGAAAATAGATCCAGGAGAAATAATTTAAAAATTATTGGACTACCTGAAAGCCATGATCAAAAAAAGAGCCTAGATACCATCTTTCAGGAAATTATCAAGGAGAACTGCCCTGATATTCTAGAGCCACAGGGCAAAATAGAAATTGAAAGAATCCATCGATCGCCTCCTCAAATAGATCCCAAAAAGAAATCTCCTAGGAATATTGTTGCCAAATTCCAGAGCTCCCAGATCAAGGAGAAAATACTGCAAGCAGCCAGAAAGAAACAATTTGAGTATTGTGGAAACCCAATCAGAATAACCCAAGATCTGGCAGCTTCTACATTAAGAGATCGAAGGGCTTGGAATGCGATATTCCGGAGGTCAATGGAGCTAGGATTAAAACCTAGAATCACCTACCCAGCAAAAGTGAGTATCATGTTCCAAGGCAAAATATGGACTTTCAATAAAATAGAGGACTTTCAAGCTTTCTCAGTGAAAAGACCAGAACTGAATAGAAAATTTGACTTTCAAACACAAGAATCAAGAGAAGCATGAAAAGGTAATCAAGAAACGGAAATTGCAAGGGACTTACTAAAGTTGAACTGTTTTGTTTACATTCCTACATGGAAAGATGATGAGTATGATTCATGAGACCTCAGTATTAGGGTAGTTGAAGGGAATATGCATATATATATATATATGTTTAAGTATATATATAAGTGAATGTGAATGTATGTATGTATCTATGTGTATATGTATGTATGTGTATATATATATATGTAAAAGAGAGAGAGCAGACACAGGGTGAGTTGAGGATGAAGAGAAGATATCTAAAAGAAATAAAATGAAATTAAGGGATGAGAGAGTAACATACTGAGAGAGGGAGATAGGGAGAGATAGAATGGGGTGGATTATCTCCCATAAAGGTGGCAAGAGAAAGCAGTTCTATGGGAGGAGGGGAGAGGACAGGTGAGGGGGGAATGAGTGAACCTTGCTCTCATCAGATTTGGCCTGAGGGGGAATACCATACATACTCAGCTGGGTATCTTACCCCGCAGGAAAGAAGAGGGAGGAAGATAAAAAAAAAATAAAAGGCGGTGGGGGGGGAGGGGGGGATGGAGTGGAGGGCAGATGGGGGTGGAGGTAATCAAAACAAACACTTTGGAAAGGGGACAGGGTCAAGGGAGAAAATTCAATAAAGCGGGATGGGTTGGGAAGGAGCAAAATGTAGTTAGCCTTTCACAACATGAGTATTGTGGAAGGGTTATACATAATAATACATGTGTGGCCTAGGTTGAATTGCTCAACTTCTTAGGGAGGGTGGGTGGGAAGGGAAGAGGAAAGGGAATTTGGAACTCAAAGTTTTAAAATCAGATGTTCAAAAACAAAAAAACTTTTTGTATGCAACTAAAAAATAAGATACGCAGGCAATGGGGCGTAGAAATTTATCTTGCCCTACAAGAAAGGAAAGGAAAAGGGGATGAGAGGGGAGGGGGGTGATAGAGGGGAGGGCTGACTGGGGAACAGGGCAACCAGAATATACGCCATCTTGGAGTGGGGGGGGAGGGCAGAAATGGGGAGAAAATTTGTAATTCAAACTGTTGTGAAAATCAATGCTGAAAACCAAATATGTTAAATAAATAAATTGCATTAAAAAAAAAAATAGACTAAATCAAATGGCAAAAGAGTTCCAAAAAGTCAATGAGGAGAAGAATGCCTTGAAAGGCAGAATTACCCAAATGGAAAACGAGGTCCAAAAGACCACTGAAGAAAATACTACCTTAAAAATTAGATTGGAGCAAGTGGAAGCTAGTGACTTTACAAGAAATCAAGATATTATAAAACAGAACCAAAGGAATGAAAAAGTGGAAGACAATGTGAAATATCTCATTGGGAAAACCACTGATCTGGAAAATAGATCTAGGAGAGATAATTTAAAAATTACTGGACTACCTAAAAGCCATGATCAAAAAAAGAGCCTAGATATCATCTTGCAAGAAATTATCAAGGAGAACTGCCCTGATATTCTAGAGCCAGAGGGTAAAATAGAAATTGAAAGAATCCATAGATTGCCTCCTCAAATAGATCCCAAAAAGAAAACTCCTAGGAATATTGTCGCCAAATTCCAGAGCTCCCAGGTCAAGGAGAAAATACTGCAAGCAGCCAGAAAGAAACAATTTGAATATTGTGAAAAATCAATCAGGATAACACAGGATCTAGCAGCTTCTACACTAAGGGACCGAAGGGCATGGAATACGATATTCTGGAGGTCAATGGAGCTAGGATTAAAACCAAGAATCACCTAACCAGCAAAACTGAGTATCATGCTCTGAGGCAAAATATGGATTTTCAATAAAATAGAGGACTTTCAAGCTTTCTCAGTGAAAAGACCAGAGCTGAATAGAAAATTTGACTTTCAAACACAAGAATCAAGAGAAGCATGAAAAGGTAAACAAGAAAGAGAAATCATATGGGACTTACTAAAGTTGAACTGTTTTGTTTACATTCCTACATGAAAAGATGATGTGTATGATTCATGAGACCTCAGTATCACAGTAGCTGAAACGAATATGCATATATATAATATGTATTTGTGTGTGTGTATGTATACATATACATATGTGAGTGTCTATGTATGTATATAAGTAGGTGTGTGTGTGTGTGTGTGTGTGTGTGTGTGTGTGTGTGTGTGTATACATAGACAGATGGCACAGGGTGAGTTGAATATGAAGGGATGATATCTAAAAAAATAAATAAAATCAAATTAACGGAAAAGAGAGGAATATATTGAGAGAAGGAGAAAGATAGAATGGGGTAAATTATCTCACATAAAAGTGGCAAGAAAAAGCAGTTCTGTAGGAAGGGAAGAGGGGGCAGGTGAGAGGGAATGAGTAAATCTTACTCTCATTGGATTCAATTGAGGAGGGAATAACATACACACTCAATTGGGTATCTTACTCCACAGGAAAGTAAGGGGAAGGGGATTAAAAAAAAGGGGGGGGGGTGATAGAAGGGAGGGAAGATAGGGGGAGGAGGTAATCAAAAGCAAACACATTTGAAAAGGGACAGGGTAAAGGGAGAAAATTGAATAAATGGGGACAGGATAGGATGGAAAGAAATATAGTTAGCCTTTCAGAACATGAGCATTGTGGAAGGGTTTTGCATAATGACACATGTGTGGCCTATGTTGAATTGCTTGCCTTCCTAGGGAGGGTGGGTGGGAAGGGAAGAGGGGAGAGAATTTGGAACTCAAAGTTTTAAAAGCAGATGCTTAAAAAAATTTTTTAAAAAATTCTTTTTTTTGCATGCAGCTGGGAAACAACATACATAGGGAATGGGGCATAGAAATCTATCCTGCCCTATAAGAAAGTTAGGGGAAAGGGGATGGGGGTGCGTAAATAGGGTAAAAGAGGGAAGGGCTGACTGGGGAACGAGGCAAACAGAATATATACCATCTTTGAATGGGGGGAGGGTAGAAATGGGGAGAAAATTTGTAACTCAAAATCTTGTGGAAATTAATGTTGAAAACGAAAATATTAAATAAAATATATACATAGTGAAGATAGCTTTGAAAAAAAAATAAAATGAAAAAAAAAATCCAGTTTGAATGAATATTCTAACAACTAATGACCTGAGACTGAAGTTCAGGTAAGAGATAGAGGCTAAATATATAGAAATGGGAGTCGTCACAGAGATAAGAACAGCAGCATTTATGTAGCTCTTGATGGTTTCCAAAGCACTTTATAAATATTACCTCACTCTCTCCTCACAATTCTGGGAGGCAGATGCTATTATTATCCCCATTTTACAGACGAGGACATTGAGTCAGGTTAAGTGACTTGCCCAGAGTAAGTGTCAAAGTGTCTTTGAACTTAGATCTTCCTGAATCAAACCATGGATTATTTCATCTTTTTGTCTTTGTATCCCCAGTGCTTAGTATAATGTTTGGCATAAGGGAGGCCTTAACAAATCTTCCTAGATTGATAGAGCACTCATATCAAAGTCCCAAATCCCATCTCACCCGAGATTTTCTTAAAAATAAAATAATGTGAGTAATCTGCGCCTGCTGTATCTACAAACCTCACCTCAGCCACTCTCACACCCAACAGAATATAATCTGCTTGAAGCAGGGACTTTGTATTCCTCGTGAACTTAATGTCTAAGTCTGTTAAATTCACAAGTTTAACTTGGCCCTTGCTCCCATCTAATTATCTAAAAATGATAATAAGTTCACACTTATTAATCTATAATTCACAAAACACACTTCCCACAACCATCCTGCGATGTGGGCAGTGAAAACAGTTATCCCTATTTTACAGATGAGGAAACTGAGGGTTAGAGAGATTAAATAACTGGTTCATAATCATGTGGCTAGTAAATGAGAGGGCTGGGAACCAAAATCTTATGATTCTAAAGCCAGTGCTCTTTCCTATGACACAGTGACCCTCACGCTAGACCTGGCCTCTTCCATCTGGTTAGCCATCATGCTTCCTCAGGAGAGAGCTGGGCTACCAGTACTGTCCTTTTTCCTGTCTGTAATTATTTCTAGACTTTCTGACCATACAGAAGGAGCAGTCACATGCCAAGCCTTCTCCAGAGACAGTATGGCAACTGGCATGGGAAGAATCTGGACTTAGATGGGAACAGGGGTCAAGCTTTCCCTGGGTAGTCATTCCTGCTTACAGTAAATAAAGAAAATTTCGGGTAAGATTAAGTCTAGTACTGGCTTTGAGGAGTTCAGTTGAGGTTGTTTCATCAAAGACCACAGACTCTCAGACATAGGTACCTGGGCATCATGCCTGACAGCTAAAGTTGAAATTTCCTCAGGGTGGCCCAGCCAGTGCTGCTGGGAGCCAGAGTGCAGGTCTTCCACGACAATCACACATCCACAGGTATATGCAAAAAAGCCTATATGGAGGACAGAAAAACAGGAAAACCATTACTAGTGAGCACAGTGAGTAAGTTCAAAGAAAGGGCTCCTTATCTACCTTAAATTTAATTTTATAAGATTTCTCAAAGGTGCACAACAGCTCAGTCTTGTCAAATCCACAGTATCCCCCAGAAATTACAAAAGGCTCTTTACCTATCTCATTTCTGCTTCAGAACAGCAAGATGAGGTAGATCCTATTATCCCATTCACCATTACCCCCATGTCACAGACTTGGCCATGTGAGTGTCTGAGGCAGGACTTATATCCAAGACTTTCTGACTCCAAGTACAGCACTTTATTCATTACACCGCCCTGCCTCTAACTTCCTCAAAAATCTGGGATACACTTCATAGCAATGGCTAAATGGAGAGTTTTTTATCAAATAAGGGGATTTCAATTACATGGAATTGAAAAGCTTTTTCATTAACCAAATCAAGGCAACTAAGATAAGAAAGAAAGCTGTTGATTGTAAGAATATCTTTGCATCAAATAGCTCTGACAAGGATCTTATATACAAGATACAAAGTAAATAAGACAAACATCAACAATTGGTACTATTCTCCAATGGTCAGTGGTCAAAAGATATAAACAAACAAATTATTAACAACCATATGAAAGATTGCTTCAATTTATTAATAGGAGAAATACAAATCAAAACAACTCTGAGGTTTAATTTCATACCCAGAAAACTGGCAAAAATGAGAAACGTTGGAGGCCCTGGGAAGAAAGAAGTACAGCTCCCCTAACAGTGTATACCAATACACTGCATAGCAGAGCTGTGAACTGGTCAATCTATTGTACAAAGCAACTTGGAATTATGCTAAGAAAGTAACTAAAAGGTCCATACTCTTTGACCCAGAGATCCCTCTGTTAGGCATATACCCTAAGGAGGTCAAAGACAGAAAGGTCCCATGTAAACTAAAATATTCATAGCAATACCTTTTGCAGTAATAAAGAAATGGAAACAAAATACATATCAACTGGTTAGGGAATGGCTGAGTAAAACGAAATATGGGAGAGTAATGGAATACTGCTGTGCCATAAGAAATGATGACTATGAATAGAATTCAGAGAAATATGCCAAGAGTTATATTAACTGATGAAAAGTAAACAGAACCAATAACTGAAATCACATAAATGGAAAAAGCCCCAAACTCTGAAACTGAATGCTACGTAATTCTAAAGGCCAAGCCTGACCCCGGAGAATGAAAAGAAATGAACCTTCCTCCCTTTGGAGAGGTGGGAGGTCTATAGACATGGAATATCAAATATACATACTGTCGGTTATGAGTTAATATGTTGGTAGTTTTGCTGGGCTGCTTTTATTTTTCCTCTTTTTTATTCTCTGCTACAAGGGATGGCTCACTTACGAAGAGAAGAAGGAAGGATATATACAGAAATGAAAATAATAGAAAAAGATACCAATAAAATGTTTTTAAAATTCAGAATCCAGTGCATATGAACATCAGGGCCATAAAGTCACGTTAGTTTAAAAAAAAAAACAAAACAAAAATCCTTCAACATATTTAAGTTACAAAAAATCTTGGGCAGTGACAATACTAGATTATATTGGGAAAGCTGCTTCCAATGAATTAATTCCTCAACAGGTACCAGTTAGTACTCTTTGGTCCTTTAGCACCAAACTGAGTTCAGGAAAGAGTCCTAGATTAGACTTGTGATATTTTTCCCTTACTTTCAATTGCCTAACACCAGGTCCATTTTTTCCCCAGGCTGGTCCCTACCTGTATCTGGTCTCCAGACCATGTTTCCCCTTCCATTTCCATTATAACCCACAACAGCTTTCAGCCTCAAATGCTCATGGTTATTTTTAGGGAAGGAGATTTTCTGAAAGAAAACAAATATCACATTTACAAGACACACTATATACAAGACTTATTGTATTTCAGGCAAATGCATGCACGTGCATGCACACACACACTCCCCTCCTCCTTGTTAACACACACACACACCACAATCCAACAAATATTTATTAACTTCCTGCTCTGTAGGCTTTGTGCTATATACCAGGAAGGTGCAAAGATGAAACTAAGACACAGTTCCTGCTCCCAACAAGTTTATGGTCTATAAGGGTAGGTAAGACAAGTAGAGAGATCACAATTAGTACAAACTAGAAAAATGGCAAGTAAAAGATTCAGAGAAAGAAAGAAAGAAAGAGAGAGAGAGAGAGAGAGAGAGAGAGAGAGGGAGGGAGAGGGAGAGGGAGAGGGGGAGAGAGAGACAGACAGACAGACAGACAGACTGCATCTAACTGTGGGGAACAAGGAAAGACTTTAGAGAAGTGTCAGCACAGTTAGTCCTTGTAAGAAAGGAAACAATTTAACAGAGGGTGGGAACTAGGTCTTACATGTCTTTGCATATCCCTTTGTACCCAGTACAGTACATTTCATAAAATAACCCCTTAATTTACATTTGCTAGATGGATAATAGAGGTGGGGTAGAGAAGAATCCATTCTAGTTGTGGGATATGCTAAAGTAAAGGCTCCAGGCAAGAGAAGGAATGACAAGATCAAGAAACAATGAGTAGCCTTCCTCTTAGTAGGGACTGGAGGAACCACTGGTGTGGAATCACTGTCTACACTGTTCAGCATGGTGGATGTGTCTACAAGTTTGCTTACCTGTTTTTGTTCATTACAAGGGAGGGTTCTATTTGGGATGAGGGAGGGGACTGTGTATCAGGAAATAATTAAAATTTAAAGAATGCATGCATAAAACTTTGTTTAAAGGCTAATAAACAATAAGTAGGCCAGTTTGGCTAGAATCTGAAGTTTATGAAGGGGAAGTTGGAAATAGATAGTGAAAGGCCTTGAAGGACAGGCTAAGGAGCACAGACTTTACTCAATATGATAAGGGAAATTCTTACAAGTTTTCTAACAAAGAACAATACACCTAACTCTGATGATTAGGAAAATTAAAGGGAATGGCTGGGTATGAAGATTGGATTGGAGAAGGGAAAGAACTAAAGACCAGAACACCAGCCAGGAGCCTATGACAGTAGGCTAGAAAGAGGTGATAAAGATGTGACCTAAAGGAGCAGTGGAAGTGGGAATGAAGGGAAAGAATCAAGAGACATTACAGAAGTAGAATTAAAAGGACTTGGTGACAGAATGGATATGGGGGTGAGGGACATGGAAACACAGCTGATCTGAATGTGAGTATAATGTAATGCAGCTTTATAGGTCAGGAATCAGGAAATTCAGTTCAATTAATAACTTAGTGTGTGACCCTAGAAAATTTTAACTTCTCTAAGCCTCCATCCCTTCTCATGGGACCACCCTCCCCCACCCTCCAAAGCTACCTTGGGAAGAGTAGATGCTTTGAATCGAGCAATAAAATGTTTGTAGGAATCAGGGCGAACACTGTTCTGGGGTTCCACAATCCTGCCATTGCCAGTATCTGCCAAAAAAAACCAAACAGTAGATACAGGATCAAAGTTTGGCCATTCTCTCTCAATCACCCTCCATGCCCCCCAAAGGAAAACAACCTTTAACTGGAAAGTCTCTGTTTTGCTCTTAGACAACCTGAAAGTTGGTACTAAGGACCTAATAAAAGTCACCATCAGTGATACTGCAGTGATCTACGCCAGAGGTATCAAACTCAAATAGAAACAGATCCCTTCGAACCATAGTCAATAGACATTGAAAACTACAAATTAACATTATCTATATCGTGTTGTATTTTCATTTTGTTAAACATTTTCCAAAGATATTTTAATCTGCTTCCAGTGGCACTTGAGAGTTTTGCAGGGAAAAGTTTGACACCTTCAACCTATATGGTGGTAATAACAGATAATTCATACACTAATAAATAACAAATCCCAATTACTGCCAGCCACAACAGTGCTTTGGAGCCATTCCATCACTTCCCATAAAAGAGAACAAAGGGAGAAGAAAGGTCCCCTACAGACTAGAAGAATGCTGAACTCACTTAAGTCTGAACACCACGGACCTAATTTAGTCTTCCCAGGGCCACCTGCATTCCCATCTACTTTCTTCTGAACATGGACAGATGGGTCAGGAGCTTTCTGAGTCATCCCCATGATATGGCTCTTTAAATAGGTTCCTTCATCATCAGACTCTGAAAAAACATCTGGAAAAGAAGAGGCCAGATAAAGGCAAGTAGAGGCTTTTTACACACACAAACACACACAGATGCAAAGACACACACACAGAGCTAATTATAGGAGAACCACAGATGGTCTAAGACAGGTGTGGACCACTACCATATTCACCACAAATATTTGAAGACATAGATGCAAGTTAAATGAGACACAATCAGATCATAATCTCCTTTTAGACAAAAATGGGTTTTTTGTTTTTGTTTTTGCTTTAAATATTTTCTATAGCACCTGTCGGAGTCCTAGGAACGTAAGCACTCAGTTGCTTTTTTATATTTTGGGGGAAGGATGAGCAATGCAGCTCCCACTGGATGAATTCATCTTTAAGTGGAAACTATCAGCCTTCTTCTCCCTAGAAGACAACAACTATCCTCACCATGATTCTTCCCAGGGGGCATAGAGCTGACATCCAGGTGAGGTGGGGAGGCCAGAGATGGCACAGGTATCAACTGACGAGGTATTCCATTGGTCCCAGAGGCTGCATCTCCAATCTTCTCAATACTTGGACCTAGAAACAGAAAGGGCCATAGGTCATTCCTCAGGGGATGTTCAAGGCACCAATAAAAAAACCTCTTCCACTCTCCCTGACATTATGTTCCCTCCCTAACAACTGTAAAAATGAACATTTCTTTTTATAGTCTTTCATGGAATATTGATAAGTATAGCTAAATTGAGAAAAGGCAAAATTCAGTCTATTTACTTCTATAGCTGGGAAACCAAGGCTTATAAAGGACTGGCCTGGTTTGTATCATATGAACATACCCTTCTCTGTGTAGTCATCTCATTAAGACACAGAAGAGTTACCAACTCCAGAGATTTACCATCTTAGATTTATTTTCCAGCATTAATAAGGAACTAGCATCTAACAGTAGGATTGCATAAAGAGTTAGCCTAGAATTCAAGATGACCCAAATCCAGTCCTGTCTCTGATATATACTGGCTATGTGACCCTGGGCAAGTCACTTAACTCTGTGCCTCAGTTTCTTCGTTCATAAAATTAAGGGACAGGGGGATGATAATCTATAAGGCCTCTTCCAGTACTAAATCTTTAACTCTATGATCTCTGGCCAAATGGACAAATTTCATTGACCAATATGGATCTTCTTCTATTCTTTCAACAAGGTCTAGAAAAAAGAAATCTGTAATCCTTCTCGCTGGGTAAAGGGGAACAAATCACCAGCAGCAGGAGATGGAGCGGATTCTACAGACCAATGGATGCTGAAAAAGTAATGAAAGAAAAGATGTTATTACAAAGTGACTCTACAGATAGGAAGGGCAAGAAAGCAGAAATGAAAAAAAGTTTTCCTCTATAAATAAGTCTATATAAAGAGCAGAGATATCTTACCTGCCCTTAGATGCCTTCTCAGGAGCAGCTAAGAAGTCCCAGATAAAGATGGCATCTCCAACGCTGATAATGTGCTGCTGGTCAGGAGTGAAAGCCACCCCCTGCACTGGCTCAGAATGGCCAATAAATACCTGAGAGAAAGAACACTGGCTACACACATGCAAAAACTCAAAGATGAAGAGGTCTAATCACTATAAACATTAGATTCTAGTCTCAGTGTAGCCATGCTGTGATATTGGGCAAATTATTTATCTTTCTGGGTTTCAAGTGTTCCCTCTGTAAAAGAAAGAAAACCTCTCGGCCCTCTTCTCCATAGCTCATGGCAAGTAAAAAAGTACCCTGGGCTTCTAGACAAGGCAACTGATGGTGTTAGTACTTTGCCTTGACCAAGCCAAATTGATCGAACAACAGCTGACCCAATAAAAGGCTCCATAAAAATAGCTGGAGCTGGCAAAAGGATCATGAATAAGAGAGATATCATCCCTTTATTGACCCTCTTTTCCCTTTATCACAGTTCTCGGCCTGTCTATTATATCCTCTATTAAATTTTTTAAATGATACATGGCACTTCAACCAGGATCCTAGCCACGTGCTGAGGTGCGGGCACGTTTACTTCTTGACAATTCTCTGATCCACATAAACAAGCACATTTTCAAATGTGCTTAAGACAAAGCCCCACAATGAGTCCAGTATGAAGGCTCTGCCTGACACCCAGCCACACAAACAACAGACTCACGTAGAAATAAGTTGAGTGGTCCAGGTGAGACTTGCAGTCCTGAGATTTTAAAATATGAGATTAAGAAGTCTAGAGGTCAAAGAAGGAGGGGAGACTCTAAGGTCCAAACTGTTAAGATTCCTGTAATTTTTTGCACATCGTTGTCTCCTGTCTGGGAGTGGTTTGGTGACAAAGGTGAGTACAATTGCTTTCTCTCATGCCCCTCACCTAGCATACCTGGAAGCTGGTATTGAATTTCATCTGAAAGTCCCACACTTTGATGGCCCGGTCACCAGCTGTCAAGAGGAATTGACCATCTTTACTCAGAGTCAATGCAGAGCAGGCTACTTGGTGAACATTAGATAACTAGAATGAGAAAAATATTCAGAGAACAGAAGGAAGGGAAATAAAAAAGTTAAAGAGATCATGAGGCCCCATTTTTGAAGGAAAAAAATTGTAATCAATCACTAAATAATCATTAAGCACCTATTAGGGGCTGCTAGGTGGCACAGTAGATATAGCTCCAGCCTTGGAGTCAAGACGACCTGAGTTCAAATTCAGCCTAAAACACTTACTAGCTGTGTGACCCTGGGCAAGTCACTTAAACCCAACTGTACCCCGCCACCAAGCACCTACTATGTGCTAGGCACTGTGCTAAAACAATCCTTGTCCTCAAGGTGCTCACAATCTAATGCGGGGGGGGGGGGGGGAGCACAACAAACAAACAGCTATACACAGGATAAATAAGAAATAATGAAGAGGGATTGGGGAAGGCTTCCTATAGAAGGTAGGATTTCAGTTGATACTTAAAGGAAGCCAGAGAGGTCAACAGGCAGAGTTTAGGAGGGAAAGATTCCAGGTGGGGGGGACAGTATTGTGGAAAAGCCAGAATAGACTGCAGGGGGGAGACACTTGAGGCAGGCAGACCCACCATAAGGCTATTACAATAATCCAGGCATGAGCTGATGAGGGCCTGCAACGGTGGCAGTGTTAAAGAAGGGAAGAGGGCGTATTCTAGTGATGTTGCAAAGGTGAAACTGACAGGCCTTGGTAAGAGATTGGGGTGAGGGAATGCAAGGAGAGAAACGGTGAGGGATCCAGGATGACTCCTAGGTTGTGAGCCTAGAGGCCTGGGAAGATTTTGTAACAGGGAAGTCTGAAAGAAGAAGGGTTTGGGGAAAGACAACGAGTTGCTTTGGATATATTGAGTTTCAGATGTCTACTGAAATCAAGTTTGAGATGTCTGAAAGGCAGTTATCGACGTAAGACTGGAGACTAAGCAAAGAAGTTGGGGCAGGATAGGTAAATCTGAGTCATCAAAACAGAGATGATCATTCAAACCATGGGAGCTGATGAGATCATCCAGTGAAGTAATATAGAGGGGGGAGAGAAGAAGGCCCAGGTTTAGCTGTTCAGTCATATCCAACCTTCCAACCCCTACTATCTCCCAAAGTCTGTCCAAGTTCATGTTTGTGGTTTCCATGACACCATCTATCCATCTCATCCTCTGTCATCCCCTTTTCCTTTTGCCTTCAATCTTTCCCAACATCAGGGTCTTTTCCAATGGGTCCCATCTTCTCATTATGTGGTCAAAGTATTCAAGCTTCAGCTTCAGTATTTGACCTTCCAGCGAACAGTTTGAATTAATTCCTTTAAATATTGACTGATTTAACCTCCTTGCTGTCCAAAAGACTCTCAAAAGTCCTCTCCAGCACCACAATTCAAAAGTGCCAATTCTGTGACGCTCAGCTTTCCTCATAGTCCAACTCTCACAGCCACACGTTGCTACTGCAAAAACTATAGCTTTGACTACATGGACCTTTGTTGGCAAGGTTATGTCTCTGCTTTTTAGTGTGCTGTCCAGAAAGGGCCCAGGAGAGAACCCATAATTAGACACCTATATCTAGAGGGTGTGTTCTGAATAAGGATCCAACAAAGGAGATGGAGGAGGGATCAGATGGGCCGAAGGACCAGGAGAGAGTAGTGTCCTAAAAATCTAGAGAGAAGAAAGTATCAAACAGAGAGTCATCAACAGCGTACAAGGCTGCAGAGAGGTCAAGGAGAAGGAGAATTAAGAAAACACCATCAGATTTAACAACTTAGAGATCATCAGTAACTTTGGAGAGTACAGTTTTAGTGAAATAATAAGGCTGGAAGCTGGATTATGAGGGATTAAGAAGAGAGTAAGAGGAGAAAGTGGAGGCACCTGCTGTAGATGGGCCTTTCCAGGGACTTTAGCCACAAAGGGTAGAAGAAATAAATACAGGATGATAGCAGGGATGGAAGTGAGGGCTTTTTGAAGATGGGGTAGAAGGTAGAGAATGAGCCAGCAGACAGGGAGAGAACACACGTGAAATCACGACCAAAAAAGGTAACTGAGTAAACCTATATCCTTTCATCATCACTCTCGGAGAGAGTGAAAATACTAATAGAGTGGGAATGACAGAGGGGGGGTAATCTGTAGGAGGAGATAGAATGGAATGGAATTGCTTGAGCAGAGGGAGGGGTTAGCTTTGGTTAGGAGTAAAACCACCTCATCATGTGAGACAGGGGTAGAGGAAAAAGTGGCAGAACACACTGGAATGATATGAAATGAGAGGGGAGAAGAGGGAGCTCACAGTAAATGTCCTCAATTTCCTCTGTAAAACAGAAGGCAAGATTCTCTGCTGACAGGGTGGAGGAAAGGGGAGCCAAAGAAGTTTGAGGAGGGATAAGAAGGTTTGGAAGAGCCACTGTGGAGAATGGGATAGTGAATTGGTAAGGGAGTATAAAAGGATTGTCTGGCAGCAGTGAGGACCCAGTTGAGGCCGTACAACATAAAATCTGTAGTGCACCACTCAAAACAGATGCAATATTTTCTCCACTTTCGATCAGCAGCACGTATGGACTCAAAGGCAGCATGTGGTGGGAGTGATCCAAGGCTGAGATTCAGGCCATCAAGAATAAGCTAGCGGTGATAGCTTCTGTTCTAATTATATTCTAGAGGGAACACATAACAATATGGTGATTTAAATTCTTCTTATACTTCCAATAAGAAATGGGATTTCTTTCCTACCCTAAAGCTGGTGTGTGGATTAGTTACCGAGTCCTCGGCAGGTCATTTAACGTACCTACTTAGAAAATAATCATGTCAATTTATTGAAAGATACGTGACACAGCAGAAAAAAAGTCAGAAGATGTGGGTTCAAGTCATGTTTCATCAATCAATTTCGCGTCATCAACCTGATTTCTTTATTCGTAAAACTAAAATATGGCATCATTGTGAGGCTGGAATGAAATAGATGTTCTGAAAATGAGAAAACGCTAAATAAATAGGAGCTAGCATTATCATAAACTATAAAATTCTAAACTACACATATGATAAGCATACCACCTTGTCTCACTCTAGATGGCTTTTGCCTCTAGGCTATTCATAGAACAAAGCAGCTGAATACTAGAGAGCACAGAAAGCTCATAAAAGCCCTCAAGAAAACAAGGAAGAAGAGGATATTATAGAAATTCTAATGCTAATTAAACATACTGAGGCTTATCCAATATCCTTATTTCTTAGGTTTAAGTCAGCTTACAATTCACTGGGTTGCAAAGATCAAAATCAATAACAAGGTAGAAGGAAGGATGAAGATGAGAAGGCAATTCCAACAGCTCTAACTCAAGCTACTTAAACAAGCTGTTGACTCTGAAAAATGGGAAGCAGAAACCCCTCTTAGAGAAGTTTAATCAGTGCACAGCAAGTCATCACAGTAATGCAGCCACAAAAGTCTGGAAACCACATTAGTCAGCCATCACTTCATCTCTTTGCCAAATGCAGATACAAAGGCAACAAAGGCCTAGTATATAAGTTCGCATTATAGACAAAGAAAAAAGGTAGAGATGACAAATAAGATTACCTTACAAGGTAATGAAAAGCAACAGAGGAGAAAATTATCCCAAGGGTAGCTCTAGATGAAACTGGAAAGACAACAAAACAGAGGCAAAATGAAATAAATTTGCCGACATTTCTACAGTGTTCTCATCATCGCTGCCTGTGAAACAGCTGCCTTCAGACTCTAACACATTAGTACTGGATGAGCGCCTGAGGCAACACAATTTGTAAAGCAATAATGAACTGATTTTCAAGATATCTGAGGGAAAGGAAGATTTTTTTTTAAATAGAAAAAAAAAAACACACGTGAAATCACGACCAAAAAAGGTAACTGAGTAAACCTATATCCTTTCATCATCACTATAAAATCTTCATGGGAAGGGCTGAGTAAATGTTTCAAGGATATCTAATGAAAAAGGATATCTAGGAAAAGAAAATAAACAGGTTTTTGTAAAGGCAGCCTTATTCTGAAGCAAAACCCATGTCCTAGGACTGACTAAAAAATGAAGACTACAACTAAATGTGTAGAGGATATATATATCACTCTATTTATTGTTTACTAATGACCAAAGTAGCATTTGACTCAGGAGGATAAAACGAAGCCTCAGAGATTCTTTTCTGACAAGTTATGTACCACAAGTATGTTAAGAACGTACACAATGCCAGATAACTTTGTTCAAAGATACTTGATTATCACATCAAGCAAGGAACCAAACAGGGAGACATATGCTGGCTAAAGGTATCTGCCACCATAATGGATAATCTCCGGCACAAAATACAAACGGAAGATACAGTGACTATATATGGTAAGGTTCTCTGTTTGCCCAAAACTTCACAGCTTCTCTGAAAGATTATGGCCACTTAGAAATTAGCCTGACATCCCACACCAGTGAAGCCAAGTGAATGAAGAATATCTAATTACTCAGAGGATGAGACAGAGATGGATGGGTGGCCTAGTTAGTTATTTCATCAGTACACATACCTTGAACAGATACTACAAATGGACAATGAACTGGCCTTTGAAGTGAAAAAGAAGAGAATAAGACTACACGAAGGAAGCTAGAAGCTATTTTCAATTATCTCAAGCTGCTGCTCCTCACACAAAAATCCATTTTTAATGAATCCATACGTCTATGAAGTCATGGAACACCATCATCTACAAAGAATCAAAATTTCAGATAACCTAAAGGGCCATGGAAAGAAGCATGCTGGGTTTCGGTGACAATGGGTCACTGACAATGAGTTGCCTGCAAGAAATGACATGAAACACATCAGGTACATACATAATCAAGAAAGCAGATGGGCCATTTTAGCCAGAGAAAGGACGGACAGCCTGACCAGCACCCGTTAAATGTTAAAATGCCTAGAAGAAGGTTTCTAGTGTGTTGGTCAGGTCATATTTTCATAAATTATAGAAAAGTCTCAAATGCAGAAGTAAATAAGCAGAACCAGTAGAGCAATTCTAATGATAATCACAATAATGTAAAAGAAAACATGGAAAGATTTCCAAACTCTGAACAACACAGTGACCAATCATGACACCAAAGACTGGCAGTGAAGCATGTCTCCTGCTTCCTAATAGAGATGGAATATGAGTGTAGAAGGAAAGATACATTTTCAGATATGGTCAATGTGTTATTTTGTTTTCCTTGACCATACTTGTTACAAAGAAAGGTCTCTGGTGTGCTGTGGGGGAAAATAAGAACCTCAATAATTTTTTTTTAAAGAAAAAAAGAAGGAATACCCACATAGATGAGATTACACAGACCGTATCATTCGTTGGCCCTAAAAATGGAATTCAAGAGGGCGTATCTCTTCTTTAAAAAGAAAGGCAGATTTTTTTTTTTCTCTTTGTTTTGAGGCGTGCTCCTTTGGATGGGAGGGTGAGCAGGAGTTATATTCAGAAATGAATGTGATATAAAAACAAAAGGTACCAATAAGATTAAGATAAAACAAACAACAAACAAAAACAAAATAAAAGGCAATTTTCTTCTTTTGGGAAACCTATCTCCTACTAGGCATGCACAAATATACTAACAGTAACTAAGTTTTCAGGGTATTCTCTGGGATAAAGGAAAAACAAGGTAATTCTCACCTGTCGGGTCAAGCAACCAGTTTTGACATCAAGTACCAGGACTTTGTTGGAAGAAGTAGATACTAGCAGATGGCCACTAGACACAGGGGCAAAACAAATGTCCAATGCAGAGTCTAGGCTGGTGCTGTCCAAGTCCAGGATACTGATATCAATCCGAAGTAGCTTAGAAACAGAAAATGATACCACCAATTGTACAAAGGAGCCTGGATAACGACAAAGCCCTAGAACTCCCTTATGTAACTGGGAAGGAGAAGGATTAAGTTTCCATTCTTTTGGAAATCATCTTCCTCATTCAGATCAGAAAAAGGACAGGAGTGCCATAAACACTTTATTTCCTTTTTAACACACTACTACATGGGCATTCATAAAAGAAACACCACTAGGTAAGGCCATGGTCAACACTGCTTCTCACACACCATCTTCCTTTCACTGAGGCTCTGGAAATAACTACCTAGACCTGGCACTAACAGCTTAAGAAGAGCAAGAACAGGCATCTAAGTGTCAGCCACTTACTATAAGATTCAGCCATTCCACCACTCTGCCTCAGAGGTAAAGGGAGCATGTGCAGATTTCTCTATGAGACATTCTTCTCTTCAGAGCAACCCAACAGGTTCCCATTCCCAGTTACCTCATCTAAGGAGGAAGCGTCCATAATGGTCACTGTATATCTGGAGGGGCCCACAAAGGCCAGGAGACTGCTATCCCCATTGACAACCAGGATATTGGTGCCCAATTCAGCATCTCGGCAGACCACGTTACCTGCCCGTGGAACAAGAAGAGAGCTGAAGGGCAGCTGTGTGAGAGCATTGATGTCTGAGCTCTGTACAGTTTGCCTTTTCTCCAGTTCTAAGACACCTGCCCATGAAGAAGTATTAATTATCTACCTGGCCAATTACTTACCTTGCCAATAGCTTTTGCAAGATGAACCTTGGAGCTGCCCAGTTCTAATCCCTCCCCCCAAAGCCAAAAAGCCTTCCTTTTCTGAGGGAGTACCTTTAGGGAAGTGTATAAGGGGCATTCAAACACAATGCCAAAGACCTTAATACTAAAAACTTAACCACTAGGAAATTCAGGTTCCAGCAATTTTGGTTAGGGTGAGGAGATAAATTAAACTAGTGCCCAAAGGATAGGCTGCCTACAGATGTTTGTTTTATTGGGGGGTGAACAGAGAAGGTTGAACATAAAGGTGACAGACCCAGAAAAAAGTTTCATATAGGCACCAAAGACATGAAGTTAATTGGCCCTTGCAGGAAATCCTAAATCAGGGGTGGGGAACTTGTGGCCTCGAGGCTATATATGGCCCTCTAGGTCCTCTGGTACAGTCTTCTGACTGAGTCCAAGTTCTACAGAACAGGGGATTTATTCTGTGAAGTTTAGATTCAGTCAAAAGGCCACATCCAAGAACCCAGAGGGCCACATGTAGCCTTGAGGAGGCCACCGGTTCCTGTAATGACAATTTAGATTTAAAGATCTTTCCCCACTCATTAATAGGCCATGTGACCTGCTTACATCATAGGAAGCCTAAGTCACATGTGGTGGGAGGAGCTTGCTGAGAGGAAAAGAAAAGTGTGTCACAGGAAATGCTGAGAGAGGAGTTGGAACTGAGAGCAGACATGTGGTGGCTGTGCTGTGAGCGTGTTTGTGACAAGGCCCCCGCAGGGAGTGGAAGGTTATGGTATGCAGTGCTTCTCTGCTGTGATGGACTGGGTGTATTGGTTTCAGGATCTGGTCCTCTGGTGTCTGAATAAATGTGGAGAGTGTATGTTGTAGATTTGGTGACACCGAACCACACAGGCTTATTGACAATCATGGTCTGCGCTGTGACTGTTGCCTTGCTAATACAGTTCCCCATCCCTGTCCTAAATCATCACAGTCAGAGGTAATCCGGGCCACTGGGAAAAACTGAGTTTGGAAAGAAAGCAATGAGGTAAATGGCAAGCCTTACTCAGCATTCGGAGGACGTTGTACTTTTGGGTGGAGCAGTTATAGAGAGCCAGGGACCCCTGGGAACAGGAACTGTACATGAAGTTGCCATCTGGTGACACTACTAAGCCTGTGATTGCTCCTCGATGCCGCCTACATGACACACAAAACAAGGTCTGTGGAAATCCTGTGAGGCACAGCAGCCAATTAATACAGTGCTGGCCTACCCATTTATTTGGGCATGCCAGGTGCCAGGAACCCTCCCCAGGACCTGCCCTCAGCAGCTGAGAGAAGCTTCAGCTGTGCTTCATGGGGGGATTCTGACTGAGAATGGGCTTCCAGTGGACCACTGACCTGCCCTCAGGGCTGTTAACATGGTGGCCAGGATCAGATCTGAGAGAAGAGCAATATGAAGCCCTCCCTCTCAAAGGAGGGCGATGACAGTCTAGAAATGCTTCCCTTGCAAGCAGAACAAGGGCCTTCTCAGGAGATTTTACAGACGTGCACACACACATGATCTCCCTCTGTAGGGAGGTAGATAGAGAGATCATAACTCATAGGAACAGGAAATTGGCAAGAGGGTGAGGTAGAATGCAGAAGATGGCTTGGTTTCACCACTAGAACACTGATTGGGCTGTACTCTGATACAACTCCAATACCTTCTACTAAAGGGGCACCTCAATTGCTCGATACCTAGTTTGGAGGAAGGAAAGGGATCTCAGTCCTGGCCAGATTCTACCGAAAAATGGCCCTAAATACCTGATCTTAAGCTTTTCTAAAAAATACATGGACACCTCCTCAAGCACAAAATAAATTTCTCCCTTAGCAGCCTACAGCCCAATAACTTAGTCATTCTAAGTTATGAGACAATGCCACTAAGACATCCATCACTTGTGATATTTGTATTATGAGAGCTCTAAGCTACTTAGGCCACATACTTGTATTCCACCAGGAGATCAGACACAACCAAGCTGAAGGATCTCACTACCCCATTGCTGAAGCCACAGACAAAGATCTGCTGCGTGGGGTGAAAGGTTATGGCACAGGGGGTCTCTTCAGTAGTGGTGAAATCATAGAGCTAGAGATAGGAAAGGCCCAAGACAGGACAATTAAGACAGGCATATAAACCCTGCAACAACCAAGATCCTAGTAGCACATCCCAAGCCTTCTATTATATATCAGAGACCCAGGTCCACATTAAACCAGGTAAAAAAAAATGTAAAGAATATTTTTTCTAGAAGAACTACAACTAAACAGACCTAGGGCTACTAACAAAAATGAAGTATGACCACCACTAAAGAAAATTACTCAATTAAACATTCCATGTCAGATACTATCTACGTTGTCCAGTTGTAGTCACAATAGAGACTACAGGCTTTATTTTCTTCACATAAAGTATTCTTATTTTAGCACAGGCTGGAAACATCCGTTACCTGTTGCATAGTCACCAAGTCCCATATTCGTATGGTATTGTCCTGAGAGACAGTGGCAAGTTGTTTCCGGTGTCCTTCCACAGCAAATGCCAGGATCAAATCACCATGGGAGCGCACAAGTGTGTTATATCCACGCGATTGGATGTCTAAGAAGCCCAGGTTTCCAGTGGAGGTGGTAGACAGGACTCGAAGACCATCTGGACTAATACAGACTGAACTGACTGCTCCTTCATGCTCTGGGAATGGCAGCAGGGAGAAGTAAAGAACAGACATGAAAACAGGTGGATTCTTCCCTATGGTTCTATTGACTAGGAAACCAGCATCTGAATGTGACTGATATTAGATTGTGAAATTTCACAACAATGGATTGGATTTAATAAGTTTCTCTGCTAATGTCATATTAAGTCTTGTTCTTGACCAGGGGTGAGGAACCTGTGGCCTCAAGGCCACATGTGGCCCTCTAAGTCCTCAAGTGCAGCCCTTTGATTGAATCCAAACTTCACAGAGCTCTGGACTCTAAGCATTGCCATTTACTAGTTACATGATCTCAAGCAAGTTGCTTCACCTCTGAGTATCAACTCTTTCCTTTGCAAAACATGTCTGTAATTCTCCCTCATCGTCCATCAGATGACTAATAAAAATAGCTAACATTTAGAGCCCTTCCCAGCTACAAAGTGTGTCATTAACTCTATTTCATTTGATCTTCACAGTCAAATATGATCTCAGGTTTACAGAAGAGGGAACCAAGATTAAAAAAAGATTAAGTGACTTCAAGGGAACCCAACTAGAAAACTGCAAGATTCAAACCTGACTCCAGAACTCTCTTAATGAAGGGTTTATCCCTCTCAGCTAAGTAGGGATCTGAAATTAAAAGAAGTTACACACCTGCCTCCAAAAATACAGATGAAAAGTCCAGCGGCCAGAGCCGCAGATAGCCGTCCTCTGAGCCCATGGCACAGAAGGTGGAAGAAATACTGATGCTGTTGATAGCAATCCCGGGGCCTGAAAGTGAAAGTCAGTCTGTATTAATCACCATACGTCACCATGAAGCACTATGTCACATGTGCTTTTCACAATCAAGGTTGAAAATAAGAGAAAAACATGAATTAAATTGTTCAGTCTTCTCTCTCTTCTTTGTGAAACTTCCACCGTCAGAGACTACTAAGCTAACGACCTGGTTGGTGGTAACCATCATGGGCACTATTACCCCGTAAAAGGACCAGAATCTTCCATCATTGAAGTAAACGTCATTCTCCATAAAGATCACAGATTTAGAGGGAGAGGACACCTTAGAGTCATCGAGTTCAACCCCTTCATTTCATAGGCAAGGAAAACAGGACCCAAAGTCACACAGATAATAACTGGCAGTCAGGACTTGAACCTAGGTCCCTTGACTCAATGTCCATTCCTCTTTCAACTCCATAAGAGTTAGTGACACCTAGCATCTCCTATTGTGGAGGTGACTGGGGTGCCTACAACATAGGAGAAAATGTAACTTTGAGAACATCTCGCATCACTCCTTCTCCAATTTCTACATGAACTACAGGAACTGTGGTGGTGGGAACAGCTTCCCAGCACAGCTGGATCCTGCCCCAGCTTTCTTACAGCCCCTTCAATATCTCAAGCTATTTCCCAGGCTCCACTTGGATGATCCCAGGACCCTTAAGATTACACACACAGATCAGGGTCTATAGCTCATGGCCAAGAACAGAGTCAGATCTTTTAAACATGTCAGTAGAAAGAAAAAGAAACAGAAAACCCCAGTATCCACCTGATCAAGATCCTCATTTTCCACCTGATCCAGCAAATCACCACATTTCAACAAATAAACTCCATTCTGTACCTTAATCATCACTCCCAATTTCATTGTAAGAACAGGCATCAGGGCAGCTAGGTGGCGCAGTGAGCAGAGCACCAGCCCTGGAGTCAGTGGGACCCGAGTTCAAATCTGACCTCAGACACCTGACACACTTACTAGCTGTGTGACCTTGGGCCAGTCACTTAACCCCAATCGCCCTGCCTTCCCCCATCCAAAAAAGAAAAAGAACAGGCCTCGGCACAGCTGCCTTGAGAACTTGGTGGCAAGCACTCACTCTTAGTTTTACAGACTGTTAGAAGTGAAAGAGGCCTTTGCCATGTTACTCCAGGTAACTAAGCTATGGCAAAGAATACTGATGTGTACCCGAGTTGAATGGCTGCTTCTCTTTCCGATGCATAGGTTGAGTTTGTGAAGGGAGGAGTCGTCGGGCATTTTGGATAGTAACACTCTTGTAGTTGATTTCTAGAATATGACCACTCCGGCTACAGACAAAGCTGAAAGTCACAGAAGATAAGCTGGAAGAGTTAAGATAGTAGAGACTCCCACCCTCCAAATGGACAGGGAACAGATTAACTGGCAGGTATGATGGACTGAAACAGATTTAAATCCTTGTGAGGTTTCATGAGAAAAGAGGCTCAGCTAGCTGAGGCCTTCTGTTTCTGTAAACGACTTTGCCTTAAAGCTCAGCAGGGACAGGGACAGGGACAGGTGGCAAGTTCACCCTGGAATTGCTGTTGGCTTTCTTCCATCATTTGACCTCTGACATACTTGGCCCCAGGGCACTGAGCAAGAGATAGATTCATTTGCCCCTTATCAGGTTCTAAGAGCCACACACAGAGGCCACCTGGGCACCTTCCCCCCTGGCTTGAGGGAGTTAGAATGCTTACAGTGTCCAATCTTCAGGTTCTTGATTGGCAATGTGCCCTTCTTCAAAGGCAAGATCTGTGAACTCCAGAGGATGGTACTCTCCCAGATTTACTGGACATGAGTGTAGGGTGCCACTTCGAATCCGCCACAGTCTGATGTTGTTTCGGCCACATGACACCATCCTATTATACACAATCCCAAGGAGGAAAGCGGCAGAGGGAATTCTCGCCTCATTGCTTCCCAAGGAATATGCTAGGTAATGCTAATGATGGAAGTGTCCAGATCTCAATTATGATGGGCAGTGTAGGAGAAAGAAGACTGGTCTTTGAGTCAGAAGGCCTGGGTGCAAAGCCTAGCTTGGGCACTTACTGTCTAACTCTAAGTAGATGGCTTTAGCTCTTTGACCTTCAGTCTCCTTATCTGGAGAATGGAGATAATAATACCTGCGTGTCATAGGACTGTCGTGAGGTATCTGTCAGTTACAACATGGTATAGAACCAGGAATTATTGTAGTGGCTGTTCTCTGTTTCTGCCTGACCAATGGTCATTGCACTACTTGTTAGCAACAAATTCTGTAAGACGATGAAGCCCACTCTAGACAGTATGGGTGGCGGTTCTGGCAAAGGTCTGAAACTACAGACTTAATTCTCCATACTCTCCTGACTTCCATAACCGTGGATAATTGAGATGGAGTATAATGGAGGCAAAAGAAGCTGAGCTGAGAACTTTTCAATACAGCCTCACGGATAAATGGCCCCACGACCAGCTTCCCATCACTATAATACCTCTCTTCCTCATTACCTGGCATCGTCAAAAAACGCAACCTTCAAGGCCTGGATGTCCACATCTGTATGGGCCTTCGCGAGGACAGTCACCTCCCCTCCATGGTTCACGGAGGCTGTGTTCCACACCACCACCATCTGCAGCAGATCATCAACATAAGCATTCTCACAATGCTGACCATCAGAAAAAAAAGTATCTTACTAGGACTCAGGAGAACTAGACTCCACTTCTTTAAGTCAGCATGAATGGACCTGGGTCCCCCATTTCTGGAAAGCTTCCATCCAAAAAATGAGACATTTATTAACATAGGCAAGTAAGTTAGGCTCTTTCCTCAAACGAATTTGAGGCCGACACAAGGCAGCCCTAGTCCCGTGCCGATGGTATTTTCTTTAGATACTGTTTTTCATATACTTTTTTCATATAAAGAAACATGTGTTTCTCTATACACTGTTTTTCTTTATATACTGATTCATACTGTTTCTATTCTATATGAAAATTACTCCAAGTCTTTAGTTTATAAATTAATTTCTAGGTATAACAGTGGCCACAAATCCTGAGATAATATTTGAATCACAAAGTCCCATTACACCTAAATAATTACAACAGTGAATACAAGCTCCTATTACCGTCTTCCCATGTCTGTCCTTTCCAACACCACAGAGGACAGCCCCGCTATAAGAAAAGCTGGAAACGGAGAAAACATGCCGTTATTCCAGCAAGTCTGCTATTTTGAGATCATTTAAAACTCACATACACCAATGTGAGTAACCAGAAAAAAAATTAAACTCAGAAACCTACCTGAGGAAGCATATGGAGTGAATGTGAGTTTTAAATATTGACAGACATTTTCCTGTCTCGAAATTCCAAAGTCGTACCATGCTCAGGGAACCCATCTGTGATGAAGCCAGCAGAGTACTGTTCCCATTAAATGTGAGGGAAGAAACCTAGAAGAAACGTCAGCCCTTGGCAGAACACATCTCATGAAAACACTCTTAAGGAAGAAAAGGGAATCCACAGTGAGCTATTTGTCCCAACAGTAGTATAACTATCTCAAATCTCCACAGCCTAAGAAGTGACAGGATGCAAACAGTCATCTCTGTCCTATTCCCTGGACCTCAAGAAGCCAATTTTTCAGAAAGGAACAGAGTTTACCTTATCTGTGTGACCAATAAAGAAGCGCTGCTCTCCAGTCTCAACGATCAAGGCCACAATTACAGCATGACAAGGATAAACCAAATAGGAACAATCCTTAGACCACAGGGCCTACAGCAAAAGGGTGAAGGCCAGGAGAGGAAAAGGAAGGTCATCAAAAGAGTCAGAATTAGGGAATTTCCTAACTGCCTATGTAGGTCAACCTACCAAAACTCTTGACATTTCCCCCAAGGTGGCAGATTAAACAAGAGTATGAAATCAGGCCAGCAGCCCCAGACACAGTAAGGCCAGGACACCCATTATCTCATACCCTATGCAAATCAATGGGTAATGATGAATAAAGACTGGTCAATACTCTTAAGAACACATACACAGTATACTCCTTTAAACAAAATGGGAGCTCTTAGCCTAAGGGCTAAGTCTAGATACAGAGTCTCAAAGAATCAAGAAATAACATCAAAGAAGGTGACAATTAACTTCCAAAGAGACAGTTTTTAAAGCAGTGATGCAGTCAAGCCTCAATGTAGGAATTCTAATTCAAAGATCTTTCTACTATAAAGGTACTTTCTCTAATATTCTTTTTTTTTAAATTCTGAGTTCCAATTCTCTCCCTCCCTCCATTCCCTCCCACAGCCACTGAGAAGACAAACAATATTTTTTCCATTATACACGTGAAGTTGTGCGAAACATGTTTCTATTAAAGATACATTTTTTGTCATACAAGGGATATTTAAAAGAAGGTTCATTTCGTACCCAGACACTGACTTGCTCTCAAAAATATTTTAAAATGCAATCCCAATCCCTGCTCACTGACCCACTTGGTGCTGCAGCCTCCAAAGCCAATCACTCCCTTTAGCTTCAGGATCGGGTCGGGCAGGAGACACTAAAACAAACGAACAAACACAATGAGATCTAAAATACTCTACCACTTCCACCTCTACCCACTGAGAAGGCCTTTCACCTTCCAGGACAACACTGGACCTTTTCTAATCACTTAAGCAAGTCTTTCATGGGGTAAGGGGAGACAAGCGTTACAATACCCAAGCAGTCAACACAGAAGATGACTTGGTCTTGTGAGGATAAAAAAATCTTCTCTAATGAGGAGCCAGACAAAAAGGTTTCCACAGCCCAAGAGGGAACCTGAATGACTTCATCCTTAGACTAGAAGCTGATATCTATACAGTTTATATTCACATCTCTAAAGGTCAATTTTATTTCAGAGCAGGACCCAACTCAAAGAGGCCAAAACCTTGTTCAGCTGTTTCCTTACTCTGTGCCGAGATGAATTCTTGGTAGAAATGGTCTCTGATTTGGTCAGCCCTGGGCTTGTAATCTGGATAAGAAAGGAAAAGTGAGAGACAGGGGGAAAGAACTACAGGGAAGTAGCCCAATTAACATTATCCATGACAATCTTATGACAGCAGAGGATCAGATCTGAGAGGGTAGCCAAGGTGCCCCATAAATATGACAGATTATCCTCAGAAATGAGAACTACTATAAGTGACACAAAGATCTCTTCTGAGGCATATGGCAGACATTTTCCTGACTCATCCCACTGACCCACAAACCTATCTGCATCTCGCCACCAAAACATAAACCTTCAGAAGAAGAGCTATTTGTTCTGCATGAGTCCTTCAGGAGTTACTACAGGACAATGGAATTATCTGAGCTTTCCTCTATGAAAAGGTTCACTGGGTTTCCAGTTGCTCCCAGTGCTGTGAAGAGAACCCAAACTCTTGGCAAAATGTGCTAAGAGGTGCCACCATCACAGCACATGTGCTTACCTCACCCAAGCCAGGGTCTTCAAGGATGGCAGGTCCCTTGCCCAATTTGTGAACATACACGTCAATGCCACCATCATTTGCTGCACACGTGACAGTAGCATCTCCACCAGCTAGAATTCCTTTTCTGCAGCCCTTCTGATCCCCAAGGTATGAGGTTTCCAGGTGCCCAGAGGTCAGACTTACCTCAGGGATAGACTTCTGAACTGAAGGAGCCCGATGTGACCACTGAGTTTAAAAAAAAAAAACAAAACAACATTAGCCAAGTTCTCACAGGTTCCTAAAGCCAACAGAATCAGAAGGGAAAATTACAATAATTCTTTAAAAGACCAAGTACCAGAAAAGAGGGTAAAGAAAGCTGAGCTGGGGGGCAGAGCCAAGATGGCAGCTGGAAAGCAGGGACTAGCATGAGCTCCCCATCGAGTCCCTCCAAAAACCTATAAAAAATGGCTCTGAACCAATTCTAGAACTGCAGAACCCACAAAATAGCAGAGGGAAGCAGGGCTCCAGCCCAGGACAGCCTGGATGGTCTCTGGGGGAGGTTTATCCCGCATGGAGCTGGGAGCAGAGGGGAGCTGAGGGGAGCCAAGCCCAGCATGGGTGGTGCGGACCAACCAGACCAGGAGCCAGGCGGAGCATGCCCTAGTGCCCTGAATCAGTAAGCTGCAGCAGTTACCAGACTTCTCAACGCACAAACAACAAAGACAACAGAGAAGGTTAGTGGGAAAAGCTGCAGGAGTGGAAGGAGTTCGCGGTTTGGCTACCACCCCGGGGCAGCGGAGGTGGGGCAGCTACAGAAGTACAGCTGCAGTTGCTTCTGGCCCCAGGTCCACCTGGTGGGAGGAATTAAGTGGTGGATCAGAGCAGGAGTGAAGAGCCTGCTGAAGATCTAAGCCCAGTCCGGGTTGGGGGTTCTTGGGGAAGGAGGAGTGCTGGTGTGGCAGAGCTGGCGCATCCCGCCAAGCTTGGAACGTAGTTCTCTTAACTCTACAAGCAGTCATACCCCGCTGAAAAACTCAAGGGTCAAGTTAGTTGGCTGGGAACATGGCCAGGCAGCGAAAACGCACCCAGATTCAATCTCAGACTTTGGAATTTTTCTTTGGTGACAAAGAAGACCAAAACATACAGACAGAAGAAGCCAACAAAGTCAAAGACCCTACAACAAAAGCCTCCAAGAAAAACATGAACTGGTCTCAGGGCATGGAAGACCTCAAAAAGGATTTGGAAAAGCAAGTTAGAGAAGTAGAGGAAAATTGGGAAGAGAAATGAGAAGGATGAGAGAAAACCATGAAAAACAAGTCAATGACTTGCTAAAGGAGACCCAAAAACATACTGAAAAACACACTGAAAACAACACCTTAAAAAATAGACTAACTCAAATGGCAAAAGAGCTCCAAAAACCCAATGAGGAGAAGAATGCCTTGAAAGGCAGAATTACCCAAATGGAAAAGGAGGTCCAAGAGACCACTGAAGAAAATACCACCTTAAAAATTAGATTGGAGCAAATGGAAGCTAGTGACTTTATGAGAAATCAAGATATTGTAAAACAGAACCAAAGGAATGAAAAAATGGAAGACAATGTGAAACATTTCATTGGAAAAACCACTGACCTGGAAAATAGATCCAGGAGAGATAATTTAAAAATTATTGGACTACCTGAAAGCCATGATCAAAAAAAGAGCCTAGATATCATCTTTCAAGAAATTATCAAGGAGAACTGCCCTGATATTCTAGAGCCAGAAGGTAAAACAGAAATTGAAAGAATCCACCAATCACCTCCTCAAATAGATTCCAAAAAGAAATCTCCTAGGAATTTTGTCGCCATATTCCAGAGCTCCCAGATCAAGGAGAAAATACTGCAAGCAGCCAGAAAGAAACAATTTGAGTATTGTGGAAACGCAATCAGAATAACCCAAGATCTAGCAGCTTCTACATTAAGAAATGGAAGGGCTTGGAATACGATATTCCGGAGGTCAATGGAGCTAGGATTAAAACCAAGAATCACCTAACCAGCAAAACTGAGTATCATGCTCCAAGGCAAAATATGGACTTTCAATAAAATAGAGGACTTTCAAGCTTTCTCAGTGAAAAGACCAGCGCTGAATAGAAAATTTGACTTTCAAACACAAGAATCAAGAGAAGCATGAAAAGGTAATCAAGAAAAAGAACAAGAAAAAGAAATTGCAAGGGACTTACTAAAGTTGAACTTTTTTGTTTACATTTCTACATGGAAAGATGATGTGTATGATTCATGAGACCTCAGTATTAGGTTAGCTGAAGAGAATATGCATATATATAAAAATATACATATATATATATTTATGTATATATATGTATATGTGAGTGTGTGAGTATGTATATATGTATGTGTGTGTGTGTGTATATATATATATATATATATATATATATATAGAGAGAGAGAGAGAGAGAGAGAGAGAGAGAGAGGGCACAGGGTGAGTTGAAGATGAAGGGAAGATGTCTAAAAGAAATAAAATAAAATTAAGGGATGAGAGAGGAATATATTGAGAGAGGGAGATAGGGAGAGATAGAATGGGGTAAATTATCTCACATGAAAGTGGCAAGAAAAAGCAGTTCTGTAGGAAGAGAAGTCAGGTGAGGGGGAATGAGTGAATCTTGCTCTTGACCTGAGGAGGGAATACCATACATATTCAATTGGGTATCTTACCCCACAGGAAAAAATGAGGAAGAAGGAAAAAAAAAGGGGAGATGATAGAAAGGAAGGCAGATGGGGGTAGAGGTAATCAAAAACAAACACTTTCGAAAGGGGACAGGGTCAGGGGAGAAAATTCAATAAAGCGGGATAGGTTAGGAAGGAGCAAAATATGGTGAGTCTTTCACAACATGAGTATTGTAGAAGGGTTATACATAATGATACACATGTGGCCTATGTTGAATTGCTTGACTTCTTAGGGAGGGTGGGTGGGAAGGGAAGAGGGGAGAGAATTTGGAACTCAAAGTTTTAAAAACAGATGTTCAAAAACAAACAAAAAAAAAGTTTTTGCATGCAACTAGAAAATAAGATACACAGGCAATGGGGCGTAGAAATTTATCTTGCCCTGCAAGAAAGGAAGGGAAAAGGGGATGGGAGGGGAGTGGGATGACAGAAGGGAGGGCTGACTGGGGAACAGGGCAACCAGAATATACGCCATCTTGGAGTGGGGTGGAGGGTAGAAATGGGGAGAAAATTTGTAATTCAAACTCATGTGAAAATCAATGCTGAAAACTAAATATATTAAATAAAAAACAAAAAAGAAAAGAAAGTTGAGCTGATACCCACAGCCATGGGACTGGTTATCTGCTGGATGAGTGACACTTTATCTTGGATGGTTCTGCTGTCAGTCACTGGCTGTGGAAGCTGCTGAACAGGCTCCTGAGATCCTAAGGCAGGAAAGCAAGGGCTGTCATAACTGATTTCAGTACTAAGAGTTAGTCAGAGAAGAAGACTAGATTATCTGACAGAACTAAGATACCACATAGGCACCACTACTGATTTGTACAGAAAGTTAAGGCAGACTAGCTCAAAATAAGAAAGTGCACAAAAACTCACCAAAAATTAGAGTTGTCTACCAGCTGGAGCAGCTACCTCAGAAGACAGAGAATTCTCTGTTCTAGCAGAGTCTGATAACTGCTTGTTGGGGAAGTTACAGTGAGGATTCATGCTCCAGCTAGAAGTCAGATTAGATGATGACCTCCATGGGCCCTTCAAGTCTGAGATTCTACAGCCTTAGGAGCCAGAATAACTTTGTTGTTCTAGGCTTCTCTACCAAACTGGGCTAGCTTTATCCAAAATGTCCTGCCCACTCTCCCCAGCTCATGTACTTCTGTCTGCTTACCTGATGTATGACAAAGACAGCTATGAACTGAATCGTGGAGCATTTGGGAATCATCAGTAGGAAACCTTGAAGAAGGGCAAAAAGAAAGTCATTCTTCTAATACAGTAATTCTCAAAGTGTGGTCCATAGGCCCCTGGGGGTTTCTGAGACCCTTTCAGAGAATTCACAAGGTCAAAACTATTTTGATAATGATACTAAAAATATCGCTGGCTTATTAAGATACTCTTTCCTTTTCTAACTACACATATCTGTATGAAGCTGGATTTTCTTCATATATTTCAGCCAAAACAACATATCACAACAGATTGAATACAAAAGCAGATATGAGTATCCAGCTGTCTTCTATTATTCCAGATATTAAAGAGATTTGCAAAATATATAAAATAATACCACACTTCTCACTAATTTTTGTTATGGAAAATAGTTATTTTTCATTAAAAATTATACTTATGTTAACATGTAATGGGTTTATTTCTATTTTTAAAAGAATAAGTATTTCTAAAATTTGTCAGCTTTAGTTTCTAACATGGTAAATATCTGTAGACATACCCCACACAAACAAAAGCTCTTTGGGGTTCTTATTTTTTAAGAGTGAATTCCTGAAACCAAAAACTTTGAAAACTTGTGTTCTATTATGTTACTCATGCACTCATAGACTCCCAGGAGAGAGAGAGAAGAACGTGCTAGACTAGGAAAGATGGCGTTATTTCAACAAAGCATCATAAGAAAATTCTCTGATATAATAAGAGTTCATGTTCAGAAGCAGTAAGATGCATACCTGATAAACACATAACGATCATGCCATTTCTCCCCCTTTGGAACAGGAAATGACATTTCTCGGGGCATGGGGTTGAGAGCCAGTTTGGCTTGTCGAACTTCTGCGATAGTGACACCTATCCATGGGTAGAAAAAACAAGAACCTATCTGGTTATCTAGACTGGCTGACAATTACACCCAGCCTGCTTTCTGTCCCAGTAGCCAGCTTAGAATTTCTCACTATCAAGAGCATATTAGCAGTTGGAAATTTCTAGCTCTGTCAAAGTGGGGATCTGGCACTTGTCAGTTAGTCTAAGTTAATAGTCAGATCATAGTTATCATCAGTACTGAGGACTTAATATATATTTATGTTTATATTAAACATATTTATATACATGATGCATGTCAATATAACTTCATGTACACGATATAGACATACATAGACATCATCATGTATAAGGGGGAAAGAACTACAAGAAAGAGCTCTAACATTATCCGTGACCATCTTATGACAGCAAGGAACAATGTATAGATAGGTTCAGCTGGAATTAAAGTTCATGCAGCAGATACATGAGGAGATACAAGAAAGCAGTAAGAGATAATTCAATTCAATCCAAAACAGTATATATACACATACTTACTCACACATCTATACACATACATGTGTCTGTGTGTGTACACACACACACACTCACTGCTGCTGTTTGTCTTTCATTTTAGAAGAGGACCATGACTTCAGGGAGGTGATGCCATGACATGCAAGTGAACTGGATTTAAGTGAAGGGAGGCTGTGCGGTCACCTGCCTCACTTTCTCCCTCAAGGAACCTACATACTTGCTGGGTGAGACGCAGGAGAAAAAAACATACATACAGACAAGGTACCCTGGAGAGGGCGAAGAGAGTATTAACTGGGAAGAAGGGTCAGATTGTGGAGAGACTGGAATACCAGGTTAAAGAATATGGATATAATCTCATCGACAGCAGAGAACCACAGAAGCTTTTAAGCAGGACAGATGTTGTGTACAAATGTAGCTTTAGGAAGAAATAATCGCAATTAAGGGAAGTTCCAATTAAGATGGAAAAGTGAATAGGTGCAAGAACAGCTTAGCTCCCACAGAAGTATTCCAGTAATGATTTTAAGTGCCAGACTAAACAATGATTAAAAAAAATACAAAGAAAAACTATACTAATTACTATTACCCAACCCAGGCCTACATAAGGGAAGAGCTAGAAGCCTGCAGGGCATTAAGGAAGGAGCTAGCCAGAGAAGCTGGGCGAGCACTGAGTCTGGAGATCAAGTACATCCACGTTATACTCCAAAGACACCTGGTGCCAGCGATAAGCGGTACCAGGGAGCAGGACGATCACAGTGTTCCTACAAGGAAGCTCTAGGGCAGTAGGATACACACAGGGGTTGACAAAGTTCCAGAGGGCAATAAATACTGGGGCTCTGAAAGTTTGTAGCATGCTAACCTCAGCCACCATTCCTGAGGAAGGACCTCGTAAAATGCAGTTGTCTATACATAGAAAAGTTGGCCTTCAATCCTCAAGCATTCTGAGCACAAGACACCAGCCAGCAAGGAAAGCCTGACCATAACACAAAGTCCCAAGGCACTGACAATAAATAAAGAAATTCTGTGGATTGATCTAGGGCAAGGGTGGGGAACCTTTGGCCTTGAGGCCACATGTGGCCCTCTAGGTCTTCAAGTACAGCCATTGCACTGAATCCAAACTTCACAGAACAAATCCTCTTAATAAAAGGGGGCCTCGAGGCTACAGGTTCCCCACCCCTGATCTAGGGACATCCAAAACACAAACCCAGAAGAAAAAATTAACTCCCCAATAACTGCAGAGATGAGAACAGAGAACATTGCAGGTATGGGTAAGAGCCAGTGTAAACAGCTCATGATGGAATCAGGAGATGCAGTGTCTTGTGCAACTCAAAGCAAGGAGGTCAGTGTCACTGGATTGCAGAGTAGGTAGAGGGGAGTAAAGTCTAAGAAGATTGGAGCCAAGTTATCAAGGACTTGGAACACCAAATAAGATTTCATCTTAGATCCTAGAAACAGTAGGGAGCTTACTAAATAGGGGGGGTAAGATGTTCAGATTCAAGCTTTAGGAATATCCCTTTGGCAGCTGAGTAGAAGAGAAGCTGGAATGGAGAGATTTAAGGCAAGGAAACCAACCAGAAGGCTAGTGCAAGAATCCAGGTGTGAAGTGATGGGGTATGAGGGCTGATACTAGGGTGGTGGCAGTATCAGAGAAGTCTACAGAAGCAGAATCAACAGGACTTGGCAATGGATTTGACATCAGGGATTGAGAGAGAATGAGGTTGTGAGATGTGAGATCTCTATGGGTTATCCAGTTTAAGATCTCCAAAGGGCAATTGGAGATATAAGTCTGGAGGTCATGGAAGCCAATGATCACCAAGTGAAATAATACAGAAAGAAACGAAAAGGTCTGGGACAGAGCTCCAGGGAATACCCACCATTTGTTGAACTGGATAAAGATCTAGCAAAGGGAACTGAGAAGCAGTAGTTAGATAGGTAGGATGAGAACCAGGAGAGTAGCATCACAAAAACCTAAAGAGAAAATAGCATCAAGAAGGGGATCCATAGTGTCAAAGGCTGAAGAGTGGTCAAGAAGGATGAAGACTGAAAAAAGGCCATAGATTTGGCAATTAAAAAGACCACTGGTAACTTTGGAGAAAGTAATTTTAGTTGAATGATAAGGTTAGAAGTCAGACTGCAGAAAGTTAAGGAGAGAGTAAGAGGAAAGGGAATGGGGGCATCGATTGTAGATAGCTTCCACAAGGAGCTTAGATATAAAAGAGATGTGTAACGATGGTTACAGGGGATCAATGGGTCAAGTGAGGGGTTTTTTTTTTTGAGGATGAGGGAGACATGGGCATGTTTGCTGGCAAAAGGGCAGCAGCCTGCAATAGACAAGGGGAGAAGACAAACAAAAGAATGGGGACAATAGGGGGCAACATACTGCTGGAGAAGAAAAGGTATAACTGCATCACTTGTGCATGTAGAGAGGATTGCCTTGGCAAGAACTACCTCTTCACGTGAGACAAGGGTGAAGGAAGGGAAAGTGGAACAAAGCATCTGGGAGATGTGAGATGAGGAGAGAAGCAGAAGCTCCCAGCAAATGAGTTTGATTTTTCAGTGAAACTTAAGGTAAGATTCTTAGCTGAGAGGATGGGGGAGGGGAGCTTGGGAAATCTGAAAGGGATGAAAGGGTTTAGAAAATCTCCTCAGGTGAATAGGACAGGGAAACACTCAGGGAGATATAAAAGGATTGCCTTCCTGCAGTGAGGGCTCAGTTGAGATTATGTAGCTGTGGCTTGTTCATATAGACCTGGAATTCAAACCCAGACCCTGACTTCAAACCCAGTGCCCTTCCTAACACATCATTTGATGGTTAAGAGATCACTGGTGGACTTGGGGGAAGCAAGTCAGAATGTAAAGGATGAAGATCAGATTACAAAGAGTTAAGTGGGTGGAAAAGAAAGGAAACCAGAAAATATAATCACTCTTTCTAAAAGTGTGGCAGTGAGATGAGAGAGGAGGACCAGAACATAAGATAAATGGCAGGGTTTTAGTTTTTAGTTTTTTAAGATACAGCAGATTTCTGATCAATACAACGATCCATTCATTGTATTCCAAAGGACACATGATGAAAAATGCTATCCACCTCTAGAAAGAGAACTGATGAACTCTAGAGTGAAAATTGAAGCATATTTTTTTGCTTTATTTTTCTTGCTTTTTTCCCACAACATGGCTAATATTGAAATATGATTTGCATAACTTCATATGTACAATGGATATCATTTCTTCATATGTATAATGGGTATGAAAAGTCTTGCCTTCTCAAGGAAGGGAAGAATTGGAATTGAAAATCAAAACAAAACAAAAATAAATAAGAGAGTAGATCTGATTATGATTGTAGACAAGAAGAGAAGGAGCAAATAGAGGAGATGAGAAAAAATAATTTAAGGCATTCAACTTAAGTTCCCTAAGAGCCACTCTCCTGGGTTTGACTCTTCACCTGGATCGAAAGACAGGTCACTGGTATAGATATTTTTCACCAGCTGATTGGCACAGAGCTTGATACTCTTTATGTGGCTGTAACGTCGATTCAGATATATCATTAGAATGAACTGGAGATCTAGCTGAAGGCAAGTCCATCGCACACAGCTGGGAGCTGCACCAATGAGGTCTAGAAATTAGAAATACTCAGGGTCAAATATTAAATTTATCATGACCAGAACCTCATAGGGACACAAACAATCAGTTTGCAACACTTTCCCAGAGGCCCATCAAGACTATTCTCTTAAGTCAGTCCTTTCTCCTCCATACCAACCCAGAAAGAATGAATTAGAAAATTCAAGTAAAGAAGTGCACTTCTTAATTAGACTTCAGTGCCAGGCCATACCACCTACTCTTCTGCCTGCAAACAGGTCCTTTTTAATCCCCAACACACATTCCTTCCCTCCTCTTGTTCTTTCGTTAAGTCGCCAATCAAAAACAACCACTGAATAGGCAGATTGGCAATTGGCCTATTTTGCTCAAAAATGCACTTATGTCATCGAATTCCTGAGGATAAATTTCTCATTACTAGGCTGGAAACACATCAGAGGCTATCCTGTTCAGCGTCACTGAAGAAATCTAGCACCACCTTCTGCAATGACAGCTTCAAAGCCTTCTTTCTAGGCTATCAGCCTAGTGTGGAGGAAAACGCACTGGAGTCAAGAGGCCCGGCATTGAATCCCGGCTCTCCTGCTCTCTAGCCGTATGACCCTGGACAAACCATTACCTCTAGGATCATGTGTAACATGACTATAGTAACATTTGTATTACATATACAGAAAATCCCGCATAAACCTTAAAGCACTTATTAATATGAACTAGTATAACACGAACTTTCAGGGTGCCCCTGGATCAACCTGTCTTAGAAGTCTTCGCAGGCCCTGTAGCTTCTTCATAAATGAAAGGGAATTGAAGCCAAGTAGATGTGGACTTGAACTCTTTAAAGAGGTTGGAGAACGAGATGCGAATCACTTGGCTATCCTGAGAAGAGAGATATTTAACCCAGTCAGGAGACGAGGAGGTAAAGGCAGAAATGTTCAAGTGACCATAAAAGAGAGGACAAATTGTCTTGGCCATTAGGAGGCTACATTCTTGCCTTCTGTCCCTTCTCATTCTTTGGTAATACCACCTTACACATTCACAGTGTGGTTATCTACCTCAAAATGCTTCCATATCTATTAACTCATCTGAATAACATTAGAACCACATAACAAAATGTGTCTCACACATACCTCAGTAGTCACATCCAAGTGGACAACAAAATACTTCATGGGGATAGGCCTGAAAAGTAGGTAGAGGTATCTCCCTGTCAGTCCCAGAGACTGGGTGCTAGTTTTGGGGAGCTGAATAAAATTGCCAGCAGGAATGGCACCACGAATACGATAAACTGTTGCCTTCAGTGTCTTATCCTAGGAAGAAATGTCAGCCAGATAATTAAAATTAAATTTATACCTCAAATAGCAAAGTAGAGAAAAACCAACTTGGGAAACCCTAGATGACTGCTGCTGCTGCTAGTCCTTCATTCTCAAAGAGGACCATGACATCAGGGAGGTGATGCTATGACATGCAAATGGATTGGATTTGAGTCAGGGAGGGCTGTGCAAAGTTACCAGCCTCACTTTCTCCTCTGAGCCATCTGAAGCCAGTGGCCAGATATAGATCAGGACAACTGGAGATGGCCCAGGATGCAGTGGGGGATGTTGTCCTTTTCAAGCTAAGGTCTTTAACAGGTCTGTTTCACTGAGGCAGAGCGCATTAAAAGATTAAGGCTTAATAAAAAATGACACAAAGAATGGCCTCTTAAAAAAAAAAACAGATCTGGGAGGGGAAAACCCTCAGGGTTTCTGACCCAAACAGAAACAACTGTTATTTACATTCATTCTGGGCCAATCAGGGCCCAAAGTGTGGAGTTCCCAGCAGGAAGGGAGGGTGGCTTTGAGTTCCCAGGACCCAAGAATAAGGAGCCACAAAAGTGACAGATTACCATAACAGTAGTCACATCACCCTCTTTGGTCGACCTTTTCCATTCCTCTATTTTCAAGTGTTTGAAGACATTCAGAAATGGATGTTGCCACACTGACAAGAAAAGTCAACACAATGTCAATGCCTTGGAATGACTCAGAGCAATAATGTGGTATAGTGTTAGGTACACAGAGTTAGGAGGCATGGTTGTGGACTCCTGCTCTGATACTGGCTGTGTGACTACAGGCAAATAAATCACATCATCTTCTAAGCCTGCCCTCTTCTCTCAAATGATCATGCCTGAACTACCTACCTCAGGGTGATGTGCCAATAGAAATGAATTATTCCTATTGATTCTCTGAGGCTCTAGACTATGAGATTTCACAAATCCAATAAGGATGTTTGCTCAGAAATGTTGAACCATCACCAACAATAAACATTTCTTAAGTATCTACTAAGCTCAAGGACCCCTACAAAGCTTTGGAGATAGAAAGATGAATAAGACACGATCCCTAGTTTCCAGTCTACTAGTAAATAAAACATTGGCATTAAAAATGTATACTAATGTATATCAAGTACAGAATGAACAAAACAAATCTGGGACTTTTTAGCCCAAATGAAGAGCTCTGGCTCCTCTCTAACATGCACCTCACTTGTCATTTGAAGCTCCTTCAGATCTCAAAGCTTGCTTGAGGTTAGCACTCATTACGTGACCATAGCCGGTCACTACCCTCTGGCCTTCAGTTTCTCCGTCTCTACAATGATTTAATAAGCGGCCCCCCCTCACCCCCGCCAATCTCTCCTTTGCAGATAATATATGGACTACACTTCCTATACGTTTCCCATCCCCCCAAAAAAAGCCCGGGACACTTTCAAATTTCGATGCCCTTGTTCCCTCTGTTTGGAAAGCCCTCCCTCACCTTGAAATTCCTACTGACTTTTTTATGGGTCCACTCGGCAAACTGTCCTGATTGCTACCTCCAGTCCCCTGTTGGAGATCACTCAGCACTTGGTCCGCGCTCTCTAGTGAGCTTATCGTGCATTACTTAGCGTTATAATCATCCGCGTATGTGCCCAATCAGGGACTTTTCCCAAATGTTTGTAATCTTTCCCAGTGAATGGCACTGGGTTCTATACAGAACAGGGGCTTTAAAAATCCCCAGGGCACTCAAATGAATCTAAGATTGAGTCCAACGATGACGTCACCTAGAGGTCCGGAAGTCATCCCCTCTGACTTCATCGTTTGCAGGAGGATACAGGCCCAGAGGGTGAGTGGAGGGGCGGGGCCTGGCCTGGCCCAGGGTCCCACAGCCCACCTCAATCCCATCCCCACACCAGGTTTTCCCGGAGAAGGACACAAGCCTCAGGGGCTCCGCGGATGCTCAAGCACGCAGAGCCCGGGATGACCCGGCAGAGGGCGGCCGGGCCAAACCGGACCGGAGGGAGCCGGAAGGCCGAGCCCCGAGAGCAGCGCAGAGCAGCCCCCGGCGTAGGCCGGAGCCTGGGCCGAGCCGCTCTCGGGGTCAGGCTCCACCCAGCTCCGGGGACTCCGGAGTTCGGGCACTCCCTGCCGCCCTCACCAGGTGCCCACGCCGCCCCGGAGCCTCCCCTTCGCTCCACTACCTCGAGCCATGGCCGCAGTGTTCTCTGCAGCCCCTCCGGGTTTCCGCCGGGCTCCCGCAGCTCAACCCTCCCGCCACAGCGGCCGTCGCGGCCGCCAGCCCTGACGTCTTCGGGCACGCAACGCAGTTGCCTAGCAACCGGCGCCTGCCACGACGCTCTGCGCAGGCCCCACAGTTCCGTTATGGCGACGGCCGGCCTCCGCCCTGGAGCGAAAGGGGCGGGGCTAGAGGCACTCGTCTCCCGACCTGCCCTCCGCCCCAGCCCACCCCCCTTCTCGGTGTACTTGAAGCTGAAGTCCCGAACCGAGAGTGGAGGATGCGCACTTAGCGCCCTGCTTCCCAAGTTCTGGGCCAAGGTGGTCATGAGCATGGACCAAGTGGAATGTCATCCTTTGTCCCAGCGGGAAGGGTGCTGAAGAAAACATCTGAGCCAAACCCATTTCCATTCATGGAGTAGTAACTGACCTAGAGAGTGGAAGAGCCTGAATGGGCGCAGGCCCTGCCTTACTTTACTTTCTATTTTTATTTGCGGCGCATAACCACTGCTTCGCACAATAAGCGTTTAATAAATACTTTATTTACTTTATTTCTTCGTGCACTCTTTGTCACAAAGCCAGCTTGTTGGCACAGCAGAGCCTACAATTCACCTCTTCTTGTTTGCGTCCTACTTTTTGTAACCTTATTTGGGGTACTGGATACTGGAGTGGTTGGAAATATCCTTCTCCAGCTCATTTTACAGATGAGGAAACTGAGGCAATCAGGATTAAGTGACTTTCCCAAGATCACACAGCTACCCAGTGGCTGAGGCTGGATTTGAACTCATGAAGATGAGTCTTCCTGACTCCAGTCCTAGTGTTCCATGCACTACTCCACCTAGCTGCCTCCCTGATTCGGTTTGAGAGGTTCAGGGACCCCTCCAGGACCGGAGTACTGGATAGGGTCATCTGGAACTAATTCATAGGACTCAAGCATTCTTTAAGTCAAGGTGGCAAAGATTTATTGTTACGCTATTATAGTGGGCAGAGCTCCTTAAGGAACTTGCAGCCTAACAGGAATAATGCTAAAGCTTATATATGAAAAGTGGTGGCAGATATGCTATTAGGTGATAACTTACAACCTTGGTCACAGGCATCCTTAACTACTGGAAACCAGGAAACCAGGAAACGGGTTTCTCAGGGGTGTATTTTTGGTCTGTTATGTCTGTAGCAAGATAACTTTGAGAATTGATGTCTATAACTTGACCTCTGGATTGAATATGATAACTCTGGAAATCAATAAATGATAATTCTGTGGTTACAAGATAGTCCTGTTTTTTGCAAGAGAATGTCTTCAGAAGTCAGCTTGTTCTTGGGATGGGGAAAGATACTTTGTCTTAATGGGGCCCACTCGTGAGTTATTGCTAGGCATGGTGTCCTTGGGCTGAGGAGAAAACTGTCAGGGATAATGTTTTGAAGCTAGGGAGGAATGTGATCTTAGAATTGGGGTCCAAGCACAAGCACCCAAGTACCCCATCATCCCCTCTCCTGACTAAGCTTTAATATTCATTCCACTTGATCTTGGATGGCAGTTATCAACCTGAAGTCCTCAATTTGTGAGGTTTTTTTTTATATTGTGATAACTGTATGTTAATATAACTGATTTCTTTTTATAATCTTACGTATTTAAATTTACACATTTAAAACATTATGCTGAGAAAAGGCTTCCAAATAATTGCTAAATTTTCAGTATGAACATTTATGACTCATATATTGGCAAAGGTTACAAGTCAGAACTTGATTTTTTTTTTATTATCTAGGCTTAAGGAACTGATGGAGAAAATGTAAATAATGCCGATTAAATTTTAAAGTGTACCGTGGATACTTTTTGGTTTTCGTTTGTTTGTTTGTTTTACCAAAGAGCCTGTTAAGCATTTCCCAGCATTTCCCTGGTCCTAGGACACACATAAAAAGCTTGACAATCCTTGATTTAGGAGCTTTTAAAAGTGTGGCCAAAAGTGTTAGCCTGCAGATGCTCCTTTGAAAATCACTGGATTTGGAGGAAGAAAACCTCAATTCTAACAGGACTCGGATACTTACTATCTCTCATTCAAACCATTTCCTCTTTTTGAAACTAAGTTTCTTTATTTTTACAATCAGCAGGACTGGATTGGATTATCTCTAAATTCTTTTTCATATGATTCAATGTCATGGGGTGGGTGTAGAGAGAGGGGCTCAAAATTAAAACAGGAGTCCAGGGTTCAAGGACATCCTATATTCCTAGAAGTCCTAATCCAGGGGAGGGCAACCTGTAGCCTTGAGGCCACATGTAGCCCTCTAGGTCCTCAAGTGTAGTGCGGTGCCTCGACTGAATCCAAACTTCACAGAACAAATCCCCAAAGGGCCGAACTTGAGGACCTAGAGGGCTACATGTGGCCTCAGGGCTGCAGGTTCCCCACCTTGTAATCCCTTCACTTCTTAGAATTCTATAAAATGAGGAGATTCAGTTTTTTCAGGGAAATTAGAACAGGTAATCTGTTTAAAGTGCTTCAGATTTGGGTCCAAGTTTCCTCATCTGTAAAATGGATAATAGCACCTACCTCCCAAGGTTGTTTTGTCATTGTGAGGTTCAAATGAGATGATAATTGTAAAGATCTCAGTACGCAGTGCCTGGCACATATTAGGAGCTATATAAACGTTAGCTACTATTACAATTGTTAGTATCATTGTTATGTTGGCGGTCTTCCACACTTTGGCTGCCAGTCGAATAAGCTACTTTGTGAGAACAGAAGTGGCATTTGGAGAGGCTGTGGATTCCTGGTTAGATAGTTCTTGGATTAAAGGGCCTCCAGGTTTCCTCCAGCACAGAGATTTCACGATAACTTTCCAGCAGGGCTCCAAATGTCCCATACTTGAAAGCCAGTTCCTTCTTTCAGAACATTACCCAGGTCAGCCATCAGATGGCTCTACAGAGCTTTTTCGAGCTATCATTCTGCCGTTCCAGTGCCCAGTTCTGACCCTGCCCTCTCTGGTTGGTGTCCGCCTTCTCCTCCCCAGGTGGCTATAGTCACTGGCCTAGGGTTATAGTTGTAGAACTGGAAGAACCACGATTCTTCCTTTCCTCATAGGTCAATAATGTTTGCTAGTCAGCAATCCCTTCTCCCAACACATTCCCTCCCTCCCTTCCTTCTCAAGTGGTCAGGGCCAGGCCAGAGTTAAGAAGAAATGGAGTGTGATGAGGGGCCCTCACTGTCCAAATCTTTCATGAAAACTTTGTATCTGATATGGGAAGCCTCTATCAGATTGCATGCCATTTTGGGGAGGGGAGAGTCGATGGAGGGGGAGAAAATTTAAAATTTATGGAAGCGAATGTTGAAAACTAAAAATAAATAAACTTATTTAAAAAAAACTTTATGTCTGGAAATCCCATGTTACCTAGGCAGGTAGGTCAAGCCTGCGAGCCAGGCCTCTGTCATAAACATATTAGTAGCCATTAATATCGATTAGCTGTATCCTCGGAAAGCAAAGACCTTAGGACACAGGGAAATTTTGCTTGGGAGTGGAAGAAGAGAGACTACTTCCAGACTCCTTTCCCAGTAAAGTCAGACCCAAGGAAGGCACTACATTAAATGTGTATTGGGGGGTGGGGAAGTAGAACGCTTAGCAACTTTTTGGATTCGCTGTTTTGCCTCCAGCTGCCTTGCAGGGAGTTGGATGTACCTAAGCTGTAGGCAAAAATATGCCTTAACTATTCAATTCCCTGCCCTCTTTTCAAGTTCCCTCCAGGGTTAAAGGAAAACCAGATTTTAGAAAGGCTCTGGAGACAAGAAAGGTGGTTTAGTTGGATCCAAAGAAAGTGGAGGCCCAATACAACCTCAGGCTAAGATAAGTACTAACCAACTTCTAGAATTCAAATGGAACCATGAACTTTTGCTTTCCCAGTCCTCCAGTCTTTAGTGCCTTCTCTCTGAGGTTATCTCCAACTTATCCTGTCTATATCTTGTTTTTAAATAGTTGTTTGCATGTTGTCTCCCCCATTAGACTGTGAACTTGAGAGAAAGAACTGTTTTGGGTTTTGTTTGTTCTTGCCTTTCTTTGAACCCTCAGCACTCAGCAAGATGCATGGTGTGTATTAATTTGACTTTTGTTGGTGATTGGATGGAAAGGGGAGGAGTCAGGATTATTCAAAAGACTTTGTTCTTATCAAACCAAAGAAAGATGAAGGGAGAAATCCTTGAAGACCTTAGTTAAAATCTCTGCTCCCATACCTACTGGATTATATGACTATAAGCAAGTCACAGACTCTCAGTCTCAATTTACCCGTCTATAAAAAGGGGATAATATTTTAATACTCCTCACATCATTGTGAAGAAAAAAAAACACTTCGTAAATGTTAAAGTAGTATAGAAACAGAAGCTCAAAGCAGTTTCCTTCCAGGACTCCTAGAAAGAGGACATTTGGCAAGAGTCTTTCTCAAAACCCAATGCATAGTTTCATTAAGAAGTTAAAGGGGGAGCAAAGGGCCAGTGGCCCAATGGACAACATGTCTAACTATGGATCAGAAACAGGTAAAGGGAAAATGCACTTGGTAGTCATAGAACTGATCCCATCAGCCACCTTATGAGGAGAGGCAAGTGAGTGATAAAGAGAGATCAGGGCAATTGTTTCATTTCAGTCCTGCTCTCTAGAGACCACCAACCAGGCTGGCTATGGACAAAGACATCTCCGTGTCTACTCTTGGTTCAGCGGCTGTAGCAGCCCAGACCTCAGTCTGTGGTGAAGAACGCTCAAAGAGAACATGTGGTAATTTAGTGAGGGAGGGAAATAAAGCTGGCAACGAGCTCTGAGCTGTCGTTCCTTCTCCATGATGTTGAAAGAAGGCTGAGGGAGAGCACCTTGCCTGGGAAGCGATGAGGAACCTCCATTCCAGAGAAGGAAATGCTAAGCCTACCTTCCCTAACCTACCCCGTTGTATAACGGACATCACCATGGATACTCAGCGTTGAAGGGCCCCTACATGCAGGAGGCTATCCTGATGATAAGATGGTTTTTCCTTTCTGATTCCAAAGGAAGGATTCTTAACTTGAGGTCTATGGATAGATATGAAATCAGGGGGTCTATAAACTCAAATGGGAAATATACATAAATACATGCACAAAAAGTCATATATACATACATACTCACTAACTTCTAACTGAAATTTAGCATTTCTTCAAGTATTTAAAAACATTTTTCGGAGAAGGGAGTCCATAGACTGCTAACGTGGTCCATGACCTAAAAAAGGTTAAGACCTGGTGTTTAAAAAAAAATAAACAACTTACTCTCCCTACACACACACACACACACACACACACACTTCCCTGGGACAACACAAGGGCAGGCAGGTTTAAATTCTTTATTGACTTGGAGAGCTGTACCCCAGCTCTGCAAGGGCTTCCCACTGGGCTCAACTGGCAGGAGCAAAGTCAAGGTGGGAGGGGCCAAACAGACCTCTGCTCCCCCTCCCACTCCATGTAGCACCCGGGTAGCCTGGCCAGAGGCTGCAGCAGTTCCAAATGTCCAATGCTGGCACTTCTGGTATGGCAGGTGCCTGCCCCGTCCCCCAGGCAAGGGAGCTGGCTTAGGAGGCAGTGGTCCTCTTCTGTTGGTGTTGCCTGCTCTGGGTCAGCAGGTAGATGGCCCCTGACTATAGGCAACTCTCCTCCTCCCAACGCAGCTTTTTAGGAACAGCTGTTTATCCCAGCCAGGAATTGCTGGGCCCACCATTCATCCAAATCAATGGGAACAAAGTCTAAGGAGAGAGAGAGGGAGAAGTGTGACCTGGAGAATACACACCTGAGAGCCAACACTCAGTCTAGCTTCCAGGCTCTTGAACTGCAGCCCGGCTCGGCTCCTGCCTCACTGGGGATCTTGGGTACATCTCTGCTTCTCTTTCATTCACTACAGTACAAAGAGCGCCAGTCTCTAGTCAGAAGATCTCAATTTAAGTCTTGACTCCTATATATGTTAGCTATATGGCAAAGCACTTCATTTCTCTGGGCCTTAGTTTCCTCATCCTTAAAATCTGTTAAAATCTGGACAATGATTCCTTACCGGGTTGTGATGAAGAAAGCCCTTCATAAACATGATAGAAATGGGCACTGCTATTATCATTGTGATTATTCTGGGCAAGGCTTCATTTCTATTTAGGTGAGGGGGACAAGACAAGACCTTTCCAATGAATAAACTGCTCATAAATCTTGAACTGAGACACGTAACGAAGCATGACTAGAGACCTCTGGAAAGAAAACAGGCAGTACTGAAGAGAAATTTCACTTCAGACATGTCCTTGACTAACAGGTGCACAGTGTTGAGCAACACCCTGAAAAGGGCTTGAAGGGAGTTGGAATCGGCTGCCAAGTGAATTCCTGGGACAGAGACAGTACAGCCAAACTCCTGTCCTTTCCCAGCTCATTCTGCCAAACAGTGGGGAATAGAGGCCCAGGTAGCCTGCTCACAGCCACAGTCTACCCTGCCTGCTCAGGTTAAGGCCACAGCCACCAGTGCCTCCCATATGGAGAAATCTGGGCTACAGAAGACTCATGATTTAGAGCCCGATGACGGCATCCACAACCCCATTATGGCCTTGAGATCCATCTAGACTATCTTGAAACCCAGGGTTGGTTTTGTCACCATGGGGGCCAAAGTGGGGAGAGAGCTAGTGGATACTAAGAGCAGAGACCACTTACTTTGCAACCCGGGGTTAGGTGTCTTCTCCACATACTGCACAGGCCTGGGCCCACTCTCACCTGCCTGGCTCCCCACCAGCTGCTGCTCCACCTGCTGCCAGGCTGCGAGAAAGATAGAAACATGAGTCCTGGAGATAGCCACCCAGGCAAGGAATACTCCCAGCCTTTGCCCAACCCAACCAAGCAAGGGTGGAATGACCCACCACTTTCCCCACAGAGGCTCGATTCCTTCACTGTCTGAGCAGGACATGCTCCTTTAACATACCACCAGCAACAAAGAGCAACTCTGGGCTGTACCCACATGACACATGATTCATCTTAGCCTAGTTTAGCCTTCCTTCTGCCTCCCATCATGCTGCTGGGGTACCTGTCTTTGTTGACAGAGTAAATTCAAAGAGCACAGGTTTGTTTTTCTCATAGATCTGAGATAAACCCAATGAAAAATGTAAATGTGGTGGAGGAAGGGGTAGTACATAGGTTGAGTAAACAGGCGTTGGCCCTGCCCTCTCTGTCCAGACAAGTCATTGTCCCTCCGTAGGCCTCAGTTTTTTTCTTCTGTGAAAGGAAGGGGATGTTTTCTAAGGTCTCTTTCAGCTATGATAGCCTACATTTTATTTTCCCCTGCAGCTGGTGACATTCTATGCCCATGAGTGAAGATGCAACTCTCACCTTTCTATCTCTATAAGTCCCCAAAGATAATCTGGGTCTTCTTACCTTCGTAGACAAAGCGGACATTCTCCTCGTGGGCAAGTGTATAACTCTCTTCTGTGGCCATGATGGACTGAGTTGTGGCCAGTGGCCTCCTGCCATTCACTCTGTTGAACACAAGCTTTGGGGCCAGGCTGTTAGGGTAAGGGGAAAAACAGCTCCTTGGTCAGTACATTTAGTCCATGCTTACAGAGCACCAGAAATCCCATCACAGATTTAATGGAAGAGTCAATACAACAAGAACTGGGTGACTATTACATACTAGGTTGCCTGACTCTTGTCTTCTATCCAGGAGCATTTAGTTAAATAGTTCTGCCCAGAGGCTGTGATTGAATGACATTTAGAGGGCCTCTGGTCGGGTTCCTTTGATGCTGGCTTCTGTTCATCTAAAGCCTCAGCAAATATTCACTAGCCATTGCCACAGTCTGCTCCTCCCATAGGACAGAGCCCCTGGGGTAGCTACAAATGGCCCTCACCCTCCTACTCTAGTTGCTCTAGCACCTCCAGGACATAGGCCCTAGCCAGAAATATCTTGGCCCATAGGCAGAGACATCTCTGTCTTGTAGTGACAAGACAGAGATCAGGGGCTGCTAAGTGGTACCTTGAGTAGAACACTGGCCCTGGAGTCAGGAGGACCTGAGTTCAAATCTAGCCTCAGTCACTTGACACACTTGCTAGCTGTGTGACCTTGGGCAAGTCACAACCCCAATTGCCCTGCCTTCCCCACTCCAAAAAAAAAAAAAAAAGACAGATCAGTCAACATGCCCTGCTATGCACTTGTGGTCACTGTTATTATTTTTTTTTTTAAACAGAATCTCCCCATCTTGACCAGGCAGCAAGTACAGGGGCCACTACTGATCAGCACAGAAACAGCTTCGAACTGCTGTTTCCAGCTTGGGCTGGTTTGCCCCTCCTTAAGCAACCTGGTGGGCCTGACTTCAAGGTCTTAGCTTAGTGGTATCAAACAGTGCAGACACAGAATCAGCACAGCCTACTGCAGAGCCCACAGCACAGCCCTCTGAACTCCAGAGCTTAAAAGCTCTGCCATCCTAACCCTCCCCAGCTCACCGGAAGGGAATAAGCATTATAGAGTGTCTACCATGTGCCATGTGCTTTATACGAATATTATCTCATCTGATCCTCATAACCCTGCAAGGCAGATGCTGTTAGTATCCCCGTCGTAGAGCTGAAGAAACTGAGGCAAACAGAGATTAAGCGACTAGCCCAGGGTCACACAGCTACTAAGTGTCTGAGGCTGAACTTGAACTCGGGTCTTCCACACTCCTGGCCCAGCCCTCTGCACCACCTAGCAGCCCCTAAGACAAGCACGATGATACAGACAAGCACAAAAGAAGGAAACACGTATTTGTTAAGGCATTTACTGTGTGGCCTGGCTAAAGGCATTACAACTGTGATCTTGTTTGGTCCCCCTGGTTAAATTCAGGGATGTGCCGCTGTGGCTGGCTGGCGCATGGGGTCAGGATGATAGCCTAATCCAAAGCAGAGTTGGAAGGGCTCTTGGTGATGATTTGGCCCAATCCTCTCACTTTATAGAAGACACTAAGACCTAGAAAGGTAAAAGAATTAGTCAGGTAATAAATAGCCAGAACTGGAATTTGAACTTAGTTCCTCTTGATTTCCAGTCCAGCGATTGCTCCAAAGCATTCGTGGGCTATTGCCACAGTCTGCAACTCACACAGATGTGTAGATCCTGGAAAACAGGATGGCTCAGGAACACCACTAGTACTGTGGGCTACTACTCCCTGGGAACGGGTACTGAGGATGAGAAGCAGCAGTCCCAAGGAGGGCCTAAGAATACTCTAGGATCCAAAATACCCAGGCAGAACCCTGCTGATTCTCCTTTCCTCAATTCCCTGACCAGGGTTCCTAGATACTTAAATGCTGGTTGCCCATAGACCAAACAATCCTCAGCCTTGCATTTCAAGGCCTACACCGTCTGGTTCTCACCTACCATTGCGGCCTCACTTCCTATCATCCCTATTAGCACCCTCTCTATTCTAGTTGAATTGGTCCCTCTAGATACAATGTTCTATTCTCCTGCTTCTGTGACTCGGTACAAATCATCCCCCATGTCTTTTTTTTTTTAAAGGCAATCGGGTTTAAGTGACTTGAGCCATACAGCTGGTAAGTGGCTGAGGCTGGATTTGAACAGAGGTCCTCTTGATTCCAGGGCTGGTGCACTAGGCACTGTGCCACCTAGCTGCTCCATCCCCTGTGTCCTGAATGTACTCCCTCCACACCTCTATTTCCTTCAAAATACAGCTCCACCTACACAACATTTTTCCTCATCTCCCACCTTTCCCCATCATCACTCTTTCCCTCTTGAAATGGTTTTGTGTGGGGTGCCCATCAATTGGAAAATGGATGAATAAATTACAGTATACGTGTGTAAAGGAGAAATACTATTGTGCTATTCAGAAAAGCCTGGGACGACTTGTTATAAATTGATGCAGAGCGAAGTGAGCAGAACCAAGAGAACATTTTTTTTAATATCACAATATTAAGACAATCAACTTCAAAAATCTTAGACACTCTGATCAACACAATGGTCAACGACAATTGCAGAGGACCAAAAACGAAACTGGCTATCCACCTCCCAAGAGGCGATAGACTCAGAGCGCAGACTGAGGTATCATTTTCTTTTTTTTTAGACATGAGAAACATAGAAATTTCTTTTGCTTGGCTATGCATGTTTATAACATGTTGCCATCTGCCCTGCAGAAGCATCTTAAGAATCCCTTGATTTTGTTATCTGACCTTCCACTTTACCCTAAGACTTTTCTATCCATCCTGCAGCTGAACCCTTCTATACATGGTAAATTCTCCAACTGTAACATGAGCCCCTAGAGAGTCCATTTGTATCCCTAACACCTAGCACAGCACTTAATAAATGCTTAATTAGTCATTCATTCAGTATGGATCCCTTTTTTCCCTCCAGTGAAATGTAAGCTCCTTAAGGACAGGGACTAGTTTTCGGTTTTTTGTCTTTTATACCCCCAGAATCACCTATTTTGAGAGCTGGAAGAGACTTGGGCAGCCAGCTAGTCTAATCCAAGGCAAAGAATATGACAAACTGAATCCTCACTAGAACATGAGGGACAAGTGGTTCTCCAGTCTCTTTTTGGAAGCCTCTAAGGAAGGGAAACCAAACACTTTCTGAAGTAGACCATCCTACCTTTGGACAGCTCTAATTGTTAGGTATTTTTCTTAAAATCCAGCCTCAATTCCCCTTGTGACTTCCGTCCTTTACTCTTGGCTTTGTTCTCTAAGACCAAATAGAAACAAGTCTTATCCCTCTTGCACACAACAGCTCTTCAGAAACTTGAAGACAGCTATCGTGTTCCCCTCAGTCCTCCCTTCTTCAAATTCAACACATTTGGTTCCTTTACCAATCCTCATATGACATGAACTCAAGGCATTTCACCATTCTGGTTGCCTTCCCCTGCAATGCTTAAACTTGTCAATGTCCTATTTAAATTAAGGAGCCCAGAACTGAAGTTTGTCAAGGGCAGACCGGCACCTCTTCCTCGAAATTAGGCCTCACTAAATACAGCCCAAGATTGAATTAGGGTTTTTTCAACTGTTGTAACACATGGCTGACTTGTATTGAGCTGATGGTCCACTAGAACCCCCAGATCTTCTTTGGATGTCTAACCATGCCTCTCCCATCTTGTACTCATGTACAAGGATTTCTAAGACTTTATTTACATTTATCCTTGCTGAATTTCATCTCACTAAATTCATACCAATGCTCTAGCCTGTCAAAAGCCTTTTAGAGCCTAACCCTGCTATCCTGTGCATCAGCTATCCCTCTCAGCTTTGTGATTTGCTAAGCATGTCTGCCTTCTTTATCCAAGCTATTGATAAAAAGTGTTAAAAAAGCATAGGGCCGGGCACTGATCCCTATGGTATTCCTGGTGCCTAGCACAGTGCCTTGGCCATATATGGTAGGAGTTTGATAAATATTTGATCAATTTTTTGAGTGTCTGGCACAAGGATTGGGTGTGATATTTCTGCCTCCTTCCCAAGAAGACCTGATCAGACTATCTATCCATGTGACCCCAGGCAAGTCACTTAACTTCTGTTTGCCTGTTTTCTCACCTGTAAAACGGGGATAACAGCCACATACCTTGCAGGATTGTTGTGAACATCAAGTGAGACAATATTTGTAAAAAGCGCTTAATACAGTGCCTGGCGCATAATAAGAGCTATATAAATGTTTATTCCCTCCCTCCCTCTCCTTTGTTGTGCCAAAAAAAAAATGTGCTAACTCCTTTAGCAGCCAGGGAAGCCAAGGTGCAGAGAGAGAATAAAGGTTTAGTCAGGCCCCTTCCCACCTCATGGAGGAACATGATACTAATAGGAAGGCTTTGGCTCCAAGTTCCCTGGCTGGAGTAACTAGTCCAGGCATACTTGACAACCTTCAGCCAGCCTTTAGTAACTGCCTAGATTATGTCAAAACTCCTTACACTAGGTGGGAAATTAATCCCTTTCCCTCCCTCCCTTTCTTGCTCTTTTCCTCTCTCAACTAATCTCCACCCTAGGAAGGGCTGGCTTTGTGGCTCTAACTAGGAAAGAAAGATAAGTCAAGAAGAAAAGTCTTCTGGGTTTGTGGAAACCTATCAGAACAGAGTCTTGTGTATGAACCCTCTGCCGCCCGGTATCTCACCCTGACCACCCCTTAGATTGCTGATTCTCTCCAACTCCTCAGTGACCAGCAATTTTGGCTGAGCTGCCTTTTCACCCTGCTAGGTCAACAGCAACCTTTCCAGGACTCTGAAGAGGAGAAACCCATTTTCCTGGGCCTCCAGTTTCTCGTGTGTTGATGTGTGCCACCTTCTTTGAGTGCCTCAGATGAAAGGGGTGCTATAAATGAAGAGGATTGTCTCGAGATCTGCATGGGTCCTGGCTAACATCCAAGCCCTAGATGGCGTGAACATCACCCAGTGAAGGAGGCCTTAAAAAGAGTCTGGCTAACGTTCGATCTTGAAGAAGTCAACGGTAAAGAGCGGTGATGGCCAGCACCAGAATCACTCAGTGCTGGAAGAGATCTTCAAGACCACTGGGAACAACTGCTCGCTTTCCACAGATGAGGAAACTGAGTCTCAGAGAAGGAAAAACTACTGACCTATGATCATATAGCTAATGAGTAACAGAGTCTGACCTCAAACCCATTTCTTCTGGCTCCTGATCTGGCTTTGTTTCTACTATACCACATGCTCCAATTTAGTGAAGTTAAAGGCCAGCAATTATTAACACTAAAAGCATGTGGGAGCTAACTCTAAATCCAATTAGGGGGCTGAATCACTGTTTTATTCTCTTTTTTGGCCCCCAGGTATTTTACTCTTCTGAAGGATGTTAAGATTAGTCATATAATTTTGGCATTGACTAGAGATATCAATGCTGGGGGGAGGAGAGGGAATAGAAAGGTCACTGGATTTGGAGAAAAGAAATCATGAGTTCAAATTCTGACTCTTCATTTCTCACATATATGGGGAACTGAGCCAAAATTATAAACATAAGAGCCATTTCCCAATTGATAAATGGTCAAAGGATGTGAACAGGCAGTTTTTTAGAAGAAATCAAAGCTATCTATAGTCATATGAAAAAATTCTCTCACTATTGATTAAAGAAATGCAAATTAAAACAACTCTGAGGTACCAACTCATACCTATATAAGATTGGCTAACATGACAAAAAAGAAAATGACAAACGCTGGAGGAAATATCAAAAAATTGGGACACCAACGCACTGGTGAACTGGTCCAACCACTTTTGAGAACAATTTAGAACTACATCCAAAGGGCTAGAAAACTGTGCATACCCTTTGACCCAGTAATATCATCACTAGGGGTGTATCCGAAAGAGAACAAAGAAAAAGGAAAAGGTGGGGTAGCTAGGTGAGAAGACTCTATAAGGACAAAAATATTTATAGCAACTCTGTCTGGGGTAGCAAAGAATTGGAAATTGAGGGGAACGTCCTTCAATTAAGGAATGGCTGAAGAAGTTATAGCATATGATTGTGATGGAATACTATTGTGCTATAAGAAATGATGAGCAGGATGCTTTCAGAAAAAGTTGGGAAGACTTACATGAACTGATGCAAAGTGAAGTAAGAAGAACAAGGAGAACATTGTATACAGTAACAGCAGTATCACACAAGTGGATGACTTAGCTATTCTCAACAATACAATGGTCCACAGCAATTCCAAAGAACTCATGATGAAAACTGCTCTCCGCCTCTAGAGAGAGAACTGACAAACTCAACGCAGATTGACAATGGTTTCTTTATTTTTCTTGCTTTTTTTTGGCAACGCGGCTAATAAAGAAATGTTTTGCATGATTTCACATGTTGAAAACAAAACAAAGCAAATTCTGGCTCTACTCTTTATTGCCTGTGTGGCCTTGGGTAAGTCACAATTTAATCATCTCTAAAATGAGAGTATTGAACTAAATGCCTTCTGAGGTCACTCCTGCCTCTAAAACCTATGATTTAACGATACTGGCTAGACGTTTTAGCTGGACCATGTGTATACGAAGCTGGGTCCCAGAACACACTGAAAACCCAGTCCCTTAAAATTAGCAGTTAGGTGGCACAGTGGATAGAGCACTGGATCTAGAGTCAGGAAGACCTGAATTCAAATCCAGCCCCAGACATTTATTCACTATGTGACTCTAGGCAAGTCACTTAACTCTTATTTGCCTCAGTTTCCTCAACTGTAAAACAGGGATAATAACAGCACCTCCCCCAGAGTTATTGTGATGATCAAGTGAGATAATAACTGTAAAGTACCTAGTACATACTAAGTTGCATATACATGATGTTGCTGTTGTTCAGCCTTTTTCAGTTGTGTCTGACTTTTTGTAACCCCATTTGGGGTTTTCTTGGCAGAGATACTGGAGTGGTTTTCCCTTTCCTTCTCCAGCTCATTTTACAGATGAGGAAACTGAGGCAAACAGGGTTAAGTGCCTTGCCCAGGGTCACACAGATAGTAAGCATCTGAGGCCAGATTTGAACTCAGGAAGATGAGTCTCCCTAACCCCAGGCCCAGCACCCCCCTAGCTTCCCATACATGTTAACTATTATTATTATCATCACACCTATCTCCCAGGATGGTTGTGAGAATCAAATTAGATAATGTTTGTTAATGCTTAGAATAGTATCTGCCACAGAGTAAGCGCTATTTAAATGCTAGCCATTATAACTATCATTATAGAAGGAAAGAAAGGAAAGAAGTGAAAGGGAAATTTTAGATACTCCCAAGAGCACACACAGGACCCACGAGCCAAGACCACCAGATCAGGATGAGCTGACCAAACTTGCTGACCCTGTGACTGAAATGTCACTCAAGGTTGTTTTGTTCTGGGAGGGCCTTGAAGGTTGGGCAAGGCCAAATGAAAATAAAAGCCCTTAAGGTTTGAAGGCTAATGGATGTCTTCACCTCTCCTCCCTTGCCCTGGAAGCTGAGGCCAGAAAGTTATATAAAAACTTTGCTACTGGCTCTGCTCTTTGGGGGAAAGGGCATGTGGTTATAGTCAACAGCTCCCTCCCCTGAGTACTGGGAGACAACCACACCATGAGCCCAGACAAAGGTGGCCCAGCTGAGACTTAGACAGGAGGGGAGAGAGTAGAGAGAACCAAACTGGGCTGTGCTAAATGAGGTGTGGGTACTACAAAGGAGCTAACCACTCCTTAACCTCTAGGGAAGGTGGTAGCAGATGCTAACTGTCTCCCACCCCCAGAATAGCATATTGCTTCTCTCCTCCAGTCAAGCCTCCACCTTAGGCCTCCTCTGCAGCTACCCTAGCCCCCTCTTCTCTGTCCCTTCAGAGAAGTCTTCAAGCGATTAGGTGTGGAGCCATTCAATTCAGTGCTAATGGTTGTATAGAGACTCCGTAGGCTGTCAGAACTGGAAGAGGCCTTAGGAACCTTGTAGTTCCATCCCCCAGTTATCCAGCAGTGGAAACTGAAGGCCAAGTGGGGGTGGGAAAGAACGTGCCAAGGTTGCACAGTCACAAAGAGACCGCTCTGGCCTCAGAATCCAAGTTTTCTGACTCATTCTTGGTGCTTAGTCTCATTTTTCCAACTGATTATAAACTCCTCAAGGACAGGGATCTTACAACTAACAATAAGTCATATAATACAGCTCTGGAGGGCGGTGAGACCTTTCAGAGGCCACCTCCTCCAAACCTCTCACTTTACAGATAAGGAACCGAGGTCCAGAGAGGAGAAGTTATTTGTTTAATAAGCATTTATTAAGCCCTTACCATATGTCAAGCACTGTGCTAAAGTGCTGGGATTACAAATACAAACAAAAAGAAATGCTGGTTCCTGCCTTCAAGGAGCTTATATTCTAATGAGGAACTCAGCCCAGGAAAAAGAAGGCCTGAAGAACAGGTGGGGAACATGGTAGTTAAGGCTGGTCTGGGAACACAGATATTAGGTGGCAGGACTAGGATTTGAACCCAGATCCCATAATTCCCAATCCAGCCATCCTTGCCCTACACAAACTTCCTGTACAAATCACATTCTCCACAACAACCCTGGGATGCAAGTAGTACAAATAATATTCCCATTTTACACATGAGGAAAGTAAGGCCCAAGAGAGGTGAAAGAGCTTCTCCAGGTTCAACAAAGTGAGTATGTATCAGAAGCAGGAGTCAAACCCACATCTCCGGCCTGATTCCAAACCCAGAGCTCTTCCCAGTATACCACAGTCTCTCTTTACCATCATCTATCTTCTCTTACTAGATGTATGACCCCAAGCAAGTCACTTAACCCTGTTTGCCTCAGTTTCCTCATCTGTAAAATGAGCTGGAGAAGGAAGGCAAACCGCTCCAGTATCTTTGCCAAGAAAACCCCAAATGGGGTCAGGAAGAATCAAACACAACTGGAAAAAAAAACAAACTATTATTACGTTTTAAACCCTTGGTTATTCTTGATTATTTATACCTTGATTATCCAAGACTGAACAACAAGAGAACTAAAATCTTCTCTTGTCTCCCATTCACATGTCTAGTCTGGGGACCACGTCCAGTTGTCCTGATTCATATCTTGCCACTGGACCCAAATGGCTCGAGAGAAGAAAGTGAGGCTGGTGATTTTGCACAGCCCTACCTCACTTCGATCTAATTCATCTGCAAGTCATGGCATCACCTTCATGATGCCACGGTCCTCCTCTTCAAGAATGAGGGACAAATAACAACAGGCCTAGTCTAGACCTAGCACAAAGGAAAAGCCAATTAATTCTCGAATGAAAAGCCTGTCTCTCACTCAAGGACAAAGAAGAGCCTAGAATTTAAAAAACCAAACAAAAGCAAAAACCTTGGAGCTCAAACAGACCATACACATGATCTGGTGAGTCCAGGGTTGAGGAACCTGTGGCCTCGAGGACACATGTGACCCTCTAGGTCTTCAAGTGTAGCCCTCTGACTGAATCCAAGCTTCACAAAACAAATCCCCTTAATAAAAGGATTTTTTCTGTAAAACTTGGGCTCAGTGAAAAGGCTGCAACCAAGGACCTAGAATGGAGGCCACAGGTTCCCCATTACTGATCCCTCCCAAATCAGAAACCCAGAAATCTGATGGCCGGACCTGTAGCAGAATGGAAAGGAATGGCTTTCATTTTTATTCCCCAGTGTGAATCTGAAATGCTAAGGAAATGTCCCTGCTCTCCAGCAGCAAAAGGAGGGAGGCTGAGGAGGGGTCTGGAATCATGCAAACATACCTAGCTCCAGTACAAGTTAGTCCAGATTGTACACAAAAGCTGATATGCAGAATGTTTAACCATCTTGCCTTCAGGGGAACAGTATAATACCGATAGAGTTGAGACTGAGGAATGGCGGGGAGGGGAGGTACTCCCCGATTCAAAACCAGTTCAAAACTGCTGAGTCAGACCCAGCTAGAAAAGAATTGCTGCTGGACTGAAGGGGCTGCTTGCTGAAGGGTGAGCACCAGAGGAAAGGATTGTGATGAAACCTGGCCAGGACTACCTCAGACAGAAGACTCCCTGGTGTTGCCACCACTACTCAGTGTTTAGAGGCTTCTCCCCTTGAGACCCTGAGGGCCTTCTGACTTCTCTCCAACATCCCTCCTTCACAGCACTTCTTTACTTCCATTCCTGTTGGCAGTCATTCCCAGTACAAAACCTTTAATGTGGAGAGAAATTCAAAAAACAAAAATGACAGGGAGCTAGACTTAGCATTTAATTCAGTTTGCCACTCAGATCAGATCACTGATTCTATTCCTATTTCATTACAAAGACGCCTGATTCATTTGGATCTCAGGCCTTTCCTGGCTATACCCTGACCCACCCAGGAATTTCACCTTCATGCTTCCACATTCCTGTAATTACTGACAGCACCTCTTTATTTAACATGTGGATCTTTTCTAGGCCTTGCGTGTCTGCCTAGACAAACTTCCCCTTTGGTGCCAACCACTCTGCTTTTAAGCCTTTTCTAAGCTGACTTACCTCTGCATGATTGATGTATTTCTCCCTGCTTCAGAAGCCTTCATGCCTATATCCAATCCTTCTATTGTTTAATAAGGTTTCTCTAAGATGTACCATTTTCTCTTCTATCGTGCAGGTCCCTCATCTTGCCACCCCCTCACTCCCATAATGATTCCCATATCTGAGCCTGTCAAATAATCCTTACTCGGGAGCCATTAGCAGACTAAAATTCATGTTTTCATTACAATCCTTTTGCTTCAGTCACACATGGACACAATCCAAACCATAATCATTGTGGTGTGGTTCACCAAAATGGAAGGCATTGCCTGAGGGAGAAGCTAACTGAGGTTTCCTCTCAGCCAGCTGCCCTGCCAAGAGGACCTATAAACAAAGGGAGCCACTGTTTTGGGGAAGGATGGGCACTAGGCCTGAACCTCACAGTAGCCACACACCCACAACTTCCCCTTTACTTGTATTAAAGGTAACCAAGCTTCTTTTGTCTTTAGTATGAAGCAGAGAACCACACTCAGGCCTCGGCTCAACCTTGAGGGGCTACTGAGGTTACGAGACTCTCTCAAATTTACTTAAGGTCTCTTAAATCAAGTAGGATCTCCAGTGCTAAGTACCTAACCTTAGTCAAATGTGGAGGTACGTTATCATGCCAGGAGAACCCTTGGTAAAACCCTAAAGGAGGACTATATAATTAAATGTATGCTAATATTATTAATCTCATGCCTGTTGGGGATGTTCCTAGGTCTAGTATGGACCAAGAGAAAGAATCCTCAGTTGCAGACCCAACTCTGTCCCTTAGTGTATGTGTGACTGTGGCCTCAGTCTCCTTATGTGTAAAACCAGGGTTATTTACCTGAGAGGCAATGTGTACAGGGGATAGATCCCTGAACTTGAACACAAAAGAACTGGGCTTCTTAAAGCCTACTGACTGTGATCAAAGAGCAAATCCCTTAGCCCCCCAAGAGCCTCAGTTCCCTCATTTTCAAAATGAGAATAATAATGCCTACCTTCCTCACGGTACTGTTGTAGGAAACGTGTCTTGTGAAGTTTAAAGAGAAATATAAATGTAAATTATATAATATTAATGATTTTATCAGAGTCCATGTCAATGGAGCACAGGCCCTGGTAGGTCCTATACAGGTAGAAAGACTTTGGGTATGTTCCTGGTTGATTGGGCAAGGGTAAACCGAGTCAGAGGCTCATGACCAGGTTAGCTGAAGTATAATTCTCCTTTCATTTTTTCAGACAGACAACTCTCAAAACCGGTCTTCTAGTTCCCAGAAGGGTTTATGTCAATGGAGTTAAGTAACCACCCTGACAAAATCACAGATCCTTCAGATACTAAAGGCTAGCATTCAAATCCTGCCTCAGAAACTTACTAGCTTAACATGAAATGGGGAAAATAATAGCATCTGCCTCCCAGAGTCGTCATAAGGCTCAAAGGAGATAACCGATGTAAAGCATTTTGTAAACCTTAAATCACTATATAGAACACATATAATGTGAGTATGAATTTTAAAGCACTTTAAAGCCCTGTCTAACTGTGAGCTAATATTAATCTCTTTGCTTTTAGGGCTCTACACACACACACACACAAATATATACATTTATATACATATATAATATTACATATAATGCTAGTCATTATTATCATCACTACCTTCTCAGGTTTGTTATGAGAATAGCACTGGATAAAGAAATCTAATCCGAGCCCCCAGCCAAGAATATAATGAGCCTGTTTATCAAGTTCTTAAACGAAATTCCTCAGCCTGGTCCAGAATTCCCGTGGGCCTATGACCACACAGGTAGTATGTATGTGAGCTGGGAATCCAAAGCCTCTTAGAATTCCTAGTTCTCTTCCACACTTAGCTCAGCCACCTCCTACCTGAGACCTTTCATGATTCCCCCGTTGTTGGCATTCTGGTGTTCAGCTCTCCTGAAATTACCTTGTATTTCCTTCATGTATACTTTCTGCGTACAGACTGTTTCCCAAGGCATGCCCTTCCCCGCCCCTAAGGATCTAAGTTTCTTGACTGCAGATGCGATTCCCTATTCTGCCTTGATGTTCCCAAAGCCTAGGCTGGTGCCTTGCATAGGTAGTAGACATTTAATAAATACCTGAATTCTCAGCCCAAGGATCCACCCCTTACATCACACTAGATGTAAGGAAGCACCCAAAGCTATGAGATCATCAATCGACAATCACTGACTCAGTAGGCACTTACTATGTGCTTTGGCAGCAAGCTAATCTAACTGCTGAGAATGCGAAGAAAGGCAAAAAGAGCTCACGTGTATGCAGTGTTTCTAGAGTTTTCAAAACACCCTCTTCACAATACTCCTGGAGGTAGGGACATCTTTTTTCTTACTTCTTTTTCAGATAAGGAAAGACACGGTTTCCCACAGCTAGCTAAGTGTTGGATTGAACTGAATTCTCTCCTCCTCTGGATGTCACTGTCATGAGCTAGGAATCATCTCATTGTCCCACAAAATTACTGATACTGCCTATACTCCTATGGGCATGATGCTGTGAATTCAAGGACCTGCTTTAATGTTCGCTGGTCAAAGCTGCTAGGTTGAGGAGAAGAAGCTGGAATGAGCAACAATGAAGGCCAGCAGAGGACACATTTGGAGCTGATAGCTAACATTCCTACAACTCTTTACACAGGTCGTCTTATGAGATCCCCACTCTGGTGATGTTGGCGCTAGGATGAGCTTCATTGTGTTGTTGTTCAGTCACATCTGACTCTCCGTGACCCCGTTTGGGGTTTTCCTGGCAGAGACTGGAGTGGTTTGCCATGTCCTTCTCCAGCTACTCACCTGACAGATGAAGAAACTGAGGCAAAGAGTGTTAAGCGACTTGCCCAGGGTTACTCAGCTAGTACGTGTCTGAGCCCACATTTGAACTCAGGTCTTCCTAACTCCAGGACTGGTGTTCTATCCACTTTGCCACCTGGCTGTACCTCTCCCCCCTTTTTTAAACAAATGAGTAAACTGAGACTGAGAAGGTAAGGGCCTTGCCTAGGGTTACACAATTGGTAAACATCTATGGCAAGATTTGAAGACAGAGCTAATGCTCCCCTGCAGACTCTGAATGACGTCATCAGATAACAAACAAAACACTTTTTTCAGAAAAGTTAAGTGTATGATTATCTGAATTATCTCCTAGATAAATAATGATTGGTGATTGGTGAGAAATGTTCTATATGTTCTCTCTATTCAGGGAGATGCTTTTTTCTAAGCAGGTAGAGAAGTGTTTGACTATACACCAGGTCTCTTAGTGGAGTTGGGTTTCCAGAGGGTGGAAACACAGGGCCTATCTCATTTGTAGGCTCAAAAGAAGCCTATAATTACAGGCTCAGTTGGAGTATTTGTCAAGTTCAGGGGCAAGCTCTAATGATCTGGGCTTAATTATTTGCTATTTTCTCAGGGCTTGCTGACTGATTTGTTAGAGCTCTGAAAAGCTTACCATTTCATCCATACATATTGACTTCACTCATCTTCCAATAACAATCAAATTCTTTTTTAATCAAGTCCCACTTCCCAAAAATCCAACACCTTCCAGGAAGCAAACCAGCAAACAGAGATCTCTTTGTCCTGTCATTCTTACACTTATCATGGAAGAGATACTAAATTATATATGTATATCATATAAATTTATTATTATTATAAATTTAGTTCCATACTTCTGACCTTCTAAACCAAATAGTATCCTAAGGACTCAGAGGTATCTGCCTCCTAATCTGACTCAAATATAAAGTGAGAGCTTGGTGCCTGGAAGCATTTTAAAGCCCTGTGTAACCGTCAGCTAATAGAGCCAATATAAAAGTCTCCAATCATGTAACTCCTGGGGCCCTGGTAACATCATTTACTTCACTTTAAAAAAAAAAACAACCCAGTCATTGATTAATCAAGGATACTTCAGTTAAATACCAAAAAAGACTACCAAGAGACCATAAGCTATCTGCCCCTGAAGATTTCTCCCCACGTCTGGGAGGATTTAGGTGTCTTAATCACATGGCCAGTTCCAGATCCATATGGAGAGAAAGGGTCTTTCCATTTCATGTCAATCTGCAACTTTATGATATCAGAATTTGGATTATGTCTTCCTCTATACTTATGCTATTCATTGATTCATTTATTCAACAAGCAGTTATTTACGGCCTACTATGCACAAAGCACTACACACAAACAGTATTAAGGGCTTAGAAAAGACATCAGTCCCTTCCCTCATGGAACTTACACTCTGGGTGGCGGGGAGGGGCAGGGATGAGAGGTAGACACAAACTAAGTGCTATGTGAGGTCCAAGAAAAAAGGGTTGCCACTGGTGGGGGATGGAATCAGGAAAGTTATCATGGAGGAAATGGCATCTGAGTTAATTGATTTACTCTATCAAGTCATTCCATTTGAAGGAAGTGAAAAGATACCTTAAGAAGATGAGAGTAAGTCTCAAGCTATCAATCAATCACAAACTTTAGACTAAGGGCTAAAAAGTACTTAGAATTGGAGTCATGTTGCACAGGAAGAGTATTTGGATAGGCTGAGGGAATTTGGTCCTGCTGGAGGGGTCATCTATAAATCATCAAGCTATTTGAGAACCAAGGTCATTCCAGAGATTGGAACAAGTGTGGCATTCCAGCTAAATCTCCTCCAGAGGAATCAAGAACTGAGGGTGGGGGAGGGGGAAGTGGAAAAAAGGGAAGGACTTAGTCAAAAGCCTATCAGAGAAAGCTCACTTGATTAAGTTCTCACTACTGATGGGAAGACTTGATTGGGTAAATTGATAAAGTCTGCCCTTTTACAGAAACGATGAGAATTCAATTGAAGAGGATAATCTAAGCATGAAGAATAGCGTGAACAAAAACAGGGTATATGGTGGGGAAGGGGAGGGGGAGGTAAGGAGACAGAACAGAGTTCAGTTGAGGAGCAGAAGCTTGCCAACATGGAGTCTCAGCCGTGCTGTGCTTGAATAGAGAGGACTATGGGACTGGAGAGTAGGAAGAAGTCCCTCATCAGCCCCCATAAGGTAGTTTTTCACATCACACTGGCCTATAAATAATAAATATGATGAATACAGAGAAACATGGGAAGATTTACATGAACCGATGCTAAGTGTGAAAATCAGCAATCAATAAGATACACAATGACTACAAAAATATAAAAGTAAAAACACAACAGCTGAAACTGAAGGCTGTGAAATTATGGTGACCAACCTTGGCTCCAAGAAAGGTAGAAATAAACATTTTTTTATAGCATCAGCTAAGTGCTAGACACTGTGTTAAGCACTTTTTACAAATATTTTCTCCTTTGACCCTCACTCTAGTCCTGTGATAGAAATAGTTAACATTTACACAGTGCATATAACATGTATATTAGTGCTAACATTTAGAGGCACTGTGCTAAGGGCTTTACAATTATCTCATCTGACCCTTACAACAACCCTGTAAGGCAGATGCTCTTAGTAATCCCATTTTACAGTTAAGGAAACTGAGGCAAATAGGGGTTACGTGACTTGCCCAGGGTCATACAGCTAGTAAATGTCTGAGGCTGGATCTGAATTCAGGTGCTCCTGATTCCCAAGTCCAGAGTTCTACCCATTGCACCACCAGCTGCCTCCAAAGAAATACAAGAGATGGGGAACTATATATAACACTGCAGATAATGAGACTTTTTCAAAATATCTCTTAGTTTTGCTGAATAGTTTCCCCCTTCTTTATATTCTTTGTTATAAGAGATGGCTCTCTAGGAAGCAGTAGGGGTATAGTGGCACTGGGAAATATAGATGACAACATATAAGCCAAAATCCTTAACTCTTGGTAAGATTGTTCTTATTCCTGATAAATAAATAAATTATTCCTGATAAATAAATCCCTGGACCCATGCAAGCTGCAGCCCTTCTGTCCCACTGTTAGGAAGAAAACTGGCAAGGCAGGAAAGAAATGGGCCAAGTCCAGTTTGATCTGGGGGCTTTCTAATTTGTTCTGACCTTAATTGGATTACCCTACTCCAAGGCTGTCCCAAATCCTGGCCTGGCGGTCTCTTCCCTTCCCTTTAGCTACTGAGAGTCAGGGTAAGTCTGGGTGTGTTAAATATAAACACTTTGTAATTGGGCACCTAGATGGTGCAGCCAGCCCTAGGGGCAGGAGGACCAGAGTTATCACTGACATTTACAAGCCGTGTGACCCTGGGCAATTCACTTAACTGGGCTTGCCTCAGTTTCTTCATCTGTAAAATGAGCTGGAGAAGGAAACAGCAAACCACTCCAGTATCTTTGCCAGAAACCACTAATAATATCTTTGTAAACTTGAACGTTGTAGCTGTGTACCTTCTTTGTACTAGTTCTATCTGAATTATCTAGTCAAGTTGCGCTTTTAAGTCAGTCAGTCATATATTAAGCAGCTACAATGTGTCAGAGACTATGCTAAAAACAGGGAGTACAAAGAAAGATAAAAGCAGCCCCTGCCCTCAAGAAGCTTACAGTCTAAGGAGGGAGACAACATGTAACCATGTGCAAATAAGAAATATACAGGACAAAATTGAGATCATTTTGGGGGAAGGCACTTTCATTAAGGAAAAGCAGGAAGGCCAGGGTTACTGAATCCCAATGTATGAGAAGTAAAGTATAAGAAAACGGGAAAGGTAGGAGGGCGTCAAGTTATGAAGGGCCCTGAATGCCAGAGGACTTTATAGTTGATCCCGAAGGGAGCTTTTTGAATTTTACTGAATATGGGGTGACACGGTCAGATCAGAGCCTTAGGAAGATCAGTGTGACTACTGAGTAGAGGCCAGAAGACCAACCAGAAGGCTATTGCAACAGTTTAGATGGAAGTGATGAAGATGTTCACTAACTTGGCAGCTATGTCAGAGGACAAGGGGGAACCATAGAGGAGAAATGTCATGAAAGTAACATTTGTTAACAGATTGGATATGGGAGATGAGAGTGAGGACTGAGGATGACAACAAAGTTGGGAGCCTGCCTGACTGGGAGAACTGAGAGTAATAGGAAAATGAGGAATAAAGGATTAAGGGAGAAACATATAACAATATAAGAATAGCATCTAGGGGCAGCTAGGTGGTGCAGTGAGTAGAGCACCAGCCCTGGAGTCAGGAGGATCTGAATTCAAATCAGGCCTCAGACACTTGACACACTTACTAGCTGTGTGACCTTGGGCAAGTCACTTAACCCCAATTGCCCTGCCTTCCCCCATCCAAAAAAAAAATTTTAAAAAAAAGGGCATCTAGGTGGCACCCTGGAGTCAGGAGGACCCGAGTTCAAATCCAGTCTCACTTACTAGTTATGTGACCCCGGGCAAATCACGTACTCCTGTTTGCCTCAGTTTCCTCATCTGTAAAATGAGCTGGAGAAGGAAATGGCAAACCACTCCAGTATCTTTGCTAAGAAAACCCCAAATGGCATCACAGAGAGTCAGACACAACTGAAACAACTCAGCAAGAAGACATAAGAAAACCTTCACAGAGAGAAGGCTAGGATCCAGTGAGTATTGCCTTCTTTCTGCTTTAAGTATAGGAAATGCATAGAATATATAAAATACCTCAAGTGGTCATTTGTATTTGAGTTTGACACCACTGGCCCACACCAATGAAATAATACATTCCAACAACCAAAAAAGCACTAGAGTTTATAGAACAATTTACATCCATCACTGCACCCACAATAACCCTATGGAGCAAGCAGGGCATGGATTACTTTTCTCAATTTCTAAAGTAAGGCATAGAGAGTTTAAGTAAATTACCTAGGTCAGTTCCTAACTAGAGACCTTTCCTTGGTGTCTCGGTTTTTCATCTGTGCAGTGGGGAAGATGATGTAGAAGGCAGTGCCAAGATCAAGTTCCAGACATTTCCTAATCCCAGAAGCCCAAGACCCCACTGATTCCAGTCCTTTATTGTTCAAGTTTTGGAGAAAGTACCAACAAGCATCTTTCTCCTGAGGAAGAGTTGACAAAAAAAAAACAACTAAGAACCCTCTCATTTAAGAATGTACCAAAGTGATCCAATTCCAGGTGGCAATTGGCAAATGCCAAAGGAGGGTAGGAAGAAGAGAGAGCGAAGACAGAGCAGCTGTGGCCACCCCTGGAATTGGTCCAGTGGCCACATCATCTTGGTATCAAACAGCTCTCTCTCCTCACCTCCACCTCTCAGAATCCCCTAGCTTCCTTCTTCAACCCACATTTCAGGTGCTCTCTCTGTGGTCTGTATATTGACTTAGAAAACCATACATGTTTATTAATTTTTTCTCTCCTCCTTTCTTGGTCATCTTCCCAGTTGTACTCAATCCCTCAAATTACTTTATATTGAGTTAACTGTATACATATTGTATCCTCCGGTAGAATGAATTATGAAAGCATTATTTTGTTTCAGTCACTGCCTCCCCATCACTCAGCACTGGGCTATACATACAGGAGGCAGTTAATCAAGGCTTGTTAAATTTATGAATTGTTCAAGTGCACACAGGTACCCAAGTGCATAACATCATGGGACTCTCTTCTGCCTGCTTTATGGAAGATATACTACCCAGGACTAGCTCTAGTTTTCCAAAGCCTCTTACAAAACTTGGCATAGGGCAAAATGGTTGGTAGGCATAGAGACAGAGAAGAGGGGAACCTTTGTAGTTCCTACGACGCTTGACATTTCTAAAGATGCTCCTAGCCCTAAGCCTGGAGGGAGAGTGGGCCCTTAAACATGTTCTGAATGAAAAGGATTTCTAAGTCATAGCGAGCTATATAAATGTTGGTGGGGCAATCTGGTATAAACGAGAACAAGTTAGAGTCAGGAGGGCTAGGTTTAATTCCTGGTTCTGACCCTTAAAAGCTGTGTACCCTTTTAGGCAGCAAGGTAGTAAGTGGAGAGAGCATTAGGACTGTAGTCAGGAAGACCAGTGAGAATCCAGCCTCCAACACTACCTGGCCAAGTCACTTAACCTCTGCCTGCCTTAGTTTCCTTAGCTATAAAATGGGGATCATAATAGCACTTACCTCACGGGGCTGTTGAGAAAATTAAATTCCTAACCCTTAACAAATGCCTTCTTCCTCCCTCTCGCCAAAGACATTTCACCTCCTCTGTATCCCCAGTTCCTGGTATACAGTAGATGCTTAATAAATATATGTTGAAGGAATGAATCAATATATTTCACATAATGTTACAGTTAGGAAGAGCATTAAATGTTAGCTATTATAAACCTTTCATTAGACAGATGTGGAAAATGAGGCCCAAAGTGGGGGGGGCGCGGAGTTGTCCAAGGTAAATTCAGTAAATAAAAGTGTCAGGATTTGAATCCAGGTCCTTGGACTTTTAAGTTCCATACTCTTTTCACCATACCCCACTTAGCTTCCCATAGTGTTTTTGAGAAAAGTGCTTAAAGCCGAAGTCTGCGATCTAGCATTTCCAGGATCTGTAGCTTGTGACGATCAAGTCAAGTCATTCAGTCCTACTGGTTTAAGAAGCAGAGGATTGGGGCCTGCCTCGCCAAACTCAGCCAGGAGCGGCCTTGGGGCACCTCAGCTTCTGAGGCCCTGAGGAAATTCTCGAAGCAGCAGGAAGCAGCTGCCAGCCCCACCTCCAGCACCCAGGACGTGTTCCACCCCCCCAGCTCAGCTGGCAGCCAGGGCCAAGGCTATCTCGTGCCGGCCTGGCCCAGCTGAATCTGGGGCCGGGGGTTGGGGGGAGCCTCAGTCCAGGCTGAGGGGCAGGGGGAAGGATCGGGGGCGGGGCGGAGGTGCAGGGGGGTGTCTCGGGGCGGGGCGTGTAGGGAAGCCGGGGGAGTCTAGGGAAGCCGAGGGAGTGGGAGGCGGGGAAGGATCACCCGGGAACCCGCCCTCCAGGGAAAAGGACATTGCTCCAGTGAGCAGGCGGGCAGAGCGGAGACTACCCGAATTCCCCCTCCCCCCAGCCATGTGGCAATGACACTCCCCAGTAACCTTTCCACAAGGTCACCCCTCCTCCCCCAAGCTACCATGCCGAACACCGGGAGCCGCTGGGGAGGGGGGTGGGACGGGAGAGCAGAAAAGAGACAGGGTCTGGGCTAGATAGCCTGGCCCCCAGGGGGATGGGGGCCCCCAGGCCCAGGCCCAGGCGAAGAGGCTGCAGGACCGCCGCTGGAGTGCGGCGGCTGGCTCACCTTGACAGAGGCCAGGGGCCGGGCGGCTGCTGAGGCTGCTGAGCTGACCGCCGGCATTTCAGGTGCTCTCCCAGCTTGCTTTCCAATTGCTGCGTGGGACCTGCAGGGACGAGGACTCCGCGTCACCGCCAGCCCAGAGGGAGCGGGCCGAGCTGGCACGGTCCCTGGCGCTGCCGGCTCGGGGGAAGCAGCTGCGGGGGCACAGGCCGGGGACCCCAGGAGCCGGCGGGGGCTCGGGAGACTGCAGGCTCTAGCGGAGGAATCGTTGTACGCCTCCCTCTCAGTGGGGAGTGACAGCGCGTCGAGCCGCTTGGAAAAACCCCCAATGGTCGCTTTAAGAAGGAAAAAAAAAACCTAAACCACGAGGGTTTGCGACTCCATGTGCAAGGTGGGGGCGAGAGAGGAGGGGGTGATGTGCCCCCGGAGCCTTCTCCCGGCTCCTCCTTCCTCACCTGTCCTCCGCTGCGTGGCTAACTTGCTGGGTCCCTTGGTGATCGTGTACATTCTGCACTCGCCGCGGCTCTCCGGGGAGGCAGGACGTGGTCAGGAGGTCCCAGCTTGGAGAAGAGGTGGCAACGCAAAAGTGGGGGGCGGGAGGCACCTTCTGATCTCGGCCCCGACCCCTCGGGACCACCCAGCCCAGCACAGTCAGACCAGTCCCGGGTCAGGTGGCTGTGCCAAACTCTCGCAGTCTACGTTCAGCTTTAACTTCGCTCTGCGGCTGGGAGATTGCGATTCCCCTTTAATGCTGGAGCAGAGTAAGAGAAGGACTGAGGCATGCTGGCTACACGCCCCCAAACCTCTTAAAGGGACCGACAACCCGTGCAGAAGAGCAGCCTCTGCTGTTCAAGGACAGCTACAGAAAACTCGGTTTGTTCAAGCTCGTGGGAGGGCAGCCCAACAAGGAAAGGAAATAGACGTGGAGGTCTTTTTGGCCTAGATTCCCTGCACGGTCGTAAGATTAAATGTCCCGACTTCGGGTGCCTTTAAGTCATAATGTTGGTGTAACTTTTTGGAGGGAAGTTCCCTTGGCACCTTCTCAAAAACAGCCCAAGACCCTACGGTCACAAGACTCCTCGTGTGGTTGTTTGCTCACTATATGGGGCTGAAAAAAGATAGAAAGACGAAGATAGGAATTGATGGGAGTGGGGGGGGGGGGCGTGCTAAATGTTTAACCGGCTGGGGCGGGGGGAAGGGAATATGCTTGACACAAAAGTTCAATCTGCATTTTTCACATGTTCTGCATCATTTTCTCAAGTCTAGACAATCAACAAAAGAATAAATCAACCCCTGATTTGTAGCGTTTGTGATTTCCAAGGTATAAGTGCTCACACAAATTTAACAATCGGTCTTCAGAAGCTGGTACAAGATGGCTCCAGCACACCCCTGAATATATCTAAATTAAACACTTTACGGATACTAGAGTTGCAAAATAAAGATAAAGTGCACCTCCCCCAGAAAAAGACCGAGAGATGGAGAGAGGGGACAGGGAAGTGGAGAGAGAGAGATTTGGACCAGGTCTGTGTTTTAATTGGTCTGGAAAACTCCCAAGGAGCAAACTTCACTAGTTAATAAATAGAATCTAAATTGCAGAGAAAGTGCGGATCTGCATTGCTAGAAGGCTTTTCCTCCGCGGGAGTTCCCTATGCCAATTAAAGCATAGCTCTGAGCTGGCTTTCCCTTGCCACTCTACTCGATTCTAGCTCTCATCCAACTGTCAGATGCTTTGGGAATGCAAATATTTTAATTTTAGCTAAAGCTAGCCCCAAGGAGGAAGGCAGTTCTACTAAAAATAAACATCGCAGAATCCCAAAATTGGAAGGAACTTCGGTGACCATCTAGTCCAACCCATAAGTGAGCAAGCCTCGCATCGACAGAACACCTGACAAGTGGTTATTCAGCCCTTGCTCAAAGATCACTAGCAAGAGGAAGCCAGTACCATTTCAGGCTAGCTCTAAATCTGCCTCTCTACTCGAAGCATACTATTTTCACTTTTTTTTGGCTTTTTCTTTCTCATGGTTTTCCCCTTTTGTTTTGATTCTTCTTTCACAACATGACTATTGTGGAAATATGTTTAATATGATTGTACATGTATAACGTGTCAGATTGCTTGCCGTCTTGGGGGGGGGGTGAGGGAAAGCAGGGAGGGAGGGAGAAAAAAATTTGGAACTCAAAATCTTATAAAAGTGAACGTTGAAAACTATCTTTACTGGTAATTGGGGAAAAATAAAATACCAAGGTGGGGGGGGGGGGCCGAGATCTGCCCCTCTGCAACTTCAATCCCCTAGGAGCTCCTGCTTCTGTGTTCTAGGTCCAGGGAGAACAACTCTGATCTCTCTTCCTTGATAACCCTTCAAATCCTTGAAGACAGATAAATTGCCCCTCATAAGAATTCTCTAGAGTAAACCTGCCTAGTTCCTTCTACTAATTTCTTACAGCATAGTTTCAATGCCCTTCACCTCTAGGTGGCCCTCCTCCAATTTACCAACGTTTTTGCTAAAATGTGTTGACCGGAATTGAACACAATGATCCCTGGGTGGTATAATTGGAAGGAGCAGAGCTAATCCTGGACATCATGCCTCTCAATGCACCCTAAAACCACAATGGGCTATTTGACTGCTATATCACATTGATGACTGCAAATAGTTCTCAAAATCCACTTAGATCCTCAGATCTTTTTAAAAAAAATGTTTTTTCCCCAATTACATGTAAAGACAATTTTAAACGTTCACTAAAAAAACTTTAGTTCCAAATTTTCTCCCTCCCTCCCTCAGCTCTTTTATAGATTAATTGCTATCTAGTTATGCCCCCCATCTTCATTTGTAATTGTGAAGTTTATTTTTTGAACCCAAGAATACAATTTTAAATTTATCTCTATAAAATGCTATCATCACAGATTTAGGCCTGTAAGGGACGTTAGACTTCGTCTAGTTCAATCTCCCACCTCTTTTACAGATAAGGAAACTGAGGCTCAAAGAGGTTAAATGACTTGCCCAAGGTCACACGGGTAAGTGGGCAGAGATGATGCTCTTTCCATTGCCTCACACTGGTCAATTTGATTCCAAGTTCCAGTCCGTTAAAACCTTTTTAGATTCTAACACTGTCATCCAATATGTTAGATATCCCTCCAAACTACTCATCATTTGCCAGTCTGATAAGCAGTCCACTCCTGCCTTTATGAGAGTCATGGATAAAAATATTAAATAAAACAGAGAGACTTCCTAATTCTATATCAAGTCATCACTGAACTACTTTGGTGCCCATTGCAAATAATAATGCATTTTGAAACTAAACCCAAAGTATTTTTAAATGATCTGATTCTGTTAGAGAGGTAGCTGGTATAATGGAGAAATCAAGGGATCTAGATGTCCTGGTTAGAGCCCCAAAAGTCCTTTAACTCTCTGGGTCTCAATATATGAGGGACTTGGACTAGATGATCTTTTTTTTAAAACTTATTAATTTATTTTTAATTTACAACATTCAGTTCCACAAGCTTTTGCGTTCCAAATTTTCTCCCTCTCCCTAAGACGGTGTGCAATCTGATACAGGCTCTACATATACATTCGCATAAAGCATATTTTCACATTAGTCATGTTGCCAAGAAGAATTATAACCAATGGAATGAACCACGAGAGAGAAGAAACAAAACAAAACCAAAAAAAAGAGAAAGCAAATGTATGCTTCAATCTGCATTCAGACTCCGTAATTCTTTCTCTAGATGTGGATAGCACTTTCCATCATGAGCCTTTTGGAGTTGTTGGAATAGATGGTCTTGAAAGTTCCTTCCAGCCCTAAATTCTAATTTCTATGGCTATAGAAACACCCCTGTGAACCTCATTTTCCTAATCTGTAAAATGGGGATTATATCTCAATCACTTATATCCCATCACAAACGAGGCTTTTTGAGGATCAAATGAGATAGCAATTATTATTACAGTATGTTCATCGTTTAGTCAAATACAAAACAATATAGAAATGTTGCTCATTATCCAAGCCATGGCTATTCCCTGTTAGCAGTAGTAATGTAGAATTCACAGTACTTGCTTCTTATCAAGCTGTTTTTCCAGCACCTGTAGCCAAAGACAATTCCAGATTTAGTCTTATAAAAGAGATGGCTGGGTTTTGGTGATGAAAATCACCAGATCTCTATTCTGTTCTTCCTTGACCATAATAGCTAGCATTTTTATAGTGCTTTAAAATTTGCAAAGCATACATATCTTAACCCAACTGATCCGAAAAACAACCCTGTGAAATAGGGTTGAGTCAATGGAGACAAGGAAGGTATAAGTGACTAGCCCGGGATTGAACAGCAAGTAACTTTCTGTGTTGTTGTTGGTTTTAATTTTTTTTTTGTTCTGAATTTAACAAACACCAACTAAAATGAGCATTTCCTTATACAAATTACAACAAAGAAAGAGGATTGTGTATAAAATTACAAATTTCTCAAGTAATACTTGTTTTCCTTTTAAGTATTTAAACAGATAAAGAATTTATTAAGTGCTTACTAAGTGACCCCCACTGTGCTAAGCAAAGAAACACGAATACAAGGAAAAAGAAAGACAGTCCCTGCCCTCAAGAAGTTTACATCCTAATGTAACCCATATAACTATATATAAAAGAGAGCTGAAAAGCAGGGAGGGGGAGGGGGCCAGAGGAAAGATATTTGTATAGGGGCAAGGTGGAAAGACAGTCTGGAGAGTCTGAGGCATGTTGGTGGTGGATACTTCTTCAAAGGAAGGAGGATAATTTATATACACGTGCATATATACATAATAATGCACATTTCCATATTGGCTAACATACATACATTTCCATATTGGTTCTGAAACACACATATTCTGCACCTTAATTCCATTATCTCTTCTAGCCTTTCTGTAATCATGGTTGCTAATCACATTGCTCAGAGTTCATAAGTCTTTCAAAGTTGTTTTTCTTTAAAATGTTGTTTTGTTTTTTTTAACTGGGTAAATTGTCTTCCTATTCTCTTCACTTTGTATCAGTTCACACAAGTCTTCTCAGGTTTCTCTGAAACTGTCCTTTGAGTCAAATTCCATAATTTGTTCCACCATTCCCCAATTTGGAGGCACCTTTCAGTTTCCAGTTCTTTGCTATTAACAATAAAGAGCTGGTGTATGTGTGTGTGTGTGTGTGTGTACTTTTCTCCATTGATCTCTTTGGGATATAGATCTAGCAGTACTCTCACTGGGTTAAAGGGCAGGTATAGCTTAGTGATTTTGGGGTCATAGTTCCAAAGCTCTGCCACCCCTAAATCGCTAGAATATGACTTTGACCCTACAGGAAAGATAGCCAAAGGTTAAGCTACAGCTGCCTTGAACTGGCAGCTCCCAAGCGCAGGGTCCAGAGCTATTGCTTTGTAGAGAGCCTAGCATCAACTCATAGGACTGACCTGAGTTAAGGGGAGGGGAGGGGAACAGAGGAGCTCTGACCAAGGAGAGCAGCTTTGAGACTAAAAGTTCCCTAAAAGTGAACAAGGATTTCTTTCAAGTCTTTAGTTGTTCAGCTGAAGCCATTTTTTAAATGTCTAAAACATTTGGAGTATTGGTGGGCATTGGTGCTACAGGCACCTGAGATCTCAATACAGACCCTACCTTGTGCTTTCTACCTTTGGTAAGAGAGATGACAGTGATGAATATCAGAACTGGAAAGGACCTTAGAAATCTAGTCCAAATCCATTAATTTTGCAGAGGAGGCCCAAGAGAAGAAGTAACTGGCTAGATGTCACACAGCTAGATGTGACCTTTTTTTTTTTAGTGTTATAATAAAAAATTAAAATTTGTAAATGCCCTCATGGCCCATTACAGTCATAAGCCACTAGAACTCATATGGACCTAGTCTCTGAAACCTCTCCTGAGAAATGGAGATCCTAGGTATCCCCAAGTGAGTCCCCAGGTGAGTAATTGGGAAACTCTTCATTCATGTTGTTGTTCAGTTGTTTTCAGTTTGTTCTGACTCTGTGATGCCATTTGGATTTTTCTTGGCAAAAATACTGGAATGGTTTGCCATTTCCTTCTCCAGCTCATTTTGTAGATAAAGAAACTGAAGCAAACAGGATTAAGATACTTGCCCAGGGTCACACAGCTAGTATCTGAGGCCAGATATGAACTCAGGAAGATGAGTCTTCCTGACTCCAGTCCTGGCACTCTAGCTGGGGATGTAAAACCTGGCTGCCCTCAATTGTGTTCATGTTGTTAGGAATTGGACAAATCTCTTATCTAGTCGTAGGGAGGTCAAGTGGTAAGTTTTGAGATTTTATTATATTGTTATTTCAATAGCTACAATCAATCAAGTCTAAAAGCATCAAAATTATTAGTCTATTAAAGGAAATATATTCTTTATAAATAATAGTAGATAATTCACACTTTTATAGCACTTTGCAGCATACAAAGCACTTTTTACTTATAAATTTGCTTAATTCAATTTTATTTTTAGGTCCATGTTCTATTCCTCCCACCTACCCCATCCCCAACTGAGTAAGCAAGAAAAACAAAACCCCTGTTACAAATATGTATATGTTTGCAAAGCACATTTGCTTTGTCAAACAAAACAAATTCCTATATTGGCAATATTCAACATATACGCACATACACACACATATATATGTATACGTATATACACATACACACACACACACATCTCAGTCTGCACTTTGAGTCTCTAGACTTTTTTTTTGAGGCAATCAGAGTTAAGTGATTCACAGGTTCACACAGCTGGTATCTGAGGGCAAATTTGAACTCAGATCCTACTGAGTTCGGTGCCTGTGCTCTAATCCACTATGCCACCCACCTCCCCCCACACACACCCCTGCCCCATCCATCAACTCTTTATCTGGAGGTGGCTAGTGCGTTTCATGGGGAGCCCTCTGAAATTGTGGTTCGTCATCGTGCTGATCAGAGTCCCTAAGTCTTACAAAGCGCTTTCTTCACAACACACTTATGGGTTATAACCAACAAGCCGAGGTCGTCATCGTCATCAAAATAATATCTAGCATTTATGTATTTCATTTCATCCTTGCAACAACCCTGGGAGGTAGGTGCTATTATTTTGTCTCCATTTTAAAGGTGAGTAAACTGAGGCAGACAGGTTAAGTGACTTCCAGGGTCACGCAGCTAATAAGCATCTGGACCTGTTTCGAACTCAGGACTTCCAGATTCTGGATCCAGCACTCTATCCATTGCATCATTTATCTACCTAGTGAGAGGCTTATTGTTCAAAAAAGCAAAATGACTTGTCCAAGGTGAAATGGTTCATAAGAAGAAGCAAAGGTAGCTGTCAAACCCAGGTCTCCTGATTCCAGCCTCTCAAGTCCTTCTCCTACCCCCTTTGACTTCATAAAGGTTCGGGTAACCCCATGGAAGTTTTAGCCATTCTACTGGTTTTATCCCCTAAAATCAAACACTGAGGTGTTTGGAGAATGAAGATTGAAGCTGCCCAAGCAAGCATCATCACAGACCAGAAAACAGTAAACAGATATCACCAAGAAATGGCATTTCTTCCCCATTTCGGGACAAATTTACTGAAAAGAGTCTATTTGTTAAAGATAGTCCTGACTGCCATTATGGCAACAGTCCCTAATGGCCCCCATACCTTGTTCAGTTCTCTGCCCGGCTGAGTAGAGCTTTATCATTGCTCATATCCTAGGAGCTTGCCCATAGTTCTGAGAACTCAGCAGCCACCACAGGAAAGAAGGTGCTGGGGGAAAAAGAGGAAGTGCATGAAGAAATATGGGGTTGTGGGGGCAGTGTTTGCTTTTGTAGTGTTTCTTTTTTTTCCAAAGACAGCCAATTCGTGATCTTATATGTTCCATTTGTTAGGGTCCATTCTGCAGGAGAGAAACTTCGAGGTGATCTATTCTTTGGGATCAGGAAGGTGGGAGGGAGAACAGAGGGAGAAGAAGAAAGAGGAACCAAGAAGTATAGAATTCTACATTGTCACAGCTGGAAGGAAATCTAGGGATCACTGAGTCCTACCCTCTCATTTTGCATATGAAGAAACTGAAGCTCAGAGGGGAACCAAGGTATCACAGAATCATAGATTTAGAGCTGGAAGGAAATGTAGCAGTAACCTAGTTAGTAGGACCTTGCCCAAAGTGAGTTGGTGGAAATAAGGGAAGAATAGAGAAACAGGAATGAGAGGAGAGTAGGGTGAAAGAGGCCTCTATTCCTTTTAAGCACTTATGAGGACATCCAAACTCACAGTCCCATTTTTCAGTGAAATTTCTTTTTTTTTTTTAGTTAGTTTATTTCTAGTTTTCAACATTCACTTTTTTTTTTTGGGTCTGGTGAGGCAATCAAGGTTTAGTGACTTTCCCAGGGTCACACAGCTAGTAAGTGTCAAGTGTTTGAGGTCAGATTTGAACTCAGGTCCTCCTGACTCCAGGGCCAGTGCTCTATCCATTGTGCCACCTAGCTGCCCTCTCAACATTCACTTTTATAAAATTTTGAGCTCTAAATTTTTCCTCCTCCCTCCCCAAGATGGCATGAAATCTGATATAGGTTATACATGTACAATCATATTAAACATATTTCCACGTTAGTCATGCTGTGAAGGAAGAATGAGCTGCATTCAGACTCCATTGATCTCGCTCTGGATGGGGATAGCATTTTCCATCATGGGTCTTTTGGAACTGTCTTAGATCATTGCATTATTAAAGAGCTAAGTCTATCAAAGTTGGCAGTGATAATTTTCAATGACCACTTGCAATGCCCTAGCAAGGACTACAGTCATTAGGCTGGCCCATGGAGCTAATCAAAGGCATTCTGTGTCACTCCATAATGGCTTATTCCTAGTGTATCTTGGACTCATGTAGATTTGTAACTAGGATTGAGTGACAAAGGCTTTGCACCAAAATTTGAAGGATCATGACAACACTCATACTGGATAAGAACTGAGCTTAGAATTTAGCTAGCAAGAATAAGTAGTTAAGATAGGAAGCTATAAGATGGATCACTTCATCTCCCCCTTTTGCTTCCTAGATGAGGACTCAAAGTGAGGTCCTCCCTGGTTCCACCCTCCCCTGCCCTCTCTCCCTGGCAATGGACTCCTAAACAATGAGTGGCCTCTTGCCACTCATTGGGGTAACTGTCTCTCAACCATGGGTCAGTGTCCCAAGATAGAAGAGTTCTCCTCTACAGGACCTTGTATCCCAAGCCTGAGGCACTTTGAAGTCTTTCTCCTACCCAACTTAGGCTCAACTGAATTGTCTCAAATTTGATTAGATGACACCTTTTTTTTAACAATAAATTTATTTTTTTATTTTTAGTTTGTAACACTCAATTCCGCAAGTTTTTGGGTTCCGAATTTTCTCTCCCTCTCTCTCTTCCCCCTTCTCTCTCCCCCCCAAGAAAGCATGTAATCCAATGTAGGTTCTTTATACTTTCACAATGAACTTATTTACATAATAGTCCAGTTGTAAGGAAGAATTATAACCAATGGAATGAATCATGAGAAAGAAGAAATGAAACCAAAAAAGAAGGAAAAAAAGAGAGCAAAAAGTTTGCCTCCATCTGAATTCAGACTCCATAATTTTTTCTCTGGATATGCATAGCTTTTTCCATCACGAGTCTTTTGGAGCTGGATGACACCTTTTAGGAATATTTTAGTGTTCACCCCATAGGTCCCAGAATTTCTGGTTATAGCTCGTGGGTCAGGTCTTTCCTAGGGCTTTCATATAAGACTGCCAATTGGAGAGAGATACGGCACTGGAAACATGGGGTGGGTGATCTCACAAACTCAGTAATGGAAAATAAGAGACAAAGTTTAGAGTTTCACATAAAGAATGCCCTTGTAGCCAGTGATAATTGTCTTTTCTCAAATATATTGACCATATTTTTGATGCTGCCTTGTCCTTGTGAATTATAATGGTTGTGGAGCACAAGAACTCTAAAATAGAATCATAGTGTCAGAACTGAAGGAGACCAGAGAAGCCTTCTAGTTCTACCCTCCTCATTTTATGGAAAAGGAAACTGAGTTCTAGAGAGAAGAGATTACTTGTCTAAGATCACACAGTCGTGGAGCCTGCTGGAAACCAGGCACCCTTATTCCTAGACCCATATGTGTTCTATTTACACTATGGTTACTTCTCTATATATTTATCCAAAAGAGTTAGGTAAGCCTAGGGTGTTACTACTGCAGGAGGAAGTAGGAAGCCAGAGACTTGTGTTCTTATTCATCTCCCCACCTCTGGCTTATCCTGGAACTTTGAGCCTCTATAACCAAAATAACTGGATCAGCATCTATAAAAGAAGAATCAATCTAGCAAGGTTTTACAAAAGGCTTGCTAAGTGCCCAGTCTTGCCAACTGAGAAGGACTTTCATTCATTCAACAAACATTTATTAAATGCCTATTGGCTTCAAAGCACTGTGCATCTCTCTTATTTATTTGTTTGTTTATTTATTTATTTATTTATTTATTTAATATTTTTAGTTTTCAGCATTGATTTTCACAAGAGTTTGAATTACAAATTTTCTCCCCATTTCTACCCTCCCCCCCACTCCAAGATGGCATAAATTCTGATTGCCCCATTCCCCAGTCAGCCCTCCCTTCTGTTACCCCACTCCCCCCATCCCCTTTTCCCTTACTTTCTTGTAGGGCAAGATAGATTTCTATGCCCCATTGCCTGTATATCTTATTTCCCAGTTGCATGCAAAACCTTTTTTTTTTGAACATCTGCTTTTAAAACTTTGAGTTCCAAATTCTCTCCCTTCTTCCCACCCCACCCACCCTCCCTAAGAAGGCAAGCAATTCAACATAGGCCACATGTGTATCATTATGCAAAACCCTTCCACAATACTCATGCTGTAAAAGACTAACTATATTTTGCTTCTTCCTATCCTATCCCCCTTTATTCAGTTTTCTCCCTTGACCCTGTCCCTTTTCAAAAGTATTTGCTTTTGATTACCTCCTCCCCATATCCGCCCTCCCTTCTATCATCCCCCCTTTTTTTATCCTCTTCCTCCTTCTTTCCTGTGGGGTAACATACCCAATTGAGTGTGTATGTTATTCCCTCCTCAGGTCAAATCTGATGACTCACTCATTCCCCCTCACCTGCCCCTTCTTCCCTTCCTACAGAACTGCTTTTTCTTGCCACTTTTATGTGAGATAATTTACCCCATTCTATCTCTCTCTTTGTCCCTCTCTCAATATATTTCTCTCTCATCCCTTAATTTTATTTTATTTTTTTTAGATATCATCCCTTCATATTCAACTCACCCTGTGCCCTCTGTCTATATATTCCCTTCGGCTACCCTAATACTGAGGTCTCATGAATTATACACATCATCTTTCCATGTAGGAATGTAAACAAAACAGTTCAACTTTAGTAAGTCCCTTATGATTTCTCTTTCTTGTTTACCTTTTCATGCTTCTCTTGATTCTTGCGTTTGAAAATCAAATTTTCTATTCAGCTCTGGTCTGTTCACTGAGAAACCTTGAAAGTCCTCTATTTTATTGAAAATCCATATTTTGCCTTGGAGCATGATACTCAGTTTTGCTGGGTAGGTGGTTCTTGGTTTTAATCCTAGCTCCATTGACCTCCGGAATATCGTATTCCAAGCCCTTCAATCCCTTAATGTAGAAGCTGCTAGATCTTGTATTATCCTGATTGTGTTTCCACAATACTTAAATTGTTTCTTTCTGGCTGCATGCAGTATTTTCTCCTTGACCTGGAAACTCTGGAACTTGGCAACAATATGCCTAGGAGTTTTCCTTTTGGGATATTTTTCAGGAGGCAATTGGTGGATTCTTACAATTTCTACTTTACCCTCTGGCTCTAGAATATCAGGGCAGTTTTCCTTGATAATTTCTTGAAAGATGACATCTAAGCTCTGTTTTTGATCATGGCTTTCAGGTAGTCCAATAATTTTTAAATTATCTCTCCTGGATCTATTTTCCAGGTCAGTGGTTTTTCCAATGAGATAGTTCACATTGTCTTCCATTTTTCATTCCTTTGGTTCTGTTTTATAATATCTTGGTTTCTCATAAAGTCACTAGCTTCCACTTGCTCCAATCTAATTTTTAAGGTAGTATTTTCTTCAGTGGTCTTTTGGACCTCCTTTTCCATTTGGGTAATTCTGCCTTTCAAGGCATTCATCTCCTCATTGACTTTTTGGAGCTCTTTTGCCATTTGAGTTAGTCTATTTTTTAAGGCGTTATTTTCTTCATTTTTTTTGGGTCTCTTTTAGCAAGTCATTGATTTATTTTTCATGGTTTTCTTACATCACTCATTTTTCTTCCCAATTTTTCCTCTACTTCTCTAACTTGCTTTTCCAAATCCTTTTTGAGGTCTTCCATGGCCTGAGACCAGTTCATGTTTTTCTTGGAGGCTTTTGATGTAGGCTCTTTGACTTTGTTGACTTCTTCTGGCTGTATGTTTTGGTCTTCTTTGTCACCAAAGAAAGATTCCAAAGTCTGAGACTGAATCTGAGTCCATTTTTGCTGCCTGGCCATGTTACCAACTGATTACTTGACCCTTGAGTTTTTCAGTGGGGTATGACTGCTTGTAGAGTATAGAGTATTTTGTCCCAAGCTTGAGGGGCTGCACTGTTGTTTTAAGAGCTATTTCTACACAGCAAGGTCTGCCACACCAGTACTCCTCTTCCCCCACAAACCACCAACCTGGACTTAGACTCAGATCTAAGAAGGCTCTGCACTCCGGCTTGGATCTGCCACTTAATTCCTCCCACCACGTGGGCCTGGGGCATGAAGCACTGCAGCTGTAGTTCCTCAGAGCTGCACCACCTCCACTGCCCCCGGGGTGGTGGCTGAACCACGAACTTCTTGCACTCTGCCCCTGAAGTTTTTCCCACTAACCTTCTCTGTTGTCTTTGGTGTTTGTGGGTTAAGAAGTCTGGTAACTGCCGCAGGTCACTGATTTAGGGTGCCAGGGCCTGTTCCACCCGGCTCCCAGTCTGGTTGGTCCTGGCGCGGCCCATGCTGGGCTCTACTTCACTCCGCTCCCAGCTCCGTGCAATGGACCTTACCCAGCAAACATCCAGGCTGTCCTGGGCTGGAGTCCCGCTTTTTCTCTGCTATTTTGTAGGTTCTGCAGTTCTAGAATTTGTTCAGAGCCATTTTTATAGGTGTTTTGAGGGTCCTGGGTGAGAGCCCTAGGCAGGTCCCTGCTTTCAGCCACCATCTTGGCACACTGTGCATCTCTTGATAGTTCTATGAGGATAAAGGCCATCCTTTGAGGCCTTTGTGGGACAGAGCAACCAAATAGACAATAGAACGCTTTCATTCCCTTCCTGACTATGTTTCTAGCTTTCCTCACCATACTTGGTGAATGCTATGCTTGGCTGTAGTCTTACCCTGGAACCTCCCTCAGTGCCTGGTGGGACCTCCTCACCCTGGAATATCCCTCTGCTATGTCACTCCCCTTCTCCCTTTTCCCTTTGATAAATTCTCCCAGGGCCACCATTTTGGCTCATCAATCTTCATTCCCCTTCTGGCTTTCCAGACTTCAACACCATGCCCCTGCAGTGGGTACCTTCACTCTCTACCTTCTCTGTCTTTTCAGTTCCCTTTTGTGTGTTGTCTTCTCCCACAAGAATGTAAACTCTTTAAGGCAGGGTTATCTTTTTTAAGCTTGAACTTTCATCCCCATGGCTTAACACCAGACCCAGCACATAGTAAGCACTTAAATGTTTTTTGTCTTGTTGCTTTGCCCAGGAGCAGGGCCCAGCAGAGCTGATCAGCCACCCTGACTGTCCTCTTTCACCTCTTCCATTTTATTGAGTTAAATGTTTAACAAGACACTCTACATAATGATTAAGGAAATCCTCCTGGCAGTAGAAACCAAAGCCCAAAGAACCAAAAATTAGTCTATAATTCCAAGGTGAGACCACAGCCAAATATACTGTTGGAATCTGGAAAGTCGTAAAATTTAAACCCTAAAACTCTTTGACAAACCTTCCCCAACCCTAATTCAGTACTTCAACATTATCCATTTATTCATTTAATAACTAGCCATCCAACATGTACTCTGTGCTAGACATTTCCAAACAGCTAGAAGAGAAACTACCTCAACAAGAATCCAGAGAATGGAACCTATTGCCAGATGTGAAGTAAGAGTCCAAGCTTGGACAGCCTTCCTCCAAGATCCTTGCTAAATCTCTTCCTTAATCATGAGTAGTCTTTTTCCAACATAGTGAAAGCGTCCCTTTTGGTGATACGACTAAAGGTTTCTACCTACCTGGAAAAGAAAATATAGTTCTCCATAAAGGAACAGAGTGTCCAGATTCAATTAGTTTCAACAAATATCTGTTAAACCCCATCCTAGGACCCGATAACAATAACCTTAATATATATCAGAAGCCACATTTCTGCAGTGCTTTGTAGTAGGCACGAAGTGCCAATGTATGCTTTTTTATTTTATTTGATCCTCACAACAGCCCTGTGGGGGAGATATTATTATTAGTTGTATTTTACAGCTGAAGAAATCGAGAAGGAGGAAAGTTAAGTGACTTCTCCAAGCTCATACAGTTGGTCAGACGGTAAACCCAAGATTTTGTAAGCTGTAGGGCACTTGGGAAATCTGAGCCACTTATTGTTATCAACACAGTGAGTCACCCTGGGAAGCCATTCATAGGTTTTGCATATAAGACTGATCACCTGCCTTCCAGTTTGTACAATGCCAGATATGAGGCAAGGGGAAGAAAATTATTCTCTGAGGACCAGGTAGCTAACAAGTAGGAAAGTGTCATGATCATGGCAAACATGAAAGGCAGGAATTAATCTTTCCACCTGGAATGTTAAGAAGCTCCATTTTTAAAACCTATGAGCCCGACTTCAATATTTTCAGTACATACCCAGTATGGAGTGGAACCAGCATAAGGGAAGACAAAGAGAGACTCACTTCCTGGCAGGAGAGGAGGAACAAGGGAGTAGGTTTGGACTCAAGGAAAAAATATTGAAAAACAAAGTGTAAATTTCCAGGACATTCACCAAATTATTCTGTTCTTTCTCACTAACCAAGCATATTTATCTAGACATTTCTAGGTATATAGACTGAAAGGAAGGAGATGGTCCTTTAGAGAGAATCACAAAATGTCAGTACTGGAAAAGGAACTTAAAAAATGAAACATCTCCATTTTATAGATGGGAAAATTGAAGACCAGGAATGATAAATAATCTGTCAAAGGTCACAGAGCTGGTAGTAAAACCTGGACTAGAAGCCAGTGCTCCTGGTCCAGGCCTATTTCCGTTACACTTCCTTTTTGCCTTTTTGCCTAGGCAAGTTGAGTGAATGGAAAAAGAAAGGGAGGTAGTAGTCTCTTGAAACGAAAGAAGGGACTTTACTCAGGCACAGACCTTTTTTCAGTGTGATTAGACTGATCATTCTCATATAGCGCAGGTGTCATCTCTGGGGCCTGAATTCTATTCACCTACAAACCTTTGGAGTCATAAGCTAAAGGAGTTAAAATCTACACAATCCAATCCAAGAACTCTATTAAGGGCCCGCTAAAAGCAAGGCTAAGAATACAAAGACAAAAGGAAAAACAGTACCTGCCCTCAAAAAGAAGGAATTCTAAGAGGCAGAGATGAGGGAATGTATCCAAGCATGGGGGGTACGGGGTACATCCCGAGCAAAGGTACACAGGAGGCAGGCAGAATGCCAGATTTGCGAAACAGTGTCACAGCATAACAGAAGTCTCACTCCATATAACCAATCTGTTGCAAAGTCCTATTATTTCTGGCAGCTAGATGGTGCAGTGGATTAGCACACTGTGTCTAAAGTCAGGAAGACTCATCTTCCTGAGCTTAAATCTGGCCTCAGACACTAGCTGCATGACCCGGGGCAAGTTGCTTAACCTATTTGCCTCACCTTCCTTATCCGTAAAATGAGCTGAAGAAGGAGATGCCAAACCACTCCAGTATCTCTGCCAAGAGAACCCCAAGTGGAGTCACGAAGACTTGGACATGACTGAAAATAAATTGTTTCTACTTTCCGAACATCTCTCTTAAATGTCCTTTTCTCTCCACTCAAACAGCCATCATCCTGGAGCAGCCAATCTATGGCTGCTATGCACTTGGTGATCTAAAGAAAGGGAGGAAAAAACAGTCTCTATTCTCAAATAGCTCACGGTCTCACCACCTCACACCCAGGTTATTGCAGAAATCTATCAGTTGGTCTCCCTGCCTCAAGTCTCTCCCCTTTTAATCCACCCTCTATTCAGCTACCAAAGGGATCTTCCTAAAGTGCGGGTCTGACTATGTCATCTCTCTACTCAATAAACTCCAATGGCTCCTTATTTCTGCCAGGATCAAATATAAAATCCTGTTTGGTTTTTATAGCCTTTTGTAAACATTAATTCAAATAACATTTATTAAGTGAGTACTATGTGCCAGACTCTGTACTCATTGCTGGGGGCACAAAAAGAGTCGAAAAACAGTCTCTGCCCTCAAAAAGCTTACAGTCTAATGGGGGAGGCAACATGTGAACAGATATATACAAAGCAAGCTATATTCAGGATAAATAGGAAATAATTACAAGAAGGAAAGCACTAGAATTAAGCCATCTTAATTGGAGAAAGCTTTCTCTAGAAGGTGAGATTTTATTTTATTTTTTTCCTTCTCTCTTTTTTTACTTTTATTTATCTTTTAAAATTTATTTTTAGTTTACAATACTCAGTTCCACAAGTTTTTAAGTTCCAAATTTTCTTTCCCTCCCCTTCCTTCCCCCTTCCCCCCAAGACAGCATGTAATCCGGCATAGGTTCTACATGTACAGAAGGTGAGATTTTAGTTGGGATTTAAAGGAAGCCATGGAGGTCAGTAGTCAGAGCAGAGGAGGGAGAGCATTCCAGACTTGGGGGACAGCAAGAGAGAATGTCTGGAGCCAACAGATGGAGTGCCATTTGGCTCTTAGTTTAGATTTTCTTGTGGCATATTATTTAACTCTTTTACTGTTAGCTATTTAAAGGACAACTAGGTGGCACAGTAGATAGAGCACTGGGGCTAGAGTTTGGAAGATTCATCATCTTCCTAAGTTCAGATCTGACCTCGGACACTGACTAGTTGTGTGTCTCTGGACAAGTCACTTAACCCTGTTTGCCTCAGTTTCCTCATCTGTAAAATGAACTGGAGAAGGAAATGACAAATCTCTGCCAAGAAAACCCCAAATGGGGGTCACAAAGAGTTGGACATGACTAAACTGTATTTACCTTTTCATGTGCTTTGCCTCTCCAATTAGATTGTAAGCTCCTTGATCACAGGAATCCTATGTTATACTCTTCTTGTGTTCTCCACAATGCCTAGTATAGGGTTAAACCCATAACAGGTGCACATTAAACGTCTGTTGAATAAATGAAAATCTTGCCTCTATTGGTGTGACTACTTAGCCAATACGCCTTCTGCTGGGCATCCTGAGAATTACCAGACGTTAAAGTTAAGTACCAAGGAGAGTGGCTAAAATTGCTTCTCTAAACTTGTCAGAGCCTCACATTGAAGGTTAGTGCTAGAAGGAATCTTAAAGAGTTTCTATTCTAAATATCTCATTTTTCAGATGAAAAATATGAGGACATCCAGAGAAAGAAAATGCCTCTTCCAACTTCAAATGGCAGAGCTGGAATTCCACTTTGGGATTTAAATAACTATTTCTGTCAATTTCAGATCCAATTTATTTAGGCTACAAATCATCCATCCATCCATCCATCCATCCATCCATCCATCCATTCACTGCCTACTCCTGCCTTTGCTTAAAAAAATTGAATTATTAGGAATGTAAGGACATGGTTAGCAGTTCACACATCATATGCTAGTAATAATTAAGGAGACTTCATCATGCCAAAGCTACACACATCCAAAAATCTCCATGAATGATTTTCTGGAAGTAGCTAGTTTTGTGACAAGATCTAAAGCATCTGTAAGATGGGGACAATATATACCTGTATTGCCCACATCTCATAGTTGTTGTGAAGCTCCGATGAGAGAATGTATGCAATATAAACATCAGCTATTAGTGCTGTTGTTAATATGTAAGGCACATAGGCTGGCATACAGGAGCTGAGAGGGTGTCAGGAGCATGTTGGAGTAATAGGCAAAGAAAGGGCAGAAAAAGAAACCGAAGGTGTTTATTGGGTTGTATTTGACAGGACTAAAGGAAAAAGGAGGAGTGATAAAAAGGAAAAAAAATGAGGGATGATATTAGCAAGAGAAAAGAGAGGAAGGATGCAGAGATAAAAATGCAAAGTGACCTCAGATGAGACTGTTTCCCCAGATATTACATCCTCCTGCCTTGCTTCTCTTAGGAAGACTCCCAAGCAGAGGTGTCAAACTCACAGCCCGCCCACCCTTGTGGCCCACAACACTCCCTAACGTGGTCTGAATCAGATTAAAATGTAATTGGGAAATATTTAACAAAATAAGTAAAAACAGATAATGTTAACATATGTTTTCTCTAAGTCCATATGTGGACCACAGAGATCCTTATCCATAGTTCAGTGGCCTTCATTTCTATTTAAGTCTGACATCACTTTTCTAAAGGACAAGATGGGAAAAGCCATCTATTTTAATATCCATTGTTCCTCTCCAAACTGTTTTCTTCCCAGTCAGGTAAAAACACCCCCAGAAAATCCCATGGTGCTATTCTAACTATGCAGATTTGGACTAGTGAAATGATTTCCTCAGAACTGGAGATCTGGCTATGAGAATGACTTCCTCCTTGGAGAGAAAAATCATCTTAATCATCTTTTTTAAAAATAGTATTTTTTTTCCAATTACATGTAAAGTTTTCAACATTCACTTTTATAAGATTTACAATTCCAAAGTTTTTAATCCTTTCCTCTCTCTCCTCCCCTCTCCCCAAGATGGCAAACAATCTGATATAGGTTATACATGTACAATCATATTAAATGTATTTCCACGTTAGTCATGTTGTGAAAGAAGAATCAGAACAAAAGGGAAAAACCACAAGAAAGAAAAAATAAAAACAAAAGTGAAAATAGTATGCTTTGATCTGCATTCAGACTCCATAGTTCTTTCTCTGGATGTGGATAGTATTTTCCACCAATTGTCTTAGATCATTGTATTGCTTCTGGAGAGCCAAGTCTATCAAAGTTGATCATGCACAATGTTGCTGTTACTACGTACAATGTTCTGGTTCTTCTCACTTCACTCAGCATCAGTTCATGTAAGTCTTTCCAGGTTTTTCTGAAATCACCATTTCTTATAGCACAAGAGTATTCCATTACATCCATATACCACAACTTGTTCAGCCATTCCCCAATTGATGGGCAAACCCTCAATTGCCAATTCTTGGCTGCCACAAAAAGAGCCGCTATAAATATTTTTGTACATGTGGGTCCTTTTCCCACTTGTGTGATCTCTTTGGGATACAGACCTAGAAGTGGTATTGCTGGGTCAAAGGGTAGGCACATTTTTATAGCTCTTTGGGCATAGTTCCAAATTGCTCTCCAGAATGGTTGGATCAGTTCACAACTCCACCTAATGACATCTTAATGCCTTAGATGGACCTTCATGGACTTGCAAAGGGAGCAGTACAAGAGACAGACCAAAGTCAAATAGTAGGAGCTTCTGAGAAAGCAAAAATGTGCTGTCTGGTCCCCAAGTCCTAAGTAGATATGTGAAGTAACACTTTCTTAGCTCAGGAATTTTCTAGGAAACCTCTAGACAGACAGTCCCTTTTCTCACAGTAGATTCTGTTTCTAGAGCAAGTAGCAAATGAGAGAAGAGCTAAACAGACTTATATCATTACATTTGGACCTGGATAAAACCTGGCTTGACCACGTAAACAACTAGGAAACTGCTTGTAAGGTCTGAAAGATGAGACCCAATAGATAACATCTTTTTTAAAAATTTGAAATTTTTATTCTAAGCTGTAACAATTATCTAATAAAATGGGCATTTTTATGTATATATAGTAGATTAGAAAAAGAGAATTGTACATGACATTGTGAATCTGTTATGTACAGCTTGCTTTTCTTTTAAAATATTTAACAAATTCAACATGTAACTTTCAAAACTGCCCTGTGCAATAGTAATTAAGGTGGGACTTTTTGCTGTTGACCTTTAATGATTCTGGCCTTTGTTTGAATGGGGCAGATAAAGTGGGATGTTTTTGTATTTCTCAGCACTGAGACAATTGGGAGCCATTGATTTGTATCTGATGTGATATTGGGGGTGGGGAACTTCTCCACGCCCAGCCTGGGTGAGGTTGAGGCCCTGAACAGGATATATAAGCGCAGAGGTTAGCGTTCTCTCTTGGAGCTCTGAGCCACAGCAGGAGTGACTCCGGGCCAGCTGTTATAATGAGCTCCCTGGCTGTACACCCAGATGTTGAATAACTATGAGTTGTATTTGGTCTGTAATTCAGAGTACTGGCTTTTTCCCCTGAACTAAGTAAATGATATTTGTATGCTGGATTAAAGTAAGATTGTTAACCCCTTAACGTTGCTTTCCTTAGTAAAGCAGATGAAAAGGACCTGGGCTTGCAGCATTCTGTGAGCTGGTTGTTGTTGGCTTTACACTCTCACAGCAGCTGCTAGCCATACTCCCTGCTTGTCTGATTTTTTCTGGACCTCTCTTGTATGCACTTTAAAAAATGCTTCACATATTGTTATTCACTTTATTTTTCTTGCTTTTTTTTGCAGGAAGGCTAACATGGAAATATGTTATCCATGACTTCACATGGGTATAATATTATTTGCCTTAGTGGGTGGAGGGGGGGCTGGAGAGAGGGAGAGAATTTGGAGCTCAAAAATTTTTAAATGTTAAAAAAAAAAACTATACTCAATAACTGAAATTTTTTTTAAATTCTTCAATGATCCCCTTTTCTTTTTTTCTTTTTCTTCTTTTTTTTAGCTACCTTATCCATATTCCCCCTCTTCTTTTTCACTCACCCTCACCTGCATTAAAAAAATCTTTATAACAAATATGCATAATCAATAAAAACAAATTCTAGAATCTTAGTTGGTCATTGCTTTGATCAGTTTAAGTCTTTCAAAGTTGTTTTATTTGCAATGTTGTTATTATATAAATTGTTCTTTTAGTTTTGCTCATTTCACTCTGCATCAATTCACACAAGTCTTCTCAAGTTTCTCTGAAACCTTGTCTTTCATAATTTCTTATGGGAACAATAATGTTCCATTATATTGACATACTTATAATCTGTCTATCTATTCTCCAATTGATGAATTTATTCTCCCTTAAATTTCAGTGCTTTGTTATGACCAAAGAGTTGCCATAAATATTTTTGCACATATGGGTCCTTTTCTTCTTTCTTTCACTTCCAACCCCTCTCCCTCCCCCACAAAAAAAGAGTATTTGTTTTCCTTTGCCCTTTTCCAACTCTGAGCTTTTTCTCAAATATGCACTCCCTTGACCTGGAATGGAGTTCTTCCACATCTCCGCCAATTGCAAACCCTCTCTTCCTTCAAGGCTCAGCTGCGTACCACCTCTTTTGTGAAGCCATTCTTTATCTCCCATTCTGCTCCCAAATTAGTAATGCCTCTTTCCTAGCTCTGACATCTTAACTGATCTCTCCTTTGCATAGATATCACATTCTCTCTTATATCATAGTCCTTTGTCTCTACAATGAATTGTAAATTCTTTAGGACCATTCTTTCATCTTTGAATTTCCAGACGAGCCTAGGGCCTTGTAAGTAGGAGGTCCTTAAACAAGCATGTTGAATTGAAGATGAATTGCCTGGTACGGTAGAAGACAGTTGGATCTGGAATGGGAGGACTGGAATTCACAGCCCAGTACCTGTGTGACCCTGGGCAAGCCACAACCTTTTTGGACCTCAGTTTCATCAGCCGCAAATCTTCCAACTCTGAATCTAAGAATTCATCCTGTGGCTTCATCAAGCTCCACCCTCTTCCTCATTGAAGGCTCTATACTTACTGTTTGCTGACTTGAATTTGTTGAATTATCACCCAGTTAATTATGTTGGTGAAATATTCTAGGTAACATGGAGGACTTCCAGCTTCTGACTGTTCCTTTCCCTGAGGCAATCACATTCCTAGTCTGGCTCCCAATACTGGGAGTGGTGGGATCTGCAAAAGAATAAGAACCATTTTGCAAATGCTGGAGAATCAGATCAATTCTGGGGGCTGCTTATGGGAGCTCAAGATATTAGACTTTTTAGTGGTTTTCCAAAGTTCAGCAGAGTCCCTTTCACAAACCCTGAATAAAACTGAGCAGCCAGTCCAATCATCCTTCTTTTACAGAGATGCAGAGAGATAACCAAGGTCCAGGGTCCATAGAGAGAGTCTATTTATATTCTGAAACTTGCTCCATCCAGGATTTACTTGGGTCAGTAGGGTTACATGGCCTGGGTGGGATTGCTGTGCATGTACCCCTCTTGACATCAAAGTGACAATCCTCCAATCCTATAGCCAAAGTGTTTTTCTTTTCCCGTTTTATTTCTTTTTTTTTTCTCCAGTTATCTGGCCTTCTTTCTTCCTGAAAAGAGCTATTAGACCCTGGGAGAGATTGAAAGAGTACACCAAAGAAGTGTGACAAGGGAAGGATCTGGAAGAAGTAAGAGGCATCAGAGGAATGAGAGCATTTTAATCTGCTTGAGGCATCCTGCTAAAGAGGAAAGACTCTGGAGGCTTGACTTCAGGGTCATTATTACTTATTAGTTGTGTGACCTTGGGTAAATCACTTCTCTGGCCCTATTTAGCTCTCCTGTCAAATGAAGACTTTGGGCCTTCTAGTCCAATTATATTTTATGATTCAGTTGTAGCTCTAAATCGTAATTGTCTTCCTATCCACTTAAATTATTATTTTCCCCCTGAACCCGGGGATATAGTGATGATATCATTTCCCCACCTGACTACTTGTTGTTGTGTTGATCCTTTGTTCTAGAAGAAGACCGTGACAGGCAGGTGACGCCATGACATGCGAGTGAATTGGGTTTAAGTGAAGGGTGGCGCAAAGTCACCAGCCTTACTTTTACCTCCCGATCCATTTGGGTCCAGTGGCAAGATATAGATCAGGATGACTGAAGTGCGAGGCCTTGGCCTAAGGTCTAATCTTAAGATCTTTCCAAGTCTCACTTTGGACTTCTCTAAAAGATAAGACACTGATCTTCCAGCAAGATTAAATCAACTCAGACAATCACAGCTTTCCCCCACCCCCACCCCTCCCTCCCTCCGATTAGAGGGTAGAGGGTGGAGGTGGACCTTGAAGATCTCTTACCAAACTCTCTATTTAAGGAGGAGGCCCAGGGCAAACACCTCATCATTTCCTACCTGGCTACAATACTTCATTATATCTCCGTGCTAGGTACCCTCCTTCCTTTTCTTCCCCTCCTTGATTTTTCAGCTTCTCCTCTTCCTCCTCTTTCTTTTTCTTTACATTTGTAAGTTCTTTTCTGTCATTTCCTTCAGGAATGCCTATTCTAAGCAAAGTGCCCTACGTTCACTCCTTTGCACATTCCACTGTAGCTTCCTGACTCCCGGTTCTTTGACTTCTTTCTCTGCCATATTCCCCAAGAACGTATCTGAGACCCATGAATGTGTGTGTATGTGTGTGTATATGTGTGTTTCCACATAGACCAAAAACGTGAAGTGGGAGGGGGAGCTACAGATTTCATATTTTTGATATTTTGAGTAATATTCCATTTCAGTCTTCTGATAACTTCAAACCCGGCTAATGTGAGTTTGAACTGCTTAGTGAAGGGAAACAGCCTAGACTGTTGCAGGCTAAACGCTCTCTGGTGAACCGTGGGAATATTTCAGCCTTTAGGAAGGATATACTGCAAAGTCAGGGAGAAACTGAAGCAGTCACTGGGCTGGTTGCTTAAGAAGAGCACCACCTAGTGGGCAACTATGGTGGTTCCCTCAATAAATAATCCATAAGGTCCCTCTGTCTTTCTGTAGACTTAAGAAAGGCAGCTCATAGATCGAAGTATTCTATTTTTTCACTTTCTTTCTCTTTTGGTGTGTTTTTTTTTCCCTTGAGGTCTGTATTTTCTCTTACATTACTAATTACATTACTAATATGGTAATATATTTTCCATGACTGAACATATATAACCTATATCAAATTGCTTACTGTCTCAGGGAGTGGGGAGATGAGGGAAGGAGGGAAGGAGAAAAATTGGAACTCAAAAAATTTCTAAAAGAATGTTAAAAATTGTCTTTGCATGTAACCTGGGAAAATAAAATAGTAATAATAATATAGAAAATTTTTAAAAAGAAAGAAAAGCATCACACAAACCACTTTGGAATGCTTACCCGGCAGAATATTCTGGTGCCCCAAATGTTACAAGCAGAGCCCATAGGTGTCACACCCATGGTTCCCATCCTTCCAAAGTAACCTACAACCTAGATTTATTCAATGGAATTAAATGTCAGGAGAAGTAATATAAATGATCCCAAAAGTTGGTAGGATGCTTCCATCCACTATTATAGGACCATAGAATTCAGAGCTGGGAAAGTACAAGAGAAGCCATCTGTTCCAGTCCTCTCATTTTGCAGGGGAAGTAATTGAATCCTCCAGAGGTGAAGTGACCTCGTCCAAAGTCATGGCAGAGCTAGTTAGCAGTAAAGCCAGCACTGGAACACAGACCCTGCGCCTCGAAGCACAGGACTTTTTCCGTTGGACTTCTCTTTTTGTTTGAGCAATTCCTGAATCACACACGTGTCAGCAGGAAGGAAGAAGGAAGAAAAGAAGCGAAAATTAAAAACTCTTTTAAAGGGGTAATGAAGGCGTTGGACCAACAGCTTACTACAGATATTTGGCTGGCACATTTGTGGTCCTCAACGGTGTGAATAGGCAGCAGGGTGGCACAATAACTACAGCACTGGATTTGGAGTCAGGAAGACCTGAGTTCTAATTGGATCTCTGACACATGTTAGCTGTGTGACCCTGGGCAAGTCACTTAACTGCCTCAGTTTCTTTAACTGTAAAACAGGGATAATAATAGCACCTATCTTCCAGGGCTACTGTAAGGATAAAGTGAGATAATATTTGGAAGGCACTTTGCAAACCTTAAAATGCTCTAGAAGTTCCCCTTCTTATGAATATTATTATCAGCAACTGGAATAATCACCAGTTGCCTTCAGGCAGAGGAAGGTCCCAGTAGATCTACGGCCAAAGTCAATGGTCAGGCACATCTGGCCCAAAGAGAGAGCCAGATGCAATACTATTCAGTATGACTTAACTCTGAATTGAATCTGACTGAGATTTAAATCTTCCTAGCATGAATTCTGGGATTATTCCAAAACAAAAAGCCTGGATCCTGAGTTAAAGAGGCGTCATGGTAAACCAGAGCAAAAACCTCTGATTAAGAAACTCTAGGTTCAGGTATGGGACTAGGCAACCACGGACTAGGCACTGCGCTTCTCTGATCTTCAGCGTCTTCATCCGTCAAACGGGCACAGCAATATCTGCGTTATCTCACAGGGTTGTGTCCCATCAAGTATTCTGAACGTGGGGTCAAGAGAACACCAAGGGATCGGTGGACAGATTTCAGGATGTCGCCAGACAGTCAAAGGGATCCGTGACATACAGAAAGATTAAGAATTGTGAATTGTTAATTTAAAAACAGTTTTTTGGCTGACTGCATTAGCAATAACATCCACATCCCCTGGTAGCAACAGGGTGGCTATAGGAGTTCTGTAGTCATTTCTACATAGGCTTTTTAAGGAGAGTCAACCACACTTTTGTGACGTGTGCCCTGTCTGGCCTTATCTCTCTGAATTATTGTTTCCTCCTGGTGTGTTTCAGAAAGAGAACTGGCAGCCCAGTTTCTGGCACATGAGAGGGTAATTGCCACTTTCCCCTCACCAGGAGGTCTTAGTCAGAGAATGCTTGTCAGGAGTCACATGATAGGAAGTGGGGGACAAGATCTGTAAGCTGTCATCCAGGTTGGGCTGCTTCCTGATGACCTTGAATTTGGACTTGCAGCATTCCATGAAGTAGACAGGAGTGGCCTGGGCAACAGCTATAAAGGCCCCTGTGAGACAAACCTTGATCTTGGAGCAGGGTCAGAGACAGAAGCTGCCTGGAGAGGTGCTTGCTCATTGCCAAGACTGTCAACTGTGGTAAATCTCAGGGGTCTGTCAAGTTCAAGAGAGAGACTAATTTTCATTGCTCTCCCCCCCACCCACTTTCCCTGTTTAGAAACAAGTCCATGATCCTGAAATGGTGAGCTGACATCCTCCTCCCCTTTTGTTCCCTTCTACAAGCTGCAAATACTTGACTGCAGATTAGGCTACCTCCTGGAGGATTGCAAGTCAAAATCCAAGGTCAATAGAAGGAAGATCTGCAGATCAGCATATTGCCTCCATCCCCCTACCCCCCACCATATGAGTTCTTTTTTTAAATATATTTTCCCCTAATTACATGTTAAAAACATTTTTAACATTTGCTTTTTTTTTTAAGTTTTAAGTTTCAAATTCTATGCCTTCCTCCCTCCCTCCCCTTCCACCTCCCTGAGAAGGTAAGCGGTGAGATACAGGTTATACATATGCGATCATGTAAAACATGTCCATATCAGTCATTTTGTACAAGAAGACTCAAATAAAAGAAAAAGAATGCAAGAAAGAGAATAATAGCCTGCTTCAGTCTGTGTTCAGACAATATCTCTGGAGGCAGATAACATACTTCATCATTAGTCCTTTGGGGTTGTTTTGGACCATTGTATTGCTGAGAAGAGCTAAGTCATTCACAGTTGTTCATCCCACAATGTTGCTGTTACTGTGTACAACATTCTCCTGGTTCTGCTCACTTCACTTTGCATCAGTTCATGAAAAACCTGGAATCTGAAATCATCTTGCTTGTCATTTCTTACAGCACAATAATATTCCATCACAATCCATATGACTTCTTTTTTTTTTAATTTGTATCTTTGATTTCTCCATCAACTTTATTTTCCAATATATCTGTTTGCTCTCCCTCTCCCAGAAAACCATCCCTTATACCAAAGAAAAGCTCAGCAAAACTAACACATTAAAAAAACCCACTAATATAAAATATTCACACCCCTACCTTTACAAAGAAGTGCCTTCTCATATATCTTCTTTAATTAAACTTATAATCCCATAGCATTTAGTTTCAATTGTTTTGCTTCTGTTTTCGCCATTTGCATTTTGATTGTCACATGGCTTCTTGCCATTGCAAGTAAGTATTGTCTCCCCTGAGCTAGGCAATCCTCCTCTTACTTTCCAGGAACTCATCTGCTATTAATTTGATCATTATCATTCAGATCCTAGAGGCAAACAAGACTGGGCCATAGGCTACATTGTATGCCATGTTATATACCATGAATATAATAGTTACGAATGAAGAACCATTACATCTCACATAACAAGATGCAACATGCATTGCTGGAGTCTGGAGTCTGTTTATAGGGCCAACATTCTGCAGAAATGCTACTTTTTTCTGAATGACATTACCACACTTTTTAAAATTTAAAAAAAAATTTTTTTTTAGTTTTCAATATTCACTTTGATAGAATTTTGAGTTTCAAATTTTTTTCTCCCTTCCTCTTCCTCCCCCTCCCCAAGATGAAGAGCAATCTGATATAGGCTATACATGCATAATCGCATTAAACATATTTCCACATTAGTAATTTAGTGAAAGAAGAATCAGGACAAAAAGAAAAACCACAAGAAAGAAAAAAAGCGAAAATAGAGTGTTTTGATCTGCATTCAGTGCACTATTCTATAGTGCTTTCTTTGGATGTCATTACCACACTTCCTTGTTAGAAAGCACACAGCTTAGTGTATCATCCTTCCAAAAAAAAGGCTTTTAAGAAATCCATTTCCAACTAGAGAAAGTACATTTTTGTATTCATATAGAAATATAGTAGGATTAGAATCCTAATGCTAATGAGTCTTGGCTGTAACTAAATTGACCTGCAAGGGGATGTAGTACATAATTTGGCCACAAGGTGGTGCTGCCCTCAAACCACCAGTCCAGTGCAACAAACAGTGCTGGTTTTCCCCAAACCCCTAGTATCTTCACTGCTCACCAGATGGTGCCATAGAGTAGGCTAAACCTGACTCAGACTGGTCTGGGATCTCAGGTTCACGTCTAGTATCTCAGGTTCAAGACTGAAACAAAAAGACACACTTGTAGACACTTTTAATATATTAACAATTAACAAAAATAAACCATGGCAGGAAAAGGATATTCAGAGCAGGGAAAGATTATTTAGCAAGGATAGAGCATACCTAACCTCCTCTCTCCAGTCCACGAGGGGAAAAAAAAACCCCTCAAAAATTAAAGTCTACAAAACATAGCTGTATGGGCTGGCAAAACAAATCCCCCCATTTGCCATGCCCCAAAGTGTGTCTCCTGCATTCCAAATCTATCACCAATCTGTCAGGAGGTGAACAATATATTTCATCTTTATTCTTTCGGGGTGGTGGTTGATCACTTCATTGATCAGTGTTCTAAGTCTTTCAAGGTTGCTTTTCTCTACAATGTTGTCATTGTATAAATTGCTATCTTAGTTTTGCTCTGCATCAGTTAGAGGAGGAGGAAGAGGAGGAGGAGAGCTAGCATTTACATAGTGCTCTAAGGTTTGCAAAGCACTTTACTTAAATGATCTCATTTGATTCTCACAATAACCCTATTAGTTGCTGTTTTTAACCCTCATTTTACAGAGAAAGAAACTAAAACTGAGAGAATTTATATGACTTGGCCCAGATCACACAGCTGGTGTCTTAAGGTAGGATTCAAATTTGAATCTTTCTGACTCCAAGTCCAGCAATCTATGCACCACAGTTCATTGGAGTCTTCCCAGATTCCTTTATTTCATCATTATCTTACGGAACAAAACAATTTCACACCACTCACATTCCACAATTTGTTTGGCCATTCCTAAGGATACCACCTTAGTTTCCAATTGGGTTTGTCCTTTGCTGTGCTCAATCTGAGCTACAGTTCAGTAGTGTTCAACTTGTGTGGGACAGCGACCTTTCCCCAAATTAAATTCAGAGGCTTCTCAAGGTAGAAAGTAGAAAGGAATTTTATTGCTTTGTCATGAGAAAGGACACCACCCAAGCGGGGACGTTTTAATTATGTTTTACCTTTATTCAGTCTGAATAAATGGGCACGTCCCCTGAACAGAGTACAGGAGAGTACAAAGGACTCAGATGGACGCCAGCCCTTTTACTGATTTTCTCTTCGAATCTCCCGCCAGGCCATTGTCCAGATACAACCCCCTGACTGCCTATGTCATGCTGTCCTCAAATGGCTCATTTAATCTTGCCTACAAGCCTCTGACCTACTTGAGGCCTGGTTTCTGCTAGATCAGAGCTCTGATTGGAAGTTGTTCCAATCAGTCACCCAACTTACATTCTGCTAAAGCTGGAGTGGGGGAGGGGGAGGACACCTTCAACTCTGTGGAAACGAAATCTTTCCCCCCATCTCTTAATGTCTTGGCAAAAGATACTGCAATGGTTTCCCATTTCCTTCTCTAGCTTATTGGCTGAGGAAACTGAGGCAAACAGGGATAAGTGACTTGCCCAGGGTCACACAGCCAGTAAGTGTCTGAGGCCGGACTTGAACTTAGGAAGATGAGTCTTCCTGATTCCAAGCCCAGTACTCTATCTACTGTGCTGCCTAGCTGCCCTTTAAGGGAGAAAGGTTCTTTAGTTGGCACTTGAGGCAAGCCAGGGAAATTGAGAGGTAGAGATGAGAAGGGAGAGAGCATGCATTCCAGGAGGACAGCTAGTAAAAATACACAGAGCTGAGGAGACTTGTCTTGTGCTAGGAAGGGCAGGGAGGTCAGTGCCACTGGCTGATAAAGAATGTAGAAGGGGCAGTTAGGCGGCACAGTGAGTAGAGCAGCGGCCCTGGAGTCAGGAAGACTTGAATTCAAATCCAACCTCAGAACCTTGACACACTTTATAGCTGTGTGACCTTGGGCAAGTCACTTAACCCCAATTCCCCCCTCACTCCCCCCCCCCAAAAAAGAATGTAGAAGGGAGTAAGGTGAGGAAGGACTGGAAAGGTAGGAAGCGGTCAGGTTATTTGAGGTATCTAAAAGTCAAACAGGATTTTATTTTTGATCCTGGAGATCATTGTAATCCACTGGAGTTCACTGAATGGGGAAGTGGTTATCTGTCATGGTGAGAGTTTCACTTTAGGAAGATCAGTCTGACAGGATTTGAAGATAGATTGGAGGGTGGAGTGATGAGATAGGGAGACTAAGCAGCAAGCTATAGAAAACAGTCTAGCTGTGAGGTTCTGAGGAACAGTACCAGGGTGGTGGTGATGTCAGAGGAGAGAAGGGGGAGAATAAGGGAGAAAAGTTGTAAAGGCAGAACCACAGGACTTGGCAACAGATGGGCTATGGGGAGTGAGAGTGGGGAGTTAGACTTGGTGACTGGGAGGGGCCCTCCCAGTAACAGAGAAGTGAGGAAGAAGGGAGGGTTTGGGAGGAAAGACAATGAGTTCAATTTTAGATATATTGAGTTTGAGATTTATAAGAGAGATTGAGTTGGAGATATCTAAAAGGCAGTTGGAAATTTGACACTAGAGGTCAGGAAAAAGGCATGTTGTGGTTGTTGCTGCTGCAGCCTCTGACTCTTTGTAATGCAGTTTGGCCAAGATACTGAAGTAGTTTGCCATTTCTTTCTCCAGCTCATTTACAGATGAGGAAACTGAGGCAAACAGAGTTAAGTGACTTGCCTAAGGTCACACAACTAGTAAGTGTCTGAGGTCTGATTTGAACTCAGGTCTCCCTGATTCCAGACCCAGTACTCTATCCACTATGCCTCCTAGCTGCCAGAATAAAGGTTGTGGGTCATTGAAAGAGTTTTGCAATTTCCTCACAGCAGCCCAATTTTCTCCTGTTCAACTCTGGACTTGAATTAAGTCAGTTGATCCAGTCTTTCCCAGATAGTCCTAAAAGTTCTACGTTGAAATGCATGTTGTCATCTCAATAACTGACATGCTTCATTCCTTTAGTATTTCCCATGTGGTTAGTCATGCTAGACTCCTTTGGGCTATTATGGATATCTTCCAGGAAGCCCTGCAATGTCCTGGGACTTGATACAAACAATGTTCTCTGAAAATAGGAACATCCAGCGGGCAATCACTCTTCACTTTGAGCTCTGTACTGGGTCTCCTTACCAAGGTGCAAAGTACCTTTAGTGACCTTCGACAACCCTGTTTTATGGCTCCACTGATGTTTATACAGAGTCCTGTTAAACAGTGCTGTTTCTGCTATGTCTTTCTCATAATCAACAATTTATAGGCATGGTGCTTGGCACATAATAGGTGCTTACTAAATGTTTATTGATTATGTTCTCTATATCGGAAAGTGTTAGGCAACACTCCTGAGTGAGACTTGAACCAGATTAAAATATAATTGGGAAATATTTAACAAAACAAATAAAAATACAATAGAACATAGATAAAGCTAACATGTGGTTTTCTAAGTAAACATGCAGCCCCCAGGGATGATTATATATGCTTAGTAGTCTCCCACAGTGACACCACTGCTCTACATGATTCAGTCAATTCTGAAATGGTAACAATGCGATTCATTATTGAATATTGTTTATGAAAGCCTTCTTGTTTCATAATAAACACCCTTCTGCAGGATGTCCTCACTTAAAGTACAGGGGCAAACCACTGAACTTTATCTGGTTAATAAAATTTGGTTAGTATGATGGTGTGAATAAGTACAACATGGTTGTTGATTGATTAAGAGATGGAAACAAAGTTCTTTTATTTTCTTTTTTCTCTATTTATTTATTTATTTATTTATTCATTCATTCATTTATTTATTCATTTATTTATTTATTTTTAGTTTTCAGCATTCACTTTTATAAGATTTTGAGTTCTAAACTTTTCGCCCTCCCTCCATTTCCCTCTCCCCAGGACAGCATGCAATCTGATATAGGCTATACATGTACAATCATATTAAACATATTTCCACATTAGTCATGTTGTGAAAGAAGAATCAGAACAAAAGGGGAAAATCACGAGAAAGAAAAAACAAAAAACAACAAAAAAGAGAAAATAGTATGCTCAGATCTGCGTTCAGACTCCAAACTTCTTTCTCTGGATGTGGATAGCATTTTCTATCATGAGTCTTTTGGAAGTGGCTTAGATCATTGCATTGCTGAGAATAGCCAAGTCATTCACAATTCTTGGTCATATAATATTGCTGTGTCTGTGTACAATGTTCTCCTGGCTCTGCTCCCTTCACTCAGTATCAGTTCATGTAAGACTTTTCAGATTTTTCTGAAATCCTCCTGTTCGTCATTTCTTATGGCACAAGAATATTCCATTATATTCATATACCACAACTTGTTCAGCCATTGCCCAATTGATGGGCATCCCCTCAATTGTAACCAAAGTTCTTTTTATTTTCTTTTTTTTTCCTGGGGGAGAGGCTTTCAAAATGTGCACTTTAATATTACAAACACAGCAGTAGATGGGGAGGGAAAGGGTGTTCACGGACCCCAAAACCCACTTCCCTAGCAACATGTATGACGAAGGAGACCTCTGGGGACCCAAATGCCCCCTACCCTACCCCATTATCCCCAGCTCTGGGCCAAAAAGCCAGAGGTAGAGAAGATAGGAAAAAGGAGGAAGGGTATGAAAGGAAGAACTATGGTAATTGGTGAGTGGAAATTGAGTTATCATCCCTGGTCTAGTGGGCTCAGGGGAGACGGGAGTCTAAGTCCTGATTGCCCAGAGTCCAAGGTACAAGAGCAAGAGGAAAAAGGAAGTGGGGGAAGGAGCTGATGGACCAACTGGCAATACTGGGCCTCAGATGCCTGGTCCCTTATCCGGGCAAATACGCTCAGCTTCTGGAAGGCTCAGATATAGAGTTCACGCACATGGAGGATGGAAGGATTGCAGCCAATGATGAAAGGCAGACTTTGGAAGCCCTTGATCCCGTGAGAGCGCTCATGATGTAGGTAACAGGTGCTTTTCAGCAGATGGCTGCCATCCTGGGAATGGCCTGAGTACAACATCGTGGTTGGACTGAGATGGACAGAAGGCTTCTCAGCTGCAGCATCTATGGCTGACTGGTTGTAGAAAGAGGTGACAGTCTTGGTTCACTCTATGGCCAGTTCCATGTGATAGGTGCCAGTGGCCAAAGTAGAACAGAATTGGAGTGCCAAAGATGCAAGTGGCCAGAGTGGGGACCCCCCACAGTGGCCGCTCCCCAGCATTGATGCTAAGAGCATAGTCCTGTCCCTACCTGTTTATCCTTCCTGATGGGCCTCCAAGTGGACCCAGGAAGTGGGACAGAACAGGCTGGGTATGTAGGTGAGGTTGGGGGTAGTGGGCTTACCTCAGGCTTAGGGGGGAGGATAGGAAACAGAGGGCAGTTTTGGTAGACCCACTCCCATCCTTTTTTCCCCTTCTGCAGGAAACAAACTTCAGCAGCCGGGGAACAGGCAGCCTCCTGAGGACGGCTAGGTTGGACCCTGGTAGAAAAGCACCAAGCAACGCTGAGAGCCCTCAAAGAGGATCGCCTGGGCCAGGAAGGGAGGTGGGCAAGGAACACAGCAGATCCAACCAGCGTGCCAGAGCTAGATGACAAAGCCGAGCCAAGGTGCCTGAGCCCTCTGCTGCTGCCTCCCCCGGTTCTCCCCTCACTCCTCTGGGAACCAAAGTTCTTAAGAGAGAGTGGAGGACAAGAGAGAGCCTTGTCCTCTGGATTCAGCAAAACACTTAAGCTCAATTCTGATTAAAGTTTAACATCATGAGTCTACTTTCATTTAGAGAAAGACAGCTGCCTTCCCTGAGGGCAATGCTAACACCAGCAGAGTCCAGTCTGACTAAAGTTCATTGAGGGAAAGAAGAAAGGTAAGCTCAACTTCATGAGAATATATGTAAGTCCACAAGCCTCAGAGGGTGACAAATGTTCTCAGATTATTTATAAAGTCTGGATCCTGCAGGAGTGTGCTTGGAATCAGCTTTTACCAGTTCTAAGAGAGTCAGGTAAGTCAATGTGAGCGTTCATGCCTCAGAAATTGGCAAATGCCACAAACCATGGCTTGATTTATTATTCTGTTGATTGTTTAGAGATAAGAAAGTGATGATGAAAATGATAATATTACAGATTAAACTTAAAAGTGTAAGGTGTGTACATTCCCTCCCACTCCCAGAGCTGGTTGTTAAGCATTTACCACCACACCCCTGACTCTGCATTGTTCTAGGATCATAATATAAGAGTCCGAGGGGTCCTTAAAAATCATCGTTTCAATCTTCTCATTTTGCAGATCATTTATTCTAACTTTTATCATCTTTCATATGAAGAAATTGAGTCCCAGGGAAATTAAGTGCCTCGACCAAGATCATACCATGAGTGAGAAGCATAGGCTAAATTCTGAACCTAAGTCCTCTGATTCCAAAGTCAGGGTATATAAATTTCATGGTAACACGGTGAAAAAGTTGGTTCAGCAGATAAGTACATAAAATGTTGCTTAAGATTGCCAGTCGCCTTTATTCTGATTTTATTTACTATTCTCTCTCTTCCTGTTACCTAGAGCTTATCTGTGCACATGTTGTATTTCTCAGGGGAACACGGTGACTGTTTGCCTACTTCTAAGTATCTCCCTTCTTGAACCCATCCTCCACTCAACTGTCAAACTAACCTTCCTCAGATAAGATTCTCCATCTCCTAACTCCTGAGGATTCTCACCCAGTGCCCAAAACCTACCATGCTCCATCTCACCTCTTCCCTACTTTCCAGGCTTCCTTCAAGTCTCATCAGTTAAAGCTCCAAGTTTCATGTGAAGTCTTTCCCAGTCTTCCCTCTGAGCCTACTTCTAATTTGCCCTGTAAGTATCTTGTTTGTATTTGATTGTGAGCATCTTGAGAGCCGGGACTATTTTTTGTCTTTGTATCTACAGGGCTTAGTATAATTCCTGGCACATAGTAAGTGTTTGATAAATGCTAGTTGACTGACACAGTTGAGCTTAGTATAGAGCTCATATCATCTGATCATATGCCGTGTTTTTCTTTTGTGTCAGCCGTGTTCTTATTTGTGACACATCCAATAAACCATTCTGGAATATCAAGTAGGGTTTCTCCCTGTGACTCCTTTAATTTTTCTGAAAATTATCCAGGGCATAAATAATTGGAGAAAATAGATATAAAATATAAAAACAGCTCTTAAAAACAGTTTTGGATTCTCCCCCTTTCTTTGTATCCCCCAGTACTTAGCATAGTGTTTGGCACATTTGTTGTTATTGTTCAGCCTTGTCTGACTCTTAGAGAACCACTTGGGGTTTTCTTGGCAAAGATATTGGAGTGGTTTGCCATTTCCTTTTCCAGCCCATTTTACAGATGAAATGAGGCAAACAGGGTTCAGTGACTTGCCCAGAGTCACACAGCTAGTAAGTGTCTGAGATCAGATTTGGACCCAGGAAGTCCATTCCCTTTAGCTTCTTGGATAGGGCAGTAAGGGATTTGCCCATGCCTCTCTCTCTTCTGGACAAAATGTTCTCTATTCCTCCTCAGGAGGAGGATGGAGCCCCCCAAAGCCACCAGCCGAGCAGTCTTTCATAGCACCTAGCTGCCCAACTTGGTAAATAGTAGGTGTTTAATAAATATTTACTGATTTACTAGGGCATAGGGTGGAGAAGTGATACAAATATTTGAGCAAAGAAAAAAAACCTACTGTAACTAGTATTTTCACACCGTCCTTTCTTATTTCGGAGGTCTCTCTAAGGAGGAGGATTATGCCTCTGGATTCCTTACTGACTATCCCATTCAGGGTTACAAGATTGAAAATGATTGGACATAGAATCTTGATGGGGATTTCAAGGGAATGATTAAAAATGTCTAACACTTTGAATTAAGTGAGGTCAGCCATTGGCATGGATATTCAATATTAATATTTAAATAAAACTTTTAATAATAAAAAAGATTTCCTTAGTACAACAAAGTTGGTTTCTTTCTCAGGGCAGTACTGTAGCACAAAGGGAGATCAGCAGAGCCTCACCAGGTAAGATGGGCGCTTAGGAAGAAGGCTTTGGGCTATAGATGGGGGAGGGGCTCCCATAGTGCCCCTTTGTCTTTAGCTTCTTAGGTAGGGCAGGAAGGAATTTGTCTTGTAGCCCATCCCTCCCTCTGTTCTGCACAGAACATTTTTTTCTATTCCTCCTTGGGAGGAGGGTGGAGGCCCCCACAGCCACCTTCACACCACTATTCCTCCTCCTACCCGTTCCACTCCAGCCAAACAGGTCCTGCCTGTTCTTGACAACTTGACATCTTCGCAAAAAATTATTTTTAATTAATTAATTATTAGTTTTCAACATTCACTTTTATAAGATTTTGAATTCCAAATTTTTTCCCCTTCCTCCCCTTTCCCCTCTCCAAGATGGCATGCAATGTGATATAGGCTATACATGTACAATCACATTGAACATATTTCCATATGAGTCATGTTGTAAAAGAAGAATCAGAACAAAAGGGAAAAACCATGAAAAGGGGGGAAAAGAGTGAAAATAGTATGCTTTGATCTGTACTCAGACTCCATAGTTCTTTTTCTGGATGTGAACAACATTTTCCATCATGAGTCTTTTGGAATTGTCTTAGATCACTGCATTGCTGAGAATAGCTAAGTCACTCACAATTCTTGATCATATAATATTGCTGTCGCTGTGTACAACGTTCTCCTGGTTCTACTCACTTCACTCAGCATCAGTTCATGTAAGCGTTTTCAGGTTTTTTCTGAAATCTGCCACCTCATCATTTCTTATAGCACAAGAGTATTCCATTACATTCATATACTACACCTTGTTCAGTCATTCCCTAATTGATGGACATCCCCTCAATTCTTTGTCATCACAAAAGAGCTGCTATTAATGTTTTTGTACATGTGGGTCTTTTTGCCTTTTTAATGATCTCTTTGGGATACAGACCTAGTAGTGGTATTGCTGGATCAAAAGGTATGCACAATACCCTTTGACCCTGAGCAATACCACTTCTAGGGCTCTATCCCAAAGAGATCATACAAGGAGGAAAAGGACCCGTATGTACAAAAATATTTATAGCAGCTCTTTTTGTGGTGGCAAAGAATTGGAAATCAAGGGGATGCCCATCAATTGGGGAATGGCTGAACAAGCTGTAGTGTATGAAGGCAATGGAATACTATTGTGCTATAAGAAATGAGGAGCAGATGGACTTCATAAGAACCTGGAGAGTCTTATATGATCTGATGATGAGTGAAAGGAGCAGAACCAGGAGAACATTGTACACAACCACAGACACATTGCTTCTGTGATGACTAACTTTGATACACTTGGCTCTTCTCAGCAATGCAAGGTTTTAAGAGGTTTTACATCCAGAGAAAGAATTATGGACTCTGAATGCAGACTGAAGCAAATTATTTTCCATTTCTCCTTTTTATAATTTTATTTTATTTTTGGTTTTGTTACATCTTTCTCATGGTTCATTTCATTGGTTATAATTCTTCTTTACAACTTGATTATTGGGAAAATAAATTTAATGTGAAGGTATATGTAGAACCTATATCAGATTAAATGCCATCTTAGGTGGGGAGGGGAAGAAGGAGGGGGAGAAAATTTGGAACTCAAAAACTTATGGAACTGAGTGCTATAAACAAAAAAAATTAGTAAAAATGAAACAAAAAAAACATTAAAAAATTGTAAAAAGGTATGCACAGTTTTATAGCCCTTTGGGAATAGTTTCAAATTACTCTCCATAATGCTTGGATCACTTCACAAGTCCATCCACAATGCATTTGTGTTCCAATTTTCTCACATCTCGGACATTTACCATTTCCCTTTTCTGTCATATTAACCTGACAAGTGTGAGGTGCTACCTCGGAGTTGTTTCAATTTGTGTTTCTCTACGCAATAGTGATTCCCATCATTTTTTTCATATATGATCGTTTTTTTCCTATGACTACATATAAAGCTGAAGATAGCTTTAGTTTCTTTTTTTTTTTTTGGCAGGGTAATTGGGGTTAAGTGACTTGTCCAAGGTCACACAACTACTACCTGTGTTCAAGTGTTTGAGGGTGCATTTGAACTCAGGTCCTCCTGACTCCAGGGCCGGTGCTCTACCTACTGCGCTAACTAGATGCCCCTTACCTTTAGTTTCTTCATCTGAAAACTTCCTGTTCATATCCTTTGCCCCTTTATCAATTGGAGAATAACTTGTATTCTTATAAATTTGACTTAGCTTTGGAAGTGAGGGCTTTATCGGAAACACTGGCAGTAAAAATTGTTTCCCAGCTTTCTGCTTCCCTCCTAATCTTGGTTGCGTTGGCACTGTTTTTGTGAAAAACCCTTTTAATTTAAAGTAATCCAAAGGATCCCCTTCGCATTTCATGATGTTCTCTATCTCCATCGATCCGACAGGTGAAGGGCTCCTTGCTCACCGCATCACCTTTTATGTCTAAATTGGGCACCCAGGTTGACTGTATCTCGGTACACGGTGTAAGGACATCTCGACATCTTACAGTTGTTTTTTTTGGGGGGGGGGGTTATCAGCCCAAATTGGAGCGTTCATGAATAGTAGGAAAGACCACGCTCCTGCCCTCCCAATTTTACGTGTATAATCAGAGAGTGCAGGCACGCCGCCTCCCCCAGCTCCCTGCGAGGGAGGGCTTCCAGGCCCTCCACCATTTCTTCCCTCCGCCTTCACCGCACCCCAAACGCCAGCAACAGACCCCCGCGGGGTCCGAGCCCAACCTATCCGGGGCGAGTTGCTAAGGTTGCGCCGGCTTGGTCCCCAGCGCGCAGGCGCTTTGCCGCAGAAATCCCTTCCTATAGGCTCCTCGGGTTTCTAGGCGAGGCCCTCAGCAACAGCGCCGCTGGTGTAGTGGTATCATGCAAGATTCCCATTCTTGCGACCCGGGTTCGATTCCCGGGCGGCGCACCTTTTCTTTCCCCGTTGAGTAATTTTTCTTTGAAAACTGTTCTTCATTCCAATAAGGAATGACTCCGTTAACCTCGTTTATTTAAAATTAGCCTTCTAGAGGGAGGTCCGCGTTCCGTGGGCCGACTCTATACGCGAAAACGTGGTCAAAAATAGTTCGGCTTCGGGAAGCAGGGATATACTGCGACCTCCCTGCGGCGGTCTGTGAGTCTCAACTCCCTCAGTCTGTAAGACCCTGAGAGCACGAGCGTGGAAGGTGTGGGAGTGTTGTAGGTGTGGGCCCTTTAACTGGTGGCTGGAGAGGCCCACAGTCTTCTGGGAGTTGTAGTCTTCCTCAGAAATGCCTCAGCTGCGTAGCCCAAGCCTGTAGCACACGTGACTCTCCGCCCGGGGCGGGGGACGGGGCGTAGAGAGATCGCCGGACTACAAATCCCGGCGTACTTCGCAACTCGCGGAGGTCAGGAGTTGGCAGAGCGGCACCCCGCGGAGACAGGAAATCTAGGGATCCAGGGAACCACGGTCGTTCAGCCCCCCCACTCCTCGTCAGGATAAGTAGAATCAGGGATAAGAGGTCAGAGCCTCAGGGAGACGGCAGAGTAGAGGGTGGGGGGCACCAGGGAGAGATCAGGGCAAAGGGGAGGGGGAAGTCAGGGAGAGATTAAAGGGGAGAATTAGGGCGAGAGGCCTTTTAGGTTAAGAGACCAGTTATAGGAAGCATTTGGGGGATCACACTCAAGAGGATGCTGGTGGCTGCAGCAGCTGAGCGGAACAAGGACCCCATTCTCCGGGTCCTGCAGCAGTTCATAGATCCTGCCCAGGCCGATTTCCAGGTACTGGAGATAGCGTCAGGTTCGGGTCAGCACGTGGCCCATTTCTCGCAGGCTTTCCCCAAGGCAGTGTGGCAGCCCACGGAGGTGGACCAGCAGAGCCTCAACAGGTAAGAGGGGAGCTTGGGAGGTGGATGGGGTACCGTCTCCCATAGTGTCCCGTTCACTTTGGCTTCTGTCTCGTTGCCCACCCCTTTGTCCTGTTTTTTTCTACTTCTGAGGAGGGCGGAGACTCCTTCTGTCACCTTTGCACCAGTTTCCACTTTCCCTGCTCCCCGCCCCACTCCAAACAGCTCCCGTCTGCCCTAAAACCCAACCCTGATTCCTTCTTCTGCTGACACGGCAGTGTATATTTGGTGGGGTGGCAAAAAGGGGAACATTTTATTTTTTCCCAGGGGAACTTTTTTTCCAAATCTGTCTCAAACTGATGACTCAGGACACCTCCCTTGGAAGAGGAGAGGGTCAAGGATGAGCTCTTAGAGGCTGGGTGGGACACAGGGAGGTCCTGAATTCCAGAGGCTGTCTCTTCCCAGCACCCAATTTCTGTTTGTTCCCCACACCCGGATCCCAAAGCCAGCACCCATCCCTGAGGGAAGGGGAAGGTGCGTTTCACCCCTTTGGTCTGAATCTAACTAGATGAAGTTACCTTTGACATTCACTCTAAGCCTGGAGGGCCCCAAAATACAGCCATTAAGTGGAGCTTGGGCAGGGACCGAGTTACCTCAGTCTAGATGAGTACATGAAAAGGCCTGAGCCTAAAAGGGTCTCCCATTGCATCCTGGGTCATCTCCAGTCATCCTGGTAGATATCAGGCCACTGGACCCAGATGGCTCTGGAGGACAAAGTGAGGCTGGTGACCTTGCACAGCTCTCCCTCACTCGGATCAAAGTCAACTGTAAGTCATGTCATCATTTCCCTGACGCCGCGGACCTCTTCAAAAACAAAGGACAAGCACAACACAATGAGATGAAGCAGGAACTTTTCCTGTAACCTTTGGGGAAAGGGAAGTGAACAATGGCCAGAGTGGTTAGATACATCTAGTCCTGCTAGTGATCAGGCCGGCTAGCTCTAGGGAAATCATCCTTGGTGGGAGAAGAGCAGAGATGGGGAAAACAGAATAGGATTCTAGGATTAAAGCTGGAAGGGGCCTTACAGATCATTTGGTCCAACCTCATTTAAGAGATGAGAAAACTCAAGCCTTGTTCCCTGGTCACAAAGGTAGTAAGCAGCACAGCCAGGATTCCAGCTAGCTTCTGAAAACACTTCCAGTGCTCTTTCCAGGCCCCTACATACATCCCCTCTCGAAAGGTGAGACGGTGCTCCTCCTTCAGTGATCACTGGTGGGTGAGCCATTTCTAGGATGGAGAAAACTCTTGCAAGGAAGACTCCCCAGCCCATTTGCCCCCAGGGTCATTTTGGGCTGTAATAGTGCCAATAATGTTGCTGAACCAAAAATAAGCTGACTTATATATTCAGAGGACTTTAAAACTAGAAGAAGCCTTAGATCTAGTTTAACCTCTTCATTTTACAAGTATGGAAAAAGAAGGCCAGAGAGGAAACAGCTTGCCTGAAGCTACATAGTAAATTAGAACCCAGGTCTCTTGACCCCCTCAGTCCCAATGTTATTTTTTGCATCATTAACTATTGAGGCCCATTACCCTGTGGCATTGTAAGATCCCTGGCATCCAGGATAGGAAGGGCAGTGTTTGGAGACCTAGGTTCCCAGCCTCCCCTTCCCCAACCTTGGGGCTTTTTTTTTCTCTCCAGCATTTTGACTCTCACCAAGAACTGGCAGCTTCACAACGTGAGGCCACCCCTGTTCCTGGATGCTTCCTGCAGCTGGGAGAAATGGGGAGGGATCCAGCCTAGGTCTTTGGACCTGGTGCTCTGTATCAATATGATTCACATCAGCGCCATGAGCTGCACAGAGGTGAGTGGAGTCCTGAGTGGACAGTGACTTCTGCTTTGAGGACACACAGAATGTCAGAGCTGTGAGGGAACCTTAGAACAGAGAATGCCAGAGCTGGAAGAGCTCTTAGAACAGAAAGAACCTTAGCTACCAACTGAGGCATAGATCGAGGAAGAGACTGACACGCTGGCAGCCAGCATTAGGATTCTAGTTTCTGCTCAGTATGGGAGACTTATTTCTTGCATGGGGCTGTGAGAGATGCCCAGTTTGGGAGTGGTTCCTCCAGATCTCTCTGTTCCAGAGTCCTCTTGTTCTCCTCAGGGGTTGTTCAAAGGGGCCGGACAGCTGCTGAAACCTAATGGTTTGGTGATCACCTATGGGGTAAGTCCTGCTCAAAGCCTTGAGTTCTGCCTTGGTGGAAATGACTCCTTCACCCTGCTGCCACATCTTCTTTCTGACTGCCCATTCCATGTGCTTCTTCTATAGGATGGGACAAGAGCTTAGGAGGAGAGTGGGTTGGGGTCAAGGCCAAAAGTATCAGTGGCCACTTGGAAGGAGGTCTCTAGTGTCCTGACCCAGGAATCTGTCTTTGGCCCAGTGCTACTAAACATTTTTATTCGTGATAAAACCAGGACAGACATGGTTGTAAAATTTGCCCATGACACGAGGATGGGAGGGGGTGGCTAATATGGTGGGTGGCAGCACTGGTTAAAAAAAAAAAGACCTCAACAGGCAAGAGTGATGCTCTGAACTGAATAAGTTGAAGCTTAATGAAAGGAATAAATGTGAAATCCTACACATGTTCAAAAGATCAACTTTAGAAAAAGAGGGTGGGGAGGCATGGCAGATCAGGTAGATAAGTGGGCCTCAGAACTCAGTAGCCACAAAAATCAAATACTCTCCTAGGCTACATTGAAAGGTAAAGTGCTCAGAAAGATGCCAATGATTTTACAGTATTCAGTCCTGGTCAAAACATCTGGAGAACTGTGTTTGGTTTTGGGGTCACATTTTAGGGAGAACATAGACATACATCTATAGAGAGAGGCAATATGGGGTAGCGGGTAGAGACCTGGCCTCAAATCCTGCCTCTGATGCATACTGTCAGAGTGATCCTCTTTAGGTCACAACCCCAGTGCCAGAGAGAATTCTTTAAGACTGAAAGTTGCAAATCAAGTGCCAACCTGTGTTGGTGGGAGTTCCCTCATGGAGGGGTTCCTTATATCCCAGTGAAGTATAAGTAAAATCGGGGGGTGGGAAATGGAGCCTACCAGGATGGTGAAAGGACTGAATATCACATGCCATCTGAGGATTAACTGATGGAACTAGGGGATGTTTAGCCTGGAGAAGAAGGTACTTTTAGGGAGGAGCAGAAGAAATGATAACCATTTTCAGGTATTTGAAGGGCTTTCCCATGGATGATAAGTTCCATTTATTTTCCTCAGCCTTGGGTGGCAGAATAAGGAACCAGGGGTTACAGAGAAACTGATTTAGGCTTTAGAGAATGGGAAAAAAAAACCAAAAAACATCTGAGGGCAGCTAGGTGGTGCAGGAGATGAAGTGCTGGGCCTGGAGTCAGGAAGATGAGTCTTCCTGAGTTCAAATCCAGCCTCAAACACTTATTAGCTGTGTGACCCAGGGCAAGTTTGCTCCAGTGTCCTCATCTAATAAAATGAACTAGATAAGGAAATGGCAAACCACTCCAGTATCTTTGCTAAGAAAAACTCCAAATGGAATCACAAAAAGTCAGGCATGATTGAAGAACAAAAAGCATTTAAAACTACTTAGAAGTGTTGGAAGCTGCCTGCATTGGGAGGCCTTCATGCAGAGGCTGGATGACTTGTTAGGGGTGTTGGAGAGGGAATTTTTTTTCAGGTATGGGCTGCACTAGATGGGCTTTGAGGTCTCATGATGCAGATTCTGTGAAGGCTCAGATTACTTTGTGGAAGCTCCTCCTCAGCACCCCATTGCTTGATCTGCAGAAGGGTGATAGGATTCTACTGACTGTTGACCATGGGGTCTTGGGGGGTGTCTCAATATCCTTGACAGCCTTATGCCATCAATGGGACGATCACACCCCAGAGCAATGTGGACTTTGACATCAGCCTCAGATGCAGGTACTGGGGACCACTTGGGGGTGCTGTGGTGGTGGTGGACCACCAAGGTCTTTGCTTCCTGGGTTGGGTTGGAGGCTCACTTACAAGGGACACTCAAAGGAGTGACTCTCCCCACCTTCCTCTGTATGATGGTTTTGCAGGAATCCAGCCTGGGGGCTCCGGGATGTATCCCTTTTGCAGCAGCTTGCCCAAGCCAGTGGCCTCTACCTGGAGAAAATGGTAGGAACCAGCATGGGTACTGTTTTGGGCTGTGGAGTAAGTGGGCACTGACCAGGGCTGGTACTGTGTGGAACTGGGCCTTCTATTTTCCCTCCTCCTTTTCTGGTTTGGGTCTCCCTGGAAGCCAACGGCAGATGCATCTGAGTTTATGTTGTCTAGAGGTAATAGCAACATAGTCACTTGCCAGGGTCATCATGATGGGCAGGTAGTAAGCTGAGCAGGTGAATCTCCATTCTCTATTACCCGTCCTTCTCTTTCCAGATTGACATGCCAGCCAACAACAAATGCCTGATTTTCCGAAAACAGTGACTCACTGATCCCCTATCATTACTCCTCACAAAACTTGGGAGGATTCCAGCTTTTACCACTGTGCCTGCCACACAGTTCCAGAACTTCAGAAAGACCAGGGGTCGGGTCTCTACTGACACCTGCCAAGTTTATCTTTATGTCCAGGCTGAGCCTGGAGCTTCTCTGGTTAATAGGTTTCTACCTTGCCAATGGGGGATCGTTTCTGAGCAGGTCCTAGCTTTTCAGAAGCTTGGCATGTTTAGGGATGTTTCTCCAGGGGCCTGCCATGCAGGAGCAGAATTGGGACTGAATATCAAGCATTGGCACATCCAGATCCTAGTGTCACCCAGCTCTTGGCCAGGCCCATTCTCATGCCAAGGGCATTCTTCTCCCTCACCCCCCGCATGCTTTCTAAGACATCCCTATCTTCATGCATGGAGAGGCAAGAGTTTGAGCCTATGGGGGCAAAGGTGTTTATTGTATATCCTTGCCACCTTGAATGAAATCCACTTTTTTTGGTGGGTTCTGTCTCTGTCATTGACTTATCTCATGACACCTTGTGGGCCTTAGTTTTTCTGTTGATAACTTGAGTGGGTTGGAGTAAAGGATCTCAGCTCTAACATTCTGTGATTCTGTGGTCACGTCCTTCTTCTTGGATGGGATAAATGCACTGTCTGAAAATCTTTGTAGAGTTGGCACTGAGCTGGTGGCCCTTGTTCCAGAGTATGGGGACCAAGGAACCTGAGCAGCGAGACTCAGGGGTGCTCCTTGTGTGGAGTCTTAGCTCCCCCTGGTGGCCATGGTGAGAAGTGACTCCTTGTGCCTTGCTGGACTTGGGTCAGGAAAAGGAAGCTGATAAGTAAAAAGGGCCCAACTCCCAAAGCTCTAGGGCCAGGAAAGCTGGAGTTTAGAACCTGGGTTCCCGTCACTAGTGATGGGGGGAGCGGTATTTAATCACCTGTTGCTGGAGAAAGGTTAGAGAAGTGAAGAAGCCCCCACGACCTGGTTGAGGGAAGGCACTAAGATTCCCTAGGATGAATGGGGTTGCCCCCTCCTTTATGGGGCCTTAGATGTATGGAGGTAGGGAATGAGGGCCCTGCTTCCCCTCCACCCCTGCAAGCCTTTCCTCTCAGAGGCCTGGAGCTCTCTAGAATCTCCAGGAAGAGCTTCGACCCTCTGACTTTCCGTCCCTACCCCCACTCTCTCTGAAGCAACACAGCCACCTCTGGGCCCCCAGTTCTATTCCCCTCCCATCTTTCTGGTCAGTACCCCAGGCTGAGAGGCCTCTCTAGGGGCCCTGTTTGCCTTGTCTCTCAGCAACCACAGCTGATCGAATGGTTTCCCTTTCTTAACCTCTGAGCCCCAATCAGGGGGACAAGAACAAGCCTCTGACTGACTGCCAGGAGTAGACGTTGACCTTTCCCCAGTGAGAGGTCAGGCCTGGGGTTGCCCAGATGAAGGTTCTGGTTTGTTGGGCTGTGTCCCGGGGAAGTTTCGTTTTTAGGGAGCTCTGACACTTTCCCTTCCCATCTGGCCCTAGTGAACTCTGACCACAGCTCCAGGCATAGCTCAGACCAGGGCTGCCTAGGCTGTGATGATGGGTGAACTCCAAAGCTGTCTGGGGCACTGGAAGGGCAAGCTCCCTGATGTGGAAGTGATGGGGGAGGACTGTGGCCTTCTCCCTGGATTAGTGTGGCCAACCTAGGGGGCAATGCAGCTGTTGGATTGACCAAGAAGAGAAAAGCCCCAAATAACAGAGAATCTGAGTCTAGGAGTTAGTGATGTTTGGAAGAGGAGGTAGTGTTTGTACAGCTGGAGAGGGAGTGGAGCAATAAGACAGCAGCTAAAGGAAGTCATGGAGAGTCAGGCCCGCCTTCAGGTAGAGTGTCCCAGACCTTGATCCATTTTGGGTCCCTCTCCTCAGGAAAGGGCAGAAGGGTAACAAAGACTTGAGATAAACACCTTTTATTCACCTCTTGATGAGCACAGGCTGAGTGGGGCTCTAGGAGGCTCTAGGGATTGGGCAGAACCTGCCCCTTTAGGGGTGTGTCATGCCTATGCGTGCACATACACCCAGGCTCAGTCCTGAAAACGGTTGAGCAGCTCACAGGCCTTCTTCTCAATCAACTCTAAGATTTTCTTTACCCGCTTATCACTGGCAGCCCTGACATAGCTGCTGGGGTGGAGCACAGCCACCCCGTCATGCACCTCACCCATGATGACCAGCGGCCCATCTCCAGCCGTCATGTTGGGACAGGGACAGTCCCAGTCTATGCCAGTCAGCGTCACCTCCAGATACTTGGTGTCAAAGAACTTGAGGCCCATCTTGTCATCCTTGAGCACGCCCTCCAGGGCAAATCGGGCAATGCCAGCATCAGGCTCCTCGATCACTTCTGTCAGTCGCCCCACGATGGCAAAGTCGCTGCGGCACAGACTAAGCGCCATCTTGCTTTTGAGCCTGCAGGCCTTGCAGGGCAGTGTCCGGGGGAAAGGGCACGCGTCCTCACAGCTCTCCCGGCTTTCAAAGTTGTTGGCATTGCCTTCACAGCCCCCATACACAAACGAGTGACACTGTTTCAGTAGTGGGCTATAGGCCCAGCGAGCCTCCCAGCTTCGGCAAGGGCCTTGCACGGCAGGCAAGATGCAGGCATCCCCAGGGCCCCGAGCACAGGCCTGCTGGCACGCCTCATAGGTCTCGAATCGGTTGCCATTACCCGCATCACAGCCATTGTCTTGGAAGGTGGTACACCCACCCCTTTTGGCATCAAAGTGCCATTGTACTCGGCCGCTGGTGCCCTGGCAGTCTTGACGGTCTGGTTCCTTTAGACATTCCACTGGAGCAGGGGGTGGTGGACTGGGGACCGGGAGCTCCCCTCCCGGGGGCTCCCGCTGGATGACAGAGAGGGGGAAGTCGGCTCGGAGGAGGCCGGCAGCATTGCGGGCAGTGCAGGTATAGAGCCCAGCATCCTCAGGCCGTGCATTATAGACCACCAGCTGACCAATGTTGGTGACCACCACGTTGCCATACATCTGGTCAGGCCTCATGATAAAGTTCTCCCGCTGATCGCTCTGCTTCTCCCAGGTGATGTCAGGGGGTGGGCGGCCACTAACATCACAGTGGAAGCTGGCTGTGCCCCCTGCATAGACTGACTGGTGGAAGGGGTTACTGTAGAGGGCTGGCGGGATGGGTATGTCAGGGGCTGCCCCAGGCGTGGGGGGCGCGGTGGTCTCAGGAGGCCCGGGGCTGGTGTGGGGCCAGCTGAAGACATACTTGCAGGGGACCACACTGAGCCGGAGGCCCCGAAGGCAAGCCTCAGCATCCATGTAGCAGCGGTTGTAGTAAGTGAGGCCGTCCGATGCACAGGTGAAATTGGGCTCCTTCTCACAGCGGTCCCGGCACTTGCACACGGGCTGGCCATCCCAGATATCACAATCAGAGCCTTGCTGGGGGCAGACAAAGCTTTCGCAGGAGGCAGCTGGTGCCGGAGCGGCAGAGCTACTGTCAGCAAAGCGAGCCGCCACACAGCTCCGAAGCCCACACACGTTGGTGCAGCACTTTTCAAAACCATTGCAGTCCTGGGAAGGAGGGGAGAGGAGTTAGGGCCGGATGAAAGCCTTCTGCCTCCTTTCCTCACCCTCCCACTTCCCATCTACCCTTTGCTCTGTGTCTTCTCATTCAAAAACCTAGGCCACTATCTTTGTTTTGGCCCAGTCTATAGCAGGAGAGGTGCCCTAGACATCCCTTTTCTCTCCAGCACCTCAGTAAACATGCCCTGTATCTCTGCAGAAGATATCTTTGTCTTTTGTGCAAGTGCGCTGTACTCTTGGGAGAATTACTGCCTTTCCCTGTGTCTGTTTCTGGGTTGGGATGTTGGGGAGAGAATCATGGAACATCAGAGCAAGAGGGACCCTAGAGACCACCTGGCCCCACCTCCTCATCTTAGAGAAGAGGAAATTGTGGCCTGGAGAGAGGAAGTAGTTTAGCCAAGGTCAGTGAATAGTGCTAGACTCCTGCTGGGACTAATTTGGGGCTCATTTAATGCGAACTAATTTAAGTCGCTCCGCTCCACCACTAATTAGCTAAAGAACTATGGAAAAATTGCTTCATTCCTCGTCAGCCTCAGCTTCCCTTTCTGTAAATGAAGTATGGTCATCCCAAGTGTACCTACCTCATAGACTAGCCAGAGGGTCAAATGAGATGGAAAAGCACTTTGGGTGTGGAAGTTGGCAAATGTAAAGTAGTACTATTACCTACTGGGTCCACAGACTACACGCCCCTAGGCTGGGAGCTGGTGGCCATTCTCCAAAAGGACTTACTTGAACGCAGGGAGTTTGTTAGTAATACTGAGTTAATGGAGTGATGTCTTGTGACTTAGGAAGTAGGAGAAAAATGTTAATAAAAACCCAGAAAATCAGGAAGCCTGGGCAAATCTGAAGAGAATGTGGAAAGACAAGATTGCACAGCTACAAATTGTGGCTTTAGGAAAATGGTCTGTGGCTTAGTGACCTTGGAGACAAAGTCCATAAGTCACATAACCCCTCTCCCCCTTTCCTTAAAGCCACATGGCCACTTGAGAAATCCTAGGCAAGGCTTGATCACTGTAGGCCTACCCCCACTTCTTCATCTCTTTCCCTACTTCCATCTTTGAGCTTTTATTCTTAACACAGCCAACTTAACTCATCACAAAATAAATCACTATGTGGCATAGACAGTGGAATTTTTTGGCATTGAAATTGTATATTTATAAAAGTCATATATTGCCTTCCACTACTCCTCCCCGCCAAGTTATGATCTATGTTTTTTTTGGTGAACTTTGCTCTCCCTTAGTTCTGGCATGGTGTATAAATTAGGGTCTAGGACACGGGACCACAAGGCAATTAAGGATGTCCTGGCTTCCGGGTTGGTAAAAGGCCCTTGTCACAGGGATCTGTGTCCAGTTTGGCATACTACTCACAGAGACTAAAGGTGGAAATGGGCGGGGGGCGGGGCACCTCTAGAAGGAAAGGCCCTTGAACTTTTCCACAAATTTTAGGCTGGTGTTTTTTTGCTGGCGTTCAAGACTGGGTTCCTGAAATTTGTGGGAAAGTTCAAGGGCCTTTCCTTCTAGGGGTGCAGATCCTCCCCATCAGAAGGGGTGGGGAATATGACTTGCGGCTCTAGAAGCTCAGTTGCTTTAGCTTAGAGAAGGCCCAGATGCAATAGGGACTCAACTACGATGGTCCAGCACATGAAAAAGGAATAGCGTAGAGACGGCAGAAAGGAATCTGCCGCTGTACACTCTGGGTCTGGGACAAAAGCAGCAGGGAAGAGTCGAGTCAGACACTGGAAAGAACTTCCAAGCTTTTCAGGGTTGGGAAATACAAGGACGCTATACTAAAAGAGGACTGCAGATAGGGCAGAGGGGTCTCCTCCTGGGAAAGTGGAGGAACATCGTTTATCAATCTGGGAGGGCTGGAGAATGGACTAGACCAGGGGGCTCTTAACCTTTTCTGAGTCTGGGACTTCAACAGTCCGGCGAAGCCAATGGACCCCTTCTTGGAATGTTTTTTAAATGCATAATACAAAATATATAGGATTACAAAGGGAACCAAGTATATTGAAAAAGTTGTTGAACAATTAACAAAACAATTTTGTGGGTTCCGGGTTAGAACCCTAGACAGAGACCAGATGCCATACAAAAATCCATCTAGGTATGCAATGGGAAGATAAGATTGCAAGTGACATCTTCATGAACTTATAGGGAAAAAAAATAGTCTTCTCTGTATTTCTCTGGCTCCTTGATTCTGGAGTTTGTTTTTTAAATTACCTTTGGATGGTTTTTTTCTCCGTGGTGGTGGTTAGGTAGTAAGGAACTATTTGGGACAGATGGATGTGGAATCTTGAATAAAGATCACTGCTTAGCGTTCTGGCTAGAGAGTGCTATAGTTACTTGGCGTTGAGGCTATCTAGGTGGACTATGCTGTCCATTTTGGAGACAGGTAAATTGAGGCAAAAAAGAGGGAAGTGACTGCTCTTTAGCAATTCAGCAACACCAGGCTTTGGAGGAGCTCTCACTTAAAGCAGACCCCCAGGAAGTGTGGGAAGGGCTCCAGATGCTCTTAAAATAATCTCTGCCCACCCCCCCCACCCCACCCCCCACCCGCTTCAACCTCCCAGTTCTCACCTGATCCACATGGCATTCTCGCTCACAGGTGCTCTGGGCATCCACCCACAGGTTGGGATTGAGCTGGTTGGGGCACACACCTAGGTGGCTCATTGGTTCAGGCTTGAGGCTGGCTCCATCAGCTAGCCCTGAAAACAGGGTCAGGATCAGCAGCAGGGCCGGCATGAGGATCATAGCCTGGGCCTTCCCCCAGCACCAGACCCCAGCAGCTCCAGCTCCCTGGTTCCACTCTCCCTGCAGGCATCCACACTCTAGGGGCCCTTGGCTTGCTTCCTTGTCCTGAACAGCTTGCTCTTCTCGGGGTTTCTCTCCTCCCCTGTGTTCCAGACAGTCCTTTCCCAGTGGTTATTTATACCTCTCTTCTAGTAAGTGGACTTATCTTCTTCACCTAAATTCACCGGATTCACAATCTCCTCCCTGTTCCCTGGATTTACCTGAAGCCAGTGATTGCATTAGATGCTGGGTCTTCCTGGGGTAGGATGTCTTAGCTCTTTAAGATCCATTGGGGAGAGGTTGTGGGCCAGTGTTCCTGAGACAGGGCTAAGAAGGCAGGACAGGACCCAGGGCATCTCCTGCTTCTGAATGAATCAGTCCATGTGGTTCCCGGCCCCTCCCCAGCCTCCTCAGGCTTGTTCCCAAACAGCCCGCAGTGGCTCCCAGGGGCTGGCCAGAACAGTGAAAGGAGAATGGGGGTGGGGCAGGGAGAGGGAGGTACAGCCACCAGTCTGGGGAACTGTTGAACAGACTGACTGAGAGAGAGGGAGACAAGTGTGTGGTTAGGAGGGGAGCCCTGGGGGAAGGGAAGAGGCCCATCCCCAGCGAGAGAGAGAGAGAGAGAGAGAGAGAGAGAGAGAGAGAGAGAGAGAGAAAGGAGGTGGGAGGGGGCAGTTGTAATCTGAATCTGAGCTTCGGGAATGGAAGCACTAACCTCAGACTAACTCTGTCTTGGCAGATCAATTAGGGAAATCAAGGCTCCTACCATGGGATAAAGATGGGAGCCAAGAGAAAGGGAGTATCTATTTTCAGGGAAGGTATATGGATCATTGGTCAATGCCTACTCCCATGTGTTACCCACCCCCAGCAGGCAGAAAAACACACACAAAAGAGTGTGGGGCGGTGAAGAGCCCTGGGCTGTAAGCTCACATTCTAGTCCCAGACATAGCACTGCCTTGATATGAGAGATCTAGGTCTAATACTCTGATTCAGGAAGTTTGTCTGCTTGGGACTCAAGAAGCTTCATAGAGCAACTCTATCCTACCTAATCTTCCAAGGTCCATTCAGGTTAGTTTCATTTCCTCTCCTCCCTCATCCTCCTGCTATTCACCCTGCCTAGAATGCCCCCAAATCCATGTTTCACCTTTCTTGGTGGCTCTTTAGAGGTGTCACTCTTGGCATGCACCATTTTACAGACAGAAAATGAGGCATGAAGAGCCCAATACATTCTTAGAACGGGGGGGGGGGGGGGCGGGGAGGCCCTTGGGAGTCAAGCTCTAGTCCAATGCTCACTGTTTTATAAGTGGGGAAACAGGCCCAGGGAAGTCAGGTGACCAAGCCAAGGTCACCCACCTAATAACAGAACTAAGACTGGAACCCTGGTCTAATGCTCCTTTTACTACTTCATGATTCCTTGTGTTCTGTGTCTCCATCCAGGTCACATACATACATCAATGCCAGGGCTAAAACGGAAATCCAGATTTCCTCACACGCCTGACTCTGCTACTAGATACACAGGGTATCTGTATATTTTCGCCAGAATACTGAGAATGTGTCCAGTGACCAGATTTGATGGTTCTTAATTTGTTTTATTTATCATTTACCCAGAATTCTATCTCTCAAGGGCCTACTCAAATCTCACCCTCCTTGAAACCCTCTCCTAACCCATCTCAAGCCAGGGCTCTCTTACCTTTTCTGAACTTTTATAACATTTGTTTCTACTTATCATTCAGGTTCTTATCATCCACAGCCTGGCATTTTTACTCTGCCACAGATAGCGTATCTCCTTAGCTGGAATGAATGAGCCTTGATGAGAGTATTGGGATTCAACCCTACACTCTTAGAACCTAATAAATAAATAGCAAGGGGCTCAAAAATATAATAGTGTGCATAGGACGGATTTAGAGTTGGCTTCGGAGAAACTGGGGCTGCAGGAAAGGGTTCAAAATCGTACAACCCCAGGCCATTTTGACTGCAGATCCAGAACATTTTCTAGTGCCAAAAAACCCACAAACAAACAAAAAACGAAACTTGTTTCTACATGGGGTTACTATCCAGGCAAAACAGGTAAATTCGACACTAGCTGTGAGGAGAGAACAAACTATTTCTTGTTTTCAGAAAGGACGCTTCCATTTTTGATGGCCTCCCAGCTATACTTTAGGGTGGGGAAAACTGTCAAAGAAAGAACAGAGAGCCCTAGGACATTAGCAGGAGAAGGGCCATCAAGGCCATCTCCATCTTAGAGACAAGGAAATGGAGGCCCAGAGATGGGAAATAACTGGCCCAACGACACACAGTGAGCTGGTAGTGGAGCTGTGACTATAATCCTGCTCTCTTGGCTGCCAGTCGAGGGCCTCTTTCTCCTGCAGTATTTTGGCTTTCTATACTGGTTAATATTCAGCTGGCCATTTTTCGAATGTTTCCATGCTAAATTCATAATATTAGTATATACAAAGATAGCATCTCAACCCCTTCCAAGGGTATGGGAGTCTGTTTTTGGACTGATTTAGTATATTTAAATCTTCAATTTAAAGTGACTTGGTCCCCATTTCATCTCTTCTCTGTTACCTCCTCCTCTCCCCAACCTCAAAAAAGAAAGAGTCCCAGGACAAATCTGTTTTTGAGAGGCTAGTTGAGGAGGAGGATTTGAGTTACAACATGAATTTCTGCTGGAGATTTTGCTCTTCCAAGACTCTGGCTCCAGCCAGAGAGGGCCAGGGCCCCTTTAACAGGCCTGGAAGTGGAAGGGAGGGTAGGGAAAGCCCTGAGCCCTCCCACTACAAAGATCAAAAGTGGGGTAGCAGGACAAAGGGCCCGCCAAGAATCTGCCCTTTTCAATCCATCAGCAGAGTCCTCAGAGGTCTGGGGACTCCAGGGAGTGATTTCCTCTGACATTTAAAGAAAAAAAAAAGTCCCAGTGACCCTGGAGTCTGACCTTTTGACCCACGAGGCAGATCAGAGGTGCTTGGCCTGCTTAGAACAAGAAACGGGGGGGGGGGGGGGGGGGGGGGGGGAGTCACTGACCAGGAATTGAGGGAGTCATCAGAGTACTTGCTCCCTCCTTCAACTAATGAGAGAAGGAAGTCTGGCTCTGGGCCTGGGATCTCAGCTAGCCCAGACAGGCTCCCCTTCCAATTCTTCATCTGGGCAGCCCAGGAACTGGCCCAACTGTGCTGGCTTGAGAGGACCCTATAAGGTAGGCAGTAAAATGTTAGTAGCTGGGAGACAAGATGATGCAGGAAGCTGTGTTCCCTCTATGGCTGAGCTGAGAGGAGTTAAAGTAGTTACTTAAGTTTCCTTTCCAGCCATCTCTTCCTAGTTCTATAACAGCAGGCCAGAAAATTGTGTTAGGCAGAATGTTCAGGGACTAATGCTACTTCTGATCTCTATACCCACTGTTCTTCCCCACCCCCCTTCCTTCAGTCCAGCTTGGGAAAATACCCGAAAGTATTTTAAGCGTTCTCCCTTGCCGGTTCTCTGCAAGGGCATCTTATTTATAGCCTGCTTCCTTTTCCATGCATGGGCTGGAAAGGCATTTAAAGGAGGCTCTTACTACATGACATCCAGAGCTAGGAAGCTTTTCCCTTTATTTCTCAATAGCTATTCACCAGTCCAGCAGGGTCACAGAAGGGAACTCATGATCACATCATAGGCTGAACTCCCTCATTTTATAGAAAAAGAAAATGATGCTCAGAGAGATTTGTTGTCACAATCTCGTAAGTGCCAGATCCAGGACCAGAACCAGATCCTGACTCCCCATCCAGTGTTACTTCCACCATATCATGTCAATTTAGCAGGTTTCACAACTCAAAAGAAACTGTTTCAACAATTCTTTTGGAACTGCTTTTCCACTTACCAGGATCTACGCTGATAACCAGGAGGGTACTAAGTTTGAGACTCCAGTCCCTTGAGATCAGACTACTGTCCCAGGGAGACATAATCAATATAATCCAGAGATTTCCAAATTAGATTTTGCCAGGTTGGACAAAGGCCCCCAGGGTCGGAAGAGGACAGGGGAATTAGGGGAGAAAAGGGAAGGAACAGGAACTGATGTTAAATTGTTGAAGATGAAGTAACAGTAAGAGAAAGAGCATGGACCTCATGGTAAACACAAGTGTTACTACTGGCTTTTAGGGCTAAATTAAGGATGTGAATAATTTAAGGAATTGGAACTATGATTTCGCTGATAAGCATGGCAAATTCCTGGGTGAGGAAACTCCATCCATTAATGCAGGTTAGCACCTTCTCTGCAACTTGGAGAGTTTTAGAGTTGCCTAGAGCACTAAGAGGTTGTGACTTGCCCAGGGTCATTCAGTGAGTGTTTGAGGCAAGACTTGGAACCTGAAACCAAGTCCTCCTCGATCCAAGGCCACCTCTCTCTCTAGTACAAGATGAAGCTTTGTGTGAAAATTACATTGAAATTACACAGATACATACACGGATAATCCATTTTTTTGTGGTTTAGTCATTTTAGTCATATCTGACTCTTTGTGACCCCATCTGGGGTTTTCTTGGCCAAGATAGAATGGTTTGCCATTTCCTTCTCTAGCACACTTAACTGATGAGGAAACTGAGGCAAACAAGGTTAAGTGACTCATTCAGGGTCACACAGCTAGCATCTGAGGTTGGATTTGAACTCAGGAAGATGATTGTTCCTAACTTCAAGACCTAGCACTCTAACCACTGCATCACCTAGCTACCCTAAGCTGAACATGTAAATAAAATAGGGGAACCCCCTTTTATCACATTATAAGCAAAGTCTGGTCTCAAGAGGAAGGAAAAACAGCATAGGGGTCTGGATAACCTGTACATCCCCCATAAAGTTGAAGACTGGCTGTATTCTTAAGGCTTGACAAGGGGGATGAAAAGTGAAGTCAAGGTCCCCACAATTCAGACAGTTTTCCAAGGAGACACGGGGAGACCCCTAGTCTTAAGAAGTGCTTCAGTAACGTGTACATAAAAGGACCAAAGACTTCTATTTCATTTATTCACGAAAACCCCAGTTTCAGGTTTTGGAGTCCATTCTGTATTTGTGCTGGTATAAGCAATGATGCTGGGACTGTTTTTTTTTTTTTCCTGGGAGGGATACAATTCCTACTGACACTGGGCTCTTAGCTGAAACTTACTCTGCTCTCAAGTGCATTACATCTCACCAAATGCCTGGAGATAAGTATCACCCCCATGGGAGATTAATAAATCCTGGTATGTGATTCATCCAAGATCTCACATGATGTCAGCAAGACAGCCAACACCACAAATGAGGGATCCAGACCCCCAGGACCATGGCTCTCAAAGAGCGGATCACCCTGGTTAGTTCTGGCAAACCTGGTAAAGAGAGGAAACTATGAAAACCTTGTGATGTGGTTTGGACTCAATCATTTTACAGCTGCACATATGAGTCATGGAAAACATTTTATTCCCAAACTCATCTGCTTCGGTTAGCCCGTTTCTGTACTTTACCCCTTGCCCTCCCTGCTAACCCCCGCTTGTTCTCTGTTACCATTGACAGGGCAGGAAAACAGGATCTCTCTTCCTGCTGCTGGCTGAGCACCTGCATTCACACCAGCCTTTGTTTAGATGGCTCAGTGATCAGAGATCACAGGGCATTTTCAAAACTACCCCAGGCATCTGCCACTCTGTCCTAGAAGAATGTTTATTTACTCTTTCTTGATCAAATTTCTACCCTTTTTATCTTCCCACTCTGCAGCTGCTATCGGATTTCCGGCACACACATACATCAGTGTTTTCCCCCGACCCAGGAGGGTATGGGAAGAAAAAAATAATTAGAAAAACACTTACTAACCCAGACAAATGTTGGCCTTAGGCTAGACAGGCTGGTAGATCGAAAAGTCCACTCAACTCCTGTCTGGACCAGACCACACAACAGGTTCTAGTTAGAGTAATCTGTCCTCTCTTTCCACACTTAATACCTTCCTTCCAAACAGGCGTTTGCATTACTTCTTCAGCTGGAAGCAGAGTGAGTCACACAAAGAAAACTGGCTAGAATGCTCATGGAAGGATTAGAACCTACCCCCTGGACTTCCTGTGGACTTGGGAAAGTTTCAGGGTCACATAAGCCACAAGAGGACTGGAAGAAAATAAATGTGAGTTTGAATGCTGCAGGGTAAGTAGAGGTCAAGACACTGCCAGAATGGCACATTCAGTGATAGGGGACCCAAGAGAGGCCAGGGTGGTAGAGTCTGCATCCGTCAACAAAGCCCTTGAGGTCAATTAAGTGGCCACAAACCAGCTCTAACTCTGTAGCTCTGACTGTGAGACTCAGACGACCACCCAGGGAGAGGAATTAGAGATGGGGGGCCCTACAACTGGCACTCACTGAGAAATCCAAGGATTTTCACTCCCACTGTCTTCAACATGGGAGTCAAAAGACTTCAGTTACCTAAAGAATCACACCAACTCAAAAATAATTTCTGCAAGCTTTCTGGTTGTTTAAAAACAAGGAGACTTTAATTTATATAAAACAAAACATGTATATCACAGCTGAATTACATTTACTGTACAAAGAAATAAAAAGTCAAATAGAACACAGGAATGGTACAAGTGTCAAAACAGCAGCCTAAGAATAGTGTTGATATCATAAATGCCAAAACCTTTCAATTCCTCAAACCTTTCCTCCCCATGCCACCCCACTCCCAATCCCCAAGTCAATTGTTTTGTTTGAAACTTCCAAAGAATAGATCCCATTTTGGCAAAGCATCTGTAGGATCTTTCAGGTTTGACTTTTAGCACAGAAAAGCTAGGGAAAGGGTCAGAAACAGGAGAAAGAGGTTATAATGAGCCTAAACTATCATCTCATTTCCCTCTGCTGCTATAAAGGCAAGAAACCCAATCCCTGTTCCCACATATCAAACTGCAAATCAGTTAGTAGATGGGTGTTTCCCAAAATTATAGAATGATAACGACTCAGAATTCCCCAAGAGGCAGGGAGAGAATCTGTTCCAGAAGAGGCTCCCCAACTCCAAAAACAATTCCCGTGGCTATTCCAATTCATTCATTAGCCCATGTTTCCCTCACTATTCGGTTTTGAAGATGATGATTGTCTTCTGCTCCACTGAATTTGATGAGTTGATGGCTATGGAATTCTTAAATATTGGCAGCCTTCATTTCCTAGGAAGGCCCAGTAGGAGACCATTTGCCCATAAATGCTAAGCATATTTTACCCTGCCCATTAATTGCATGGGTTTCTAAAAAGCAGTGGGACTTGATTTGGGAAATTCATGTTTGGGATTTGTTATGAAGTCTTTGGAGAAAGGGAAAGGAGATGAAGATGCAACTAATACACTGAAGGATGTTCCTGGCCAGCTACCACCAGCTGTCTGTGGTTGCCGAGTGCTGTCTATGCTCTTGGAAAGGTAGGAGCAGCTGCTGTTTGTGGCCACACCAACACTGAATTGGGAAGAGGTAGAATACAGCACTGATGTGACTCAAGCCCAACACACCTCCCAGGCACAAATGTGGATGAGACAGAACTCGGCAGGAAAGGCTTAGGGAGAGTAGTGGGAGGAGCACAAGAATCAATCACAAGCTGAGGGCAGTCAGAGTCAAAACACAACAGGATGGGATTTTTTGGTCACCAGCCTTTTGGTGACTGGGATGCACATTTAGTTCTTAGGAGGCATCTTCAGTGGTCCTCATGGACCAAACAAAAGAAGCTATTTCTGTGGTTTTTATAATATATATCTCCTAAATTCACTCCACAGAATCTAATGAGTTGATGACAAATCTATTAAGCATTGAAAACAGGTGCTCTTGGTTCACAGTGCACCAGATTACAAAGAACTCAAATCTAGCCTGCCTGTAAGCCAGCATCCAGGGCTTTGTGTAGACTTGAGTACTACTACACTATTCACTGACGTAGGGCTTTTTCATATGGTTGTTATGCTTATTCTATTTTCTGATTGGCAGCAGAGAAAAGCATATTTTTTAAGGAAAAGGAGTGATAAAAGTATTAGATTAGTATGCTGAGGCTGTTGGGAAAATCAAGTCAATTTTATGCATAATTTACAAAGAATATGTGGCAAGCACAATTACAGTCATGAAGACGGACAGAGTCTACTTCTTTGTCAGATGGAGTACAAGAGTCCAGAATCATGGATTCACTATCTCTGCAAAAGATAAAAGGAGCTCTACTACTCCTAGGTTTCCCTTAATCAAGTATTTAACAACTTGGAAATAGCTTAGGGACTTTCATTCTGGAAAATGCTGCCACAAGTTTCATCTACTAAGCAACAAATGTGAAGACAGCATTGCATTTAATGAGATAATGATTTCCATGGCCAGTTTGGAGCAGCACATTTCCCCTAGAAAAATAACAGACTGGGTCATGGGAGCATGTGAGAAAAGTGTTAAAATAAAGGTACACTGGAGCAACCCCCAGATTTTTTTCTCTCTGTGAAACCTTTCAATTTGGAGGCCTGCTGCAGCTCTCATGCCTTCAGAAGCAGGGAGTGACATATGATGGGTGAAAACTGAGAGGATGGAGCAGAGCCAATGAGATAGGGAAGCTGTAAACAGATGAAATCCAAAATGACTCCAGAATCGAGCCCTGTGCTTCTCTAAGTGCACACCTCTCAGCTTCAAGTGACTGTGCTTTTACTCTCTTGCTGTGCCCACATTACCCAATACTGTACGACAGAGGTGAGGAGACCCACAGGAGCAAGTGGGTCCCGGTGTGTTCACACAGCTACCAAAAAGCAGGCAGAGGATGTGCAAAGCAAAGCAAACTCCCAGTCAGCATTCCCCCCTCTTCCTATTGGGGTCCTGTTTTCCCACTGGGGTGAAGTGTATTCAAAGAAAGAACATTTCAAGCTTTAACAGTAAATTCCTTATTATCTTTGTGGAAAGAGTACTCAAACATCAAAAATACTTGCTACTGCAAAACACCTGTATCAGTTCATAGCTTTCCTTAAAGTGTTTTCATTTCCCCTTAGCAGATGCACTAGTAATGAGTGCAGTGCTTTATCACATGGCTGCATAAAGGTTTCCCTGACTGCTTTTTAAAAATTTACCCAAAAAAGTGAGATATTATATATACTTCTATATAAATAAGTGAAAAAGGCAGGCAAAGCTTCCTTTAAAATCCTTAACAGCCAGCTCCCCAAGAGCTTTTTTTTTTTCCTTTTGGCAACAGCAGTACTATCCACCGCAAATCTGCCATACCCCAAACCCTTTCAGTCTTGTTTTTTGTATTTTAAATCAAGGACCTCTATAGCACCGGCAATTCATTTATGAGTTTATGGGTTCATGCGATAGCACGGGTTCCCCTCACCACACCCTATGCCTTTCTAGTCTCCACTAATCCATTCCTTTTGAGACTAGCTAAATTGTTTTCCCTCCCAGCAAGCATAATTTTTTTTCACCCCCTCTTTGTCTAAGTGAAGAGGAAATCCCAAAGCTTTCTGGGTAGGGTGTAGGGTCCAAGTCTTCCCTGCCAATGACATGGGATCCAGCCACCCCAAGACTCCAAGCACACCATCAGGAACGTTCCCTAAGTGAAATACCCTGGCAAGAGAGTAACCAAGGAATAACAGTGGGATCCATTTTTTTCTTTTTTCTTTTAAGAGAGTTGAATGTGCAAACATTTGTACATGGGTGGGTGGGTGTGGGTGTCTTTACGCTCACTGAGTTCTTTATTTTGCTAAGAGATCTTGCAGTTGCTTCGTGAGCAGTTCTGTGGGGGGCTCTGTGGAGGACGGATGGATTTAGACCTCTTCAGGCTATTGCCTTTGCTGCTGCTCCCACCCCCGCTACTAGCCAGGGAATATGAGCGTCCATGCATCATCACTGCATTCATCCCATTGGCCATGGAGAAGGATTTCAGGTGACTTTTGATGGTGACAGGCAGTGGAAGCTTGTCAATAAGATGGACTGGGGTACAGGAAACAATGGCTCGACAGCAGAGGTCCTGTAAACTGAACACTGAGGGAAAGCCAAAACAGAAAAGAAGGTAAATTTCTAGGATTAGCAAGGTTACATCTCCGGTATGTAGCAAAGACGTTTTTTCCCTCTACAGAATTAGCAAATGAGTGATAAAATTATCTCATTAAAGGGAAAGAATTTTTGGACAATGAAAATGAAGTTAAAAGAACATTTGAGTTTAACTGGTTTAATTTGGAGCAGTGGTAAAGTGAAAGCAACAAAGAAAGCAGAACAGAAATGGATAAAGGAACATAGTATCATAGATTTGGAGCTAGAAGATACCTTAGAGTTCTAGTCCAAGCCATTTTTACAGATGAGGAAAATGGGACCCAAAAGTGGTTAAATGTCTTGCCCAAGTTCACAAAGCAGTTAAGGGGATTTCTAAGTTCTTTCCAGTTCTAAAATCTTTGATCATAACACTCAGTGATAGAGCCAGGAGGTTAGTTCAGGCCCTCAAGCTCTAAATCTAGCCCCCCAATTCCACTGTCTTTTTTAGAGCTAGACCTTGAAGCAAGATTTTCTGAATCTCAGACCAATGTGCTTTGTGCTATGACATGCTGCCAAGAGAATATCCCTTCAGCCCACTTACTAAAGGAAAGTGTTTATGAAAAGCAACAGGAGAGCTTCAATTGTCCACTTGATGGCACCCCTCTCCTGGTCTGCTCAACAATAGAAAGGAATAATGAAAATTATTACTGGTTCTGAGAAAAGCTGAGGACAACACTGAAACATAGCTTTGCTGAAAAAAAGGCTTTTTTTCCCCTGGACCTGCAGTATTTTCTTTAAAACACTGGCTTTCAGCCTTCTTATCTTATTATTTAGGAATTAATCTATGTAAAGAGATTATATACAATAGTCTTTTTTTTCTACCAAGACACAATAGGTCCTAATCTCTTTTCTAGACTTAAGAAGTAATTGCTTATTGGAAAAATATCAACCAAGTATTTTTTCTTGCATAAGAAACAATTTTGTGGCAACCCTCAATTCTAAATTAATCAAATGTTTAATTTATTTAGGCTAAAGGAAACAGAAAACCTGTGTGCTGCCACCCAGAGGACAATGGGAATACCTACTAGTGTCAGGCAAAAAAGGACTTCTAGGTTAGTACAATTTTGTAGCCTTCTTATAATTTAGGAGGACTTTAAATGGACTGAATATGCCATTCATTATAGGGGTCCTTGATTTTTACAGTAACACATTCCTGGAAAGAGAATTACAAACATAAAACAGATATTGTTTTCCCATAGGAGCAATGTTGTATTTGGAGCTTATGCTCTGACCAAAGATTTGGGCATCAAATTAGTCATAGGGTTTTTTAAGATGGATGGAATCTCAGATTACCTAGTTCAACAATCTCTTTTTGTAGCTAAGGAAACTGAAGCCCAGAGAGGTTAAGTGACCTCCAAATTCCATGTTCTTTTCACTACATCATTGCGATGTTCAAAAATATCACAAAAGTAAATGTGTAATTATAAATTTTTATAATTTTAGATAGTAAAATACATAAATATACTGTACAAATTGATGAAACTCAAGGTGCCATGTACTATACATACGTACAGAGCACACAAAACTACAACTGTTAAAAATCTGATTTAAAAAGAATGTGCTCATTATAAATAAACATCAATCATTCCATTTTGCTTTCTTAGAAATGAGAATGACTTTTGGGGGACTCCCTTAACACAGGGTGGGGAGTAAGGTATGAATTGCAGGGTCTGTCTTTCAAAAAAGGAAGGGATGTTTTAATTGATGTCTTTTTCTTTCCTTGTTGTACACAGAAACATTTGAAATTAAAGCATAGACCTGAGAAGTGTACTTAAAGTTAAGATCATTCTTTAAAAACACAAAAAACAAAAAACAAACCATCTAAATGTTAGAAGCATTTATCCTAAGGACCCTGGTTATTAAAGGTTTGAAGAGCAGAAGTCACTTCAATCAGGTCTGCTTAGCCTCGTTCCTTTGGTCTCTACTTCAAAGCCCCTTTACTGCCCTGCCCCCGCCCCAATTATCAAGTGTAGCTATAAAGGAGGAGAAGAGTTACAAAAGGGCAGCCTGAGGAGTCGATGTAGATGGGTGTAAGAAGGGCAGTCACTCTCCTTTCTCTGAGGAAGGTGAAGGTACTGTACATAAACCTATGGATCTCAAAACGGCTTCTTTGTTCAATTTAATGTTTTAAAAACACTTAGCTGAAGCGACCTTTCTACACATTCCTGCTCTACGTGAGAATTCCCGTGAAGGAACAAGAATGAATACAGAGAAGGGATGGAAAGCAAAGTGTAGTTGGTATGAGACAGCACTGCAGTAACAGAGCAAGGCAATTTCACAAAACTAGGCCATTGTTCACATTGAAGAATGTGACAATTTGTCAACTAGAGGTTGCTATAGCCAAGCTCCCCTCTCGATACCTAAGGAAAGCTGCCCCCACCCCACTTTCAACCCTTATTTCAACTACAATTCCTGAAGCTTTCCTCACCTCTGTTAGGCCTCCAGATCTTCTCCATGCCATGTCGCATGAGAACAATCCGGGACAGTTCTGTGAAGGACTCAATCACATTGAAGTTGCACAGCGGGCTGACCTCAAAGAATGTCATGCAGTTCTTTTCAGCATAGGAGCGGGCTTGCTCTGTTGGTACCTGCCGCTTGAAGGCCAGGTGGAGCCTATTTCCCACCAAAATTCGGGGAACACCAGGAGCATGCTGTAGGAAGAAAAGAGAATTCAGACCTGTGTCAGGCAAAGAAAGGACTTGGCACTGGGGCATAAAGAAGGGAAAGAGGTGGCTTCAGGGACAGTTTTACTACTAGTGCAAAGCATGAATATTTTTCTGGCAATTTCATGTCTAACAGAAGTTGAGAAAAGTTTTTCTCTTCTCTGGTTCTCTGGTTTAGATGGGCTGTAGGAGAGAATAAAATAGATTGACATAACGGGCTATACAAGCCAGACAGTTCCAAATTCTGCTTCATTAAGATTATGGTCACTGGAGGCCCTTCTCAAGGGTGGTAGTGATAGTAGCAGCATCTTCCCAAATTTACTATTTTAGAAAAATCTGAGCTTTTCCTCATGTTTCTGTATCCAATAAACACATATTTACCTCATCGATTTCCTTTATCCATCGATCTATGCCATCAAAGGACCAGCGGTTTGTGATATCATACACTAGAAGAATTCCCTATAATGGAGGGGAAGAGGAGAGAAGATTTAGAAATTCCTACTCTAATCAGGGTTAATACACAAAGAAGCATTTACCTTGGTACTTACTCAGACACCTCAGGGAAAAGAGATTCCCATGATCTTGGTAACCAAAGAAAAGGTCAAAAGTAGAATACAGTCAACACTCAATATATGCAAAACTTCTTCCTATTAATTAGTGGCTGCTACATTGCTCCGCTGGGTAGAGGCCAGGAACCTTATATTTAATGGTAAAAAATAAGATTGCCTATTTGATTACATGTTATATCTCCCTAGTAGTTTAAAGTCCTTGAGGGTTTCCCAGTGCCTTGCCCATAGTAGGTACTTAGTAAATGTTTGTTGACTTAAATTGATACCCATGAAAAAAATATGAACCAGGCAAGGGAAGAAGTAGTATTATGGCCTTTTTACAGGTGAAAAAAAGACTTACAGAGATGATTTTCCCAAGGTCACAAAGCCAGTTCCAGTGATTTTTCCTCTATACTACTGTGCCTCTTTTCTTTACCCCAACAGAAATGGATAAATCATCTGGCTCTAACTTATCCACACCAGCATTCCTCTCTACTGACATACATAAGCTTCTTGAAGGTAGGAGTTATTTCATTTTTTCACTTTGTACCTCCAGCATCTAGCTTATCGTAGGCACTTATTAAGTGCTTAATGACTGACTGACATAGAAATGGGAGAGGATGGGGACCTCAACTATATCTTCTATTATCATAACCAAATTTACACCTTTAAGAGTTGAGTCCCCCTTCACTGCAGAGGAAGGGGAATATGGGTGAGGAATACCACGTATACTGACACCGTCAAATGAAGTGTTCGTTTTGCTGAACTTTATTTTAGTCTCTTTTTTATTCTTTGTCATAAATATGAATTGCTTGTTAAGTTACATAAAATTATGAAAATCCTAAGCTTATTGGAAATATCTAAAAGGTACCTTTTGTAGTCTATGTGAAGTTCTCTTGACTTAGTCTTAATTATAAAGAAACAAATTCAGGAAATAAAATTTACTGCTTACTTAGGCAGGACTGACCTTTTCCAAATTATTTTCTAGACTGAAAGCATTTGTGTGCATATACATTCACGCACATGCACACACACACACACACACACACACACACAAAATCAGAAAGGAAGGCATTAGCAGTGCCCGCATGTTACAGAGGCTCCCAAAGTAGGCGATATTACCCTCTGGTGGGCACTGGAGGGATGGGTGGTGGTGGTATAGTGGCCTCGAGTGCTAGTGGGGTGAGTGAATAAAAATAAGGGGTCAGTGGAAGCATAAGAAAAGAAGAGAAGATAAAGAAAAACTGTTCATACATGTTTCATACGTTGTGTAACAGGGTTAAAGTCATAGTGATTAGAAGAAAGTTAGTAGAGGGGGGCAGGGCCAAGATGGCGGCTGGAAAGCAGGGACTTGCTTAAGCTCTCCCCAGGTCCCTCCAAACACCTATAAAAATGCCTCTAAACAAATTTGAAAGATGCAGAACCCCCAAAATAGGAGAGGGAAGCAGGGCTCCAGCCCAGGACAGCCTGGATGGTCGCTGGGAAGGGTCTATCGCACGGAGCTGGGAGCAGAGCCCAGCGTGAGCCACGCCAGGACCAATCAGACTGGGAGCCAGGCGGAACAGGCCCTAGGACCCTGAATCATTGAGCTGTGGCAGTTATCAGACTTCTCAACCCACAAACTCCAAAGACAACAGAGCAGGTTAGTGAGAAAGACTGCTGGGGCAGAGTGAAAAGGAGTCCATGGTCAGCTACCACACCTGGGGGTGGGCAGAGGTGATACAGCTGCTTCCAGAGCTACAGCTGCAGTTGCTTCAGGCCCCAGGCCCACCTGGTGGGAGGAATTAAGCAGCCAATCAGAGCAGGAGTGCAAAGCCTGCTTTGCCCTGACTGGATCTGGGCCACGATCCTGGCTGGCAGCTCTTGGGGGAGATGGAGCGCTGGTGTGGCAGACCTTGATGTGTAGAAGTAGCTCTGAAAATAGCAGCACAACCCCTCAAGCTTGGGACAAAGTATTCTCTATAAGCAGTCACACCCTGACAAAAAGCTCAAGGGTCAAGTAGTTGTCTGGGACCACAAAGAGGCAGCAAAAACAGAGTCAGATTCAGACTCAGACTTTGGGATCTTTCTTTAGTGACAAAGAAGACCAAAACATACAGTCAGAAGAAGTCAACAAAGTCAAAGGGCCTACACCAAAAGCCTCCAAGAAAAATATGAACTGGTCTCAGGCCATGGAAGAGCTCAAAAAGGATTTGGAAAAGCAAGTAAGTAGAGGAAAAATTGGGACGAGAAATTAGAGTGATGTGAGAAAACCATGAAAAACAAGTCAATGACTTGCTAAAGGAGACCCCAAAAAATACTGAAGAAAATAACACCTTAAAAAATAGACTAACCCAAATGGCAAAAGAGCTCCAAAAAGCCAATGAGGAGAAGAATGCCTTGAAAGGCAGAATTAGCCAAATGGAAAAGGAGGTCCAAAAGACCACTGAAGAAAATACTACCTTAAAAATTAGATTGGAGCAAGTAGAAGCTAGTGACTTTATGAGAAATCAAGATATTATAAAACAGAACAAATGGAAGACAATGTGAAATATATCACTGGAAAAACCACTGACCTGGAAAATAGATCTAGGAGAGATAATTTAAAAATTTTTGGACTACCTGAAAGCCATGATCAAAAAAAGAGCTGCCTGTAGACATCATCTTTCAATAAATTATCAAGGAAAACTGCCCTGATATCCTAGGGCCAGAGGGTAAAATAGAAATTGAAAGAATCCACTGATCACCCCAAAAAGAAAACTCCTAGGAATACTATCGCCAAATTCCAGAGCTCCCAGATCAAGGAGAAAATACTGCAAGCAGTCAGAAAGAAACAATTTGAGTATTGTGGAAAAACAATCAGGATAATACAAGATCTAGCAGCTTCTACATTAAGGGATCGAAGGGCTTGGAATATCATATTCTGGAGGTCAATGGAGCTAGGATTAAAACCAAGAATCACCTAACTAGCAAAACTGAGTATAATGCTCCAAGGCAAAATATAGACTTTTAATAAAATAGAGGACTTTCAAGCTTTCTCAGTGAAAAGACCTGAGCTGAATAGAAAATTTGACTTTCAAACACAAGAATCAAGAGAAGCATGAAAAGGTAAACAAGAAAGAGAAATCATAAGGGACTTACTAAAGTTGAACTGTTTTGTTTACATTCCTGCAGAAAGTTGATGTGTGTAATTCATGAGGGTAGCTGAAGGGAATATACATACAGACAGAGGGCACAGGGTGAGTTGAATATGAAGGGATGATATCTAAAAAAATAAAATCAAATTAAGGGATGAGAGAGGAATATATTGAGAGAGGGAGAAAAGGAGAGATAGAATGGGGTAAATTATCTCAAATAAAAGTGGTAAGAAAAAGCAGTTCTGTTGGAAAGGAAGAGGGGATAGGTGAGGGGGAATGAGTGAATCTTGCTCTCAACAGATTTGACTTGAGGAGGGAATAACAAACACACTCAGTTGGGTTATCTTACCCCACAGGAAAGAAGGAGGAAGGGGATAAAAAAGCAGGGATGATAGAAGAGAGGGCAGATAGGGGGAGGAGGTCATCAAAAGCAAACACTTTCAAAAAGGGACAGGGTCAAGGGAGAAAACTGAATAAAGGGGGACAGGATAGGAGGGAGCAAAATATAGTTAGTCTTTCACAACATGAGTATTGTGGAAGGGTTTTGCATAATGATACACGTGTGGCCTATGTTGAATTGCTTGCCTTCTTAGGGAGGGTGGGTGGGGAGGGAAGAGGGGAGAGAATGTGGAACTCAAAGTTTTAAAAACAGATGTTTAAAAATAAAAAAAAAAGTTGTTTTTGCATGCAACTGGGAAATAAGATATACAGGCAAGAGGGCATAAAAATCTATCTTGCCGTATAAGAAAGTAAGGGAAAAGGGGACGGGGTGGGGGATTGGGGTGACAGAAGGGAGGGCTGACTGGGGAATGGGGCAATCAGAATATATGCCATCTTGCAGTGGGGGGGAGGGTAGAAATGTGGAGAAAATTTGTAATTCAAAATCTTGTGGAAAGCAATGCTGAAAACTAAAAATATTAAATAAAGTCATAGCGATTACATTATATTCCAAGTAAACACACAAAAAGCAGCGGTCAAGTCCACTCACAGGTCTTAAGAAGCAAGTGCTGGCAGGTGAGTGTGTCACACATTGTTGGGAAGCCCAGCACACACTGGCAGGAATGCGCGTAAAGACTTGTTTACAATACGATACTCTACAGTTACAAAATGCAACATTGTGTCATCAAACTTTTAATGCAGGAAAAATTCCCACAAATTTACAATAAATTATTAAATTTAAGATGTGTCATTTAAAAAAATTTGTATTTTTTGAAATTATGGAAATTTTAAAAAAAGCTAAACGGTTAAAGAAAGTAGATTTTTTTAGGTGGGCACTGAGTAATTTTTTTTAAAGGGGAAGTTGGCCAAATAAGTTTGGGAACCTTTGATTTAGAAGGTGGTGCTTGAGTTGTCTTGAAGGATGCAAGGGATTCCACCAGGCAGAAATCAGGAGGGGGTGTATCCACGGCATGTAGAGACAGCTTGGTGGTTTTGGATAGTGTTATATCTGGAGCAGCAAGACCTGAGTTCACATCTGTCCTCAGACATTCACGAGTTGTGTGACTGACCTGTTTGCCTCAGTTTCCTCATCTGTAAAGTAGGAATAATAATAGCACTTATTTCCCAGGGCAACACTGAGGTCCTTCTTATTTGTTTGGAGGCAACTTGCATTAAGTGACCTGCCGGGGTCATACAGCTAGGAAGTGTCTGAAGCTGGATTTGAACTCAGGTCCTCCTGACTCCAGGGCAGCCACCCTATCCTGCAGAGAGGGCCTCATCAAGAATGAATTGTATAAGGGGAACATGGACTGACGGGGCTGAGCCAGGGCTGGGGTGCCATGGAGAGCGCAGCACGGCAGAGTGTCAAAGGTGTACGGGATTCTATTGTGCTAGTGAAGGCAGCATCAAGCTGGATGGGCAGACGAGGGAGAAAGGACACTGGCAGGGTAAGGGCAATAGGGAAGGGTCTAGAGGAAGACATTGACTTTGGCTAAGAGGAAATGACAGAGGCGGGAAGCAAGGTTTTAGACAGAAAGGGAGAACTCTAACTTCAATACTTTGTTCAGAAATTTTGGTCTCCAAAGTCCCTTTCTAGCTCTAAATCCTATAAGCCAGAAGGAGATCGGAGTGATGATATACTGGTGGGTGTAGAGAGGAAGGTCAAAGGAACCAAGAGGATCAAAGAACTTCAAAGTTAAGGTGTTCAGTCACTAACTTGACTACAGTTACCTCCTTTTCATAGATTTAAAAAAAAAATCAGCCGTCATACACAGAATCAGTGAACGGCACAGCCAAGAGAGAATCTTTTCCAATTCCGGGTTGTAAAGTATTTTAAGACCATATTTGTTTATGGCATTAATAAGTGCAATGTTTAATCTAGTAGCCTAGTAGTGTCTTGTGGCTTTTCAATACAAACGAAAACCAATTTGAGCCCCATATCTCTCAGATTAGAGAACTAAATAGGAGGTCCCAAATCTGCCAACTGTATATGCACAGAAATATTTCTCAAGAAGTCAGGAGAAAATGCTCATTACATTTTCCAAAAAGTATCTTTGAAATATCCTCGGGGGGCGGGGGGGGGGGGGGGGCGGGGCGGAGCCAAGATGGCCGCATGAAAACAGCGTCTTACCGGAGCTCTCTCACAAGGTCTGTCAGATTCCTTTAAAAAAGTGAATTTAAGCAGATTTGAGAGAGTTAGAAACCGCAAGCAGTCTGAGTGGGGCAAATTTCCAAGCCAGGAGAGTCTGGGAGAGTCTGAAAGGCCGAAGGCACGAATCTGTAGGCTCGGAGAGCGCTGGGAGTGCGGAGCTGCTCCAGACCAGAGCGGAAGCTGCCGGCCAGGAAACCCATGTGGGAGACAGGCTGGGAGAAAGCTGGGCGCCCGAAACCTGCGGAGATCCCCAGGCCTCCCAACACAGGACGGTAGTCTGTGGAAGCCACTACGAGAGGCAGAGCAAGGCCACTGACTGGGTTTCCGACTCCTGAAGCTTGCAGCCCAAAGGAATGAAACGCGGTTTCTTGAACTTCGGGGAGACATAATGGCCAGGTAAATGGCTCTAATCCCTGACCCCCTCACCCAGAGAATTCCTCGGAAAAAATAAAAAAGAACGCTGGAACAGAGGAGAAAGAAGTGGGGCTTCAGTGGTCAAATAGTAGAAGTTCATTGGTCCCAGAGGGGCAGAGCTGGCAGGGGTCAACACCAGGAACCCAGATGTAATCTTGCTCCCCCAGGGGAAGTGCCAGACATCAGCTCAAACAACAAACAGCTGAGACCATTGCTGAAGAGCAACAGTGCTGGAGAGCACCCATAGGGAGTGAGATGTCAGGGAGCCAGACCCCTCCCCCACACCTCAGGAAACTGAAGGCTATAATTCTAGACTCACAATCCCCAGAATAAGAAAGCTGGGACAGAGAGCTCTGAGTCCCAAAGGCAGAAATTTGTTGTAAAGCCAGGAAAAGGCAAACCAACATGAAGAAGAACAGAAAAAACCAGAGGACAATAGATTCTTTTTATGGAGACAGGCATGATCAAAATATCAATTTGGAAGAGGACAGCAATGACACTATAGATACATCTGATACCTCAAAAGATAATGTGAACTGGTCTCCAGTCCAAAAAGCATTGCTGGATAGGGAGGTAAAAGAAAACATGGAAAACATGGAAAAGTCCCTAAAGAATAAGACTGGTGAAATGGCCACAGAGATTCAGAATCTAAATAGAGAAAATGACACCCTGAGAGGTAAAATCAACCAACTGGAAAAGGATACTCAAAAGCAAAATGAAAACACTAACTCATTAAAAATTAGAGTTGAGCAAGTGGAAGCTAATGAATCTATGAGGCACCAAGTAGTAAAACAAAATGTAAAGAATGAAAAAATAGAAAAAAATGTGAAATATCTGATTGGGAAAACAACTGACCTGGAAAATAGATCCAGGAGAGACAATTTAAGAGTTATTGGCCTACCGGAAATCCACAATGATAAAAAGAGCCTTGACAGTATCTTTGAAGAAATTATCAAAGACAACTGCCCAGAGGGGAACCAGATCAAGAAGGGAATAACATACCCTGATAAGTTTAGAAATCTAACTTGTCCTACGGGAAGTAGGAGGGGAAGGGGGGAATAAAAGGGAGGTGGGTGGTCAGAAGGGAGGGGAGAAGTAGCAAGTGGGAAAGGGTAAGATAAGGGAGGGGAATAAAGAGGGAGGGTAAACTGAGGAAGGCAGTGGTCAAAAGCAAAACTTTGTTGAGGAGGAGAAGGGGAAAGGGAGAAATAAAAGCACAAACAGGGGGAAATAGGATGGAGAAAAAGACACAGATAGAAACCATAACTGTGAACGTGAATGGGATGAACTCTCCCTTAAAACAGAAGCGGATAGCAGAATGGATTAAAAACCATAACCCTACAATATGCTGTTTACAAGAAACACATGTGAAACAGGGGGATACACACAGGGTAAAGGTAAAGCTGGAGTAAAATATATTGCGTCTCACCTAAAGTAAAAAAAGCAGGTGTAGCAATCCTAATCTCAGACAAAGCAAAAGTAAAGATAGATTTAATTAAAAGAAATATCCTCTAGGAGAAGGCGGAACCCCTCCAAAACAAACAAACAAACAACAACAACAACAAAAAAAAAAACCACCACCACCACCACCATAGGATTAAACTAAGAAGAAAGGACCAAATGTGAACTCCTTTTTCCTTATTCTTTTCTCAATTAGAAACCAATAGTAAAGATTGTATGGTAGAGGTCTAATCTCCTGGATTTAATTCTGTTTTAAGGAAAATTCATAATGGAGGGTCCAGAACCCTAAATTGTACCACCAAAGTTTGTTAATAAAAAAGCACACTATATAAAATTTTAAAAAATACAACCCCATGGAAAATTGGAAAATGGGAGGGCAGAAACTGGGCATAGACCAGTATCTTACACTATATACCAAAATAAAGTCAAAATGGGTTCATGATTTAGGAGTAAAGGCTGATACTATAAGTAATTTGGGAGAGCAAGGAATAGTTTACTTATCAGATTTATGGAAAAGAAAAGAATTCATGACCCAACAAGAAATAGAGAGCATTACAAAATGCAAAATGGATAATTTTGATTATGTTAAACTGAAATGTACAAAAAAAGCCAATGCAACAAAAATTAGGAGGGAAGCAGAAAATTGGGAGAAAATCTTTACAACTAGTATCCCTCATAAAGGCCTCATTTCTAAAATATACAGGGAACTGAGCCAAATATATAGGAATACAAGCCATTCCCCAATTGAGAAATGGTCAAAGGATATGAACAGGCAGTTTTCAGAGGAAGAAATTAAAGCTATCTATAGGCATATGAAAAAAATGCTCTAAAGCACTACTGATTAGAGAAATGCAAATCAAAACAACTCTTAGATACCACATCTCTCCTGTCAGATTGGCCAAAATAACAAAACAGGAAAATGATAAATGCTGGAGAGGATGTGGGAAAATTGGAACACTGTAACATTGCTGGTGGAGTTGTGAGATGATCCAGCCATTTTGGAGAGTAATTTGGAACTACGCCCAAAGGGCCACAGGAATGTTCATACCCTTTGACCCAGCAATACCACTTCTAGGGTTGTATCCCAAAGAAATCACACAAGCGGGAAAAGGACCCATATGTACAAAATTATAGCGGCTCTTTTTGTGGTAGCCAAGAATTGGAAATCAAAGGGATGCCCATCAATTGCGGAATGGCTGAACAAGCTGTGGTATATGAAGGTAATGGAATACTATTGTGCCACAAGAAATGGGGATGATATGGACTTCATAATAACCTGGAAAAACCTACACGACATAATGCTGAGTGAGCGGAGCAGAGCCAGGAGAACATTGTGCACAACCACAGATACATGGATTCCGTGAGGACCAACCCTGACAGACTTTGTTCTTCTCAGCAACACAGGGTGCAAGGACAACTTGAAAGGACTCACGATGGAGAACGCTATCTACATCCAGGGAAAGAACTATGGAGTTTGAATGCAGATTGAGGCATACTTCATGCTCGCCTTTTTTTCTTCTCTTTTGTTTTTGTGGTTTTTTTGGGGTTCTGTTTCTTCTTTCTCATGATTCATTCCATTGGTCATAATTCTTCTCCACAACTTGACTAGTGTATAAATTAATTCAATGCGAAGTTATACGTGGTAGTTATATGAGATTCCATGCTGTCTTGGGGAGGGAGGGGGGAGGGAGGGGAGAAAATCTGGAACTCAAAATTATGTAGAACCGTGTGTCGTAAACTAAAAATAAAAAAAAATACAACCCCATGAAAAAATGCTCCCAATCACTAATAATGGATCCATCAACCCTCTGTCAGAAGGTGAGTAGCATACTTCATAATTGCTTCTTTAAGCCATAGCTAGTCATTCTACTGATCAGAGTTCTAAAGTTCTACCAAGTTTCTTTGCTTCCTTGCAATGAGTTTTCCATGTTATTTCATATGCTCTTCAGTTACTCTGTGAGGTAGGTGGAACAGGCTTTCTCATTTACAAATGAGAAAAATGAGGTTAGGAGGACAGAAGTGATTTGTCTGTGGTTACACAGATAATGAGGTATTAGTTTAAAAAAAAAAGTGTTTTTCTGACTCTAAGTCTAGTATGCTCTTTCTACCATTGGTTCTGCCTCCCTATATTCTCAGAGATTGTCTTTGTAACCTGAAGATGGATTACAGCAGGGAGAAGGATTTCTACCCCAAACTGAGTTCAGACTATAGCAAGAGTCCATGATAGTTCTCCAGTTAGGAGAACAGCCTCTAAAAAAAAAAATGGAGTAGGAGACAAGAGGGCATGGAAGATCATTAGAAGATTCAGATCATAATATTTTTCTTTCTTTAATTCCAGCTTTACCTCGAATTTTCATTTGTTTAGAAGACAACCACCATTGTGGTTGAACAAACACCACCATTACCCTCCCCTAAATAAGGCTTATGTGATAGTTTCCTATTATATTTGCTGGTTGTTTTGTTTTTTTCCTTACCATTAACTTTTAAATTCATTGAAAACATTAGTCTCAATATAATGCAGGTTTCAAATTTAATAGCAATAACAAGAATAATATAAAACTTTATTCATCCCCAGTGATCAAAAGGTATTCTCAGAATCACACAATTTTAAAGCTAGGTTACTCTGCACGACCTTTTCTTTTTACAAATGAGGAAACTAAAGTTCAGAAGAGGGGGAATCACTGCTCAGGATCACACAGCAAATTACTGGAAGAGTTGGCTGTCTTAGTCCAGAGCTCTTTTTGCCGTATCATGGGCACTGGTATCATTTAAAGAACACATTTCTATATGAAAAACAGCCAAGATAGATAGTCCACAGAGAAAGGGACTACATCTTATATCTCTCCATATCCTCAATTCCTAGAACAAATACCTTGAACATCATAGCTGACATGTATTTCAGATGATAATGATATATTTGCGCTCTGCTTATTTTTAGGTTTTGGTCAGCTTAGACTTATGTCAGATAGGGTACTCTACATGCTTTAACGCCAATTCCAAAATGGGTTAGCACAGCTACTCTGCAAACCAGCTGCAAGTTCTTGGTAGCCTGGTTCACCACACTGAACTCTGCCCGCAGGGGCACTGTGGGGATATTTATGCAGAGGTGTTCCTGGGTTTTCAAACTAGAAACTTAGAGAATAGGATGTCAGTCACTTCAGGAGCATTTTACTGTGAAGCCTTCCAACAGTTCAGTGGATTAAGATTTGCTACAGGGACTTTTCTGTCATATCCCTCAGAGACCAATTACTCAGAATTTCAGAACTTTGGGATATTTCCACTCTACCATGGTATCATATTCGCTTCTCTCTTCCTGTGCCCCAAATATCTGAACATTCACACTGTGTCTCAGGAATAATTTTCTGTGAAACTAGCAATGCTAACTAGAAAGAGTCATCTGTAGTCAGTGAAAACAGATGAACAAGTTCTTTATTATACACAGTTCGAGAAACAGTTTAGAAGTAGAAAAATAGATATTCCTTACAATTTTCTCCCATCCCATAATTCTACTTTGAAAACAGAATTCAAGAAACAAAAATCAGAGTAAAAACTCATGCTATTTTTTCCACAACTCCATTCAATATACATAGTTTCAAAGTTGCCATCTACTTTAACTTCTCTATTAACAAAGATGGCAAAAGGAGAAAGTATGGCCCACTGTAAGTGTTTTCAAAGATGACTTTTTCCATTTTGGAAAAGAAAATCTTACACTCCCATCCACTTAGAGTTTCCTCTAAATCCTGGGGAAATTCACATCTAGTCCCTGAGGTTCTGTTAAAATATAAGCCAATGGACATAAATCTACCACTTTAGGTTCCTCTTCTATGCTAGCACCAAACCATTAACTCAGTATAGACTAGGAACATGTAGAGGTCACATCTTAGAAGCCTATTCAAAACCAGCTGGCTGTAGAAATATTATTGCCTGGGGTGGGGGTGGGAGGGGGGAAGAGAACCCTTATGGCCCAAACATTGAAGATGTTGGAAAAAGAACCACAATTGGATTGATTATCTCCTTCAAGCACCTCTCATATTCTGGGAGCATTCTAAAGTCATTTCTATGTTTCTAGAGCCTAACTGCTCACCTCTTAACTAACTAAAGTACTTTATCTGCTTCCCCCTACCTTCAGCAATCTTTTAGATAAACATAAGCTCAGGCATTAGAAGACTACTGGTGGCAGACTTTGCAACAATAATTTGGCGGTTATTTGGAAATGCTAGTTCCTACCCGCAACACGTATCTTAATTCTTTAAGCCAAGTTGGTTGGTTGGTGTCCTTCATTTCTCGAAGAGGACCAAAATGACATCACTAAGCTAGAGTCAAGTTTCAGTGTGTTCGACTGTAGCATATTAAAGTCAAGTGTAACAAGCCTCATCTTATGCAACATTAAGGTTCCTAGTGCCATTGAGGTTTTAAGCAGAAACATTTGTAAAAATCCTAGACAAAGAAAAGGTGATAGTTAAAAGATGTGAATATTAGTCAGAATTTGGCAATAATACATGGTGGGATTATAGATTTCTCAAAATATTCCCAAGGAATAATCTGAAGATAGCCATAGGTCATCTATGGTTAATAAATTCCCAGAAAAAATTTGTTACCAGAAGAAACCTACTAAGCAATCTAAAAACTACTCTAATCATCCATCTATACAACTAATTCATTTATATTTTCTTTAATTATGTTCCTATGTTTTCAATAACTAACAAGGTATCGTTAAGAATTCCAAAAAAGCACACCTAAACAGGACCATTATTGGTTCTTTTAATTATTCATTATAAGTCTCGAGGAGGTTATTTTTTAAACTCTTGATTTCTTTTTTCCAATGAAGAGGCATTTATTTTCCTTCTCTTTCACCCCCTCCCACCCTTCGCCATCAAAATAACAACAACAAAGGAAAAACAAATTCCTGCACTGTCCACGTCTAAAGGTGTATGTCTCATTCTGCACCTGAAGTTCAGAGAAAACCTTAATCTCCAACAAACTCTTTTCATTCTAGCCAATGGTTACAATGGAAGCAGTAGAAATAGCACCAAAAACCAAAAACTGGGCTATATACAGATAGGCCAAAAGAGATGGTCTTTGCTAGAGGCAACACTATCAGTCATTTTTGTATATCTCCACTCCTCCCACTTGAACCTTCCTTTGTAACAAGGGGAAATAAAAATCAGTTAAGCAAAACCAATGGACACACTGACCTTATTTGACAATTTAAAGCAAATTTCATACCCATAGTCCCCTTACCTCTCCACTGAAAGGAGAATGGGGTGTAAGACAAGATTGATTTTCAAGTTAACTAAAAAGGGAGGGAAAAGATACTAAATGTTTGGAAAAATTAGCTTAGTATATATAGGGTGTCAGTTATTAGAGAAATTTTTCTTCAGCCATCAATAGAATCATAGAATCTTAGAATGGAAGCTGGAAGGAATTTCAGAGGCAATCTAGTGCAAACTTTACTTAAATAAGAATACCTTCTATTTTATACCTGACAAGGGGTCATCTGGACTTTGCTCGAATGTCTCTTTTGAGGAGGAACCCATTACCTTGGGGAAGCCCACTCCACCTTTGGATAGGTATCTCCAATAGGAATTTTTTTCCTTATTCAATCCTAAATGTGCCTCTTTGCAGGGGCCAAGCAGATTAAGTCCTTCTTCCACTGGATAACCCTTTAAATACTTGAAGATAACTATATCCCCAGTTTCCCCAGTCTTCTCCTTTCTAGGCTGTTCTGGTTCTCATATCTGGAGCTAAGCCTCTTTTACCGGACAGTCCCTTCAAGCACTTCAAGACAGCTCTATTGTCTCCCCAAAGTCTTTCTTTTTGAAGACCATATATCTTTATAATCACAAAATTGGCTGAAAAGTACATAAAATACAAGATGTCATTGTGCTCACTCTTTGTCGAATACAAGAAAGCAACTGATTCAGTAGAGCAAAAACTAGCATAGTACTCCCTCCTCCAATAAAGTGTTGTACATACTGTTCTAGGCAGGTAGTGTTATGTGATTACTGCAGCTTTACCTCATGATTTGAGGCAACTGATGTTGGAATTTCTGCCTGTGGAAGGCCAAGTTCTTAGCCTGCCTGTTAAAATCCAACAGTTTTTCTTTCTTCTCTTAAACTTTCGCAAGAAGCCTTGCTGTGCAGATTTTATCACCACTTCCATTCTCCCAACATAATTTCTTACAGGTATTTCTTGCAAAACTGGAAGTAACGGCCTACCCAAATAATAGCCACTTATGTCCAAGGCTGCTGAAGGTGTTGAATGCGAGGCAAGGCAAAATTGTTCAAAAGATTAAGGATGAGTTCAGCAAACCTGTCCGCAGCTTCTGTCATATGCACCCATGCCCTATCAGCACTCTCCAAATCTTTAAGAATAGAATAAAGGTGAGACTCCTACTGATGAAGCAGATCAAAAGCAAGGCTCTTTTCTCTTTATAAAAGCAACCCAATTTCAAATGGCATTGATGCCAAAGATTTACCACTTTCTTTCCTTTAAAGAAGTAGGAGCTCCTACTGGTGTGCATACATGAAGACTCTACACAGGCTCGGGGGGAACATACGGTGATGGTCCAGCATCCATTCTCATCACCTTGTAGCCTGTGTTATATCCACTATTAAATTTCACCTAGACACAAAGATTATATGTTGGGCCGTGCCTTCACTTTTTAATGGCATGTTAATAACTACATAATGATTCCTTTAGAGAGTACTTGCTTATAAACATGTGTCACAATAAAAAGGTTTCCTTGAAATCTCTAAAAACAGAGATGACTTGTTTGAAAGGTCTCTGAATACTAATATCAAATGAGGCACAAGGAGACACAGCTTTCCAAAGGTCTTTACCAGTGTCATGGGTGATAGTCAATGCAGATTGCAAACTGAAGATTCCAAGATGCTCCTGTTTGTGGATAACACTGTACCAATTCTATCAAGCCAAGGAACACTACAGATCCTCCTTAATGAAATCTATAATTACTCAAGGAAGGTGGTCTTAACTCTCCACAAAGGAAAAAAAAAAAGCAAGTAGATAAAAATGCTTGTTCCCCAAACACTAATGTTGGACGATGAATGGGACCCAGAACTGAAGGGAGTTGAATTGCATTTGGAAGACTGCAGCGGTTTTAAGGCTTCTCTCTGAAATAAAAGTGAATCTTAACATAAATATTTTTGTGGTGATACTATATGGCTAAGAGTAGTGGAATACCAGTCTCAAAGAACAGAAGTTTCAGGTCACCCCCAAAGCAATTGGGAGGTTGCATGGTAGGCATGAACAGGCCATAACATATTGTTAATGAAAGACTGCACAGAAAAAGTGGCATAAAAGCTATCCCAGAGAAACATCTTCTTGGAAAAGATGAGCTAGTCATGCAGGAAAGTAAGGCATTACTGATGGACAGCTCAACGTCCCACTGGTTTGTGAAAAGACCTAGAAGAAGGCCCTTACCATATTGTCTAGATACACTGTGAGAGGAGAACATGGGAAAGAATCATTCAGGATGAGGTGTAATTAGAGTGCAATCTGCACTGCTGGAAGTAGAGCCACACTGACAAGACTATAGAAGCACTAAAGTACTACCAAAATGTTTCTGTCCTGCCCACTCCTTCCATTAAGGTGCTAACAGGCAATTCAAACTTAACTGCAAAACAAAACTCCTTATCATGCGTTCTCCCCACACCCTGTTTCTGCAAAGGACACCACCACCCTCCTAGTCAACCAGGTTCACAATCCCAGTGTCATCTTTTACTCCTCATTCTATTTAGCTGACATGACATGTCTAATGTGTTCGCAAATCTTGTTTCTATCTTCACAGTATCTCTCCACTCTAGATGAAGCTTTCAGTATTTCTAGCCTGGAACTAGATCATCAAATGCAAGAGCATTTAATCCAATCCACCCCCCATACAGTTGCCAATGTGATTTTCTGAAGTGTATAGGTGTGACCCTATTCAATGAGCTACAGTGGCCCACTATTACTTCCAGGATCAAATACGATTGGCGTTTAAAGTTCTTCATAATCTGGCTCTACCTTTTCACTCTTCTTACACTTTACTCCATTTGCTGACCTCTATATAGTCCAGTTACAACGGCCTCTTGATAGATCTTTAAACACAAGAATCCACTTTTGCCCTGGTTGCCTCCTCACCTTCACCTCTTCGTTTCCCTGGCTTTCTTCAAGATTTGGCTTGAATTCTACTTTCTACAATTTCCCCAGGTGCTAATAATGCTCTCCCCTGAGATTATCTTCCACCTACTCTCTCTGTATCTTGTATATCTAGTATTTATATGTTATATATTTATATGTCCATGAGGACAGGGCCTATTTTTGTCTTTCTTTGTATTCCTAGTGCTTAGCACAATGCTTGCCACATAGTAAGCAGAAAAGGAAACCTAAATTTGGAAGATATGGCAGAAGCAGGAGTAGAACCCAGGTCTTTTCAAGTCCAGAGTTCCTTCCACTAAACCAGAATTTACAAGGAGTCTACAGCAACTTAAGACATTGAAGAAATATAATTTTTTAATTAATGCCTTTTGTTATTACACTACATCCACTTTCAAATCTATTTCTCCTTCCCAACAAAGCCAGCCTCCCTTTGTAAGCAAGATTAAAACAAAACAACCAATTAGCACTGGCCTCATATGATCTTATATGCAATTCTCCATATCTGTAGGCCCCTACTTCTATTGAAACTTAGTGATAAAATAAATTAAGGGAGACAAGCTATTCAGCATCTAATGGGATCTGATGTTAAATAATACTTGTCCTACCTACTTTACCAGAGTGGTTGAGAACATCATTCCTTTTAAAGTTCTTTGTAACCCAGTCCCTTCTTATCTTTATAGTCTTCTTACACTTTATTTTACTCCTTGAACTATACAAACCAGCCATACTGTCCTGCTGTCCAATTTGTACATGAGCCTTTGCACTGGCTGACCCACAAATCTGCAATGTTCATGTTCCTCACCTCTACCTCTTGGAGTCCCTGGTTTCCTTCAAGTATCAATACAAGGGGCACTTCCTCCATGAAGCCTCTCTTGGCTCCTCCCCCGACCCCAGGTACTAGGTTACCTCTTCCCAAAACTAACTTATATTCATTTTTATATATTCTGAATATAAATTTCTTGAGGGCAGGAGCTATTTCACTTTTATTTTTGTATTTCTAAGTACTTTGTACAATGTATCACATGTAACAGCACAATAAATGCTTGGTTATTGGCTGATTTGTAAACTATAAAATTAATATAGATGTATTATTGTTGTTTTTATTGTTAATTGGTTTTTAAAAGTTTTATGAAAAAACATAGTTAAGATTTTCTTAGCAACTCATCTTGAACAGTATTTGGGAATAAAGGAACTTAAAAAACTCAAGACATCTGAATAGTTTTTCTGGTTACTTTCCCATGACTTACATTACTGATGAATGCAGAATGATTATGTTGTTCCCAGCACAGGATAAAGGCAGAGATAAAAAAATAAGCTTGAGAACTCAACTCTTCACATTTAACTAAACAGCAGGTTTATAAATAAAGCTGTCCATTTTTCCAATACATCTAATCTAGAAAATAAGATAATTTAAATTTCTCAGAATGCAAGCTATGTTAGGTCTTAAGGCTAAACAGAGTCTGAATACCAGTTGCCTGATCTCTTTCCCCAAATTTAATAGAGTCTAGGCCCTAGTACAAAAAAGACATATATAGTAGCCTATATAATAAATAAGTCCTCTATGGGCATAAAATTTCTTAGGGATTTTTGCCTTTGGTTATAGAAGTGTATCTGGTACTTCAAAGCAAAGAAAAAAACAAGCATAAACTTCCCAAATTAAAAAATCAATCCCCTCTTATACACTTAATTTAGGCTTCCATTTTGTGGTATTTTGGAGTCAAGGAAACTTAGAGGCCAAAGTCTATTCACCTCATTTTGCAAATTAGGAAACTGAGGCTGAGATAGTTTAAATGAATTGCCCAGGGACACCAGCTATAGTAAGTATCTCAAGGCAGCATCTGAACCCAGATCTTGCTCACATCAAGTCTAGTACTCAATCCACTTTAAGACAGCACTTCCCAAAGCTGGCTCTCCCCATTTTGGCTTTGCCGCTTACTAGTTCAGGGATCTTGGAACTGTAACTTCATCTCTCGGAGTCCATTTCCTCGACTATAAAATGAAAACGATAGCACCTAACCAGGCATTTTTGTGAAGATGAAATGAGACGATATGCATATAAAGAGTTTTGCAAACTTTAAAGTACTAAGTAAATATCCACTATTATCATTACTAGGAGAAGTGCTACTGAGTACACAGGTATCAATTCAACAAGCAGTAGGGGAGATGTAATAGACAAATGCATGAGAGGTACAAAGAAAGTGCAAGAGGGAGGGGAGACACAGGAGGCTTTCATGGAGAAGGCTGTGTTGGTCAGCAAAATGGGCTCTTAGGTGCTAAGCCCCAGGCCCAAACCCCTATTAGGTGTAAAACCTATGTGGGTGTGGATTGGTAACTAAGGTGGGGCTCAAGGTGGGGCTAACTCAGGGGAGGGCCTAGTTTACAAATGAGTTTGAGTGATAGGTTTGGGACATCAGAGGCTCTTAGACCACGTGGGTTTAAGTCGCCTCTGTGACAATTCTAGGTCACATGGGTGAGTCGAATGTGTGACTCACCCCTGACCCTGAAAAAGATATAATACCAGAGGTTGGCTTTCTTTCCTTGGAGCTCTTACCCACAGCAGTGGTGGTGCCTGTGACTCTGGGCCAGCCCTTGTTCTGAGCTCCCGGGCTGAACCTAGATGTTGGTAACTATGAATCTGTATTTGGTCTGTCTGTCGATGTTTGTAATTTGTTTAGGGCTCTCACTCTTGGTGGCACGGGGCAGAGACTCCAGGAAGCTGTAGCTAAGGGCTCTCCAGCACGTAAACCCGGATGTTGGGACTTTGTTAAACTCTGGTAACTATGTATTGGGATTTGAATCAGACAAGGTCTGTCTGTTGATGTTTGTACTTTGTATTTTGCTCTGAAGGTCAGGGTGCTGGTTTTTCCCCCTGAACTAAGTGAATGATATTTGTATGCTGGATTAACGTAAACTTGTCAACCCCTTAACGTTGCTTTCCTTACTAAAGCAGATCAAAAGAACCTGTGCTTTTGCAGTGTGTTGGCAGCTTTCTGGGTGCTGGTTGTTGATGTTGAAACAAAGACAGATTTTGGGGTTGGGTTTTTAAAAACAGGTAAGAATTCAACAGAAGGAAAGAAAAGAACACAATGTAGACATATGAAAAGGTAGGGATGGAGCCAAATATGGGAGCATGCATTGAGGACTCAGAGGAGTACAGAATATATGGAAGGAGGTAGTGTGGAGTGCCTTGAATGCCATTCTGAACTTTACTCAAGCAATAGGGAGCCAATGAATGATTTTTTCAGTGTGATGATAAGATCACATATATGAAGAATATTATAATAGCAATGTGATATGAAAAGAGGAGCAGAAGTGAAGTGAAAGCACTTGGGAATGAGGGCTTATAATTGGGTGGAATCAATGAGGAGAGAAAAGGAACACATTTAAAAATCAGAGGATCTAAGAAGCGAAAAGGACTTAGCTGTAATCTAGTCCAATCTTGGTAATAAAGATTCTCCTCTATAATAATGTTGACATCAATTTCTATTTGAATCATCTCCAGTAAAGAGGGACCCATACCTTTCAAGGTGGCCAACTCTCCTTCAGGCCAGTCCTAATTTTTAGGAAGTTTTCCCTTCTCATTTCCATTGAGCTAAACTCCGCTGCTCTGTAATTCCCATTGAGTACTCTTAAGTTACCTCGGGAGTGAAACAGAGCAATTAATCAGTGCCAGATCCTCTACAAGGTTCTGGGGAAAAAAGGAAAAGAAAAAAGTCTTTTCTCTTAGCTTATCAGAGAAACACGTCTAATCACTCTCCCCTCTGACAGCCCTTCAAATACTTGAAGACTATGTTGTATCCCCTAAGTTATCCCTCTTCCAGACTTAACTCTATCCCTAAACATTCCCAGTCCTGCATATGATCCTTTGTATGACAGACTACTCCAGGTCATCTATGTCCTTCCTAAAATGTGTTGTCTAGAATTGAACATAATACCCCAAGTGAAATCCAATCAGGGCAGACTACAACAGTATTATCACTACCCACATTCCAGACATAGCTGGAGTTATTTCAAACAGAATTGACTGAACTTGGTGAATGATTATAAGCAAAGAGGAAAGAGTAGAGGATAACACCAAGAATTAGTACATGAGAGACCAGGGGAATTGACAGAAAGAGGAAGTCAAAAAGAGATTAAAAAAAAAAAAAGGCTTGCAACAGTTCTATTCAATCCTCACTCTTCTCATTATACCCCAGAACAGGTCTTTACTACTACCTTTCCAAACTATGGCAATAGTCTCTGGAGTCAAGGGCTGTGCCAGTATACTGCAATACCCTACCAATATAAATCAGTCAACAAGTCAGTTGGTAATTATGCATTTATTAAGTGCTTAATATGTCTTGGGTACTGTGCTAAATGTTGGAGATATAAAGAAAGGCCCCCAAGTGATACTGCTCTCAAGGAGCTCACATTCTAATGGGGGAGACAATATGCAAATAACTATTTACACAGAAGACATATCAGAAAGAAGAGTAGAAGGAGTAAGGGGATGGGGAAAGGTCTCTAACAAAAGGTAGGGTTTTTAGCTGAGTCTTGAAAGAAACAAGAGGGCAGTGAGGAAGAAAAGTGGAGGTGAGGAAAGAAAGCATTCCATGCATATGGGATAACCAGGGCAAATTCATGGAGTCAGGAGATAAGAGTGTCCTATGTGAGTAATAGCAAATAAGCCAGTGTAGGTATAGAGTACACAGAGATCTGCAAAGTACATAGAGATCTTTTCTCATCCTTCTCAATCTATCTGCTGCATCTGATACCACTGACCATCCTGTCACCTCTTGGATATTCTCTTTTCTCTGGATTTTTGTGACACTATTCTTTCCTGGTTTGCCTCCTACCTGTCTGACTATTCCTTCTCAGTCTCCTTTGCTGGTTCATCATCTATATCATACTGCCAAAACTGTGGATGTGGTTCTGTCCTGGGCTTACTTCTCTTCTCCTTTTGTATTCTTTCTTTTGGCAAGCATATCACCTTCCATGTGTTTAGTTTTTATTCTATACAGTTGACTCCCAGATCTACAAATCCAACCCCAGCCTCTCCACCCAAGATTCACTCTTATATCACCAATTGTCTATTGGATGTTTCAAACTAGATGCCATGGAAATATTTTTTTGTTTAAATTTTTTTTTCAATTAACAAAAATTTATCATTTCACCTTCCCACCTAACCCACTCATTTAAAAAGAAAAACACCACCCTTGTAACAAACATGCATAGTCTGCCTAAGGGCTATAAAACTGTGCATACTCTTTGACCTAGCAGTACCACTTCTATGTCTGTATCTCAAAGAGATCATAAAAATGGGAAAAGGACCCACTTGTACAAAAATATTTATAGCAGCTCTTTTTGTGGTAGCAAGAATTGAAAATTGAGGGGATGCCCACTAACTGGGGAACGGCTGAACAAGTAATGATGTATGAATGTAATGGAATACTACTGTTCCATAAGAAATGGTGAGCAGGCAGACTTCAGAAAAACCTGGAAAGACTTACATGAGCTGATGCTGAGAGAAGTGAGCAGAACCAGGAGAACACTGCACCACAGTAATAGCAACACTGCAATGACCAACTTTGATAGACCTGCATCTTCTCAGCCATACAACACTCTACGACAATTCCAAAAGACTCCTGATGTCTGCACATCCAGAGAAAGAGCTATGGAGTCTGAATGCAGATTGAAGCGTACTTATTTTCTCTCTTTTTTTTTTCCTTTCTCATGGTCTTCCCCTTTGGTTCTAATTCTTCTTTACACCATGACTAAGGTGGAAATATGTTTAATATGAGTGTCCATATATAGCTTATATCAGTTTGCACACTGCCTTGGAGAGGGGGGAGAAAATTTAGAACTCACAATCTTATAGAAGTGAATGTTGAAAACTAAAAACAAAAAAAAATTTTTTTAAACCATGGATAGTCAAGCAAAAATTAATTCTCACATTGGCTATGTCGTGTGTGTGTGTGAGAGTGTGTGTGTGTGTGTGTATCTATCTCAATCAAATATCATTACCTCTCTATCAAGAAGTAGGTAACATGTTCCATCATGGGTCCTCTGAAATCACGGCTGGTCACTGTATTAATTAGAATTCTTCAGTCCTTTAAAGCTGTTTGTCTTTATCATGTTTTTTTTTTTCCTAAACTTTTCTGTTTCTGCTCTCTTCACTCAGCATCAATTCATACAAATTTTCCTTAGTCTCTCTAAAATTATCCCCTTCATCATTTCTTACAGCACTATAACATTCCATTCCATTTATACCAGAATTTCTTTAGTTGTCCCTGACGGATACATCCTTAGCTTTCCAATTCTTTGTCACCACAAAAAGAGGGCTACAAATGTTTTTGTACATATGGGTCTTTTACCTCTTTCTCTGATCTCTTAGGGCTCCCCAGAGACATCTTAAAACTCAAAAATGTCTAAAACTGAACTCATTATCTTTCTCCCAAAGTCCATGTCCTTTCCAATTTTCCTGTATCTGTCAAAAGCACCAACAGACTTTTGGTATTTCAGGTGTGTAATCTTGCCATTATCCACGACTCCTTACTGCCTCATTCACATATCCAAATCAGTTGCCAAATCTTGATGTTTCTGCTTTCTCAATATCTCTGCTAGCCTACCCCTTCTCTCCACTGTCACAGCTATTACCTTAGTTCAGACCATCATTACCCCTTGGTCTGGGTTAACAGCCTAATTGGTGTACCTTAAATATTTCATCACTTGGTCCATCCTACATTCTACTGTCACATTATGCTTCCTTAAGTGCAGATGTGACCACGTTGCTTCTCTCCTCAAACAGTTCTAGTTGCATAATACTATTGCCTTTAGAATAAATTTTCTTTTGTTTTTATTTTAAAGTCCTATACAACCTGACCCCAGCCCACTTTTACAGCCTTATACTTCTCACCTTAAACTTTGCAATCAAGTGAATTGGCCTTCTCTCTGTTGCTAACTCACAACATTCTATTTCCTATCTCAATGCCTTTGAAGTGGCTGTCCTCAGTGCCTGGAATACACTTGCTTCTCCTCTTCATCTCACAGCATCCCTTTCTTCCTAAAAAAATGCACCTGCATGAAGACTTTCCTAATCCTTTCAAGTTGTAGTGCCCTTCTTCCTAAACTATCTTCTTTGTCTTTTGTGTATATATATTTTTTTGTGTATACACGTGTATTAATTTTACATTTATGCTGCATATATTTTGTATACTTCTCATTTCCCTCAGTAGAACGAAAAGTTCATTGAGAAAAGAGATTGTGTTTTATTCTTTGTACTTGAACCCCCATAACCTAGAACAGTGCCTGGCATAGTAGGTGCTTAACAAATACTTGCTGATTAAATGACTGAGTGAAGCCTGGTACCCTTTGGCCCACTAACACCACTACTAGATCTGTATCCTAAATAGATCAAAGAAAAGGGAAAAGGACCTATATGCACAAAAATATTTATAACAGCTCTTTTTGTGATGACAAAGAATTAGAAACTGAGGGGATGCTCATCAATTGGGGAATGGATTAACAAACTGTGGTATGTGAATGTAATGGAATACTACTGTGCTGTAAGAAATGACAAGTAGGATGGTTTCAGAAAAATCTGGGAAGACTATATGAACTGATGCAAAGTGAAGTGAGCAGGAGAACATTGTACATAGTAACCACAATATTGTAATGATGATCAATTAGCTACTCTGATCAAGACAATGATCCATGACATTTCCGAAGGACCCATGTTGAAAAATACTCTCCACTGCCGAAGTGAGATCCAAAGTCCTGGCTTGGGGTGAGAGTACTATAGCCTCAGGTTGCAGGCATCCTTAGCTAGAAACCTGGTACAGGTTCCTGTCATTCTGACTCTGTAAACAGCTTCAGGCTTCCATAAAATATGCTCCTGGGATGGGCTTTTCTGTTTGGACCTCTTTCCTACTGTCTGCATGCTTTGGGAAGTCTCTTTGTATACACTTGGGCCGGTAATAGGAAGTAACTTGTTTCTTCTTGAGTTTCTTGATCATTACTTTGTTTAATGATCTTTTTTCATCCTTGCTGGAGTAGTTGAGATAACTATTCTGCTTCTATGAACTCTGAAACATTGAGGAGTCTCTCTCCTATGGAATGAACCCTACTTTTTAGGGCTTTTCACATGAATAAGAGCTTTATATTTTGCTAAAGGCTTTTTCTGTACTTATTGAAACTATGCCATTGAAAAATTTTCTTACTTATATGATTAATCATACTAATTTTTTCTTGATGCTGAACCAGCCTTGGAATTGTAGGTACTAGTCTAATTTCGTCTTATTTTCTAGATATATTTCTTTTTTTTTTTATTTTTGGTCTTTTTTGGAGGGGGGAAGGCAGGGGTTAAGTGATTTGCCCAAGGTCACACAGCTAACTAAACGTGTCAAGTGTCTGAGGCTGGATTTGAACTCAGGTTCTCTTGACTCCAGGGCCAGTGCTCTACTTACTGTGCCACCTAGCTTCCCTAGATATATTTCTATATGGTCTATAAAGGATCTTACTCAAAATATGTGCATCAACATTTATTAGTGGAATTGGACTAAACCTCTTTCTCGGCTTTGTCTCTCTGGTTTTATTATTTGGACAATCTATATCTGAGAAAAAGTTTGGGAGAGTACTTTTTATATCTATTTTATAAGAAAAATTTTCATAGCATAGCTACAAATTGCTTTTTTAAGCATCTGATAAAAAAGCATTTGTAAATCCACCTGGCCCAGAGGTTTCCCTCCCTTTGGCAGTTTACTTGCTTCAAATATCTTTTTTGTTTTATTTTTTTCTCTTTTGACAGGTTGGGCAGTCTGACCTTATTAGCCAAAGGCAGGCCTGGCACCTTAGGTGCTCTTGGGTGGGCTTGTTTGCTTTTTCTTCACCACCACTGGTTCCTGGCTTCACAGGATGCCTTGCAGAGGTCTTCCTGGTATTTATTCTTGTGATTGACGTGCCGGATGCTGCATTTTTGCTGATTGTGGTCTTCACGTAGGATGTAGCAGGCTTCCTCCAGCCTGACCTCCGCTTCAGCACCGCCACGATGTCCTTGCCATCGGCAGCCAGCTCCATGCCCGCCGTCTTCCATTGCAGAGAAACAAGCTTCAGGCCTGGAGGTTGCTGGGCTTCGTGCTGGACGTCTGCTTGTTATGCTTGATGAGGAAACTGGAGCAGGTCCAAAGGACCACCTGCTGCAGCTGGGCTGACACGTTGGGGGCTCCTGGAGACGGAAAGGGCCTTCTTTTTGTTTTATTAGCTTGGATATTTAAAATTTTGTATGCTTGCTTTTATAAGGGAAAGATTTCCATCCAATAAACTACAAATCCTTTCATTTGAAAGAAATGTCCAAGCATATTTGTAATCACATTAAATGATGCAGTTATACTACTACTGATGCACATCTCTAGTAAAACGGCTGATTTTCAGAACTCAAAGAAGTAGAGCAAGCTAGTTTACACACATGTATCCATCTTTTCTCCTCATGCCATATAGGAAAAAATGGAAAGGTACTCTTCCAGGAAGAAAACAGCACATCTTACACAAAGCATTTCAGTGAAAGGATTTTATTCCAAACTGGAAAACAAAAAGGTACCCACAATAAAAATCTTTTAAACAAAATAAGCTTCCTGGCAGAAATCTCGGGCAAAGAAAGAGAACTATGTGCCTTGTGTGTGTTCCTTATTAGTCATAACTGTCTTCTGATAGATGTAGAACCACTCCTACCAAGGGGACTTAGAGAATAAACTGTCTGGCTCCCTTCCTCAAGCAGATATTTCAGATACTAGAATGTATATAGCAACTTAACAGTATGGGAAAATGTCATAAAGAAAATTTATCAAACTCTTCCCAATGCCCAAATAAAACAGAAAGGAAGTAACAAAAGTGTTGCTCTGCAGAACAGCAAAGAGAAGAGGGTTGTTGCAGCATGTACCATGAGCCTTCTTTCCTCATGTTTGCCTTACTTATCTGTCAAAAGCACATGGGTTCATATGATATAGCCCCACATACTGTCAGTCACAGACATTATTGTGTTGATTTATTTTCAGTTCAAATTCCTTAGCAGCACTGAAGGTGTCTGAAGATAGGTTATTCACATATGTTTCAATTACTTCTCTCTCTCTCAGTCTCTCTCTCTCTTTCTCCTTCCTGCCTCAAGAATTTAAACAAATTCAATCATGAAAGAAGACTGGAAATGAATGATATCTGTCATGACAGAGATGAATGTGGGTGAGAAAAATGGCTTCAACATAGGTGTTTAATCCCTGGAGTAAAACCACAAAGTCGGAGTGTTTCCAAGTAAATTCAAATGATTACTATTTCACTCAATTTGGCACCAGTAAAAAGCAGCACTTATAATGGAACTGGAACTATATTATAAAAAAAACACTGAGCCAGTTAGTTATTGATCTGAGAAAACTCCATCCATTCTATGGAACTATTTATATTTGTATTCCCTCGCTCACTAACTGCAAAAAATCAAACTAGATGGTGCTTTTGTTAACAAACCTTTTAAATGAGTCTTGAAAACTAGCACAGACCTGCAAGTCATACCCTGGAAAGAAATTAGGCCAAACTTACAATTAAGTAAGACTAAAGACATAATTATTAAAATTTCAAAAGTGAATTAGGACACTAACTCTGAACGTCAGACTTTAATACTGCTGCTGTCTAACAATACTAGTTAAGCATGGTAAGCTGCTGAGTATTATGCAGCTTATTTTATGGTTTATATTTTATTATTTTCCCAATTACATGTAAAAACAATTTTTAACATTTAAAAAAAAATTCCAAGTTCCAAATTCTCTCTTCCTTGCCTCCCTGCTCTTGAGAGGGCAAGGAATTTGATGGACTACACATGTGCAGTCATGTAAAACATAATTTCCATATCAGCCCTGTTGCGAAAGAAAACACAAGCAAAAAGAAAAAGAAGATTATCAAGACAAATGAAGTTTAAAAAAGCATGCTTCAATCTGTATTCACACTCCATCAATTCCTTCTCTGGAGACAGATGCCATTTTTCATCATAAGTCCTTCAGGATTGTCCTGGATGGCTGTATTGCTAAGAACAGCTAGGTCATTCACAGTGGATCACTCTACAATATTGCTGTTACCGTGCAGAATGTTCTCTTGGTTCTGCTCACTTTACTTTGTATCAGTTCATATAAATCTTTTCAGGTTTTATCTGAAAGTATTCTGCTTATCATTTCTTATAGCACAATAGTATTCTATTACAATCACATAATACAACTTATTCAGCCATTCCCCAATAGATGGGTATCCCTTAGTTTTTAATTCTTTGCCACCACAAAAAGAACTATGCAGCTTATTTCAAAAAGGTTATAAACCTTTTTGAAGGCTCCTAGTTTTTAGTATAAGTGTGCAAACAAAGCAAGGAAAAGCGTAAATTAGATGGACTGCTATGCTCTGTTGTATGTACTATTAATTTAATTATAAGCATGATTTGTAAAGGTAGCCTTGATTCATAAATTTAGGCATGGTTTACTAAAAGATTATCCGTCTTATAGGATTATCATTGACCCACAGATACACTGGTTCAATTTCTGTTAGTTACAAGCAAGTCTGTTAAAAAAAAAATCTCAGTCTACCAAAGCCCTTTTGCATTTCAATCTGAGGTTTAATTTCAAAAGGCTTAGGTACTTGATCATTTTAGTTAAAGGCCTAACTTTGGGGAATTAGCTCCTTTTCTGTCCTAGGCCACTGAAAGGTGTTAGAATATTATTATATAATATATATATATTATATATATATATTATAAAATATATTATTACATATACAAATAATTACAAAATATATATAAAATATATATAATAAAAATATTATAAATTATCATTATAATATTATATCTCACCTAAGTCCTGTTAAAAAACTGATGATAAAATTCTGCTGACACATCTGCAGTGTGTTAACAATTCTGATACTGAATTTTCAAACAACAGAGAAAGATTAAATCTACATTTCTTTTGCCTCCATTTCATTTCCTCATTATGTACTCACTCTCTGGAAGTAATATGTGGAGAATCTGAATAGCATTATGTCACAGAAGCCCTAAGGAAAAGAGTTTAAAGAAGAGGGGTAGGGGTTTTTTTTGGTGGTAATGCATAGATTTTATTCAAATATCACTGTATCGGGACAGTACAAAGCCAAAAGGGCATGCTCACCCCCTCCCCTTCACTGAAAGCTCCCCAAGGAGGTGGGGTATGGGGGCCTGGTGAGAGAACAATGTTACAACAACATGAAAGTTCTGGGCCCGAACCACCCCCAAGGCTCAGCACACACTCACCTGATCCTACAGCCAAAGTTAATTTTGAACAGGGTTAAGAGCTCTCTGATTTCTGGACTCAGGTGTCCTGTTGCCCTAGCAGCTTCTGTAATAGGTTTCTGATATATACCTTTCCTCTTATGTTATATCTCAGTTTCAAAAATTTAGAGGAAACGGGGCAGTTTGGAAATAGATGCAAGATCTTACAGAGGTCAAGAAATATGAGGGGAATATGAGGACTGTGAAAATGTCACTCGATTGAGTAATTAGAGGGTCATTAGTGATTTCTCTAAGAGCAATTTCAGCAAAGGAATAAAGGTAAAAACCAGAATGCAGGGATTAAAGAATATATCAGAAGGAAATGAATGTAGTGCAATGCTTCTTATACACATTCCCTCCTTCCAACTACCATAGGCTTCACTTTAATTTCAGATCCTTATCTCTCATTAGAATTATTTTAGTAGTTTTCAAACTATTGTCCCTTACCCGATCTCTTCCCCGGTCAATCTATCCTACGAAATTTAATTGAACATTTATTAAGTACTTACTGTGAGTTATAAGGTTTGATAAAGAGTAAGATATAAGTTTTAAATAAAACATGGCTCCTCCCCACACAGAATTTACAACCTAGTATAATAAGTAACAGCCAAATTCCGAAGTCCAGCCCACCAAAGATCATCACTCATAACTTGGCCACAGTTTAATTTTATAGCCTTATCTCATTTTGTCTCTTAAATGTACCCATGCTTAAGGCAAAATGGACTGATTGCTTGCCATTCTTTGAACAGTTTTGGTTCCAAAATCACTGAGTTAGTTTGCTTTGAATAGACAAACTTAAAATGTCTTCCACTAAAAGACTAGCTTTAGTCAAAAAAATGAAATGATTTAGTTAGTTAATTTTTTTTTAATCATGAACTTGACAAACATGAACATTTCCATATACAAAGGACAGAAAAAGAGGATTGGAGATTTGAGGTCAAGGACTACTTATCATTTTTTACTTTGTATCCCACATGAGAAGCAGAAAACATTATATACAGTTGGTCTATGTTTAACTGAATTTAAAGCATTTTACTGGCATCTTTAAATGTATTTATGCATTATTTTTTATTGTAATTATTTGCATATGTAATGGTAATGTAAATTTGAAGATCTTTCCCACCAATTAATAGGCCCATGTGATCTGCTTGTGTCACAGGAAGCCTAAGTCACATGTTGGTGGGAGGAGCTTGCTGAAGGAGAGGAATAGGAAAGGGTGGAGTAGGAAATGCTCAGGGTAGTTAGAGCTGAGGGAGAGAACAGAGTAAGGCAAGCAAGCTGTGCTGTGAGTGTGTTTGTGGGAAGGTTATGGGATGGCGAGGCTCCATGCTGTGATACTGTGTTTTAAGTTCTTCGCCATTATGATAAAGTGGGCTTACTGGTTTGGGAATGTGGTTGCTACTTTGATGGACTGGACTCATTGGTTATGGGATTTGGTCCTCTGGTATCTGAATAAATGTTTTACTTCTTCTGCCTTCTATATGGAGAGTCTCTCATATTTTGTGATAGAGAACTACACAGGCATATTCACAATTATCGTCAATGTTGTGTTTATTTTTTTGCTGATAGATTATGTCATATCCCCCAGTTAAGCAGTAAATTCCATGAGTAGAGACTTTTATCTTCTCTCCTCTGGCCCAATTCTAGCCACAGAAGAGGTACTTAATATAGAAGTAACATCAATTTTAGTAACCCTTCCAAAATCTGCTATATTTTCCACTACAGAATTGAATTTGAACCCATGTCTTCTAATTCCTAGACTAATGCTTTCCCCAAATAGATCACTGTTTTTAAAATATAAATTTTGGCAAATTTAAGAGTAAAGAAATATTCAGCCAAAATTCCAGGTTATCTAGATTTTAACAAAGGGTCTACAATCGAGAGTTTGTGACATCAACTTGGTGTCAGTGGAATGAGAAAAAAAAAATAAAAGGATCAAGAGAAGATGAAAGAAAAGTGAAGAGGAAACACTTAATAGTAAGTCACCAAAAACTAATACAGATTAGTAACCATACTTTTTACTTTTGTCATTAATGGCAACTAGAGGTACGTGGCTAAAACATCCTACTCACCATTAGCTATTATTATTCCTTGAACACTAGTGAAGAGAGGAACACTCATTTGAAAAGAAAACCTCTACTTGTGACAGATTGTCTGCATAAACTAATAAACAAAAGAATGTAACATTTTTAAAAGAGGATTAAAACATGTACTTATATGGCTTAATATTGTCATGCTAACAATTCAGATAAAAAAGAAAACCCCTAGAAAAATCAATGACAAGGAAAAAAATTCTAGTTTTACCTGAGCACCCCTGGAGTAGGATCTGAAGATGGTGCAAAACCTCCCCTGACCAGATGTATCCCTGAAATGCAAACAGAATTCAGAAAAGTAACTATACAGAATACCTAAAACCCTGGCCATTTTTCCTTTTTCATTGTGCTCAACAGGTAGGAGGGTTCTGCCTCAATAAACTAGAAGGATCAGAGGTAAGTAGATGGTACAATGGATAGATCACTGGCCTTAGAGTAAGGAAGATCTGAGTTCAAATTCTGCCTCAGACACTAGCCTTCCTTTCCTCAGCTGTAAAATCAGGATAAAAACATTACCTATCTTACAGACTTGTTGTGAGGATCAAATGAGATAACATATGTAAGGCACTTTGCAAATTGTAAGGTGTTATATAAATGATATCATCATCATCATCATTATTATTAGATCTTATTTTGCATTTAACTTCATCGAAATTTTGCAAGGTGTTAAAGATTGAAGGTGGAAGATTTCTTTGGAAGGACTAGCATACAAAAGACGGGGACTAGCGCTTGTCTATTTGTTAATGATGACAAATCTTGTCAATAGACAAATGCTGTCACTAATATTTGTACCACCTACCTCACATGATTGACTTGAGCAGACTTTATAAATTATGCATATAAGCCATTATGAATTACTGAATGAGAGATATAGTATAGTTTGGAGGCAGGAAGATGGAAGATTTCTTTTCTAGCCCAGAGATGAAAGGTTTTATTGTGTTCTAGTAAAACTATAATTAAGACAAAATACACATATTACTTCCATTTTTTTCCTTTGCAGGTTTATGCTTTCCTTTAATGTTTAACTCTGCCTGAATTTTATTTAACACATATCTAGTAGCATCTGCAGCAGCTACTTACTGGAATACAGTTCACTGAAAGTCTAGCTAACTCCATGGCTCACATTCTCAGAAGCTGCCATGAAATATTTATTGTAGTATGGCAATGCTTCTTTTAACACATACTGTATGTCGCAGCAGAGATGAATTCCTTCTCTGAAGTGTTAATAAGGAATAAAACTATTTTGTGCTATAAACATCAAACTGTGTCAAAATGATTACACGGACGAAAAAATCTAGCCCCGTGATGAATAAAAACAGTTTCTGAGTAGTTAATAATTAATTAGGTTAGCTGGCAATCCATAAATTGATGGTCACTGGTTTTGCTCCATAACCAAAGGCTCCAAGAGACACCCTGAAAGGTTTTAAATTCCTTCTGAAAGGCAACTCCCCCGACAAGTGAAAATCAACCCTGATTGGTGGATGTTTAATGAGGAAGTAGGCTAAAAGTCGTTAGCTCCTCCTTCTGAGGGCATGGCTTGATCATGAGACTTAGCAGCCTCAAGGCACGAGGTGGGGGAGGGGACACCATCTCCTTTTAGACCTTTCTGGCTAATTTTCTCCTTTTATGAGCTGGGTTGCTCTGAACTCTAATGGAGGGAACCAAGGACAAGGCGTTCCTCCTCCAAGCAAAGGCTCAACCAGACTGAAATTACGTCTCCCAGGTGGGTGAGGGCCAAAAATGAAGGAACATGTGCCTTGAGGGCTAGAAACAAATCTCATAACTATTTATTTATCACCCATCTATTTGTTAATGATGACAAATCTTGTCAATAGACAAATGCTGTCACTAATATTTGTACCACCTACCTCACATGGTTGGTTTGAGCAAATAGAGGCTGACTGACCTTTTCAGGAGTTGGGTTTAAGGGTGGATCACAAATTAATAACAATATAATATTAATTTCTCTCACTCCCTTTCCTAACTAAAGCCTTCTGAATAGGCCAACAATCGGCACTGACCAATTGTCACTATGTCAAATACAGATGTCTAAATGATGTGACTGACTTAAGGTAAGTTACTTAACTGTCCTGAAACTAGCTCCTTACAAATGTCTATGTCCTTAGCTGCTTAAAGACACATCTTTGGAAATACAGTCCCCCTTAATTTAAAAAAAAAAGTTAAAATTAAGAGGGGCTATAACTTTTTTCAAGGGATGATACTCTGGGAAGGGATGAAAAGGATGCCAAGATTTTGAGTTTGTTCTCTCTTTCTACCCACCCCTCCTCAATTAGATTTGATCTCTTCAGCTCTAAAAATCCTAGGATTCTAGGAAAAAAAATCATCACTTTATAGAGAAAAGGGGAACTGGGTCTCTTAACAATAAAACCTTTGAAGACTGGTTTCTTCAACAGAAGTTCTGGTATTACATAATATGTTTAAAAAACAGGGACTTGTTTTAAATGGGCTCATCTCTACATAAATTAATCTAAATGAGCCATCTTCTTTTATGTATGTATCTTTACTTTTATCACCTAATGAAATTAGGATATAGTTAAGTATTTTAAAGCTTTATTTCCTTACCTACCAATTCACCCAATCTTCCAAGGTGTTATACTGCCAGTGAGTCAGACAAAAGAGCTTTCAACTAACTTTGTTCAGCAATATAAACTCACCAAAGTTCCAGCTTGACCCGTCTGCCATCCAGTAAAATTGTAGTTGTTTTATAGTCTATCCCTGTAAAAACAAACAAACAAACAAACAAAAAAGAAGAAATAAAAATCTGAATGAAGAGAATGGGGCAACGAGGGAACTAGAATAAGTCAAGAAGCAATGCTTACTAAAAGCATTACCATTCTGCTGGATCTGTAAAACTTCATGATGACGTAATTTTATCTTAGTGCTGAGTAGAATGCTGAAATAGTGAAACCCCGCCTCAGCATGGGAAGAGACCTTGCCTCTCCTACCATCCACCCCACCACCCTGCACCTCTGCTGAGAAAGTAGTGATAAGAAATTACATCAGTAGACAGATACCTGCAAGGTCCTGTTTATCGAGCTTTTACTCCCTTTTTGCTGAATACCAGTCTCTGGTGTCACGCCTGTCTTTTTGTTCTTTGTTCTCTGTTGCTGGGAAAAGATTCTACGTTTAGAATGTGAGCTCCAAACCCAGTCAATGGGAAGAAGAGCCAGTGGGGGTGCGGGGGGTGGGGGACCAGACCCCTCCGTTAGAGTCTATATAACTTGCTTTGAGCTGTAGCTGTATGCCATACACACACATATGCTGGCATCATCTTGGGTCACGCTGGGGTGTGTCCTTTCTCATGAAAAAGTAATGAACTCCTTTTTTGTCTTTTCTCAAGAACAGTCTCTGTATATTTTTAATGTGAGTAGTGGTCTCTGACCCATGCAGTACTCAGAAAGAATTCAGGATTTGGAATTAAGAGGACCTAGGCTCTGCTATTTACCATCTGCAAACAAGTTGCCTCACTTTTCTGGACCTCAGTTTCTTCACTTAAATAATGAGAGTTTTGGACTGGATGAGCCATAAACTTCATTTTCAGCTCTAACTTTGCCTATTAGCAGATACTTCCTCCTCTATTCTCTCCCTCCTCTCCAATGATTATGTTTGGAGCATGAGGGAGCATAAAGGGATAAAATGGCAAAGTCTCATTAGAGAGTATGTTTGACTCTGATACTCCAACTACTTACTTTCATTATTTTTCTTTAGACAACAAGCCTTTTTTTTACACCACCCCTCCCTCTTAAAAAAGATATCAACAGAACAAAGTCAGTCTCAAAGACGTTAGTGGGAACAGAAGTATCTGGTAATTATTCAACTTTAGATTAATTTACTGTAAATTTAGAAACTCCCTGGCAGCTTTTAGTTTTAGGGTTCCATATTGCAAAGTTTAAAAGCTCAATCACTTTTTTGACCTTTCATAACATTTGGTCCAATAGGCCTAAGGTCATATTCGTCTTCTTTGCTAACATAATGCTTTACCATCATTTACTTATTTTTAAGAACAACCATATAGTTGGAAGTTCTACCTACTTTGTTGAAATCTTCCCTAACATTGAGACCACTCCATGAACTCTCATATCACTTATTATCTGTACCACTCATTTACACTTACATTGCCTTACATTATATTTTTGTGTCTGGTCTTCATAGCTATACTGTGAATTTCTTCAAGTGAAGTGTCTAATATTTTTTACATTGGAAAAGACATATTTATTAAGGAGAATAATATATTTCAATGGGTCTTATTTTACAAAATACATTTTTAAAAAAGTAAAAACATGCCATCTTTCTGTAACTGATAGACTTATCAGGCAAAGTCCTTCCTATGGCCCTTGAATGATCTCAGACAAGGTGTCCAAACTTATGGAACAACAAAACAAGCAGTCAAAATCTGTTTATTTCACATTTGTTTCCCATACCAAAAGACACCAGCTTGATTTATTTCTTTAAAATCAAAATCTTCAAAACCATACATTTCATAAACATTTAAATATGCTCTTTTCACTAGGTTCAGCCACTTCACACTTATAAACAGCAGGACACAATAAGAATAGAATAAATGAGATAGAAAGAGAAACTCCATTTAAAGTTACTGTAGACACTATAAAATATTTGGGAATCTACCTGCCAAGACAAACCCAGGGCCTATATGAACATAATTATGAAACACATTTCACACAAATAAAGGCAGATTTAAATAAACAGAAAAACATCAGTTGCTCGTGGTTAGGCCAAGCTAATATAAATAAAAATGACAATTTTACCTAAATTAATTTGCTTATTCAGTGCCATACCAATCAAACTACCAAAAAGTTACTTTACAGAGCTGGATAAAATAATAACAAAATTCATTTGGAAGAACAAAAGGTCTAGAATATCAAGGGAATTAATGAAAAGAAATGCTAGGGAAGGTGGCCTACCCATGCCTGATATTAAACTGTACTATAAAGCAGCAGTCATCAAAACTACTTCGTACTGGCTAAGAAACAGAGTGGTGGATCAGTGGAATAGGTTAGGTACACAAGACACAGGAGCCAACGACTACAGCAATCTACTCTTTGATAAACCCAAGGAATCCAGCTTCTGGGCTAAGAATTCGCTATTTCACAAAAAACTGCTAGGAAAATTGGAAAAAGGTATGGCAGAAACTGGGCATAGACCAATATCTTATACCATATACCAAAATAAAGTCAAAATGGGTTCATGGCTTAGGAATAAATGCTGATACTATAAGCAATTTGGGAGAGCAAGGAATAGTTTACCTGTCAGATTATAATATCAATTAAGTTGGGTGTCTTTGATTGAGTCTTACTAGCTGCTAAACCCCAGGCCCAAACTCCTATCTACTAGGTACTAAGCCTATGTGGGCGTGAAGCCCTCAGGGTCCTAAGGGAAGTTGCAAAGACCAGAACCAATAGTAGGAGCCTGAGTTCTGGTTGCTCAGATGATGTTGGATGATGGCTAAGGAGTGTATAAAAAGAGACAACAGAGCTATTTGCTTGAGGCTCTCATTCTTGGAGCTGTGTTGATGTGGAAACTCTGGGCAGCTGTACTTAAGAGCCCTCTAGCTGGTAAACCCGGATGTTGGGACTTTGTTAAACCCTGGTAACTATGCATTGAAATTTGAATCAGACAAGGTCTGTTGATGTTTGTAATTTGTTTGTATTTGCTCTGAAGTTCAGGGTGCTGGATTTTTCCCCTGAACTAAGTGAATGATATTTGTATGTTTGTAGCCAGAATGGACTTTGTTTTCTTTGAATGACTCAGCTTGCCTCGTTGAGCTTCCCTGGACGCTGGGGCTTGCTCTTCCGGGGCAGGACCAGAGCTTCCTGTGTGATGAGTCGTGGCGCTGGCTGAGGGGAGGTGTGTTAACGTGGTCTACGCTGGGGGAGGGGCCGAGTCAAGAACCAATCAGCCCTGGTCGTTCAGGCGGCGCTTGATGATGTCAAAAACTCTATAAGAGGGGAGAGGACAGCTTGAAGATCCTCCTTTTCCTTTTCCGGTTGGAGCCAGAGACGCCTACAGCCAAAGCTGAGCTGCCGGTAGCAGAGCTGACTAGAGGCTAGTGGGTAATCTTCTTACCATAGAGGGGAAGCATGTATACGATTTTGCCTTATACCACCTCGCTTCTCTGTGGCCTCCTAGTTACTCTTGTGAGGCGGACTTATTGGGCCTGGAAGCTTTTGATGAAAATATCAAAATGGGGACGCTGGTTTGTGGGATTGTAACTGTGGAGTGTAAATACATGCTTTAGTTCTCCTGCCTTCTGCCTAGAGAATTCCTTATATCCTGCAGTTCCGGACCTTTTAGGCACATATGAGATTCTCTTTGAAATCATAAATTCTGCCTTTCTAATATATTTGGCAACAAGGTGGATGGGATCGCTAGATATAAGATCTCTGTTCAGAAGCAGAAGAACTTCAGAGGAAGAGATGAATATCCCAGGGTGGGAGGATCCTTTTTATTCCTCCTTAGCAAAGGAATTGGCTAAAAAAGCCGGACCCTGTGAAAACTGGGAACCAAGGCTACAGAGAGGAGATCCTAAGGATTTGGAAAGGTGTTTACAAGAGGTTGGAATTCAGTCAGGGGCATCACTATCTAGGCAAAGCTGGATAGTGTTATCAGCCTACCGGCTAGTATATGAAAGATTGAGATTAAGTGAAAGAGATGGGGGCACTCCTACCCCACAGCAAGAACGGGAATCTCAGATAGCAGGAGAACAAATTGCTGCTCAAGAACCCACTGACTCAGATGAGAACTTTTCTATTAATGTGGCTAGGAGCAACAGGAGGCCAAATAAGCCAAGAGTGCATCCCAACTCAGCCCAGACCAAGCCTGACTGCCTGCTTTGTCCTTGCCATGGTGGCAGGGGAAGCGAGTGGGGGGAAAATGAGACAGTGTTAGGGGCTGAGACAGAAAACGCTACTAGGGTTCAGGACATCCCTCGCACAGAGAATGGGAGATGGTTAAATACTCAGACAAGCGTTCGTCCCGTAGAGAGGAGGAGGACAGAAACCAGAGGTGGCAATTTAGTTACGAGGGAATTTCAGGAAGATTTCTCACCACAAGAGGTCACAGATATTTTGAGTAGATTCAGCCAAAGAGTAGGAGAACCATTAATATCTTGGATGGTAAGGCTCAGTGATCAAGGGGCCGGTGGAATATTAGTAGATAAGAGGGACTGTATGAGATTCATAGGTATCAGCCACGATCCTCTAGTTCAGCAAGCTTTTAGGGAACATCATCAGCGAGGAGATGATGCTAGCAGGACTACTCTGTTGGCATTAGCTGCTGCGGGATGCAATAAGAGATATACTAATGATTCTATGTGGCCCACTGAGCAACTAACCCTGGGCCATGAAGTGATATTAAGGCCTGGAATTCCAATTATGACTTGGGTAATGAGTACCCCAGTTTCTCACAGAATTGGACATGCACAAGAGGCGAGCATAATCAAATGGAAGTGGTATATTCAGAATAGGTCCAGAGCAGGCAAAAGTGGAGTTTCTGCTTTACATGAATCGGTGGCGAACATTGGCACTGAGAGAAATGAAAAACCCATTGAATCTAAGCAACAGATGGTGCCATCCTTAGTGAAATGGAATAATGGGTATGATGGACTAAGTGTAGAACAGAAGAAACACGCTTGGTTTACTGACGGGACAGCAAAATATTTAGGACAGAAGAGACATTGGAAAGCAGTAGCCTATAACCCCTGTACTAGGCGAACTCTGGAAAATTCTGGGATAGGGGGAAGTAGCCAATATGCTGAACTGATGGCAGTACATCAGGCCATCAGAATGGAGAAGGGAGGACAGTGTCATATATTTACTGATTCATGGGCGGTAGCTAATGGATTAGCTACTTGGATGCCTATATGGAGGAATCAGAATTGGGAGATTCATGGCAAACAAGTTTGGGGTAAAGAGTTATGGGAAAATATATGGGACATGTCTTTGGTTACGGATTTGTCAGTTTTTCATGTTGATGCTCACGCGACCCTGACCACACCAGAGCGTGAGTACAATGCACACGCGGATCGACTAGCAAAGATTGCCACTGAATGTATTGTCCCTACTCCAACTCCAACTGATGACTTAGCCTTAGCAAGATGGGTCCACCAGACCTCCGGCCATTTAGGGGTCCAGGCCACCCACCGATGGGCACAGGATCGAGGTATCAGTATCTCTCATGCGTTGTTAAAACAAATAACAGAGGGGTGTTGTATATGCCAATTAGAAAAAGAACGAACTCTTCCTAGGATAGTAACTGGAGAAATAGCAAGGGGGAAAGTTCCAGCCCAAATTTGGCAGATAGATTATATTGGCCCACTACCCCAGGATAAAGGATGTAAATATGTATGTACGTGTGTTGACACCTATTCAGGTGTTCTAGTGGCTTGTCCTTATAAGGATGCAACTCAGAAAAACACCTGTAAAACCCTAGATATTGTAAGTTTATACTATGGAACCCCAATGCAGATTCAAAGTGACAATGGGTCACATTTCAAGGGCAAAGAAGTGAAAAGATATTGTGTGTTGAATAATATAGAATGGATATATCATATTCCATATTACCCACAAGCATCTGGGCTGATTGAAAGAATGAATGGATTGTTGAAAGAACAGCTGAGAAAATTAAGCTCTAATAATTCATATCTACATTGGAAGGATAATTTGTCTATTGCCTTATGTAATTTGAACAATAGGCCCTTAGGGGGGAGTACACCTCTAGCCAGAATGATGACCCCAAATTTGCAGATTAGAGAACAGCAAACACGTGAGATCCAAAATACTGAATTTTGGACTGTGAGGGAAGATGTCCCCCTACCATGTCCAGGAACACCTGGTTCGGCAGGATATGATTTACATTGTATAGAGAATTTTAGGTTGAATAGGAAAGAGATAAGAAAAACCCCTACTGGAGTATGTATGAGAATCCCCAAGAATCATTTTGGACGGATATTACCTAAACCAGGATTAGCAGCTCAAGGAGTACATGTATTGGCTGGAGTGATAGATTCGAATTATCAAAAAGAAATTGTTGTGACACTCCAGAATTTGGGTGAAAAACCTGTACAATTTGGTAGGAATGATAGGATAGTTCAAGTGATTATTATCCCCTGTGAAAAAATACCCTTTGTGAAAACTGACCCTCCTCCCAGAATAACTACTAGAGGGGCAAAAGGGGCTTGCTCCATTGATAGAATAAAGTTGGGAGCTAAGGTATGGGTAAAACGGAAGCCAGATGATATTCCAAAGGCTGCAGAAGTCATAGCCCATGGGAAGAACAACACTGTAACAGTTGTCTATTCAGGGGAAGATAATTACCAAATCGTACCCCTGAACCATATATTTTACCTTGAATAGGGCTATAATATTAGATTCACGGACCCCACAGGTATGGCTAATGCTGGTAATTGACACAAGCTACTCAGAGGGAAGGTGACTTTGTGTGATTAACGGATAAAAGCTTGTACATCTGGGGAAAGTCTGGGAGGACAATCCTAGTCTATCTAGGATGGGATCCTCCTGGTTTCCCTTGTACATCCGGGGAAAGGCTGGGAGGACAATCCTAGTCTATCTAGGATGGGATCCTCCTGGTTTCCCTTGTACATCTGGGGAAAGGCTGGGAGGACAATCCTGGTCTCCATCTAGGGTGGGATCTTCTTGGCTTAGTTTCCTCATTTTGTTCCGTTTAAAAAGAAACATTTCCCATCTGAGTTTGGCTCTGATATTGGATCTCTGCATAACTGAAATTTCAACTAAACTGGAGATGATTTTATTTAAAGGATAATAGCCCATACTTGCCTACTCTTTTTGTTTTCTGTTTTAGTTAACCTTGTCGCTAGTTCTGTCTCCTGCAGGTTTAAGCACCCTGCAGTTTCCGGTGACTGCCTAAGTACATAGCATTCTTGGAATTCCTGCCAGCTCGCTAAAGAACTGAACTCTGGAATGGGACTCTTTGGGGCAGGGACACCTCTACATCCAATTTCAGCAAGAAGAAGCTATGGAAAATGAGACCTTCACCCATTACCCCAAGATTTTGAGCCCCAATTGTTTGAGGGGGGGAATGATGATAGTATTCTGTGTACTTATTTTGTGTTATCCTTGCTATATTGTTTTATTGTTATGATATTATTGATCCTATGTAATGGATACAAAGATCTAGGGGTGGACATTTAAATTATTAATAATTATTTTGGGATGATTGATTGAAGAGATTATCTGGCTGGGATCTAGGGGTGGATCACATTTGAATCGTAAACCAATATTTGGGAATGTCACTGAATGATATGTTTTGCTTTATTGTGAATGATATGTTTTAGTTTCCTGCATAATTGGATCACAATGTTCTAGGATATATAATTTAATTTGAATTATGATTGGATTGTGCATCCTAGAACATTGTGAGGGGTGGAGTGTAGCCAGAATGGACTTTGTTTTCTTTGAATGACTCAGCTTGCCTCGTTGAGCTTCCCTGGACGCTGGGGCTTGCTCTTCCGGGGCAGGACCAGAGCTTCCTGTGTGATGAGTCGTGGCGCTGGCTGAGGGGAGGTGTGTTAACGTGGTCTACGCTGGGGGAGGGGCCGAGTCAAGAACCAATCGGCCCTGGTCGTTCAGGCGGCGCTTGATGATGTCAAAAACTCTATAAGAGGGGAGAGGACAGCTTGAAGATCCTCCTTTTCCTTTTCCGGTTGGAGCCAGAGACGCCTACAGCCAAAGCTGAGCTGCCGGTAGCAGAGCTGACTAGAGGCTAGTGGGTAATCTTCTTACCATAGAGGGGAAGCATGTATACGATTTTGCCTTATACCACCTCGCTTCTCTGTGGCCTCCTAGTTACTCTTGTGAGGCGGACTTATTGGGCCTGGAAGCTTTTGATGAAAATATCAAAATGGGGACGCTGGTTTGTGGGATTGTTACTGTGGAGTGTAAATACATGCTTTAGTTCTCCTGCCTTCTGCCTAGAGAATTCCTTATATCCTGCGGTTCCGGACCTTTTAGGCACATATGAGATTCTCTTTGAAATCATAAATTCTGCCTTCCTAATATAATGTTCGATTAAATTGAGAATGTTAATCCTTTCACATTGCTTTCCTTAGTAAAGCAGATCAAAAGAACCTGTGTTGGCAGCTTTCTGTGTGCTGGTTGTTGGTGGGTCCTACACCCTAACAGCAGCTGCTAGTGGAATTGTTGCAAGACAGATTTATGCGAAAGGGAGGAATTTATGACCCAACAAGAGATAGAGAGCATTACAAAAGACAAAATGGATCATTTTGATTATGTTAAATTGAAAAGTTTTTGTATAAAAGCCAATGCAACAAAGATTAGGAGGAAAGCAGAAAACTGGGAGAAAATCTTTACAATCAGTGTCTCTGATAAAGGCCTCCTATCTAAAATATACAGGGAACTGAGCCAAATTTATAGGAATACAAGTCATTCCCCAACTGAGAAATGGTCAAAGTATACGAACAGGCAGTTCTCAGAGGAAGAAATTAAAGATATCTATAGGCATATGAAAAAATGCTCTAAATCACTATTGATTAGAGAAATGCAAATCAAAACAACTCTTAGGGACCACATCTCTCCTGTCAGATTGCTTAATATGACAAAACAGGAAAATGATAAATGCTGGAGAGGATGTGGGAAAATTGGAACACTGTTACATTGTTCGTGGAGTTGTGAACAGATCCAGCCATGCTGGAGAGCAATTTGGAACTATGCCCAAAGGGCTATGAAAATGTGCATACCCTTTACCCCAGCAATACCACTTCTAGGGCTGTATCCCAAAGAGATCACAGAAGTGGGAAAGAGACCCACAGGCACAAAAATATTTATAGCAGCTCTTTTTGTGGTAGCAAAGAATTGGAAATCAAGGGGATGCCCATGTATTGGGGAATGGCTAAACAAGTTGTGGTACATGAATATAATGGAATACTATTGTGCTATAAGAAATGGGGAAGATATGGACTTCATAATAGCCTGGAAAGACCTACATGATCTGATGCTGAGTGAGAGGAGCAGAACCAGGAGAACATTGTACACAACCACAGATATATTGATTCTGTGATGACTAACTTTGATAGACTTGGCTCTTCTCAGCAACACAAGGCTCAAAGACAGCCCCAAAGGACTCATGATGGAAAGCTACAGAGTCTGAATGCAGATTGAGGCAAACTATTTGCTCTCTCTTTTTTTGGTTTTGGTTCTTCTTTCTCATGATTCATTCCATTGGTCATAGTTCTTCTTTACAACTTGACTATGTGTAAATAAGTTTAATGCGAAGGTATATGTAGAACATGTATCAGATTTCATACCGTCTGGATGGGAGAGGGAGGAGAGGAGGGAGGAGAAGAAAATCTGAAACTCAAGAACATGTAGAACTGAGTGTTGTAAACTAAAAATAAAAATTCTAATTAAAAAAATAGAATAAATGCTTTAACAATATGAAATCTTAGACTCTTAGCCAAAAAGCCTTTCATCTATGGTTTAAACAATATGGAAGTAGATACTAACAATTCTTCCTCAACATCAATATCATTCTCTTGTGATAAACGGAAGGCACCTGGCTAACACTTCTCTCTCTCTCCCACTGCATCCTTCCCTCACCCCACCCCCCACACTTTGACATCAAAAGTGCTCACAGATTACTGAGTGGCCATATCCATGAAATTTGAAAGATGTGCCTTCTGTAGATGTAAATATAAGGATTAAGTTTTAGTAACTGCAACTTACCCAAACATCCATATATATATATAATCATAAGTGTACTTAAAACATGGCATGTCCTAAAGAATAAATACACAGCTCTCCCTTTGGAACAGGATACATTTAGCAAAGTGATAAAAACAAAAGACATCAACACAATTTTTAAAAGAGACATATTACTATTTACCAAATAAATTTGCCAGGGGAAAGCAAACTTCCAAATGTGAAAATCCATTTTGCCAGCAGCATAACACAGAGTTAGCATTAGGAAATGCTTTAATCTCTTACTCTTGAATGGAGAAATCTATATCAACAAATCTTATATGATTTGCACATATTCTTCTCTATCAGGGAAAGTTGTGCAAGGCAACATTTACTTTACAGACATAAAGGCTTTTTTGTGGACACAAAGGATTGCTACACCCTCTGAATGAGAAGTATTCATTAGCTTCAACTGCTTCCAACAGAGAAGTGGTTGATTAGAACTTATGTTTATGCTTTCATTTACAACAAAACAATAGGAAGGCCAAAAGGTTTTGCCAAAAAGAGAGAGTATAACTTAGATGTAATAAAAGGAGGCTAGTGGGAAGTTCAGCTGGTTCATGTCCACCAATCTGCGCTCGCTTTCTGTGTCTCTCTCTCTCTCTCTCTCTCTCTATCAGTGCTTGACCAAGAAAATCTGCTTCCCTACATGCAGCTGGATAAAGTCAGAAGTGGAAAAACAAATGCATCAAAATATCGTAAAGTGTTTTGAGGCCCTTTGAAGAATAGTATAAAATAAGCCTCTTCCTAGAATAGATTAATGAGTCATAAAGTTTCTCAGCATGTTTCTTATACATATCGAAAAAGAAATTTCCACTGTACCTTATTTGTGTTTTTATTGTTTGCCTTATAGCAAAGAAAAATCCTCGAAGGAGATAAAATTGACTTCATGGATTACAAGGGTTATGTTATATCCTAATTTCTAAGAAAAGGAATGTTTTGTTTGTGTAAAGTACCTTGGGGTTATCAAGTTAAACAAAATAATAAAATTTTAAAAATTCAACCAAACCACACCAAATAATTGCCAAATAGAATGGCCTGCTAAATTTTACCAAGACTCAATTCTGAGCAAGCATAGAAATAAACACAAAGCGACTCTTCCTTTAGCTATACATTTGCAAGATACATTGGTCATTAACTTCATCTCCTACTTTATTTTGAAATGAGCACAGGTTAGGTAGAATTCTGGTACAGAGCAATACATCTAAGGAAAGGATTTAGTTGCTAAATTTTGCAGACAACTGGAATGTACAGTAGCAGTCACTGGGTTCCTGAACTAGATATCCTTTCTATATTTGGAATAAGCTTTTTGGAAGTAAGGCACTCAATTCTTGAAGAAAGACTCCTAAGGTTTTGGGGTTTTTTTTGCCTATTGTTCTTACCATTACTCAGCCATCTACTAATAGCTATAAATTTTATTGCCAATAAAACAAATAGTTTTTTATTTTCTAAGTAAGGTCAGAAGTGGTCTGCTAAAGGAATTCAAGTGAAGCTCTGTTATAATGCTATAAAAAGCCATGCAACCTATTATCTTAAATTCTAACTATTCTTAGCATTTAATCACACAGAATGGACAGTTTAAACATTATCTTTAATTAGACACAAGTAATCAGTTTGGCCATGCTTTTCTACATAAAAATATACTCTTAGGTTCCTGGGCCCCACCAATGACATAATAAAAGAAGTTCTTACATCACAAATGACAGCTTGGTTTCATCACTCAATGCTTTCTCAGTGAAGGTCCCTCTAGTTACTTCTCTTTTTGACAGAATATATTAGATGGCATATGGCTAGTTCAAGAAGACTTCTGCATTACAGAGGTGCCAAATAGGCCCAAAAGATCTCTGCTCAGGGACGCAGTAGAACAGGACATTTCAGTATGTTCAGGGAATCTTAAAGTTGCTAAAATGCAGGCTGCACTAGGAAACAGCGGAACATTATTAGGAGACACAAAAGCCAAATTGTTTTGAAATGCCATGTCCAAGGGAAAAAACAAAGGAAACTGGTTGTAGAGCAAGAGGTGCCTTTTTGCTCTTGCAAAGGCTGATGAAGCACCAGAGATTTAAATGAAATAGGAGTACTTCCTAGTGGTAACGGCTACTAAATATTATACATAGTGAAGAAGGTTATGACATCTCTTATTACACTTAGTGAAGAAGGTTATGACGTCTCCTTTGGAGTTTTTTTGGCAGGGCAATTGGGGTTAAGTGACTTGCCCAAGGTCACACAGCTGGTATATGTGTCATGTGTCTGAGGCTGGATTTGAACTCAGGTCCTCCTGACTCCAGGGCCGGTGCTCTACTCACTGCACCACCTAGCTGCCCCTCCTTTTGAGTTCTTTAAAATGGCTTTCATTTCTGTTATACTTAGCTCCACATAAAGTATTTCTAGAGAAGGGTTCAAGTAAAATCATAAAGAAATCTAAAACTCACTGTGTTTCAAACTTCTCAGCAGAATGATTCAGACTATTTTCCAAGTAAAAGAAATTGGACAATCAATCAAAAAGGCTTTATCAAGCCTTTGATATATAGGAGGCACATACTATAACTAGTTAGCTCTTGACAGCTTAAAGCATGGGCTTAAGAACTCCATTCTCTTTCTAAAGAGTGCCTGGGCCCAATTGGAGTAAGGATAACTGGAGTTCAAATTCGACCTCAGTTGCTAGCTGTGTGACCCTGGATAAGTCAAACCTCTGTTGGCCTCAGTTTCCTCATCTGTAAAATGGAGGTCATAACAGTACCTACCTCTTAGGGTTGTTGTGAGGATCAAATAAGAAAATAATTGTTAAGTGCTTAGCACAGTGCCTGGCACACAGTAAGTGTTAGCTATTATTATTATTGTTGTTGATAGGGATGAGGATATAAAAAATTATAATCTAAACTGATATATTAGGAGTCCTTGCTGGGTACAGACTATGTTTGATTCCCTAAGACCTTAGCTGTAATTTTGGAATCCCTCAGCTCTAGCTAGAACTTGGTGAATTTAACAGTTAACATATTCCAAATCTTTTTTTTTTTTTACTTCTTCCCCTTACATATTCTGTGAACACTTCTGACACTAAAACATATTTCGTGGGATTGCAGAATTCAACTAATCAGGCCATACACTATCACACTTTTCTCGGACTTCCCATTTAGATTTGGAAAGAGAAGCTGTTATCAACAGACTCATTTCCTAATTTACCCTATTACAAGTCAATACTGTGTCCCAATGATGTGCGGGTTCAATAAAGCCATAGGAACCAATGTTCCCATGACTCAATATCTCATCAACATCAAAACTTTGAGAGGAATAGGAATAGGAAGAGTGCTTATATCAGGGTTTGAACTGAAGAAAGGTTTTCATGCATGCTCAAGCACAAGAGGACACTGCTGAATAAGAGATTCAATTTAGTTCCTGACAACTACGTAACATCTTTGTTTTCCTCCTTTCCGATCCCTATCATACATATGGATAATTTGTGGGCGAACTATAGTCCTTTGGGTTGGGGCTGGAAAGAATGAGTTGAATAATTTGACCCACTAGTTAATCCCTGCCACTGACTCCATCCCTGTTCCCCTTACTTCTAGTTGGGACAGCTGCACTGAGGCTGATTAGGTCTTTTTCTTTTCCTCTCATCTAGTTGACAGGGCAAGTAAAGCAATGTCTCAAAACCTCATTGTTGAAATAAAATAAGAAAGTAATTGATGTGACAGGCTACAGTTTCTTCTCAGTCCTGAAGAACTGCACTGTTTGCACATAGTAAAACAAGCTCCATTTGTAAGTCTTCTAATAACTGCCCATCACCATTGTTAAAGTACCCATGCACCTTACACGAAATATCAGAAGGTAAAATTTCAAACTCCAGCCAGTCAGATGGTTTACTTCAAATGAAGACCAACTATTCTCTACTGTCTATAATTAGAAGTTAATTTTCATCTGGCTAGATGAATCAATCACTTCACCTTAAGAAATCCCTTTTGCAGTCTGCCTCAGAAAAAAACAGTTATGTTCTGTATCTATCACTAGATGTCGCTATTGGAAAATAGCTCTCAGCTTCTGTGCTATTTTCTGTTTCCTCACAACATAAGCTTTTTCTTACCTTCCCCACCTCCAACCAAAATGCTATCTGCTTCTATTCTGGAGTGACTTTGGGAAAAACAAAACTGCTTATTTAGGTAGTATGTTTAAAACTGGCTTTTCTGTGAAAGTCTGAGAAAGCAGTATTAATCAAAGAATCAGAAAAGTCCAGAATTACAGCAAGAAGAAGACACCTTTATCCTCAAACATATTTCCTCTGAGGCAGGGCCAGACCACCTAAACTTGTGGGAAGAAAGAGCCATTTGCCAGATAGCTCACATCCTTCCTCATCGCATTACGGTCCTACATTCTTCCCTGGCCAAATCATCTTCCTCGACTATAAAAGGAACGGGTTGTTCTAGATCAGGGTAACACTGAATACTATAAATGGACCTACACAATGTGTATGGGTGCTTCTATAGGTCTATAGTTGGGGAGAAGTACAGGGTCACCAATAACTACCAGTCTGTCTACTGTCTGGATCAGGGGTTCCTAACTTGCAGTCCAGAAGCTTAAAAATAATGTTTTGACAAATATATTTCACCATAATTGGTTTCCTTTGTAATCCTATGTATCTTATTTTAAACATTTAAAAAACACCATTTTGAGAAAGGATCTATCTATGGGCTTAACCAGACTGCCAAAGAGGTCCACAACACAATGAAGGTTAAGTATTCATGATCTAGATCAGAACTGTTAAAGTTGTGCTGACCAGATTGAAATGTAACTGAGACATGTTTAATTCATAAAAATATAATAAAACACAAATGATGTTGGTTTAAGGTTTTCTCAGTCAATGTGTAGACCACAGGGATCTCTATTTCAGTCTGACACCACAGATATAGATGATCTAAGTTTCTTTCTCTCTAGCTCTAGGATTCTGATTCTATAAATGAGCATTTTGGTTCTACGGATGCTTTCCTGAAGAGTTCTTCTCCTGACTTCTTTGTCTTTCTCTTACCTCCAAATGTTCAATGGTTATAATGTAAATTTCTCCCATGTTCTCCCCTCATAAGCTATTACAAAGAGTAACTACTAATAGATGATACATATGGTTTATTGCAACACTACTCACCACCCAGTTGTAACCTTTTTACACATATGAGTTTAAATTTTTAAATCTTTTGAGTTCTGCATATGTTTTGTTAATTTGGGAAGCAATTTGAACATAAGGTGCTCTAGACTGTTACCATAGTCTTCCTCTATGTACACTGCGATGTGGCTTCTCATACCTTCTTGGCTAGTACACCACTCTTCTCCAACCCCCGCACACCATCCCAAATATATTCATGACAATCTACACTTGTTTTATATCCTTTTCATATTACAAGTCCCAAGAGATAGGAATTACCTTTTGTATGTATGATAATGCCTAGCACGTAGTTAACTCTTAATAAAAGTCTGTTGATAGACAGATTGACTTGTCTCCCCATTAGAATGTGAGCTCAAGGGCAAGCACTGTCTTTTTGTATCCACAAGGCTTAGCATAGTGCCTGGCACATATGTGGGACATATAAGTACTACACTGGATTTGGATTTTCTAAATATATATTCTACAGCAAAGGAGACGGAAGACCCTCTTGAAAGAAGGTGGCTTTAGAAGCTGGGGAGACTACAAAAAGTTTCATGAAGTAGATGGGATTGTGAGCTGAGTCTTGAAGGAAGTCAGCGAACTAAAAGGCAGGGGAAAGGGAGCAGGGCATTCCAGTTGTGGGAGTGAGCTAGTATGAAGCCAAAGAGTCATGTCAAGGCTCTGCAAGCAGGCCAGTGATATTGTAACCCAGTGTATAGAAGAGTAAGGCATGAGAAGACTAAAAAGGGAGGAAGACACCTGGTTGTGAAGAGCTTTAAATAACAAACAAAAGAGATAATATTTGATCCTAAAGGTAACAGAGAACCACTGGAAATCATTGAGTGGGGGGAATGACATAATTTGGCTTACGCTTTAGAAAAACAATGCTGGTAGCTGAAAGGATAATGAAACAGAGATACCAGTTATTGTTGCTGTTTGGTCTCAGTTTTCACAGAGGACCTAATGACATCACAGGGTGATGTCTTGACTCGTGGGTGAACTGGATTTAAGTGAGGCAGACTTGCACAAAATCGCCTCACTCTCTGTTCCAGAGTCACAGAAGTCCAGTGGCAAGACAAAAATCAGGACTACTGAAAATGGCCCAGGATGCAATGGATAACCCTGGCATCTTTGATGTCCGACTAAGCTCTAAGCTCTCCACCAGGCCTGCTTTAGCCACTCATTCCACCAGCGGGAAGTCTTTACATGCACTTCCCTAACTCACTGATGGGTTTGTGGTCTGTCAGTTACCCTCAACCTAGTTAGCCCATCTGCTGAGACCGTTTACTAGGGTGTGGCTGCTGCACATGCTACAGTTTCTTGAAGCCACAGGTGCTAGGTGGACACCGAAAATGAATGATCAACCCTGAAAAGGGCTAAGCAAGCCCTCATACCAGAGGTGCTAGTCCTCCTATAAGGTTATTGAAACAATCTGAGAAAGAGGTGATGACAGTCTGAATCAAGGTTGTGCTGTGTGCATAGCAAGAAAGGGACACAAATCAAAGATGTTTTGCAGGAGGAAGGTCAAGGTTTGGCAATGGATTGAATATGTTGGAAGTGAGTGAGAATATTAAGGATGATGCTGACATTGCAAGCCTGAGTGACTGAGAGGATTATGGTGTCTTCAATAGTAATAGGGAAGTTGAGAGGAAGGGAACATTTGGATAGAAAGTTAATGAGTTCTGTTTTGGACATGAAGAGTTTGGCATGTAGATGGAATCTCCAATGCAGGAAGTACAAAAGAAGTTGCTGAAGTGGGGTTGGAACTCAGAAGAGAAGAATAGGGCTGGATACACAGATCTAGAAATATTACAGTGAAAAAGGATAAAGGCTTTCTAAAAAAAATTATAAAATCATCTCGGTCTTACCTGATAACTGGCAGATGTCTATTTCTTCAGATAGCAGACAGTAATTAGCCCAGAAGGTGTTTTGTCTAGGACTCTGGGGACACATAAGTAGTGCAGTGGATTTGGGCTTTCCTTAGCTACAGAGACTAATAATGATGAGGATGACCCACTCAGTCCCCAGGGAGGGAACCATCAGACACAAAGGGATAGATTATTCTTGCTAAGCAACCTAGTGCAAGCTGCATTCTTCTCTTTTTGCCAAGAGATAAAAACACTGTGCTTAAATAACTGATCTACTACTACTAAAAAGAGAAGTCAGACAAGGTAAGATCCTGGAACATAAAGCTTCATTTGTGAGACAGAAGTTCACTTAAAATAGAGCATATGCAATGACACCTGCTCTCCCTGACAAATAAGAAGGATCAAACTAGGAATGATGAGGATATTTACTTAAAAGAAAATTCTGGAAATTACTGACTGGGATTTTAAATATCAAGACTATACTTAAGCTACCAGGAGTTAATTTGAAACAGTGACTCAGAAAACTTTGACCATGGCCATAAAGAGAATCAAGTCTGTCTCCTTTTTGCCTACAATTCCTCTATTTATCCAATTGGTATTATCAGAATTAATAAACTATGCTTTAAACCTTTTAAAAGTTAATTTTTGGTTACTGTAAAACATAAACATTAATTCCAAAGAGGCTGACATGTCTCTTTAAAATGGCAAGAAATCAGGTCAATAAGAAAATTGTGTTTCACTTGGGGAGAGACCAATATTCATGATAAAAGTCTGGTAAGTTTCCTGAGTTTACAGCAAATACATTTCTCCAGTTAATTTTATGCAACTTATAGGCAAAGAGGCAATCTGTGACTTCTTTTTCCTCACTAAATTTAGAAGTATCAGATCCATTGTACATTCCTTCTAATACTGGGGAGAGGAAGGGTGTGAGAGGAAAGCTGCCTGAACTCCCAACTCTAATAAGCCAGTTATTAGATCAGACAATTCTCAGGCTGTTGAGCAAGAGTTACAAGAACCAATTCATTCCCTTTCCATCCTTCCCTTCTCAACCCTGCTCTCCCCATTAAGGACACAACTTAAAATCCTTATACTCAACCCCCTTTTCCATAGTATCTCTCAACTCCTATAACAGAAAGAAAATGCAAGTCTTTGATGGAATTTTTGGAGAGAAAGCACAACAGATAGGGAGATGCTGAAATAAAAGGCATGGTGGTGGTGGTGGTGAAAGAACTACCAGTTTCTAAAGTGGAGGGTATTTAGCAGTGACAGGGAGTGTGCTTACACATATGCATTACAGAACAGGCACCAAAACAATTCTGAATTCTACCAGAATGAGGGTAGAATCACTGCTCTACAGAAAATCACTTCTCTATTTACAAGACAATTCCTGCTTCTATCATGCATATTAGGCATAGCTTTTTCCCCCTTCAGTTATCTTTTAAAATTTTTATTATTCTAAATTTCACAAATACCAAAAAGGAACATTATCACACTCAAAATACAGAAAAAGAAGCTCATATGTGAACCAAAAATCTCTTATATACAGCTTGCTTTGAAAAAGAAAGAAAAACACTATCCTTTTAACAATTAAGGGTAGTCAAGCAAATCAAATCCATACTTTTGCCACATCCAAAATTATGTTTCATTAGTCAGGTCTGGTTCTAAAAGAGTTATTTCTGAATGGCAATATTATAGTTTTTAAAAACAACCACTACTAGGGAAGAAATTCTAAACAGTAATATATCTGCTCAAACCAGACATCTTCTGAAACACATCTCTTTGGTCCAACAGTCTTTTTTTTTTTTTTCTTTTTTTTTGGTCCAACAGTCTTAATCCTATTTAGCAGCTGGGGAGAAAAACCACTTCTCGCAGAACCTAGCCAGGTCCAGCCTATGCCCTCTGAATAGCTAATAAAAAACAGGGCACATATGCTGTACTTGGAAACATGCATTCTCTAGGAGCCAAATCCTCAGGGAAAAGTTGCTGTAATTGTATGCATTCGATTCAAGCTGCCAAAAGGTTCCCCTCCTCCACTTTGCACAGAACATTTATTAAAATGAACCTCTCTCGTCTTGATACTGAATCAGTAGAGTCACAATTGCATCCCTGCATGTTGAAATCAGACAGGATTATAGGGGTTCATTTCCCACCTGCACTCTTTTTTATAGATTGCAATCCCTTGTCACATTCTCAACCCTCTGATTAGAAGTGCTAATGCACGATACTAGCTAATTATAAAACTGGGGAGACCTATTCAGCAAGTGAAATCTGGTAGTTAAAAGCATTAAGCATGGGTCATTGGCTAATTCTATATGATATGAGTTTATAGACAAATATCCAAAATTTGAATGTTAAGAATGAATAATCACTTGGAATTCTTCCTTGGTGAATGCTGATGATGGCATGCTTGTCATTTAGAGGTCACTTGTGAGCCATTTGGGTGCCCGAGGCAAAGGATTTCAGAAAGGAGCCAGATGGTTCTATCTGATACACTTGGATTGTCCAACTCCCTCCCCAAAAAGAATATGCGATTTCAAGCACAGTTTAACCATTAAAAACAATATCATTCCCTTCAAATTTCAATTCAATTTAGTATTTTGTTATAAATGGAACTATTTCTTACAGTGCATGAGATGCTTACTAGCAAAACTGGATATCATTCAACTAGTTAACCTAACACTAACTAAAGCTAAGCTTTCCAAGTACTTCACATTACTAATGATAGTCTCCCCACAAAGTTTGCTCTATTGTCCTGCTGATTAAAAGCTCAAGTCTTCTCTTTGCAACGCTGCTCTTGGAATCCCAAAAGCAGGCAGTTACTAAGGTATTGCCTAGAAACAGACTTCCACAGATACTGCAATTTTGCATGTTACATAAAAACAGCTGAAAATATCCCCCAGTGACTGTGAATGTATTACTAACAGTATTAATGCCAGCAGAACAGCTCAGTCTTCGACAATAAAAGACACAAACAAAAAAATTCTTTTGGCAGGAAGGGGAAGTAGAACATAAGAATGTCAGATCTGCATACAAATAGGCTTGGGTACTGGCAGAAGTCCTATCCCAGCATGTAGGTAAACTGAATGATCAGTTAGGTCTTTTCCCATTTCTGGTCCTTATGTCTATCTCCATCTTTTCACATCAGAATTAGATTTTCAAAACAACAACAAACTGAAGGGGCTAAGAACAGGTACAAGGCTTTATCATAGAAAACTCTTCCCAGATAAAACCACATCGTGGCAGTGATCCTCCTCACCTTCATCAAATGCTTATCAAACATCTCATTTTTCTAAGAGTTACTTGAACCATTCTGCTGTACAACAAAGGCCAATTTTAAAAATGTTAACATCTTTATTTTTTTGAGTAGACTATAGTATAGAATATAACCAATGAAGAACCCTGAGGAATAAGAGTAAAAAGAATCAAAGAATTGTATAATAGGAAGACACAATGGACTGGTGAAGTGGAAAGGAAGTGTGACAGAAAAATAGGGCACCACTAAACAACAGGAAGAAGCAAGGAATGTCTCCAGAGCATTGGGTAAACCCTTTGGATGAACTTTTGGGGGGACATGGACAATATTTAGATAGGGTATGCAGGCATGGATGGATCATCACCTGTTATTATTGGAGGCAACTTATACAGTCCCCCAATAATATAAAGGGGTGGGGGTAGGAACATTTTCTACTCATCTTTGGGGTTAAGCACGGTCCTTTCTTTCCCTATTCTTTACATTTAATTTTGAGTATTGTTTTCCTGGTTCTAACTACTTCACTCTGCATCAGTTCATATTAGTCTTTCTATGTACCTCTAAATTTTTCATAGCCATCATTTTACACCATGCAACATTTCATTATATTCAAGTACCAATTTGTTTTGGCCATTCCATAATCAATGGACATGTCCTTTGTTTCCACTTCTTTGCAACCAAAAAAAGAGTGCTGTTATTAATATTTTAGTGTATATGAGACCTTTCTTGTGCCTTTGACCTCTCTGGGATACATCCGTAACAGCAAAATCCCTAAGGTATTAAAGGCTATGAGCATTTTGGTTATTTTCTTAGAATAACCGCAAACTGTTTTTCAGAATGGCTAGACAACTCTAACAATAGCCTGTTAGTGTGCCTGTCTTTCTACAGTGCCTGCCTCACTGACTATTTCCAACTTTTTGTTATCTTTGCCAATTTTGGGGTTATGAGGTAAAACTTTAGGGCTATTTTACTTTGTATTTCTCTTACTATTAGTGATATGGAGCAATCCTATATATGGTTGTTAATAACTTGTGATTCTTCTTTTAAGAACCCTTTGTTCTAATCCTTAGACCACTTGTCCAAAGGGGAACAGCTCTTGGTTTTATATGTTTGGATATATATGTGCATATCCTATACATTACATATTTTGGATACGAGAGATAATTTGATATGAAGATTTTTTTTTCTATACTACAGCTTCCCTTATCTTAGTTACAGTGATTTTGTTCCTATAAAAGTTTACCATTTTCATGTAAATAAAATTATCTATTTTATCTTTTGTGTTTATTTTGATGCAGTATTAGATTTTAAAACTCTCTATATCAAATACTTGTGAAAGGTATTTGATGTGGTTCCTTTAAAAAAATGTTATGGTTTATTACTATTCAGGTCATAGGTCCATTTTTGAGCTTATTATGTATGGCTTGTGATATAGGATGATGGTTTAGACCCAATTTCTCCCTGCTTTCCAGTTTTTCCAGCAGTTTTTGTCAATAAGGAGTTCTTTTCCAAGTAATATATATTAGGCTTACCGAATACTAGGCTACTGAATTCAACTGTTAGGTGCTTTCCTTTAGGCAAAGAGTTTCACTATAAGTCTTAATAAATGAAGTCCACCACTTCTGTATTATACTTTTGTGCCAGGCTTGTGATGTTTCCCAAACTTCTCATCAATTTCCCCTTTCTGTCAAGATGGTCCAGAGCTTATACACTGATTACAAAACTGCTTCTGATGTTGACTGTACTGATCACACTCAAATGTTTTCCATCATACCTTACCCCTGACTTCCTAATGTAAATGTACCTTTAGAAATATATATAATGCTACTTGACCCCACCACCCCTCCTCCTTTTAACCAATTCTTTTGAAGTAAGGTATTACCTTTCAGAGCTATATTCCAGATATGGGTCCCATACCAAGTCTCACCAATACCTATGAGGTCAAATTTGTTTCCTTATATTCACTATGCTCGTCACTCAAACTTTGTACATTTGTGTAAAGATAGAAGGGGCCCTGACTTCTGTTGCTAACTCCTTTCTTGGATTTTGTTTCCTCTGAATTATTGAGTCACTACTACTATTCTTCATCCTACATTTTTGCTACTCTCTAAAATATCTTACTTGGTAAAAAGGCAGTTTTCTCTTTCCCCTCTCCTTTTAAGATAACTTCAGGCAAGTACTCCACAGTATGGCCACAAGTCTATCACTCCTGTATTTTAAGCAATAGTCTAGAAATCAAAAAACCCATGACCAGCTGTTCATTTTCTAAATTTGCCTTTCTTTTCTGAGGCCCCTATCTTTGAGTGGCAAGAGTGATGAAGACATCATTTGTGCCCCTAAGGTTTTCAGTTTTTTTGCCCAATACTTCATAATACTTAGCAGGGTTTTCTAGATGCCTTTTGCAGTATCATTTGAGCCACATGAATCACCAGAAAAGGACAATTGATAAGTCTCTGGAGGTTCTCTTTCTCTTTTTTAATTTTGAAAATTTTAACTTAAAACACCCCAAAAAGAGCATTTCCATACACAGAGCAGAACACAAAAGAGGATTTTATATGAAATCGTAAATATCCATTTTACAATGTTTTTCTTGGTTGAGTATATAATAAATTCTATACATTATTTTCAAAACTGTCTTGCTTGTCTGTTTTCTTCTGTTCTCTTCTGTGCATTTAAAAAAATATTACAATAGCCCTCTTCCTGGGGGCATTACTATTAACTTGCCCTCTCCAACTAAAACCAAGAAAAGGAAACAAACTCTTGTAACAAATAAGTATAGTCAAGCAAAATGAATCACTATAATGGCCACATCTAAAAATATATGGCTCTGCACTTTGTGTCTACCATCTCTGTCAGAAGGTAGATAACGTGTTTCATCATAGGTTCTATGGAAACATTGATAATTATTGTATGGGTCAGAGTTCTTAAGCATTCAAAGCTGTTTTTATAATGTCCTTATATATAAACTGTTTGCCTTGCACCATTCTGTCAGTTCATACTACCCTGGATTCTCTGAGACCATTCCTTTCATTATTTCTTATGGTGCAGTAATATTCTATTACACATTTACCACAATTTATTCAGCCATTCCCCAAATGTCTAAGAGGTAAGCTAAAGCACCCCCTTATGGTCAAATTATTTTCTTTTCTTCTCCACCTTCCCCTTTTTCCTCTAGTCTTCTTTCCATGATCAAAAATTGGTTTTTTTTTTTTCTGCTTACACCTATTCCTCTCACTCGGCCTCTTAAACTCTCTTCCAATTTGTTTCCCTGTTGAGTTTAATGAATTCTAAACCAAACCATTCCCTTAAGGCACTTAAAGGTGGGGAGGGGAATTAGACATCATGTACATTGATAATTAATCATAAAAATATGGGCCTTAGAAAAGACAGGTTCCACTGTCATTGCTGCCACTTATTCTATGTATGACTTTGGGGGCAAGTCATTTTACAGCCTCAGTTTCTTCCTCTCTAAATTGCTAATGAAAATATTCATACTATCTACCTCACAAAGAACTTGTTCTGAGGAACAAATGAAAATGTATTTTGTGACCATGAAGTGCTAGACAGGAAAGTCTTCTCATTTGAGAACCCTCTACTACAAAAACATATTTTATCTGCGCTGGTCCTTAGAGACCAAACTTCAAGATATTAATGAGAGATTTAGTGGCTCTGGTGTGTCTAGCATTCTGGCCATCTATGGCACTGACTCATGCATTCTATAAACTAAACAGGTTTCAGATATTTGAAAATGTGCACTGCATAAGTTTCAACCAAGGATATTCTGCCTGTTATTTTCAAACCATGCTCCGTGCAACACCAATTCCATAGGATAGCTCTAGTGCAGAGGTTAACCCTTTTTGTTTAAAAATAAAAAAAAAAAGAGGGGCAGCTAGGTGGCACAGTGAGTAGAGCCCTGGCCCTGGAGTGAGGAGGACCTGAGTTCAAATCCGGCCTCTGACGTTTGACACATGTGCTAGCTGTGTGACCTTGGGCAAGTCACTTAACCCCAACTGCCCTGCCCCCACCTTTGGCATCTGGTAAAACCTATGAGACACTTCTCAGAATATTTTAGGATGTATAAAATTTCTTGGTCACATAATCAACAAGATAGGAAGTTAGACATTTTCTCCAATCCTTACAGCTTCTCAAACATCTCCAAAATATGCATTTTGCACAAGAGATAAAGCAATTTTAACTCTCTTCATGATCTAAGACACTGAGAACCCAAGAGAGAACAATTCAGTGAACTAAGAGCAGAGAAGACTACATAAGTACCTAACACACTCAGCTCAGCATCTACTCCCCCACTGCCTACCACACTACAGCTGACCAGGGGCTTACAACAGAACCCAGCTAAACACCCCTGCCTCCCTACCCTCCCCTATTTCCAGTCCAGAGATTCAAACTATGAAGATAGGGGAGGAGAGAAAGAGAAGGAGAAGAATCATCATTTATATAATGACTATGCACCAGACATCATGCAAATATTGTATTGTTTGGTCCTCAAAACAACCCTGTGCGGTAAGTGTTATCATTATTACTATTCGGAGGGAACTGAGATTAAGTGACTTGCCCGAGGTTACAAAGCCGGGGATAGTAAGTGTCTAAACAAATGAAGCTAGATTTGCATTAACGTCTTTCTGACCCCAGGGCCGAGCACTCTCCACTGTGCCATCTCGCTGCAGGAGTTTGTTCAGGCTGAAGCCAGTGTTCTGTCCCAAAACAGCTCAGTCAGAGAACTGGGAAAGAGGGAACTGGGGCAGGACAGAAGTGTGCGGCTGTGTGGTATTCCGCCGTGCCCGAAGAACCCAGCACCCAGCTGAGGCCAGTTCTGTCTGCCCAGAAACCACTTAAGGAAGTGCTTCACGAAGGCTGGTGAAGCAAGAATTGCCTAGTATGGGAGAGGTTGAGGTGGCTTTGAGATCCAGCTTTCAGAGAAGATACCATCAAAGGAGATGGACTGAAAGAAAAATAACTGAAATTTACCAAAGATCGTAGGAGGAAGAAAAGTCAGTTCAAGACTTTGAGCATAAGGTGATAAACAACAGAAGACCTTAATATCTGAAGGCAATATGGCCTCCAGATCAAGCAATCAGGCATCTATGAATAAATATTGCAAGACAAAGAAAATGAATCAACCCTTAAAGAGGCAAAGGATCCTTCGGACTCCCAAGAGAGTACAGAACCAGAAAAAGATATTTTTGAGTGGCTTAAAAGAAAAATAACTCTAAAAGCAGAATATGTGCCTGCACAGCAGAAATAGTTGGTAAAATAGAAAAACTTGAAACCATAGTGGAAAGTCTAAAAAAGGAAAGAGTATTACTTATTGGAAATGCAAATATACATAGGAATGAAGGACAATGTGGAACAAGTAACAATAACCTGAACACCCTAATATAAGAAATAATACAAGAAAACTACCCAGAACTTCTGAACACAAAAAAAACAAGGTGCCAATCAAAAGAATCCATAGACTGCATCCAGGAAAAAAACCTCCGCCAAGACAACTCCAAGATACATTAGTGGTTAAATATAGCAATTCTACTGACAAAGAACAAATCTTGCAAACAGCAAGGAGAAAGACCTTTATGTAAAAAGAGAAAGAATTCTGAATAACACAAGATTATTCTGTCCCCACCAAAAACTCCAAGAGGGAATGGAATGTGTTCTGAAGAGCAAAGTAGCTCAAGATGCAACTCAAGATGAAAAAATCTGAGCCAGTGAAATAAAAAAGATAGACAGTTAAAAAGGGGGTTGAAACATGCACAAATGTATAAAATACACAGGATTACAAAGGAAGTCATTTATATTGAAAGTTATTTTTAAAAAATTTTTAATTCACAGATGCTGAGTTAAGAACTCCTATTCTAAGGGATCCCAGAGATGGAAAAGTGTTAATAATATAATCCACCTATTTCAGAAAAACTTGGAAAGACTTACATGAATTGATGCAAAGTGAAGTGAACAGAACCAGGAGAACATTGTACACAGTAATAGAAACGCTGCGCAATGATCAATTATGACTACCTTAGCTCTTCTCAGCAAAATAACGATACAAGACAGTTTCGAAATAGTCATGATGGAAAATGCTATCCACATCCTGAGAGGGAACTGATGGAATCTGTGGGCAGACTGAAGCATATTATTTTCACTTTATGTTTTTCCCTTTTGTTCTGTTTCTTCTTTCAAAATATGACTAATGGAAATGCTTTACATGATTGCACACATGTAACCTATATCAAACTGCTTACTGTCTTAGGGTGGAGGAAGGGGAAAGAAGGAAGGAAGAAAATTTGGAACTCAAAATTTTATTTTAAAATGAATGTTAAAACTATTTAAAAGAAAAAAAAATTAAAAACAAATATGATCCATCTTCAAATATTACAAAATACAATACACTTTTCCTTACAGAAAGTTTGTGAGATAAGTAACCATCCAATGTTACATGGTAAGTAAGTCATAAAGGCAGATCCCTTGACTTAGTCCAACAATCTTTTCAACCCGTAAGGATGCCTCTAATGGTGTAGCACACTCATTTAACTTTGCTATTTAGGTCTTACCAGAAAAGAAACTGGGATTCTGGGTTATAAACCATAAAAATTAGATACATGAGAATAGTGCTCAACTCTCATGGTGCCCCCAATCTCTACTCCACCAATACTGGTATTAAGTTTCCCAATTTTACAGTGCCACCGAATCATTCTTTAGGAGTGAACTAGTTTAAATGATGAGTCCCTGAAAGAGAAGAAACTGAACACCAAGCAGCTCCCAAGTTTCAGGAGAGTGTGTAAGTCACTCTACCAAACTGCTGACTGAATCTTAAAGGGCAACAATATCATTACCTAAATTGCTAACTCAGTCACCTTTAAAAATGGTTTTGCAGTGAGTATAAAAGAAAGCAATATTGGAGAAAAAAGGAATTAAATAAGGAGGAAATTTCAACTTTCATCTTTTGGGGAGTAATACTGTTCTCCAGGAGTCATCATCTTAGAAATTTGGAGCTGTAACTATGAGAAATCCATTTCCTTGCATAACACTTTGATTCTACTGGGAAGTAGAAGCTGTTAAAGAGGGCTGTTCTAAGAAGATGGAAAAACAAAAAAGATGGCCCTGCTCTGGGCCTGGAGTGAACATCAGGAAGGGGTGTCTGTCATCTCTCTGCAAAGTCCGTTTTTGGCAGCAGGAAAAGACTTAATACCTTCTCTGTGAAAATCTAAGCATGTTTTCAGGTTTCAGCATAGAATCAAATTTTCAAGACCACTTTGGTCATGAGGCTGTCCATTTGTGATTTTCTATCAGTTCAACTATCACTTCTCAAGCCTATCTCTCTCTCCTCTCAACTCTAGTCCTATATCTCTAAATGTCCATGGGACATTTTCACATTGGCACCAGAAACTAAGCATGTCCAAAACTTAATTCATAGCCCCTCAATTCCGCTCCCCACCCCAAACCTTTCTCTTCCTCCAAATTTACCTCTTGCTTTTGAAGGTGACACTCTTATTACTCAGTTTCCTTTGGAGATGACTGTCACTCAGGTTCATAACCTGGGAGTCATCTTTGACTCTTCTGCCTCTTTTGCCTCCCATCCCCCACCTCAAATAGTTGCCAAGTCACTATGATTCTATTTCCACAACATTTCTTACATCCATCCCCTTCTCAACACTAATATAATAACACCACTCTAATTCAAGCCCTTAAGATCTATCATCTAGGCTATCATAATGGTCTAACTATTATACTCTTTATCACCATTCTCTCCCCTTTCCTTTTCATCCTCTAAAAAAACTGCTTAGGCATAGAACTGACCATGCCCCTGATCCTCCATTCAATGGAAACTGCTGTCTCCAAGATTACCAATGCCCTCTTAATAGATCCTGAGAAAAGGCTGTTGGATCCAGAAATTATGAGAATCAGATCAGAAGATCAGAAGCCAGAAAGCAGAAAGTATGGATTATTCTTCTGAGAGCTTGGCAATGAACAGGATAATAGCCTGAGGGAATATCAAGGGTCAAGTGAAGGTTTTTAAAAGCTGAATCACCTTCAACATGTTTGTAGGAATTAGTGAAGGAGTGAAGAGAGGGCGTGAGGAATGATCAGGCTGAAGAAAGGTCATCTCTTCCTCAGCAATAAAAGGAGGAGAATATATGAGTAAAGATATAAAGGGATTTTGAGATATCAAGTGGGAAAGAGCAGAAATCTCATGGTGAATGACCTCAATTTTCTTAGTCATGTAGGAGGTGAAGACATTTTTGAGAAGCACAGGGGCTTGAGGAGCCAAAAGGTTTGGAACAACTGTTGAGGGGAGTGGGATAGGGTCAATTAACCTTTTAGAGCTATGAGGAACTGTAGAGATGATCTAGTCCCATTTTGCAGATGAAGAAACTGAGGCCTAGAGGTGAAAATAACTTGCTAATGCCACAACTACTTGGTGGCAGAAGTAGGACTATAATTCAAGCCTCCTGTCTCCAGTTCAATGTTCTTTCCACTCCATTATTCTGCTTCTCAGAAAGGAGCAGATGAGAAAAAGGATTAGGGAAGCAGCGAAAAATTTTAAAAGTGCTAACAGTAGAGACAGTCCACCTTAATCTTCATGCCTTCCCTCTGAAACTTTAATTTATCTTGTCTCTATCTGGCTTGTATGCAGTTGTTTGCATGTTGTCTCTATTAGACCATGAGCTCCCTGAGAGCAGGAGCCCTTTTATTTGTTTTGTTTGTTTGTTTTTGCCTTTCTTTGTATTGTCAGTGCTTAGCTCTGTGCCTGGCACACAGTAGGCTATATAATAAATGCTCACTGACTTCCCATACTATCTGTGTGATCCTAGGTTGTCCTCCCCCGATTCCAGTGCCGTATTTGGAGCAGGGGGACTGGACTATGTAGACTCTGAAGTTCCTGCCAGTCCCAAACTGATGACCCTAGTGTGTCCTAAAAGTCAGTGGAGAGGTACACAACATATGTGAATAGGCTTCAATATGTCACAAAGAATTTCACAAAGCAATATGTTACAAACAAGATATTACAAGGGAGAAGTGGTATAAAGGAGGTCATCACAGAAATGTATAAGCTGGGAAAAAAAAGGGAGACTGACTACATAGAGAGTTCAGAGGATAAACAAGAGACAGCCTTGCATACTCCACTGGCATTCAAATATGTCCAGAAAATTTGAGCAAAGTCCACAAGATATTGAGTCTGGTGATCCCTGTGGTGATCTTATGGGAGGGCACAGATGAAGAGTTGCACGGGATGGGTAGCCCTGAAGAGGTCATAATTTGCTTCACTGGAATACCTATATTAATGAAACCACAGATCCAGAGTGTTAAATGGCACATAAACTATTAATAGTGGCTACTAGAAAATGTAGTAGGATGCAAAGATTTTCATTCAAAGGAAGAACAAAGCATATCTTATAGAAAATAAAGCAAGTTAGCAGCATCCTAACAATGTTGCACCTTTTAAATAACATTAACAAAAAATGACACACTGAAAAAAAAAGTACACAGTTCCTGACTTGGGACATCACAGCTAATGTGTAGGACAAGTGTACTGCTTTTCATTTTTTTTGAAAGCTCATATAGTGTCATTAAATGACTTGAAATAAAGCTCAAAATATTCTACTTGTGTTTCTCACTAAAACTTCTAGAAACCTAAATAAGATGAAGATCTTTCTGTATGAATCTATATAAAATTTCTACCTTTGAGAAGATGATTGGTATTTGCATTTTTCTAAATTGGAACTTCTGTGACACTGCAAAGCTGAAATTATCAACTGATGACCACCAGTGCCAAGTGGTACAGTGACATTTGCAAATAGCTCCTTTTTCAATATTATTTTTATAATCATCACCATCATCATTTCTACCGTGGCTTAAGGTTTATAAAATGTTTTCCTAAAAAGTCACTTTCCATACAATAGCAAAGCATCATTATCTCCATCTTACAGATACGTGTGCAGAGATTTTGAGTGATTTGCCTACAGTTACAGACTTGGTAAGGTACAAAACAGGGACCCTTTCTGACAAAGATTCAGCATCTTCTATCTGCTTTATATGATCATTTGCATCTTTGTACAGATTGTGAAACATTCTGTTCTTAAAGGCAATTTACTAGGTCATTTCTTCTGTGTGACTTTATGCAAGTCATTTAACCTTTCTGGGCCTCAGTTTCCTTATCAAAAAAAGGGAGGTCAGACCAACACCTTATGCTAGACTCCACAATATATTCTAAATGGATGTGACCTTTGTATTAAAGATTATACTATGAAAACATTAGAAGAGAAAAATGATGATCTCAAGCTCCCTTAAAGCTCTAAGTATATGATCCCGTGTGACCTTACAATCCTTCTCAGCTCAATTCCTGGTTTTTGACTTCCCTCTTAAATCCCCTAAAAGACATCATTTTCCTGAAGTGCTATGGTGTTTAAGAAACTGGCACAGCGTTCCTGACATAAACGTTGAGACTGTGCAATTTCATTTTGTGCCAAATACAGAAGAAACTCATACTAACAATAAACATATGGGTAATATACATATCTCAAAAATCTGGGATGTTCAAACATTTTCACATTTATTTTCTTAACAGCTGAACTTTTATAACAATTCCTTTTCTAATATTAGAAGAATAATACTATGATATTTCTGAAGGCTTTCGTTGCTGGTACTAGAATATCAAGTGGCAGCATCACATAGTTGAAAGAACGCCAAGTTTAGAATTAAGATTATTTGCATTCAAATTCTAATGTCCCTACATCTGTCATGTAATTTTCAGTGTTGGACTACACTTGAATAGGAGATACTCTAATTCAGAAATACAATCTTGGAAAGATCCCTACGCAGGTTCCGTAACATTCAAAACTCAAATGCCTAAAACATCTTGTTGATAAGTTAATTTAGGAGAGAAAGGGCTAAAAAAAATACCATATACATTTACTCAGGGCTGTTATCTCACTCCTTAAAGGAATAAGCTTGAAAAAAAATGACTACAAATCAATTACCAGGACCAAAAGTGAATACTGGGGCTTTAATTACTTGATTTCCTATCCTTCCTATTTCCCTTTTCCCACTAACTTTCCTCTACCTCCCCAGCAGAATATTTTGTAGTGGAAAATAACTGGAAGCTAATAAGTGGGTGCCTATCTCCAAGAAAACAGCTGAACAAATTATGGCATGTGGGTAATGGAATATTATTATACCTTAAGAAATTATGAAAGGGATGGTTCAGAGAAACTTGGGAAGACTTATATGAACCAATGTAGAATCAGGAGAACAATTTATATAGTAACAGTAACACTGAAATGACAAACAACTATGAAAGACTTTTTTAAAGCTCGGATCAATGAAATGACTAGTCACAATTCCAGAGAACCAAAGAGTAGATTTATTTTACTTCATTATTCAAACTTGTTACAAAATAGGGAAAACGAAGAGAAAAGGTAAATGACAGCAACTCAAAAAAAAAAAAAAAAAAGGAAGCCGATGTCAGAGGGACAGGTAAAGAAAACACATAGAAGAATGCAGAGGGAGTTTTAAGGGAAATACGACAGTTTTAGAACATGCTGAACTGAGGTTATTTACTTTAAAAAAGAAGTTGTACATAAGACTCATAGGTTTCACATACAATCATTTTTTTCTGTTAAATTGTCAGGCCTCAACTTCTTCATTTGAAAATGATGAGTTAGAGCCTCCTAAGAGGTGTGATGGTGGCTATATCACAATTTTGCACTCCGCTACAGGGAATACATAACCAATACAGATAATCCAAGACTTAAAGAGGCTCACTCTGCCAAGCACCCATATGTTTTTACCTATGACTTTTACGAAAGAGAGCGCACAAACTATTTCACATAGTGTACTGTTTCTCAACATGCTCTAGGCAAGTAAGCCCTGAGCTCTAGACCTCAGAAGGCATCTCCTTACTCTGTATAGCTTCTTTCCCAGGAGTTGCTATGGCTCCCAAAACTCAGGCACAATTCATTTCCCAGAGTGCAGCTGGCTATTTCATCAGTCACAAAGGCCTTTTTACAACAAAAGACTGCTTGCTCTGACACTATCGTTTAACTCCCTGGAAGTCTGAAGTGATCTCCGTCATTGTCCCTGCTGATGTATCGCCCCCTCTTAGGGATATCTTAAATTTACTGATTAGTTATTATTCTGTTTGTCTGATTTATGATAGACAGTATATTGGAGTACACATATTACATATTATTTTTAATTGTTCAAATAGCCAATTTAATATAGATTTAGTAGTCACTTCTGGAAAAGGGAACCATGGTCAGGAACATAATCCCTAATTATAACATTACTGCGATGAAAATAGGAAATCTGACATAATTTTGAACTCCTTTTTAAAAAATAAATTTTTGTGGTATTTCTTGTTTTCATATCACAGTAATTCTTGGACATAGGCTTCCTGCTTCCCATCTCACTCAAATTGAACTTTCTCTTGTAAAAGTGCTAAAGCAGTTGAGGCAAAAACAACACCAATATAGTGACTCTTAAAGAACCTTCTCAAAGAACATTATATAGCCTACTCACTCTACAGACTCAAGGCTGGAAGACTTCAGAAGACAGGTATTCTGTATCTCATACCCCAACAAAAATCCCAAGTATAACATACCCCACAAAGGTTCATCCAGCCGTTGCTAAAGGATCCAATAACAGAGAGGCTATCCAAGGCAGCCCATTTCTGCCTTTGGGTGGCTCTAATTCTTAGACTTTGTGTTATAGGAACACAAAATCTGCCTGGACTCTCTGTACCTTCCACCCACTGTTCCCTTATTCTATTCTGCGGAGTTCAGCAGAAACAGTCTAATCCATTTCTATTCCTTCAAATATTTGAGGACAACCACATTGTGTTTCCCTAAGTCTTCTCTTCTTCAGGTTAAACGTTCCTAGATCCTTTAACCAAAATTCATGTGACATGGTCTCAACATTTCAACACCCTGCCGGCTCTTCTGTTGATGTTCTCCTGCTTATTATGTCTTCCTAAGATATGGCCCCAGACACGCTTCCATCTTCTCACCAGGCTGAGAAGTTTTGGGTTTCCCTTGTCTAGCAGAATCATTTCCCAAGATCTCTGGTTTGGCCCAGACATCTTTTTCAATACAAATGTTCTCTGACCAGAAACGTGGAATATACCACAATCTCTAAGGAATCAAAATTACTGGTAACTGGGCTATGTGCGGACTGGAGCGAACAGGATGCAGCATGTTTCTAATAATAACTTATGCTCAAGAAGTGACACATGAAATATCATTAAGTAAACATATGACCAGAAAAGAACGTAAGCCAGTGATGTGGTGAGAGTGAAGGATGAGAGATGGAGAGCTGGCATGTCTCCACAAAATGTAAAAAGACCTCAAAGAAGACATCCAAAATGTTGGACAGATCCTCTTTTGAGGATCTGTCCAAGAAAACAAATAGGATGCAGAGGAGTATAGATCATAGCTCTAGAATAGTCCAACCCTCTCATTTTAGAGATGAAGAAATCGAGGCCCGGAGAGGTTAAGTAACTTGATCACACAAATAATAAGTGTCAAAGGTGAGTTTTGAACCCAAGTGCACTGACTCCTATCTAGTGTGCTTTCCTCTTTACCACAATGCTTCCCATTGGCTGTAGCCTGCACTAATGAGATAACGTAAATATTAAAGTACTAAGTTATAGTAACATCTCACTTGTCTGGCAAACACAACTATCCAGAACACAACAGAAACCAAGAAGCAAACAAAAAATGCTTGAGCAACTCTCCAAAAGTTCACATATTAAATTTTAAGTTTGTTACTCACAGCAAAGTCCTTCAGACCCTCACTTAAGAGATCTATTCCCTCTTATTTTAGACAGTTCTAACAAATGTGGTTATCTAGTTTCTAAGTCACAGCAGAATAAAAGCAGCAAATTAGAAAGAAATGAGACTGCTAAAAGTAGGCCCAGACGACAGCAAGAAATGTCATCTGACACTGAAGGAAGTGACGAAGTATTAAGAGCAAATACACACACACATTTGCTTCTTTAAGAGGCTTTGGAGTCTTGAAGAGTGACAGTTTAACTGCCATTCCTTGAGGAGTTAGAAGGGAGCATATGAGTTTTAACTTTGATCTATAAAGAATCTGAGGAGTGGAAGTTTTAACTCAATCTGTAAAAAGACTGAGTTTAATTGTTATCCTGGTGAGATGGTTAAGTGGTGGCTTGAGAGAAACTGACAAGGCAGACAGGGTGTGCAGAAATCTTTCCTTAGAGAAATGTTTTAAGTCTGCCTTGTGAAGAAATAGAGAATTTTTTTTGAGTCAATAAGTAGATTGAAGAGTGTTGACTATGATTCTGGAGGATTACCACCCATGGCTGGAGAGTCCTATGAAAGGACAGAGAAAACTGAGATTTTCTCTCAGTGTTCCCTGAAAGAAATGAGTTTAATCCTCATATTGGAAATAAGTAAGAGGATTGTTGAGGGACTGGATGAAATTTTTGACAGGTGAATGGTGGCACTGTGTTGTAGAAGCAAGGAGATGTTAAGACTCACATTGACTCTGGCTATGATCTTTTTCATAGCTAAAAACGTCAAAAACATTTTTGTCTTTGTGTTATTATTAGTTATAATAAGTTGAATGGCAAATAACATTAATATTTATTTAAGCCTAGGAGCTAAAGGCCTTGATAAACAGCAATGACTAACTGCTAAGGGACATTTCTACAATTTAAGTTTTAAGTAATAATAAGTAATGTTTAATAAACTGTAGTGGAGGCTAAGAGCCAATTAATACATGAGGTCACAGTTTTAATATAACTCAATAATAAGCAAATAGCCAAATATACCCTTGGGTTACTCCAGAAGTTGGAATGATGAGAACAAATACAGAAATGATCAAGTAGCCAGCTGGGCCAAGGGGTGAATCCTTCACATAGGTCACATGAACACCAAAGTCTGCTACAAAGTATCTCAAAAAGCATAGCAGTCTAGATCCGGGTGGCGAAGCCCTTTAATAAAAGGATTTGTTTTGTAAAACTTGGACTCAGTCAAAAGGCTGTACCCAAAGACCTAGAAAGTCACAGGTGGCCTTGAAGCCACAGGTTTCCCACCCCTGGTCTAGACCATTTCTAACTCACAGCAAATTTGTACTCTACCTTTGGCTCCCTGTTAGGTGAGCTCTGCACTTTATTTTGTTGGGGGAGGGGGCAAAACTTCCATGTAATTTCCTTTAGTCTCCTCCTTATGCCCCCTGTTCAGGTATGTTCACTTCCCCTAAACCCTACTCCCTTTTCAGCTCCCCTCTTAGTGTTCTCCTCCCCTATTAATATGTAAGCCCTTTGAAGATGGCAGCTGGAAAGCAGAGACTCACTTAAGCTCTCCCCCAGGTCCCTCCAAACACCTATAAAAATGGCTCTGAACAAATTCTAGAGCTGCAGAACCCATGAAATGGCAAAGGGAAGCAGGGCTCCAGACCAGGACAGCCTGGATGGTTGCCGGGAAGGGTCTATCGCATGGAGCTGGGAGCGGAGCAAAGCCCAGCATGAGCCACGGCAGGGCCAACCAGACTGGGAGCCATGCTGAACAGGCCCTAGGGCCCTGAATCATTGAGCTGTGGCAGTTATCAGACTTCGCAACCCACAAACACCAAAGACAATAGAGCAGGTTAGTGGGAAACACTGCTGGGACAGAGTGAAAGGGGTTCAGGGTAAGCCACCACCCCCAGGGACAGCAGAGGTGGTGCAGCTCTGAGGCTGCTTCCAGAGCTACAGCTGCAGTTGCTTCAGGCCCCAGGCCCACCTGGTGGGAGGAATTAAGCAGCCAATCAGAGCAGGAGTGCAAAGCCTGCTTTGCCCTGACTGGATCTGGGCCACGATCCTGGCTGGCAGTTCTTGGGGGAGATGGAGCGCTGGTGTGGCAGACCTTGATGTGTAGAAGTAGCTCTGAAAACAGCAGCACAGCCCCTCAAGCTTGGGACAAAGTATTCTCTATAAGCAGTCACACCCTGACAAAAAGCTGGGAACATGAAGAGGCAGCAAAAACAGAGTCAGATTCAGACTCAGACTTTGGGATCTTTCTTTGGTGACAAAGAAGACCAAAACATACAGTCAGAAGAAGTCAACAAAGTCAAAGGGCCTACACCAAAAGCCTCCAAGAAAAATATGAACTGGTCTCAGGCCGTGGAAGAGCTCAAAAAGGATTTGGAAAAGCAAGTAAGTAGAGGAAAAATTGGGAAGAGAAATTAGAGTGATGTGAGAAAACCATGAAAAACAAGTCAATGACTTGCTAAAGGAGACCCCAAAAAATACTGAAGAAAATAACACCTTAAAAAATAGACTAACTCAAATGGCAAAAGAGCTCCAAAAAGCCAATGAGGAGAAGAATGCCTTGAAAGGCAGAATTAGCCAAATGGAAAAGGAGGTCCAAAAGACCACTGAAGAAAATACTACCTTAAAAATGAGATTGGAGCAAGTGGAAGCTAGTGACTTGATGAGAAATCAAGATATTATAAAACAGAACCAAAGGAATGAAAAAATGGAAGACAATGTGAAATATTTCATTGGAAAAACCACTGACATGTAAAATAGATCCAGGAGAGATAATTTAAAAATTATTGGACCACCTGAAAGCCATGATCAAAAAAAGAGCCTAGACATCATCTTTCAATAAATTATCAAGGAAAACTGCCCTGATATTCTAGAGCCAGAGGGTAAAATAGAAATTGAAAGAATCCACTGATCCCCTCCTGAAAGACATCCCAAAAAGAAAACTCTTAGGAATACTATTGCCAAATTCCAGAGCTCCCAGATCAAGGAGAAAATACTGCAAGCAGTCAGAAAGAAACAATTTGAGTACTGTGGAAAAACAATCAGAATAACCCAAGATCTAGCAGCTTCTACATTAAGGGATCGAAGGGCTTGGAATATCATATTCTGGAGGTCAATGGAGCTAGGATTAAAACCAAGAATCACCTAACCAGCAAAACTGAGTATAATGCTCCAAGACAAAATATTGACTTTCAATAAAATACAGGACTTTCAAGCTTTCTCAGTGAAAACACCAGAGCTGAATAGAAAATTTGACTTTCAAACACAAGAATCAAGAGAAGCATGAAAAGGTAAACAAGAAAGAGAAATCATAAGGGACTTACTAAAGTTGAATTGTTTTGTTTGCATTCCTGCATGGAAAGATGATGTGTGTAATTCATGAGACCTCAGTATTAGGGCAGCTGAAGGAAATACACACACACACACACACACACACACACACACATACACACACACACAGAGGGCACAGGGTGAGTTGAATATGAAGGGATGATATCTAAAACAATAAAATCAAACTAAGGGATGAGAGAGGAATATATTGAGAAGGAGAAAAGGAGAGATAGAATGGGGTAAATTATCTCACATAAAAGTGGCAAGAAAAAGCAGTTCTGTAGGAAGGGAAGAGAGGGCAGGTGAGGGGGAATGAGTGAATCTTGCTCTCATCGGATTTGACTTGAGGAGGGAATAACATACACACTCAATTGGGTATCTTACCCCACAGGAAAGAAGGAGGATAGGGATAAAAAAGGGGGGACGATAGAAGGAAGGGCAGATAGGGGGAGGAGGTAATCAAAAGCAAACACTTTTGAAAAGGGACAGGGTCAAGGGAGAAAACTGAATAAAGGGGGACAGGATGGGAGGGAGCAAAATATAGTCAGTCTTTCACAACATGAGTATTGTGGAAGGGTTTTGCATAATGATACATGTGTGGCCTATGTTGAATTGCTTGCCTGCTTAGGAAGGGTGGATGGGGAGGGAAGAGGGGAGAGAATTTGGAACTCAAAGTCTTAAAAGCAGATGTTCAAAAAAAAAAAAGTTGTTTTTGCATGCAACTGGGAAATAAGATGTACAGGCAATGGGGCATAGAAATCTATCCTGCCCTATAAGAAAGTAAGGGAAAAGGGGATGGGGGGGGAGTGGGGTGACAGAAGGGAGGGCTGACTAGGGAATGGGGCAATCAGAATACATGCCATCTTGTAGTTGAGGGGGTAGAAATGGGGAGAAAATTTGTAATTCAAAATCTTGTGGAAATCAATGCTGAAAGCTAAAAATATTAAATAGATAATAAAATTTTTAAAAAAAGATGTAAGCCCTTTGAGGGCAGAGACTGTCCTGCTTGCTTGCTTATTATTTGTAACCTCCATGTTTGGCACAAGGTAAGTGTTTAATAAACACTGTATCATTGGGGCAAAGAGTCCTAATACACTTCAATGGTTCAAAAGAATCACTGTATAAGCACAATACAATAATTGATACAAAATGAAGAGCCTAGACTAGATAATTTTGAAGATTCCTTCCAGTTTCCTCCTCAGAATTACTGTGAAGATCAAATGAGATAATAAATATAAAAACACATTACCTGTACCATGTAACTTTACAAATTATAAGTGCCATAGAAGCATATAATTATAACCATAAGTCTGTTCAGCATATTAGCTGTTTTCCCGGTGGGGGGAGGGAGAAATACACTATTTGTTGTTATAGAAAATCACACAAACCAACAAGAAATTAATTCCAAAGCAAGTGAAATGAGAAAGTTCGCTGGTACAAACGGTTGACCTTGATCTAGGAGGTTTTAACTATATGAGGATTATCCTACATAAGCATGGTGGAAAATTGGGACTAAAAGGGATTCAGCAGCTACGAGGTATGGGTCCATGAGATGGGGAAAAAAAAATGGAACAACTCTGAGACTGCCTCCTAGGCCACCTGACAGTCAATCTGAAACGAATACAAAAACTTCTATGTCAAAAAAACATCACCACTGAAGATGTCAAATTCCCTTCATCTATCAACATAGATGACTTAGTATTTTTTTTAAATCTGCCTGTCATTTGTCACTAAACTTGTTTTTTCATTTGTAAAATAAAGTGTTTGGAAGTCCTTCCAGTTCTAAATCTATGATCCTTTGACCTAATAAGTCATAAAATTAAAGATGACAATTACATGGAGAATCTTGTTTAGGCAAAAATCTACATAGTTGTACCATCCCTGCTGAAATAACTTTGTTCTGAAGTTCAGGATCTTCCTGAATAGTTATTGAGTAAGTAAGGTATGGGAAAGCTTCTGATTCTCATTTCAGAACTCTTTCCTCTACATGTAAAATTAAATGTTCAATCAAAGACTGGATAACCATCCCTCAGGGATGCTATAGAAGGACTTTCACTTTGAAGGACAGGCTAAATTAGATTATTTTTAGGGTTCCTTCCAGATCTAATATTCTATTATTGGTCTCATAGTTACAATGGATTAGAGGGAAAAGAGACTAGGGGCAATGAGATCAGTTAAGAGGCTACTGTCATCATAAGATGAAGACATGGACTAAGGTGCTGGCTATGGGAGGAAAGGCAGTGTAAAGTAAGAGTCATGTAAGAGTTGGCTAATTGAATATATTGTTTCTTTAAAAGAATTATCAAAGATAGGTTGGAATATATCAGGGAGAAATCATTCAATAGCACTGTTAAGCTAAAAGCAGCTCTTAGAAGACCATTTTCTGAGTTACAAACACCAAAGAAAACAAGATCATTATACTTCTTTACAACTCTAAACTGGTTACTAAGAATAAACAGTCATTAGTAGTCTAGTAAAAGGTTAGTCAATGATGAACGCTTAATTGGGCATTCAGTATGCTTAAAGCTTGTTTTAGATGTGGATTAGTATCAAGGAAAAAGACCCCATCTCTCCCTTTACTGAGTTTATAATCTAGTGGAAGAAAAACAGAACAAACCCAAATAAAAACCACAATGAAATTACATTAAGAGAAAAGATGCACAATGAATTATGGCTATAAAGACATTAACCATTGCGGCAAAGGAGTAGCTAGGTGACTGAGTGATCACTACCAAATAGTTTAATGAGAAAGACTTCTTCAAGCGATGAGTTGGTTCAGGAAGAGAAAAACAAAATGAAGATCAATTTAAATATTCTGCAGAATTTCCAAAATTGCTATAGGTGAGGTTCAGCTAGTATGCCATTATTTGTCCTCACAAACATTCTTAAACATTGTCAAGTCACAAAAATTCTATTCACACCACAAAATCTGCATTAGCCTTGTTCACAATAGTAAATGTAGCCATCTTTCTACTGCTTTACCCATCTGAACTTCTATTGCTTACCAATTAGCTAAGCTAAGAGGACATAAATGTTAGAGCTCTTGTTAGAGCAAATTAGTTCCCTCACAGACGTTAATTCCCACTATTTCTTCTTGGCTCTGGGCATGTGGGTTGGGTACTTATTTTCCTTGCTTCCATAATGCTAGTTTTAAAGATTCAGAAACCAAGGTACGTTGCCTTCAATGTGCCTTAAAGTCAACAAGTGAATGACTGAGGCAGTGATAAAATCTAAATGAAACCAGGTAACATGGTTTCTGGACAACTGTAGAACTCTTTACAAATTCAATAGCTATGAATTAGAGCAATTAGAGAACCATTTCTGCTACATAAATACTTGAGAATCAAACATCTGATCAACATTGTGTTTGCAAAAATTAGAATTTGTCCTTGAACACTCAACGTTGTCCAGAGAAGAATACTTAAGCAGCGAAAAACAAGCAAACAAGCATTTATCAAGAACTCACTATGTATCAGGCACTGTGCCTTCAGGACACAATTTTTCCTTTCCTATCCTCCAACCTCACTGTAGGTTTTAAAAGCAATCTTGGAGGCAAAGTGTTCTACTTTATCCAGTAAGATTCCTATGTTTTAATCCAACCCAGAGCCTGAGTACTAAAAAGCCATCTATTACTCTGGTCAAGAAGAAAGAAAAGCAGACTCTCTGTCAATCATCATCATCATCATCAATAGTTAACATAGCACTTATACTACATGCTAGGCACTGTGCTATCTCATTTGATTCTTACAACAGTCCTGGGAGGTAGATGTTATCCTCATATCGTGGATGAGGAAAATGAGGCAAATAGAGGTTATTTGACTTGCCCAGGACCACATTGCTGGTAAGTGTCTGAGATCACATTTGAACTAGTCTTTCTGACTCCAAGCTCAGTGCTCTATTCACTACACCACTTAGCTGCCTCACAAGTCATAAGTCACTACTCTGTATTTAGAACAGCAATCACAAGAGAAATACATGAATTGAAAAGGTCAAAACATGGAAGATTACCACAGAAATAAAAAAAAATAAAAAGCATTTATTGAGACTATTCAATTCTCAAACATATAGAACTAAGTCAAATTTACAAAAGAGCCATTCCCCAATTGGTAAATGATCAAAATACATGAACAGTTCTCAGATGAAGTAACCAAAGCTATCTATAGTCATACGAAAAAATGCTTTAACTGACTACTGATTGGAGAAATGCAAATGAAAATAATTCTGAGGTATAACCTCATACCTATTAGATTAGTGGAAGGGATGTGGGGGAAAATATGGGGCATTAATGCACTACTGGTGGAGTTGTAAACTGATTCAACCATTCTGTAGAGCAATTTGGAACTATGCCCAAAGGGCTATAAAACCATGCATACCCTTTGACCTAGCAATACCACTACCAGGTCTGTATTCCAAGAGATTAAAAAAAAAAAGGACAAGGACCTAAATGTACAAAAAAATATTCAGAGCAGCTCTTTTTTCATGGCAAAGACTTGGAAATTGAGGGGATGCCCATCATTTGGGGAATGGCTGAACACGTTGTGGTATGTGATTATGATAGAATACTATTGTGCTATGGGAAATGATAAGCCGGATGCTCTTGGAAAAGCCTGGAGAGACTTGCATGAGCTGATACAAAGTGAAATGTACTATATACAAAGTAACAGCAATATTGTAAGAGGATCAGCTGTGAATGACTTAACTATTTTCAGCAATCCAATGATCTAAGACAACTCAGGACTTATGAAAACTGCTATCCATCCCCAGAGAAAGAACTGATGGTATCTGAATACAGACTGAAGCATACTTTTACTTTATCTTTCTTGAGGGTTTTTTTTTTGGTTTGGTTGGTTTGGGGTCTATGTTTTCTTTCACAACATGACTATTATAGAAATGTTTTGCATGACTACACACGTGTAATTTATATTAAATTGCCCTCTCAATGGCAGGGGAGGAAGGGAGAGAATTTATAACTCAAAGTTTTAAAAACAAATGTTAAAAAATGTTTTTTACACGTAACTGGGGGAAAATAAATACTAAATAAAAAATTTTTAAAAAGAAACAGAAACAATAAAATAAAGACTACTGATTCACTGACACAAAATACTTAAAAATGATGATAAATTCTCAATAGATGCAGAAGTCTTTGACAAAATACAGTACCCATTCCTATTAAAAACACTAGAAAGCACAGGAATAAATGGAGCTTACCCTAAAATGATAAGTAATACTATGTAAAACCATCAGCAAGCACTATCTGTAATGGGGATAAGCTAGAAGCCTTCCCAATACAATCAGGGGTGAAGCAAGGATGCCCATTATCACCTCTATTATTTAATATTGTACTAGAAATGTTATATATTGCAAAGAGAAGAAAAAATGTAAAGGAATTAGAATAGGCAATGAGGAAACAAAACTATCACTCTTTACAGATGATATGATTTTACACTGAGAAAATCCTAGAGAATCAAGTAAAAAATTACTTGAAATTATTAACAACTTTAGCAAAGTTACAGGATACAAAATAAATCCACATAAATCATTAGTATTTCTATACACTGCCAACAAAGTCCAGCAGCAAGAAATAAAAAGAGAACTTGACACACTTACTAGCTGTGTGACCTTGGGCAAGTTACTTAACCTCAACTGCCCTGCTTTCCCCCCTGCAAAAAAAAAAAAAAAATTAAAAAAAAAAGAGAAATTCCATTAAAAATGACCATAGGTAATACAAAATACTTGGGAGTCTACTTGCCAAGACAAACCCAGGAACTATAGGAACACAAATATAAAACACTTCACACAAATAAACTCAGATCTGAACAATTGGAAAAAATATTGATTGCTCATGGGTAGGCTGAGCCAATATAATAAAAATGACAATTCTACCTAAATTAATCTACTTCTTCGGTGCCATACCAAACTATCAAAAAATTATTTTATAGAGTTAGAAAAAATAACAAAATTCATCTGGAAGAACAAAAGCTCAAGGATATTAAGGGAATCAATGAAAAAAAATGCAAAAGGTGGTGGTCTAGTCATATCAGACTTCAAATTATACTATAAAGCAGTAATTATCAAAACAATCTGGTAGTAGCTAAGAAATGGAGTGGTAGATCAGTGGAATAGATGAGGTACAAATTACATTATAATAAATGACCACAAAAATCTAGTATATGATAAACCCCAAAATTCAACCTTTTGAAATAAAAACTCATTATTTTCACAAGAACTGCTGGGAAAACTGGAAAATAGTAGGGCAGAAACTAGGTATAGACCAACATTTCACACTGTATACCAAAATAAGGTCAAAATAGGTACATGATTTACACATAAAGGGTGATAGCATAAGCAAATTAAGAGACCATGGAGAACTTTATCAGTCAGATTTATGGATAAGGGAAGAATTTAAGACCAAAGAAAATATAGAGAGCACTACAAAATGTAAAACAAATAGTTATGACTATGTAAAATTAAAAAGTTTTTGCACAAACAAAACTAATGTAATCAAAATTATAAGGAAAGCAGAAAACTAGGGAAAAAAAATTTTGCAACAAATATCTCTGATACAGGCCTCATTTCTCAAATGAATAGAGAACCAAAATGTATAGAGAACTTGGTAGAGAACCAAGTCAAACTAAAAAAAAATTCAAGTCATTCCCCAATTGATATATGGTCAAAAGATATGAACAGGCGGTTTTCTGACAAATCAAAGCTACCTTAGTCATATGAAAAAATGCTCTAAATCACTACTGATTAGAGAAATGCAAATTAAAACAACTCTGAGGTGCTACCTCACATCTATCAGAGTGGCTAATTTGATAAAAAAGGAAAATGTTGATGTTGGAGGGCATGTGGGAAGACTGGAACACTAATACACTGCTGATGGAGTCGTGAACTGATCTGACCATTCTGGAGAATAATCTGGAACTATTCTTCAAGGGATATAAAACTGCATACCCTTTGATCCAGCAATACCACTGCTAGGTCTATACCCCAAAGACATCCAACAAAAGGGAAAAAGATCTAGTTGTACAAAAATATTTATAGTAGCTTTTTTGTGGTGGCTAAGAAGTGGAAATCAAAGGGATACCCATCAATTGGGGAAGGGCTAAATAAGCTGTGGTATATGATTGTAACAGAATATTATTATGCTATAAAAATGACAAGCAGGATGATTTTAGAAAATCCTGGACTTACATGAACTGATGCATAATGAAGCAAACAGAATCAGGAGAACATTATACTCAGTAACAGCAGTATTGTTTGATGAAGAACTATGAACAGCAATATAATGATCCAAGACAATCCCAAAAGAGTCATGATGAAGCATACTATCTGCCTCCAGAGGTCTGAATATACTGAAGCATGTTATTTTTCCACTTTCTTTCATTTTTTTTTCTTTTATTCGAGTCTTCTTGTACAAAATTACTAATACGGAAATGTTTAACATAATTGCACATGTATAACCTATATCTGATTGCTTACCATCTCAGGGAAGTGGGGAAGGTAAAAGAGGGGAGAGAGCAACAGAATTTGGAACTTAAAACTTCAAATAAAAATGTTTTCAAAAAATTTTTCAATGATGATAAACTGAAATATCAATATAACTAATTAAACATGCTCTGTAAATATTTGTATTTAAATGAAATTTCAACTTACAAAATATACTAATTTTTTTGGCAAATGCCAGTTTCCACCAGTTTTCTTTACTAGTGAATAAATGGCTCTACAATTATTTATGTCTTCCTTTGTTTCAGTCACTATGATTTTATGGATGACTTTACAGAGCTCACATGTATTTATAAGTAGATTAATTCACAAACATTTGATGTCTTTTACTATTGTAAATGAAGCTTTTTACGACGTTCTTTTGATCTTTATTGCCAGTAAATAAGAATGATATGAGTTAATTTTGCATCATGAAACTGCAGATTAATTCTTATGCCATCTTCTTTCTGTCTTACAACTGCTAAAATTTCTAACACAATGTTAAACAGAAGTGATAAAAATGGGCATCCTTGTTTTTAGTGAAAATATTTCTAATGTTTGTCAATGGTGATATTACGATGGCTCTGGAACTATAAATGCGTTTTGGATTTTATCAATGGCCTTTTCTGCACCTACTGGCTTGAACAGCTTTGTTTATATTATATTATACTGGTGGTTTTTCTGATACTGAAAAAAACTTACATAAGCCGCCTTGATCACAATAAAAAAAATTTCCTAGCATAGTTGTATGTTGTGAGCTAATGTTGCACTTAGTATTTTTCCATTCACTAAAATGAGTCAATATGGCCTACTGAAGAAAGGACTAATTAGCCTTGGAATCAGAAAGACCTGAGTTCAAGTTTTGCCTGAGATACATACATACCATCCATGTGACCATAGGTACGTCAATTAACTTCTAGGTACCTCCAAGGTAACTCTCTAAGACTATAAATCACAAAGGAGTTGAAGATCTATACTCATGGAAAGAGTTGCCATACCAGAAGCTCCTCACACTAAGGAAATCATAGGTCCAGTCAAAAAACCATTAGGGACATTTGTCTGTAATTCTTTTTTTTTTTTTTAGTGATATCTTTGCTAAGGCTTTAAAATGAACATTATATTTTCCTCACAGAAGGTATGGAGACTGTTCCACATTTCTCTATATTCAAAAACAATCCGAGGACCCTAAAGATTACTTGTTCTTAGAAGTTTTAAAAGAATTCACCTGTAATCCTGAAATAGGCAGGTTTATTTTTGTGTGAGGTAACTCATTGATGACTTATCTTATTTCTTCTTCCAAGACTCATCTTTTAAACTATGAACTTTCTGTTCTTAGTTTATTTAAAATTTATGTTTTTTCAGCTAATATATCACTATATGTAGTATTCTCTGGTTGTTTAATTTTGTTTGTCCCTTTTTCATTTGTAATTTTATTTTTTTGCCATCTTCTTTAACTAAGCTTCCTATTAGTTTATCAATTTTATCAGCTATTAAAAAGTTCTTACTTTTAATGAAATTAAGTTCTTTCATTTTCTCTCCTATTTATTTCTGAGTTTAATTTTATAATCTTTATTTTACTTTTCTCTGGGCTATTTCTTCAGTCCTTGGGTATGGAATACTGCACATGACATAACTGATTAGTTTTATGAAACTTTTTTTTCTTTCTTCTTAGTTTTCTTTATTCATTATTTATAATAAATGGCTTTCTGGGAGAGGAAAGTTATAAAATGAGAAATGCAGGTAATAAAAAAAACAGAGATACCAATAAAAACTATTTTAAAAATTATAAGTGTCTTAAGTATTTTATTGTTACTAATTTTAAGTGAAATAACATCCCCTTATGATGACTAAATAACTGTTTTGAAGAGAAAATCAGATGGAAACAGAAGAAAGCACTGTAAGTGAATACAAAAGTGATAGCTTAAGCAGCAGAAAAAGACACAATTCATATGCAATATTTTTTATTCTTTTTTTGTATATAAAAGTGTTTGCTGATGGCTATACGAATTCTTAAAATTAAAAAAAAAATACTCGCACAATGTAACACTTAACTGATTAACAATAAGGTCAAGTATAGGAAGGGAGGAAAGTATGAAATGGAGTTTTTCCTATGGCTCATAAGAAGGTAAAACATTGATTTCAATTAATGCTTGAAAAAAAATTGCAAGTAGCAATCAATGCTGTGATATTTTCAAAAACTTTGCAACAAAAATCAAGTTCTCCCAACACATATATCATGAAGTTTTTAAAGTTATGGATAAAAATTGTAAAAAAAAAATAGATCAATAAACAGTTCTACCAAAATATTTAGAGCAGCATTTTTTGTCACAGCAAACTACAAACAAAGTGGGTACTCACAGGCTAGGGAGTGGCTAAAGAAATTTTTGTACATTAATGTAATGAATTCTTACAATGAGAAATGATGAATAGATGAATTCAGAGAAACCTGAAAGCTGTGCATGAACTGATACAGAGTGAGGTGAGTAGAACCAGCAGAACAATTTATACAATGACTACAACACTGTAAAGTGAAACTGCGGAAGACTTAAGAATTATTAACAATGAAATGGACATTCACAAGTCTGCAAGACTGATAACGATTCATGCTACCCACCTCTTGGCAGAGAAGTAATGAATTAGAGGTGAACCAGATAAGTTTTCAGACACAGTCAGCACGCAGATTTGTTTTGTTTGACTATCTTTATTATATAAGGAATGGGATTTTTTGGGAAGGGATGGAGTAGTATGCGGGGAGTTGGGAGGCTAGTGATAGTAAAAATTATTGAGTTATTTTCAGTCGTGTCCAATTCTTTGTGACCCCATTTGTGGTGTTCTTGGCAAAGATAATGGAGTGGCTTGCCATTTCCTCCTCCAGCTCATTTTACAGATGAGAAAACTAAGGCAAACATGGTTAAGCGACTTGCCTAGAGTCACACAACTAGTGTCTGAGGTCCAATTTGAACTTGGGTATTCCTGACTCCAGGCCTGGTGCTCTATGTGGTACAAAATGGTAATACATTTATAACTGTACTTGAATGATATGCAAGATAAGAAAATTTCTCTCATCTATGTATATACATATACACATATATATATACATATACATATATATGTTGTTTTTATGAAAAAATGGGGAGGCATGAGTTTTTTGGAAACAAAGTTTGGAAATAATTGTTGTAAGCAACTGATTGATAGGTTTTATTTCAAGGTCCATTCTGTAACTTTTTAAACAAGATACTTCAGGCCACTTATTGTTAAAAAAAATTATAAATCTGATTTGTTTTCTGACATTTTCTTCTTACTATTCTTAATGTTTCCTGGAGCAAGTGAAATTTATCTATAAGTATTAAAATTAACTAATGAAGAGTAATATTTCCATTCAAAAAAAAAACTTGTCTTTTAATTCTCTGAGTTATAATGCCCTTCTCATTATAAATAGGGATTTTGCACTCAGTATTATCATCTCCTTTCTATTCTTCCACCCCTTTTTTGTTATTAGCTTTCATAGTTGGCCTTACATCAAGTTCCCTTGACTACAAATACAGGATCCTTTCCTTCCTACTTAACTGCCCACCAAAGATCTGTAAATCAAATTAATTTGTTTCTATTACAATTAGAAAAGATTGTATTTAAAAATCAAAGTACAGTTATTTAATATTAAGTTTAAAGAACATTACTTTTGTTTAAAAACGTATCCAGATAATTTGGAGTCCCTTCTCTGATTATATAGAGATCTCTTCATTCATGGATTTTTTTTCTTTTCAAACAATATGGTCATGCCTTCAGACCGCGAAAGGTGGGGGCCGAGGCTTATGTTTTGAAGATGTGCATATTTTTGTGCAATTTTCTTGTTTTTCCTTCATTGTTTTTTAAAGTCTTCATGATATTCTAATAGCCATTTAAAAAATTTAAATTATTATTTTTCTCTCAATAATTGGAGCTTTTTTTTCTTTGTAATTCTATAGTTCAACAACTGTGTTTTGGTGAATCAGGATAAATACAGTCAATTCTGCTATAATGCTTATTTTGAAAACATGAATTTGTTTCAATGAGATATTTTTATATTATGGAATGATCTGAGTATAACACAAATTTTATGTTTGGTTATACTCAATTTTATCTGTGGAAAAAAACATGGAGAGGACATAGAAAAAACTATACTACTTCACAATAATTTACAAGCAGTCACCCTTCCAGCACCCACTTCCACAAGCAACCTTCAGGTCTTTTTCAAGGCAAAGTGCCATTTATTATAGGGGAGCCTTCGAATTGGCTGGCAGCTACTCTATTTTACCAGCCTAAGCCCTAAGAGAATGGGGACTCAAGCCTCCACTTAGCCATGTGGATACTACCACTATTTATTGTAGTATTTTTAAGTATTCTTAACCATTTAATATGTGTAAAATTGTGCTACTGTTTTTATTACATTCCTATCTTTTTAGGTGTCACTGATGTTTCTGAGTGTTGTACCCTTAACTCCATTTCTCCCAGAAGTTCTGTGGTCTTCATTACACAATTTTGCATAGCTTGGTGATTTCTAGCAACTCATCTGTTCCCTTATACAACTGAATGCACATGCTCCCTACTTGCGTTTGTCTGATCTAGTCCTACTTGGCAGCATTTCTGCCAATAAGCTTCTCAGTGTTTAGCTTGTTTTTTTTTTCATTGTCATCTCAGGTCATGATAAATTTGTTTAATCTTCTTCATCTTCTAAATCTGTTATTTTATCCAGCATAACATATGTAAAGTACTTTGCAAACCTTAAAGTGCTATATGTGAGCTGCTATTATTACATGTTATTACTTGCTTTTTAAGTTCTATTACATCTTATACTTATACTACTGATCTTTGCTTAACATTATTTGTTTGCTAATTCCACTGACGTTTTTTGATGATGAGTCACTTTACGATTTCCCTGTTTTTTCGTAGTAGGTTTTTATCTGAGTTAGTCTTATTCCCCGGATTCCTATAATGTTTTTAAAATAAGTTTTATTAATAGCTTTGTTGATACTAATAGCTTTTATTAATAATCAATAATTATTAATAATTTTTATATCATCTTTTAGTTATCTCAAGTATACTTTTCCCTCCCTGAGAGCCATCCCATATAATAGTATTTTTTAGAAAAAAAATTAAAAAAAAAATCAGCAAATTGACCAATACATTGAAAAAAGCCTGAAAACATGTGCAATGTATAACAACTGTTGGCCTCTCAACTGAGGGTACCCTTTCATTTCTCTTTATTTGAGTCCTGCTAGAGCTTTATAATTTTGTTACACTTACTTTTTTTTTTTGGTGTGTAGTTGTTCTTTCCATTTACACTGTATTCTTGTAGTTTTTCTTGGCTTGGCTTACTTCCCTCCTCATCAGTTTATATAATTCTTTCTATGCTTCTTTGTATTCATTCCTTTAATGTATTTAATAACTAGTTTAATATATCACAAGATCAGGACTGGAAAGGACCTTGGAGGCTACCAACCCATCCCCCTCATTTTACTGTTGAAAAAACTGAGGCCCAAAGAAATTAAGTGATTTGCCAAAGGCCACAGAAGCAGTATCAGATGTAGAATTTGTATCTAGACTGATTCTAGAATCAAAGCTCTTCCCACTGTACTATCCTAATTATCAATGCTTTAACTTGTAATGGAAGAAATAAAAAGGTAATAAAAGAAGTAAACCTCTGTGATTAAGTGTAAGGTAGAATAGCTACGGAAGGGTGGAATTTTGGTCAGGCTCTATAGTAGGAGTGGAGCCAGAGATTCCTTGTGACCCAGACTGGTAGGGTGGAGATACAGGCAGTGAGGTGGTGCAATGGAGTCTGGATGACCTGAGTTTGAATCTCACCTCAGATACTAACAGTTTGTGACCCTGGACAAATCACTTATCTTCTCTCAGCACCAGGGCTAGAGGTGGAAAGGTCACTGCAGGTTCTGGGACTTTGGAGCAACCTGGCTCCATATGCAAAAACGACAACAGGGGAATTTTCAAATTGTTTTTCTTTTCTTTTTCTTTCTTTGGGAGTGTGTGTATGTAGTGGTAGAGTACTGGAATAGAGAGTATTTGGGCAGAGCTGGCTCCCTTAGTTTCTTTGTACTATGTCATTTTATAGAAGTTCCCAGGAAAAACTTTATTCTCCAGCCTTACCTAGATATCAGACCCCTATTTGCACTGTCATTGATTGCTTCAGGTTCTAAAAAGGATGATCAAAGTGACTCATGCACTTGTGAAGCAGGAGAGATCAAAACATGTTTGCATGCCTACCTGTCTGAATGAACAAGCTAAACAAGGTTCAATTTATAAAGTTATCTGACTGCAATAAAAGAAAAAGGGTTGGTTTCAGAGAGCAGCACTTAACAGAGTGTTTGCCACACCTTTCAGAGAAGTCAAGAACCTTCCTGGTTGCCTTTTGCTCCCTGGGTGGGAGGGCACCGTATATGTTTACACACTAAAAGAAGAAACCTAGAAACATATTCTGAGCTTTCTTTCCCTCCTCACTCTTAACTGTTCTGATGGCAGAATGGCAGCAGTGAGGCAATTACGGCAATACTGAGAAAATAACAGGTGTTCGAGGGCATAAAATAAAGCTTTGAAGCCGGATATATTCTTTGGCAGAAACTTCAGATTCTTTTCCCCAGAATTTTCTACTACTTCATAATTTCTCCTAAGACAACACACTATGATACCCTATAAAGATACTTAAAGTCTCAAACTGAGAGAAATTTAGTTCACAAATCTATAACAACTATGAGTTGACATTTATATGGAGTGTCCCAAAACTCTTAGTGCAGTGTTGAGCTTTAATAGTTTAATACTATTGTTGTGAAGCTTTAATACGGCACTAAGACTTTAGGATGCCCAGTACAATACTTTTACGGTTTAAAAATCATACAAATACATACATTATTTCACTAAAGCCTCAAAACAATACTGTTGTGACTATCACACGCATTATTACATTTTACACATAATAAAACTGAAGCTTAGAGAGATTTAAGTGACTTGCTGTGGGTCACATACTATTATGAACTCTCTTCAATCGACAAAGGAAAAGAAATACAGCATAATACTGAACAAGCTCCCACCCTACTCAGTTTTTCAGCCAATGGACAAAGGAGAGAAAGCAATATAAACAAGGACCTCTCAATAAGGTAAGGTAACAAGGAAATAAGAAGGCATCCTAGAAAACACTGTACTGATCCAAATATAAGCCAAGCCTTAATATAGACTATACCCCTACACAGAATCTCTTTGAAAGACTACACATACACAGAAAAATATCACTTATAAGTGGCCCTCAGGTTTTCTACAAGCCTAATTTGAAGAGAAGATGTGGCCTATATTCACCCCAGTATGGTACACCTCCCTCAAAGGCAGCCGGTCATCTTGGGTGCAGCCCTAAGAATTAGATTGTTCCCATGCTTCCAGACAGAGAGCTAAAAGGTAACAAAATACAGAGCAGACATCCTTATAAACACTGGAATACAGCTAACCTAGATCTTCTATTTTTTTCCAAAGAATTGTTTAATCAGTGGCGATAGCTGTACCATCCTATATCTTTTAACTCAGTTCAGTGGAGTCCACAGTATAAGGGAAGATCTACCTCCATTACACTTTATATCTCTGTCTTTTCTGCTATGTGCTAACAAGGAGACCAGCATTAAAGAATGGCATACGCTACCTGTCCACAAAACAGTCATCAATTCACCATAACACTGCAGGATCTTTTTGCCTTTTCCAATACAGGCAACTTTCCTCTTGGAAAGTATTAAAACATTGACTCTTTTTTTGTTCCTTACTATTACTTTGTAAATTTTACACAAGATCCTTTCCGCATTTCAGTTCAGGGTTTCATAGGAAGTGTGGTAATTAGGCTTACAATATAAACAAAAAAAGACAAATGAGGAAGACTGGTTCAAGGGTTTGAAAAAAACTCATTGCCTAGAGATCATAAATTCTGTCAGCTCTAGTTAGCTCTATGGGTACAGCATTGTGCCAATGAAGTTAAGATTGAGGGTCTTACTCCTAAAAGAAAAAATTAAATAGAAAAACAATATGTTGCAGAGAAGATACACGCTCAGGTTGGAATGTATGAGCTCTTCGGTTTCTAATACTACTAAGATTCTATTATTTCTATTCTATGGCCAGAAAGAAAACCCATAACCTTGGGCACCTGTCTCATAAGTGAAAAAATCATTCACTTCATAGGCCACAACTGGGAAAAAAAACACTCGAAGCATAAATCCTACTGTGGAATCAGTAGCATCACCTTTGAACCTGAAGAGCCTATCATAAACTTATATTTTAATTAATCAGCAGTTAATATCACAGACTGAGGATCCCAACTGGGACTCTCCTAAGCTTCCGAAGGAACTTCTCAGTAGTCCTAACACTTCTTCCTCCCACCTAAAAAACAAAAAACTTAGGCTGATTAAATCAGAAAAAAATGATTTCCCTTCTTATCCTCCAAAGTGTTTCCTCCAGGTTAGGCTTAAGAATACATTTTTCTGGAGACTCTTCAAAGGATATCTGTTGCTTCAGTCCCCACTGAACCTATAGTAGGAAGAGGGCTATTTAGCTCCAGTACACTCAATCCCAAAATCCCGATGACTACTAAAATGTTAGAAATGAAGCAGCAATATAATCTGTTATTTGAAGGTCAACAAATTAGCAAATAGTCAATGCTATAAATGCTCATAAAAGACTGACAAAAAAACCCCAAACCACAAACCTTTAAGAAATAAAATAAGAAAAAGGGTAGGGGGGCAGCTAGGTGGCACAGTGAGTAGAACACCGGCTCTGGAGTCAGGAGGACCTGAGTTCAAATGTGGGCTCAGACACTTGATACACTTACTAGCTGTGTGACCTTGGGCAAGTCAGTTAACCCCAACTGCCCTGCCTTCCCTCCCCCCCCCCCCCCCCCGCAAAAAAAAATGTTTAAAAAAAAAAAGAAAAAGAAAAAGGATAGGGGCAGCTAGGTGGTGCAGTGAGTAAAGCACCCACCCTAGAGTCAGGAGAACCTGAGTTCAAATCCAACCTCAGGCACTTGACACACTTAACTAGCTGTGTGACCTTGGGCAAGTCACTTAACCCCAACTGCCCTGCCAAAAAAAGAAAAAAGGTAGATTGGAAAAAGTAAAAATTTTTTCAATAAAACAGTATTTTTTAGAACCACAAAAAAACTGCACTTGGAAAAATTCAATACTGACTAGTCAACATAATTGCAGAGTCATTGGAATAATGTACCCATTCCAAGTGTTACTGGTTATTCTGGGTTTCACTGAGTTATTTTTAATTACTTAAATTAAGGAGGAGGACAAGCACTGATTGACTTATTGAATTTATTCGGTCATAAAATTTAAGGCTGGAAGGGACTTGGAGCACCTAGTCAGAACTCCTCATTTTATAGACAGGGAAACTGTAGCCACAAGACTTTAAGTTACTTGCCCAAATTCAGTAAAGTCAAGATTCTAACCCATGTCCTCTGATTTCAAATTCTATGTTCTTTCCTCCACATTTAATTTCAAACATTTCCTAGCCCTGAAATCTTGTTGTAAAAAAAAAGAGTGCTAAAAATACCAAGATAGGAAGCATTTTTATTCAAGGCACAGCAGGCTGATTTCCTGAACACTAAGTATTTTCACACCTGATGGAAACAGTTTGCCTGTATCCATCTGTCATATGTATCAAAAACACACCCAACAACAACAATATGCTGACAACTAGATCTACACCCTGCCACAACCATGTCATATGACCCTAACTAATGGACGACAATAGGACTACCATAGAACCTGGGCCACAATCAGATGACTGACACAAGATGAAATTCCACTTGACACATTCAGACCCCTTCACATCTTTCTAGCCATTCTCCTTTTTTCCTTAAGTGCCCTTGGCCCATCTTTATAGAACCTGGCAGTTCAGTACAGGTGTTTAATATGAGACTTTAAAATCCACCTTCTGCTACCCAAAAGAATACTTAAAGCAAAATCTAGACCTCACATTACTGAATACTTGAAAGGGACTCAAACTGTTATTTTCAAGACTGTAGTTCGCTCTAAGCAGCTCTGGCCGTGTTCAACCTCTCCACAAGGCTTGAGACTTTACTTTAAAATGACAAAAGATGGGAACGAATTGCAATCACCATAGATCCCTCACAGTGCTCAATAGTGTTACATTTAAACTACTGTGAAGGGATGAAGGCAGCACCAATTGTCAGCTCTTAATTACAGTCTTTAAAACTATAGTAAATGGTCTGTCACAGTTTCCATTATAAAGCTTGATTTCACAGGAGGTAGATGGATTAAGCTGGTACTAATGTACAAAAGAAAAGCCATAATAGCTTTAGATGGGACCTACTTGTAGAGGACTGATTATACAAGGTGTCCCCAAGTCTTTTGGAACACCCTATATATTAGTTGATACACAGCAGGAACCAAATAGTTTTATTGATTCTCTGCTTACACCCCTTACTAGCATATTTGGAGTAGACAACACTAAAATTAAAAGTAATTTTCCTGAATTGAAAGTCTATTGTGGGCTATAGATACAGTGTCTGTGATGAAGGCAAGGTTGTAATTAAATTTAATATACATTAAACATCTATTGTGTGACAAGCCTGATGCTTAAGGACTGAGTCAAGATACATAGTCTGGATTACAATTTACTTTTGAACTGATCTTTAGGAAAGAAAGGGTTTAAAAAAAAAAAAAAACAACTCAGGAAGAAGAGCTAATTCTAGTCCCTGATAGCTGAAACAGCTTCCTGGATGGTTACAAAACAAAAACCTAAGCCAAGACTGAGTAGTTTAAACATATATAAACAGCAAAGATCTGAAGCTGTAACCTGAGCACAAACTAAATTTATCTTACTGTTTTTATACTCCCTAATTACTACTGCAGTGCAGTTTGACTAATCCTCCCTCTTCCCCAAGTCCTTACCATTGCTGTAGGCGTAGGGGGATTCAGATGCTCCATCTTGAAGGCTCTCCAGGATTTCTCCCTTTCCAACATCACTATCTCCTACCAGCAGGAATTTGAGCAGATAATCATAGCTCTTCACAGGGCTGCCCTGGGTCCCCATTCTCCCTCTCATTAGCAAAGAGGCAGGATCTGCATACTAAACATGCAGCCACATAGACACAAGAGCACAGGTTCCAGCTTCCAATCTCTAAGAGACGATCCCCTGAGGGAGTAGTTGTTGTCGAAGAGGGAAGGTGAAAGCCCAGGAAATATTCACCCTCTCAAAAGGAACTCGGTGTCCTGTTCACATTCCATTATTGATCTTCCTGGTAAAAAAACTCCTCCATCCTGACATAAAAGAAGATGCCAACTAAGTTATTAATATCCTTTGTGGAGCACCACAAATATGTTCTGCCAAACTACCAAACCCAACATATGGCCTGAGAGTCCTGTATATGATGCTGTTCTCTTTGCTAAGCAGGGTGAAGTTGAGAGAGGTAAAGGTGACCACAAGAATGGCAAGAAAAGGAGTCAAATTTATTAGCCTGTATTTCAGGTTTTCACTTTCACTGCTCCCTCTCCTTCTTAAAAAGAGGTTGTCCCTGAAATGATTCAAAGAGGACAGCATATTTTATATATCTATCTATATATACATATATATATGTAATATATATGTATACACACACACACACACACACACACACACATAAATACCTCTATGCAGGACAAAAACAATCTAGAAAGACACAATCCAAACCTAGTAATACTAGGCAGGTCCTAACCACCCTCTTTACATTCTCTTATAAGGTTTCCTCTTCCCCCAGGCTCAGGTCTTTGCTTTCCTTAGCTTTTTTTTTGGGGGGGGGGTCCTCAAATACAAAGACAAGGGATCTGCTAAGATTTGGCCTCCCCGATCGATAAAGTAAATAATTTAAATTCATGCCCATCTTCCCGCAGCTGTGTCCCCCACCCCCCAGTTCATTGTTCATCCCCACCCCACCTCTGCGCTTCCCTTCCACCAGCCGCGGGTGAGGGGGCCCCGTGCCCCTCGAGCCCAAGGTTTCGGGGGCTCGGAAGGAGCCCGCGAGATGGGGGGGTCAGGTCCTGAGGTGGGGCTCCCTAGTCCTTTTCCCTGAGGCGGACCGGCGGCTGTGGAGGCTGGAAGGCTGCCTCGGCCAAGACGCACCTGCTCCTTCTCAAGAGAGACCCGAGGCGCGGCCCAGCCCGACCCGGCCTGGCCCACCGCCGATGTCGCCACCTCCTCTCAGGCCCGCGCCGGCTTCCTTCCCTCCCCGGGCGGCCGCCGCCCCGACGCTAGCCCGGGGCTGAACGCTGGCTGACTGGGTGGGGGCCGCCCCCTCACGGCGAGAAGGGAGGAGAGTTGGGGGGATCCCGCCGAGAGGGGGCCAGGGAGGACTGAGCACCCGGGGAAGGCTGGGCGGAGTGTCTCCAGGCGGGCTCAGGAGCCGGTTCAAACGCGGCGATGAAACTGTTCCAGGGCCGCCACAGCTTCCAGGACCCACTGCCACAGACACTCGCCGCCTCGCCGCCCCGCCCCCCTCCTCGGCCACCTCTCGCCCACAGCCTCCAGGCTCCGCCTTCTAGGAGTCCCGATTGGTCTCTCGCCACCCACCCTCCACGAGCCATTGGCCCGCTGAGCCCTCCATCACAACCCGCCCGAGCCCGCCCAGCCTACTTAGTAAGCTCCTCCCTCTCTTTACCCACTCTGGTTAGGCGACCAACCAGAAACTTGTGGCATTGGGTTTTTTTTGGTTGGGTTTTTTTTTTTTTTTTTTGCACAAGCTTTCCACTGCGACCGCCGGGAGAGGGATGGCCCTCGTTGTAGGAAGACGCCCTCCCCTCCGGGAAAACTACAGATCCCATCAGACCGCCGAATCTCCTTCTCTCGTGAGGCACCGGGGAAAAGCGAGGCGCCTTGCTCACTGGGAATTGTAGTCATTTGCAGCCATCCTATCAGAAGCCGCGTACGTGGCCTGGCCAATCGGCGCTCAGAAAAGTTACGGGCGGCGGGACTTCCGGTATTTGCTTGTGGTCTGTGGAAAAAGGTAAATAGAAGCTGAGGAAATAGGGAAAATCGTTCTGCGAACCGTTAAGGTTAAGGGCGACTTCATTCCTTCGTCTTGGGGGAGTTACTGGGGTGAAGAGAGACTCAGTCCTTGTCTTGGGAGAGGCCTCAGTCTGCTGGGGGAGGGCACCGCCTTTTCCCCAGGGTAGCTCCCAGCATGAGGCAGGAGACTCGGGGATTCTTCATTCTGAGAACCTCAGGTTCGAAGGAGGAAGATGGAATAGGAGGTAATAGCCATCTGTCATTAAACAGTATTAAGCGCGTACCATGTGCCACGCGCTATGTTACGTGTTTGAGGATACAAAGAAAGGTAGAACACAGTCCCTGGCTCTCAAGGAACTCATGGTCTATTCGGGGAGACAACAAGAAGTACACAGGATAAATTGGAGATAATCAACAGAGGGAAAGTACTAACGTTAAGGTGGAACATCAACACAAGTGACCAAATTTTAAACCTTGTTGACAACCATCCCTAACTGTGATGAGATTGGCATCAACCTATTCAGTACTGGGAAACGCCCAAGGCAGATGGGGGTGGGGGGGTGGAGATGGCTGGAGTAACGGGCCCTGTGCCAGGTCTGATTGGTCCAGGAAGGAAATCTCGAAATGAGGCTTTTGGGGAGGTGGTGATGGGGGAAGAGTAGAATTCCAGATGGTGGGAATGGCAGTAGCAAGGATTTAAGACCCGGCCAATGTGATGCGCTCCGTATTAGAACTTTGCAGTTGGCAGGAACCTTGGAGTCAAGTCAAGTCAAGTCAACAAGCAATTAAACACCCGCATTGTGTCAGGCACCGTGCTAAGCTGTGGGAATACAAAGAAAGGCGACAAACACAGAAAGCGCTAGAACCTTAGACGTCATCTAGTCAAGTCCCTCTATTTTGTACACTAAGAGAACGAAGTCTAGAAAGAGGAAATTATTTCCCTGGGGTCACACCTTGCTTTAGTGGCAGAAGTGGAACCGGAGTCTCCTGACATGTATTCTCTTCAATCGCGTGTCACAGCTCTGGGTGGCTGACCTCGATGCCAAGTTCCTCCTCACTGAAGGCATTTGACAACATGGCTGAAAACGACGTGCTAAAAAGCATGGGAGCGAGCGCACAGCCACTGGTGACTGGGAAGGCAGGAGAGTACTACTCGTTATCCAGAACCCAGGCCAGCGTGCTGTCATGAAATGGACGCACGATAGGGATGAACTTCTCTGGTCAACCCAATTTTGACAGAGCCCTTGTGCTGCCCTCATTGTTGTATGCCTGTGAAACCTGGACAGTATACCAGCGCCGTGCCGGGAAACTGAATAGCTTCCATTTGAATTACCTTAGGGAGATTTTAAAGATCACCTGACGGGATAAGGTATCAGACAATGAAGTCCTTTTTCAAACTAAATTGCCAAGCATTCAAATTCTACTTCAGAGAGGGAAACTCCAATGGGCCGGTTATTAGAATGTAAAACATATGCTTGCCAAAAAGACTATTTTATGGAGAACTCACACAGGGCAAGTGTTTACATGGTGGTCGGAAGAAACTGTACAAGGACATTCTCAAGGTCGCAAGATCTTTGGAATTGATTGTGTGACATGAGAGACACATGGTGTGCTCTCATCAGAGAAGGTTCCGTGCTCCATGAGCAAAGCGTGCAAATTTACAGCCCCAAATGTTCCCATGGACTATTTGTGCCCCACCTGTGGTAGAACATTCCAAGCTTGTGTCAGTCTGATCAGCCACAGTCCGACACATTGTAACATAACTGTAGCATAGTGATGTCATTTTGGTTCTGAGAAGGAAGGACAACAACCGACCAACCAACAACCACAGCCTGGGGGGCTATAGCAAAGATGATGAGAAGTGAAATTAACTCAACAGGCATTTATTAAACACTTACTAGACTCATTTACTATACTAAGTGCTAGAGGATACAAAGAAAGTAAAAAAATTCCCTTCCCTCTGGGAGGTGTGAAAAATGATTATTAATAACCAATATCTTGGAGATTCCCCACCCCCCACTCACTCCCTTCTTCCAAAGTCCTAATTTTAGGTTCAGTTTTCTTCAGCAGGACATTACTGATAATGTGATGCATTGACAGCCTTCACCCAAGCTAGTTTCTGTTCCATTCCAGCTTGGGTGGAGACAGATTCTTTTGTCTAGATAGTTCAAGACTGGGGGTGGTCTGGTATAGAGATATTTTTTTTTCCTGTCCAGAGTTGAAACATTGATGGAGTAACATCAGCCCCTGTTGGAAGGATATGTAAACTGTGCAGCCTGACCCCAAAGTGAGCTCATTTCCAAACTGGCTCCCTTGCATGGGCAAATGCATGCCGCCTGCTTTGACAACCTAATTCTCTTTGTCTATCTGAGACTGAACTCTGAAGGTTGACAGAGGTCACACTTTTTGCGGGGAAACAACATGCAAGATGTTCACAGGGCATATTAGAGGTAATCTCAGAGGGAAGGCACTGGCATTAAGAGGGATCAGGAAAGACTTCCTGCATGCAGAAGATGAGACATGAAGGGAACCAAGAGGTATAAGGAGGGAGAGAATTCCAAGCATGAAGAACAGCCAGTGAAAATATGCAAATTAGGAAGGTGGAGGTTCTCTTAGAAGGAAGGAGACCAGGTGTGGAAGGGAGTAAAGTGTAAGATGACTGGAAAGGCAGGAAGGGGCCAGGTTGTTAAGGGTTTTAAAAGCCAAACAGTTAATTTTATATTTATTCCAGGAAATAATAAGGAGCCAGTGGAGTTTGAATGGAAGGGGAAGGGTTATAGGGCATTGACATGGTCAGATCTGCCCTTTAAGGAAGATCATTTTGGCTGCTGAGTGGACTGGAGGATGGACTAGAGTGAAGAAAGACGAGGCAGGGAGACCAACCAGAAGGGTATTTCAATAGGCCAGGCATAAGATGATGAGAGGGTGGGGTATGTAGTGAGGCTCAACTGCTGTAGGAGTGTTGCCCCCTATGACTTTTAGAATATAACAGATACCATTGGATTATCTAGACTGCAAGCTTTACCCTTGGGCTTTAAAAAATAATAAGGCTTATAGTAAATTAGTGAGTTGAATCCATGGTTTGGACTTCTAAACATTACAAATAGCTCAGATTTATTTAACCCTTTGTGGTTTACAAAGTATATTCTTTACAACAATCCTTGAGCTAGATAGTAGTGCAAGTGTGATTTGCCCAGAGTCATAAAGCTAATAAGTAGCAGAGCTGTTTCTTTAAATAGAAATGTTTCAATAGCAAAAATATATAAATGAAAATTTTAAAAGGGACTTTTGCTTTCCCCAGCGAGCTGCCTTTACCTAAAGGGGCTAAATGCAGGGAATAACCCTGATTAAAAGTAATAACAGTTAACACCTCCATGGCATCAACCTGCAGTATTCAAAGCACTTGGTCTCTATTTTTCAGAACTTTCTTGTGAGGCAGGCAGGAGGCAACTAATGTCCCCGTTATACAGATGAGTTAACTAAGGACCAAGGTCACACCTTGAGTCTGTGGCACCTTCAGGGCTAAATCACAGTAGTCTGACTAGTAATTTTATAGGCCTCATTAAGGGCCTCCTTCAGACAAAGTGTATTATGCTAAGAGGTGGGGAGGCCTACTTGAATACACAGTGGGAGGGGGAAGGGAATGCAAAGATTTAAAAATGGTCTGTTTCAATATAAGTGAACTACAAAAAAACAAATATTAAACTAAGAATTAAATCCTGAACAAAGATGAAATATTTACAAGGCAAAGTGTATTATTAAGGCAAAAGGTGAATTGAAATATATTTAGAGAGGATGCCCAAGTTGGGAGAAGTTGTCATTTCACTAGATCAGATCAGGAAGGCTTCCTGGAAGAAGTCATCTTCATGAAGGCTTCCGGTCCTTGCAGGCCCACCTCCTCAAAAAGGCGATCTCTCCATCAAATTTCTCTGCATTTTGCTTGAACCTCTCCTCTGCCTTAATGTCATTGTTATTTTAGCTATTTGCTCTTCTGTTCCCCTCCCCCACGCCGTCTGCCCCCATAAAATTAAAGCTTTTTGAGAACAGGACGGGGACTGTTTCATTTTTGTTTTGATATTGCCGAAGTGTAGAAGTGTAGGACAGTTTCATGCATTTAGTAGGCACTTTAAAATGTCGAATTGAATTGAGGTGGGCTTTCAAAAGTAGGGATGGGGGAGAGGTAGTATGAGCCAGGAGATTTTCCTTCAAAGGCTTTTATAGACTTATTTTCACATCTCCATGCTAGAGCACTGGACTCGAAGTCAAACCTGGCTTCAAGTTCCCCTTCCAACACTTACTAGCTATGTGACAAATCATTTAATGTCCCAGAGCCTGTTTCCTCTTCTGATGATAACAATGTAATGCCTGGCTCACAGGATTGTTTTGAGAATCAATCAACAAGTACGCATATGTATATGTATGTGTGTATACATATACATACACACACACATATACACACTCCCCACATATATTTCTGTCTACACACATATATATATATATATATATATATATATAATACACATACGTACACACACATGTTGTATTAGAATATACGTTTCTTGAGAGGAGGAACAGTTTCATTTTTGTCATCGTATCCCTAGCAAATAATGTATAAATGTATATGTGTATACACATGCATGATTTAAAATGAGGGACCCTCTATGAGTCAGTAAATGCCACTAAATCAAAGCAAAAGCATTTACTAATATGGCACAGTAAAAACAGTACCTAAAAAATATCGTTCTCCCCGCCCCCCCACAAACCTGGGGCACATTTTCCCATAGATATCCACAATGTTCACGAAAAGAGTGGGCATAAACTTAGAGTACAAAGGTAACAAGTGAGACATATGTTTAGGAGACTCATGTATCCTAAGGCATCTCATGCGTCTAATATTGCAGGGACCAGATGTGTGTTCTCCTCCACCCCAAGGCATAGCATTTCTGCTGGGAAGGTGGCTTGGCTGGGCTCTTTAGGTCTGATTTTTCTGAAATTTGATTCTTGACCAGCAAGGCTAGTTGTCTCTTGAATCCATAGTGGACCCTGTTACTTGCTGCCAGAGGTCTCTCTCCTTGAAGCTGCTTCCTTCCTTAAATGCTACCTATCTTGTATGTCTGTGTCTATCTGGAAAATATATGTCTCTGTTCTCTACCTCAATCTCCAAATTACTTCCTACAGGATACTGGGCTCTACTATAAAATGCCATGGACCATATGGAGGAAGAGGGAGACAGAGATGGATAAGAATTCCCTTCTCACTCCATAAAGTAATTGCCTCTTAGACTTTTGCTTCTTCTTTGATGGTTGACTCCCACTCAGACTGACCACAGGGCCAATCTTCAGCCAGAAAGTAGGCTCATATTTATAGCTCATTTTCTGCTCCTTACTTTCTACAATTATAAACTGGGCTGGTGGGGGGGGGGGGGCGGGGATACCAACTCTCCCCTCCCCCCAAGTAAAAAGTAATTTGATGAGTAGTGGTGTTGCAATAGTGTATATGAGGGAGAAATTATCAAATTCGATAATGTATGTAAAGCACTTTGCAAATCTTAAGGCACTAGAAGTCATTATTGTTAACATTAATTAAGCTACTACTATAGGCAGAAGTATTGAGCTAGGCGCAGGTAAGATAAACAACACGAAGTACCTGTTTCTCTCCCCAAGACTTTACAGTCTCCTGGGACTAAACAAATGGTTTGACAGTACCAGGGACTGAATATATGCTCTGAGAATCTGCCTAATTATTCTCCTTACCTCCATTTCTTTCTCAGGGATTGGTAGTGAAATAAATAATACCTTTGTTACTGTGAAGGGCGGGCAATCTGACGCCCTCTAGCTCTACTCAGAATCCTTATGATTCTAAATTATTGGTTGCACGTCCCTGAACCGCACTCCTTACGAGGCTTCATATGTCAACTCCAGCCTTGCCATGTCCCAGTCCCACTCTTCCCTATTCTTCTAGGGTGCTTTCTGGAATAACTTGTTTTGTTGTTAACAAATTGACCTCCATATTGACCTGTCTTCCCCCCACCCCCATTCCTTTGAACATTTTCTTATTTACTTGTAAGTGTACGTGTTGTTCGCTTTCAGTACAATGTAAACTCCTTGAGAGTAGAAATTGTTTTATTTTTGTTTTTGTGTCTATAGCACCCTATCGTATAATTGGTGTTTAATAAGTATTTGTTGAATTGAATTAGAACATGTATAGAGGGTCAAATTTTTTGATGTATTGGTTGATTTTGCTAAATTCTTTTCTCCTATTTTTCTTTTTTCTCTTTTAAGAAAATCTTTATTATAAAGGATGGATCTTGGAGAATCGATAGGTGGGGGGGAGGGATTTGGAACTATTTAGGTGATGTAAAATCAAATAATAACAAGACATTTTATTTTTTAAAAAAAGGGAAAATTGAATAGGATGGGGAGAGAAGATGTCCGTAGTACAAATTAGAAAATGGTAAATCCAAGAGGATTTATCAAAGAGGAATATAATGAATCAGCCAGTCAATGAACATTTATTAAGTGCTAATATGGCGCTATGCTAAGCTCCTTGGATGACAAGAAATGACAAAATGACAAAAGCAAATGACAATCTCCGCTCTCAAGGAGTTCAGTCTAATGGAAGACACAACATGCAAACAACTATAGTCACACAAGCTTTATACAGGATAAACTGAAAATTATAGAGGAAAGACATTAGAATTGAAGAAGATTGGGAAAGAATTACTATGAAAGGTCACATTTTAGCTGGGACTTTAGCCAAGAGGTGAAGATAAGGAGAGGGAGCATTCTAGGAATGGGGGACAGCCAGTGAAAATGCCCAAAGTTAGGAGATAGAGTATCTTTTAAAAGAAGTGTCAAGGAGGCCAGTGTCGCTGGATTGCAGGGGAGCTATAAGGTATTAAGAAAACTGGAAAGGTAGGGGACAGGTTAGGAAGGGCTTTGAATGCCAAAGAAGATTTTATGTTTGAACGTAGAGGTGATGGGGAGACTCTAGAGTTTATTGAGTAGGGTGGGGATGGGGGTGTGACACGGTCAGAATAGCAATTTAGGAAGATCATTTTGAAAGCTGAGTGGGGGATGGACTGGCATGGGGAGAGACTTGTGACCAGGAAACCAATAATCTAATCCAAACCAATCCAATAAACATTTATTAAGCTCCTGCTAGGTGCCAGGCACTTCCCTAAACACTGGGGGTTCAGTTAATGAAAAAGACAGTCCCTGTCCTCAAGGAGCTTTTAAAAAGTTCAGTTTCTGCCCTTTACAAAGGAAGGCATTGAGGGGCCTTTGGTACAACACCCTCCAGCATTGATTCTGAGGGAAAGGAGGCTGAGGGAGATCGTGTTAGTCAGCAGTTGAGTTAGCAAGGACGAGATTAGAGTTGATGAGCTTAATTTGGGAGCGGCAGTTAGTTTTGTAGAGTTGAAACCAGGAAGAGCAGCAGATATAGAGCAAAGAGTCCAGGAAAACGGCATTGCAATAGTCCAGGCATGAGGTGATGAGGGCCTCCACCAGTGGTAGAGGAGAGACACTTCACTTATACATGTATAATTCTGCTTCTGAGAAAAGTAGTTGCTGATTTGTTTGCTTTGAAAGTTTACTTGTCTAGAGCCATAGGTATATTCACATTTCTTTTTTTTATTAATTTTTTCAATATTCAAACATTTATTTTTTCTCCATCCTATCTTCTCCCTCTAGATCTTTATAACATATAAACCTAGTCAAGCAAAACAAATTCCCATGTTGGCCATTTCCAAAATTTGTCCCTTATTCTGCTTATTAGTACATCGCTGTTCTTTCAGTAGGTGGCTAACATTCTTCATCATTGGCCTCTGGAATCATGTAAGTCTTACTAGGTTTCTTTGAAATGTCGTCTTTCATAATTTCTTTAAGTATAGTAGTTTAGCATTCATTTGTCACAATTTATTCAACCATTTCCCATTTGATAAGCTCTTCCTTAGTTTCCAGTTGTTTGTACTACAAAAAGAATTACGATATTTATTTTTCTTTTATCTCTTTAGAGTATAGGCCTCGTAATGGTATTGCTGGGTCAAAGGGCACAGCTTAGTAACTTAGTAACTTCTCTCTGTAGTTTCAAAATGCTTTCCAGAATGATTACCAATTGACAGTTTCACCAACAGAGCATCAATGTACCTGCTTTCCTTCAGCCCCTCCTACATTTGTCATTTTCATTTTTATGAACTTTGCCAATCTGATGGGTTGTGGTAGAACTCCAGACTTCTTTTAATTGCTGTATCTAATACTGATTTGAAATATTGTTATATGGCTTTACATAGCAATTTCATAATTCTAAGAGAAACAGGTACCCTGAATCTGAGTTCTGAGAGAGTTGTTCCTCCTTTTGAATATGACAAACTGTAATACACTAAAACAATATGGACACCAGAACTATTGTTTTATTATTATGAGACGAATGTGATTTATCTGAATATAAATAGAATGTAAGAATTTAGCTTCTAATCATAAGCTAAGGTGAGGTCATTTGTAGAGACAATCAGAGTCTGAATTCAGAAATGTAACCCAGAGAGAGAGGTGGAAGGACAGATTACTTACTGTACTAGCTGAACTTGAAGCTAAAAGTCAACTATAGGGGCAGCTAGGTGGCGCAGTGAGTAGAGCACTGGCCCTGGAGTCAGGAGGACCTGAGTTCAAATCCAGCCTCAGACACTTGACACATGTACTAGCTGTGTGACCTTGGGCAAGTCACTTAAACCCAATTGCCCTGACCAAAAAAAAACTATACTTGCTGTTCAATAAGTCCAGATGAGCAGAGGGGAAGAACCTGGAAAAAGAGAATCAGAGGAGTTACCCTGATGATTGACTGGTTTGGCTGAGACATATGAGACATAGTCCTCTGTGAGGTGTTGGTTAAGTACAGCACAAATCAACTCAGCCTAGCAGTAGAAGCATCTATTGAACACAGAAGGCACATTTATTAAGGAACTTATGTGGATAATTTTTGAGATAGAAGACATCGAAATTTATGATACCAGTTATGAGCTATCCAAGGGACATGAATCTTACTTACGGGCCTACTTGGAAGGTTTCCTAAAGTGTATGCCTCCTTCCCCACAGACACTGAGTTTGGAAAGTATGGTCTAGGATTCTGTGTGAATTGTGATGGATTATTCATGCATTTGCTTTAATATGTGAGTATCACTAAGTAAATGATTATGTAAGATCTAAATGCATCATAATTGTGAGTGGTTGGCTTTACATAAATGGAAGGACATTGGTGGGGGCTGAAGAGCTAAGGTGGTACAAGGGGAGTGTATTTCCCCACTAGACCTGCTAGTGTAAGGACAGATTGGAGTGAGCAAGCCAATCTAGAGAGTGTAAGGGGCCCATTTCTTAAGAAATACACTAGCAGGTCTAGATTCCAGGGAATCAATGGATTTTTTTGAGGGGAGGAGGTTGGCTTTTAAGTTTTAAAAGCTTATATTGGAGCATTAAGATTTCTGTTTTGGTGTTTAGTTGGGCTTTTTGTAAAGTTTTATTTCTAGTCAAGTCTTCAACAAGCACTTTTTTTTAATTAAGATTTTTTATTTTTAGTTTACAACACTCAATTCCGCATGTTTTTGAGTTTCAGATTTTCTTCACCTCCCTTCCCTCCCCCTACCCCCTCCAAGACAGCATGTAATCCAATATAGGTTCTGCATACACATTCGCGTTAAACTTATTTACACAATAGTCAAGTTGTAAAGAAGAATTATGACCAACGGAATGAATCATGAGAAAGAAGAAACAAAACCAAAAAAAAAAAGAAGAAAAAAGAGATCAAATAGTTTGCCTCATTCTGCATTCAGCCTCCACCGTTCTTTCTCTGGATGTAGATAGCTCTCTCCATCATGAGTCCTTTGGAGCTGTCTCTGAGCCTTCTGTTGCTGAGAAGAGCCAAGTCTATCAAAGTCAGTCATCACAGAAGCAATATATCTGTGGTTGTGTACAGTGTTCTCCTGGTTCTGCTCTGCTCACTCAACATCATATCATGTAGGTCTTTCCAGGTTATTATGAAGTCCATATCTTCCCCATTTCTTATAGCACAACAGTATTCCATTACATTCGTATACCACAACTTGTTTAGCCATTCCCCAATTGATGGGCATGCCTTGATTTCCAATTGTTTGCTACCACAAAAAGAGCTGCTATAAATACTTTTGTGCATGTGGGTCCCTTTCCCACTTGTGTGATCTCTTTGGGATATAGCCCTGGAAGTGGTACTGCTGGGTCAAAGGGTATGCACATTTTTTATAGCCCTTTGGGCATAGTGCCAAATTGCTCTCCAGAATGGCTGGATCAGTTCACTACTCCACCAACAATGTAACAGTGTTCCAATTTTCCCACATCCTCTCCAGTATTTATCATTTTCCTGTTTTGTCATGTTAGCCAATCTGACAGGAGAGATGTGGTACCTAAGAGTTGTTTTGATTTGCATTTATCTAATCAATAATGATTTAGAGCATTTTTTCATATACCTATAGATATCTTTAATTTCTTCCTCTGAAAAATGCCTTCAACAAGCATTTATTAAGTACTCACTGAATACTAAGCACCATGTTTAGCAATGGGGATACAAATATAAGCAAAAAGGAAATGTCTGCTCCCAAGGAGTTATGTTCTAATGAGAGAAGACAACACATAAAAGGAAGGTGAAAAGTGGGGCATGGTGGTAAAGGCCAGATGAAGGATGTCTGTCATACATCCTTGCTCAAAATACAGGTTTTAGGAAAAATTAATGGGAGAAAAGAGCCTCACTAATGGGAAGTGACCTTTTTTAGCTGCATGTTTAATTCATCCATCTGTTGTTTCTTTCTTTTGTTGAAGGTAGTTAGCAATAAATTTCCCCTAAAGACTACTTTGTTTGCATCCCCCAAATCTGGTATAATGTTTCACTGTTGTCATTTTCTTTGATGAAATCATCTATTGCTTCTATCATCTGTTCTTTGTCACACCAATTCTTCAGGGTCAAATTATTTAGTATTAATTTTGATCCTTTATTCAAAAGCCTTTTATCAAATGTATTATCATATTTTTGTTAGAAAAGAATATATTTAATATTTCTGCTTATGTAATTTGCAAGGCTTTTTATGTTCTACTTGGTCAGTTTTTGTAAAGATGCTATACACGTCTGGGAAATATATGTGTGTACATACATATTTATGGGTGTATACATATATTTCTGATGATTATTGAATGGAAATAGAAAAGGATATATATGTTTCTATTATATAATATACATATATCCCTTTCTATTATATACAGATGTATGTATTCACTTGTGTGTATATATATCCCTTTCTATTCCTATTTAATAATCATTGGTTACCCATCATATTAAATTTAAAAAAAATTCAATTCAGGACAATAATTTATTATTTACCTTTTTGTTAGATTTGTATAAGTATGAAAGAAGTACATGGAGGTGCCCAGTTATTATAATTTTTCTTTCTATTTCTCTCCATAAATCAATTTATTTTTTCTTAAAATATGAGAATTTCCTTGAAATGTTGTATCATTCAGTAAATATATATTTAGTATTGATTATAACTCATTTTCTATGGTGTATTTATACATAATGTAGTTTCTCTATTACAATCATGTCTATTTTTGCTTTTGCCTTGAATGAGATCATGATTGCTACTTTTTTTAGTCCACCTAAAGCATAATAAATTTTGCTCCAGCCCTTTATTTTAACTCTGAGTGAATCTTTATGTTTTAAGTGTGTTTCTTGTAAACAACATATTGATGGATTCTGCTTTCTAATACTTTCTGCTATGCCTTTCCATTTTATAGGTGAGTTCAACCCATTAAAATTAATGGTTATTATTGTTAATTATATATTTCCCCTAATTCTATCACTTTATACTTTTCCCTCTCCTTACTCCCAACCTATTTCTTTACAAATAATATGGTAACAAGAGAGTATGTGCCCAACACTTGCTTCTTCTCCATTACCCCTCTTCTTTTCATCCAGACCCCAATCACCTTTTTACCCCCCCCCTTTTTTTCTTTCCTTTTAATCTTCCCTTCGTGATCTACCCTCCAAAGTTGGAATTTGCTTTACCTTCCTTATGTTACCTTCCTTCTTAAATTTCCCTCCCCTCTCCTTTTTCTTGCCTGTTTCCCTTTTTAATTTAATGCTTTCCTACCCCAAACTCTTTGTGGGCGTTTTCAACTTTCCTTTGCCAGGTTCAGATAAAAGTAAGGTTCCTATGATGCCCACTTTCCCCACTCCTTCCTTCATGTTTTTAGAATCCTTTTTCTTAAGTATCCTGATTATATGAAATAAGTTCCATGCCTTTATCTCCCTTTCTTCTCTGCTGTATTCCTTTTCCCCTCCTTTTCTTTCTTTACTTAAGATAATCTAAACAGAACAAAACTACTCCCAGACCTTTTGTTGGCTCTATTTTACTCTCTCTATGACCCTTCCAGACATTAGAATTCTTTCCCAATTAGAATGTAAACATTTCTCCATCGGATGTTTCTAATTGCTTCAGTGTATTTACCTTTCTAGGTTATACCTGACCAATGTGTTTGCACTTCAGGAAAAAAATTCTATTTAGCTCTGATCTTTTTGTCAGGAATGCCTGGAAATCTTCTATTTCTTTAAAAGTCTATTTTTTTTCTCTATAGAATTATGCTCAGTTTTTCTGACTGTGTTATTGTGGATTGTAAGCCTTGTAATTCTAAGCTGTCCTGTCCTCTACAGTTACAGTTGTCTAGTCTGTATTTCTTGTTTCCTTTTGGAATCAGAGTTTTGTTTGGTTAGTTATAATTTTCAGGGAATCCATCACTTGGGTAAGGCTTATTACTTTCTGTTCTAAACTATTTTCCAACTCTTTCCTCCAGAGCTTTAATTTCATTTTTAATCTCTTATTTCCTGGTGGAAAATCCATTTTTCCCCCTTCGAGTATCTGCTTGCAGTTGTTAGGGAGTTATTTTCTCTTTACAGGGTAGATTTTGAGGGCTCTTTGGATTTATAATAATTGATCAATGTCTGCTTCCACTACCTCATTAGCCTTAGGTCTTGTGCCCCAATTGAGGCAGTTGTGCCAGCTTCTGCCTCCTGCTATGCTTTTGAGTGGGGCGGTAGGTTCTGTTTGGTCATGACCTGCACTGACCTCCACCTCCTGGCATAGGGTCCCCTTGGATTTTTGAGGTTCAGAGCACTGGATCTTCAGGGCCTTCTGGAATATCTCAGGATAGAGTGATAGGGACCTTGGAGCCCAAGTACCTGGATTTTACTGGTCTGAATGCTGTTACTGAGCACAGGCTCACAACCACACTGGTTGCTGCCCTTCCCAATCACTTCCAAAGTCCGTGCTGTAGGTTCCCAGTCCCTTGGGGTTTTCACCAAGGGAGCCTTTTGTTCTTTGTGCCTCCAGGTACAGAACCTTGAAGGCTCCATCTGTTTCTAGCTAGTCTCTAGTGTAGGCCTCATATGGCCCACAGGCTGCTTGCAGCCAGTTCAAGGATTTTGAGCAGCCCTCGAAAAATGTAGAGGGTATAAAATAAAGATGTAATGAGTGTTTATCTGTGCCCTGCTTAACCCATCTTCCACTAGGCATTGTTGTGCCCATCATGTAACTTGGCAGGTGGGTTGCCACTGGGTACTCGCTCATGTTGTGTCACATGACCTGAGGCAACAAACCATCATCATCAGTCTGCTCTAGTCAGAGAGGAAGGAGAATCCTATCTTTTGGCTGTGTTTTCAGTCGTTACTGACATTGAACGGGGACAAAGTGAGTACAACCATGTACCAATGTAACTGATGCCCACTATGTGATGAGCAGCAAGAACTCAAGGGCTTCTTCTCCTCCCTCGCTGCATAGCCTCCCTCCAGGTTTCATGAGTGTCTGGAGCTGGTGACTTTGTAAAATGGGTGATAAAAAGAAACGGAAGATCAGTTCAGAACATGGAGTGTTTAATCTGGAGTAGACAAATAGATACTTGTTTACTTATATGAGAGACAAAATATTGTGCCTTGTTTGCCAAGAAGTAATAGATGTTCCAAAGTAACACAATCTTCTACGCCATTTCTAATCAAAACATCCTCACTGAAGCAAATTGGACACCAATGAAAAACGAAGTGTCCAAATTATTGAAAAATCTCATTGGGGAACAATGGTTTTTCAAGAAAGTAAACTCAGAAAATGAGGGGGCTACTAAGGTTAGTTTTCAGATTTCTAAAGAAATCAATTTCAAACATTATTCTAGAGTATGATAAACTGATTGCTAACAAGAAGTGTAATACTAATTAACTAAATGTAAACAGTAAGAAGACTTGAAAAATGTATTAAAATTTGTACCACTTAGCAAAGTAATTTTTTAAACATTAATGTGATTTCATGATAAATAAAAGTCTTAATAAGTGTAATTAATTGATATGAATTGAAATTTCCTTTTTTAAAAATATAGTTTATTTGCAAAATAGTTTAATCATTAATTATCCCTTTACTTGGAAAGTGAGCTGATAAAAACCTATCTGTAGCCTGAAGAAGTTTAGCCTATTTTAATTTTGGCTCCTACTTACTACCAAATTATGAAGGTCTTCTCTAGTGTATTCCAGGAGGCTATAGGCTTATTTGGCTAAGAACTGTCATCATCTTCCATTGTAGACCTCTTTCCCTATTTGAGGATTATTTGTTGGTGCTGTTCAAATGCCACTGTCTTCAGGAAGCCTTTCCAGATCCTCAGAAACTTCTCTAACTTCATCCTCTCTCTCCTCTCTACACATATTAAAATGTACCTGTATTCTCTCCTATTATTATTGTCTCATTTTATAGAGGAGGGAAACTGAAGGACAGGGAAGTTAAGTGACTTGCGAAGGATCGCATAGCTAGTAGATGTTTGAGGCCAGATTTAAACTCAGGACTTCCGGATTCCAAGTATATCTACTGGGGCCATCTACCTGCCTCCCTAGTGAGGCACTCACTCCTTGCAATTTGCTGCTTTGCCCAGTTCAAATCCACTGAACAAGATGCCCCTCCCCCCCCCCCCCCAGTTAAGTTCATCGCCTCTAATCTCATCACCAAGTTGCTAACTCAAGCCTTGACACCACCTCCCTCCCTCCCACAACCCCTTGGGAGTTCCAAAGGACTCATTTTTTGGCTCACTCTAATTCAGTATCTGCTGCTACAGGTTTCAGTTCCACTTTCAAGATGCCCCCTTTTCAGGTTAAGCTCATCACCTCTAATCTCATCTCTCCTAGAGCCAACTCAGGCCTTGGTTGATACCACCTCTCAGCTTCCTTTCCCCTCTCATTTGAGGGCTGGAGAGTAGAGCTCCAAAAGCTTCCCAATGCCTTCGTTTTAGAGGGCAGAGACTGGGCTTTTGGGCTGCCTCCTCTTTGCATCTGCTGCTCTGCCTTGTTTCTACTCCACCAGCACCCCTAAGGGTAGCCCTCCACCCCAACCCCCCTCCCTGTTTTCCTGCCCTTTTTTGTGTGCAGTCTTCCACCTTTAAGTAGTGAGCTCCTTGAGGGCATTTAATAAATGTTGATTGTATTGTATGAATTGCCACCATTTTGACTTTCCCTCTAAGAAAGAGCCCAGAGGGTGGGAACCCTACTCCTGTCTTTCACCCAAGAGGTGTTCCTCTCTTTCCATACTCCTGCTGAAGAACCAAGGCCTGGAGTCCTGTGACTTCATGAAAATTTGGCGAATTCAATCTCTTCACCCTTCCTGTGTTTCTCAGAACTCAAAACACTTGAGAAATAAATATGTGAGGTTTGTTGACACAAGACAAAAATGACTGGTTTGCCATCCCACAAAATTGTGCAAATTTCCAAAATGCTCTAGGATGGTCACTATAGAATATCTGCATTTGGAGGTGGGGGTGGAGGAGGGTTTGCAGAATGAGTGGTGTCTGGGACATGCCAATGTGTGATGGAAGATGGAAAGATAGCCACAGTCCAGGGGGAGGGGAGAGAGTCTAGGAGATGGAGAGGAGGGGCCCTGAGTTTCCAAGAACAGAGTTGGATCTAGTTGGATCTTCATTGGACCTTCCCTCCTTTTCCCTCTTGTATTCATTCTCTGGGGATGTAGCTAAGAAACTGAGAATCCACTGTAACACTTAAGCATTATAATATTGTCAGCTGGAGATGAGGGTGGGTTTACCTCCTCTCATTTTCTCCCTTCCCTGCTCTCAGTTTTTAAAATCTCTAACATGGACACATCCATATAACCTTTCTGTATCTTTTCTCATTCAGTCACCTCCAGAGCAAACCTGAGAGGGATCTGGAATCTGGAGTCTGTTTCTTCTCCTTCCAGACTCTTAAAGCTGAATATAAAACTGCTCGTCCTGGAAGCTCTGTTATGGAGAGAGGTTGTCTCCCTCCCAGCCCTCCTTAGTAACAGGGCATTTTTCACTTCCTAGGGCCCACCACCCTGAATGGGGAGGCACGTCAGGCACATAGGATACCAGGGAGGATGCTTTACTCTCAGTTAGGCTGGGAGCTGGAAATGGCAGGAGAAAGATGTTGGCTATGAGAGAATCACTTGAGCCATCACAAGTCTTTTCTTTACCTATCCCTTCTGACTTCCAGAGACAAAGGGAAAGGGGCTTTACAGGGTTAATTTTATATTGAGGGAGGGGGTAGGGGAAAGTCTCATTAGTCACAGGGAAAGCCCTAATTTAGGACTCACATAGAACCCTAGTGCTAGCCACTAAGCCCCAATGGTAATTTCACAAATACTGCATGTCCCAAAAGTCTTAGTGTAGTTTTAAGCCCTATGTGCTCTCCATCTTAAAGACCGGATGGGGAAGCATGGATGGCTTAGAAAAACCCAGTCCCAATGATGATGACAAAGGTCAGAGCCATGTGTGTCCTACTGATGAGTGGCTCTCAGAAAAGTTCTTTCCATTAGTAGGGGAGAGATAGAGGGTAGGGTAGGGTAGGGCTGGTGGCCACGAGAATTGTGAAGAACAAAGACTTCCCCCAAGGTGTAACCCCTCCCTCAGTGGTGAGCACTAGATGGCCCCTGAGGTCCAGAGAGAGAGAGAGGGAAGGCTTCAGTCACACTCCTGCTAAAGACTGAAGCAGCAGGTCAGAGAGCGTTACAGCCTGATGGGATAGACTGAGGATGCTCACAGCAACTAGGCTGAATTTCTTCTCTCATGGTCATGAGGCTCTGTCTACAACAGGGGGCTTCCTTTGGAAGACAAACATTGTCGTTGGAGTAAATAATTTATTATTCCAACTGGGAAGAAACCTGCTAACTCATAAATTACTTATGAACCTCCTTTGCTTGCTGGCCTGAGAGTTGATTTTCCAAAACATGTCAGGGAATAGGGGATAGGTAGGGAAAAGGCCAAAGATCAGCTGCGGCACACTGGGGAGCTGCTGGAGGGACTTCCCAGGCACCTTGCCAGGGAAAACAGCTAGATATGTCCCTAGGAATCCAAGTCTCATTCCCCTCTCTTTAATCAGGGTAGGCTGGAAAAATGCAACATTGCCTTCGGAGAAGTCCTACCCTTCCCTTTCTTTGTTGTTTCTGCTCAGAAGATTGGACAAATTCCCTCAATGCCAAGTCACTAGGCTAATGGACATGCAGCCATGAGAACCTGTACCCTACCATAAGGTGCTTTTAATCTAATTGAGGACACAATGAATATACGCTTGAAAAGAAAATAACTACACAATATGAGGTTATATACAAGCATAGCCCAGACTCTTGTCATTGATGAAGAAAATGATTATTTGATGCTATATGCCTGCATAAGGGGCAGAGTTGGTGGGAGTTTTGAAGTTTTTGCTTCTAGCCTGGAGAAAGGATACGCTTGGTTCCAGGGTCTCTTCAAGGAGAGACCCTGGAGAGAGACAAAAAGGTTTATCAAAATAAATAAAAATATGACAAAAAGATAATGTTAATATGTGGTTTTCTAAGTTAATATTGACTGCAGGGATCCATCTCTGTTTGAGTTTGACAATGCTGTTGTAGAAGTGAAGCCAGTGCTTCAACATGGCCTTTTCTCAATCCCCATTCTTCTTGACCTCCCTGGGGTCTGATTACTCTCTCCTCCTTCAGGACACCACTCTCCTGGTTCTCTTTCTACCTATCTGACCACTCCTTTTCTGGCTCCTTTGTTGGGTCTTCCAGATCACACCCTCAAAAGGCGGAGGTCCCTTAGGGTTCTGTCCTAAGCCCTTTTCTCTTCTCCCTCTGTACTACTTCACTTGGTGATCACATCAGCTCCCATGGATGGTTACATGGATTCCATGGATTGACCTCCGATCTCAATCTCCAACTGCCTTTCAGACATCTTAAACTGAACGTCCTGCAGACATCTTAAATTCAGTATGTCCAAAACAGAATTCATTATCTTTTCCCCTAAACTCTCCTCCCTTCTACCTTCCCTGTCGCTGTGGAAGGTAACACCTCCCAATCCCTCAGGCTCACAACTCCTTAGGAGTCATCCTGGATTCTTAACTACTTCTCATTCCCCATATCCAAGCTGCTGCCAATGCCTGTCAAATTTTGCCTTTGCAACATCACTGGAATAATCCCTCTTCCCTCCTCTAACACTGCTACCATTCTGGCACAGGCCCTCATCAGTTCATGCCTGGATTATTGCAATCGCCTGATGGTGGGTCTGCCTGCCTCAAGTCTCTTCCCATTCCAATCCATCCTCCATTCAACCACTAAAGCGATTTTCCTAAAGCACATATCTAATCATATCATATATACCCCCTCCTCTGCCCTGCCCCCAAATTCAGTAAACTCCATTGGCTTCCTATTGCTTCCAGGAACAAATACAAAATGCTCAGTTTGGCATTCAAAGCCCTTTATCACCGGGTCCTCTTCTACCTTTCCAGTCTCTTACACCTTACTCTCTTCCTTCCAGTGACACTGGCCTCCTGGCTCTTCTAAGGAACAAGGTCTTCCATCTCTTGGCTTTGGGGGCCAGCTAGGTGCCACAGTGGATAGAGTGCTAGGCCTGGAGTCAAGAAGACTCATCTTCCTGAAGTTAAATCCAGCTTCATATACTTACTAGCTATGTGACCCTGGGCAAATCACTTAACCCTGTTTGCCTTCAGTTTCCTCATCTGTAAAATGATCTGGAGAAGGAAATGACCCACCTAGGCAATATCTTTGCCAGGAAAACTCCAAATGGGGTCACCAAGAGTCAGAGAGACTGAAAATCTCTCTGCTTTGAGTATTCTCTCTGGCTGTCCCCCATGCCTGGAACACTCTCCCTCCTCCGCTCTGATTACTGAACTCCCTGGCCTTCTTTAAATCTCAACTAAAACTTCACCTTCTACTGAAAGCCATCCCCATCCCTATTAACTCCAATGCCTTCCCTCTGTTAATTATTTCCTACTTATCCTAAATATAGCCTGCTTTGTATATATTTGTTTGCATAGTATCTCTCCCATTAGATTGTAAGTTCCTTGAGAGCAAGGACTGTCTTTTGCCTGTATTTGTATCCCTAATGCTTAGCACAGCATCTGGCACATAGTAAATGTTTAAGAAATGTTTACTGATTGATTGTATAGCCCTAACTTTCAGTTTGCCTCCTTAGAGACTTTTGGGAATTGCTTACCGAGATTAGGGAGCTAAGATATCTTCTTCCCAGTAGGAGAGCTCATTCGCTTAGTGTATTATCTATAATTTTTTAATCTGTAAAAATTCTCTGATTTCTGTGTATTGCTTGGACAAATGGATTTATTTACCATTCACCATTTGTGATGGTCTTTTTGTAACTAACATTTAGTGGGAGGTGAATCAAGTCTTTGGATATAGCCTGAGGCACTTCTTGCCCTTTAAGGAATAGCACCCAGCAAAGCAGTTTGAACCTAAAAAACATTTTCCCCTAGACTTCCCCTTAGTATTTAGGGGAGCAAATAGGTATAATTCTAGTCTAGTACTAGTCAAGTTCTAATCTGAGGAGAGCAAAATGGCCAGCCTTGTGGCCCCAATCTCTTACTCCCTTTCAGGCAGGAATCAAAATTGTCCTTGGAGAATGGGACAGGCAAGATTCCAGGGTTATCTTATTCATGCCTCCTTGTGAACCAAAGACAGATCCATGTGGACATAAACATAACCTACGTAGGTTACACACAACCTACATAAAAAGTGACAAATGAGTTGGATAAACAGAATATGCTATATGAATTCAGAGGAGGGATAGGGAGATTATGAAAAGCTTCCTGAAGTATGAAGGATGTGAACTGGGTTTTGAAAGATGGGGTAGGCTTTGGATAAGTGAAGGAGAATGGAGAAGGAATTTCAGGAAGGAATAAATATGGAAGCAGGAATGAACAATAGACAGTGAGTTGACCAATCTGACTAGTCAGGTTTAGGAAGGTTAGTTATGTTTGTTGAACACATTAATGAACAACAGATAGGTTGGGACTAAATTGAGGAGGGCCTTGAATGTCAGACTAAAGGGTTTGGATTTGATCCTCTAGGCAATGGGGAATCATGAAAGGATTTTGAGCAGGGAAGCAAGATGATAAAAGCAGCATTTTAGGATAATTAGGAACGTAGGGCAGAGGAGCATCACACTGGTAAAGCACCTGTTATGTATGGTCACTAACACAAAGAGGGGCTTCAGCTGTGTCCCCAGCACAGCTTTGACTGGAGGCAGCCATGCTGCTGGCCAGGAGTTGAGAACTAGCCTTAGGTGGCCATCCTGAAATATAATGATTGACTGTGGGTGCTTGAGAACCATGTGAATACTTTAGGGAAAGAACTTTCTCACTCTCTGGCAGAATGATTTCCTAGACTACTGGATCATCTGTATGCGATGACCTTCTTGGTTACCCCTTCTTTGTGTTCCTATCGCAGCACCTGGCCGACATATAGTAAGCACTTAATAAATGCTTGCCAATTGAAAAAAAAAAAAAACAGAGACTTCTGATGTGCAGCCTTGGCCAGCCTCACCATGCTGTTCACTTTAACTGTGAACTGGGAGATTTTTCACTTTTCACACATGGGAAACTGAAGCACAGAGGCCTCTTAGGATCACCCATCCACCTTCTTCTCTCAGCCCCTACATCCACAATTCAACCCAGGGAATGGCATTTTCCTAAAGGATCCCATCACTTATTCAGCACCGCCCACCTCATCCCCCCAACTTCACCCTAGTTTTTATTTAATGAAATATTCATAGATGCCTGGAGCATCGTAGCGCTTCTCCTCCCCCTCTGGCCCCTAGGGATTCCTTCTCTTTGTTAGAAAACTCCACATCTTGTGTTATCAGGGCCTTTGATGAGGAGCCTTGCTCTCTCTCTCATCATTTCCAGGCCCCATGTGGCCTTAGTAAGGATACAGTAAGGATACTGAAGCCCACTCTCTAACCCTCATCAGGCAGAAGGGGGTGGGAATCACACCATCTGCCCAATGTGGCCAAAGGGGAGAAAAACTAGTTCTGCCAGTGGCCCCAGGGAAGAAGAGTGCTCCAGAACCACGAGGTAGTACTGCATTCACAGCAGTTGGGGAGGGGGAAGAAGGGGGATCATAGTGGGAAGAATGCAAGTACAGTTTTCACCAGGATTGACTCCAGTCTTGGACTCAAAACCCTGCCACCAGCTGATGCAGTTATTACAGGCAGATGTGCCATTCCTCAGGGCTCTTCTCCCTTTAAAGCCTCTCATACTGCCAACAACATGAGGACAGAAGCAGGGCATGAAGGACTTCACAGTATTTTTTTTTCTCCCCTAGAAACTTCTGTGGTACAGTGGGTGAACAACACAAAGCCTAATCTTGCCTCAGACGATAGATGTGTGACCCTGGGCAAGTCATTTCACCACTGTGTGCCTCAGTTTCTTCATCTATGAAATAAGGAGGTTGTGCTCTATGGCTTCCAATGTCCCTTCCAGCTCTAAATCCACGAGACAGACTATGGACATCCTTCCCACTTGGGACATAGGCTGCCCCTTTAGAGGGAGCTGTTGGATCCCATCCAGTCCCCACTTCACCCTACACTAGGATATCCCATTCCTAGTTATTGGACTTTAGAGTTGAAGGGCCTTTAGGGGTCTCTGGTCTAAGCGCTTCATTTCAAAGATGAGGGCGCTAAGGTCAAGAGAAAGGAAGTAAGTGACCGCTCGATGAGATCGCAGAACCGGGAACGGCAAAGACCCCTTCCCTCTAACCTGTAACTCTAGCCATGAACAAGGACTACGTGAATGCTGCAGCAGTGATTAGACTGGGCTTACTTTTTGGTTGTTCAGAGGACAAGGAAGGCTGTGTTTTCACACTGGGGAAGTGGAGAGCGTGACTCTGTCCTGTTGGTTCCTGATTCAGTCTAGGCAGGTCTTAAAGAAACCTTTTACTGAATTCTTCTATCCAGAGGATCAGGGATTAAGAAGTAGGTATTTGGGAGAGATCCAAAGGGAAGGTACAGAATTAACCCTCACCATCTTCATGTAATCACTTCTGTTCCCCTTCTGCCTCTAAGCCTGGACCTATATTCAGGTCCCTGGCCCTAGGCAGTTCGGAGGTTGCACACTGTAGGGGATTCTACTGCCTCCAATGGGAGAAGGCCTCCTGGTACAGGATGGGAGTCCCAGTTTCTCACATCACACTAGATTAAGCAATATTAGCTAGACCCATATCGGGGTAGCCAGAAAGACCTACCTCTGCTCTGTCCAGGAAGGCTTATGCTTAGGAAGCAGCAAAAGGGCAGAGTCCTTCCCTAACCTCAGCTGTGTGCTCCTAAAAGAGAAATTTGGATCAGTACAATAGGTAGGAAGGGCAGTCCTGCTTCTCTGGTTTAGATTTAATTCTAATCACATATAGGAAATAAAGGCTAAACGGCTCCTATTAAGAAACAACAGTAAATTCCAGCTGTTTCCCAGAATTCACATACAATATACAAGTTCTCTCTCCCTCCCCTGGATTCAGGCCCTGCTCCCTGCTGAGAAGGGACAGGGAAGGCAGGGGCTAGAGCAGATTTGTTTAGTGTCTAACGAAGGTATCTGGTATGTATTAAATGTCTGGCTAGTTATTGGTAATTTGGGTATTGTTATCTGGATGCTTCCTAGAGAATGTTCTTGGTATATATATGAAGTGAGAAAGATTTAAGAAATTATGAACAAAGGGATTTTCAAGCTTCTAAGAGGTCATTACCCACTAGAGCTGGGGAAGGCACCTAAAGTTCACCTATGATACACCTCAGACTACATTACAGCATAATTAAGTGCATTGATAGAGAGGGCCTGATCCATGACACCAACAGATACCGTATCACCACAGCTTTGTTACTCACATCATCTCCAGACTGCCAGTCTGTGAGGCTATGGGGTGAGTAGGGGAGAAACAGTGTGAGGCATACACTCACTACTGTCTTACCTTAATGGGCTCAAGGCCAGCAAAGCAGAAATTACAACCCTCCAAAACAATTTACAAAACTTATTCTCATGCAAGGAAAAGAGGGTTAAATTAAAAGGTAATTGGCTAACATAGTGGATCACAAAGTCATCACATACAATCCAGAATACTCTCGTGTTCTACTACCTGGCTAGGTGTGTCTGGGGAAGAAATACATTTGTGGTGCTAAATGTCCCTTTTCTTTTTTGGGGCCAAACCTGGGAGCTGGAGTTATCAACCTATGGGCTTGTCAGAAGATCGAAACGTAGTTACAGTTTCAGATGCATAGAAGGTAGGAAAACAGGGGAGTAACTCCCTTTCCCATACTAGAAAGTGCTCCCCCAGTATCCCCCCCCCCACTCAATGGCATGTAAAAACCGCACTCTGTTTTGTTCATCCCAATGATTAATTTGGCAAAACAACAAAGTAAGTTTGTAGGGATGGGGTATTGTGGCATTCCCTTGGATTTGTGCTGCCCCACCAGAAACTGGAGAATCAGAATCCTTCCTTGAGAAAACTCCAGGTGGAAAGTCAGGCTCAAGTGTACCAGGAGGGCAGCACATACCAGTTACAGCAAAGTTCTTACCTTTATTCTGACTTCTTTTGCTCAATCTTATTTCTTTTGGGTATATGCTAATTGTCATTTTAAAAAGTTTTATTGCCCAAAAAGCACCTACATTTTATAGGGGCTTTGTTCATTATGCAGTTGGCAACGGACAAGGGGGTCCTTTTAGAAGATTAACTTGCAATTGGAAAGTGTTCCCCTCCAAACCACCCCTATTCCCACCTCCCACCCCCAGCTGAATCTTAGGGCACTGAACGAGTGTTTCTTCCCTCATTCCAGAATAAGATCATGCATCGTGGGGTACTGACTCGTCAGCATTATGATGCTAATCATTGAAATGTGACCTATGCTTCCCACACATATAAGCAATTAGAACAGCAAGCTTCTTGCGTGGGGGTGTCCCTACTATCGATACCCACGAGACAAGAGAGGCAACAGAGAAGAGACTACTGTCTACCAGAAGGATAGAAAGTCCAGGGCTGGGCTGACAAACGTTTCCTTTCTGAACAACCACCCACATCTATTGTGACCAAAAGAAGTGAATACTCCAGAGCCTGGTAACCCACTGAGTACACCTTCTCAGGGGTATTCATTTAGTTGGCAGAATGGAAAATGCCACTAGTTAAAGGAACAACCTTGTTTTTACATCAAGCTCTTGACAGCATCCACTGGCCTGTAGGAAAACAACAGGGGAATGTGGGAGGAATTTTCTTGCATGGAAGCATCAAGAATTGGTCATGTTGTTTCTGCCATTTTGCATATACACTAAAAAGGAACAAATGAGTCCAATGTGAACTGACTGCTAGGGCAGTTGGAAGGATGCAGGAGTCTAAAGGGCTGCTCTATTAAGAGTACGTGAGGGTGCCAGAGACTTTAAGTGACTCAAAGCAAGATCAGTATTTTCTTCAAAATAAACTTTTAGCACTATTAAATTAAGAAGAGTCCTTGATACTTAAAGCTTCCTAACAAACCTCAAAAGGGCTTCCAAGGAGTCCAATTTCCACGTTTCCTCTTTTTACAAATAAAGTAATGGAGGCTGAGAAAAGTGACCTACTCTCAGGTTACTGTAGACTTGAAAGAGAATCCAGGATCCCTGCTTCCAAGGACCACTGATGCACTTTGACCTGTTCATGCCTTTTTATCTGTTCAGTTGTTGTCAATGTTTTCCCACATAACCTCGACAAAGGATCCATCTAACATATTAGGTCCCTTTGTCAGTCTTTTTACATTTTCCGGGTACCACCCTTGGTCTCACCCCATGACGAGCCCATATCCATATTCAACCATGTATTTCTTCAATGATAAATCTTTTCTGCCACGTCTTGTACACAAGTCCCATATGCAGCAGCCTACTTTTGCCCGCTATCTTTTGGGTCACCTGCAACTTTGACTCTTTTAACATTCTGACATTCCATGGATAACGACGTTGTATCATAGGGAAAACATTTAATAGAATGGGGTTTTTTTTTGTTTTTTTTTTTTTTTGCTGTGGAGTAGCTTGGGATCATTAAAAGAACTACAAAATTCTCCAAAAGCAATCCATCCTGTTCTCTTCTTTCTGTCCAATATGCTTTGCGCTTCCCTTCAATTTTGAGCCAGTTTATGATCCATCTGCAATCCACGTCACAGATACACACACACTCAATACTCTAGTCACCTAACTATATCATAATCAAGACAATGGGAATTTTGAGCCGCTCAGTTTTTCCTACATGGCAGTCTCTTTTTGGAAATCATAGTCTCACTGACGAGGTAATGATCTGGAGCTTGATAGAATTATAATATTATTTGCAAAATGGAATGTCTCACTAAGTAAAGGGAAAATCTCTCTTCCATTTGGACCTTGCACAATGCATCTTCCATTCAGTGGCAAATACCTTTGCCAAGCATACATCTCTCCATTTGTGCCTCTCTTGATCTTAATAATAATCAATTATTGAATAGTCATCTTTGTAATTGCATTTATTAGGAGTTTTTGCATGATTTTAACAGGTGCATGAGACCCCTTATTGATCTATCAAGTCAAATGCTTTTGTCTAACAACAAAAAAATCTGAAATGGATATCTTGCATGCTCTGCACATTTAATTCAATAGAACTGACAAGATATCTGCCTCAGAGAAACATTTGTGAAACTCCACCTATTCCTTATAATATTCCATAAAGATATTCTTTATATGCGCATAGAACAATCCATTAAAGATTGTATAAAGATCAGAGACTATATATGTAGCTTGCTAGTTATTAATGGTCTCAACCATCTTTTTGCGTAATAAAGCAGTCCCATGCTGTTTTTTTCCCCCAGTTTTAGTGTGTTCCCCTACCTAGGATATCTTATTAAACAATCCTTCAAGTGCCTTCACGGTTGCTTTACTACTAGATTTCTTGAATATGTTCAGTCTAATCTAGCACTGCTCCGTGCAACCAACTTCTTAACATCAGGGACTGAGGCAGTAGGATTCATGTGATGATTCTTGTCACCGATTATGACAATAGATCATTATGGAAATTTTGAAAAATTTGTTCCATTTTCTATTTGCTGGTCTCCTGCCTGTTTCATTAATGAATGCTCTGCTTTTAGGATGCTGATCTCACTCGTCCTCATTTTCATCACTTTTTGTTGTCCTATGAGGGGACACTTGGATATTTTGATACAGCTGTGATCTCCCTGCCACAGGTACTTCCTCCAAAAATGATGACTGTAACCAATCTATGCCTTCTCATCCCATTTTAACTCTTGGACACATCCTTCTGTAAATTCTCTACTGGGAGTGCTAGGGGCTTTTTCTAGATCTCTTGACATGGCATGGACAGCAATGAAAAACATAGGCTATTAGTTATCCCTCACATTTGGCCCACTTTCTTTTCTAGTTATACATTTCTGTGATGGCTTTATGTTTATCCTATGGAATTCTTGGCATGTGGTCTGCTCATGACTACCATGCATTTCTCCAATGTCCTTTAACTTCAAGTCTTCATTGACTATGGCATTCTATGACTTAAAGTTATACAGCTCCACTAGAAAAAATGTTATTTAAAAATATAGTTATTTGTTTCAGGAAGAAAATTGGGGTCAATTAAAAAAACACTGTACAATTTTCTAAGGCAAGCTTGCCTGCTTACCTTCTCCTAATAAATTCTTAGCGCAGGTTACAGTAATACTACTTATAATCTTCCACCATCCTTTGTAGTATTTTAACAAAAGAGTTTATATTCTAAATTGATATTGCCTTTGGCTCCATGTCTTGACTTAGTGAGAAAGCATAAAAGCACTGTGCCAAGGAGATCATGTTATTGATTAGTTTTGAGGCTCTTTTGGCCTCCCTGGTGTGGTAACTTTGCAGGAAATGATAATTGTTATAACATTTGCATTTTTCCATTCCCCTTTTTTGCAACATCAGTGACTTATTTAAATAGGTCAGACTTGTAGCTGTCATTTTCCCATCTTTATCCTTTCTTCTAATTTAATGTTATTTTGACTGTTTCTTGCTCTAGTCAGTGGTCTGACTGCATGACTGGATGAGAAGATAACTAATTCTGATTTGACTCCCAAATCTATAACCAGTCTGTTAAAATCTAGTGAATCAAATTTTGTTATATCGTTCAATGCTTGCCATATCCAACACCTTACCTACATCATGGACTGAATATGAAAACTGAATTAGATAATATTTGTCAAGTACTGGATATAGTGTCTGGCACATAGCTGCTTAATATATCCCTTTCTTTCCTTCCCTCCCTCCCTCCTTTCTTGGGGACAGTATTCATGGCATTTTGCAAGAAGAAATCAACTCTGAAAATCACACCTCTTCAACACTACACCCCCCCCCCGCCTCCCTCTGATTGGAGAGTTTGTTTCAGATGCTCTACCATTTAAAGAGGGCACGCAGAGAATTCATCTCATCATTTTCTTGTCTACTTTTCTGGACTTCATGATTGCTAGGAAGTCCATTATTCTGCAAGATAAAAATCAACTCTGAAACTCTCACTTCCTCAGATCACTTTCCACTCCAGCTCCAAGACTTCATTGTGCCAGGTAACCTCCCTTATCTCTCTCCTCCCTCTCCACTCCCACTTTTCAGTTTCTTTTTAAGCATTGTCTTTCCACATTAGATTGTGATCTCCTTGAGGTCAGTGACTGTTTTATGCCTTTCTTTGCATCCCTAGTGCTTAGTACAGTGCCTGGCACATTGTTATTGTTGTTCGGTCAGTCTGCCTCTTCGTGACCCTGTGAACCATAGCACATCACGTCCTCGACCTGAGGAGCTCACCTTCTGATGTCACGCACTTTAATTAATACTTTCCAAGGGGTTTTTTGGGAGTTGTTTACTATTTCCTTGTCAGAACTCTCCACTATGACTTGTCCATCATGGGTAACTACCCACTTGCAAAGCATAGCTCAGTTTCATTCATCCCTCCTGGATCATTGCCCTCTCAAAGGGGAGGGACTTGCATAGCCTTGCACACAGTAGGCACTTATAAATGTTTACTGGCTTTATTGAAATAAAAGCATTAAGCTTCTAACCTTTGGCCTTCATTGTTTTTCAAACCTGTCACTTCTCAATGTTTTATTGATGATTTTTTAATACTAGTCATTTCCCAATAAGTGCTCCCATAAAACCCTTCCTTATAATAAAGATAAACAGCTAAGGTAAATTCCAATCCAACAACTACATGTGATAGCGTATGTAACATTTTGTACTCATAGTCTATTACCTTTCTACTAAGAGAAGGGAAGTGTTTTTCATTATCAGTCCCCTGGAACCAAGATTGATCATTATATTTAATCTGATTTTTGGTGTCTTTTAGAGTTTTCATTTACATTATGAGTCACTGTGCATATTTTCTTCCTGATTCTGCTTTCTTCACTCTGCATCGATTCATAAAGTCCTCCCGTATTTCTATGAATTCCTCATTTTTTACAATGCACTAATATTATATTGCATCCATATATCACAGTTTGTTCAGCCATTCTCCAATCAATGGGCATGCACTTTGTTTCCAATTTTTTTTGCTACAATGAAAAGGGCTACTATAAATATTTTGGAACGGGATCTTTGAGGAATAGATCAAATGGTAGGATACATGAGTCTAAGAGTATGAACAGTGTAAGTTGCATAATATATATCAGGTTGTTTTTCAGAATGGTTTATTGGTGTGCCTTTTCCCCCCATAGTCCCTCCAAAATTGACTCTCTTAAAACTTTTGATAATTTAAGGAATGTGAGGTGAGACTAGGGTTGTTTTAACTTGCCTTTCTCTAATTATTACTGATTTTCATATAGTTGTTGACTGTTCTTTTGAAAACTGTATGTCATTTGACATATCTGTTCAGCAGCATGCATCATATTTTCCAACATATTTTCATCCTCCTCACCTTTCTAACTGAAGTCATTCAGTGTCAAAGTATGGGCTTGGTTTGGAGGATCTTATCTACTTCTTTGTAGAATTTCTCTACAATGGACACTGATGCATAAGCTGCAATTATTTTCATGGGGGGCTTTGCTTATGCTCATAATGAGTACTAAAAGATGACCACAGGTCCTATTAAATTATGTTTCTAATTGCCATTATAAATGTGATGAAACCAATTCTGCTAACACTTTTGTCTGACTTTCAAAGGAGAAAAACATTTATCAAATGCTAGTACACTGTCAAACTTAAATTAAGATTGACAGTATAGTAAGCACTGAAATGGTCAAGATAAATTAAGACATGGTCCCTGTTCTCAAGAAGTTTACAATCTAACCAGTTCATATCTTTTAAGGAGACAATTATTTTCTCCCCTTCAAGATTTGTTAGTACAAGGTGGACCCATGTTTATCAAAACTATTTCAGATTCTCCAGAGATGTAAATGCAAGGTTAGGAACAAGGGACTAGAAGATCCTAATTAGGAATCCAAGAATTATTTCAAAAGAAGTACTATAGTTTATATCACTGGAGGTAGATGGTAAGTGATCGATCATTTGTGTGTGCAAACCCAGAACACAAACAGAAGTTGCTCTGTCATCTTTGGAACCTGTCTTTAGTTGTCCACATAGAGGCCTGGCTTCAAATGGTACTTTCATCATTCAGGCCCCCATGGTGGCTCATTCTGAAAATTTATTTCTCCATGAAATTTTTGCAACTGGGGAAAATTCTGTTGAATTGGTTCAGCAAGAGATTTAGGCCACTTTCCCTGAGCTTCCCATTAAGTGGATCTTAAGTAGGCTTTCTGGGGCCAGATAGGTCAGGCCCAATGTGGGCATGATGGCTGCTTTGATCTCCCAAAACTGCTGAATTTACAAATGACTATCTTAGGTCAGCTCAGAAGAAACCCTTCTGGAAAGCCCTCAGAAATGTTATTTTAGCAGGAAATACACACACACACACACACACACACACACACACACACACACACATTATCTCTCTCACAAAGGAAATGAGATATTTTTAGGTCTGACCATATAAGCTCACCAAAGAGATTATAATTGTAGGGAGCAGAATATCCTTAAAGGACATTCTCTCTGTTCTGTCCTCCAAAGAGAAATTTTACTCAAATAGAAGTGAGAGTCACGATTTCAGAATCCTGTGGCAACATGAAAAGGAAGTGGTATCCAGGGAGAAGACCAGAATTTGCAGCTCTGCTTATAATGCAAATATGAATTTGAAGTGCCAATTAGTGCCTACTACCTTTAAATCTCTAGCAAGTGGAAAGATCGATCTTGTACAATGTTTCTTAGTACAATCTTTGAAAAGAAGAGAACACAGATTTCTGTAAAAATATATATGTATATATAGATGTAGAGGAGCAATGTGGAAGATTCCAAACACACCTGGGACAGGGAAAACATTAGAGAGCTATGGTGACAACTGGAGGCTTGAATCACTTATTAACATTAAAGGGAGTTGATGTCCATTAGGTTAACAGTATGTGGCACAAATCACAGAGTGTGGCATTTGGTAACTGAATCAGAAGAGAATCTCAGAAAACAGAAAAACAGTGAAAGGAGAAAGTGAATAGTCCTACAGCAGCCAGCTCTTTCTAGCAATGGAGCAGAGGTCTATCTGGGGGAAGAGCTATCTACTCAATATACCCTCCTGAGTGCTTCAGGGAAGGGAAAGGTCAGTTTTTCAGCAAGAACACATGAACTGATATAAAAAATAAGTGTTTCCTACCATGCCTGGGGAGAGGAAGCTGTATGTTTGTCAGCACATAGTCTGAATGCTGGTCACCAGCTTCTGAAATGTTCAATGACATACTCTGTTAAGTAGAGTGGGAAGGCAGCCCACACTGAACACACATTCCCACCACAGTCATGACTGACAGCAGCAACTGCTCATGTTCAACAAAACTTACCCTTAGAAACTAATCTTATAACAAAGGACCAGGCAGGACAGAGGAGAAAGACACTATGGGATCCATATGGGCACCATTGCACAGGGACATCATCATCTTGTGCTTGAGGCACCTAGGATACTGACCTTTCTTTAAAAATAGCTGCTGATCCCTGGCCTGCACAGGAGGCATTAGTGTAATGGAGGATGTAGCAACACTTCACTAAAACCCCCAACTCCTCCCCTCAACCAGTCAATACTACCTAAGTGCTCAGATGGGAAGAGAAAAACTAAAAGAGAACCCACAAAGTGCTTTCCACCTTAAACCTTGCTCCTGTCCCTGCTAAAGTCTCAGTGTCTTGGCCAAAGGAGTTCAGGCAGCACTGAGCCAGCAGCTGTTGGCTTCAAGCTGCCTTTGGCCCGAGAGCAGCAAGTTAAAACGTTTGCTTTGGCTCAGGCTTGCACATTTGGCTGATTTCCACTCTTCAGTCCTGCTTATCTCCTTTCTGCTTCCAGGGGTAGATGAGCTCACCAAAAAACAGCTTCTTACACAGTGAGCCCCAGGAGTCCTTAGGGTAACAGCTGTACGTGGGGAGACGGTAGGTTTGTACCACACGGCCATACGACAAAGGGTTGATCTATAAATACACAACCAGGAAAGGCAGGAGCAAAGATGAGACAGTATACTTTGAACATTTCTTTTTTTTTTTTAATTTTTTTTTTTTGCAGGGCAATTGGGGTTAAGTGACTTGCCCAAGGTCACACAGCCAGTGTATCAAGTGTCTGAGGCTGGATTTGAACTCAGGTCCTCCTGACTCCAGCGCTGGTGCTCTACTCCCTGTGCCACCTAGCTGCCCCGAGACAGTATACTTTGGACTTAAACTAAAGACAGTAAGACATGGAGTAAATTATGTATGTAATTGGTTGTACATGTATAATCTGTATCAGATTGCTTGCTGTATTGGAGAGAGGGGAGAGAAGGAGAAAAACTTGGCCCTCAGAATCTTAAGAAATGAATGTTGAAAACTATCTCTACATATAATTGGAAAAAATGAAATACTACAAGTGCAAAAAAAAAATAAAATGAAGATTTTTTTAAAAAAGGACTAGAACTTTGGTCCACAGCTTCAAAAAAAAAAGTATGTATATATTTACCTCCTTGCTTTAGTCTTGATCTTTCTTACATATTCCCAACTGTGCTGCTGGGCACCTCAGGGGATCTACAGGAGGTAGAAGAATTTGCTTTTGGGCTCATTGCCAGATTTCCTCCTGATGACTATGTGCCGTGTTTAAATAGTTTTGCAGTAAAAGGTACAGGCCATGCTGAGAATTCAGAGCAGTGCCACATATGTATGACATCTCTTAGAAGATTCCTGCTCCTTGAGGATGTACAGAGTGCAGATGCAGACGAAGTAGCTAAAGGTCACAGCGTGGCAGGTCACAGCGAAGACCTCTTACAGTACTTTAACCTAGGATTTTTCTTGGTCTAGATTGAGGGCTTCCCCCATGCTCTAAGTGCTTTGTAAACTTCCCTTCACTGTTTTTCTAAGCAATATATCCTTAGGTGACTTTCTGGGATAACCTAGGTCATGTACAACTAAGCTCAGAAGTGAAAGAACTAAAGATTTGAGATCACTTAACCTATGGTATGTCCTTAAATGTTCTATTTCTTTACTAGATGTGCTCAGAGGGGAGGGGAAAGGAATGGATCCTTTGAAAAACTCCTGTGTCCCACTTCCTCCCAGTAATAAGGGGTTTTCAGTGGGATGATCCAGGTTGTAAAAGAAATAAGCACAGTGGCAACTGCTGTAAGTATATAGGATGTGGAACCTACCCAACTTCTGCCTTCTTGTTATGAAGCTATAAGGACCCGAGTTCTTGTAAGAGGGCACTAGGTTAAATGATTACAGTGAGACTTGTATGCAAAAACTATAACAACTTTTCATTGCATAGTTTTAAGTTTCTGAAAACCAAATATAAAGTCCCACCTAAATCCTAGATTGTAGGTCATATAGAACTCTAAATGAACTAGGAATCAGGATATTTGGTTCCAGTCTTGCTTCTGGAAGATGTCTTCTGAGCTTCTGGGCAGTCTAATAAACCTTCAGGACCTCAGTTTTCCCAGCATTATCCCTTACTACAATGCCATTCAGGAGTGGAGGTACTTAGAGAAAACATTTTACTGAATTCCCAAAAGATCTTAGAAACTAAACTTCTTTGGATAGGTTCAAAGATGAACCTGACTTATGTAGTGTTCCTATTTATTGGAAATGGTATTTCAGAGATGTATCAGTGGACTAATATGGGGTCATGTTATAAGTTGGTTTCAAGGAAAGGAAACCTCATCTCTATGCTATTGGTTTGCTATTTCTTAACTTTTCATTCTGTACAGGATCACAGAATGAGAGTTGGGAGGGGCCTTAGAGATTGTCTAGTCTAGGCCTTGCTCAAGGTCACATAGCTAGTAAATAGCTGAGTTGACACCTGTACCTAAGGTCTTCATGTCCCTAACACTGGGCTCTTTTAATTCTATTTCTACAGGTTATCAAACCTCTCTTCTTCGGACAGCAGAGTATAAACCTTTATTTAACCTAGCAGTGAGGAAAAAAAAAAGTAAGACAAAAATTCTTGCTTAGTCCATGTTTTGTAACTTCCAATGAGAAACTATTGTTAGTGACAAGTCACTCCCACTGAAAGATTTATTAGTCATCTTTCATATGTTCCTTCAGAGAGAATGAGCTTTATATACTGAAGTATGAAGCTCTGACGTTTGTTGTTGTCAAGGCAAAGCTGGGCCTGTAAAAACCCATAACAGTTCCAACTTGTCTGAAGCTTCACTTGAGTTACTACAGTGACTCAATATTGTTAAATAAGAACAAAGCATTTCCCAAATGGACTGCTCTGAGGTAAAAGGACCAAACTAGAGCTGTAAAAAGGCAGACACATTTATAAAAGGCTTTATGTGCAGTCATCATTCTTGTTCCTAATTATGATGTGTAATATTCCTCCTCCTCTAAACAGAAACCAGTTTTATTTAAGACACTACAACTAGTAGGGCAAGTTGTTTGGAGGAAAATTACTGAGAACAAACCAAAGGGAACATGCATTTTAGACAAGGTTGAATAATGTGGTCTTGCTGCAGGCTGTTTTATATTGAAGTGCACTTTTAAAAGCATGAGGATTGGCTTCCTGAACTAAATAAATCAATGGTGAGCTTTCTGTGACCTGGTACTAATGGATCCTCTCCTACAGAACAGCAAATTTTCCTACTTCCTTCTCTTGGCTCTAAATGGGTCACTGTCTAAAATTAATCTGCTGGAAGCTGATGGCAGGTGGGGCTCTAAACTCTAAAAGATCACATTCCCACAGGTCCTTTCATAACTCAGCTATGCACAATATGTTCACACTCTTGGTTTAGGGCTGAGAATATTTTCAATAGGTTTGCCGATGAATAAGCTTAAGGAATAGCTGGTGTGTGGTTTTAAAATACATTTTTAACAAGAAAGTTGGGGGTAACTTTGTAAAGCAAAATATTTAATTGCCCAGTGGACCAGAAAATCCCTAGACTATGAATGATGACTTTGAAGGGCTCCAAGATCTCACAGGTTCTACTCTATTTCCATCTAAGTTTCCCTACTAAAGAGACGGTAAGAACATTTCAGCACAGGTTCGTTACTATGTCATATGGGTGCTACTTTCTAGAGAGAGGAAATAAGCCTATCAGCAGCTGAATCTTCATAGGGAAGTAAAACCAAAGCTATTTCAGCAATGTTGCAGGTGAGTCCAGTTTATCTCCCCATTTCGAGAATAGGTACAAATGGACATTTCTGAGAAGTCTGAGGTAGAACAAAATGGGCTTCTTTTCTCTTCTACCCTGTCCATAAAAACCCGAAAGGTCATCAGGGAAGGTAAAATTACTAGTGGGCCCACATTTTTATGTAGCTGGGATGTTTATGTTAGCCCTGGTCACAGGCTGAAAGCAAGCATGATTTTCCCTGGTGTTACCTGCATCAACAGTCGAAGAGGCTTGCCTGCTTCCTGCTCCAGGACTCTGAACTTTACACCAGCTGAAAACCAAAGAAAAGATGTGTGTGATAAAGGAGAAACACTGCTGTTTTTGGCTCCCTTTGGCCTAGTCTTACTGTAGCCAAGGGACAAACACTAGGGGGTGAGTCAATACAAGCTGAAATCACCTGACCGTATGGATGAAATGACTAAAAATATCAGTCACCCTATTCTGCTCATAAACAAAGGGGATGAGTGGGTGGAGGAAGAAATTTCACAGATAGAAAAAGAAAATTTCTCTCTTATCAGTTCCAGGACCTAGAAGCCTATCTGGGAACTACATACAACTTTTGTCCTCTTTTCTGTCTCCCTTTTCTGAATTTTCTTATCTTTTTTTTTTTTTGAGAATGGGGAGTAGGGAATAGTTGGTTATCAAAAGAACCTCACAGAACTTTATTGCAATAAAGAAAGCTGAGATTTCTAACAGAGAGGGGAAAGGTGGTTACTTTTTATAGCTGGACTTGGCTGCCAGTCTGGTGATAATGTTTTTGTTCCTACTGACTACCAAATCAATTCAATTCAACTTAATGAACCAACTCCTCACTCCAATCTAGTTGTACCTACCTTCCACACTCTTCTCTACCATGCGTCTGTCCTATGTCCCAGCCCAACTGGACTACTCACAAATTACCACCTCTATGCCTATATTTTTTGAAGGTTCTCTTTGTCACGGTCTGCTGAAATCTCACTCATTCTTTAAGGCCCAATTTCAAAGCAACTGATTCTTTGAGGATTTTCCTGATCATCCCCCATGTTTTCTCTTGGTCTTTGTATAGCATTAGATTTTTCTTATGCTTTTATAGTTTCTGCTGATTAGAATTATTACATAGTGAACAGGTAGTTATATATTAATAAATGTGTTACTTCTTCCCTCGAGACAGCATGATCTGGTGGACAGAGTTGTTGTTCAGTCATTCAGACCCCATGGCCCATAGCACACCAGGTCCTTCTACTCTTTACCATCTCTCAAAGTCTGTCCAAGTTCATGTTCATTTATTCCTTGACACCATCTATCCATCTCATCCTCTGCCATCCCCTTTTCCTTTTGCCTTCAATCCTTCCCAATATCAGGGTCTTTTCCAATGAATCCTGTTTGGTCTCTAGTTCCTCTGCCTCTTTGAAAACCAGCCTGCTCTTCTGCTGATTCTCAGTTCCTATATTGCTGAAGCCTATCTCGCAGAATCTTACGCATAACCACGTTGGTGTGTGAAATGAACACAACTGTTCAGTAATTTGAACATTCTTTGGCACTGTCCTTCTTTAGGATTGGGATGTAAACTGATCTTTTCCAATCCAGTGGCCACTACTGAATTTTCCAAATTTGCTGACATACTGAGTGGATAGAGAACTGGCCTCAAAAACTGGAATTCTTCCCCTGACAAATCTTGGTTAAATGATCCAGGGTAAATCACTCAACCTCTCAGCGCTTTAGGCAACTCTCTAATACCACACGTTACAGAGATGTTAACTTGCATTGGAAGAAGGAGTTTTCTTACCTGGCAGTTCCCTAGATCTATGAAATCACAGGTCCAGTCCCTATCCCTATACATCCCTATTAGTTTATAACCCCTTGAGGCCAAGGGTTCATCTTAATTATCTTTGTATTTTCCCCAGCATGAAGCACAATGTTTTGCACATTGTGAGTGCTTAATACATTATTATTGTAGGAATATTTTGGTTTTCTCTTTTATTTGCAGAATGGAGAAAGACTGATGGCTATGGTGACAGGAACCTTTCCTTACCACCATGTATCCGAATGAATTCCAAACAATGGATCGATTTCATTTTTATCTTAATTGGTTTCACATCTTGGATACCCCTGGCTAATTACCAATCCTGTGATACCCTTGTATAGTGAACATATTGCAAGGTAAATGATCAATGCACATTCCTCAAATTCTTCATCCAGTGATGATGGAACTGGTTGGAATTGGTTCCCCTCACTAAGGCAATGTGGCAAAAATTCATCAAATGGCTTCTGAATTTAGAATCCCATACAACCCCCTCAGAATTAGTATCTTTCCTTCTGGCTTCTGCCTTCATGGGCTCAGTACTCAGTACCTTTGAGGCAAGCAAAACAACAAAAGTCAAAATGTGGCAGCTACAAATTTGTTCTTCAATGACGGGCAGCTTAGGTGTCCTTTAGATCCTTCTGGCTATCTTAAAAGACAGTAGCTTTGAAAAGTTGGTTTTGAAAATATTTACCTCTCAGAGCAAGGATACCGTGGGATACAGCACTTCCTATTTATTTAGCACTTTGATATTTACAAAGAATTTCCTTACAACACTATGAGGAAGGTAATGCAAGTGTTACTAACCCCATTTATAAAGTTAAATGACTTGTCCGTTATTTCACAATAAGGGGTCAGACAGAGATTCAAATTCAGGTCTTCCGATACCAAGATGAGTACTCTTGATCTCATTAAACGCCAAGTAGGAAGCTAGGTAAGATTACCTCTAAAGTTTATTCCAACTCTCAGTTTCTCTTGATCACCTAGTCTGGTAAATCAATCAGATAAATTTACATATCACACAGGCTAATCCAAGATCCAACTTGAACATGAAGGCCTGAGCATAAATGTCTTCTTTGTGCCGTCTGACTCAACATAAACAAGGGCCACATACCAGGTAAGAAAGACTGAATGACACTTAGGCAAAAACTGGGCCAGTGAATACTGCCTGGGGAATAGCCACTTAATTGTAAGCCAGGCTGGTTCTGATCACTCACGTGAATGTCCTGGGGATTCAGGCCTAGATCAAGCTCATCTCTTTTGACCAGATCCTGGTGGGTCATTTCACTGAAGGCCTTTGCCCTTACCCTTATATTAAAGGAATGCTGCAAAATCACACACTTAAGAGCAGAAGGAAGCCTAGCATTAAGTACTTTCTTTTTCTTTTTAACACTGCCCCAAAGTTAAAAATGCTAACATTTTGGCATGTAATTATCTCATCTGTTTTGCATGAAAATTGTTGGGCCTGGGTGCTTGTTTTGCCTAGTGTCAAGCTGAATGATGGCACTCAATTCTGTGTGTGAAGAGAGGACTTATGAAGGAAGACTAATCTGACCAGAACTTGTGATCTGTCCACACACCAAACTGCTACTTTAGTTAGTTTTAAACTAAGTCATACTAATGTTTTCCCTTCAAGTTGATCTGGAAAGTAATTGTCAACAAACATTTTGGAGACCTTTAATGCCAAGACAAGAGTGACTCTGGATGGATGGATGAACTGAACAGGGTTTGGCTCAGACCTGGGAAGTCACTCAGCTGACCTGTCTGGTCTAGGGACTGTGCAGGGAGGAACCTTCACTTATATTTTAATTAAATTTGCACTAGAAACTCTAGATCAAAGCAAATGGGTAGTCAGTGAGAAATATTACAAAAGCACAAAGAACATTTGTGCTCTGAGCCAAGACAGGTGTGAAGGAGTGGGTTTTTATGAACCAAGAGGTTCATTAAAATGGGATGAGATTAAAATCTGTGCCTTACATGAACAAGTCTGCCCAGCCTAAACCTAAACAGGTTTTGAAAAATGATTTTTTTCCCCTGAGACTTCTTTATAATGCCTATTATAGCTTTACTTTAATTTTTTTTTGCCAGATTTTCCTAACTTGATTTTGCAGACTCTCAGATTTGGAAGGAACCTCAGAGGCTATCTTGGCCAATCAGTGTATTTCTTTAGTTTAACTGGTAAAACAGTTAACTTATTATCCAAGTCCAGGCTCACTTTGGAGCACAGACTCTGATAGCATTCCGCCAATTAAAGAATCACTTTGGAAGGAGCATAATAATGGCAGCATTAGATGTAGTACACAATTTTAGATGTAGTAAGTATTTAATATTTATTGAATTCTCTTGCTAGCACAAAAAAACCAGTACCCAGACATAACACCTACCTGCAAGTCTGTAAGACCTGCATAGCCGAAGACCAATGGAATAGAGGGGAAGAGAGTCTATGAGGTCCACTAGCAAATGGATCAGCCCTTGTACGATCACCACCAATAGACGAAGCTAGAACAAGAACAGCAGCACTGTGAAAAGGGCCTCCAGGAGAAACAAGCAGGTCAGCCTATACAAGACATTTCCCTGCCAGCACTGCCCAGTGTAACCCAACTCTGGACCTCCTTGCTGCCATCATGGAAAGAGGCTCTCTATGCATCTAAGACTTTCGCAGGGACTGTACCTTTCTAATCTAGAAAGTCAGAAAAGTACACTGTTGGAGCCTATGAAGACTAATAAAAATAACTAAGCATTTATATGGTACTCTAAGGTTTGCAAAACACTTTACATGTTATTCTCACTGGATTCAGACTCCGAGCGCATTGTCTATTTTAATTCTGAAACTCAGGTGTCAAGGAATCAAAAACGGAGCCAGATTTTCTAGATGAAATTACAGACTTCTTAGCAAGCTTTCTATAACTTTCCCTGAAAAAGGAAGGCAACTAGGTAAGTCAAAGTTGGCAAGGAGAAATCATGTAACAGTTTCTTGAATAAAGGTTTGTCTTAGCACAGGCCACAATCACTATCCTTGCCAATAAGTTATTTCAGAATAGCTACTACTACCTAACACAAAACTTTGTCAGAAGAGGAATAGTGATCACCAGCTGGCCAGTCTTTCATTCATTCATTCATTCATTTATTTGCCAATGTTTCAAAGAGACATTGTGACTTCATATACCCAGTAGCTAAATCCTTTCTAAGGACTGAGGTATTCAGAGGTAAGCACCATTTTAGGCCCCTCAGGGACCACTGAGGCTCCAGTAGGAACGCACTAAATCAAGGGTGAAAAATTCCTGTCATAAAAGACAGAAGGTGGCACAGAAGGCCCTTTGATTGCTGACTGTGTCCTGTCTTAAAGTCTCTGCTAGACATTTCCCTCTACCATTGGTCTCACTGTTTCCAGGGCTTTTCTAGTCAATGCAGATGGCCCAGGACATACTCTACACCTTTTTTTCTTTTTCATAGGCAAAAAGAAAAGAAAGAAAAAAAAGGAGATCCTTTGCTAATATCTATGCTTTATGTTTCCCTACTAATTGCTTTAAAGAGCACCTATCAGCTAATGAGGGAGGCTTGAACCAGAAGAATGCCTACTGATTTCTATCTCAAGCCTAATCTTAAGGTTTTTGGCATCAAAAAAGGCATGGTGGACGCTGACCATCTGCCAGATGGACAAGGATCAAAGCAGACAAGTGGTTATCTTAGCAATTCTGTATGGGAAAATTAAATAGAATCCAGGGGAAAGACAATGGACCAGGTTTTAGTTGAGAGACTGTTTTAAGTACTCCCTAGAGAAGGCAGAACTTGGCAGTATGTACTTTTATCTTTTTCACCTGTGGACCCAGCAGGAAGTATAGCATATTAAATTGAAATGGGGCAAAAAAAAACCTCCCCCAAAACAGATTTTGGATGATTTTCCAACTTCACTCATGATGAATAGCATCAGACACTGGGGTTGTCCACTTACCAGAGTAAAGACCAAATAGTAGAGGGCTGTGGTGGGCAGAAGGAATAACAGGATGGTAAAAAGCAAAGTCCCAATAAATAGCTGTAGGACAAAACATACATTCACATATTGAACATTAACAGGAGGCAGAAGGACCTACACTTGAAAGTATCCTTTTACTAAAACTGGAGAAACTTCTGGTCTCTCCTCTTTGCTCTGAACTCATCCTATAACTAAAAAGAACTTCTGCTAATCTTTATGGTTTGGTTTTCACAAGAAAATTCAATAAACTATTCACTGTCTCTGAAAGCTTCCTTCTTATAATGCGCCTGACTCCGTTCAGTGTGTTGTACTTTAATTGTATCACAATTTAATTACTGACACTATGATGTTGATCACTTACAGCCAAGAGAATGACAAAGACTGTTATAAGCTAAAGGGGACAATTTTCTTTTGGCAGAGTAAAGGAAATATTTATCATTAAGGGGAGGGAAGAGGGATGCTAAAATAAGTGTTTATTAAGCACCTACTGTGTTAAGTGCTTTACAGATATTATCAAGATAAAACAAAAACACATTCCAAATGCTGGACTGTCACAAAGTCCAATGAACAAGAATAGGGTGACAGCAAAGGGGTTTGAAGGAAAGGTGCCTAAGGGGCAAAAAGGAATCAGGAGTAATCTAGGGAAAGAATGCTAGGAGAACTGGAGAGAAGTGAAGGTCAACAACATGTACTCCTCATACTTAGACAGCAGCTTTCAAAAATAATCTGTCCCCCATCCTGAGAATTACTTCAGTACTATTGATTCAGTACCATGAGGAAGAGACAAAGAAGCAGGAAAGGAAAACGAAATTGACTTGCCCAAGATCATTCAGTGACTTCACCAGTGGCACTTGAATATCATGCCTAAACAGAAAACTATTCCACAGGAAAAAGGAGAGTAAGCATTACCAGGAGCTTTCTATTCTGGATTGTCATCCATTTAGTAATTCACAGTTTATGAAAACCGATTATTCCCAAAGCAAAATGTACCGGAAAGCCCACTGGATTCAAAGTGTCAGGCTAAGCTTTGCCACTAACTAGCTATGTGATCTTAGGCAAATAACATCAATCTGGACCTCAGTTTCTCTGTTTGCAAAATGATGATGATCAGTAGCGTTCTATGATTCTATGAGATGCCACTGAAACACCTTGGTCAACTCCTAGACCCTATCCTCTCTCTCCCTTCTCCCAAACAAATGCAGAATGTTATTTTGTTCTACCTTGGATGCATGGATGAGCAGCCTTCTTGTATAAACCAGATCTTCCTTGTAGGCACATTTTAAATCATGATAAATACATGTTTTTCTAGGGCTGTGATTTCCACCCATGGCTATTTGTTAATTATTAATTTAGGAAAGAGTAGAGTCCAGCTATGACTCAATATTTTCATGACTCTGCTTATTTAAGGTTTTTACTACTCTAGATAACTGGATACTGGCTCTTGGCCTTGACCGTTGTGGTTTATTCTGAAACTGTACCATAGGAAACAAGCAGGATGGCCTAATGATGTTAGAAGGTGAGGGAAAAACCCAAACACCAGGCTGACCTGCTTGAAATTACTAGGTTAAAGGCAGGGACCAGGACAAATCAGGAAGGTGAGATATTCAGAGGAGACTATGGTGATAAATAGAGCTAAATGTTGTTATCAAACTATACAGGGGTGCACAATACTGCAGGCAGCCAGCTAGAAGGCTCCCCAAACATGGTTGGCTTGCATCAGCCGTCACCTTCCATTTCACGACCACTGGGTGCGAGTTTGCTCATGTTTTACCACTTAAGTCTTTATCCAAAGCGTAAATAATGATAAACATCATGAAGAGCAGGGAAAACAAGACCCTTTTCATGAGCTCAGACTCTTCTACTGTAAGAAGTATAGCAAAAGTAGTGGGCAGCACTGAATTTTCTTAGACTCTTACATTTAGTACTCTTTCTTTGGCTGTTTCTCATTCTCACACCAAATACCACATATTCTAGAACAAAACAGAGAAAGTGCCTCTAGAAATTCTCTGAACATAATAGATGTTTAATAAATTGCTACTGAATGAATGAATGCTTAGAGTAAGCACTGGTGAAGATTTTATGTTATATGCCTGGCAGTGGCTCCAGGAAGATGAGTATTGTATGTGCCAGCACATAAGAATGTCTTATGGTCTTATCATAACCTACCAGAGATAGATGGAGAAGAGTGGCAGCTAATCTGAGACAGTAGCAGGGATAGAGATTTCTGTTTGGGCAACATTAAAGGACGGACACCTGCTTTAGTCTTGAACAATGGGTAATTCAAAGGAACGGCCTATACTGCAGTCTGAGCAGAAGATGGAATTTAGGTGGCACACCAAATGCTAGAAACCACAGATGAGAGCAGCCTACATTGTATTCATTTCCAAAGACTGGAGAACAAGAATTGCATGTTTTCTGCTAATACCTGATCCAAATCATAGGAACAGGAATCCACCCGCTGCCTCAGGACATTCCATTTCTTTCCTCGGAAGAGACGCCAGAGAGAAGACAAGCCGTAGATCTTCAGACAATACAGTCTACAGAAGAAGGGAACGATTCACTTAACAATCATTTAGGACTCATGGGTCCTATGAGCTGAGAAAAACTGGGGATTCCACAACAAAAATATTTATCAGAGGTGATCTAAGATGATTAGGTTAGTGGATATTTTTCATTAGTTACTCAGAAAGGCTAGGTTACATCACTGCTCCCCCCCCGCCCCCCGCTTTTTTTGTTCAGAGATGTGATTTCATTCATGTAGGAAGGTCTCTTTCAAGGACTCTCTTTCTGCCAATTCGGACTGGCAGCTGCTATGCCACTCAGCACCTTGGAGGAGTATCTAGGGCACTGAGAGGTTAAGTGACTTGCTCAAGGTCACCCAGCCTCTGTCCATTATGATACGTTGACTCTTGAAGGTTCTTTTCAGAGAAATAAACTACTCCTCCCACCCATTAACTGTCCTACTCTAGTCCTCAGAAACTTTAGGTATAATAACAGTCATAATACTAAGTTCATATTTCCTTTTACATTTTACAAAGTGCTCTCCCTGTGGGGCAGTCGGTGGATGTATTACTACCCCCATTTTAAACCTGAGTGAGCATCAGCCCAGAGGGTTTAAATAACTTGCCCGAGGTCACACCACTAATAAGTGGGCATAATGAAAAGACCACTGAGTTTGGAGAAGGAAGACCAGATTCAGATTCCAGCTCAGATGGATGACTAGCAGGTATTTCACCTCTCTGGGCCTGTTTCTCAGCTGAAAAATGGAATCATTAAACTGGCTGGCCTCTCTTGTCTCCTCCAGTTCTAACTCTCCAGAACTCAGACTCGAACTTTTATTCCATGTCCAGTGCTTCTTCCACCACACCAAGATGACTTTGAGAATACTGTACACTGCTGTGGAGTAGGATTTTCCAGATCACACCCTGTACTAGCTGATTAAGATTTTGGTCTTCCTTGTCTGTGGAGAGTTTTAACTAATGAGGGGATTTGAAAGAGGTGGTGTGAAGTGAGTTTAATTTCCTCTGCTGTGAACCTATGGGCATGGTCAGAGGCCTATGCTTAGTGCCTTGGGAGAATAATTATGCTAATTGTACCCACCTGGCTCCATAGACGTAAAAGCAATAGATGTGGAAAGTGAGGAGTGCAATGATGTCTGAAAGTATGGACAACACCACTGTCAGACCCAGGCAGGCTGAAAGACCTACATACCACAGGATCATTTCAATGAATGGGGACAACAAATGGATATAACCTAGAAGAAAAGAATAATTTCCCCTATTTCAGTTGGAGCAGCTTTAAAAAGCTTTTAAAAGCAGTACCCAAAGCACAGAAGTCATACACCAGGAGAACTAGGTTTCTATCTCTATCTAACAAATGGCTTCAAACCATCTTTCAGACACTTGTGCCCCTCTAGGTATTGTGGATTAAGACCAGATTCTCTCCTCCCCATGATTTCTGTGGAGACTACATCTGGGAACCAACTAACTCCCACTACTTTCATTTAAGTTTGCTTTCCTAACAGCAAACATGGAAGCACTTAAGCCAAAACACTCCACTCACATTGAGTCAACACACAACTACTGAGGTCCTGAGGACAAAAAGATTAGCTTTCTTACTGAGAATCAGTGACAAGAATGGGAGGAAGAGGGCATGGTGTGAAAGGATTCCTAAAGCGTATGTACGCAATAAGATCACATTTCTGGAATGAGTTTGGTAGAAATTTTAGCAAAAGCTGTAAAACAAAGTGAGCCATAGGAACTCCTCAAGAAATCTGGAAAATGAAGGTTCAGCTATTTTTAATTCAGTGATACTTAGTTTCCTTGGGAACTATGAGGAAATGCAGCCTCAGAAAAGAACAGACTGGTCAGACCTGATTCTTCTTAGGGTTTTATTACTTCTTACTCCATACTTTACTCATTTTGGCTTTGTTTGATCAACCCAAAAGGGCTAGGGGTGGAGGCCTCTTCTTTTTCTCTGTTGCTGCCAACAGCCTGGGCCTTGCCTGGCCCCACTATTTTATCCTTTAGTTCATCCAGAGACAAGATAAATTTTACCAAAAGGGCTTTACCAGCCCCTCTAACAAATGGAGAGTTCAGGGCTCTTTCCCTGTGATCCTCCAAGTCTGTCCAAACTGGTCATCAACCAACTTTCTTGACCAATTAATTCCCTCTCCCATCAGCCTAGCCTTCCTATGTGACCAGCTGCCATATTGCCTTGAGAAAACTTGACAGTTATTTCAGCTACTCCTCTAACCCAAGTCCTGGGTTCAAAGCTGGCAGTGCTTGCTTCGCACTCTCCCACCAACTTCCAGTTGCCATTAGATGCAACATCAACAAACATCTATTCATATTAAGTCACCAGGCTTGAAACACCTTATGCAAATTCCACATAAAGTAATATTAGTTATAAAGCAATATATTGTGATACATATAATTTTCACCAACAATAAGGGAAGGGACATTTCTTTACATGCATAACACAACCTAATCTTATAATTACGATGTAATTAACTAGCAAGATTAAGAATGGGTGGACCTGTATAGCCTATCAGAAGAGGATCTGGGTGAATGTCATCCTGTCTTCCTAAAATCAATGTAACTCTTCCCTGAATTCCTAGATTGGATTCCCAGGTCTTTTCTTTTGCTCTGTCACTGACCTCTCCCACAAGTACAATCTGAGAGCAAACACTTAATAAATTACTTTCATTCATTCATGCTACTCTTTCCCACCAATGCTACTAGGCCTTCTCATTTCTTACTGGGGCATTATTTGACAGCAGAGCATAGAAAACAAGGAAAAGCTGTACTTACTAATCCAAAGGTGAATGTGGTAGAGAAAGAAGCGACCCAACACCTGATCCAAAGCCCGGTTCATTTTTAGACCAGCAGGAACTCCCATCAGCCACTGCAGCAGGTCCTGGAGTTCCCGGGCTACATGCTGTCAACATAAAACAAAAAGCCCATAGGAGAGAATGATACTGAATCTAAAGTTTAGCAGGTCTTAGCTCTGAGGAGTTCACTGACAGAGCAACACAAGCTTAAATAGGAGGTATGTTATTCTTCCACAGAAAACAGGACAGAGATTAAAGAACTTACCCAAAGGCCCACGGCAAGTCAGAAACAGGTCAAGGGTCAAGGAAAAAGGACCAAACACAAGTATAAAATGGGCCAGGCAGGCCCATTCTTTGTATTCTGTCTTGCTGACCATCAGCACCAAAGGAATGTTTCACTGCACATGCGCAATTCTCTTTAATTTCATTTAAAAAGTGTAGACATGCAATTTAATCTCTTTTAAAATGTTTTATTGAGGACTTTTGTTTGTTATGGCATTTATTTCTCAGTACTTTGCTGTAGCCCTCAGTTATTGAACATTCTGTTGTAACAAAGAAAAAGTTCTGCAAAACTGATTTAGAGCCACTGGGTGTGCAACATTCTGCCCCTCGAGTCCCTCACATCTCTACTGAGAGGAAGTTTGGTTCATCACCTGTTCTCCGGAACCAAAAGTGGTCACCGCAGTGGCTCTGAGTTCGGCTGCCTTTTAGTACTGTTTTCATTTACAACGCTGCAGTCATTCTATAGAACAATCTAATTCAGGCCAATTCAATTCAAACACAAGTAGAATGAGGGCAAGAAACTGATGTAATCTCAGGGTGTTGATATAGTGGAAACAGCAGTGGACTTGGACTTGAATCCCAACTTTCTCATTGATTAATAAGTTATTTTCATCTATAAAACTGTGATCCTAAAGCACAGGGTAATCCTGTCACTCTCCAGCTCATGAAGCTTCAGTTGTTCCCTATGGCCTCTAGAATAAACACAAACTAGTCTATCTGGCATAATGTCCTTCACAATCTGGCTTTCCAGACTAATTGCACACTTCCCTTCATGCCCTCAATGTTCTAGCCAGACTGACCTCCTTGTAAGCAATCTTCTATCATTTTACCCTGTGCCTTTACACAAGTCATCCCCATATCTAGAATGGTCTCACTCCTCACCTCTACCCTGAAGAATCTGAGCTTCCTCAAAACCACAGCTCAGCAAGGGGATTTCAGAAAATCCTGGAAAGGCTTACACGAACTGATGCTGATCGAAGTCAGCGGAACCAAGAGAACGTTGTACACGACAGCGGCAACGCTAAGTGATGATCAACTGACTTGGCTCTTCTCAGCAAGACGATTCCGAAACACTCATGATGGAAAACGCTATCCACATCCAGAGAAAGAACTATGGAGTCTGAATGCAGAGTGAAGCACACTATTTTCACTTTATTTTTTTTCCACAGTTTTTCCTGCTTCTTTTTTCACAACCTGACTAATGTGGAAATATGCTTTGCATGATTGCACATACATAACTTATATCAAGTTGTTTACTTTCTTAGGGAAGATGGAAGAGAGAAAAGGAGGGAGAAAAATTTGGAACTCAAAATCTTATGAAAATTAATGTTAAAAATTGTCTTTACAGGTAATTAGAAAAAATAAAATACTTATTTAAAGGGGAAAAAAAGCACAGCTCAGTTGTCATTCCTAACAGGAGGGCTTTCCCAATTGCATCAGCTGTTAGTTCTCCCCTACCAAATTACTTCATATTTACTCTGTATATATTTTGTTGTAAAAGAAAGTATTTTGTAAAGCTGAAAGAGCCCCATAAATGTGAGTTACTATTAATTAAATTATATATTCATAAATAAGGATTGTATCAATAAGCATTTATTTATGTAATTAAGCATTTAGGTGCTAGAGATACAAAGATAAAAATCAAACAGTCCTTGGCCTCAAGGAGTATGCACTCTGTGGGAGGAGAAAACATGGACATATATAAATACATACAAGCCACCTCCCAAGCAGACAGAAGATGATCTTCAATGGAAAGGCACTAGCCGGAGGGAGGAGGGAGAGGCCTGTGCCAGGAATGGCCTCCTGCAAGAGGTATTAGGCTTAGTCTTCAAGAAAACCAGGGACTCTTGAGATGCAGAGGAGAGCATTCTAAGCAGGGAAAAGGACAGTGAAAAGACATAGAGATGGGAGATGACATGTTCTTTGTGAGGGATGGCAAGTAGGCAGAACTAAATATGGCTGAACCACAGATTACATGGAGAGGAGTAATATATAAAGAAAATAGAGAGAAAGAGAGAAGGGGGGGCAGATCATGAAGAGCTTTAAATGCTGAACAAGGGAGTGTATATGTGATTCTAGAGACAATGGGAAGCCACTAGAATTTATTGATTGGGGGTGGGGGGTGGGAATTAGGTTAACATGATCAAATCTGCACTTTAGAAAATATCACTTTAGTGGCTGTGTGAAGGATGGAATGGAAAAGCCTGAGACAGAGAGAACAATCAGGAAGCTACTAGAATAGGTTAGGCAAGAGATGATCAGGGTCTGAACTAGGGTGGTAGTTATGCGAGTGGGGAGTAAGAAACACTGGAGAGAGAAATGACAAGATTTGGCAACAAATTGGGTATGTGCTGTGAAGGAGGGAGGAGTTGAGGATGATAGTGAGTTTGGGAATTGGAAGGATGGCATTGCCCTTGACAGTAACAGGAAAGCTCAAAAGAGGAACAGATTTTCTGGGGAAGTCTAATGGGTTTTGTTTTTGAGATGCTTACGAGATGTCTAGTCTGACATGTCCAATACACAGTTGGTGATGTATGACTGGTGCTCAGGAGACAGACTAGTCCTTCTGGATGTATAAATCTGGGAGTCATCTGCATAGAGATGATATTTAAACCTATAGATACCAAAGGAATCACCAAGAGAGTAAGGAGGAAAATAAGAAGAGGGTCTAGGATAGAGTCTTGGGCTTCTGAACTCACGGTCTGGGACATGAATGATGACCCAGCAAGGGAGACTGGAGAGGAGCAGGCAGATGCAAAAAAGTTATAAGACTGATGATAGCTTACACCCCTAACTGCAGTACTGCCTTAGACTTGACAATATGATACAATAAACATAGAGGTGGGTTTGGAGTCAGAAAAGCCTGCTTGCGTGACTGGGGCAAGTCATTTGACTTCTCTGAATCTCAGTTTTTTCCTGCCCAGGCATTTTCACCTCCATCCCTAACTCCCCAGCCCTGACTGGCCTACAAAGCTGACTGACTGGTATTTTCCAAATAAGGATACCCACAAGCATGCGATGAGCTGTGTCTAGGAAGACTCTCTGCACAACAATAAAGACATTTAGCTGGTCATCATTGTCTTCTGTATGCTTGTCTTTGAATCCCAACTGATCCAAAGTTTACTGTGACTTCAGAGTATGATGTTGACATGTAGAATGGAATCTAGGGGATTGCTATGTATAAATCTTCACTAAGTACTGTCTGAGACCACCCATCCTATAATACTTTATGAGTCCTATCCTTTCACCAGGTCTATGGCTTTTGAACAACACATGATCAGTATTTTTGTATTACTATAGCCCAACCCTCTTGTTCTGATAGTTTTTCAATGCCATTTGAGTGGTAGCAACACATAAGTGAGGTGTGTATGTATGTAACATACACATGTGGATTTGCCCTCACATTCCTGAAGAATTTATTAGGGATTCAAAGGTTTTTTGGAGTCCCTAATAAATGATTTGAAAGTAAGTTCACTTATTCCTTTTAGTATCAAAAACTTAAGAGTTAGCAGAGCAAGACAGCCACTACTCCCTAGAGAAATCCAAATAGTAATATTCCCTCCCTGCTGCAGGAGCAGATGTATGTCTTTTTTTTTTAAAGATTATTTATTTTATTATTCGTATTAATTTATTTTTAGTTTTCAACATTCACTTCCACAAGATTTTGAATTCCAAATTTTCTCCCTATTTCTCCCCTCCCCCTCCCCCAATGTGCATTCTGATTACCCCTTCCCCCAATCTGTCCTCCTTTCTATCACATCCCCCCTTTTCTTATTTCCTTCCCTTCTATTTTCCTGTAGGGCAAGACAGATTTCTATACCCCACTGCCTATATATCTTATTTCCCAGGGCATGTAAAAACAATTTTTAACATATGTTTTTAAAACTTTGGTTCCATATTCTCTCCCTCCCTCTCCACCCCACCTCATTAAGAAGGTAAGCAATTCGATAACACTTCCATAACAGTGACGTATTTCTTTCTTATCTCTCTCTCTCCCTCACCCACCTGGAACACTGAGGACCAGTACTGGAACCCTGCTATGCCACCATCTAATGACAGATGACCCTTGGATCAGAGTCACGCCCATGGAGAAGTTAGTTATCCATGGATTGGTATTAATTAATATGAGAGAAAATTAGCACCAGAGAACCAATTTCCAAAAGTAGAGCTTGGGAAAAAAGACAATCCTGGAATTTTTAGCTTTGTCACTAATGCTAAATGTAACAAGAAAGTACAAAATGTGACTCTACATTTCAAAGAGATGCACGGGAAGCTTATAGAATTCTGGAACACTAGGTGTATTCATTCTGTTCATTTTCCCAACCTCTAAAAATCCATCTTTCTAGTCTAGTACTTGTTTCTCAACTCTTCCAACATTTACCTTATCAGTAACTGTCATGAAAGCACTACTGCTTTGTGCCAACAAATCTTGCCCTTGCAGCTGAGAAAAGAACATACTTTATAAATAGAACTTATGTAATATTTAAAGCATAAGAGCCTGGCAACAGGAAGAGATTTTCTTTTTAAAATTAAATATTTATATATCTGTGCAATTTTGAAGTCAAAAGGTTTCCAGTCAAGGGTGTCCAGGGAGCTTTGCAATGATTAGAGAAGTTAATCCCCGAACCTGACATAGCATTACAATTTTGGGTATAGGCCATGCCCAACGATCTCAGCCATAATGCTTTGTAGACCTTTTTGCCCCAGTGTGGGTTTCCAGATCTCCAAAGACTTTGCTAGTTTTCAGAAGAAACAGAATAAAACATATGAACCCTCTGAACTCAGATCCTTGATCTGCCTCTGCTAAAAAATGAAAAGACAGGAAAGAACAGGGAGGTAATACCTCACTAAGAATAATAATAGTTCATATGATATAAGGTTTGCAGTGCGCTTTACCTACATCATCTCACTTGATTCTCATAACAACCCCATGAGAGCAGTGCTATATTAGGACACAGAGCCCAATAGCAATCATTTGGAGCAGGAACGTTCCCCTTAGACAAGAACTCATCTGAAGAGGGGCCAATAAGTTAATGAGAAGGGAAGCTTGAGAACATTCAGAAGGATCATGAAACCAAGTCACCAATAACTTTAGATGTATATGTTGACACTTCTTTGAGAAAAATGGGAGTCTGTCGCTACAGGCTCACTGGCTTCTATTGAGAATGATCTCATTTAATCTGAGGATTATTGAAAAGTCAGCTGGCTTTTTCTTTCAACGTGCCATGTGCACATTACTTTATGAACGTGGGATAAGGAATAACGTGAAAAGGCTGGTGAGATTTGTAGACGCCTTCAAGAGATTGCCATGTAGACAATTAGGGAAAGGGAAGGAGAAATAGTGTAGGTTTTACTTCATCTCCAATGGGTAGAAGTTATTAGGGGTTGAGGCACAGGTTTAGGCTTCATAAAGAAGAAACTTCCATTATGAAGGTGGAATGGGCTGATTCACGAAATAGTGAACTTCCCAACATTGAAAGTTCTCAGACAATAGCCAGGTGACCATCTCTCAGGGATTTTGTGGATAGGATGGGTCAAATATGACTAGGGTTAGATGACCTCTAAAGTCCCTTCCAATGATAAAATTCTATCATTCTAATAAGAAAATCAAAACAACAAGTTTAACTAAGTGAAAGAAAGGGGAAGGTGGTCCCAGAAACATAAAGGTGAAGAAAACCAGAACAACTGATACAATACCCATCAGAGGGAGTAAAACCACATTATTGAATTAATCCTTTTGTGTCGTGTTGAAAAACTGCAAAATCAGCCTAAATCCCTACAAAACTCCTTTACTTCTGAGGTAAGGATATAAGAGGCAAGCAATAATCACACCAGGAATTGTTTATTTCCAACAGTTCAAAGGGCCAACCATTATTTTATAAATTCTCAGAGCATCTCTGAGATATAAGAGATGGATATTACTGTCCTCACTCAGGAAATGGGGAAACTAAGACAAAGAATTTAAAGGTAAAATGAGAGGCACCATCTCATCAAATCTGTGGTACAGCAAGAACTAAAATCGTATTTTTGATGCTCAGCCCACTATTGGGTCTCTTTCACACACTAGCATAACTAAGGACAGAGACTGAGGAAGAATATAAATTATTTAAAACAATGTACAAAACAAGGGTTATCAGGTTCCATGGTTCCCAAAGGACACCTAATGTTATAAATATGTCCCTTAAAATTTAAAAATGGCTAACTCCTAGTAGCCACAGGAAAACTCAATAACAGTGAGGATAAGGCATTTTCATGGAGGCTGCATGGGAAAATGCAGCGAAGCCAACACTGCCCTCTCAAATATTCAGAAAGACCTGTGGTCTAATTGCTATTTAGTCATGCCTGTCCATACTGCGCAACTCCTATTCCTGTTCCCCCATTTACCACAAAAGGTCCTCCTAATATGCTAAGAACCTTCCTAGATTTCTTTTGACCTCCAGAAGATTTTAGTAGGGCACACCGGCTGTCAACCCATAACCCCCTCACCCTCATCACATGACCAGTCCATCTTCTTTTATATCCATTTCTCAGATGTCATCCTTTATTCTTGCTCTTTTTTCAAAGTTCCTGTTCATAATCACCATGCACCTCTTCACTGACCTCTGTGTAATATCTATTTTTAATTCTCTGGATCTCTATCTTACAACCACAGAATCACACCAGGAGAATACTGAGACTTAAAAGACGGGTCTTTATTTTGGAGAGAAGTTTCAGTTCATTAAAGGAGCTGTGCAACACTCTGAAAGCATTCCCTTCCTCCTGTTTGATTCTGGGCCCAAGTCATTGTCCATCTGTACTACCTGTCCCAGACAGACACACCGAGGGACCAGCTCCAGGCTGACTAACCAATGCTGTAACCTAGTTAACAGATACAGTCCTTATCTACTTGGCCCTTCTTCTGTAGATGACCAGGTAAACTCCTTTGAGGGGTTACATAAGTCTTCAATGTTCTAGGACTCTATGCAACCAGAACGATGTCATCTGCAAATAGAAACCTCTTGGAGGACCCGACCATTCATAGAAAACTCCTCTTTAATGTGAGCTCTATGATGAATCTCCTCCACTAGAGCATGGAACACCTTTGGCAAGACTATATCTCCTCGTTTTAAAACTCATGTGAAAGTTGTGATCAGAGAGTTATTGAACAGGGCTATTCTTATTGTTATACCTTTTTTGAATGATTTTGAGGCATGGGGGTATTATTGGAAGAGAGCATTTAACATGGCTTTTTGCCAATAGCAATGGTGGGATTTTACATTCTTTACTTCCTTCAATCAATTGTATGACGGTAAAGATGTGGTGAATTGTAGAATGCTGCTTTTAAAAACCTACCCTATTCCTTACTAATGCCCTCACTGAATGTACGTGTAGATTATTCTCATAAAAATTTTGTATGGATGGGAAAGGAGGCATGTAACTTGTTAGTTATGGATGTTCTCAGTCACTACTTTATTTTCTCCACTTCCCTTCAGATAACCTGTGAATCAATATCTTCACACTCTAGCAATTTTGTCATCTCTACTACAGATCACTATATACATCTGTGTAACTCACTGAATGCTGATGATATAAGGCAGGGATATAGTCCTGGTCTTCTACTTCCCTCTAAGGAGAAGGCAATAGAGTCCCCAGAAACTGTGAGATGACTCGGGCAAAGCAGCAGAGAACAAGTTTAGGCATCCAAACTCTGTGGTATAGAAGTGAAATGAGTGTTGATTAGGAAAAATTATTCCCACTGGGATGTGAAAAAAATGAGGTCAAGAGGTCATTTCATAGCACAGCTCTCCTTTATTACCTTAAAACAGCAAGAAATGTACCAAGTGCATAAAAAAAATAGGAGAAAAGAAAGAAATTCTCATAAGGAAAACCAAGAGACAGACTGAAGAAATGAGTAAACAAAAAAGACCTAATAATAAGGGGTAAAAGAATGTAAGTAGAAATCTCCAGAAAGAATAATACTGTAATAACTATGACTAAGAATCCCCCAAAAGAGACTATATAAGAAAAGTAAAAGAAGAATTAAATAATTGGAGGAATATTAATTTTCCATGTTTGGACCATGACAATGTAACAAAAATGATGATACTACATAAATTAATTTATAAATTTAGTGTCATATCAATCAAATTACTAAGGAACTTCTAAGGGATTGCAAAGGGTTTTTTTTTTAAAAAAACTAAATGAAAGGATAATAAAATTAATTTGCAGGAATAAGAATCTTAAGGAAAATAATGGGGAAAAAAGTAGGAATAAAGGTGCCCTAACAGGCCCAGATCTCAAACTACTATAATGCAATAATCATAAAAAACAATTTGGTACTGGTTTAAAAAAATAAAAATTGATCAGATGCAACTGAACATACTAGTTCAATAAATTCAGACACCAACCAATAGAGCAAAGACTTCCTATTTGACAGAAACTGCTGGGAAAATTTGAAAGCACTCTGGCAGAAATTAGGTTTAGGCCAGCATCCTACACCATATAACATAATAGACTCCAATTAGATATATACCCTAAACATAAAAAAGTCGTATCATAAAGAAGTTGGATGAGAAGGGAAATAGATACCTTTTTACAACTTTGGCTAGGGAGATAATAAGCTTTTGCACAAGAAAAGTCAGTGTATGTAGAACTGGAAAGGAAAGTTATTTTGGATAAAAAAATATTTGCAGCAAATTTCTGTCATAAAGGTATGATAGCCAATATATATTTGGAATTGGTACAAGCATAAAAAACAGGAGCGCACATTCCACAATCAACAAGACAGGCAGTTCTTAAGTGAAGAAATATATGCTATCAACAAACAAACAAAAGACTTCAATTCACTAAATATGAGAGAAATGGAAATCAAAGCAACTCTGAGGCTCTACCCCATCATACTGGATAAGATGACAAAAGAGGAAAATGGCAATTGTTGGCGGAACTCTCACACTGATACACTGTTGGTAGAAATGGAAAGTGACCTGGTCTGTCCAGAAAGCAATTTGTAACTGTCCTGAAAGTCATTAAATTGTACCTAGCCTATGACCCAGAGAAAGCACTTCTAGGAACTAATAAATAAAACTAAGATCTGGTTTTATGAAAAAAACCAATAAAATTGATAAACCCTTGGTCAATTTGATTAAAAAAAAAGAAAACCAAATTATGAGTATCAAAAATGAAAAGGGTGAATTCACCTCCAATGAAGAGGAAATTAAAACAACAATTAGGAATTATTTTGCCCAAATGTATTCCCATAAATTTGACAACCTTAGGGAAATGGATGACTATTTACAAAATACAAATTGCACAGGTTAACAGAAGAGGCAATAAATTACCTAAATAATCACATCTCAGAAAAAGAAAGTGAGCAAGCCATCAATGAACTCCCTAGGAAAAAATCTCCAGGGCCAGATGGTTTTACATGTGAATTCTATCAAACATTTAAAGAACAATTAATTCCCATATTTTATAGACTATTTGGGAAAATAGGTGAGGGAGTCCTACTAAATTCTCTTTATGATACAAATATGGTACTAATACCTAAACCAGGAAGAGTCAAAACAGAGAAAGAAAATTATAGAACAATTTCCCTAATGAATACTGATGTAAAAATTTTAAATAAAATATTAGCCAAAAGATTGCAGCAACTTATCAGGAGAATAATACACTACAACCAGGTAGGATTTATTCCAGGAATGCAAGGCTGGTTCAATATTAGGAAAACTATCAACAAAATTGATCATATCAATAGCAAAATTAGCAGAAACCATACTATTTCAATAGATGCAGAAAAAGCTTTTGGCAAAATACAACACCCATTCCTATTAAAAACACTAGAAAGCACAGCCTTAAAATTATAAATAGCATCTACCTAAAACCATCAGCAAGCATTATATGTAATGGGGATAAGCTAGATGCATTCCCAATGAAGATCAGGGGCAAAACAAGGATGTTCATTATCACCCCTATTATTCAATTTGGTACTAGAAATGTTAGCTTTGGCATTAAGAGAAGAAAAAGAAATTGAAGGAATTAGAATAGGCAAAGAAGAAACTAAATTATCACTTTTTGCAGGTGATATGATGATTTACTTAGAGAATCCTAGAGAATCAAGTAAAAAACTATTTGAAGAAATAAAAAAAACTTTAGTAAAGTTGCAGGATATAAAATAAACCCACATAAATCCTCAGCATTCCTAACATTACTGACAAAGCCCAACAGCAATAGATAGAAAGAGAAATTCCATTTAAAGTTACTGTAGACACTATAAAATATTTGGGAGTCTATCTGCCAAGACAAATGCAACAAAGAACAGGAGGGAAGCAAAAATTGGGAGAAAATATTTAAAAGTTCAATTCATCCAAATGTTCAGCTACAATCCTATGACAAATAGTTAGGCTATGCAGATATCTTTTTGGCAAGTGTGTAAAAGTATACGGTCAGTGCTGCCACACGAAAGCAAACTGGTCCCATCGTCTGGAGTCTATTGGGACGGTAAAGAAAGCATTGGCCAAGTCAATAACTGCGTACCAAGTCCCATCATATTTCTAGAGCCTTTCTGTTAAGGTAACAGTATCTGAAACATCAGCATAAAAGGAAGGAGTCATTTTATTCAGTTGTCTATAGTCCACTGTCATTCTCCGCGTTCCATCTCATTTTCGTACTGGCCATACAAAAATATCCCATCCTTGTCACCAAATGTAACAGTAAGGCGATAAACACAACATCAGCGATAATCATGAATATGCCTGTGTAGTTCTGTATTGCAAAGTATGAGAAACTCCATAAAGAAGGTAAAAGAGAAATTCCATTAAAGTTACTGTAGATACTATAAAGTATGTGGGAGTCTACCTGCCAAGACAAACCCACGGCCTATAGGTACATAATTTATGAAACACTCGTCACACAAATAAAATCAGATTTAAATAAATGGAAAAACATCAGTTGCTCGTGGTTAGGCTGAGCTAATATAATAAAAATGACAATTTTATCTAAGTTAATTTACTTCTTCAGTGCCATACCAGTTGAACTACCAAAAATTATTTTACAGAACTGGATAAAATAATAACAAAATTCATCTGGAAGAACAAGAGATCCAGAATATCAAGGGAATTAATGAAAAGAAATGCTTGGGAAGGTGACCTTGCCATACCAGATATCAAACTGTACTATAAAGCAGCAGTCACCAAAACTACCTGGTACTGGCTAAGAAACAGAGTAATGGATTAGTGGAATAAAAGATGCAGTAGTCAAACTCTATAGCAATCTACTCTTTGATAAACCCAAAGAATCCAGCTTCTGGGCTAAGAATTCACTATTTCACAAAAACTGCTGGGAAAATTGGAAAATGGTATGGCAGAAACTGGACATAGATGAATATTTTACACTGTATACCAAAATAAAGTCAAAATGGGTTCATGATTCAGGAATAAAGGCTGATACTATAGGCAATTTGGGAGAGCAAGGAATAGTTTACCTGTCAGATTTATGGGAAAGGAAAGAATTCATGATCCAACAAGAGATAGAGAGTATTACGAAAGGCAAAATGGATAATTTTGGTTATGTTAAATTGAAAAGTTTTTATATAAACAAAGCCAATGCAATAAAGATTAGGAGGGAAGCAGAAAATTGGGAGAAAATCTTTATAACCAGTGTTTCTGATAAAGGCTTCATATCTAAAATACACAGGGAACTGAGCCAAATTTATAGGAATAAAAGCCATTACCCAATTGAGAAATGGTCAAAGGATATGAACAGGCAGTTTTCAGGGGAAGAAATTGAAGATATCTATAGGCATATGAAAAAATGCTCTAAATCATTATTGATTAGATAAATGCAAATCAAAACAATTCTTAGGTACCACATCTCCCCTGTCAGGTTGGCTAACATGACAAAACAGGAAAATGATAAAGGCTGGAGAGGATGTGGGAAAATTGGAACACTGTTACATTGTTCGTGGAGTTGTGAACAGATCCAGCCATGCTGGAGAGCAATTTGGAACTATGTCCAAAGGGTTATGAAAATGTGCATACCCTTTGACCCAGCAATGCCATTTCTAGGGCTGTATCCCAAAGAGATCACACAAGTGGGAAAGGGACCTGTATGTACAAAAATATTTATAGTAGCTCTTTTTATGGTAGCAAAGAAATGGAAATCAAGGGGATGCCCATCAATTGGGGAATGGCTGAACAAGTTGCGGTATGTGAATGTAATGGAATACTATTGTGCAATGGGGAAGATATGGACTTCATAATAACGTGGAAAGACCTATGTGATCTGATGCTGAGTGAGAAGTGCAGAACCAGGAGAACACTGTACACAACCACAGACACATTGCTTCTGTGATGACTAACTTTGACAGACTTGGCTCTTCTCAGCAATACAAAGCTCAAAGACAGCTCCAAAGAAATCATGATGGAAAAAGCTATCTACATCCAGAGAAAGAACTATGGAGTCTGAATGCAGATTGAGGCAAACTATTTACTCTTTTTTTCTCTTCTTTTTTGTTTTTGTTTCTTGTTTCTCATGATTCATTCCATTGGTCATAATTCTTCTTTACAACTTGACTATTGTGTAAATAAGTTTAATACAAAGGTATATATAGAATCTATATCAGACTACATGCTGTCTTGGGGGGGAAGGGGGAGGGGTGGGAAGGGAAGAAAATTTGAAAATCAAGAACATGTAGAACTGAGTGTTGTAAACTAAAAATTAAAAAAAAATCTAATAATAAAAAAAAGAAAGCACTTCTAGGCCTATACCCCAAGGATGCCAAAGATAAAGGGAAAGGGTTCGATACCTACAAAAGTATTTGTAGCAGTATGTTTTGTTGTACCAAAGAAATGGAAAGAAAGTAACTACCCATCCACTAGGGAGTGACTAGACAAACTGTGACAAATGAATGGAAGAGAATATTATTGCATTATAAGACACGAAAAATATGAAGGATTCAGAGAAATTTGGGAAGACTTCTACGAACTGATGCCAAGTGAAAGGAACAGAGCTAGGAAAGCAATTTACATGATGACCACAATATTATACAGGACACAGTTAAAATATTTGTGTTGTAAAGGACAACACCTTTGAAAAACTTCAGAATTCTAATCAAAATGTGACCTTTAGTCAAGTCAAAACACGACTTTAAAGGACTGATGATGAAGCATGCCTTCGACTTCTTGGCAGAGAAGTCACAGACTAGAGGTTATTAGACTAAAGGTACATTTTCAGACATGGGTAATGCATTAATTTGTTTTGCTTAATTATACATATTTGTTATAATGGTGGGCTGCTATTCAGAAGAGTATGAGTTAAGAGATATTGCTAGAAATGCAAAAAACTTTTAAAACAAAGAACATCAATAAAACATGTAAAAATACACAGAAAATTTTTTTAAAAATTCAGAAAAGTGGGACAAATGGTAATCATTATTACTTTTAAAAATTTGACAGCCAGCTTAAAAAAACAAGCTGCACAGATGTGACAATTTCTTACACTATTCTCTTTTTTTGTATGTTGAAATAGTTTTGTTAATCATTGAGTTCATAACAAAAACATTTTTAAAGAGACTAGAATAACCCCAACAACCCCTAAAGTAGCCAAAATGCTTAATTTTTTAAAGTAGAAGGAAAACATGATGAGCAAAATTATAGTTCTTAAAGAATTTGAAAAGAGAATCAATGGTTTAGAGCAGAAAGTGGAAATTTTTAACAAAGCACAGGATACTCTGAAAAATAAAATAGAAGCAATGGAACATAAAATGATTTGTATTTATAAACAGCAGATCCAAAAGCAGGTGCCATGGTCCAATGCCCTTTGAGTACTGTGTGTCCATCTGCCCATGGTATGAGGCAGATGGAGGATTTTTTTCACCGTGCTTATATAATGGGTTGTAGCCAAAACCCTGCTGCTTCTAAGGTTATTATAAGAGAATCAGACCAGGGCAGGGAGTTTACTTGTCCTTTGAAAAATCAGAAATATTAATATGCGTTAGTAACAGAAGGAAGTAGCTATATCTGATCAAATGAAAGAGAATGTTAACTTTGTTTCATTCAACAAATTATGATATGACAAAGTTATCCTCCAGTTAAAATATTTCTAAATTGGGTATCTCCAATAAGTGGCATTAAAAAATCTGGTTTTAAGACCAGAATATAGTCTTTAAAGACAGGTAAAATGGCACAAATTGGGGTAACAATTTGGAATGAGAGTCAAATATTTTATTCTTTCTTGGCTCTATTTCAAGTTTTATCACTACTATGTTCTCTCACACAAGTCACATGACTGTATAGATTACTTTGTTTAGCTGTAAAAACTTATTTTCTGAGCCTTTTTTAATTGCCTTGAACAGAGAAGTTGGTGTTAACTATTGAATACTCTTAAGATTTTAAAACATCAGTTATTTTATTGTGAAATCTGCTAGTATATCTACGATTACTTTACATTTTAGTAGTAGCAGCAGCAAGGAACAATCTTGTTTATTCAAGAGTAATGGTATTTTGGATTTCTGAGTTTCATCAGGCCAGAACAAAGGATACAGGTTGTAGCTACACTCTCCACCCACTGCCAAGAGAGCTTTAAGTATTCAATCACACCAGGAGAGCTTTGGGGAAAATCAATCGGCCAACAGATCTTTCTGAAGCACCGACTACATGCAAGGCATCGTTCTAGCTACTCTGAAAGGATACAAAGAAATTTAGGTAGAAAGGGCTTTTCCCTTTAAAGGGAGGAAGGAAGATGAACCAATTCCTGGCTCAGTCATAGGGCTTCAGGTCTAGAATTTCAACTTAACTCACATCTGCAACTGGGATGAGAGCATCAGCCAGCTGACCAATCCGATTCTTCCTGTATAACCAGGACAGCAGCATGATCCCCAGAGCCATGTCAAGAAGGAGGGAAACAAAGACGTTGGCTTTCCTGTGAGAGGGGTAAAACGGTAGAAGAGTAAGGTAGTGAGTGGGATGTAGTGGAGAGGTACTTATTTAGAGTGGGAAGACCTCAGTTCAAATACTGGCTCTGTTCCTTACTACCTTGCTGACCTTGGGTAAATCACTCCCATCCCTCTAAGATTTAGTTTCTTCATCGTTGGACTAGAGGATTTCCTAGTGCAAAATTCTATGAAAGGTAGAACTTGGTCTTAGGATGGTCTACACTGGCAGTTAAAATACATACAGAGAGGAGACTGTCTCAATAACAATAACAACTTACATATGTATAGGGGTTTACATTACGAAACACTTTTATATCCACTCTTCTGTTGTATTCTCATTACAAGCCTGTGAGATAGGCAGGGCATGAATTAGGCAGAGAAATCTGCCAGGGTTCACACAGGCATTAAGGAACAGGGCAGTATTCAAATGCAGGGCTTTAGACCCCAAGGTCAGTACTCTTTCCCACTGCATCACCCTCTTGAAGGACCCTTAAAAGGAGTTTAGGTGGGATTTATCAGGATAAACGTAGGCTATTTTTACTTTCTATTAATTCCTAAAATTAGAGAGTGATGGTGAGGGGCAGCTGGAGACATAACAGAAGGTCAGAACTCTCTGCCAAGGAGTCTTCTTTAAGGTTTACTATTAGTGAAAACCTCAAACTGCCCTAGGGAAGGGTTATGCCTCAAGATGCTAGATGAAAAAACAAGAGGGTGAGAATACTGTACCTCATCAGTTGGGTTTGGTTCTCAGCTTTTTGGTTGCTAAAGACAAATCTGAGATGTTCTAGTCGACATCCAACCTGCTCACAAGTTGAGAGTTTGCTCCATATGAAGGACAAAGGCCAAAACTTAAGTATTCTGCAGAAATAAAATGGAAAAATATATTTCTGCCACTAGAAAAAGGATAGAACGTTACATGTCAGTATTAACACTACCTAATGATTCCATTTTGCCTGAATTTTTATCTCTTAGAAGGTTAGGAGTGAGAATTGCTCTATCATGGGCCCATGAGCCTCTCAAAAGTATCTAGTAATGAAAGGAATGTGAAACTAATCTTACAACTGGGAAGCAGTTTCTGAGGTCTCCAAATATTGGCACTCATGCCAATGAGCCTACTGCAGGTCAACTGGACAGTGGAAAAGCACTAACAGAGGCCTAGAGGACTGCTACTAGGACTTGAATAACTTCAGAACTACTCAAGTGGACTAGGTACAGTCCTAGGCATATCCAGAGCTGGTTAGGAGTAACTGCTAAGGACACTAAGAGAGGCAGCTTATTCCAGTTACACCATCAACTTCACTTTTTAATATTAACCTAAACCAATCTTCTTCAATACCATCTCCCCAAAGCCAACTTCTAAATAGCCTTCAACCTGCTGAATTCTCTAAAAGATCCAAAATGTTTTCTAGATTCAGAGAGGAAAATGGCCAAGATCATTCAGGCAACAGAGCTGCCCTCCAGCTTTCCCCTGACTAGTTACCCCTATGATATTCGAGAACCTCCTCCTGTTGTCTATAAAACTTACTTAATGAGACGAGACTTCTTATAAAGCAAAAGAAACAATTCTTGGATGCAGTTCAATGAGCTATTTTGATAACATTTGACTGTTATACAGAAAAGATGGTTTCTCAGGAGGAGAAAACAAAACTGATATGTGGCCTGTTTTCAACACCCTGTATTTCTAACTCCCATTAACTGAGGGCTCAGGACCTTCACTTTCAGTTCAGAATACTTGCTGCATGCAGGCAGATGTGCCTCAAGCTCATTAAAAAAAAAGTGGTGCTGCCAACTGCCTGAATTTAGAACCTCAAAAAGAAAGAGGTCTTAACTCTGGGCAAATTTTAAAGGTTTCTGTATTACACTAGTTGCTCTGAATCATTTCCAAGAAAAATCTGCATGAAAATGTGAATTGCACTGCTTCTAGGGCTGTATCCCAAAAAGATCATAAAAATGGGAAAAGGACCCACATGCACAAAAATATTTATAGCAGCACTCTTTGTGGTGGCCAAGAATTGGAAATGGAGGGGATCCCCATCAAGTGAGGAATGGCTGAACAAGTTGTGCTATATGAATGTAATGCTATAAGAAATGACGAACAGGTGAACTTCAGAAAAACCTGGAAAGATTTATATGAATTGATGCTGAGCAAAGGGAGCCGAACCAGGACAACTTTGTACACAGTAACAGCCACAGTGTGCTACGACTGATTTTGATGGACAGCCCTTCTCAGCAATGTAAGGACCTAAAACAATTCTAAAGGATTCATGATGGAAAATGCCATCCACATCCAGAGAAAGAACTATAGAGACTGAATGCAGAGCAGACTATTTTCTTTTGTTTTGTTTGTTTTGTTTGCTTTCTCATGGTTTCTCCCATTCATTATAATTCTTCTAAACAACATGACTAATGTGAAAATATGAAAATATGTTTAATAGGAATATATATGTAGAGCCTTTATCAGATTGCAGGATGTCTTGGGGAAGGAGGGGGAGAAAATTTAAAACTTACGGAAATGAATGTTGAAACCTAAAAATAAATAAATTTTAAAAATTTAAAAAAAGAAAACATGAATTGTATAGATTGGAATCCCCTACCAAGATTCACTAGGATTCATGTCCTGTAGAGTTAGCTTAAAGATGTTCCCCTCCTCCCACACATAGCCCCTCTTCACCCCTTGCCATATTTTCTTCGGAGAATGTCTCCAACTAAATGAGCCTTGGTCTTACTACTATTCTAAGGTGATTGGTTAAGGACCCTGCACTAGTGAGCAGAGAGTTCTTGGACTCAGGACCAGAAGATTTTGGTTTAGTTTAAATTTCTGCCACAAGGGTAAATCACTCCTCCTTTCTGAGCCTTGGTTTCCTCATCTACACAACAGTAATAATTACTGCCTCTCTCTCAGGTTTATTATGAGCCTAAAATGAGGTAGGATAATGTATGTGAGAATACACTGTAGGTGGTAACGTTCCATATAAGGTATTATTATTATTACGTATGAGGGATAGACAAATGAAACGGACTCCACAAGAAATAGGAAAATTGATCTGATTGCATTGTTAAAAAGCATATGGTTAAAATTAGCTAATATTCAATATTTAACAAAAGGCTGATTCAGTGTACACCAAACCAAAAGAAAACTGTTTCTCCTTAGATGTTAAATGTTTAAGCTACCAAATAAATCAGGAAATATAAAATTTTGAAATCAAAAAGGTACACATCGACCAGGTAGGTGTTATTTTCATGATCACCGAATATTTGAATAATTGCGGAACACTGCTCAGCTCAGAGCAACAACTTGCAGTTACACATTACATATATCATAGAAAGGTTTCACTGTAACAATGTCTTGTATCCCATTTAGACTATGAGTTCTTTGAGGGTCAGGAATTGACAGATGAACAATAAATGATGATAATGATTCCTGAATTTCAGCATTCTGATAAAAAAAAAAGTAACTCTTACCAGGAAAGGAACAGGTAGGCTTTCATAAATAATATTCTATGACAGAGCACACCTTTATAGTCATATGCCTACAAGTTAGAATATAAGATCCCTTTGTGCTTATTGTATAAGGACCATAAGGAAACATTGGGTCTAGAAGTGCAAAATACTTAACAAGGCTCTTGTCCTGCATCATGAAATTCTGAAAACTATAACAATGGAAATAACCTTGCTGACAAGATGCTGACCACATATCGAGGAAAGCATTCTCCATCAGTGCCTATGCTTGGCTTCCACTCTATGGAACAACATACCCCACCCCATCCCCTTTTTTGTGTTGTTTCCTCCTTTAGACAGTAACCTCATTAGGGCAGGGGCTGTCTCTTTTTCTGATTTGTGCCTCTAGAGCTTATCACAGTGTCTAGAACGTAACAGGCACTTAGAAAATGTTTATATTACCCAAAGGTACTTGCCACTGTCATTGAGGCTGTCCTGGGGGCGCAAGTGAATGAGTGAATTAAAAAAACATTTATTGAGTACTATGTGGAGAGCACTGTGCTTAGCACTGATGGCACAAATAGAAAAGACAGTCCCTACTCTCAAGATGCTCATAGTCTATAAGGGAGACAACAAATGTGGAAGGTTTTAGCTGCAGTCAGATAAAAGGGTCCCTGGTCCTTAGGGTGTAGTGGCAAAGCAGAAGGCAATGCCTCTTCTTTAATGTCATTTCCACAATTAAAATTATATCAGTTTCTGATGTTGAACCATTTGCTGGTGCCAAGGGCTCTGGTGACAAGAGCTTTCTTTTCTGGGTCTTCAAGTAGCAGCAACTACAGGGGCAGTTTCCAGGCTACACTGGAGGCCTGGACTAGAAGCATGGCTGTTGCCAAGGCTCTTGGGTTCTGGACCCTGGGCTGCCTCCATCAGGGTCTGAGGGGGGAGAGATGGTGGTGGTTTGACTACTGCTTCACGAGGCTGGCTTACCTGCTCTGTAGGTGGCAGCTGTTGGGATGGCTGGCCTATCTCCACAGCAGGAGTTTCCCTAGATTCTAGCTATAGTCAAGACTAGCAGTCTGGGGGCTGCTATCACTCCCTGGGTTCTTGTGCTTATCTGCCCATTGGTGGCAATTGGTCAGTAGATGCTGCTGGTGATGGTGGTGAGGAAGGCCCCCTCTCCACAATGATTTTTGTCCTCGGTGTTGGGTATGGGGCTGGCAGCAGGTCTGGGGGTGTGGAGAGCACTCAAGACTCTTGGGTTTAGGTTCTTGGGCTGTCTCAGGACTTGTGGGGAGATGGTGTTCGAGTTGGTGGTGATTTGACTTGCTTGGCAGATGATGCCTCCTGTTGTAGCAACAATGTGGCTTGCAGCTGCTGCTGAGGTGTAAGACACAACAAGACCAGCAACAAGAGCTGCCAGCACAGGTTCTTTGATCTGCTTTTCTAAGGAAAGCAACTTTAAGGGGTTAACAATCTCACTTTAATCAAACATACATATATCATTCATTTAGTTCAGGGGGAAAAGCCATCACCCTGAACTTCAGAGCAAATACAAATAGAAATTACAAACTGAAAATATCAACAGATCAAATAACACAATTCAACAGACAGGCTTTGTCTGATCAAGACATCATACACATAGTTACCAAAAAGAGAAGTACCAACATCTGGGTTTTCTTCAAGGTGGGGGCGCAGGGGGGCCTCCAGTGGCCACCCAGAGTCTCCACATCAACACTCTTCCAGTGAGTGAGGGCCCCAAACAAAATGCTAACATCTGAGTTTATATACTCTTCTTAGGGCCCCAAGGCTTCATGCCTAATCAGCAAAAGGGTGTGGGTCTGGGGCTTCATACCTAGTTAGCAAAAGGGTGTGGGCCTGGGGCTTTTCACCTAGTGAGACTTAATCAAAGGCACTTGATTAGTTTAGCATTCTAAAAGAGAAAACAGTAAAAAAAAAAAGTCTCACCAGGCTTAACATTACACCTGTCTCCCCACCTCCCCTCTTCCCCAGGGAAGGAAGGAAACAAGCATTTATTAAGTGCTTCCCATGTGCCAGGCACTGTGTTAAACCCTTTACAGATATTACCTCATTTGATCCTCACAACAACCCTGGGAAGTAGGTGCTACTATTATCCCCACTTTACAGTTGAGGAAGCTGATACAGAGGTGAAGTGCCTTGCCCAGGGTTACACAGCTAGTAAGTGTCTGAGGCTGGATTTGAAACCAGGTTTCCTGATTCCAGGCCTCCATCTACCATGCCACCTAGGGGTGCTTTGCTACTTGCTTATTTGTGGATTATGTTGTCCTGATTGCATCAAATTGTGGAATGCTGAAAAGCCTCCTAAGATCCATAATTACTCAAAGGAGCTCAGAATTTAATCCAATTTTGGGAGAGAGGGAGCAATGTGGTGACATGGAGAGAAAGCTTCCCTTGAGTCAGAAAGACCTGAGTGAGTTCAAGACCCTACTTTGACACATACTGGCTCTACAACCCTACTCAAGTCATGTAACTTTTCAGTGGCCCAGGCAACTCTCCAAGACTGAATATTTCAAAGATGGTAATGATCTGCATTGATAGAGGGTGTGACCATCTTGGGAATTCCCTATACCAATGAAATCACATATCCAATTCAAGAAATTCTCACCAATCATCTTCTGCACTCTCTGCCGGCCTGACACTGGTTTAAGGCAGCATGTTGGCACAGAGGCTAGTTAGAAGGATTCTTTTCAACTGGATGCAAGCCATGTTAATCATATAATTTTGTCTGTCTCCCTTAGGTTACACAAGCCCCAAAGCAACTTGATTGTTGGAAATATTCTGCAATTACAACTGTTCTCCACCAGGTGGCGCCAGGTGCACTCATCAGTTATAGTAATTAGGAGTCCTTTAAACATCCAGAGAGATGGAAATGACTCTAAAATTTATTCAGTCCTATACCCAAGGGCTTTCTTTGTGTGGGAAATTATCTACAGTATATCTTCCTGGACCTTTTGATTCCCCCTTGATTAAAATGTTCTAATGAAAGCTGCTTCTGTAACTTTCCTAGGGAAAGTTCTTCCCCTAACATGACAGTTCTCATTATGGGGAGGAGTATTAAAAAAAATTATGTGTGTGTGTGTGTGTGTGTGTGTGTACACATATATATAAATATGTTAGATATATCTATATACGTGTGTGTGTATTCACCCTGAATTTTCTTCTCCAGTTTTATTCTCAATTATCTTTTGTTGTGTTTCCTGTATGCAATATTAAATGATTCCTTTTGATTGCCTGGGAAATCCTACTTTAGGTACAGGAAGACAATGAGAAGAGGTTGGCAGAAGGTAAAATAAGGACAGAATTATCTGTTGTCCTTCTCCCATAGTCTGGCTCTAACTTATCTTTCCAGACTTTTCATACTACTCCCCTTTATATACTCTATGCTCCAACCCAGACATATGCTTCACCTCCTTACCTCTGACCTTTGGGCCTTATACCCTATTCCTGAAATGCCTTTTCCAAATCTGCTTGCTGACATCCTACCCATCTTTGAAGGCCCAACTTAAATGCTGTATCCTCCAGGAAACCTCCGAGCCTCTCAGTGGGAAGCCCTCTCTCCAACCCATTTCGGAGAACTTTACAATCCTCTAATGTAGCTGCCATTATTTTCATTTATATTATTTTCATTTACACACACACACACCCCACGTATGTGGATGTATGTGTATATCTAATGTATGGACATATACACACATGTATACATGTATATATACACACCTTATTCTCCTTCCTCCCTACACAATATGGCAAGCTCCTTGAAGGCAAGTTAATTGTGTGCATTAATTATCCCTATATCTACCCTAAGAGATCTAAGTACTAAGCCATAGTACATGTAACACGTGCTTAAAAATGTGTGTTGAATGATGAAAAGGGATTATCCGTATAAAAGAAAGGAGCCTGTTGTGAGAACCACACAAACAAAAACCAAATTCACCTCCAACAGCAGGAAAGTCAAACTCCAGCTCCCAAATGGGAAACAGTAAGAGAGTAACTGCACCATAGTATTCTTCCCTTAAGAGTCTTCCTAAGAGGCCTGGCTCACTGAAGTGATCAACATGTATTAATGCCAAGCAGTACGCATTTGTTGATGTATTCACTGTATTTGGCACATACTTTAAGCCATCTTAAATGACAAGCTCCTAGAGAAAGAGACATGTCGAATATATTCTCAATGCCTAATTCTATAAGCATTCAATACCACCCTACTTATGAAGATGATCAGTCAGTCACTGCCAGGAATACATGAAATGTTACCTCACTGCTTAGTCATCCTGGTTTGTGTGAGTACACACACATATGCAGGTACATGTGCATACGTGTCCGAGAACTCCTGTGCTTCCAGATTGCCCATTATGCCACACTATCAGTTTGATAGTCCAGAATTCCGGTGTGGCTTTAGACGATAGTAAAGTACAGAAGACATTTTTACTATATAAGAGATAGGCAAGTTTAGGGAACACTTCCAAAATATCTACATAGCATTCAGAATTACAGCCATCACTTGATATGACCAGTATGCTTGTTCTCTGGAAACTAGTCAGGCCTAAGCTCTGGAAGGAGAGAAGTACAGTGATAAGAGCACTAGACTAGGGCTCAGAAGACTTCCAGTCCAGTCCTGGCTCTGCCCCCAGCTAGCTTTGTGATCTTGGCAAATCACTTAATGACTCTGTGCCTCACTTTCCCCATTTGTGAAACGAAGGGTTTAGTGAAAATTCTTCCCCTTCTCCTGTTTATTGTTATGCCATGTAGCTAGTGTGGCAACTTCCATCTAGATCTCCTTCTCTACTTGCTTTTGGCAGCAGAGTACATGACCTCTAGTCCTATCCATTCCTTAACAACTGTGCCTGCCGAAAATTTATTCTTATATGAATGAGGAAGCATTTATCAAGCACCTACTATACACAGAGCACGCACATCTTATTGAATATGATCTTCACAATAATCTTGTGAAGTAGTTAGTACAAATGTTATCATTACTATTTTACAGAGGAGGAAACCAAGGTTCAGAAAAGGAAAGAGTCGTCCACTGTCCATGATCTCAGAGAACTCGAGCACTCTGCAACACTGGGACTTGAGCTCTGGTCTTCCACGTCTAGGGCGCTTTTCACTGCCACCCAGGGCCACTCTATGGCTGCTCCATTACCATAGAACTACAAGATAGAACTCCACCATGAGACAAGTCTTGTGTTATCATCTGCCTCTCTGGCATCTGCCCTTTCTTCTTCATACAGACGACATATCTTAGCATTAGCATCATAAGATAAGTGCTGGAATCTACTCGCATACTTTGACCAACACCTGTCCATTTACTGTATTCTGGTGCTTCACAAACCTAGTGCAAGGATGATAAAAGGGAAACAATTAGAGTTGCTTACCTGCTTCTACAAAGTCCAGAGACAAGGGAAAGCAAGAACGTCAGCAGCATGCACACAGGCACAGACGCCTGCTTTGCCAGTTCCACAATGATGCTGGCCTCCACACCCTCCGACTGCCAGTGGCTCAGTTTGATGGGCCCATCGTCGTACCTGTCTGTCAGGAACAGCACCTCACTTCTGGCCACTGTGTCAAACACAGCTGTAAATTTTGAAGCATCACGAGCAGTGACAAGCCCTGGCTGGTTATCCAGAGACATTTCAGGGGGATGCAATTGGGATAGCATGGCTTTGCGCTGGTCATAATAGATCAAAATGATCTGGTCTTCTTTGGGGGTGCCTGTTTGTCTGGAAAGGATGTGGCAGCTCCAGAACTTACTTCCTTTCTCTTTGCTAAGTTGGAGCCAAGGCTCATGAGAAAAAATGGTGCCCAGGTCATCTAAGAATTTGCCCAGGCTCTCTTCCTTCTCCTGCTTGTTGTTACACCAAGTGCCCAGCACAACAATCTCTACCTGGCTCACCTTCTGTATGTCAGAGAGGTACTGCTTTACTTGGAAAGGAATGAAAGGGAAGTGAATGACAGCTAAGATAACCACAGAGTTCTGTTCTGGGATCCACCGGCCAATCAAAAGGCCACTGTCTGCAGAGGAACAGCAAGAAGGGAAGAAGATCTTGAGCACCATGATGGGAATCCTGAAAAAGAAAACAAAGTGAAACTCAGATCCCTCTCCCAAAGTCATGAGGGAAAAAAATAGCTTCCAAAGTAAAACAATAATAGTTACGAAAGCCAAAGGGAAGTGTGAGATGTCTAGGGTCTTAAAATTAAACTCTCTCTTCTCCGTGTGCTGGAGATTATTAGTGTTCTTGGACAACTTATATTTAAATTAATGGTAGAAGTGGCGGCTTGCAGCTAGGTTCTGATCGATTTAAAATCTTGAAATAATCCCAGGATAAGGCCTAAAGGGCATCTTCCATCTTAGAGAGGTTTTGGGTAATGTCATGCTGGAGAAATCAAGACTTGCCAGAACTGACCAACTTTCGCAGGTGTGGTCCCTCTAGACTTCTCCAACAGCTTTAGGTGATGCTCTATTCTCCAGAGAGCAAATGCACAGGTAGAACATGTAGAGACACTGATATATTTCCATGTGAAGACTACACCTGACAAGGGATCTGGGTTATTAACCACACTGAGTTGTTGCCATAGCTAGCCAATGTGCCCAAGTTACTTTGGTAGATTTTAGGGAATTGAATGAGTGAATTGAATAATTCACTACCCTATGAGGTGGCTGTGGTACACTGCACGGCTCATATTTCTTTTTCAAAACTAAGAAAAATGAGGCAAGGAATTTTTATGACTGCTTTAATATCACTGAGCCGAAGAGCAATGAGGGGGGTTCAAAAAGAAATAGAGGGAGAGTGAGGGAACACAACCAAGAAGATAAGAAAGTTCCAAATTTAAATAGTAAAATGTGATCAGAAAGAAAAATCATTCAGTACATAGAAGAGAGATCTGCTGGACAAAGAGGTTTTCTAGCTCCTGTAGGAGTATCGGTACTCCAGGGGCACCTGCTTAGCAAACATCTATTGAGTTGATTTGTTAGGAGGTAGACATGTTCCCTGATAAAAAGCTAAAGTATTTGCTAAATTTCATAAATATAAACATTCCACTTATATCCTAGCAGATAGTACTCTGGGAAGGACTATTATTTTCTCAAATACCCACAGGATACCTATGCCTATATTTCAGTGGCAATTTATGGTTAACATCCTACTCAAGCAACTGAATAACTTTGACCTCAAAACTTATCTGAGATCAGTTTAGAACTGTGTGGTGTAGTGGGAAAAGCAATAGACTATGAGTTAAGAGACCTGGGTTCAAGTCCTCGCTCTATCCTCAATTTGACCTTTTAGCAGTAGAAAGAACTGTCTTGAGCAGTTGCAATGATTGAATTATAAATGATCTTGAACTCTGCTTCCCTAGGCCTTCCCTCTTCCTAACAAGTGAGTTCCAAGGCTCACAGGAGGTTTGTTTGGAATTTCCCGAGAGTAGGTAGGAGCTGTAATTTTTGACTCCTATTTCCTGTAGATTAGACTTTGACACAGGATTCCATGTATCTTGTGGGGGTGGGGGAGAGTGATAATAGAAAAGGCAGTGCAGAGTATAAGAATAAAATTCCATGAAATTTGTTTACCTAAATAGTTTAAAAACAAAGCAAAATGTCCATCATTTTTACCTTTTCAAAAGCTGATCTTTAGCTATGTCTCAATAAGTAAGAGATGATCACGTCAAAGGACTACAGATTTCGAATTTAAAGGAGCCTGAGAAGAAACAGAAGCTGAGAAAGGTTGTGACTTGTATGATCTGGGCAAGTACAAATAATATGAATTTTACTTGGTTTAAAACATTTCATGGAACTTTGTTTTGATCACAAAAATGTTTCTGCTTTGCAGTTCATTTATGTATTCAACAGTGCCTCCTGCATGCAAGATAAGTCACAGTCTTATCCCTACCTTCATGGAGCTTAAAGTTTAGTAGCTGAGATAAACTTATACAAGTCTTTCTAGGTTTCTCTGAAACCATCTCCTTCATTATTTCTTGAGGCATAATAGTATTCTATCACATTCGTATCCCATAACATGTTCAATAGTTCCCTAACTGATGGGCACCCCCTTAGTTTCCAATCCTTTACCACCACAAAAAGAGCTGCTATAAATATTTTTGTGTGCTTGGGTACTTTTCCTTTCTTTGATCAGAAACAGGTGGCACAGTGGATAAAGCACTGGATCTGCAGTCAGGAAGACCTCAATTCAAATTCCACCTCAAACATTTACTAGCTGTGTGATTCTGGGCAAGTCACATAAGCTCTCTTGTTCTCAGTTTTCTTATTTGTAAAATGGGGATAAAAATAGCACCTATCTCCCAGAGTTGTTGCAAGGATTAAATGAGATGTTCATAAAGCATTTAGCAACTTTAATGTACTATATAAATGCTAGCTACTGTCTTTTTGGAGTTTATAGACCTAGCAGTGGTATTGCTGGGCCAAAAGGTATATGTAGTTTAATAGCTTTTGGGGCACAGTTCCAAATTGTTTTCCTGAATGGCTGACCCAGTTCATACTTTCACCTACAATGCATTATGTATATGTATCACCACAGCCCCAAAAACATTTGTCATTTTCCATTTTTGTCAACTTTGCCAATCTGATGGATTCTAGGTGATGTACATTTCTCTAATTATTAGTGATTTAGAACACTTTTTTCATTTAGCTATTGAGAGCTTGGATTTCTTCCTCTGAAAACTGCCTGTTCAAATCCTTTGAATATCAGTTGAAGATTGGCTATTATTCTTATAAATGTGAATAAATTTTCTATATATCTTAGAAACAGACTTTTATCAGAGAAACTAGTTGCAAAGATTTTTTTTCCCTCATTTTTCAGCTTCTCTTAATTTTGCAGCACTGGTTTTATTTGTGCAAAAATTTTTTAATTTTGTGATCAAAACTGTTTATTTTTAACAGTTAATTTTTTTTTTAAGACTGAGTCTCTCTCTAATTTTCCTGGGCTTAAAGTCAGGGAATTACTCACAGGCTTGATCCTACCCTGATCAGCTCTATTTCCAACCTGGACTATTTGCCTTTCCCTAGGAAACCCAATCCTTAGTCCCCCAATCCTGGGGGCTCACCATTTAAAATTTTATTTATTTTTACTTTTTTCTTCATTTCTTTTTTCTATTACTATTGAGGGCAGCACTACCCTCCCATTTACTCAGGCTTGCAGCTAGTGTCATTCAAATCCTCATTCTCACGCACCTACATATCCAATCTGTTGCTTTACGTTGTTTCTACCTTCACCATGTTCCTCATATATGTCCCTTTGTCTCCACTCACACATCAACCACCCACTAGTTCAGGCCCTTATTGCCTTTGCCTGAGCAACTGCAACAGCCTCTTAGTTGACCTTCCTGCTTGTAATAAACTTCTTATTGGTCTCTGCATCATGTCTCTCCTCCCTCCGATCCAAAGTGTACCCCTGACCATGGCACACCTACTCAGTGAGCTCCAGTGGCTCCCTATTACTTCAGGATCAAATAAAAAAGCCTCTCTTTTGGCATTTAATGCCCGTCACAACCTGGCCATTTCCTGTACTTCAAGTCTTATCCGTTACTCCCCTTCACAAACTCTACAACAGACACACCGGCCTGCTTGCACACAGCACCTCATTTTCTGTCTCTGCACCTTTGTACTCTCTCTCCCTCATTCTTGGAATGCTCTCTCTTCTCACCACTTGTTTAGGTTCCCTGGCTTCCTTTAAGGCTCAGCTCCAATCCTGCTTTCTGTAGGAGCCCTCTCCCAAGCCTCCCACTTGCTAATACCTTTCCACTGAAATTAATTTCTATATACTCTGTAAACATCTTATACATACCTAGTTATCTTCATGTTTGTCTCCTCCATTAGAATGTGAGCTACTTGAGGGAAGAGCCTCTTTTTGTCTTTTCCAGTATCTGGCATATTTATGTAGTAAATGTTTAATAAAAGCAAACTGATTGAATGGATCTTAGGGAGAATGGGTAGGACTTCAAGAAGTGGAAAAGGATATTGTAATCACAGAGAATGTGAAGAACAAATAGGATCATAAAATGGCAGAGCTGCAAAAGACCTCAGCCATCATCTAGTGGAAAGTTTGGCAGGAGTATAGGGTATTTGGGCTTTAGAAAACAATGGGAAACGAAAAAAATAGGTCTTGAATATCAATCCAACGATTGCTCTGGTCTTCGTCTATTAAGATGACCTGACAGTTAAACATGGAATCAAAGTCAGGAAATGAAGCACTCTTTTTTGTTGTTGTTTCTTTCTAATTTACAAGAGGTGGCCCACCTGAGAATCTGATTTGCCTTCACAGAAAAAGAAGGTTTAATCCTCTCCAAATAGTGATTTCTTAGAAACAACAATATTTTTTAAAAACCTACAAGGTTTTCCAAATTGATTTTTCACAATTCTTGCAATGCCTACCTCACAAGGTTATTGTGAGGAAAGTGCTTTGTAAAACCCCAAAATAGTATGTAACAGAATTATTATTAGTATTAGTGTTTGTTTCTCAAGGCTTTGGAGCTTTTAAGATGAGAGTTTAAAAAATATTACTTGTAGGCATACAATTTGGAAAGAAAGGATTGTTGGTCAAGCGATTTATCTTTTCAAAGAACCAGTTAAGCATATGGATGGTAATCACTGTCAGTAACAATATTAGGAACATCCACATCTGTGGCTATTTAACAACTGATTAGAAACAACTGTGCTTCAAATCTGTAAGAGCCACTAAGCTGCTCTCTGTTTCACTGCCACAAACTACACTATTATTTTACCTGTTTTGCACATATATGTCCTTGATCACAAGAGGGATGAACTCAAGAGAATGTTGAGAACTATATTAATGCTATGTTAAAAAAAAAGACCCAACCCTTCAAAGCCCATATTCTGCTGAGACTGGGCACAGCATCAGTGTTGTACCAGAAGCGAGTGAGACACGCCACAGAGTAAGTTTTAAATGGAGAATTTATTAGCCGGCAGCCATCGGGGTCTTGCTACCCGAATCAATGGCCCCGTGTTGGGGTGATGGTGTGACTTATATAGGACATGTGGGGTTAATTATCTCCTGGAAACTACAGGCCAGGTCACAGGGTGGAGGGAACAGGAACAAAGGTCCTGGGTGATCAAAAGATTCAGCCAGGTTATCGTTAGGTGGGAAAATCTCATTGACATTCCTTCCTGGAGTCATGGAGCCCCAGGGATATCTGCTAGACAGAAAGGGTCTGCCAGGTTATCCTTCAGTGGGATGGTCCTATCTATTGACATTCCTTGGAAGAGTCACAGAGCCCCAGGGATATCTGCTAAATGCCGAAGAGATCTGAGTCCATTCTTTCTGGGGGTGCTTGTCAGTAGCTAGGGGTTTCTCAGGGGTTCCTAATTTTTCCAGTATTACAAAAGCAACTTAGATTAGAAGGGTCACTAGAGGCCTAGTCCAGTTCTACCTGAAGTATTAGTCCTTGCCTTTGATCTCCCCAACCAGTGGCTATCTAGCTTTCATATGAAGACCACTCTTGACAAGGAATTCCCTATCTCTAAGGAATCTCAATCTGTTGTTTGGAAACTCTGATTGTTAAGAAATTCTTCCTTATATTGGGCCAAAAATAGCCTCTCCGTAATTTTCACCCATTGGCGCTGGTTCTATTTGCTGGGGCCAAGCAGAATGAGTTTAATCCTTTAACATATGAAGTAGTGGCATATAACACACTTATGTTCTGTTCTGTATAATAGTTATTGATATATGTGAGGAGTTTCAGAAACAAATCAAAAGCCTGGCACTAAAGCTTTAATGGCCCTGATGGGATATTCCAATTATACAGACATCTGTTAGAGATCCTTCTCTGCCAAAAACAGAACAGCTAATAATTTGTTGATTTGCCTTAATTATAATTTCATCCATCAAAAGGTTGAAGAACTAACAAGGAGTACTGCTATTTGGGTGTGATGCTTAGCAACATAAAAATAAACACGTTGCAGGGCTAGAAATAATGGAATCCTGGAAACAAGCTGATTGATCCATTTTAGGATTTGTGACAGTGAAGAAGAGAAAGGCAAGGCAATACTGTATCTGACATGTACCTAAGACTTTTGGAAATCAGATTTCGAAGGGCTCAGAGAAAGGATCGCACAGACTAAGATACATAGGAGTCATCCCAGGAGAAATTAAAAGCTTTCAAAAATGACATTGGAAAAAAACTCCAGTAATTACAATGAGGATAAGTTGTCTAAAGAAAGATAAATGTGAATAGAGAATTCACCAACTGACTCAGATTTTAAGATGATATGCACATAAGATGGAAGAAAGGGTAAATAATGAAGGATAAATATAGCTAATTGTCTAGCAACACTGGAAAAAAGAGGATCAAAGAAGGGAGGGAACTGCTATTTAGGGTTAATAGAATGATCACAAAGGACTACAGACAGAAAGAAGAGAGGATCAACTCTTATGTTGATTCTGTTTTCTCTGCCAAGCAGAACAATCTTTGTATTTGAAAGGGCAGAAAAATAACAAAGAGTTCATATATGAAATATAATAGAACACTTAAATGACCTTAAGAATTTCAAGTCACCTGGCCCATATAAACTACATCCATATAAACTACATAATGAAAGAATTGGCAGATGTGATTGCTGAACCAAGGCCAGTGATTCTTTAAAGTCTGTAGAGACATAAATGTCCCAATTTAAAAAAAAAACAAAACAATAGAGTCAGCAGACTATAGGCCAGTGAGCTTGACTTCAATTACCAGAAAAATCATAGAATATATATTAAAGACTTGGTTAAAGACCTACTAGAAAAGGAAGCGATGCCAACAACTAGGAGACACAGTGGACAGATTGATGGACTTAGAGTCAGAGAGACTCGAATTCAAACCTAGCTGCAGACACTTACGAGTTGTGTGACCCTGCACAAATTGCTTAACTTCTCTTGGCCTCACTTTCCTCCTCTAAAAAAGTGGGGATAATAAGAGTACCTACTGTGAGGATCACAAGAGATAACATATATAGAGTGCTTTGCAAACTTTAAAGTGATACATAAATATTGGTTATCACCATCATCATCATCAAAAAACCTTACTATTGGCAGACCAGGGGATATAGTTTATCCAGACTTTAATAAAGCATTTGACAGAGTCTCTAATGCTATTCTTACGCTATGTAAGCAAGATAATACAATTAGGTATGTAAGAAATGGGAGGAGTTTTGTTTCCACAGAACTAAAGGTATACTTCCCCCCTTTCCCCCACCCCAGCTTTAGCAGAAACCAGGCCTCAAGGTCGGTCAGGTGAGAGGTCAGAGGCTTGTACGCATGCCCATGCTTTTTGAGAAGGCAGTCAGGGGAATTAGAGAGTCCAAACCGCTTGAACCAGTTCAAGATTATCTAGGGTCTGGTCTTGGTCAAGAATCCAGGCCTAAGAGGGAAAGTAGGGGAAGTAAAAGAATGTAGTTTAATCCTAAACTAAGACAAGGAAAATCTAATTAACTTCACTTTTGCTTCTGTATCCTTATTATCCTACCTGTATAACTGTATAACCTAGGAGAACTGTGTAAAAAATAAAGATTGTAAACTAACCGTAACTCTAGCATGAGTGGAGGGAATGGTTACCCCTGCTCCTGCAGCTGTATCAGTGTGAGTGTTCCAGTGAACACTACACCTGCTCTCTTGAGGAATGTGATAAAATACCTCCCCCTGCCCACTCTGGTCTTGAGTTCTTTGGGTGAGAATGGGCAAATCACCTGGATCTTCCTAAGGTCAAGTAAAGGGAAGCAATAAGCAGTGGAAGCTCCTCTTGGGCTTAACCCTGGATCTTGCCTTGGGGTGTCCTGTGATTCCCCACTGTGGTGTTAAGAGGGTGACCACTCCTGATTCTCTTGGGGAACCCTGTGGTCTGCACGACCTTCTTAAGGGGACGTCACATGGGACTTCTGGCCCTGTCTCGGGAGCCTTGTGATCTTACTGCCATCCTAAGGGGCCATCACTTGGGTCTTCCTTAGGGTTTGACCCCTAGGAGGCCCTGTGATCCCCACATATTAAGGAGGGGCTACCACTTGGTCTTTCTCTGGGACTTTGGCCCTGCCTAGGAAGTCCAGAGATCCCCAAAGCCGCGTTTCTCACAACTGGTAGATTCTGCGTAGACTTGAACGTCAGTACCTCAGGAGTAGTGATTAATAGTTTGCTACGTTATTCACAGTTGTTCATGCTACAATATCGCTGTTACTTTTGCACAATGTTCTCCTGATTATGCTCACATTGCTTTGTATCAGTTCATGTAAGTCTTCCCAGGTTTGTCTGAAAGTATCCTGCTCTTCATCTCTTATTCCTGTAAGTACTGCATAGTATTCTATCACAAACATATACCATAATTTGTTCAGCCATTACCCAAATGATAGGCATCCCCTCAATTTCCAATTCTTTGCCACCACAAAAAGAGCTCTTTTTTGGTACATATTTTTGTATATATGGGTCCTTTTCTTTCTTTTTTTAAAATCTTTTTGGGATACAGACCTAGCAGTGGCATTGCCAGGTCAAAGGTATGCACCATTTTACAGCCCTCTGACCATAGTTCCAAATTGCTCTCAAGAATGGCTGGCTCTGTTCATAAATCCAATAGCGCATTAGTGTCTCAATTTTCTCAAATTCCCTCCAACATTTGTCAATTTCCTTTTCTGTCATACTAGTCAATCCATTAGGCATGAGGTGATACCTCATAGTTGTTTTCATTTGCAATTCTCTAATAAATAATGATTTAGAGCATTTTTTCACATGACTATAGATAGCTTTGATTTCTTCATCTGAAAACTGCCTGTTCATATCCTTTGACCATTTATCAATTGGAGAATGACCTATATTCTTACAAATTCAACACAGTTCTCTATATATTTGAGAAATGAGGTCTTTATCAGGGAAACTTTTTATAAAATTCCACCTCCCAATTTATCTGCTTTCCTTCTAATTTTGGCTGCCCTGGTTTTTTGTTTTTTTTTTTTTTCGTGCAAAACTTTTTTCATTTAATGGAGTCAAAATTATCCATTTTACATCCTGTAATGCTCCTTATCTCGTTTGGTCATAAATTCTTCCCTTATCCATAGATCTGACAGGTAGATTATTCTATACCTCCCCAATTTGCTTTTAGTATCACCCTTTATGTCTAAATCATGTAACCATCTTGATCTTATCTTGGTATATGGCGTTGAAGAGGTTAAAGGAAAAATGATGATTGTATGGAACCATGTTTCTAGGGGTGCTTGAGACCCCAAAATACCGACATGCCGGGTCCTGCCGAAAGAATTCGACTCAAGCCTTCTCAGCCAAGGGAAAAGAGAAAGTTTATTCACCATAATGGGCTGTCTTAAGAAATCCCACCCTTTGTGATGCCTGTTTTCACAAGCCGGACAGATTCAATCTGAGCTGAACTAGATTGAATCTGAGCTGAGTTAGATTGAACCTGAGCGCCTTCATGGAGGCAAGACAGAGATTATATACACAAAGATTGTAGGAGGGATTGAGGGGTGGTCTGGGGTGACTAGAGGAGGGGTTTAGGGAGGGTCTTGAGGAGGAAGTCTAAGGAGGGTGAGATGAGGTCAGAGTCCAAGAACCAAGAGAACGGAATTAAGGGTTGGAAGTAGCTGAAGGCATGGAAACTGATAGTATCACGGGTGGGAAGTAGCTGGACAATAAAGGGCGAGACTAGGTAGAGATTTAGGCCTAATGATAAAGTAAGGCTTATGGCCTTAGGGAAAGGCCAGATCTAGTTGGAAGATTCAAGGACAGTTCAAGGGGGCTCTCAAAGACTGTACTCCAGGTTAAAGGGGGTTCCCAGAGACTGTGCCCTCATCAGTGTAAGATGTCAGTCTATACCTAGTTTCTGCCAAACCGCTTTCTAGTTTTCCCAGAAGTTTTTGTCCCCCAGGAGATGGGATCTTTGTATTTATCAAACATTAGATTACTATGGTCATCACTTACTGTGATTATGTACCTAATCTATCCCACTGACCCACCTCTCTAACAGATTGTTTTGATGATCACTCCTTTATAATACAGTTTGAGATCTGGTAGGAAGGAGCCACCTTTCTTCACATTTTTTTCATTAATATCCTTGATATTCTTAACTTTTTATTCTTCCAGATGAATTTCATTATCAGAAAATACCCTTTTAGAGGCTGCTTTGTAGAAGCAGTAGAGAAAGTTCTAGGCTTATAGTCACTGGGTTCAAATCAATACTCTGATACAGTCCTAGAGAAGCCAGCTTGAAATTTACAAAACCTCAGCCCCAGATTATTTGACCACCTATCTCTTTCAATGCTATTCACTATAGCTGGAATAAATCTGACAATCATGCTAACTGCGCGTGTTGCAAATTCATGTTATCAAATAAATGCTTAATTAAAAAATAAAATTTTAAAAATTTTACATTATCCAACCTCCACTGGGCCTCACTGCAGCCAGGTAGTTCTTTTATTCCTCCCTAATTTATTACTTTTTATCTCACTCCCCACAGGAGCTATTCCAAGCCTTTTCTTCCCTTCTCAAACGTTCTACAACTCAATCTCTTTCTACCCCCAGCAAAGGACATCTTACTTTGCTGAGAAGATTGAGGTCATTCAACATGATCTTCCTCTTTTCCCCTTCTTCTTCAACTTCTCACTCTCCCTAACCCTATAATTCTAGTCAGTTGCCAAATCTTGCATTTTTACCTTCACAGTATCTCTCATATCCAACCTCTTCTTTCTACTTACACATCTTAGTTCAGGACCGTAGCACTTCTTACCTAAAGTACTGCAATAGTCTCCTCATGGGTCTCCCTGCCACAAGTCTTACACCTCTCCAGTCCATTCTATATACTGCTGCCAAAGTAATCTTCCTTAAGCAAAGACCTGACCAAGTGATTCTTCTACTTAGTCAACTCCAGTGGCTTCCCATTGCCTTTTTTGGAAGGGGGAAGGCAGGGCAATTGGAGTTAAGTGACTTGCCCAAGGTCACACAGCTAGTAAGTGTGTCAAGTGTCTGAGGCTGGACTGAACTCAGGTGCTCCTGATTCCAGGGCTGGTGCTCTATTCACTGCACCACCTAGCTGCCCTGCCCCCTACTGCCTTTAAAATAAAGTATTAATTCCTCGGTTTAGCTTTCAAAGTCCAAGACAACGTACCTTTCCAACTTCATTGGATATTGGTTCTATTCCTGCAATCTAGCCAAAATGGACTTCCCTCTATTCCCTATACAGGACACCTCATTTCGAATCTCCATGCCTTTGCACTGGCCATCTCCTCCATTCCTGGAAATATGCTTCCCTGCCCCCCACTTCCACCTTTACCTTCATCTCATAGGATCCATCTTCTCTTCCTTTAAGATGCAGCTCAAGGATCATCTTTTACATGATACTCCCAACTCCTAGTGCTCTCCCTCCCAAGTTATATTGTAGTTAAATACCATATGTGTCTGTGTGTATGTATTTATTCACTTTCTGCTTAGAGGGTGTATGTGTATCCTTTCTCTCTAGCACCTAGCACAATGCCTGGCACACAGTAGGCATTTGACAAATACTGACTGAGGGAGTTCGCACACTGGGAGACTCTTCTGATGGCAAAACACTATAGCTCCTTGTTTTCACCTGAAACTTACAAATCTCCTAAGCTGAAGTCTTCTTGAGGGATACAGAAATATGGGGAAAAACATACAGTATTTTAAGAATGTGCAGAGTGGGGGCGGGGCCAAGATGGCAGCTGGACAGCAGGGACTTGCCTAAAGCTCTCTCTCAGGACCCTCCAAACACCCATAAAAAATGGCTCTGAACAACTGCAGAACCCACGAAATACCAGAGGGAAGCAGGGCTCCAGCCCAGGACAGCTTGGATGGTCGCTGGGTAAGGTCTATCACACTGTGCTGGGAGCAGGGGAGAGCAGAACCAAGAGTGGGCCACGCCCAGACCAACCAGACCCAGGAGCTGGGAGGAACAGGCCATAGCACCGGCCATAGCACCCTGAATCAGTGAGCTGTGGCAGTTACCAGACATCTCAACCCACAAACACCAAAAGAAACAGAGAAGCTTAGTGGGAAAAACTTCGGGGACAGAGTGAAAGCAGTTCGTGGTCGGCCGCTCCAGGGGCAGTGGAGGTGGTGCAGCTCTGAGGCTGCTTACAGAGATACAGCTGCAGTTGCTTCCGGCCCCAGGCCTACCTGGTAGGAGGAATTCAGCGGTGGATCAGAGTGGCAGTGCAGAGACTGCTTAAATCTGAGTCAGGTCCAAGTTGGTGGTTCTTGGGGGAGGAGGAGCGCTGGTGTGGCAGACCTTGCTGTGTAGAAATAGCCCTGAAAACAACAGCACAGCCCCTCAAGATTGGAACAAAGCACACTCTACTCTACATGTAGTCGTACCCCAACAAAAAGCTCAAGGGTCAAGCACTTCACTAGGAACATGAACAGGCAGTGAAAACGGACTCAGATTCAGACTCAGACTTTGGAGTCTTTCTTTGGTGACAAAGAAGACCAAAACATACAGCCAGAAGTCAACAAAGTCAAAGAGCCTACATCAAAAGCCTGCAAGAAAAAGATGAACTGGTCTCAGGCCATGGAAGAGCTCAAAAAGGATTTGGAAAAGCAAGTTAGAGAAGTAGAGGAAAAACTGGGAAGAGAAATGAAAGTGATGGAGAGAAAAATATGAAAAACAAATCAATGACTTGCTAAAGGAGACCCAAAAAAATACTGAAGAAAATAACACCTTAAAAAATAGACTAACTCAGGGGCAGCTAGGTGGCACAGTGAGTAAAGCACTGGCCCTGGAGTCAGGAGAACCTGAGTTCAAATCTAGCCTCAGACACTTGACACATGTACTAGCTGTGTGCCCTTGGGCAAGCCACTTAACCCCAATTGCCTTGCCAAAAAAGAAGAAAAAAAAAAGAAAAACTGAGTCTAAAAAAAACCAGACTAACTCAAATGGCAAAAGACCTCCAAAAAGCCAATGAGGAGAAGAATGCCTTGAAAGGCAGAATTAGCCAAATGGAAAAGGAGGTCCAAAAGACCACTGAAGAAAATACTGGAGCAAGTAGAAGCTAGTGACTTTATGGGAAATCAAGATATTATAAAACAGAACCAAAGGAATGAAAAAATGGAAGACAATGTGAACTATCTCACTGGAAAAACCACTGACCTGGAAAATAGATCTAGGAGAGATAATTTAGGACTACCTGAAAGCCATGATCAAAAAAAGAGCCTAGATATAATCTTTCAAGAAATTATCAAGGAGAACTGCCCTGATATTCTATAGCCAGAGGGTAAAATAGAAATTGAAAGAATCCACGGATCCCCTCCTACAAGATCCCCAAAAGAAAACTAGGAATATTGTCGCCAAATTCCAGAGCTCCCAGATCAAGGAGAAAATTCTGCAAGCAACTAGAAAGAAACAGTTTGAGTATTGTGGAAACACAATCAGGATAATACAAGATCTAGCAGCTTCTACATTAAGGGATCAAAGGGCTTGGAATATGATATTCTGGAGGTCAATGGAGCTAGGATTAAAACCAAGAATCACCTACCCAGCAAAACTTCTCCAAGGCAAAATATGGATTTTCAATAAAATAGAGGACTTTCAAACTTTCTCAGTGAAAAGACCAGAGCTGAATAGAAAATTTGACTTTGAAACACAAGAATCAAGAGAAGCATGAAAAGGTAAACAAGAAAATCATAAGGGACTTACTAGAGTTGAAATGTTTTGTTTACATTCCTACATGGAAAGATGATGTATATAATTCATGAGACCCCAGTATTAGGGTAGCTGAAGGGAATATACATACATACATACATACATACATATATATAGATATAAATATAGATATAGATACACACACACACAGAGGGCACAGGGTGAGTTGAATATGAAGGGATGATATCTAAAAAAAAAAATATCAAATTAAGGGATGAGAGAGAAATATATTGAGACAGGGAGAAAGGGAGAGATAGAATGGGGTAAATTATCTTGCATAAAAGTGGCAAGAAGGGGCAGCTAGGTGGCACAGTGAGTAGAGCAACGGCCCTGGAATCAGGAGGACCTGAGTTCAAATTCGACCTCAGACACTTGACACACTTACTAGCTGTGTGACCTTGGGCAAGTTACTTAACCCCAATTGCCCTACCTTCCTCCCTCCAAAAATAAAAAAAAAAAAGAACTCATCAAAAAAAAGTGGCAAGAAAAAGCAGTTCTGCTGGCAGGGAAGAGGGGCAGGTGAGGGGGAATGAGTGAATCTTGCTCTCATCAGAATTGACCTGAGGGGGGAATAACATACACACTCACTTGGGTATCTTACCCCACAGGAAAGAAGGAGGAAGGAGATAAAAAAGGGGTGACGATAGAAGGGAGGGCTGACAGGGTGAGGAGGTAACCAAAAGCAAACACTTTTGAAAAGGGATAGGGTCAAGGGAGAAAATGGAATAAAGGGGGATAGGATAGGAAGGAGCAAAATATAGTTAGTCTTTCACAACATGAGTATTGTGGAAGGGTTTTGCATAATGATACACATGTGGCCTATGTTGAATTGCTTGCCTTCTTAGGGATAGTGGGTGGGGAGGGAAGAGGGGAGAGAATTTGGAACTCAAAGTTTTAAAAGCAGATGTTCAAAAAAAAAGTTTTTGTATGCAACTAGGAAATAAGATATACAGGCAATAGGGCATAGAAATATATCTTACCCTACAAGAAAGTAAGGGAAAAGGGGATGGGGGGGAAATGGGGTGACAGAAGGGAGGGTTGACTGGGGTATGGGGCAATCAGAATATATGCCATCTTGGAGTGGGGGGGATAGAAATGGGGAGAAAATTTGTAATTCAAACTGAAAACTAAAAATAGTAAATAAATAAATAATACTTTAAAAAAATAGAAGACAATGTGAAATATGTCATTGGAAAAATCAATCACCTGGAAAATAGATACAGGAGAGACAATTAAAAACAAAAACAAACACAACATGCAGAGCAACCTTGTTCTCAGTTTCTTTTGTAGTTTAACAGTAGACAGTTAATTTAGTTAAATGAGGTACACTATCTGCCAGATTTTGGGGGGGAAAGATGATACTTGTAAAGGATGGGGTAATGGGGTGAGCCTAAGGTCACAACGATCACCTCTGATGACTTAGAGCCAAGCACCTGATGCCAACTATGGCAAGGGAGAGTTTCTGGTCACAGAGGATCTTTCAGTTCTTTGATACTGGGAGGGAAGGTTTTGGCATCAAATCTGTTGCAAGAGGCTATCACCTCCTGTGTTTCATGTTATCGACTAGAGAGAACACTGTGGTATGTGCTTTAAAAGGTGTTTGTATAGCATATGTATGTATGTGTGTGTGTGTGTGTGTGTGTGTGTGTGTGTGTATGCAGTGAACTCAGAACTCTAGTTCCGGAGTCTCAAGTGAAGCCCCTGTTATAAATGTGAGGAATAACAAGTAATCTGTAAACAGTCACTTTAAAAATTCCAACCTAGTAACAGCAATATTATACTATGAATGACTTAGCTATTCTCAGGAATACAAAGACCCAAGACAATTCCAAAGGACATATGATAAAAAGTGCTATCAACTTCCAGAGAAAGAAGTGATGGAGTCTGAATACAGGTGGAGCATACTTCTTTTTTTAAACTTTATTTTTCTTGGGGTTTTCTTTCACAACATGACAAATATGGAAAGATGTTTTGTATGACTGACTGCACATGTATAATCTATGTAAAATTGCTTGCCTGCTCAAGGAGAGGGGAAGGAAAGGAGGGAGAGAATTTGGAACTCAATTTTTAAAAATGAATGTTAAAAATTATTATTATACATAATTGGAAAAAATAGAAAAATTTTCATTTAACAAATAAAAAATCCAACTTAGTCTAATACTGCATGGCATTAAGGGGCATTTTCCATACCTGTTAATGAAAGATCTTTATGTCTATAGAGAAAATAGACCACAGAAGGAATTTAGGGGTCAAAAGTGGACGTATAATCCTAGACAGTTTAAGGAAGAAATATTTAGTAATAGCAAAAATTGTTCACATTTATAATAATCACAGCATTTATATAATGCTTTAGACTTTGCAAAATGTCTTAAAATAACCTTGTGAGGTAGATAGTTCAAGTACAGAAACTATATACCATAAAGACAGAAAAGTTTTCTTGATTTTCTTTTCCCTTTCCAGCTACAGTCTCTGAAACTATTTCAACTATTTTATTATACATGTATATATATATATATGTATGTATGCACACACATACATACACACATGTGTGTATATGTATATGTATGTGTGTATGTGTACGTGTATGTGTGTGTGTGTGTGTGTGTCTATTACACAAAGTTTAACTACACAAGTGTCAAGTAAAGCCCGACCTCAATCACTGCCCCTTGGACAGCTTCCCTTGGGCCACCCACCAAACACAACTATAAGAAAAATTACCTTACAAATCACTAGCAGTTTTCCAACTCCTCCAGCACGACAGAGAAATAAATAAATAAAGCTAAATAATTCTCACTATTACTCGCTAGCTCCCCTTTCCAACCCTCCCCCGCCACTCCTGCCCCTAGTAAGTCTGTGTCTGGGCAGAAGGAGCCCGGAGATGGAAGAAAATAGTTAAAAAACAAAATAAAACAAAACCACTGGAAGGAGAGAATGAGAAGTTAGTGCAATAATCTTGGTAAAAAATGAAATGAGTTAAAAAAAACCCTTAACATTACCATAAATCAGTAACACAAACAAAAATCAATAAACAACAGTAAGGAACATTTCTGAAAGTCTACTTTGAAAAAAATCCAGGCTCTCTTTGCATAAGAAAAAGCTCAATCAACCCCTTTCACAATCCAAACAACTGCTTCCCATGAGAGCCGTCCACAAACACAACCACAAGAAAAAGGTTAACCTTACAAAACCAGGAAGAGTTTTCCTACACCTTCTACTCCAGCCCCAGCACCTCAGAGAAACAAATACTCAGGAGGGAGCCAGTTATCAACTAACACAATAATGAGTACCACTAGGCTTTTAGGTAAGCTTCACTGTTAACTGCCCTTCTTGACTTAATATAAATAAAAGTTTATTCCCAATAATCATGTGGTTTAAAAAAAATTATTATTCTCTAAACCACAATTTGCCCCCTCTCCTATTACTCTGGGAAGAAAATAACATTCTGTATTTATGTACTTTACTGAATGAATATAACTAACTTGTATCCAATATGTCATGCCCAGTTTTGAAGAATAGTTTGAAAAGGTACTCCACAAAGTAAACTAACTTAAAAATCTGACCTACTGGTATTAGAGAAGCTTAAAATCAAGGCTGTAAAAGAATAAACTTCAAGCTCAACCTGTCTTCAGATGGCAAAAGCAGGAGACTAAGGAACAAAAATTAACTACAGGAAAGTCACACAGTCTGGACTACTTTATTCCTAATGGCCAGGTTTGTGAACGATGAAGCATAGACAACACTTCAGGTTACTGCCTCAAAATCAAGACCTGAAACTTTTCCTTCAGTAACCAGCTATCTCAGACCTAGAGTTAAATGACAAATTTTGCATTTGGGCTAAAGCTGTCACAATGGGCCCTATAACTGTGGATCTAAACAAAAAACTTCAATTTACCAAAGACTTATGCAGTGCCTACCATGTGTAATGTATTGGTGCTAAGTGCTGGGGTGTATAGACAAAAAAGAAACATTCCCTCCTTTGAGAAGCTTACACTCTACTGGGGCAAAAGTCTACAGTAAAATATATTCCATTAATGTTGGGCACTTCAAGGCTAGAAGAACTATTATGGTATTATCTATTTTTAAAACTTTGCAATTTTAGATGGGGTGGTGGGGAGGAAGGGAGAGAAAGCAAACATGTCTTTATACCATCTGTCAATGGCTCAAAGGGAACTGACTCATCACATAGGAAAATTAAGTGCGATCTACAAGGGGTTGTTGCTACTAAACTCTTGTCAAACTTTGGCTTTCTGCTCACACGAGACTTCATTTTCTCTACCAACTGGTACTAGGTTTTAGAATCATTTGCTTCCAAGTCAACACCTCAATTATGAGTAATGTGACTTACACAACATTCACATGAGAGTTCATTGGGGATGTGTGTTCTAGCCATAATTTTTTTTCTCATACTGCCATTGGAACTAAGTAACTTTCCTACTTTACCCTACAGCAAGGTAATTAGAGTACAGAGAATTGAGCTCCCCCTACTGAACAGGGTTGGAGTTGCCTCAAATCAGGCTGCACAATAACATGACAAGTCTTTCTAAAGGACCCTTCAAGCTCTGCAAATTCACACCAGCAAAGCCACAAATTCTTTGGGTTCATACCTGATGGTATCTTTTGATTCTTATTTCTTCTCCTGCAGAAACTTGGTATTCTCCTTGCTGAAGGAGAGGGACTGAATCACACATTTCACTCATCACTCACCTACTTCAACTTAAGAGAATGTTATGTTAAGGGCCTTAGAGGTCATCCAATCAATCCTGAGGAGACCATGAGGGTTCATTCAAGTGTCAATCCTAGCTTAAATTCTGCTCTGGATGGACTACACAAGGAAGAATCAGGAACTCAACAAGCCAGAGTTCAATAAAGCAGCAAACAAAAATTACTTAGCAAAAAACTCCCTACTTGGTAAAAAGCTGCAGCGAAAACTGGAACGCAGTCTGGAAGAAATTAAGCTTGGATCAGTAACTTAAACTACTGCATATTCCACAATATTTTCTAAATGGATGTGTAATCTTGAGACCAGTTCACATTCCCTTTTGAGGTATCAGATGTGGGTACAGTGTCAATGCTGTCCTCTTCTGAATTGGTATTTTGATCTTCCCTGTCTCCATAAAAAGAATCAAATTTTTTTTGGATGTGTAATCTTAGTATTAAAGATCTTACTATAAAAAAAATTAGAAATAGATCATATACCTTTCACAGCTACCTGAAGGAGGTGCATTCTTAAGCAAGATAGGCAATTACTAAAGAAAAAAGAGAACTAAGATTACATTGAACTGAAAAGCTCCTGCACACACCAAATTAACTCACCTAGGATAAGAAGGGAAGTTGTTGAATTGGGGGGGGCGGGGAGAATATCCTTGCCCAATTTCTCTGATAAGGATTTAGAATTCAAGATAATACAGAGTGTGCCAAAAATCTTGGTGAAGTTTAAAGTTTAAAGCTAAGTTATTAAGGCTTAAGACTGCACTAAGACTTTTGGGATACCTTGTATAAACAATTTGTACACACACACACACACACTCTCTCTCTCTCTCTCTCTCTCTCTCTCTCTCTCTCTCTTTCTCTCTCTCTCTCTCAAATGAATGTATATCAAAATCCATTCCCCAGTAGAAAAGTGATCAATGACTATTAACAAACAAGAAGACTTACAAACTATTAACAACCACAGGAAAGTATGCTACAAATTACTACTAATAAAAGTCCAAAGTGAAACAATGCTGAAACAACCTCAGCCCCACAAATCAGCAAAAATAACAAAAAAGACAGGACCAGTCAATGTTATAGAAGGATTGTAGTTGGGTTATAGGCCCAGTAGTGCATTGTTGGAGGAACTGTGAATCAATAGAACTACTTTCAAAATCAGTTTGGAATTATGCGAATAAAGTGACTAAAATGTCCATACCCTTTGACCCAGCTATTCCATTACTAGGCTTATACCTCAAAGAGACCTTGGATAAGAAGAAATTCCCTATATATACTAAAATATTTATAAGCAGTCCTTTTTGTGATAGCACAGAACTGGAAACAAAGTAGACATCCACTGATTATGGAAGCCTAAACAAACTGGTACATGAATGTAACAGAACATTAATGGAAAATGTAGAGAAGTATGGGAAGGCTCATGAACTAATGAGCACGAACTGATGCAGAGTAAGGCAAGCATCAACAAAAACTTTTTAAAAAATTCAGCTCAGAATGAATGGAGATAATAATTCTGAAGCCCTTAGCACAGTGTCAGGCACATAGTAAGTGCTGTATAAGTGTTATTATTATTAAACTCTGAAACTTGCTCAAGACAGTGGTGTCCAACTCAAAGAGAAACCCTTCTGGCTGTACATTATCTTAGAAAACCACATATTAACACCATCTATGTATTTTTGTCTTGTTAAATACTTCCTGATTACACTTGCGGAGTGTTGCAGGCCAATATGGCCTAAGGACTGTGTGTTTGACTCCTCTCCTCTACAGCACACTGTCTTGGAGGTGTTTAAAGCAGAAGCCATTGTCAGGTATGTGTTGGGCCAGAAAGACTCTGAAGTCCCTGTAATTCTGACAGTGCTGGAGTTGGAAGGGGCCTTAATGATCACCTAGTCCAGGGGTTCCCATTTAGTAGTTTGAAAACTTCCTAGGGGTTTGCAGCTATGGTCCAAGCAAAGGATTCACACTAAAAATTCCATCACTGCACAGTAAATAATTACCTAAGTATCTTAAAAATATATCCCCCCCCTTTGGTATTGAGCCAAATATTGCAAACCTTTGTTCAAATAAAAAGTCTACCATCAAAACTAAGTTTATGTATGATTACTAGGTGGCAAAATGGACAGAGTGTACTGCCTGGAGTCACCTTGGGCAAGTCACTTAACCCTGTTTGTCTCCGTTTCCTCATTTGCAAAATGAGCTGGGGAAGGAAAAGGCAAACCACTCCAGTGTCTTTGCCAAGAAAAACCCAAATGAGATCGAGAAGAGCTGGGCATGACGAATAACATGATTATCATGTTAGATATCAAGTTGTAACTGATTTCATTAAAATATTACTTATAATCAACAAAATTTGTAAAATAAATTTAATATTATGTATTGCCAATAATAAGTTTTTCTAGGTTAATTTTTACAGAAAATCTCACATAAAATATTTGTAGCTATTTTAAAATTAGCTTTATAATTTAATATTTAGAACTTTCATAATTATTGGTGTAATAAAATGTATATTTTAAAACTGTATACATATAATTATATACCATACACATATGATTAGATGATTAGATTAACGAATCTTATATGTATTCTATTATATATATAATATTGTATATAATATTTACTATTTATTATATATATATATATATATATATATATTCAAAACGCAAATTTTGGGGGAGGACAGAAGTTATTATTGTAAGTTGTTTTTTTTTTAATTGTTGAAAAGGGTTTGCAGAACAAAATACTTTGGTAACCCTAGATCTGGTCCAACACCCTACATTTTATGCGCCAGAAATCGGAGCTCCAGGAAAGGGAAGAGACTCGTCTAAGACGACACGGATAGTAAGTGGCAGAGCCGGAACTCAAACCCCAAGCTCCCAAGTCCCAAATTCTTCCCACCCAGCCTCCAAGGTCACAGAGCCAATCGGTGGCAGACCAGGACGGCCGGAGGCCTTTCCCGACCCGTCCCGGCGCCCAGTCCCCAAGCCTCTTGCTCCGGGGTCCCCGCTCCCAAGCCCGGCACGGCCCCGAGCCGCCCCCAATGCGCCGGCGCGACCTCCGCCTCCTTCCTCTCCCCTCCCCTCCCCTCCCCAGGAACTAGCTTAGCCCCCAAATGCTCCCCGCCACGCGCGTGCGGCCCAGGGCCCGGGGCTTCCCCTCCGCTCGTGCCCGCCCCGGCCCGCCTTGCTCGGAGACCTGTACACACCGGCTTCCCGGGGCCGGGGCCGAACCCTCGGGCTGCAGGCGGCGGCTCCGCGGGGCCCCGAGCAGCGCCGCCGGGATGGCCTGCCCTTGCCCGGTAACTTCCGCGCCTCCTGCCAGGAGCCCTATTTCCGCCCGTTGCCGGGCAGTGACTACGCGGTGGGTCCTTCCCCCAGAGACTCTCGGCTCCACGCGCGGGTCTCGGCTCCAACGTTCCGCCGCCGCTCGGCTCTCGGCGCTCGGCAGCCTCGGTGACTGTGGGCCGAGCACGAGCTGGGGAGCCTGGGAAGAAGGAGCTTGTCTGTCGTTCGGCCTCGGCTTCGAACGACGCCCCGGTCCCCATCCGCAGGGGAGAGGCCACTTAGCGCTGGCCCAGGGAGGCTGATGGAGCCGGAGGAACCCTGAAATGGTCACCCTAGCCCCTCATCTGGGGCCCGCTCTCAGGGACCCCCCCCCCCGCCCCCGGACTGACTCCTAAATCCCACCTAGTTGTTGTGTTCCCCTCTTTGGTGCCTGCAGTGCCACATTTGGAGTTTTCTAGGCACAAATACTGAAGTGGCTTGCCCTTTCCTAGCTTATTTTACAGATAAGGAAACTGAGGCAGAGTTAAGTGACTTGCCCAAGGTCACACAACTAGTAAGTAGCTGAGACTGGATTTGAACTAGGATCTTCCTGACTCCACACCTGGCACTCTATCACCTGTGCCACCTAGCTGCCCAAAATCCTATCCCAGAATGACCCCCAAACCCAATCCCAGACTGCCCCCTAGAGCCCCAGATTTGCCTCCCTAATCACCAGTTGGCAAATAATTATCCTTGGCCACAAGAAGAGGAAGGAAAATATAATGATGCTTCATCCCTCCTTTCTGCTAGGATCATAGCTCTTTGCTGTTGCCCATTTACTCAGTGGTCACACAATGCCAGATTTAGGGTGATAGTCTGTTATGGCTCAATCTGTGGATGAAGTTCAGGGTCTATCTGTGGCCAGAGTCAGGGCTGTGGATAAATTTTGGGGTCGGCCTAGAGCTATGGATGGATTTAGGCATCGGTCTGGAGCTAGGTTTAAAGTCAGTCATAATTTCTGTACCTTATCATTAGAGGAGGAGGAGAAGGAGGAAGAACTCCTGCTAAGGTCAGACTTCTAAAATGTTCTTCACCATTCCTCCACCTCAGTACATCTTTTGGTTTTCTCTCTTATCCTGAAAATGACTGTATAGGGGAAGTATATGTCATTTCATGGGACATGCCTTTTGTTTTCTTTGAGATGTTGAGTAGATCGCAGTGTTCAGGCTGTAGTTTATAGCCCCATCTACTTCATCTACTCCATGTTCTCTTTTGTTCTCTTCAGGACAGAAGGTGTGGGGAGGTCCCTAGGGCGGAGGAGGGAGGGAAAGGGGACCCACCCTAGATTCTCCCTGTGCTCTGACTCTGCTGATAATCACCCCACCCCATGTCAGGACCTAATGCTACCCGTAGATTGTCAGGAGGGAGGCCCCAACAGCTGCTCTAAGCCTCTGTAAGATCCAAAGAAGTGACCACTGGAGAACAAAAAACCTTTCTTTATGCCCCGCTTTATTTAAAAGACATTGAGTACTCCCAGAACGGTTTGTGATACATCTCCCTATTTAACATTCAATTCAGATCCAAATCCTCCCTTCCCAAGACTCTCCAATGAGCTCCATGTCCTAACCTTGACAGTGAGACTGAGGGGACCTTGCACTGTGCCGACATGAATGTGGAGTCAAGAAAACTATGTTGGAGTCCCAATTCTACCCCTTAGTTTCCCCATCTATAAAATGGGCGTCCTAATATTTGTACCACCTGCCTCATAGAAAGTGCTTTGAAAATTGTAAAACACTGTGGAAATGTGAGTTATTAATATTATTGGTTATTACTTCAGCTGTGATCTGGGGGCATGGTGGGGAGCTGCTTGGCCACTCATTCTGGTCTGGGAGCAGAGATGGGATGAAAAGAGCATAGGATCATAGATCTATCAAAGCTGAAAGGGACTTCAGAGATCAGCCAAGTCCAGCCTCCGCATTTTACAGATGAGGAAACTGAGGCTCAGAGAGGTTTGCCCAGTTTCACACAGCTAATAAATGCCCAGAGTGGGATGCTACAGAGATGAGTGCTCTCTCCGGCCCCCCCACCTCCAAAGAACTGTGATACACCAGATTGCTCTAAATCCACATGGATTCCATTTCCTGGTGCTCTACTGCCTGCCACCCAATGAAAAAAGACAGAGACACACCTTATATCAGCTGGCCCTGGGAAATCTCCAGCAATGGGAAGTCTTGCTGTTGGGACCTGAGGAGCAGCAGCATTAGAAGCTTGGACAAACTGAATGAGCTGAAAACCAGGTCATTATCCCATCAGAACTCACTTCCAGTCTTCCCTTGGGCCCCACCTACCCTCAGGCCAGCTGGGGGCTGATAAGAAAGCCAGAGAATTTTCCTGGGGAGGTAGATACAGGCTATGGGTAAGAGTTGATACTGGAGACTCAGGTCTAACATGGCAGACAGGCAGAGTGAGGGGAACTGGAAAACCTCAGAATACAGAACAAAATTTCAGAGCTAAAAGGGACCTTCGAGTCTAACCCCCTTAGTTTACAGATGGAAAAACTAAGACCCATAGAAAGGAAATAAGTTATGGCAGAGCCTCTAACTTGACTAGTTACTTTCTTGATGGTTCTAGAGGGAGACCTGCTCCAGAATCAAATCATCCAAGGTCAGGCTGGTAACATGTTCAAAGAGTTGTGAAACATCTCTAGAGCAAAATACTGATCAAGGGCTCACTCGCCCAGGTCAGCAGCAAAGGATGGATGAGCTGAAAATGAGCCGATATTTCCATTAGACTTGTTCCCCTCTCCTGACCATAGTTATCGCTTCCCAAGACTTTCTACCCCGCTCACCCCAACCTTCCAGGGCTCAGAAGTCACCTCCTCCACAGTGACTCAGAAAAGCTGCTCTCCTCCTCCCCACTCTCTTCCTTCACTATTCATCCCTTCCAGAGAAGTCTTATCAGGAGAGGCCAATCGAGTTTCTCCCTCCTCCAGCCATCTCTGACTGCTCAAACCCAACTCACAGTGGTCTTCCCCTCTCGTTAATTGTCCATATGGCCTTTATTAATTGCCTGGTATTGTTAGTTAATGTTTATGTTTCTCATTTTGTTCCATCAGAAAGCAGGAAACAGAAAGGAGTGAGCAGGGAGGGGATATGGCACATGAGAGTCAGTAATTAAGGGAGAATTTGCGAATTTGAAGTCTATTAAGATTTAGAACTTTAGAGATTATCTAATCCAACTCTCACAATTGAGTGATGAGGAAAACTGAGGCTCAGAGAAGGTCATACGTTCATAGTGTGAAAGGGACCTAAGAGGCCATCCAACCTAAACCTCTCATTTCACAGATGAGGAAACTGAGGCATAGAGGTGTTAAGTGACTTGTTCAAAGCCATATTGCAAGGAGCTAAGCCACAATTGAAATCCAAGTCCCCTGTCCCTCTATCTAGTCCTCTTTCTGCTTGTCTTGGCGATCAAGATGGGTTCTTAGCGCTTATTCAACCAAGTGCCCTTGAAGAGTTTGGCCTTTATCTCCTTGATTAAATTAGGTAACTAAGGTGGGGCTCCCGGTGGGGCCCATGAAGGGAGGTCTGATTATAGTAGGCCCCAAACCCCTAACTCAGGGTCCTAGGGGGAGGTGCTAAGACCAGGGTCAACAGTAAGAGCTTAAGTTTTGACAACGGCTAAAGAGTGCATAAAAAGAGAGGACAGAGCTATTTGCTTAGGCCTCTCACTCTTGGCGGTAAGCTGATGTGGAGACTCTGGGCAGCTGTAGTTAAGAGCCCTCCAGCTTGTAAACCTGGATGTTCGGACTTTGTTAAACTCTGGTAACTATGAATTCAGATTTGCATCAGACAAGGTCTGTCTGTTGATGTTTGTAATTTGTTTGTATTTGCTCTGAAGCTCAGGGTGCTGGCTTTTCCCCCTGAGCTGAGTGAGTGAATGATATTTGTATGTTGGATTAAAGTGAGATTGTTAACTCCTTAACGTTGCTTTCCTTAGTAAAGCAGATCAAAAGAACCTGGCTTGCAGCGTTCTGTGAACTGGTTGTTGGTTTTACACCCCTACAGCAGCTGCTAGCTAGATTGTTGAAACACTGCTACAGAAAGTTCTTACCTGGGAGAGTCCATGGACCAGGGTTTGGGGATAGGGGAGTGTCTCTAGATAGATTCTGTGAACTTGGAACTTATAATGTCCTGATGAAGACATAAATTATGCTGTATTTCAATATAATTGGTTTCCTTTATGATCTTATCTATATTATTTTATGCATTTAAGAACATTGTTCTAAGAAAGAGACTATAGGATTCACCCGATTGCCACAGAAGAGAGGTTCAGAAACCCTGAACTCCAGGGGGCAACTTTATCCCCTCAAAATACTTCACTTCAGAAATAAGAAAAAAAATTCAACTTTCTGTGGCATAAATTGAGCCCTATAGATAGCTTTCTCCTCTGTAAAATGAGATTTGATTGGATTTGTGAAGTCCTACTCAATTCTAAATCCTATGATCATATGTTTGGATGCAGTGATAAAAATCTATCACAGTTAAGAAGGATCTTATTATGTATCTAACAGATAAATCATAAGTAAATTGTTGTTGTTCAGTCGTTTTCAGTGGAGTCCATTCTTTGTGACCCGGTTTGAGGTTTTCTTGGCAGAGATACGGGAGTGGTTTGACATTTCTTCTCCAGCTCATTTTACAGATGAGGAAACTGAGGCAAACAGGGTTAAGTGACTTGCCCGGGGTCACACAGCTAGTAAGTATCTGAGGACAGATTTGAACTTAGGAAGATGAGTCTTCCTGCCTCTAGGCCTGGCACTCTTATTCATTGTGCCACTTAGCTGCCCCTTGATAAGTAAATACTGTCTACCAAAAAGAAAATGTATATCCATATTGGTTGTTGACTCTTCCTCAGAGACTATGAAGTCCTTCAGGGAAGGGACCGAATCTCTGCTGCCTTCCTTCTCTGCCCCCAGTTTCCTATTCCCTTGCTCCCCCATACCACACCCCTATACATAATACAGTGCATGAGTGGGCACATAAGGGACTGGGGAAAGACTTGTTGGTTAATTGGTGGATGCTGGATTAACCTGCAGACCCAGAATCTCTATTTGGAGCTATGTGAACCCCATTCAGCCCCCTACTCCTGGGAGTCAAGGCCAAGAGTCCTAGAAACATGGTGCAGGTTAGCAAACAGCTGTTTGATGTTCCACGAATGGTCCCTCTTACTCCATTTGGAAGAAACCTTTTGCAAACTGGAATAAGTCTTCTCACAGTTCAGATGGGGAAAGTGAGGCACAGACACAGACCCTTTTAGCATGGAGAGTTGGGACAAGAACACAGGAGTGCTGACCCTCACTTCTTGAAGTCCTGGTACTCACCTTAGTGTCAAGAGCAGAGATTCTCCCTCTCCTCCTGCTCTTTGCCCCCCAGACTATCTTAAGGGCTACATTTGGTATTTAAAGATTTTGACATAGCTATCTCCATTGTCAGCTACCAACAACCGACCATGGGAAGCACAGGCCAACCCTGTGGGCCTTTGCAGACCTTTAGATACCAGTCTGACTGGGGGCCCAGCCCTTGGGAATAGGGTTACTTCTTTTCGCTGTTCATCAACAACAATTATGTTGCCCTGGGCATCCGTGCAGATACCAGCTGGGTTACCAAATGGGTGCTCAAGTCGGCTGCCCAGTGAGCCCAGTGGCTGGTGAGCATGGCCAAAGAGTTGGACGTCTCTACACTCTTCACTCACCACAAAGCCCCCATCTGGGCCACTACTGACGTAACGGGGGCCACACAGGCCTGGGACAGTGGTCAGACCAATGGCCTTGAAGGACGAGCCCAGTGAAAAACTGTGGACTAACCCTGAGACATAGTCTGCTACCAGAAAGCGTCCCAGAGCATCCACTCCCAGCCCTCTCGGGGATTCAAAGGTCAAGATCTTCACCCATTCACCTTGGGAGGCCTTAGAAAAGTGGTGGAAGGCATAGACTGCTCTGTGAACCAGGCTGCTGACCAACACTAACCCTGACCCCGTCACAGTCACATCTTCTGCCACAAAGGCTCCTGTCCCTGGCAGACTGCAGGGCAGAGAATGCACAGAGTGGCCAGAGAGGTCCAGGATCTGGATACAGGGGGCCTCATCAAAGGTCAGGTAGAGGGTACCATCCAGGGAGCAATGCAGGCCTCTGACCCCACCAGGAGTGGGGATCTGTCTCAGAAGCTGGTCCTGCTGGAATCGGAGGAGGTGACCCACACGGTCCAGCTCCACACACAGGCCTTGGCTCTGTTGCACCAGATGGTGAAGGTGAGGGCCAGTGAGCGGTCCCAAGCCTCCAGGGTGTTCCAGGAGGGGGCTGGCCACCTGTAGGGCCTGATCGGATGTGGCTTGGAGGGCATGCATGGCCCGGAGGAACCTTTCCTTCTGTTGCCGACTTGTGTCCCAGGCATGCGCCATCTGTGCCTCCTCCAAGCCAAAGGGAGTCAGGGAGGATAAGAAGGAACTTCCTAACAACCTGAGCAGTTGATATTGAGTTCTCCTTCCTGGAAGTATTCTAGCAGAGGCTTGATGACCACTCCTCAGGCTTACAATGGAGGGGATTCCTGCATGGGGTGGAAAGTTACACTAGATTACCTCCAAGTGTCTTTTCAGCTCTGAGAGTCACTGAGGTCATTAAGTGAAGTATAATGATCTTTAGTACCCGTTGTGCCAAAGCCCACCTCCTCAATGAAGCCCTCCCAAGAACCTCTCTCCTTCACTCCTGGTACACCTGGAGGAGAGGGAGAGTCTCTGCTCTAGACACTAAGGTGAGTACCAGGACTCTTGGAACATTACCACTTAGTCCCCTTCCTCTCATGGAATCAATTTAAGTTGGCATTAATCAACTGAAGCTCCCAAGAAAAATGCCAATATTCTACTGTCCCACCCTAGCCCTGTACCATCCTGTTTAGGCACCTTGGAGGCAGGAGAAGGCATTCTTTCCTGTGCCCTTATGTCCTGCAAGGACTATGGGTTACTCCCTCCCTCTACCTTAGCACCTATCCCAGAGGAAAAGATAGATTTTGAAGCACTATCGATGGAGTCTTGAGAGGTTCTGAAGAGATCACAAAGGGAGCCCCCAGACCCAGGACTAACACTCCCCTCTATTGAACTACTGGCCATGATCACCCTTGCTGTACCTTCTATGCAGCCTTAGGACCCAAATATCCTGGGATTCTTCCCCTTTCATCCCTAAATTCATTTGCTAATGGGCAGACTAAGATACTCTGGCTCAGGAGAGGCTCCCAATCAGCCCTAGGTTGGGGGTGGGGGTGGGTGGGGGATGTCGGTTCCTCCTACCTATTCAGGGCCACTGGGGAACTTCAGTCTCTATTCCAGCTCCCCATACACCACAGAAACCCATTGGAGAAGGGGAGGTGAGGAAAGCTTCTGTTGTTAGAGACCAGACTTTTGTTGACACAGCTTGGCATAGCCCTGCCCCTGGGCTGTATCCCTTCTGGGACTGGGAAGGTGAGAGAGGGAAAAGGAGTAAAACCATTGGATGGGTTCCCAGCCCATTTCCCTGCAGGGCCCCTGGGGCCATAGAAAAACTTTGACTAGTGCCTCCAAGGAAAAAGCACAGGGGCTGGGCAATTAGAAGAGTTTACTGGGAAGGAGAGGGCCAGGCTTTGGAAAAGCAGATTTTGAATCCTAGTGGACAGTGAGTGAATGGAGGTTGGAAAGATTGGTGGGGAGGAAGTGTCTGGTGAAATGTGGGCACATAAGAGTATTTAAGCTGAGCAAACAATGGTGTAGGCAGGGCAAATTAACAAGCATTTATTAAGTTCTTTCTGTGTGCTAGGCCCTGTGCTAAGAGCTGGGGAGACAAAGAAAGGCAAAAAAAAAAAAAAAAAAGTCCCTGCCTTCAAGCAGCTCCCAGTCTAATAGGAGAAAGAAACAACTATGTACTAACTATATACAAATATGTAAACAACTATATATAAACAAGATATATGCGAAATAAATTGGAGATAATCAGTAGAAAGAAAGCATTAGCATTAAGGGAGATTGGGAAAGGCTTCTTGTAGAAGGTGGCATTTCATTTGGGATTTGTTGGAAGTTAGGGAAGTCAAAAGATGGCATGGAAGGCATTGAGTGAAAATGTCTAAGAGAAGGGATGTGTTGTGGGAAGAATGGCAAAGATGTCTGTGTCACTGGATCACAGAGGACTAGAAAGGTAGGGAGGGGCCATGTTTTCAATGGCTTCAAAAGCCAAAGAGAGGACCTTTTATTCTATCCTGGCATTAGTAGAGGGTGCTGAAGTTTGTGGACCAGAGAGGTAACACGGCCAGGCCAGAGCTTGAAGATCACTTTGACAGTTGAGTGGGGGATGGGCAGGAATGGGGAGAGATTTGAGGCAAAGAGATCCGGGATATAGCCGATAGTCCAGGTTTAAGGTGAGGAGGGTTTGTCATGGGATAGAAGGGTAGGGGGCAAATAATGAGAAGTGTTACAAGGTAAAATTGATTGGATCTGCAGGGTGGGCTGAGACAAAACTCTAGGTTGAGTTAGGAGAGCTGTATTCTTGCCCTATCACTGTGAGACCTCAGGCAGACAGCCAGCCTTTTCTGCACCTCACTTTCTCCGTCTGCAAAATGAGAATTATCGTTAAGGTATCTCACAAGTCTGAAGTTGATGATTCAGGGATTCTTGCTGTTCCTTGTTTTAGCCACCAGGGGGAAATCTAGATCAAAATAAAAACGACTGGGAAAGGAGAGAAAAGAATGGACCCCTTTACTGAGTCATAATCTAGTCAACGCCATCATTGATTGGGACCCAAGCAGCGTAGAATTCAAAAGTTCACTTCTAGTTAACTTTGGAAATGCATCACTGGGCTTTGGCAGGGGTGGAGACCAACATATCTCTTTTCCTGGGAAGGTCCTGCTCCATTTCCTGGATATACACCAAATGCTCTAGGGATAAATGCATGAGGAAACCAGACCGGGAGGAAATCTTTGCATTAGACAAACCACAAAGCAGGGCATGGAGAGCCTTCTCTTTCGGCACTTTCCTCACTGTCCCTTTTATCACAACTGTTGATGCTACGTGTCTTCCTGGTGTAGTTCAACCAGTCTCAGATTTGGAGATAAGAACCTCAGTTCAAATCCCTGACCCAGGCATTTATGACTGACTGACCTTACCTAGGCAAGACACTTTCTCCCTCTGGGCCTTAGTTTCTAAATCCATAAAATTAAGAGACTGGGCTAGACCTTAGAAAAGTGGTGGAAGGCATAGACCATAAGGTTCCTTCCAGCAATACATCAATAATCCTTTAAAAATGTAAGTTCCTTATAAGTAGATTGTAACTCATTTGTCATATCCTCCCTAGTACCGCACAGTACTTTATATCTTTTATACATAGGTATTTAATGATTTTTTTTTAAAAAGGAATAAATGACTGAGTTGCCTGTCATTGGGATCACAAAACTCTCAAGAAATGGGAAGATATGGAGAAGGATCTAGCCCAGGGGTGCAGAACCTTCAGCCTCAAGGCCACATGTGGCCTTCTAGGTCCTTGAGTGCGGCCTTTTGACTGAGTCCAAGTTTTACAGAACAAATCCTTTTATTAAGAGGATTTGTTCTGTGAAGTTTGGATTTAGTCAAAGGGTCACACTTGAGGACCTAGAGGGCCACATGTGGCTTTGAGGTTGCAGGCTCCCCACCCCTGTTGTAGCACATCCTAGGCTGAGCTTCACCTCTTTAACAGGTATTTAAAAGCCAAAGAGAGGACTTTTTATTTGATCCTGGAAGTAAATAGGGAGCCTCTTTATTGGGTGTGGAGAAAGAGGAAAGGAATTAGAAGAGGAGAACCAAATGGTTGCATGGAGCTTGTCTCCAAACCTGGGGTAAATAAGAGAGGCAGGGTCCACTTTTCTTTTTCCGTGATAAAGACCAAACAAGAAGGAATGAGGTTTTGCACTGAAGTATACAGGATTCAGGTTAGGTCTGGTGTTTGTAACTGTTTTTGTATCATGGACACAAAGCCTATGGGCCTCTTCTCAGAATAATATTTTTAAACACATAAAATAAAATACATAGCATTACAAAAGGAAATAATTATTGAAATATAGTAATCAAAATATTTCTAAAAACAAGGTCATGGGTCCCAGGCTAAGAATCCCTGGTTAGACTTAAGAGAAATCATTTCTAATCTTGACATCTTGTGCCAAGTGTCTGAGGGCACTCGTCAAGTCCCCCCCCCCCACAACAATACCCCACCCTCTTAAAATATAACAACAGCCCATATTTCTATAATGCTTTAAAGTTTACAAAGTATTTTGCACACATTTGCTCATTTGTTCCTCACAGCAACCCTGTGGGGTACTACCATGTTGGTGAAGAGTTTACATGAGTTGCCCAGAGTCACACAGCTAGTAAATGTCAGAGGTGGGATTAAGTTTTCCTGACCATTACCAGCACTCTGCAGGAGAAATAACAGAAAGGGAATATGGGCGTATTGAAGGAGAGGAACGCTGTTTAACCTTCCTTCTAATAGGGAATGGAGTGGAAAAGGCTGCCATGAGAAGACTTAGGAGCCTGGGAACCACAAAGCAATCTCACATCCTTTGAACATTAATTCCAAGACCATAAGCAGGGGTTATGGGAAGAAGAGAGGAAGAGAACAAGCAATGATTAAGAGCCTACTATGTGCCAGACTCTATGCTAGGTGCTTTATAAATATTCCATTTCATGTTCACAATAACCCTGGGAGGTGTGTGCTATTATTTTTTACAGTTGAGAAAACTGAGGCAGACAGAGATTAAGTGACTCACTTGGTCACACTGTAAGTCTAAGGCTGGATTTGAATTCAAGTCTTCTTGATACCAGCTTTATCCATTGCACCACCAATGGGACAGGACCCAGCTAGAAGTTTCTGTCATTTAATCCAGTTACATGTGAGAGACACTGTGTTGTAGCAGAAAGGAGTCCAGGAATTAAGAGCAGAAGACTTTGATCAGCCTCCAGCCCCACCAACTAACTGGCTGCGGCTTTGGGCAGGATGTATCTATCCCCTTTCTGAGCCTCAGTTTCCACATCTGAAAAAGCAAAGGGGACAGCAGTGTCCTATGGTAGAAAGAGCTCCATCTGGAGCAGGGAACCTAGGCTTGAACTGGTTGAACTGGTTCAGCTTCCTATTTGGGTAACATTGGGCAAGTGAGTTCTCCTTATGGGCCCCTGTTTCTTCATCTGTGAAATGGAGAGTTTGGACTAGATGGTCTTTTCAATCTTTTCCCAGCTCTAGACCACAGGGTCCCACGAACCTTGCATTACCCATTAAGTATTGGCAAGGTCTTCCTGGTCAGAACTTCAATTTCTTTTTTCTTTCTTTTTTTTTTGGAGGGGAGAAGGCAGGGCAATTGGGGTTAAATGACTTGCCCAAGGTCACACAGCCAGTAAGTGTCAAGTGTCTGCAGCTGGATTTGAACTCAGGTCTTCCCGACTCCAGGGGTAGTGCTGTATTCACTGTGCCACCTAGCTACCCCAGAACTTCAGTTTCTGAGAGATAACTAATCTGCCATCTCCTCAAATAGGAGTTCTTTTTCTCTGTAATCTCACCCCTAATGATCTTCAAGCCAGACATTTTTTCAGTTGTGTCCAAATCTTTGCAACCCCATTTGTGGTTTTCTTGGCACAGCTCATTTTACAGATGAGGAAACTGAGGCAAACAGGGTTAAGTGACTTGCCCAGGGTCACACAGCTAATAAGTGTCTAAGGCCAGATTTGAACTCAAGAACATGAGCCTTCTTGACTCCAGGCCCAGCGCTCTATCCACTGCATCACCTAGCTGCCCTGATGATCTCCAAAGCCCTTCTCAAAGCATCAAGCCCTAGCACTTTTGTTTTTTAAATCAAGTATTGAAATATTTTATTTTTTTTGTTTTCTACCCAACACATACTTTCCAACAAACACCCGAATAGTGCCCCCACAAAATACATTTCCTAAAAACAGTTAAGCAAAATTGTCTAATGGTATGACTGCTACTGATTGCCCAGGCCCCCTTCCACCTCTGTGGCTGCCTGACTGTTAAAAAGGAAGGGTACGTGCTTTAACCTCAGTAGTAAAATACTTAACACTGACCATCATAGCCTCTCCGTGTACAATGTATTTCTATTGTTCTGGTCACTGTATGTGTTGGTCTTTGGTGGTCACAATATCAGTTCTGTAATACTTGATGCAAGTCTTACCAGTGTTTCTCTGAATTCTTTATATTCCTCATTCACAAAAACCTGCCTAGGGGCAGCTAGGGAGATAGAGGGTTGGACCTGGGGTCAGGAAGACCTGAGTTCAAATGTGGCCTCAGACACTTACTAGCTGTGTGACCTGGACCAAGCCACTTCACCTCAGTTTCCTCATGTATAAAACGGCAGTAATACTCACACTGACCTCCCAGGGTTGTTGCAAGGATCAAATGAAGTAATAACTGAAGAGTACTTAGCACAGTGCCTGGCACATAGAAATGTCAGCTATTTTACGCAGTTTTTGATATGTAGAAAGGAACTCAGAGAACATCTTGCCCAACCCATGCTGGAAGGAGAACATCTCCTATAAAATATCTAACTGGTGAGCCCACTTAGGATTCCAGTGAGAAAGGAAATGCAGACCATTTCTTTTTGGACATCTCTAATTGTTAGAAAGTTCTTCCAGACATCAAGCCTAAATTGGCTTCTTTGCAACTCCTATCCATTGCTCCTCTATGATCCAACAGAGTGAATATCCCAAATGTCTCCTATATGTTGCTGTTTGGTCGTGTCTAACTCTTTGTGACCCCATTTAGGGTTTTCTTGCCAAAGACACTGGAGTGGTTTGCCATTTCTTTCTCCAGTTCATTTTACAGATGAGGAAACCGAGGCAAACAGGGTTAAGTGACTTGCCCAGGGTCACACAGCTAATAATTGTCTGAGGCCAGATTTGAACTCAGGAAGGTAAGTTTTCCTTCTGCCAGGCCCAGCGCTCTGTGCACTGTGGCACCACCTGGCTGCCCCACTATTCATATGGCATAACTTTAAAACTTCACTGTCCTGGTTGTCCTCCCTTTATTTTCTAGCTTATTAATGTTAAAAATGTGGGTCCCAGAACTGAACATAATATTCCAAATGTGGTCTAACCAAGATCAAATGAGATAACGTTTGTAAAGCTTACTTAGCATAGTGCCTGGCACTGTCTCCCCAAGCTAGAATACCACATCCCTCTTCTACACAGTAGACTGCAGTGGTTTCCTGTTAGCTGCAGGAGCAAACATAAACTCCTCCAGTTGGAATTTAAAGCCCATTACAACTTGACCCCAACCCACCTTTCAAGCCTTGTTGCACTTTATTCTGTGCCCCCCCAGCCCACCACCCCATAATGCAGTCCAACCAAATGGATGTTTTTGCTAGTTCTCATGCATGACTCTCCATCTCATGCCTCTGGGTACTGTCTGTTCCCATACCTAGAATTCACTCCCTCCTCACCTCTGTCTCTCAAAATCCCTAATTTCTCCCAAACCTTGGCTCAAGTGCTCTCTTCTTAAGCTTTTCCTCATCTTCTCTTCCTGCCCTACCCTCCACACCCCCCCAAAATTACTTTGTTTTCAAATCCTTACCAGCTTGTATTATTTTGTATCTACTTTGTATCCCCAGTGCTTACCATAATATCTGGCACATACTGAGTCCTTAATAAATGCTTCTTGACTGCCTGACTGACTCTCTTTATAGATATACCTGTTGTCTTACCTGACTAGGCAGGAGCTGCTTGAGAGCAGAAAAAGTTTTCACTTTTGTCATTATATTCTCAACACCTAACACAGTGCCTAGCACATAGTAGGTGCTTCACCGATGCTTGTTGATTCATTCATTAATTTATTATTATGAATACCCTATTTCCGAAAGCTGTCTCTTAAGTTTTTATTTTGGCCGTCATATCACATCTGGTGACTTATATTTAGCTTGCAGTATGCTAAAACCTCCAGATTTTTTTGTTTTTTACTGGAAAATGCTATTTAGCCATGATTCTCCCATCTTGTACTTGTGAGGTTGATTTCCGGAGCCCGTATCTATGACTTTACATTTATCATCATTAAATTTCATCTTATTAGATTTGACACAATGTTCTCTAGCCTATCAAGATCTTTTTTTTTTTCCGGGATCTTGGTTATATCATCCGTTGTGTCAGCTCTTGTCAGCTTCCTATTATCTGAAAATTAGATAAGCAGGCTATCTATGCCTTTATTGAAGTCATTAATAAAAATGTTAAACAGCATGGTATCAAGCACACATACCTGGGTCACTACAATGGAGACCTTCCTCCAAGTTGTCATCAATTAATTTAATGTCTGTATTTTATGTTTGGAATTCAAACAGTTCTGAAGCATCTAATTTGCTGTTATTTACTAGAGGGTCAGATAACTATGACCAATGGTCCTTTTGGCCCAGCGTCTGTTTTTCATACAGCCTATGAGGTAAAAATGGTTTTTATATTTTTAAGTAAAGTTTTATTGTATTTAAAAATATAAAAACCATTCTTAGCTCACTGGCAGACTGGGTCAGCTCTTGGGCAGTAGTTTGCCAACCCCTTGCTAGCCCATGTTTTTTTTTTATCTTGTACATAAGAATAAAAGGAAAAATAAAATATTAAATGCTTAGCTAAGCTCTACAATAGTAACAATGCATTCATATACCATGGAGTATTTGATGTTTCCTCAGTAGGTGTGCACCTAAATTGCTTTCAAAGCTTTTTGTTGACCACAAAAAAATGCTGCTATGAATATTTTTGTATGTAATGGGTTTTGTCCTTGCTGTCAACCGTCTTGGGGTATAGTCCCAGTAGTGAGATATCTGGGCCAAATTTAGTAACTCTGCTTGCAAAATTATCCCTGGACCTTCTCAATCCTAGAGCTAGTTTGGCTTCCTAGGTTCAGAAATCACTGATTACCTGTAATTTTTTTCTGCAGCTGCTGGTCTTCCCTGGATGTTCACTCACTTCCTCTTTCCCTTTTCCTTCTCTTCCAACACACCATTAAAGCTCATCTTTTCTCTTTCTAGGGCTTATCCACAAAGGAAAAGGGTGAATAATTCAAAAAATATTTTGCAAGTAAAGAGCAAAAGTAATCATGTAGATAAAAGCTTCTACCCAGCCCAGGAGAGAAAACACCAAAACTTACTGATCCCTCCTCCCTAACTATAGGTCCCAGGCCAAATCCTTAGCCTTCGGTGATCTCTTGAGGTCTGATGTATCTTTCTCCAGCATGGTCCAAAACTACTATGCCTTTTCTCGATACCCAGCTTGCCAGGCAGATTGGCTGCCTTATTACCCTCTCCAGGGGAGTGACCATCTCAGATTCAGAAGAAATATAGATCAATATTTTGGCTCTTGGTTCTACTCTTCATTTCAACAGAGCTTCTTGAGTTCAAAGGGCATTCCCAGATACCCAATCCACTAGTCTCAGACTCCCTCTAGCTCAGAAAGAACAAGTCTTTGAAATCAGGTTCTTATAAACTCTTCACTTGTTAAGCTTTCTCACTCTGCCCCATAAAGGTGAGGAAAGGAAACTTACAGGAATACAGGAGTTAGAGCCAGACAGATGAAGTCTGACCCCTACAGAAGACCAAACTGAGACTGGAGAGGTCACAGGATCATGGATTGAGAGCTGAAAGGGTCCTTATAGTTCAGCTAATCCAGCCTTCCCACTTAAAGAGGCAGGTGTGAAGGACCACAGGGGTGAAGCAATTTGTCCAAGGTTACATAGGCAAACAGCAGACTAGAGTTCAAACCCAGGTCCTCTAGTTACAGATCCGGAGTTCTTTCTACTCTGCAGCTCTGCCCCTACTTAGTATACAAAAAGAAAAAATATAAACAGTAAAAGGTAGTTTTCTCATCTTTTTAAAAACAAGCTAAAACACCCACAAAGCCTGCCCTCTGCTCCCAGGGCAGACTTAGAGATTTTAGTTATATCTAGCACTTTCAGGTTTGCAAAGAGCTTTAAAAATAATCTCATTTGATCCTCATGACATCCCTGGGAGGTAGGTACTAATATTATCCCCATTCTACAGATGGGGAAACTGAGGTAGACATAGGTTAAGTGACTTGTCCAGGGTCACACAGCTAGGGAGGTATCTTTGGCTAGATTTGAACTCCAAGTCTAACACTCTACTGCCTTAGATTTCCTCATCCTGAATCCAGGATACTTTCTGCTCCGTCACTGTTCCCCTCCTTCAAACCCTTGCAGAATTTACAGTTTGGACCACCCAATTTATATTTTTGAGGGAGAAGGCAGGGCAATTGGGGTTAAGTGACTTGCCCAAGGTCACACAGCTAGTAAGTGTGTCAAGTGTCTGAGGCCAAATTTGAACTCAGGTCCTCCTGACTCCAGGGCCGGTGCTCTACTCACTGCGCCACCTATCTGCCCCCTGGACCACCCAATTTAAGCCTTTGCTGTTTCCTACCTTGAATGTGCCCTGTCTCCCCACTTAGACTTGGAGCTCATCGATGGAAGGCACCGTGTCTGATGAATCTTCTTATCTCCCAACCTTTCCATCCCCACAGCATAGCCCATCCTTAGTTAGGGGTTCGGTAAAGCCTTCTTGATTTGTCCTCGAAATACCAAGGTGAGGAAGGCGGGGCAGTGTTTTTAGATGGGGAAACGGGGTTAAGAAAGAGAAAAATGACTTGTCAAGGGAAGCTGGTGGCATGGCCAAGCACTAGAACCCAGGACTTTCCATTGTGTCATGGCATTCATTGGAGTCTTTAAAAACAGAGGCTTGCTTGAAGCTGCAGAGCTTGAAACAGCATCTTTAGAGACCTGAGGTTGGGTAGCCACTCAGAGGTGAGTCTGGCAAATACAATTCTTCACCCTTTAATGCAGTTGATTATTGTGAAGACAAAGGTCTGAGAAGGAGGAGCCAAGATGGCGGGCTGGTGGATTGATTACTTCTCAGTGACTGGTTTGTCTTTGAGTAGTAAGGAATGGATTGGTGGTGGTTTGGGTTCAAGCTTAGGGCAGCTGGGTTGACTAGTGAGAACAACGAATTTGGAGTCAGTAGACCAGAGTTCAGATCCTAATTCTGCTACTTATATTTGTGACCTTGGGCAAGTCTTTAAACTTTTCTGGGCCTCAGTTTCCTCATTTGTAAAATTAGGAAGCTGGATTAGATAATAACTAAGATCCTAAAGCCTATGATCCCCTAAGCATATGGGCTGACCCCTGGACCCTTTACCACCAGGGGAGGGCCTAGTGAAATTTTTGGGTGACAATGAAGTCCCTGATGTCAGAAAACTTCCCCTTGCTAGACTTCAGACTCTTCCTCCATTGTTGGGACAAGACCCTGGCTGCCACTGCAAGGTACACAGAGTGGGGTGGTGTTTTCTCCGGGGGTGGAGTCAATCCCATAATATGCACCATCCCATAATACAGCGCCACAGGCGAGGGATGCTCCAGTGGCCCTGAAGTGCCTGGCGGCCCAGCCTGAAAAGAGGGGGGGCTGAGGCAGGGGACCCCCTGAGTCCTTGATGCTGATGCTATCTCCCCAGAAGCCATCCCCCTAGGGCCCAGCTGCCCTCCCAGCACAGATGTTTAATGGGGCGGTAGGCGCAGGGGGCCAAGACCCAGTGAGACCAGTCATAGCCAAATGGCTGATGACCGGCATGGTGACAAGGCTGCTTGGTTGTTAGAGGACCATTGTTGAGGCCGGCCCACCTCAGGCCCTGGGGGCAGTTTTAGACCCCAACCTTCATCCCACCCCACTGTAGTTCCTGAAAGGCAAATCTTTCCCATGGGAGGAAAATAAGGAACTTAAATCTACCTAAGGACCACTCTGTACACCAGTAAGAAATTTGTACCATTGTCTTGAATATTTGATTCATGTCCCCACTCCCTTTCCCATCCCCCCATCCTTCCCCCTTGTATAAAGAGAGAAACAGCACAGGAACACACACTCCCCCCTCTCATTCCCCACTTCACGTAGTATTTTGCCTTTATTTCGGTTGTCATGTGGATATTCCCGTTCCATGTGGGCACTCTTCCTTAACTAGGTGACAAGTTCTATGGGGGTAGAGACAATATCTTATCCTAACTTTATACCTCAGGATCTGCACACAGTGCAAGCAATGTTTGTTGAATAAACACAGTAGGATGAAGAACACTGACTTAGAGTCAGGAAACCTGCCTCCCAGCTCTGCCACTAGCTTACTAGGCAATCTTGGACAAGTCTCTGGGCCCTAGTATCAACTGCAAAAATGAGGACGGTCCCTTCCAGCTCTGCTGTCCCATGTCCTGTAACCAAGTGCCATCATGTACCCTTCATTCTTAGAAATGTTGTTAGCTGACATCCAAAGAACTTAGAAGGTTCTGGGATGATTTGGCTAGAAAATCAATTGCCTCCATCTCCGGCCTGCTCAGGGGAGTCTTTCATCCTTTCCAGGAAAGGTGGGGGCTTAATCAGAGGGATTAGTGAGGGGATGGGGATCAGGGGTAAGATGGAGCATAGGGGAGAGGACAGGAGCTTCCTGAAGGAATGGAAACTCAGTGAGAGGTATGAAGGCCCAGGAAGGGAACGGAGGGTCAATGGTAAAGCAAGGTATATTGAAGGGTTAGGAGCTCAGTGAAGGGCCGTGGGCTCATTGAAGAGGGATGAGGGATCATTGAGAGGATTGGAAGCTCACTGAGAGTTTGGGGGCTCATTGCAGGGAATGGTATCTCATTGACAGGGATGGGGGCTCAGTGAGGGAGGTGAGAGCTCATTCCTAGCCAGTGTTGACAATTCCCAACCAAATGTAGGTTACTGCGGGTAAGTGGATGGGAAGGTCAGTGGGAAGTCAGCATAGTTAGCGATATGGGGGCTTAGTGAGGGAATAGGTGCTCAGGGGAAGAGTGGTGAGCTGAGTAGGGGTTATAGGGGCTCAGAGAGGGAATGGGACCTCCTAGAGAGGGAACTCAAAGAGAAGGATGATAGTCAGGTTCAGTGAGGGTCTTAAGGGATCCAGAGAGAGAACAGGACATAAGCACTGTCACATTCATTCTGAGATTCCATTTCTTCTCTTTCTGGAGGTTTGTGAAACCCCTAAAATCTTTTCCTGCCAGGGTACACCAATCCTGGCATCCTGGCTGAGAGAGAGAACTTAACTAAGGAAAGGGAATCCCAGAAGACAAGGACAGGGAGGGGGATTTAGCTCAGAGCTAGGAAATGGGTGTCAAGAAGGTGAGGTCTATGGAGGAGTCAGGACAGCCCCGTAGAGGAGTGGAGTACCTAGATCTCCTCTCAGGCAGGGACCGTATGCCATCTCTGTCCTTTCTCAGAGCTGAAAGGTGTTCTACCTGCCCTCTCCCCACTCCCCCAAAGAGAATTTCTGATGGCTGAGCCTGGCAGCACCCACTGTGGGAAAGTGAGAGGATTGGTGGGGACCAGGCAGGCTGGGGGTCAGCCGGCTGTGACTGCCGATGTCTATCAGACTGCCTGTCCGTAAAAGGGGCCGGAATGCATGGCCATCTGGTGCCGTGGCCAGAGCTGGGGAGCCCCAGGCACAGATGCATCAGGATAAGCAGGGGGCTGGGAAAGCTAAGGAGTTAGGACTGTATTCATTCTTTCTCTTCCCTTTGGCTCCCCCAAACCTGTCCTCCCATAGGGCCCCACTGAGCATACAGCCTATGTGCCCTTTGCTCCAGGCTGGCATTTAGGGAAGGGGAGAAGGGGAGTTCCTGCAAGAGGCTAAGGAGCATAGTTTTATATCAGACTCAGGAATTCCTTAGTCCAGTCCTAGTTCTGGGCAGCTAGGAGGCACAGTCGATAGAATACTGGACCTAGATACCCTGTTTGCTTTATCTAAAATGAGGTGGAGAAGGAAATGGCAAACCACTCTAGTATCTGTGCCAAGAAAACCCCAAATAGGGTCACAAAGAGTCAGACATGATCGAAAAATGACTGAACAAGAAGAAATCCTATTTGTGCCTCAGTTTCTGCCTCTCCTAAAAAAAAGGCAATGAACACTTCTACCTTCCTCCCCTTATCTCTAGGAGCCTGTAGAGAATATGGGAGTGTAAGAGAAGATAGGACCTGTAGAAAGTGACCTAATGCATCTGTAAGACAAGCTAAACAACTAGGTGAAGGAAGCCTCAGTTTCCTGGGAAATGGGGCTCCCGCAACTGCTCACTCGAACCGTCCCTCATCTGCCTCACCCAGAGGATTGACACAAACACTAATGTACAAGAAAGATTTTGACCTTGGAAGCAGATCTTCCATAAATACACACTATTATAGCCTACCTTGAGTAAATTCTTACAGAATTGTAGGATGTAGAAGGTGGAAGCGACCTCAGAGAGTGTCCAATCCAGCCCCACATTTTACAGAGAGAGAAAATAACTTGTCCACAGTCACTTAAGTGTTAAGTAGCAGAGCTAGGATTCAGTCCAAGGTCCTTAGACTTGCATTTTCCCCCCACTACACAGCCTTCCCTTCCAGGTCAACTGGCCCTGCCCCTAAGTATGCTTCTGGTAAGTCAGTATGAGCTGGGAGGGGGTGGGGAGTGGTGGGAAATGGGCAACTTAGACCAGGAGCTGCATCTAGACATCCTGCAAATGGCTGAATTTCAAAACCTGCTGGGGAAGGTTCAAGGGATGCTTTGTGGATTATACACTGGAGGGAAAGGGTGAGGGCTGTGTGTGGATTATTTGATTTTTTTTAAAGTATCTGCTGTTTTAGAATACCCATTGTTTGGGGACTCTCCATGGTTTTGGATTATCTGCTGCTTCCATTTTGGGGCATTTATTATTTTAAAAAATTTTCCGTGTGCTTTTATTATCCTTTTCTGCTATTGTCCATGGTTAGCTTCTGGTTTTGGTGTTCCTTTTTTTATATTACTGTATTATACTATCTGGTATTTTGGAAGTGACCTGCTTTTGGATCATTTGTACTTTTGAGTTATCTGTGGGCTTTTGATATTTGCCTATTTGGGGAATATTCTAGGGAAAGAGAAGCTTTCTGAATAATAAAGAGCCCCCAGAACCCACTTGGGCAAGAAGGTGGTTTATATTTTTACATTTGTAAAACTGTGAACAGTAAATAAAGGTGACTGTGGAGCTCCCCCAACCCCTGCCACCCCTATTACTCCCTCTGCCCTCTTCCCATTTCCCCAGAAATGAATAATCACTAAGAACCCAGGAAGTGATTGTCCTTCCATTCATGCACAGTAGAGGTTATCCAAGAAGCTGTCCCCTTTCTGAGGGGGACAGAGGAAGGTGAGTCATCATACCAGTTGGGGGAGGGTGAAGGGAGATAAAAGCCCCATCTTGGAGTCCTGATATAAAGGTCCTAGGGTTAGGGTAGGGTTACACAGGACAAATATCCTCTCCCTTTATGCCAGTGCCAATGACCACCTAGCTCGCTTGCCCATGGAGGGACTTTCCCTGGGGCATCTGGAAGGGAAGGTATGACCTGAGCTCAGGTTCAGTTCACCTCAGTGAGCGTGGGCTTCAGTAACTTTCTCAAGCTACCCCAGGCAGGGCTTGCTTAAGGCAAGATTTGGGAAGCCTTCCTACCAGATCTCAGCCTTCATTTCTCAAGAGATCCTTCAATCTGACCTCCTAAATGGGATATCATCTTCCTTCATCCACATGGGGTCAGGGAGGGGGAGCACTTCTCTTATACTACATTTGGTGCGGCTTATGTGCAGATCTGATTCTATAGAACTGGATATGGAATTTCTTCATGACAAACTCAGTAAACATTTCCCTAGTAGGGGTAGTGAGCTAGCGTGGTTCTGGATAGTGCCTTTGGAAGGTGGACTAATAGAGACTAGAAGTAGGGCTTCAGAGATTGGGGTGGAGACAAGGAAAGATCACAGGATTTAGGACTGTAAGGGACCTTAATGATCTTCTAATCTAGTCTCTTCGTTTTACAAATGAAGATAGTGTCAGCCAACAAGGTTAATGGACTTATTCCCTGGTCACACGGTTAGCAAATAGTTGGTGTAGTCACCAAGGAGAGAATGATCAGTCTTCGTCCTTGGGCAATGGAGCCAGACTAGTTGGGAAGGGACTAGAAACAAAGTTCCTGCCTCTAGAAACCTCTCAGAAGATCTCCGGACTTTGTAACTTCATAATCTCATATTCTCTGTAAATTTCTTCTTTTCCTTAAAGTCTAACCCTAATAAAGGGTAAGGAGAGGGACTGGACCTGGGATTTCATGAGTACAGGGGACTGCCAGGTAAGGAAATTTCCTTTACCAATCCGGGTCTGTACTTTCTTTCCAGTTTCTAGTTTCAGATTGCTGCCTGAGGCATCGACATGTTAAATGACTTGCCAAGGTCACATAGCCATTATATTAGTCAGGCAAGACTTGAACTCTGGTCTTCCTGGATCTGAGACCAAGTCTCTATTTTCTAGGCGGCCCCTTGGAAAGAAGCCAATTTGGTTTCTAGGGTGCACTCAGTGGCTAGAAGGTCCCTTCCATCTCTAAATCCGATGAGTCTCTGATTCTAGGGGCAGGTTCCAGGCTTGGCCAGGACTGGTCAAGAAAGAGACTAGGCTATGGAGCTGTTTTGGAGCTGGGTAGAAGGGTGGAATAAGGCAGAGAACAGTAGAAAAGAAAGTAGAAGACAACCTTCTGCTGAGAATTGGATCTAGTAGGTTTCCCTCTTTCTCCCTAGGGTCCCTTGTATGAGGAGCTATTTCCCAAACTCATCCTATACCTGTAATAGCACCAGATTTTCCATGCAATGAGGCCCTTTTACCAGTCTTAAGGGAAGGAGCATTTACTTCTCCAGAACCCTGGGCTGGGAGGAGGTAGTAGGGATGGTATCTCGAGAGAGGGTGTTTTGGTCCATTCAGCCTGGGGGGGGTGGTATGTGAGGGCAAGTGGAAAGAGAGAAGGGAGGAAGACAAGGGAAAGCAGACCAGGAGAAAGTAGAAGAGAGTGGGGAAGGAGAGGAGGTTCTGGGACATAGAAGGGTAAAGTGGCAAAGGTGAGAAAACCTAGTAGTCACAAATGACATCACATCAATGATGCTAAGGAAGGTAAAGCTGGGAACCACCATAGAGAAGAAAGACCAGCTTTGGATTGCTTGGCAGTTTGGGGGCAAGGGTATGGGTTGGGTGGTGTCCAGGGCCCTTATCATTTGGGCTTGGGGATTCCAGAAAGACCTACTGGGCTGAGAATCAGAGGAAGCAATGAAGAACTTATGGTTGGGGTGGTATACCTAGAATAAGATTCTCCAGAGGGCAATGCCCAAGGGGATCTTGACCTTTCTGGAAGGAGGGAGTGACTTCTGTCAGAGCCCTTTCTCCTGGGGACTCAGATGGTGGAGAGGGGAGACCCAACCCAGTCCAGATAAACACTGAGTCTTTGGTTCCTGAGGGACATGGTTGTTTCCTCCTCCCCAGGGTTATGTTTTTGTCCCCTCCTTGACTCATAGCTCCAGGAGGGAAAAAGACTGGGAGCTTTGGTGCCCACTTGGGGAATCTCCATGATCTGAGATGGCCCATTTTCTGGGCCTGAGAGAGGGCAGTTGGACAGGATACGTAAGTCCAGGGCGCTCTGGAGGATGAGGGAGGGGGGAGACCAGGTCAGACTTCAGTGTTCTCAGGGCTATGGAGACATGTGGCTTCTGGGTCCCCAGGAAGGACCCCCATCCCACTTCGAGGTCCCCCACCCCAGCCACCTAGAGGCCCTTCCTCAGGAGCCAGGAGCTGGGGGCCCCCGGGGGTAGACCCAGACCCCCCAGGAGCTCTCCCATCAGCAGCCAGTAAGACACTGGAGTCTGCCTCACATTTAGTGGTATGCCCATAGAAGGACTCTGTTGCCAGTGTTGGGGGTAGAACTGTAATAGGCACCCCAGGGGACTCTGAGGATCCTTGTCTCCCCTCTGGCTGGCCCAGCTGCAGTAGCAACAGATCCAAGGGTGTCTTGGTGGTCTCCAACCCAGTTTCCTCCCAGCCACCCTCTTCCAGCTCCAACCCAGTAGGGGATGGCCCTTTGTCTGGCACTCTCTTCACAGACAGGTCAAGGGGCCCCTCAGGAGGCCTGGTTGCCTTCTCCAGGGCCTGGTGAATGTGATAAAGCTCCTGACGTATCTTTCCCAGCTGTTCCCATAGTGGGCCCTGAGTGGGACCACCTGTGGTAGCCAGCTGACCCAGCCGTCTCTCCACTTTCTTGTAGTCTCCCAGGGCTTTGGACAGGTCCTCTCCGATTGGACCTGGGCTCATTGGCCTGTACCCCTGGGGTTGTTTGCCAGGGGGTCCATCCAGGGCTGGGAACCCAGGGGAAGTAGCCTCAGAACCGGTTGTATCAGAGTCCTTGGGCCAAGGGAGCAGTGGTGTAGCAGCTGGCACACTGGAGAGGGAAGAATCACAAAACAAAGAATGCTGGGAGAGGGCTTAGATATCTGATTCATCCACCCCACCCGCACTGTACAGATGAGCAAACTGAGACCCAGAAAGCAGAAATGATTTGCTTAAGATTGCCCAATGGATAAGTAGATGGCCTGGAAATAGAACCCAGGTCTCTTGTTTCGCAGAGAAATAATCTTTCTCCTCTTCCCTACTGAGAGGGAAGGGGCTGTTAATGAGGACCAAGGTAATTGTGGATGCCACCTGCAGCCAGACTGGGTGTCATGCTCCCTTCTAGCAGTCTGGTCATAGGGCCCCAAAACCTTCCTTCTCTGAGAGAAACCTTGGCAACCTGGAGCCCCCTGCTTCTTGGTAACCTCTCTGGTCTCCTGAACACCTTTAGTAACCTCTCCTTGTCCTTGTTAATTCTTGAATCTACACCGGCCAAAACCTCTTCACCCCCCTAACTTCTCAGGGCTCTTGTATCTAGGAAGAAGAGTCGGGTTCCAACCCCCGGAGGAAGGTGGGTGAGGGATACAAGCAGAGAGATTCAGAGAGAAGCCCAGAATTGTGCCTTTCCTGCCCTGGGCGACTGGTGGGTATGGGGAAAGCAAAGCTGGAGATGACAGTGGGAAGGGGGACTGGCAGCACTGAAATCTGGCCTGTGCCCATTCCTTACTAAGAAGGCCTTGAATCAGTCCCCAGTAGACACAATCCATGTCTGTCTTTGAGAAATACAAAGACTATTTTGGGCTTCCATTTTTACAGAGGCAGAGAAGCCCCTGGAAGCCATTCTCTAGCGCTGTTCATTCATTTTTCAGTTGTGTGTGACTCTTAATAGCTCCATTTGGGGTTTTTTTGGCAAAAGATACCAGACTGGTTTGCCCCATGTCTTTCTCCAGCTCATTTTACAGATGAGGAAACCAAGGCAAAACAGGGTTAAGTGACTTGCCCAGGGTCACACAGCTAGTAAGTGTGTCAAGTGTCTGAGGCCGAATTTGAACTCAGGTCTTCCTGACTCCAAGGCCAATACTCTACTCACTGCGCCACCTAGCTGGCCCACAACCACTGTTAAACTGTCCCATCTCCCCTACTCTGCCCAGCCCAGAGGTCCCTATAGCATCTCCACACTGCCCTTGACAGAGAAGACCACACTCCCCACTCTATATAGAGATGAGGGGGAAGGCCTAGGGAAGATGTAAGGCCCTCTAGGGTATGGGACCTACTCATACAGCTGAAACCCAACCCATCCTGATCTTCTCCATCCCCCAGAACCAGCTGTACCTCAGTGATCTATAGGAGAACCATGCCATCTCTACCCTCCCACCAGTACCTCTACCACTCACCTCCTCTGGTAGTCAAACTTCCCCAGTGGCAGGCTGTCCACACCTGAGGGATCCTTCAGGAAGTCAAGTCCACTCCCAAAAAAGGACTTTCTTTTCAGAGTGCTCACAGTTGTTGAGGTGCTGGCTAGGGTCCCCTGGACCTTCCTGGAGCAAGTCCCAAGCAGGCCCCGGTAGATCTCTGAAGATGGTGTTCTGCTTGGCCCACTACCTTCCTTCTGGGAACCCCGACACCTGCCTTCCTCCTCCTCCTCTTCTTCTTCTTCCTTGGTTCCTGGAGGCCCTGCTTTGAGCTCCCCCTCCTGGACTGGGTCCCTACAGGACCTCCGGGGCCAGGAGGCAACAGCCTTGGACATTGGCACCTTGAGGAGCCCTAGAGCTGTGGGCATCTCTCCCAGTGTCTTAGCTGGAAGGGCAAGGTTTGCTGGGGCAGGTTGGGTATCTGTGGCTTTCCCACTGGGTGTTCCAAGGGCATGCTCAAACAGCAGTGGGTAGTAGAATCGTGGGAGGAAGGCTGAGCGTTCAGGGCCTTGCAGAGTCTGGAAGGGTGTAGTAGTTGCAGCTGCAGCAGCTGGTGGGGGCAAAAGTTGAGCAGCTGATGCCAAAAAGGGCATCTGGGTTATGGGGGCATGGGTGGCAGTAGCACCAGTGGTGAGTGTGGGCCCCAGGTAGGAGTAGAGCCCAGGGCTCAGGGGGTAATTTATGCCCAAAAGGGACAGGTTGAGGCCTTGGGCCTCCTGATAATCGCTATAAGCTGGAGGGGGATAGCAAGGGATGATGCCACTGCCCTCAGTGCCCACTGGGGCCAGATCTACACTGGTTCTGCTCTTCTGGCCACCAGCTACCAGCCTCCATTGTTCCATAAGGAGCCCACCAGTGCTCAGAGATTTCTTAGGTGCCCTTCCTGCCTTTGGCTTGGGATCAGCCTCTGGTGAGGGTGGCTCCCGGCCTCTGGCCCCGGCATTCCGGAGGGAGAAGACATCAGTGATGATAAAGTCAGGCTCTGGCTCCCTGCTCTTGTCTTTGAATCCAAAGAGGAGGGCTCCTACATCAGCTTCACCCGGGGCCCCAGCCTTCCTACCTTCACTGGGGTCCATGGCCCTCAAGAGTCCACCTGCCATTTCTTCCTCTTCCTCCTCCTCAGGGAAAGCTCCCCCATCACTGGGTGGCCCTGGCTCTGCTGGGGAACTGTCCCCCAGCCTGGGCCCTGGCTTTGGCCTCTTAGGTGGGGCTGGGTCAGAAAGGTCACCCTTGGGCAGGCCCCGGGGCCCTTCAGCAGTTGGGAAGAGCTGTAGCTCAGGCTGGAGAAGATGACCCTTCTTGTAGGCCCAGTCGGAGCTGTCAATGAGCAAGGACAGGGAATTCTTACAGAGGCTGTACTTCATGTGGTTGTACAAGTGGGACTTTTCCATGCAGGTGAAGGGGCACTGGAAACACTTGTAGTTGTATGGCTTGCCCCAGGGCCTGGGGATATAGTGTGGTTTTTTGGGCTTACGCTCCTTGGGCTTGTAGGTAGCGCCCAGACGGCAGTTCCCAACTTCCTTGGACATGGCGGCAGGCAGCACAACTCCACACTAAGAGGCCTCCCTGGAGATCATGGGCCAACCTATGACAGAGACCTCGGGGTCAAACCCTGCTGGCCCCAGCACATTCCTTCCCACCCCCACCCAGCCCAGAGAAGGGCAGACTTTCCTTAATGGCCTGAGTCCAGCCTCTTGGGACTCAAACCTAAGTGCCTCTCTTTCCTTTCCTTTTCTCTCATCTTTCCAAGGAAAGGACCTACAGAGTCTCTCCCTTCCCCCCATTCCATGCCTCTCTTTGGGTCCCTACCATGGTTCCCTACCTCTCTCTCCTATGTCTCTGTCTTTGTGGGTCACTGTCTTTCTGTTAATGTTGGTTTTAGCCTCAGTCCATTTTTGTCTCTTTCTAGGACTGTTAGTCTCTATCTTTTTGCGTGTTTCTCCATCTTTGCCATTCTCTCTAGCTCAGTTTTTCTGTGTCTACATTACTGTCTTTTTTCCCTGGGTGTCTCTGGTCTTTGTTGCTATTTCTTCTAATATTTCTCTTCATATTTCTATCTTCCTGTGTTTCTGTTGCACTTAATCTCTCTCTCTCTTTCTCTCTTCTTTCTCTCTTCTCTTCTCTCCTCTCCTCTCCTCTTTCTCTCTCTCCATCCTTCTCTCTCCTCTCTCTCTTTCTCTCCCCTCTTTTCCTCCTCCTCCTTTCTCCTCTCCTGTTCTTTCCTCCTCTCTTCTGCTTTCCTCTTCTCTCCCTCTCCTTCTCTCTCTCTCTCTCTCTCTCTCTCTCTTCTGTCTCTCTTTTTCTCTTGTTTCTGGATCAGCAAGGTAGCCTGGCCTCCCGTTCCCTGCACTGCCGTATCTGACATGTAGTCATTTTTGCCCTAGGTGCCAATCCTTTCCTTGATCCATCCTCTCTCACCCCAGGAATTTCCCACCTGCTGGGCCCTCAGCTTCTTCATCTCTACAATGGAAAGGGGAATTGTACTGAGCTCGGTGATGGATTCATTAGACTGTAGAAGCTCCAAAGGGATCTTGGAAAGGATTTTGTCCAACCTCCCACTCTGTGCAGAGATCCCCTCTATAACGCCCCTCCAAAGGGGTCCTCACTTTCTTGACTGAACACCTCTAAGGGCAGGGAGCTCACTACCTAATGAAACTGCTCATCTGTTGTCAGACAGCTTAGATTGTTAGAGAATTCAGCATTATACTGAGCTGAAATCGGCTTCCCTGTATCTTCCACCCATTGCTTCTAGTTCAGCCCTCTGGGGCCAAGCAGCACAAGCCTAATCCCTCCTTCAATGACAGTTCTTCAAATAATTGAAGACAGCTTTCGTGTCCCTGCTAACTCTTCTCTTCTCCAGGCTAAACGTCTCCGGTTCCTCAGAGGGATCCTGACAGTGAGGGTGGCCAGACACAACTAATTTCCTCCCCTTCTCTACTGCTTTGCCCCACAGTGTCCTCCAATCCTATCTCATGGGGAATGGTGGAGAGTTGAACTGGAGAGTGGGAGAGACAGAGGTGACTGGAGGAGGGGAGAAGGAAAGAGACAGAGACACCGTGAGAGAGGGGTGGGGGAGAATGTAGAGAGACAGAGACACTGTGAGAGAGGCTGGGGTAGGGGAGAATGTACAAGAGACAGAGACATAGATGGAGTAGGTATGGAGGCAATGTGATGGTTCAGACTTAGGAGAAAGAGAGGGAGGATTAGCAGAATGAAAGGAACACACACAGAGATGTAAGAGACTCATACACATTCACTATCTACTCCCAGAGACATGCTCACATGCACACACATACATATACATATAAGCATGCTCACCTAGACATTTAAAAATACCCATGGAGGCAGGCAAACTCAGAGACACACACACACACACATCCGTGTTTGAAGAAACACAAAGACACATCTCACATAGAAATCCACTGACAGATTAAAAATCTTATATGATATTCCCAAGTCAGATTTGCTGTGTGAGTGTTCCCTGCCCTCTCTTTTCCCCCTACACCCAAAACAAGCTGCCTTAGACTCCTGTACTCATCTGCCCTACCTCTGGTCTCCTCTCCCTGAGGCTATTAGAGTTGCTTCTCCTGAGAGACATTTGTGCCTCTGGGAATGGAAAACCCAGGATGGCTTTAAGCATAGGTTTATCCCATCCCCTTGGGATCCTGTCCAACCTTGACCCCACATCTGACAGTTTGCTCCCATTGGCTGTGGCTTGTGTTCAGGTCCACCAATTAGGGGAAGGATTCAAGTCATCAGGCAGCCTGGGTATCTGATTATAGGAAGCCCAGATGGCTTTGGACAAGCCTGTCTAAATATGGAGCCTCAGTTTTCCCATCTGGTTAATGGGAGGGTTACAGTGACACATGCTATTTCTCCCTCTCCTGCCAACTACATTTTACTTCCTTATACCCCAGAAGGCTATAGGATAGAACAGAATGAGAATTTTGGCCCACAGTGGGTGGCTAGGAAGGTCTTTTATGTGTGTATACATATATATGTACACATACATACACATATATACATATATAAAGTACATATAAATATACTTTATGTATGTATATACCATACACACAAATATCTATGCAAGTATGTGTGTGTGTGTGTGTGTGTGTATTCCTTTGTTGGGGTGTCCTACCCCAGGGGCAGGACACCCTGGGTCACAACTCTGATTCTTTTCTATCCTACAGTCTTCTGCAATGTAGGGGAGTGGAGTGTAGTAGGCAAGAAAAGGAGAAAGAGCGTGTGCCAGTGTATACTTCCCATTACCCAGAAGGGAAAACCGAGTGTCTTCAATATGAGGGGACAGCAGGGTGGTCCATCCTTCCAGGAGTTCCATGTAAGTAAGTATTGGAACTACTTGTGAAAGCCACCTGAAGAAAAAATGAAAACCTAAATAATGCTGAATGCCTGGAATGTGGAAAGAGATTGTGGTAGAGATAATAGAAATGACATCAATTCGACAGGGTTGGACCCTTCACCTTTATCACTCTGTCAGGGATCGTGGAATGCAGGACAGACTGACAGCCTCAGCGCTGACTAGGAATTGGGTCTGGCCTACAGTCTTGGGAGAAACCTTTGGGGGTGAGCTGCCACCTCCAGTCAGGCTTGATTTACTGTTTTCTTGATTGTCTGAACTTAAGAAAGTGATAGAGGAAATGTTAATGTGGCAGATTAAACTAAAAAGTAGTAGTCCCCATGGTCCCCACCCCCAAGAGCTGGTTGTTAAACATTTACTGCCTTCAGGCCTCAAGGAGTTGTGGTGGGGGAATCTGGAAGGGAGATCGTAACCCATAGACACAGAGCCACTAAAGGCTTTAGAAACCTACAGATGCAGAAACTGAGACCCAGAGAGAAGCGATTTCCTAAGGTTAAAGGGAGTAAAAAGGAGAGGTGACATTCTAGCCTGGGTCTTCAGATTTCTGAACAGGTACTCTTTCTACTCCTCAGAGGTCTGGGAACAACCTCATTCAATCTTTGCTTTTGGGTAGGGTGGAGCCCAAAACGTTGCAGACCTAGGGGGAGATTTTGAGTGTCCTCTTCACTCTTGCTCCCTCACCAGCACAGACCCTGGTCCTTGCTTGGTAGTTCAGTCCATAGGATCTTAGAGGGGCCTTATCGATAAGGTCACCCAGTCCAGCCCCTTCATTTCATCTGAGGGACTTAAGGGCAAGAGAAGTTAAAGGGACTTGTCCAAGGTCAGAGAGGTAAGTGGCAGAATCAGGATTCAAACTTTAGGACAGAATGAGACAGAATGATTGAGCAGGGGCAGGGGGGCTCTTGGATGTGGAATACCATCATTCTGGTTGCTTCTGGAGCCATGGAGAGAACTTAGCTCTAGGTATTGGAGAGACCCTGCTCTGAACTTCAGTGACTCCAAGGTCAGTGTTCCTTCCACTCTCTTCGAAGTTCGATAAACATGTATTAAGCACCTAAAGGCAGCACAGCATAGTAGATAGTAAGCTGGGAACATGTAGGTTCAAATCCTGTCTTTGAGACACACTGTGTGACCCTGGGCAAGTCAGTTAACTATAGGCAACTCTAAGACTATAGAAATTGTAATACAGCTTTGGTAGAGGGAAGTTCCTCACAGATAGTTCCCTATACTATCATGGATCTAGGTTTTGGGGTTTTTTTTAAGGTGTTAAGAGCATGCTAGGCACTAGAGAGAAGTGGGCAGGGGAAAAATTCTCAGCTGCTTCATACTATTCCTACCAAGTCTCTTTGGTGATAAAAAGGAGGGCACTCTTGCTAACTAGGTTTTACTCCCAGGCCTAATTACGAGCTACCCAAGTCAAGAGCTGCCCTTTTCCCAGACAGTCTCCCACCCAAAGACCTCAAGACTAGCTGGTATGGGACGAACTGGGGAAGCCCAGCATCCAACAGGGTGATGTGCCCTTTTATCATCAGATCAACCCAATTCACCTAGCAAGGCTCATCTTCCCCCACTCCCTGCTAATCTCTCTCTTTTTTTCTTGGCTGGGGATACAGAACTGAATGAGCAAATAGCCAACTAAAACAATTGGACACAATGCCAGGGCATAAAACCGAGCAGAAAGACCCCATCTGACCCCCTCCCATCCCCAAGTGCTGCCATCCTGCCACAGGCTTCCCGCAGAAAGCTGCCCGCCTGGTGTGCACAGGGGACTGGGGCAACGGAAGCAATGCCCAACCTCGCTGGGCACTCAGGGGACCTCCCGCGGAGCTCCCACTGCCCCGAGCATGTGCCAGGTGCCCGCTAGTCCCGGGACTTCATTTGCCAAGCGGGGGAATGAGAGAAGAGAAGTAAGGGCCCAGGGCCAGTCCCTCTCCCCCCGAATCCCCGCCTTCTCCCCCTTCTCTCCCCAGGGAGAGAGCATCTTAGAAAAGGGGGTGGGCCGAGCCGGGGGAGCGCTCTCCTCGTCGCCTCCCAAGCCTGGACAGCCAGCTAGCGGAGCGGTTTCCTCCTCCACCTAACTTTCCCCCACTTCTTTACTCCACCTGGGCCAGGACCCAGAGAGAGAAAAATCAAAGCTTCCTCCCCTCGTCTGGCTCCTTTTAACTTCGCGCCTCTAGAAACAATAAAAATTTCAGGACTCACGTTCCGCGGAACCGCCTGCTCCAGCCCACCTCCTGCGCGGGGACCCTGGAGATGGGGGGGGCGTGGCGAGGGGAGCCGTGGGGGCCCCCCCCGACCTCAGCGCCTGCCCGGTGCCCTGGGGGCCTCCCGGGAGTCCTCGGCAGCCTGGCGCCCAGGGCAGCGCTCCCCCGCCCTCCCCGCGGCCCCCGCTTGGCGGGCAGGCCGGCCGCTGAGCAGGGACACATCAAACTCGAGAACAGAGGCCGGAGCTGCCGCCCCGCGCCCCCCTTCCCCGCGCCCGCCCGCTCTGCTCTTGGCTCGCTCACTCTCTCGCTGGCTGGCTGGCGCTCTCTCATTTGTACCGATTTGCCCCGGGGGCGGCTTTCTGATTTGCAGCGTCCCTCGAAGGGCTGAGTTTGGGGAGGGGGAAGGAAGGGGGGGGGTGGTAAGACCGGGGAGACAGAAGCTCCGCTTGCCAAAAGCGGTTCAGTCCCAGAACGGGCACAGACGGAGCAGGCTCCGAGCAAAACCAGCTGGGGCGGAGCAGAATGTGCTTAGTGAGAGGCTGGTTTGGGTGTGTGTGTGTGTGTGTGTGTGTGTGTGTGTGTGTGTGTTAGTGAGAGGCTGGTTTGGGGTGTGTGTGTGTGCGTGCGTGCGTGCGTGTGTGTGTTAGTGAGAGGCTGGTTTGGGGTGTGTGTGTGTGTGTGTGTGTGTGCGCGTGTGCGCTTTGCAAACATGAGTATTCATGCCTCTAAGTGTGGAGGAGGGCAGCCTTCTACACCTGTCATCTTACCCTGTAGTTCTCCTGGTTAAGGGGATGGTTGAAGGGGTGGGGTTTGTGCTTGTGCACAAGTAGGGCCATACAAGTGTGTGCACTGCCTAATTGTGTTCATGCCTCTAAGTGTGGAGTAGGGCAGCCTTTAGACACCTGTCATCTTCCCTCCTTCTACTCCTTAGGAAGGGGGCTGGGGCATGAAGCCTGTGCATGCATGAATGTGCAGGTGTCTGTGTGCCTCTGGGAGCTGAGGTGGGATGGGAGATGTTCTTATGGGGTTTTCTACCTCATGCCTCTCCAAGGGGATGTTGTTGGTGGCTGGAGGGGTGTGAAAATTGGGTTCTCTGCAGTATTGCAACCCTTCCTGGCTTGACTAATTAATACTTCTCACCTTATCCCAGCTCCAAATGGAGCTACTCCCTCTCCCCCTTAAAACTCTCCCCACTGAGCCAGTGGCCTGAGGGGAGGAAGGGGGCCCAATAGGAAAATGTCCTTACCTGCCTCAGCCACCCCAGTCTGGGGCTTCCACCAAGAAGCTAGAAAGACTGGCCTGCACTGGAGTAAACATCTGTCCCTGGTGGAAGAAACTGCTCTTGTCTGGATTTGGGGTAGGGAGCCCTAGAAACCTTTCCTTCTTGCCTCTGCCCCACAATACTTCAGAGCAAGTATAGCGATTTTCCTAGTGAGACTCATTGAACAGAGGGACTCAAAGATCCTGTGCGTGTGGAATTGAGCTAGGGCAGGTAGCTTCTGGATCTGGGGGAAAGAGCCTGGGTCTACGGGTTGGGAGACCCAAGTTACAATCCCTGTTCTGGACCTCAGTTTCCCCATTTGTAAAATACAGATTAAAAACACCCAGGAGACTAAACTGAGAAAGTGCTTTGAGTCCTTAAGAAGAAAGCCATTAACTCCTCATCTGGGCCCTTTCCCAGGAGAAGGCAGTAGCTGATAGGAGGAGACCCTGGACCCTCAGCTCCCTGGCTTAGCCTTAGGGCACAAGCCAGAGGACCAGAGAAGGAAAGGGGTGTTGACAAGACATCCTACCTTTTTGGGAGCAAGCAAACCCCAGCCACCCCATTCCCAACTTAGACCATGGAGAACAGACCTTCTTGTCTATAAAAAGAATTATTAGCTTCTGTTGGAGAGAGCTGATAGTCTTCTCCTCCACCCCTCTGTTATCTTTTAAAATGGGGAAAGTCTCAGTTCCCCCATTTATAAAATGAAGGGACTGAAATATATGTCTTCTACTTTCTCTTTCAGTTTTAAATCTATGACCATCTTTTAAATCAGGGGCTCGGGCTTCAAAGTTCCTGACCTCTTTCCGTGTTCTTGCTATGTATGCTATATCTCAGTGCCTTGAATGCGTGTTGCTGTAGCTCTTTTTTGCTCACGTCTACATGTGTGCCTATTCCTGTGTGGATATATGTATATATCTTCTATGTGGTTTTCTTGCCCTTCAGTCCTCAGGTGCTGGATGAATCATTCAGTGGAGCTGGGGAGAGGTGGAAGAAGCAGAGATCACTCAGGAGAAGCAGAGAGGGGGGAGCAAAGGAGGCTGAGGCAGGAGGTAAGAGGAGGGGTGGAGGAGAAGGGAACAGAAGAGGGGCCAAGGAGTGGGAGACAGAACCAAGCACTGGGGGAAGGTCCTGGGAGATAGTATTAGGAATGGAGCAGGAGGGACATTGGTCAAAGAATGGGAGGGGGAGTGAGGAATGGAAAAGGGGATTGGGAATAAGACAAGGGATCTGGCAACAAGGAACAAGAGAGATCTGAGAATAGGATAGGGGGGTCAAAGAGGAAGAGAGGGTCAGAGAATGGGAAAAATAGGTTAGGGATGGGAGAGGAGGCTCAGGAAACAAAAAAAGGCAACCAGGGACTGAGAGAAGAGGAAGAGGGAGTCAGGGGAGAAAGTGGAATTGTGGAGAAGATCTGGGAATGGGAGAAGGGGTTGAGGAGAAAAAAGGAGGAAGGAGAGATTGTGGGTGAGGGCTGCAGTTTGAAAGAAATGCCTGCAGATTGGGGTGCCCATGCTCTATCACTTAGTTGAGTTCTGGGGATAGTGCTGTCCAGGTCAGCGTGGTTGGTCCCTGGGCCTGGTCCAGCTGGGTGCTGGTTGGGGGTGGGGCATGGAATCTTGGGGCTGAGCTGAGTCCAAGGTCCCTGCTCCTCCCTTCTCCTCCCCTAGCCTCCCTGCGGCTGGCCTCGCCCCCAATCTGCCACCGTGGGAGCAGCCACCTGTGCAGCAGGACTCCATCTGGGATCAGGGATGGGGGGGCGGGGCTCCTGTGTCCCTGAGTTGGGTCAGCCCAGAGCTAGGGGGAGCTGACATGATGGGGGGAGGTGGGAAGGGGAGGAGAAGGAAGAGTCCAGGAATCTGAGCCGCTTTGTCTTCCAAGTACTGGGATCTGTCCCCTGTTTCCTTCTGTCCCCACCTCAGCCTGGCTGTGCGAGCTGCTCTGAGTGCTTCTGCCTGTATGTATGCATTGGTTGTGGGTGTCTGTTGTATATGGACAGCTACGTGTGCACATGTGACTGTGTGTTGTGGGTTATGTGCTGGTGGATTCCTCTAGGATTGGCATCACACAGAACCTCATACAACGTAGGCATAACAGTCACAAGCACAATAGCTTCCCCACCAAAAACAGAACAGAAGCCCAAATAGTCCAAAACAATGGATAATGCAAAACAATTCTTACTGGGGCATGGACATAGCTGGAGAGTTGTCATACACATGAATGGGGCATGGATATAGCACGTAAAGTCGCACACACCACACACACATTCCCCTTTCTTTTCAGACTTATCCTGGTCGTGTGTGTATGTGTGTGTGTCTGTGTGTGTGTGTGTTTTGGGTGGGGGCTTAGTACATGACACTCTTAGACCCCACACCAATTTGGAAACTGGAAGAAGAGAAAGCCCGAGACCTTTCCCAGGCTTGAAGCCCTATGGGAAGGTTTTTTTTTGGGGGGGGGGAAGGGAGAACCAAGGGCAAGACTCCAGCCCAAGGAGCCAGCGAGACCTGGGCGGCCCTGTCAGTCCCCAGCCGGTCCCTGGACACTTCAAACCCACAGCTACCAGGAGCTACCCAGGACAATTACCTCTGCTCTCATTTAGATCCTTCAGACTGATTGGGTGCTTGTTAAAGGGACAGCCAAGTAGGACAGAGGCTTCAGTAACTGGGAAAGTTTCTCCCTGAGGAACTCTGCCTATGTACCTTCTTGGCCCCATAGAACTCTGGGTCAGAGCCCAACTGAGGGCACTCCTAGTATGGTCATTGGTGGGCTGAGTGGTGATGTTGGTGGGGAGATATATAAATATGTGTGTGTGTGTGTATGTAATGTGTATATAGAATGTATATATATAATGTGTATATATGATGTATATGTAATGTATATATAATGTATATATAAATAATGTTTCTATATGATGTGTTTATATATATAATGTGTGTATGTATGTATGTGTGTATGGAATGTGTATATATAATGCATATATAATGTGTATATATGGTATGTATGTATATGTATGTGTGTATATATATGTGTGTGTGTATATGTATATATCTGTGTGTGTATACACACACACACACACACACACACACACTTGATTCCAGTTATGTATAGGATTTGATCCACTTAAAATTTAAGTCAAAAGTGTCCTAGTCAAAGGGAGGTGGGTTGAGTGAGGGAGTTGGGGGGTGTTCCTTCAGATAGGAGCTGGGAGGATATGGAGCTCTGAGGGAGAGCCAGGATCAGTAAAGGCATAGGAACTGAAGGAAGGGAATGGATGGGGGTGTAGATCAGAGAGATGAACAATCAATAAGGGGATGGAAAATGGTGAAGGGAATGGAAGTTCAGTAAATGGAGGAGGGCTCAAAGAAGGCAATGGGGGTTCAAAAGGGAATGGGGGCTCAGAGAAAGAAACAGGATTTAATAAGGAGATATGGAGATTCGGGAAAAGAACAGGGACTCAATGAGAAGATATGGGTCTCAGGGGTTGGAGATTTAGCGAAGCCTCTTTGAAGAGATTGGGGCTTAGTGAAGGGACAATGGTTCAGTGAGGGGGATGGAAGGGGATCAGGGACTCAGGGAGGGATTGGGGGCTCAGTGAAAGATGAGTGAGGACTCAGTGAGAGGGGCCCAATGAAGGCTGTAGGGGCTCAATGAGAGGGGCTGGGAGTCAGGGCTCTTACTGTTGCTCGGGCATCCAGCCACTCCCTGGACAAATCTCGGGACCTAGTCTGCAATTCTCAGCTTGTCCTGGGAGTCTATGTTTGGGCTCTGTGAGCTTCTCTCTGAACAGACAGGCTCCCCCGAGGAGGGATGAGGATGAAAAATGTTCATGTGGGTCGGGGCGACGGCTGCGGCTGCACAGAGACCATCTATCAAGTGGAACTCACAGCGGCACAGCTGTGCCTGCCCTGATGCCTCCTGCCCCCTCAGCCGCCTCTCCCTCCCCATCCTGATCCTCCCCCCACCCCCAACCCCAAGCTTGAATAGGGGAGGGGTCTATGCCCTATTCTTGGGAGAGGGAAGGAAGACAGGGAACCTACCTGGGGGCGGATCCTGGCCTCTAGCCTGGGACCGCAAAGGCTGTGGTCTGTCTAGAGGTGAGCATGGATGGCGATCTGTGCAGAGAGTTACCTAAGAGGGAGGGAGGGTCATTCCCCACATAAAGTGGAGTTGGGTTTCTAGCTGAGTGAGTATGACATCTTTCTTTAGTTGCCCCTGAGGAAAGAAAAAGTATTTGAGGTGGACAGCATAGTGAAATGGGGGAGAGAGTTAGCAAGAATTTCATGATACCCAGGGCCAGTGGGGTCTGTAAGAAGGAACCTACTGGCCCCCGTACTTCTATCAATGACTCAAACCTTTGCTTGGGCTGGGGGGGGGGGTCTCCGTTTCTCCAGGAAGTCCTCAGGACAGAGTCTGGATCAGCTTGGTTGGCACTCTATTGCTAGTCTGGCATCCACTACTGCCCGCATTCCCATGTATATGTGTGAGAGTGTGTGTGTGTGTGTGTACTCAAGGAAATAGGTATACAGGCATACACATCTCCATTGTAGGTTAAAAAGATATTGGTGTGTACACCTTAATACAAATACTGACATGTACCCAGAAATCAAAACACATGTCCACTGCTATCCCGACACATGCTTCATGGAGAAGCGCTCTGACGTCACTATACATTTACACTCATCCCCTCATGCCTGAACGGGCCACATAGTGGATGTGAACAGTGTCATGCAACAAAACCCTGAGCTAGGAGTCAAGAGTCCTGGGTTCCAGGCCTGGTTCCAACGCCTTGTACATAGAAAGCACTTTAATAAAATGTGTGTTAAATTGAATTTACTATGTGACTTTCAGTAGGTTCACTCACCTCTGTGGGCCTCAGATATCGCTTCTGTAAAATGAAGGGGCTGGACTGAATGCTTCCTAGGACCCCATCTTGGCCTTATGGTGTATGTGGCAGAGTGCACACACGTGCAAACTCTTTAGATGTATAGGCATAGGCACAACATGCCAGACCCTTTCTTCACATGTTGCTTTGGGTAGGAAAGGAGGGGAAGAGATAAAGATCTAACCGGGACTAGTCAGAAGGAGGTGTAACTGAGAATTTCATAATAAACCCCATGAATATTGCAGGGTTTCAGGGTAAGTTTGGAGAGATGAAAGGGGGAGAATCTGAGGGCCCAAAGAATGATTCTGTGAAGGCAACCTTAGCACCTGCATCTAGTATTTCTCCCTCCCCAGCCTTCTCCTGTTCTCCATGCCAGTCCATTCTCCTCTCCTCTCCTCTCTTCTTCCATACACTGCTTGAGTATGGAGATTCACAGTGAAGGGTAACCAGGAATGGGGGTGGGGTGTCGCTGAGTCAGTGATTGGCAACTGTTTTTTCCAGGACGGTGGAATTTAGGTTCAGGAGGCTGGGAGGGGAGAGGGAGGAAGGGAGTACTTGGGTGAGAGCTAGATTGGGAAGCACATGCTCCAAGACCCTCATATTCTAACTTGGGGTGAGAGGAGCTAAACTTGAGCACCTGGGAGATGGGACCAAAGAGAATAGGTCTTTTCTGGGTCACTGCAGCCTGGCTGATTTCCCCCCAAGACTGACAGTTTCAAGGACGTAGTCATAGGACCACTGATTTAGAGCTAGAAGGGATCTTGAATCCATCCTCTTCATTTTAAAGGTAAGGAAAATGAGACACAGAGAGATTGAGTGACTCACCCAGGGTCATACAACTAGCACATGTCTGAGGCAGGATTTGAACCCAGCTCTTTGTGATTCTAAGCTTTAGCTATTATACCATTCTGCCTTTTAGGTGTTTGTTTGGAGCTTGCAGGTGTGAACTGGGAATATCTAAACAGATGAATAGTCCTATAATACCAACATCCTCCACTCTCCTCGACTGTCTTTGGCTTTTTGTGCCCAACCTAAAGATGGAGAAATATGTGACAGGGGCCACAGACACCATTAGAGTGCAGTGACTTTGAGATTACTCAGTTCATCTCCCTCATTTTAGTGAGAAGGAAACTGAATCCCAAAGAAGGAAGCAAGTTAGGAGCAAAGCTGAGGTCTGGAGCCCAGAGCTCTTGATTCCCAGCTCAGGGCAATTATATCCAGTTCATATTAATGGAGAAATCTCTCAGGAGCCCCTCACTTGTGGCAAGTAGTGGGGAGAAGGACATAAAGGACTTAGTTGGGCAGAAGGGAGCTGGGATCAGGGTGAGATTGAGGGTGTAAGCTCATGCCAAAGAAAGGACCCCTTCCCTCATGTAAATGAGCTGTGAATCCAGGAAATTCTAACCCTGGCCTTGGGATAACCTAGCTGTTCCCAGGAATGGTGCGAAGGAAGGGCCCCACAGAGAGCTGGCTCCGCAGGCATCAGGCAAGGACTCCATCTTGATGGCAGCCCAGATACCATTTTCAGGTGATGGTCCAGGTGGTGGTGATGCCCCACATAGAGTGGGGAGACTTGGGATGGTGGTGGGAGGAGTAACCCCTCTATAGCTTAGCACCAAGCAATCTGATGCCAATGAGACTAGCATTCAATCCGCACAAGGAAACTCCCATTGCTTATTTCCATTAGGCGAGATCACCTCTGTCCCCACCGATCCTGACACTCCTCTGCCACTGCATTTGTCAGTGTCATAGATTCAACTAAGCCCTGTGCTGGCTGAGGAAGGAAGTCTCCCTTCCTCCACCTGTCACCCTGACAACATTGAATGACAGAGCTAGAAGGAACCTTAGAGATTCTCTAGCGAACACTGCTCTTGCCTTCCCCACCCCCATTTTACAGGGGCAAAAACTGAGATCTAGAGTGAATTAGAGGCAGAGCTGGACCTAGGACTTAGGTCTCATGATTCTCAATCTAGGACTCTCTCAAATGGGATAATCTATATAAAGCACCCGGAGAACCTTACGGTGCTAAATAAGTGTTTATTAGTATTATTTCATTGCAGCCTGCTAACAAGGTCCAGTGTAACCACAATGCCTTTGTTCAGATGACTCAGGACTGACTATAAGACAGACAGGCAGGCAGGCAGACAGGTGGGCAGATAGCTCTTAAACCTTGACTTCTACATCTATTCCAAATTCCCAGTTTTGGGGGCTGCAATTACTTCTAATTGAGAGCTGAAAGATTAAAAAAAGGCCCTCGATAAAGGAGCAAATCTGGGAAATGACCCATTCCAGCCCTACTCTGATGGGGATCTCTAAGCATACCACCTAGGAAGACTTGACAGAAGTCACTGCCCCAGTGGGTGCCCTGGGGAACAGCAGGCCAAGAAGCCCTGGCCATTGACTGAAGCATGAGGAGGAGCTTTTTGCCATTTCTGTCCTCTCTATCCTCTAGTGCTCCAAGGAGGGAGAGTTAGAGGTCAGTCTGATCCCTGAAAGCCCACACATCTTTATGGATCCAGAGGGGCAGGGAGCAATTAGCTAACTTTCCAAAAGCTGGGTGGGGTTGGGGGGTTCCCTGGCTTTGGGAAGCCTAGGCACTTTGCGGGGGCAGAGGTCAGGGGCTTACTGTTTATTTCTGTTCCACTCTCCCAGCTCCCCTCACCCCATATTCAATGAGGACAGTTAACAGAGACCCCTCAACATATTTGTGCATGACTGTATCCACATGCAGAGACATGGACACAAACGCACACCTCCCTTTCCCCTGCCTGGCCAGACTCCTTCACTTCTCACACAGAGCCAGAAGGACTTCCAAACTTCCTTAGTCCCTGGTCTTGCCCCAGAGGGCGGGCTGCCTGGTACTTCTGGTGGTGCTGTTCTCTGCATCTGCCCATCGGCTGCCCAGCTCTTATGGTGAGAAACCTTGCCAAGGGACCTTCAGCCCCTGCCTCTCCCTGCCTCGGCCACTGAGCTACAGTGTCGAGGAGCGATGAATGGGGAGGCGACCCCACTGCCCTCACTTTGGGGACTTTCATGCACACACAATCCCATGCCAGCCTCCAGCTCCCAAGCCCCACTCCCCCCCAGCTTGCCAACTGGCTGGTCCTGGAAGCTGGCCGGTCCTCCCACGCCCGGTGCCCGCCTTGCCTTACCTGAGTCTCCCCTGGGCCTGCCCTCCCGGCTCAGAGCCCCTCCCTCCTTCCCCAGGGCAGTCCGTAAGTGGCTCGGCTGGGCGGGCGGCTCGGGCTCCGGCTCGGTCTTGGGCTCCGGCTGCGAGCGCTCTGCCAGGCTCCTGTGCCTCTCGCCAGCGAGCGAGTGCGGAGCAGTTCGGGCTGAGCACTAGGTATATATTGTCTGGGAGTGTGGCCTTAGGGCCTCTGCAGGGCGGTCTGGTGCCGTGCCTGCCCCTATATGGAAGACGCCATCACATGCTTCTCCACTCCCAGCCAGGGGCCGGGTGGCAACACGGGGGGGAGGGCAGCGCACCAACTTCAGAACCGGGAGAGAATGCCCACCCCGGCCGGCCCCCCTCCCGCCAAACCCCTCCGGACTCTCACCTGCCCCGCGCTCAAACTTCTCCCGCCACAGTTTCTCCGGCTCCTTGCGTGTCTCTGGCTCCTGGCTGCCCCTTTCATGTGGTGCTGGAGCAAGAAATCCGCTTGATGCCTCTTTCCCAGACTGCAGCAGCCGGGGAACTGGGGCTCCGAGGGTTAACCAAGAACCTGGCAAGATGCAGAGCTGGAAACTCAGTGCCTTCCTGGGCCCCCGACCCCTCCTTCCCTCCCTCAATGTTCATCCTCAGCCTCAATCCCATTTCCAGCCCTGGCCTCCAACTGCACGTGGGCACTGCATCGTGCCCAGAGACCTAGCTAGTCCTCGTGTCCACCTCCCGGGAACTTATGGCCTAGGCGAGGGCACATGGAAAGCAGAACCGAAGCACTGAACGCAGTCGTGAGGTATGTCCGTTTGCATGGGGGCAGTCCCCATGGGGGAGGGATTTATCAGTGTCATAAAAAGTCGGAGCTGAAAGGACCCTAGAACATAGAATGGAATGTGTCAGAAGGGGAAAGGATCTTAGAACACAGAATGGCAGAGCTGGAAGCGACCTTAGAACATAGACCATAGAATGCTGGAGCTGGAAAAGACCTTAGAACAGAATGTTAGAGGTTATGAAAGTTGGAGGTTAGAACAGAATGTTAGATCGTAGAACACAGAATGTCAGAACTAGAAGAGATCGTTGAGTTCATCTCTTTCATTGTAGAAACCGTGGTTCAGAGAAAATACTGGTGACTTGCCTGAGGCCACACATTGTCAGGGGCAGAGACTGGATGAGAGTTGGGTCTAACTTCCAGTCCATGTCCAGCTGTACTGACTTGAAGGAAAAACACACTTGAAAAGCTCTGAACCAGGTTCCTAATCCATAATTGTTCTAGCCCTTAGGGTGAAGGGGCTCTGAGCTCAGCCCTTAGACTGGTCACCCAGGGCTAGAGGGGGCAAGTTCCTTTCAGCGGTCCCCTGGAATTCTGTCCCACCTGTCTCCCTCCCCCCTCCTTATCCATTGGCACAGCTGGCTTTGGTATGATTTTCATTCCTCTCCCTGTGTACAAGTAGAGGCCGCCTCCCATTGTTTATAGATTCTCAGAGCTGGTAGGGACATCAGAACCCTCAAATCCAACCCTTGCCTGAGCAGAAATGCCCATTATTACATTCTGGATAACCGGTGATCCAACCTCTGCTTGTATCAAACCGAGAAGAGACACTGGTTATACTTCTGCACCGAAGCTCATTGCACCATTTCCGGGGATTCCAGCCACGTCTGAGGAAGTTTTCCTATTTCTCACATCAATACCTCCTGGCTCTATTTAAGCCCATCTCCCCAAACTCTGTACTTCTGTCCTCCGCCTCACCCTGGGGCTGCTTGGTTCTCCACAACCAGGGAAAGTCAGCTCTTTACAGAACTCCACGAAAGCACCTGTCCTCAGGCCTATTTGTTCTGTGCTAGGACTGACTATGGTCCTGGCCTCTAAGGAGCATGAAGAATTCAGGTCCTGCTCCCTGTAGCCCTTCCAGTCACTTATAAATTCCTTCCATCTTGCTCAGTGACTGACATGTGAACCAGGAACTCACCCCTGGGTCAAAGGGCCAAGGAAGTCAGACAATCACAGTGAGACTTCAAGGGAAGGGTGGAAGCAGCATGGTACATTATTATTGGACATGGTGTCATGAGAGAAATAGTGCTCCTAGCCCTATAACTGACTAGGTGTGTGACCTTGGATAAGTCTGGCGCATCAATTTCCTCATATGAAATTTCTTCCCTGTAAGATAACGGAACAACTAGATGGTCTTTATGATCATTTCCAGCTCTCATATACTACAAATCTAAGATAGCTCTATTTGCTGCTTAGAATCCTTTCAAGGCTCCCCACTGCTTGCAAGATTAAATTTAAACTCAGCCTGACATTCAAAGCCTGCTATGACCTGCACTTTTCTTCTCCAGTCAGAATAGTCTCTTCCTGGTCTCCCCAACCATGTCTTACACATTTCTACCTCTGAACTTTTGCTAATGCTCTTCCTCCTGCCTGGACTGCCTTTCCTGGTATGTCAAAATCCTTCCTATATGTCAAGCTTCAGCTGTTGCCCCACCACCCCACCATCTTCCTATATAAGGATCTTTCTTTTCCGAATCTCCATAGCAGTGACTTCTATGTTCTTCATTCATCCTTTTTAAAAAATACATTATTTATTTTATTATTTTCTAATTACATGTAAAAAAATTTTCATTCATGCTTTAGCATAGACCACGTCTAGTCTTGATTTCATGTATGTGAGTTCTATCAGGCAGGGCCCTCCCTCTCTGTCTGTCTGTCTCTCTCTCTCTCGTCCTCTCTCTCTCCCTCCCTCTCTCTCTCTCTCTCTCCCTCCCTCTCTCTCTCTGTCTCTCTCTGTGTCTCTCTCTCTCCCTCCCTCTCTCTCTCTCTCTCTCTCTCTCTCTCTCTCTGTCTCTCTGTCTCTCTCTCTTTCTCTCTCTCTCTCTCTCTCTCTCTCTCTCTCTCTCTCTCTCCCTCTCAGTCTCTCTCTATCTCTCTGTCTCTGTCTCTGTCTCTCTCCCTCTCTGTCTCTCTCTCTCTCCCTCTCTGTCTCTCTCTCTCTCTGTCTCTCTCTCTCTCTGTCTCTCTCTCTGTCTCTGTCTCTCTCTCTCTGTCTCTCTCTCTGTCTCTGTCTCTCTCTCTCTGTCTGTCTCTCTCTGTCTCTCTCCCTCTCTGTCTCTCTCTCTCCCTCTCTGTCTCTGTCTCTCTCTCTCTGTCTCTCTCTGTCTCTCTCTCTCTCTCTCCCTCTCTGTCTTCCTCTCTGTCTTTCTCTCCCTCTCTGTCTTCCTCTCTCTCTCTCTCTCTGTCTCTCCCTCTCTCTCTTTCTCTCCCTCTCTGTCTTCCTCTCTCTCTCTGTCTTCCTCTCTCTTTCTCTCTCAACATAACTAGACCAAGGACTGGGCACATGTACGTGGCAAGCATGAATAAAGACTTGCTGAATAATTGAAAGATAGAATAAGGGATAAGGATAATGTGGGAGGGTCATAAGAATGATAGAGATTGCTGAGTTCTTGAAGTCTGGGGGACCTCCCCTTGTTTATTGAGTCTCAGAGCTGGTAGGGACCTCAGAGTCCTCAAGCAGAAATCCCCTCTATAACAGTCTCGATAGCTGGTGATCCACCCTCTGCTTGAACACCTTCCGTGATGGGGAGCTCACTACTATTGGAGGTAATCCATTCCATTGTTGTAGAGCCGATTCTTAGGAAGCTTTTTGGCATATCGAGCCCAAGTCTGACTCCCTGTGACTTCCCATTTGGTGCCACAGAATTAATCTAATCCCTTCCCTGTGTGATAGCCCTTTGGTTTATTGGAAAAGATGGTTCTTTTGAGCCTTCTCTTCTCCACTCTCAACACCCTCCCAGCTCCTTCAAACCCGGTCTTCTATGACTCAGCTTGGTGTCCTTATTGGGACAAGTGCCCCCTCCCAAATGTGCTCCCTGGGAGACACTGAGTGGTCAGTACCGCCTCCCACCCCCGAATGACCTCTGCCCAAGTCACGCCCAGGACACAATCCATGAGAAAACATGCATTCATAAAGCTCCTCCTATGCACCAGGCATCGAGGATACAAAGGATTGAACAATCCCAGCTCTTAACCGTGCACAGTCTCCCTGCTCGATGTCCCCACGCCCTGCTTTCGTCTGTTCTTTGGTATAGGAAGGTTTGTAGCTTCTTATGGATATAAAAATCGGAAAGTTCTTTTTGGGAAGTGAATGCTCTCAGTTTGTTCTAAGGTCCAAACTGTGTCTTCTCCCCACCCTCCCTCCCAGCCTCTCCTCTGCCCGCATGTCAGTCCTGCACAGGAGGAACAGGGATCTTAATTTCTCCTTTCTGGGGATGGAGACGCTAAGGCCTGGAAAGGAAATGGGTCTGAGGGGGCCATCTGTGCTCTTGCTGGGGCTTCTCCAGGCAGGATTTCTGCAGGAAGGGCCCTCCATGGCCAGGCCCTTCCTCTAAGTGCTCCACTGAGCACCCTCTGGGGCTTCCCCAGGAGCCTCTGCCAGAGAGCTGGTGAGATTACAGGTGCACATGTGTATGCCTCTGTGGCTTGCCATGCACACCGTGTATGCACCAGCCAGCGTGAGTGTAAGAGTGGGTTGTACCCACAAAGCGTGTGCTCTTGGTGTGCTGTGTGTACCCAACTGTCTAGACACAGTATTTGGGCTGGGAGTTTGGGCAGGGGAGAGGTCATGTGTGTAAGCTTATGCTGCCGGTCTCAGTGAGTGTGCTAGGGAGGGGGCCCACAGCAGGGAAATGGGAGTCAGACGTGGTTGTTGAAAAGCCTAAGGGGAGAGGGAAGCTTGTGATGTGGTCAGAGAGTCCACGCTGGGATTCTTTCTCCTGTCTAACCCATTGGGGGCTTGGTAGAGGAGTAGGGGTATATGTAAATATAAAGGGTTATTGTGAAGGGAGCAGAAAAGAGCCCTGAAGGGTGAGTGGAAGGAAGGGGGACGGGAATGAGGAGAGGGTTATACATTCCCTAGCTTCTCAGTCTTCCTGTGTCCTTTCTGTTTCTGCTCGCCAGCCCTGCTCCCATAGGTATACACACACATGCACACACACACACCCTTAGTCACACAGGGGCTAAATTATCTACCTCCACCAGGCAGGTATAGTCCATGCCCCACCCCACACCCCCTTCGGTGGCACTCGCTCAGTGTTTTCTATCATGTGATGCAGGCACAGATATATAGCACAGGCTCACCAAGGCACACAGATACTACCTTTCCTTCCTTTTCCCTCTCCCACCCCCTTAGGCAGCTAGGTGGCACAGGAAATAGAGGGCTGGGCAGAGAATCAGGATAGACCCGAGTTCAAATCTAGCCTCAGATCCCTACTAGCTGTGTGACCCTGGGCAAGTCACTGAACTGTCAGTTTCCTTATTTGCCAAATGGACATAAGAATTGCACCTACCTCCCATGGTTGTTGGTGAGGATCAAATAACACAGTACTTTGTAAAGCACTCAGCAAAGTGATTGGCAAACAGTAGGCACTTAATAAGTGCTTGTTCCCTTCTTCTTCCCCCTAAGTCTTCAGCCCTATTGAGGCAGAGCCTGGCCTCTGCTCTGGGCTAGAGGACAAGAAGGATGAATGGAGGCAGGATGGAGGATGGGGTTTGCCTTGAGGAATTCGACTTCAGCTCTACCTTGACTCCTCCCTACCCCCTTACAGCTGAAGACACTCCTTTCTAACTCAGCAAACGACAGGTGAAAGCCTGCTTACCTCCTCCCATCCTGTGAGCGAGCATGCACAGGGATGGAGCTGGGGGGCCCGGGGGAGCACGTGTCTGTGTGCCTGGGAAGCGCTGTGGTACAGCTCGCAGGGCCTCAGTTTGGGAGTCACGGTATGGACACTGGAGGAAAGCGGACCCGATGGCTTTGGAAAATGAAGGGTTCTAGCTGAGGCCTCCCAGCTCCCTCCCAGCTCTAGAATCTATGATTCACACATGCATCTGTGAGCATACGCAGGAAGGAGTGAACATATGAATGAATGTGTGTGTGTAAAGAGATATGTGAGTGTATCTGCCTCTGTGTGAAGGTAAACGTATCTGTGGGAGAGTGTGTGTGTGTGTGATAAGTACTGGTGAGCATGCCTTCTCTTTTGCTCCTGCCTCTAGGCTGCTGGGGGGTGTGCAGAGAAGATGGCAGTGTGGGCTGGGTCTCCTGAGCTGCCAACGTGGCATCCATTGAGCCAATGGCAGTGGTTCTGTGCAGTAGGGTATGTATGTGTGTGTGTGTGTGTGTGTGTGTGTGTGAGTGTGGCAAGGGAGAAGGGCCATTAGGAGTCATCAGTCACAAACCTGTCATAAACAACACTGATATCACTGAGTACAAACTATGTGCAGGGTGCCCTAGGGTCACCAACCTCAGGACCCTCTGCATAGCATCCATCTGGGACTCCTTCCTCCTCAGCTCAGGAGCCCTCTGGAGCAGCTCTGGACGCTTGAGGCCCAAGCATATGGGGCCTGAGGAAGACCGAGAAAGGTGCCCTGTGGAGAGACTGACACCCCCAGTCTGCAATCCTCAGCATGCCCTCTAGGATGGACACCTGTGGGATCCTGAGGGAGAGAGATGCATAGACAAAGAGAGACAGAAAGAGATAGAGACAGAGATGGAAAGAGAAAGGAAGAGAGGGAGAGAGACAGAGGGAGAGAAAAGACAGACATAAAGAAACAAAGAGACACAAAAAGAGACAGAGACATAAGATATAAAGCCAGAGACAGAGAAACACAAAGACGGAGAGATGAATACATATCCAGACACAAAAGAGCAAAAGAGTCCCGTAGGCCCAGAAAGATGAAGAGGGAGATACAAGAAATAGCATGAAAAGGAGTCTGAATGAAGATAGAAGCATATTATTTTGTGCTTAATTTTTATGTGGGTTTTTTGGTCAATATTTTCTTTCACAACATGACAAATATGGAAATATGTTTCTTGTGACTGCACGTAGATAACCTATACCAAATTTCTTGCCTTCTCAACGAGGGGGGAGGGAGAGAGAGAATTTTAAAAAATGAATGTTAAAATTGATTTTTCATGTTATTGGAAAAATACTATAGTCACACGCACACAAAGAAATAGTGTGAAAGGTTAATACACCCATGGAAACAGTCAGACACACAGAAAATGAGAAGCAGAGGACATAAATGGGTGTTCCTGTGACAAAGAAACACACACTTCAGCTGGACACCCTGTGAACACAAGGAGATGGGAAGGATGGACTGTGTTGCTTGTCTTATTTCACTACAGGCAGTGGGGGATGCTGAAATGCCTAGAGACTAAAGGAGTTAACCTGGGAAGGCTTCCTGGAAGAGGTGAATTTAGAGGAGGAGCCAGAAAAATGAAAAGGGAGAAGAATGAGCATAGAGAGAGGATGTTTTAGGCCCCCTACCATGCTGGTGGGAAAGGGTTAAGGAAAGTCCCTTTACAACTTGACTTGGACCTCCCCAGAGCCCAAGGCCTCCTCTCCCTAGGCCTGGGCCAGCTTCTTCTTACTGACATCTCCCCAGCTCTGATTGGCCCAGGCTGCTTTCAGGATGCGTTAGCTCCAGGCTCGAGATGGCCAGAGCTGCCCTATCTTCTTACCTTGGGTTCCATCTTCCCAGTTTGCTTCTCCCAGGGCCAAGCCAAGGCGCCAGAACTTGGAGGCCTATCTGCTCATTTGCATAGATTTGTGTGCAATTTGCATACATTCCCACAGACAGGGAGGGCATTCCCAAAGTCTGGGGCTCTCTCCACACCCGAGAATCCTCAATTATGGGCTCTTACAGTTAAAAAGAGCCCTTAGTCCATAGACTGTCAGAGCCTACAGGGACTTTAGAGATCATTTAGTCCTAGGGTTCTTCACCTGGGGTTCACAGTAGCCAAGGCCAGACTAGAACCCAGGACTCATGATACCCAGCTCAGGCCTCTTGTTCCATTCCCTGAACAGGGTTTCATCTCAGTTCTAATTCCCAAAAGGAGGGCAAGGGGAAAGGTAGGTAGGTTTGAGCTGCCTGGTCTGGCTCTTTTCTTTCCATCTTCTCTCCCATCAAAACCTGCCTTCCTGTGTTGCATTCCTTCTCACTCCAGGGTCTTGCAGGAAGCTCATTTTAGTGATAATGGCAGATAAGGGGCTTAGTGTGTGACTCTTTCTATGGGATTTGCTTTTTAAAAAGTGTGCTTCAAAAAAAAAATCCAAAGCTTTGATGGTGGGATTTCAGGCACTTAAGTTGGTCAATGGGGAAGGTATCTTCAGGCCTTCTCACTCACTTATATTCTTCTGCCACATGGGACCCTGGAAACTTCAGTGGTTGCAACCTCAGTACAGGCTGCTAGATGGTGAAGTGGGTAGAGTGATGAGACTAGAGTTGAGAAGAGCTGAGTTCAAATCTAGCCTCTGACACTTCAATCAATAAACATTTAGTAAATCCTGTGCTAAATGCTGTAAGTCACTTTACCACAGCTGACTCTACTGTAAGGTGGGCATGACAATAGCTCTCACTCCTTAGGGTTGTTGTAAGGATCAAATGATGCAATATTTTTAAAGTGCATAGCGCAATGCCTGGAATATAGTAGGTGCTCAATAAAAGCTTATTTTAGCTTTGTTTTGTGGCTGAGGGAGCAGAGGACTTGGGTTGGGCAGATCCTAAAAATAACAGGGACTTAGAGCTGACAAGAGACCTGATCCCCGCTGATTGAAACCAGGGTTCTGTGACCCCAAAGCCAAGTCTTTTTTATCACCATGTACTCGATAATGAGGTGGAGCAGAAGGTATGCTGACTTTGAAATCACAGGAGCTGGAAGGGAGATCAGAAAGCATTTAGTCCAACTCCATTTTACTGAGTCCTAGAGAAGTTAAGTGACTTGCAGAGCTAGTAAGTGACAGAGGAAGAATTTGAACTCTGTTTCTCCTAACTCTGGAGACACTGTACTATGGTCAAATTCAGGCTGGGCCTTGGTTTCCCTCATCTGTAAAATGAGGTAGTGATACTGCACAATTTACCTTACCTGGCCGCTGTGAAGGAAGTTCAAAGCATTATATAAATGCGAGCTGTTATTTGATTGTCGTATGTGTGTGGGGAGTACAAGGGAGAAGAAGAAGGGGGCGTAAAGGGATACAGATGGAACCAAGAAAACACAGGAAAAAACCCTTTAGGAAGAGGTTCAGTGTGTTCAAGCCCCCCTCCTATCACCTTGCATAACCTTCAGAGAGTCAGTGTTTCTCCCTGGTCCTCTGCCCTGTCCAGCCCAAGAGAAGGAGTCTGGAACTCTAGAACCCAACCAGAGAGGTCGGAGATCAGGGGATACTCCATGGTTCCACAGGGGAGCTGGGGCTCCTGGGGTTCCGTTGGAGAGAGTACTAGCTTGTCCAAGGTCATGGTGTGGGCACTCGGGAGGTAGAGGGAGGAGGCAGGGCCTGCCTGGGCAGAGAGCCCAGCCTGCCCATCCGCCTGCCTGAGTTGGCTCAGCCCAGCTGACCATGCAGGAGGCCTGGGGCCTTGGAGACAGCTTGAGTCATCCCCTTGCCAGCAGCTCAGAGTCTGAGAAGGAGCCGTGTGAGGGTTGGGAGTGGGGGGCTGGGGGTGGGGAGCGACTCAGAGCTGGGAGGCGGCGGGGGGGGGGGGCGCGGGGAGAGGACTATATGTTTTCACTCAGTCCTCTCCGTTGGACAGAAATCAGGCCCTTTCCCTGGACCCAAAAGGACCCAAAGCCCCTTCGTATGCACTTTGTAGAGAGAGAAGGCCTTCATGCCTGGCAGATTGGAATCATGGACCTAGAGCTAGAAGTGACCTCAGAGACTGCCTAGTCCAGCTCCCTCATTTTACAGATGAGAGATTTGATACCAGGTTAGGTTAAATGACTGGCCCGAGGTCACACGGGGAGTTGGTGTCGGGGCAGAATTTAAAGCTAGGTCTTTTGACTCCGTTGCCAGCTCTGGGACAGGTCAGCCAGAGAACCAGCGCCTGCGGGTCAGTGATGGATGATTAACGGGCAAAACCCACTTTGTGACCATAGACCCAATGTGTGTATGTGCGAGGGCTTTCGTGTTCGTGGAGGGGGCAAAGGTCCAGGACAGGAGAGTGGGAGGACCTGGGCCTTTTACAGCAGGTCAGAAAGCAAACCAAAGGACACAATGGGGATCAGATCACCGCAGGATCACAGTGTCAGAGCCAGAAGTCGCCTAGAAGTCACCTAATCCAATCCTGTCACTTATAGGCGAGGAAACTGAGGCCAAGATGGGGAAGGGCTGTGAAATCCCTGCTGTTCCCCTCGGCTATTTATTCTGAATAATATGATAATAATATTTGTAAAGCACTTATGGACCAGACAAAAGCATTTTACAAATATTATCTCACTTCATCCTCATGACAACCCTGGGGAATAGGCGCTTTATCATTTTATAGGTGAGGAAACTGAGGCAGGCTGGCTGAGGGATGTGTCTGGGATATTAAGTGTGAAGGGCCCCAGATTATGAACTCAGGTCTTCTTGACTCTAAGCCTAGCACTCTATCCAGGTGCCACCCAGCCATCCTAAACTCACCTTTAATTTGTTTTTGGAGGGGGAAGGCAGGGCAGTTGGGGTTAAGTGACTTGTCCAAGGTCACACAGCTAGTACATGTGTCAAGCGTTTGAGACTGGATTTGATCTGAGGTCCTCCTGACTCCAAGTCCAGTGCTCTATTCACTGGGCCACCCAGCTTCACCCTAAACTCACCTTTAAATTCTTCGAAGTTACCCTTTAAAATGTTCAAATGTATGAACCCCTGATTTGCTCTCCTGCTACCCTCCTCCACTTCTCTCTCTGACCCTGCATGGTCTCGGCCAGGTCTTCCAGGGCTGGAATGAGTTGATCATAGATGTCTCTGGGCCTGGAGGACTCTCCTACTCCCAGGTGGTGGGGCAGGTGGACATTGAGACCCCTGAGGACTCAGAGTAGGTGCAGCCAATGATGAACCTGATGCTTCCCATCACCTCTAGCCCTCCCGCACTCTGCTCTGAGTCTCTCCTGCTTCTCCTCACCATTCCTCTGTCCTCTCTCGAGCCTGGATTTATTTCCCTCTCTTGACGCAGGGCATCCTCTGGGCCATCTGGGTCCCTACTCTGTTCTGCTTAAGGAAGTGGGGGCTGGGGTGGGGGGAGAGAGGCAGGCTCTCCTACAGAACCAATGTAAAAGACACTTGAGCTGACAAATTCAAAAGTATAGGTGGGCAATTTTTAAATTAAGATTTTAAAATTTTTTTGTTATTCTGTACTTGTCAAAATCATCCAATATGAACATTTCCATATAGAGAGAACAGAAATAGAGGACTGAAAATGAAACTCCAAATCTCTCCCCTGTACAATTTGCATTTTTAAAAAATAATACGTAAATTTAGATTTAAAATTGTCCTGCTTGTCTGTGTTTCCTTCTGGTTGTCCTTCTGGGTCTCTTCTGTGTATTTTTAAAAATGCTTCAATGACTTTCTTTTTTTTCTTTTTTTTGGAGGGGCATCCCTTTTGCTAATCCCCCTCTCCTTTCCAAATTGCTGCTAACTTTAAAAAAAAAACACCTCCCTTGCAATAAATATGTTTAGTCAAGAAAAGCAAATTCGTACATTGGCCAAGTTCAGAAATGTGCATTTCAATCTTCTGCCTGAGTCCCCCCTCTCTCTGTTAGGTAGTGGGGTAGCGTCCTTCATTACTGGTCCTTTGGAGTAGTGGGTGGTCACTGAATTGAAGTTCTTTAAAAATTGTTTTTCTTTACAAGATTGTGGTTATTGTATAAATTGTTTTTTGGTACTAGTCATTTCACTTTGAATCAATTTGTGTAAGTTTTCCCAGGTTTATATGAATCCACCCCTTTCTCCATTTCTTACAGAGTAATAATATTGCGTTACATTAAATTACCAGAATTTTTTTAGTCATTCCTCAATTGGTAGACACTTCCCCCCATGCATTTCTAGTTCTTTGCTACCACAAAAAAACAAACATATTTTTGTACACATGCATGGATCTTTCTCTCTTTCTTTGACTCCTTTGGGGTACATGCCTAATAGTGGCATCATAGGGACTTTTGGGACATAGTTCCAAATTGCTGCTCATCGTGGCTGGGTCAATTTGTATCTCCATCATAGTTCATTAATGTCCCTGTCCTTCACAGCTCCTCCAACAATTGTCGTTTTCCATTTTTGTTATCTTTGCCAATCTGTTGGGCATGAGGTGGAAACTCAGAGCTGTTATTATTTGCATTTCTTTTACTGTTGTGATTTAAAAAATTTTTGGCTATTGATAACTTGTATTTCTTTGATGATGACCTATTTATATGCTTTAACCATTCATCTCTTGGGGAATGAATCTTTTTTTTTTATAAATTCAAATCAGTTCCTCATATATTTTGGATATCAAACCTTTATCAGAGAAAAAATTTTTCAACTTTATCATTTCTTTTCTAATTTTAACTGCATTGATTTTGTTTTTGCAGAACCTTTTTAAGTTTAAGTAATCAAAACTGCTCATTTTCTCTTCCTTTCTATCCCTGCTTAGGATCATGTTTGGTCATGAACTATTCCCCTATCCATCGTTGTGAAAGACATTACCTTCCTTCCTCCTATATGTCCTTTTATACCTAGGTCATGTATCCACTTGGAGCTTATCTTAGAATATGGTGTGAGATGACGGTCTAAATTAAGTTTCTGTCAAGTTGCTTTCCTCTGTCCTAGAATAGTGAAACCCTTCCTCCAGTAGCTGGGGTCTTGGGTTTTATCAGACACTGCTACTACATGTGTTTATTTCTGTATGTTTTGAACCTAATATGTTCTACTGAACAACTTTTCTATTTTTTTTAAACCAACACCAGATAGTTTTGATGATTACTGCTTTTCAGCTCAGTTTGAGATTTGGAACTGCTAGGCTCCCTTCCTCCCCACTTTTCTTTGGTATTTCCTTTGAGATTCTTGACTTTTTGTTTCTTCAGATGAATTTTGTTATTATTTTTCTACATCTATAAAGTTATTCTTTGAGAGTCTGATTGGTATGGCACTAAAGAAGTAAATTAGTTCAGGTAGTATCATAATTTTTATTATATCGGCATGGCCTATCCATGAACATTAATATCTCTGTAGTTGTTTAGGTGCGCTTTTTACATAGTTTTCAGAAGAAGCGTTACAGGAATCACAGAACCTTGGAGTCTGAAGGCACCTCAAAGGTCACCTAGTCCAATCTGGACTTAAGCAGGAATCTCCTCTACAATATCCCTAACAAATACCATCTGGCTTCTCTTGGAAGACCTCCAATGATGGGGAGCTTTCTACCTTCTGAGGCAGCCCATTCCTTACTGAGGTCCCTAACACATTGGGTCTGGTACAGAACAGAGAGGAGGAGAATACCTTTTTACATTAATTTATTGCCTGTTTTCCTTTTTTTTGTCTGATGCTTTTCCAAGTACGTATTTATTGATTTGACTTAAGAACACTTAGACTTACCTTATCCCCCACCTAATTATACAGTTTTTCTCTCTCTCTCTGTTTCTCTCTGTCTCTGTCTCCCTCTCTCACACCCTCACACAGACACATACACACACACAAACACACTCCTATTTAGAGGAATTTTTTTTTGCATGGGGCAAGAGCATTTGGGAGAGGGTACAGACGGGGGAATGTGGCAAAACAGAAGCCTGACCTTAGGTACAATCATGCTGGAAGAGGAGGTGGTTCAGACCTCGCTCCCATGGGAGACGATGGGGGGAAAGCATGGCAATCAAGGCTGGTTACACAACATTGCTACCTGGGTCAGCAGAGGACCTCCAGATGAGCTGAGGGGATCTGGCTGTTTTGGGGAAATGCGACTCTCAAGAAGATTACCCTCCAAATGTCAGCGCCCTAAGAAAAAGCCTAAGTTTTCACCCTGTGCTAGTTATGGCCCTGGCTCCACTCAGATAGTCAGTTCCCTTCTGGCTTCTTTGCCTCTGCCTAGATACAAACAGATAAACACTCTTGCTGTCATTCTCACAGACTCAAATACACCACATGTACACACTGTCTTATGGTACACACCAACTTACAGATAGGCCAAATAATCACACATAAATTCATACAGTTACTTACATGCATTAATAAAAATCACACACAGGGAAAGCCACATATATTGACAAATATAAATAATCAATAAAGAAACATTTACAGATTTCTCTCTTACATGCATCTGCACATTCTCTCTCTGTCTCTCTGTGTCTCTGTCTCTGTCTCTGTCTCTCTCTCTCTCTCCTTCCTTCCTTCTCCATCTCTCTCTCTGTCTCTCCCTGTCTGTCTCTCTTCCTCCCTCCCTGCTCCCTCCGTCTCTGTCTGCCTGTCTGTGTCTTCCTCCCTTTCTCTCTCTCCCTCCTTCTCTCTCTCTCTCTCTCTCTCTCTCTCTGTCTCTCTCTGTCTCTCTCTATCTCTCTCCCTCTCTATCTCTCTCCCTCTCTGTCTCTCCCTCCTTCTCTATCTCTCTGTCTTTGTCTCTTTCTCTCTCTCCCTCCTTCTCTGTCTCTCCCTCTCTGTCTCTCTCCTTCCTTCTCTCCTCCCTCCATCTCTCTCTTTCTCTCTCTGTCTCTCTTTGTCTCTCTCTCTCCTCCCTCCCTCTCCCTCTGTCTATCTGTCTGTCTCTCTCTGTCTCTATCTCTGTTTCTGTCTCTGTCTCTCTCTCCCTTTCTCTCTCCCTCCTTTTCTGTCTCTGTCTCTCTCCCTCTCCCTCCCCCTACCTCTGTCTCTCTCCCTCTGTCTCTGTCTCTCCCTCTCTCCCTCCCCCCTCTGTCTCTTCCCCTTTTCTCTTTCCCTCTGTCTCTTTCTCTCTGTCTCTGTTTCTGTCTCTCTCCGCCACTCCCCCTTGCTCTCTCCCTCCTTCTCTGTCTCTGTCTTTCCCTCCTCCTCCCTCCCTCTCTCTCCCTCCATTTCTGTCTCTGTCTCCCTCCCTCCCTCTTTCTCTCTCCTTCTTCCTCTCTCTCCTTCTCCCTCTCTCTCTATCTCTCCCTCTGTCTCTGCCTCTCTCTGTCTGTCTCTGTTTCTGTCCCTGTCTCTCTCTCCCTTTCTCTCTCCCCCGCCTTCTCTGTCTCTCTGTCTCTCTCTCCCTTTCCCTCCCTCCCTCTCTCTCTCTCCCTCCATTTCCATCTGTGTCTCTCTCTCCCTCCCTCCTTCTCTCCCTCTCCCTCCATCTCTGTATCTCTGTCTGTCTCCCTCCCTTTCTCTCTCTCCCTCCTTCTCTTTCTCTCTCCCTATCCCTCCCCCTCCCACCCTCTCTCTCTCCCTCTGTCTCTGTCTGTCTGTCTCCCCCTCCCTCCCCCTTCTTTCCCTCCATCTCTGTCTCTTTATCTCTGTCTGTCTCTCTGTCTCTGTCTCTTGATCTCTCCCTCCTTCTTTGTCTATGTCTCTTCCTCCTCCTCCCTCCCTCTCTCTCTCTCTCCCTCTGTCTCTGTCTCTCTCTCCCTCCCTCCATCCATCTCTGTCTCTCCTTCTCTCTCCCTCCCTCTCTCTGTCTCTCCCTCCTTCTCTATCTCTCTGTGTCTCCCTTTCTTTCTCTCTCTCCCTTTCTCTCTCTTTCTCTGTCTATGCCCTTCTCTCTCCCTCCTTCTCTGTCTCTCCCTCTGTCTTTCCCTCTCTCTCTGTCTCTTTCTCTCTCCCTCCCTCCATCTCTCTCTCTCCTTCTTCCTCTCTCCCTCTGTCTCTCTCTCCCTTTCTCTCTCTCCCTCCGTCTCTGTTTCTCTGTCTCTGTCTGTCTCTCCCTCCCCCTCCCTCCTTCTCTCTTTCCCTCTATTTCTGTCTCTCTCTCTCCTTCCCTCCCTCCCTCCCTCTCTCCCTCCCTTTCTTTCTCTCCCTCCTTCTCTATCTCTCTGTCTCTTCCTTCTTCTCCCTCCCCCCTCCCTCTATCTCTCTGTCTCCCCCTCCCTTCCCCCTCTTTCTCTCCATCTATGTCTCTTTATCTCTGTCTGTCTCTCTGTCTCTGTTTCTTTCTCCGTCTCTCTCCTTCTCCATCCCTCCCTCTTGATCTCTCCCTCCTTCTCTGTCTCTCTGTCTCTTCCTTCTCCTCCCTCTCTCTCCCTATCCCTTTGTCTCTGTCTCCCTCCCTCCATCTTTCTATGTCTCTCCCTGTCTCCCCCTCCCCCCTCTATCTCTCCCCTTCCCTCCTCCTCTCTCTTTCCCTTTGTTTCTGTCTCTTTCTCTCTGTCTGTCTCTCTGTCTCTGTCTCTCTCCATCCCTCCCTCTCCCTCTCCCTTCTTCTCTGTCTCTCTGTCTCTTCCTCCTCCTCCCCCCTTCTCTCTCTCTCTCTCCATCTCTGTCTCTGTCTCCCTCCCTCCCTCCCTCCTTCTCTGTCTCTCCTTCTCCCTTTCTCTCTCTCTCTCTCTCTCTCTCTCAGCCCCCTGGCAAATCTGGAGGTCACACAGCTGGCAGACATCTGTGCCCTGGGGCATGTTCTATTTCTCCTCACTTTGCCAGCCTCAGCCTGCTGCTGCTGCTACCGCTGGTGGTTGTGGTGGTGGGTAAACCCAGACCAGGTGGTAAAGACAGAGGTGGCTGGCCCACTCCTCACTTACCCCAGTGTGAGAGTACTCTGGCATGGAGGAGATGGCCACAGAAACAAGTGCAACTCCCCGACTATCCCCACTCCTCAGCCTTAAGGATGGCACCTGCTGGTAAGTGCTCCCTTTGCCCAGGAAATGCCCAGCCAGAAGTCCCCCTCTGTGGCTAGAGCTGGCACCTCTATCCCTGGCCCCTCCTTTTCCAGGTGACATAATCCCATTGTATGGGAGGGCTCTATATATCTCGGTGCATATGTTTGGTAGGTAATTATTGCACTCCTGGTCAAAGGTTGCAAATAAGAGAAAGAAGGTAGCTTACCAACACCACCAGACAGGCACTAAGGTGGCACAAAAGAAGACAGAAGGAGCCTCAGGGATGCCAACTCCTGTTGTCTCTGTGCCAGGGGAAAGAGAGCTGGCCAAGGGTGATCATGGCTGCTGGATTCAGATCCATGAGCTCATAGAATGTCAAGGGATGGAAGACGTCATCTGAGTGAACTAATTTTACAGAGGGAGAAACCGAGATTCAGAGAAGGGAAGTAGAGACTAAGATCAGAACACAAGTCTTCTGCCTTCCAGACCAGAAGTTTTTCCTCTACACCCTGCCCAGACATCTCCCAGTCATCAAAATCATGACCTCAGGAATGCCTGTCTTTAGCCCCTCTCTACTCCCTGCTCTGTGGAAATCTCCCAAGGAGGAAGAGTTTCTGTTTATTATGTTGCTTCCTTGAGCCTCCATCTGTAAAATGAGAAAATTGACCTAAATAATCTGCTAGATCTCATACAGTTCTTGCCCCTGGGATTCTTCCTCTGTGCTAGTAGTCTCTAGCCTTCATTCCTTCCTTCCCACCTCTGCTGCAAGAGCTCTAGTCTGGAGCCCTTCGACTGCACTCTTGTAATAGTCTCCTCAAGGCTTTCCCTGCCTCCAGTTTCTTCTCTCTCCACTCCCCTGCTCAAAAATATTCCTTTGCTCTCCGTTCCTCATAGCCCAGAGTCCAAACTCCTTGGCCTGGCATTGGAGACCTTCTGCAACTTAGATGCTGTCCATCTTTCCAGCCTTAATTTACATTCTTCTTCCTTGTGAGCTCCATGTTCTAGCCAAATGAGACCCTAATTTGTTCCCTGATCTTGTCCTGCCCTCATCTGTCCTTCTGCATGACAGAGTCCATCCCCTGTGCCGGAAGCATCCTCTCTCTTCATGTCTGCCTGTTGAAATCCTTATCTTCCTCCAAGACTCAGCTTAAAGGTTCCTGAAGAGGGCTGAGGTTTGATTCCAGTGGAGAGCCTGGTGAGCCCCAGCCACTAACCCTAAACCTGATGATATCAGTCATCTCACAAGCATGAACAACTGTCAGTCTTAAGGAGAACTGGACAAGAGGGTGTGGATGATTCAGTGAAGTCCATCCCCATTGCTGGGAAAATAGAATTCATTGGGAGTGTCATCTTTGTTCACGAAGGACAGTACTTTTCCTGGATAGAACTGGAGGTCGAGACCTGAGTTCCAGTCCTGGTTTGGCCACTAACTTTTTTTGAGACTTTGGGCAAGTCATTTCCCTTCTCTTGGCCTCAATTTCTTTATCTGTAAAATGAGGGGTTGGATTTGATGGGCCCTAAGGTCCCTTCCAGCTTTAACATTCTAGGCTCTATTTTTTTAATGGCATCTTCCAGTCCTGGCATCTTATGTTCTAACATTCTTTGTTCTAAGGTCCCTTCCATTTCTGACATTCCATTATTCAATGAAAACCAGGCTGTGGACCCAAGGGAAATGTATTATCCTCCTCACCTCACTCCTACTCTCTATGACTCAGACTATGTCAAGTCTTAGCAGGGGAGTTGATATTTAGAGACTGTCAGAGCGACCCTGACATAACAGCTGCTTAATAAGTATTTTGTTGAATGAATACATGAATGCATATCCTACTGAACAGTACTAGGGGGAGTTATGGGTAGAGGTGGGTTCGGTGGCTGGTTATTATTGGAACTTCTTAGCTTCTAAAGTTCCTCAGTTAGCTCCCCTACCAACACCCCCTTCTCTTATCACCTCCTCACCCTCCTCCCAGGATGTGGGGAAGTTAATTGCTGCTCATCTCAGCAATTAACCCTCTACACCCACCCTATTCCCAACTGTTCAATGTCCCTTCCATTGATGCCCAGGATGTGAGAACCAAGAGTGGGAAGGGGAAGTGGAAAGGGATTGATGGTGTCAGACTCATAGGACATTAGATCTGGAGGGGACCTAGGCATCACCGAGAACAACCCCCTCATTTCCCAGATAGGAAACTAAGGCCCAGAAAGAGAAAGCGACTTTACTCAGGTCATATGACAATTTATTAGAGGTCAGGAAAACAGAGACTATAGAGGGAGGGAGGCCAGGGAGAAGGGGGAGAGAAGCAAGAGACTCGGAGAAGGGCCAGAAAGGGATGGTGGAAGAGGGTGGGGGTGGAGCATAGTGGTGGGAGGAGGCCTGTCACATCACATCAGTATCCCCAGCCAGGCCATGGCCCCAGTTTGCTTCGCCTAGGAGTCTCCCTCAGGGCCTGGACACAGCATTTCTCTCCATGCTTCTGGGGAAGAGCTCAGAGAACATATATCAGGGATGCAGCCTATAACTCACATGGAAAGGTACGCAGACCAGTACTAGGTACACACTTAAATCACAGATGGGGGCAAGACAACGATAGGCCTGTACCGTACGGGTAGGTAAGTGCACGGGCCCCTTGGCCCCACACCCACTGGCAAACACACACAAACTCTTCCTTCCATTAGCCACTCAGGGCTTTTTGTCTGTAGCAAAGTCTTTTCTTTCCCCTCTGGCCACCTCCCCTCACCACCAACTCAAGTGTGGGCTCACTGACTAGTTGCTTGTTTCACTTTCAGCTCTAAACAACACACTGAGGGAAAACCTGCCACCAGAAAATCATTTAGTGTCGTCTCAGAGCCAAGGAGAAACAGTTTGGGCTTTATACACTTTTGGACACTTTACACCTTTTTTTTTACACACTTTACACCTGCGCTTTCGTGTTCTCATCTAACAACCCGGAACAGAGCCAAAACCAGGCCAGAGCAACCAGGACTCTTCCTGAGGGTGCCAATATCTGAGGTGAGAGGATACTTCCAGAAAAATATGGTCTTCGAGTTTCATGGTCCCCTGACAGCCTGTGTTGTCATCTCCAGGATCCCAGGCCCAAGCCCTCCCTTGGCCTCCATGGAGCCACAAGTGGGACTCTTTGGAGAACACGTTGCCCACTTCTTAGTTCAGACTGTGCTCTGCACAGCTACCACCTCTTGCAACTATTTTTGGCTACAAGTAGAAGTCCTCATTATAGCTCTGGCTCAGAGGATTAAGAATGGAGAGCTGGCTATGTGGATAGAAACAGTAACATGCCCTCCTCTCATTACATAATGGTGCAATGGACCGAGTATGCGGTTTGGAGTCAGGGGACTTGGGTTCAAATCCTAGGTTGGACAATTTTTAACTGTTGAGCACATCACTCAATTCTCCCAATCCTTATTTCCTTCATCTGTGAAATGAGGAGTTTAGACTAGATGACCTCCAAAGGGCTCCTTCCAGCTCTAGAAAGAGCCTGGACTGGGGAGTCAGGAGACCTAGACTAAATTTCCAATATCATCATCCACTCACTGGTCAGTGTGATGTTGAATAATTCTGTTCTCTCTGAACTCCAGTTTCCTCTTCTGTAAAATGTGTATGATAATACCTGCCTTCATGAGCTTATGGGTATTGTGAAGATCAGTTAGGAGACTATACATACACACACAAATGGGGACTAGTGGTGATGACTTGTGACACATGTGCATGTAGTCTATGTACATTGCCTACAAAATGCCCCATGTAAAGGATCTTCTTCCAGGTTCTGATCCTGGTGGTGCTTTATGTGGACAAGGGACCCTGGGCTGGGAAGTATAGGATATATACCTCCTAGACAGTCATTCTAAGGAGCCTCATGTGGAGGAGGTGGTCAACTGCTCACCCCCTCTACTTTGTGGGGGCCCCTGTGTTTGTGCACACAGACCCCTGGGCCAGTCCTGTACTGTGGAACAAAGAGAAACTCAAGCATCTAGGAAGGCAGCTGGTAAAAGAGAGAGGGGGCGGTGGGTGTTAGGTCAGAGGAGTGGAAGACTAGGTTAGATCTGCTTTTCTGAAATTCAGAGGAGCTTGGCCAAGAGAGCTGGACCTCTGCTGGGGAGTTCTCCAATCCCTGAGTTCTCAGTCATTAACCAGTAAACATATGCTCCTCCTCAATGACCACATCTTAACCTGGAAGCACATTATAATAAGTGTATGTAAAGCACCTGATGGGCAGTAAATGTCAGCGGTTTATTGGTCAGTCAATAAACAATTATGAAGCCCCAACTTGGGACAGCTAGGTGGTGCGGTGGATAGAGTGCCAGGCCTGAAGTCAGGAAGACTCACCATCTTGAGTTCAAATGTGGCCTTGGATACTTACTAGCTGTGTGACCCTGGGGGAGTCACTTAATTCTATTTGCCTCCATTTCCTCGTTTGTAAAATGAGCTAGAGAAGGAAATGGCAAACCACTCTAGTAGCCAAGAAACCCCCAAATAGGGTCACAAAGAGTCAGGCACAACTGAAATGACTGAACAACAAAAAGCCTCAACTATGTGCCAGGCATTGTGGTAAATTCTGAGAGTAAAAAACTCCACAAAATACAGTTCTTGCTCTCAAGGTGTTCACAATCTAATGGGGAAGACAACAGGCAAACAATATGCACAAACAGGCTATGTCCAAAATGAATAGTAAATAATTAACAGAGGGAAGATGCTAGAATTAAGAAGGATTAGGAAAGATTATTGAAAGATTGTAGAAGGTGGCTATTAGTTGGAACTTGAAAGATGCCAGAGAAGCTAGGGGGCAGAGATGAGGAAAGAGAGCATTCCAGGCATGGGGGACAGCCAGAGTTGACAGATGAAGAGTCTTCTTCATGTGATAGTAAGGAGGTCAGTGTCACTGGTTGGATGAAAACACGGAGGGTTGTGAGGTATAATTATTAAATAGTGGGTTGATTGGGGAAGTTCTGACCTTACGGAGAACTGAGCCATTATTTGAGACCAAAGGAAATAGACAGGCCCGTTTTCCAGCCTGTACTGATCTCTACTAGAAATGAATTAGTTTATATTGTTATGGGAAGAGCTATGCCTTTGTGCCGGGACTTTAAAAAAGGGGTGGATTTGGTCTTTCCAACTGGTGTAGGTACAGAAAATAAGGGTAGGATAGCTGGTATTAATATGCTAAAGAAGTACAAAGATATAACTAAGTCTTGTCATCCCTTTAAGAAGTCAAGATCAGATGGTCGGCCTAGTGAAGATTGGACCTGCCTCTAGAGGCGTTTAAAAAAGCCAAGCTGGCCAAGGCCTGGAGAGAGGTGAACGGTTTGAGGGTTCAAGAGAGTTTGAGATTAGAAAAAGCTTTGTGGAGTGTGACTTCTGCACCTTTCCCAGAGAGCAGCAGGAAGGGGAGGAGATCTTTTTCTCCTCCATGACTACCATCTTTATTGACCATGACATCTAGCATTAGATCGACTTAGTACATCCAACAGGGAGCAGTTTGGAGAGTCAGACATTTGGAGGCAGAGAGTGCATCCTCTCCAGAGACACAGCCTCAGAGAGGTAGCTTTTAAGGTAAGAAGCAGCTTTGAGGAGTGAGACCTCTGGCAAACTGACTAGGGATTCAGGAGAGAACTCACCTCTGGCAGAGTGGAAGAGAGCTGGCTAGGGATTCAAGATAGAACTCACTTTTGGCAGCTGAGATTCAAAACTGTGGAGAGGAGCAGACCTCAAGAGTTCAGCAACCCACCCAACAAAAATGCCACGCTCAAGGGAGGAGCAGGTGAGGGCTCCATGAAAGGAGAAAGGACACTGGGCTCCTTCAGTATCAGACACAGGCTGTACATTTTCCCTAAAAGTGTGCCTTGTCACTAATGTACTCTAAGTTTTTGCCCACTCTTCTCATAGGTACTATGTACATCTATGGGAGAATATACCCCAGTTTTATGGGGAGAATGTCTTATAATTAATGTTCTTAAGCTCTGTTAGTAGATGTCTTTGCTTTGAGAGAGTTATGTCTACTGGCTGACTATTAAAGGGAAGCATACCAGTGCCTATAGTTTTAGGCACGCAGAATCATAGGATACCTCTTAAACCTTAAGTTACTAGCCACCATCTAGGGAGTCAACACATGAGAATGAGCATAAATTTGGGGGAGTAACCTCAGAAGAGGTGCTATAAAGAGTGGACCATTTGGCTCATTTCACCCTTATTTGTGAGATCTTGAAAAAAGAAGTAGACTTAGACCCCAGAGTAATTATTCTGCCTACCGGGGAGCTGCTAATGGCTGCCCTGGGTCAGAGGAACATGGGAGATGCATGTGCTCTCATCTGTCTGGCCCAAGAGGAAATTGCTGGACCCTAGTTTCTTTGCACCAGTTTTGGAGAGCTAGTTATGCAATATTCCAGCCTGAGAGACAGTAGCTGTGAAGAGGAGAACCGTGTAGCCAAGTAGTGGTAGTCACTGAATCCCAACTCCTGGAGAGAACAGAGGGAGATTTCTTGGGCATAGTAACTCCAGGATCCAGCCTGAGGGAGAGAAGGGGAGGTCCTTGGATGAACCAGCTTCTTGGAAGGAAAAGAGAATTTATATGTGTGGTGTACACAAACACACACACATATCCAGCTTTAGGGATTACATAATACATACATGTATATATGGATCACATACATACATATATGTACATATACATATATGTATGTATGTATGTGATCCCTAAAGCTGGAGTATCAGCAAGCCACAATAGGAAGGATTAAAAGACCTGGATTTTGTTCTCTGCTATTAGCGTGAGTCATTTGGATATTCTGGTTAGATGTGAAGGGGATTGCCTGTTTAGCAACTCCAAGTGTGTTTTCCTTCCAAAGGGAGTACAAGCCCTTAGGCTGGAGGCCTCTGGGGGTCTTTGGGTTGAAAGGAGTCACCAGAATGCCAGGGAGCTGTTCTGCTAGTGACCTCAAGTTTGTTTCTCAAATTCCATAATGGCATGATGAGTCTGGAGGATGGCAGGGTCCTGACGAAAAGTGGGACCCTCATGAAAGGGAGCAGAATTACACCAATTATTTGGGGGCTACTATGAGTCCTTTAGGTGTTATCAGCATTGTTCATGGGCTCTTGTGAGTTCTTTGAATATTCTACATTTTCTGTGGAGCTCTCCTGTACCCAATATGCATTACCTTAAATGCTTGTACAGGATCTAGGGACCTTTTCACTCACATCTCTGCAGACCTAAATGCAACCTATATTTGAATCTTTAAGATTGGCCAAGTACAGAGTCTGGAGTCATGGGCTACGTTGATTATCCAATAGCCACATACAAAATTGAACAACATCCAGTTTGTCCTTATTGTGTACAGATTTGATCAAGTTCAGCCACTCTTTCTGATTTCACCTTCTTAGGGGACATTGTCACTTCATTGGTTTAAAGCTGGGAGAAGACCTTAGAGACCATCCAACCCAACCCCCTTATTTTATAGAGGTAGTTAGGACCTGAGGCCCACAAAAAAGATGTCATTCCCCCCAGGTCACACAAGTAGAAAGTAATAGAATGACCAAGGTCAAAGAATGTATGTATGTATATATATGCATATATATATTCCTGAACCTAAGACGTATTTTTCCATAACTCTTGCTGTTCCAAGCCACAAGACACCCTTAGGTGAATAAGTCCATGATGAATCCAGATGAATCTGAGTCCTGAAGTCACTTGTTCAATTGTGCCCTCCCAATATCATCTGGTAATGAAGTGGTGGAGTCCAAATGAGATGGGTCTACTATCATTGCTAATGAGAATGCATATATCACTTATCAATGCACTGGCGTATCTGTTCCATTTCGCATCTGTTTGTTGTCCTCCTAGTTTCATCGACAAACACTTCTAAGATGGTCTAGTTTAGCCTGATCTCCCACTAAGCCCTCTGCAGGGTCATTTTCTCCTTCAATGCTTTTTGCCGTTTTATATGGGGACACTCACCAATCTTGGTATTCTATCTGTGATATTTTTCAAATTAGCTTATATTCCAAATTGTCATTGACCATGGCTTCCATATCTCTTCATTTGGCAAGGAGAGATATTGATCGTCAGGATGATTTCAAAGGAGGGAAGAGTTTGAAAATGGAAACAATTATAGATGAAGCTTTTTTTGAGGTGGGGAAGGATTAGGAAGACATATGGATACCTTACTTTCATCTCTATAAGATTTTTATTTTTATGTAGATGGATGCTCTGTAGATGGTGTGTGGAAGAACATTAACAAGAATGAGAATAAGAAGGCTGCTATCTACACAAATGGAGGAAATACCCACCACTTCAATGAGATCACAGATTTATTGAAGTATTGAATAAGAAGCATAAACTCTTTATTAGAATGGTCTATGCCCATTAAGTGCACTTTAAAGAAATACGAAAAAGAACAGGCAGACTTTTGTAGATGATTTTCCATAGCAGACCACAATCTTTATAGTCATACAAGTGACTGAGAATATACAAAATGCCAGATTGTGCTGTTTATATTTTGATTTTTTTTAAAAAGTCATTTGACTTAGTAGAACAAAATGCAGCTTCGGAGTTAAGATGACTCTCATACATATTTTAAAATTATGTGTCTCTCTGATAGATGCAACTGGAAATGTCTATTCAACAAACTGCTAATAAGTGATATCAGGCAAGGTGGAAAACATCCTCACCTAAAGCATTTATCAGTATAATGGTAGATGTCCTGCCCAGAGTCCAAACCAAAGAAAGGTCTCTGATTGATGGTAGGGTTCTCCAAATGTCCCTATTTGCAAAGGCATTATAGTGATTATATTGTGCCCTGGAATATAACATAGCTCTCAGCGAAATCCACAACAGTATAGTCCATCCATATGGGAAAGTCAAAGTGGATAAAACATGGATGTTGCCCACGTTATCGTATGCTCTGGATAAAAAGGCAGAGAGAAGTTGCAATCTCTAAGCATGGAAAGAGAATTCACAGCAGCGCTGTTGCAGGTTCATCAAAGAACCCAAGGGAGCACCTTCTAAGTCGCAATTATTCTACAATAAATCACCAGCACACAAGTCAAACCAGTGGCACACGGGAAACCATTGGCACACTCAGCTGGCTTTGGGGAGTAGTTTGGAAGACCTGGATTTGAATCCCACCTCTGATATTTAAGAGCTCTGGAATCAGCCTCAGTTTCCTCATCTGTACCATAATACCCATCATGCCCTCCTCCCGGTGGCGTGGTGAGCGGCTTGCTAATCTTGCATTTAAACCGTTGGCACAGTGACTCCTTTGGCACGGTCTCATATACTGACAACTATTCAACCAACCATTAGGAGGGATCGGTTTACCTAATTAGCACAGGGGCGGTGTGATGTCGGCCAGATGGATGGGAGAGAGTCAGGGTCAGTGTAGTGTGTGTGTGTGAATGCCTTAGTGCAGGGGCTCCTGGGTCAACATGGCAGTATAGGGAGGGGGACAGGAGCATTTACAGACCATCTTCAGGGTCCCTGGCTGGTGAGATCCGAGATGGGGGGTACTTAGCCCCACAGTGGGGAGTGGAGTACAGAAAGACTCTCAGATCGGAATCACGCTTCCCTCCTGGCCCCCATTTCTGGGGCTGAGGTGGGGGATGGGGAGGGTGGTGGTGAATCAGCCTAGGCAGCAATTGCTGCTTTGCTCCCAGCTGATGGGGACCATATGTTTGGGAAGAGGAAACTCACTTGTCGTTTTGCGGCCCCCAGGGCCCAGCCTTCGTGGGCCTGTCACAGATGATTTTCCCTGCCTGAGTGGCAGGCCCGCCCAGCTCCAAGGTCCTTCACATGGGTGGGTGGGCAGTTGTCAGGGGAGGGGGCATTACTGCTTCTTGCAAACGCCTCAGCCTCCACCAAACTCACCCTCCCTTCAGATCTCCCAAACACCCCCTCAAACTTCCCCCCACCCCACAACCCTTAAAATTCCCCCTCCTCTCAGACCTCCCAACTGCCCCTTTAAACTGGTTTCCCTCATACCTCCCCAGAACCCTAAATTCCCCCTCCCCTCAGGACCCCCCATGCTTTCCCTCTCATTAGACCATCTTGAACTTTCCTTACTTCTGATCCTCCAAACTATGAGCTCCCAGATTCTTCCAGACACAACCTCATCAAGACTTCCAAACTCGTCCTCCCCCCAAATTTTCCCTCCCCTCATTCCCTCAAGGTTTCTCCTTAACCTTCGAAATTCCCCTCTCTGACCCAGACCTCCTCCCCAAACTCTAACAAAAGCAAGGGCTCTGTAGTGTCTCTGGGGAAGAAGGCAAAGACGGCATTAACAGAGACAGTTGTGTAGATTTCTTAAGGCCTCAGTCTCCACATCTGTAAAAGCAGATGCCATCTCTCTATGGCCATTAGCAAAACGACTGCTTGGCTTTGCTATGCCAAGGACCACAACAGGGCTAACCCTGACTCTCCCTTCCATTGCTGTCTCTTTTCTCTGACTTTCCTGGAGGATCCCTGTCAGTCATCCATTCCCTTCTGTCCCCATCCTGGGAGGGCTAGCTAGGAAAGGGAAATGTGTGTTATAGTGAGGAGGGGGATGTGACATTCCAGGCTGGAGTCTCTCAAAGGTCAATCCTTACTGACCTGGGGATGGCAGGTTTCCCCATCCCCCAAAAGTCCCTCTTGCCTAGAATCCTCTCCCTCCCCCCACCCTCAGGGCAGGTTCCTTAATTGTCCTGGCTGGATTAGGAGACCGCAGAGTACCCCTCCAGCCCCTCGGCAGCCTCCAGTGCTTCTAACCTGCGGCCGGGCTGGTAAGAGCCGATGACCAACCAGCTATTTGCCTGTCAAGAGTTTGCTACCCAGACACACCGCCCCTGTCAAATTAGCGAGCCCAGAGCTGTAAGGGAGGCCACCGCGGCTAATTTGTACATTAACTGGTTCTGACAGAAATATTTCACAAGTGAAAACACAGAAACTGCGCCTGGAGAAAACACTCAGCAACCAGGCCGCCCAACTGGTGTGTCACTGTGTGGGGAAGAAAGGTGGAGACAGGGGAGAGACCTAGTGACAGTGAGCGGGAGAAATGTGGGGGAGGAAGGCTGTTAGGGAACAGAGACTGAGAGATGAAGGGGGAGAGATGCAGGGGAAGATGGAGGAAAAGAGAAAAAGACGAGGAGAGAAATAGAGGGGGGGAATAGAGGGAAAGATGTTGGAGAAAGACAGGAAAGAGAGATGGGTAAGTGGAAGAGACAGATGAAGGAAAATGGGGAGAGAGAAGGGGGAGGTAGTAGGGGAAAGAGGGGTAAATGAGAGATGAACGAGTGAAAGTGGAGAGAGGGATAAGAAGAGAGAAAGCTATTAAAGAGATAAATAGAGACGAGATGGGGCAGTGAGAGAAACGAAGGAGTGAGACTGGGAGGAGAGACAGGCAAAGAGATAGAAGAAAGGAGTAAGAAAGAGGTGGGAATACAGACAAGAAAGAGAAGGGGAGAGTCATAGGGGAGACAAAGAGATGCGGAAAGAGAAAGATGGAGGAGAACATAAAAACAGCGAGATGGGGAGAGAGAAACATGGGAAGAGATGTGGGAAAGAGAAAGAGAGGGAAAGAGATGAGGGCAAGAGATAGAGAAAGGAAAACAGGGAAAAAGATAAGATGATAAGATGAGGGAGAGAGAGAGAAATGGGGAAATATAGGGAAGAGAAATGGGGTAGGAAAAGACTCCAGAGAGTTAGGGAGGGGGAGATGAGGAAAAGATATGGGAAAGAGATATAAGGAAGAGAGAGAAAGAGATGGGGAAAAGAGGGACAGAGAAAGAGAGAGAGGGAGGGAGGGAGGGAGAGAGAGACAGAGACAGAGAGAGAGCAGAGAGAGAGAAGATAAGAGACAGGGAGAGGGAGAGATGGGGAGACAAAGGGAGATGGAGAGACAGAATTAGAGGGGAGCAGTGGAAAGATGGGAAAACAGTTACATGGGGAGAGCTGGAAAAAGAAAGTAACAAGGACAAAGTAATAAGGAGTGGTAAGGATGGAGATGTGGAAGTGTAGAGGTGCAGAAGTGGAAAGGTAAACAGAGCCAGAGAGACAAAGGAGAGGCTAAGAAATGGAGAAAAAGCTGAGACCAAAGAGAAAACTGCAGGCCGGAGGGGGGGGGGGGGGAAGGAAGAAATGATGTAACTGTGGTGGAGGGGAGGAAGGAGAGAGAGGAAAAGGAGTGAGAAGAGGGAACAAGAGAGCTTAGAGGGAAAAATGAAGGAAGAGGGAGGTTTTAGGAGAGAGGGTGCTGAGTATCACAGTCCCCAGCTAGGTAAAATCCCAGCCCAGTAAGACATTGGCTAATGATACACTCTCCATTCTTCTCCCTGACCTTTCTCCCCTCCTTCCCTCCTTCCCTCCTTCTTCCCTCCTTTCCTCCCTCCCAGCATTGAGCTAGCATGCCCCGCAGTCCCTCTCGCTGGGACTCCACTTTCCTCCTCAGCCCCATCCACATTCCTCCCTGAAGAGTTATTTTCTAGACAGGGTTGGTTTGAAGGGAAGAGAGGAGTGAGAGAGGAGGGTGGAGTGGGGGAATAAGCATTTACTAAGCGCCTACTGTGTGGCAGGCTTTACAAGCATCATCTCATTTGATCCTCACAATAGCCTTTGGAGGTAGGTGCTGTTGTTTTCACCATTTTTACAGTTGAGGTAAGTGAGGCAGGTGTAGTGTGACTTGCCTAGAGTCACAGAGCTATTAAGTGGATTAAGGCTGGATTTGAACTCAGGGCTTCCTGACTCCAGGACCAGGGCTCTCTAAGAAGGGGCCTCTCCTCAGCCAGGGCCACCATCCTTGCCACACAGGATTGTTAGAATGTACACTCCTTGAGGGAAGAGATGATTTCATTTTTATCTTTGGACCCCTAGCTCTTAGCACAGTGCCTGGCATAGGGTAAGCATTGTGGCAGCTAGATGGTTCAGCAGATGGACTGTTGCATTTGGAGTCAGGAAGACTTTGAGAGTTTGAATCCTGGCTCAGTTGTGTGACCCTGGACAAGTCGCTTAACTTCTCAGCTTCAAGTTCTCATCTGTGAAATGGGGATAATAACCAACACCTGGTTGTTGTAAAGATAAAATGAGATAATGACCTATGTAAAGTGCTTTGCGAACCTTAGAGCGATATATAAATGTCAGCTATTAGTGTTATTATTAACAAATGCTCGTTGATCATTGGGAGATCAAATGAGATGGTGCATGTAAAGCACTTTGCAAACCTTAGAGGACAATACACATGTATGTATATACACACACACATATGCATGTGCATGTTTGTATGTACGCTCATATGTATGTGTTTGTATCTATACATTATATATATGTATATGTATTTAAACACAGGGCAGATAGGTGGCTCAGTGGATAGAGCACTGGGCTTAGAATCAGGAAGACTCCTCTTCCTGGGTTCAAATCTGGCCTCACTGGGCAAGTCAGTGAACCCTGTTTGCCTCAGTTTCCTCGTCTGTAAAATGAGCCAGAGAAGGAAAGGGCAAACCACTCCAGTATCTTTGCCAAGAAACACCCCACCCAAAGAGTAGGACACAACTGAAATGACTAAATATCAAAAATATATACGCACATATGTGTATCTATGTGCATACACACGTAAGCTATTACTATCACCATTAATACACAGACAAGAGATGAGGTAGCAGTGTGATGGTGATCCTCTTGGCTCATTCTCCATCACCTTTTATTTTCCCTCTCTTCTATCTCTGCTCCCTCTGCCTCTGTCCTGCTTCCTCAGCCAGGCGCCCTCAGGACCATAAAGATTGTAGACCTCTTTGGCAGGTAGGCAGAGAGATCCAGATTTTCATCCAGGTCATGGCCGCTAACCATGAGTGTCCCCTAAGGCTCTGTTGTGGGCTCTGTTCTCCCTTCCCCACTCCTTCCCTCTCCTCTCCCGTCCTGTCCTGTCCTCTCCTGTCCTGTCCTGTGTCCTGTCCTGTCCTGTGTCCTGTCCTGTCCTGTTCTCTCTTCTCTTCTCTCCCTACACTGTTTTGCTTGGTGATTTCAGCAGCTTCCATGGATTCAGTAATAATCTTTATGCAGATAATTCTCGGATCTATTTATCTAGCTCTAACCTCTCTCCTGACTTCCAGTCTTGCTTGCTGGACATCTTGAACCCACAGATCTTAAACTTGTCTAAAACTGAACTCATTATCTTTTCCCCTCTTCCTAACCTCCTTATTACTGTTGAGAGCAATGTCGTCTTTCCAGTAACCCAGGCTCCTCACTCTCCCCTCATATCCAACCTATGCCAAATTCTGTTGATTCTATTTTGTGCCATCTCGTGTCTACACCCCCTTCTTTTTGATACCTCCACATCCTTGGTGTATCTCATGCTAGGATTATTGCCGTCCAGTCCTTCTGGTTGATTTCCTTGCCCCAAGTCTCTCCCCATTCTAGCCCACCCTCCACTCAGCTATCAAAGTGATCTTTTGGAGGCAGCTAGATGATGCAGTGAGTAGAGCACTGGCCCTAGAGTCAGGAGGACCTGAGTTCAAATCTGGCCTCAGACACTTGACACACTTACTAGCAGTGTGACCTTGGGCAAGTCACTTAACCCCAATTGCCCTGCCTTCCCCCCTCCAAAAACAAAAGTTAAAAAAAGTGATCTTCCTCAGGCACAAATTTGACTGTCTTTCCCTAGCCCCCACTCTCCATTCAGAAGACTCCAGTGGCTAGCTCCCTCCTGTTACCTGCAGGATCAAATACAAAATCCTTTATTTGACTTCATAACCTGGTCTACTTCCTACCTGTCTGGTCTTCTTATGCCTTAGTCCCCTGAATGTAACTCTCTGACTTATTTTCCAACACACTCCAACTCCTGACTCCATGCATTTTCCCTGGCTGTCCTCCATGTTTGGAAATCTCTCCCTCTTCATCTCTACCTCCTGGCTTCTTTCACATCTTAACTAAAATCCAACCTTCATCAAAAAGTCTTTCCTGGAGCAGCTAGGTGGTGCAGTGGATACAGCACCAGCCCTGATGTCAAGAAGACCCAAGTTCAAATTCAGCCTCAGTCAGTTACTAGCTGTGTGACCCTGGGCAAGTCACTTAACCCCAATTACCTCCCAAAACCAAACCAAGAAAGTCTTTCCCACTCCTCCTGAATACTGGTACCTTCCCTCTATGATCACCTCCAATTTATCTTGTACATGTTTTATTTGTATATAGCTGTTTGCATGTTGTATCCCCCATTAAATTGGGAACTCTTTGAAGGCAAAATCGTGTTTACCTTTCTTTGTATCACAGTGTCTGGCACACAGTAGGTATTTAATAAATGCTTGTTCATTTGACCCACAGACTAAGCAGTCAGATAGTATGAGCAGTGTCAGAACCATCTGGTTGGTTGGGCTGTTCCCATAGCTTAGGGGTCCTTGTTTGTTCTATGGGGTAAGGTTTGGAAATTCTCTGTGGTTCTCAATTATTCACCCCCCTTGACCTCAAATAACCCATCTCCTTTCTTCCTGTCTAAATCCTACCCATCCTTCAAGGCCCAGCCAATGTTCTACCTCTTCTAGTAAGTCTTTGACCCCTCCACAAAACCCCAAAGTAGTTTCTTCCTTTAGGTTTGGACAGAGGGTGCAGATGGCCAACATCGAATTTGTTTTGCTTGCCTACACATGTTTGTGACAAAGGTTTTGTTTTTCTTGCCTTCTCAACTGAAATAAGCGAAGAAGGTAGGAGGGGAAGTGGCTCTTCATTTGAAAAAAAAATAATGAAAAAAGGGACTTTACCTGTGTTATCTCATTTGGCCACAATAGATGAGGAGACCGCCGCAGACAGCAGTGAAGGGCCTTGCCCCAGGTCACAGAGCCAGTAAGTATGTGAGGCTGGATTGGAACTCTAGTCCCCCTAACTACAGGGCCAGCACTCTGTCCACTGTGGCACTCTGATTTTTATGTTATCTCTTTCTCTCATCCATTCTCTCTCTCTCATTCTTTCATCTCTCTATGTTATCTCTTTTGCTCATCTCTTTTTCTTTCTCTCTTTTGGTTTCTTCTCTCTTTCATCTCTATGTTATCTCTCTTGCTCATCTCTTTTTCTCTCTCTCTCTCATCCATTCTTTCTCTCTCATTCTTTCATCTCTCTATGTCATCTCTTTCTCTCTCTCCCTTTCTCTCTTTCTTTTTTGGTTTCTCCTCTCTCTCATTCTTTCATCTCTCTATGTTATCTCTCTTGCTCATCTCTTTTTCTCTCTCTCCTTTTTCTTTGGTTTCTCCTCTCTCTCTTTTTCTTTCTCTCTCTCTCTCACTCTCTTGACATGATCTCATCCACTCCCACAGCTAATAATTGAAAGTACTCTGTAAAAATCAAATGCTATATATCTGCAAATTATGCTTCCTTCTCCCTCTCTTTTCTCTTCTTGCAATACTACCAAAAGTCTTTGTGTATGACTTTCTTTTTTAAATTAAATTTTTATTTTCAATGAACAAAAATTGATTTTCTTTCTCTCTCATTCACCTACTACCATTGAGAAAAAAAGAAAAAAAAGCACTGTGAGGCAAATATTATCTTCAATTCATAGATGAAACTGATGCTCAGAAAATTCATAGACTCAGAGTCAGAAGGACTTGTTTGCCTCTAGAGATCTTTTGGTACCCAAATGTTATTTAAAGGGTTAGTTATCCCTCCCAGCCTTGTGGACTTTGCAAGGTTTACAAGTGTGCCATTTATCCCTTTATCCAAGCCACTTACCACATTTTACATAGTCCCAAGGATTCCAACAGATAAGTGGTCAAAGGATATGAACAAACAGTTCTCAAAAGAACTACAAACTATTAACAACTGCATGAAAGAGTGCTCCAAAATAGTGGTGTCAAACTCAAATAGAAATGGATCCCTGCTCTGCAGCCCTCCAATCTTGACTTAGAAAACCACAAATTGACATTACCTGTGTTGTAATATATTTTATTTCTTTTGTTAAAACATTTCTTAATTTCATTTGATATGTTTCCGGCCCCACTAGGGAGTTTTTCTGGCCTTCCTGAGTTTGACACCTTCAATCAAAAGGACAAATAATTAGAGAAATGCAAATCAAAGCAATTCCTAGGTTTCACTTCACATCCAGCAAATTGGCAAAGATGACAAAAGATGGAAATAGTTAATGTTGGAGGGACTGTGGGAAGAGGGGTAAACTGATGCACTATTGTGGAGCTAAGAATTGGTTTAACTATCCTTGAAGTAATCTAGAATTATGCAAAGGAAGTGACTAAAATGTCCACACCCTTTGCCCCACAGATTCCACTCCTAGGCATATACTCCAAGGTCGATGACAAAAAGAAACGCTCCACATACTCTAAAATATTTATAGCAGAACTCTTTGTAACAGCAAAGAAAAAGAGACAAAAGAGATCCTTGTCAATTAGGGAAATGGCTAAACAAGTTGTGGCACATGAATGTAACGGAATATTATTGTGTGGTAAGAAGCAAATATGATGAATACAGAGAAGCATGGGAAGTCATGTGAACTGCTGTAACTACTTGTAACAATGATGTCAGTATAATGTCAATGACAATATAGTCAATATATAGTATATGTTGTCAATAGGTATAACCATTTATTTTAACTATACTATATAGTTAACATGTAATATATTGACAACATATATAGTCAACATATTATATATTGTCAATACATAATATATGTATAATATGTATGTAGAATATAATACATATTATGGATGTATAATAATGTATATAATATATATTGTCAATATATCATACATATTGTCAATATATAAAAAATGTCACTATAACAATATAAATGGAAAGAACAACAAAACCATCAAAACTGAACATGAAATTATGACTAAGCCTGACCCCCAAGAAGAGCTTTTTCGCAGTGGTGGGAAACTATGGGTGTGGAATATTGCACATAATGCCAGATGTTTTTGATACATTGGTAGTTTTGCTGAACTGTTTTTCCCCTTCTTTTTTTATTCTTTGTTATAAGAAATGGCTCTCTGGAAAGGGCAGGAGGGCATATTCCATTGGGAAATATAGGCTATCAACAAAAATTTATTTTTGAGAAACAATGCCAAAGATTGATTCCTGAGAAGTTGCACTAGAGACCAAGTTGACAGTGACCCATTAAAGACGATTCTTTGGTTTTGATCATTTAATGATTTCCAAGGGCAGCTAACTGTACTACCATCTAGCCCCTAGCTCCATCTTATCCACAAGTGTGGCATGAGAGTCTTTGTCAAATGCAGTGTTGAAATCCAAGTATATAAGCTAGGTTCATAGCATCCCTTGACCGAGTAATAACTTCCCTAGATCCATCATCTCATTGCTGCCATCTCTCCTCTAGCAGATTTCTCCCCCCCGCCCCCGCAACACACCCCATCATCCCTATTCTCTCTTTAATTTTTAACCTGTACCTGTTCCATCCCTGCTGCCTACAGACATGCCCAAGTCTTCATCTTCCTTAAAAAAACTCTGTACTGGACCCTCCCATACCCACTAGCTGTCATCATATATATGTGTGTGTATGTGTATGTGTGTGTGTGTGTGTGTGTGTGTGTGTGTGTATATATGTATGTGTATGTATATATATGTGTGTGTGTATGTGTGTGTGTGTGTGTGTGTGTGTATGTGTGTGTATACCTGATCTATTCACTCACTTCTAAATCTTTTGCATTTGGGCTCCTGACCTTATCATTCAACTGAGACAGCCCTCTCTCTAAAGTTACTAATGATCTCTTAATGGCCAAACCTAATGGTCTGTTCTCAGTACTTATCCTTCTTTACTTCTCTGTAGTATTTGACCCTGTTAACTACTTTTTCCTCCTGGATATTCTCTCCTCTTTGGATTTTATGGCACTGCTCTCTCTGGATTCTCCCACCTTTCTGACAACTCCTCAATATCTTTTGCTAGATTTCTTCCACTAACCACGGGTAACCTCCAAGGCTCTGTCCCAGGCCTTCTTTTTTCTTCTTTACCACGTCACTAAATGATCTAATCAGCTCCCATGGGTTCAATTATCATCTCTATGTTGATGGCTCCCAGCTCTATATATCCGTCCTTAGTCTCCCTCCTGAGCTTCACTCCCATACCATGATGCTAATGATTCTCAAATCTAATTATCCAGCTTTAACTTCTGTGCTGACCTCCAGTCTCACATTTCCAACTACCTATTAGACATCTCAAACCTGATGTCCAGTAGATATCTAAAACATACCCAAAACCAAACGCAAAATCTGCCCCCACCCCAAATCCTCCTTTCTTCCAAACTTTCCTATCACTGCTGAGGGAACCACGACATTCCCAGTCCTCCAGGCTCACAACGCAAGTGTGATCCTCACTCCCTCTCACTTCCCGTATCCAAGTGGTGCCAAGGTTTATTGATTTCACCTTTGTAATATCTCTTAAATATGTCCCCTTCTTGGCTCTGATACTGCTGTCACCCTGGTACAAACCTTCATCGCCTCATGCCTGGACTACTGCAATAACCTGCTGGTTGTTCTCCCGGCTCCAGTCCATCCTCCATTCAGCTGCCAAACTGATTTTCCTGGAGCACAGATCTGACCACGTCATCCGTCTACTCAGTACACTCCAGTGGCGACTATCACCTCCAGGATCAAATATAAAATTCTCCATTTGGCATAACCTGCCCCCCCCTCTAGTCTCCTTACACCTTACACCCCTCCTCCTGCCCTATTTACTTGTTGATGCGATGACATTGGCCTCTTTGCTCTTCCTTGAATAACACATCTCCATCTCCCAACGCTAGGCATTTTCACTGCCTATCTCTCTTGCATGGAGTGTTCTCCCTCCTCAATTCTGCCTCCTGGCTTCTTTCAAATCCCAGCTAAACCCTTACCTTCTACAGGGAGACTTTCCCAATCTCTCTTAGTTCTAGTCCCTTCCCTCTATTGATTTTCTCTGTCCTATATATAACTTGCTTTGTACAAGCAAATATCTTCCCCCATTGAGCTCCTCAAGGGCAGGACCTGTCTCTTGCTTTTCTCTTTTTTATTTAATTTTCATTTGTTTGTTTTGCTTTTCTTTATATCTCCAGAACTTAGCATAGTGCCTGGCACATAGTAGGTGCTTAAGAAATGTTTATTGACTGATTGTCCGACTTCCTATTGAACATTTCAAACTGGATGTCTGCTACACATCTTAAACTCATTATGTCCAGAACAGATATCATTATCTTTCCCTCCAAATTCACCCCTTTTCCCTGTTTCTGTCAAGGGCACTGCCATCCCTCTTGTCATCCTCAGTGTTATCCTTCACTCCCATACTCTCACCTCATGTGGCCAACTGGTGTCCAATTCTTGTCATTTGTAGCTCCCTCTCTTCCTACATCCCCATTTCTCCACTCATACCACCATCGCCCTAGTTGAAACCTTCATCATCTCTGGATCTATTGCAGCAGCCTCCAACTGTTTTCCCTGTCTCAAGTCCCTCCAAACTGCCCTCTCTATACAGCTGCCAAAGTGACCTTCACCAGGGACATCCTCAGTAGATACACGGACTATTCTCATAAAAGTTTTGTAGAGATGGGAAAGTTGGCATATAGAGTGTTAATTACCGATGTTTGCTTAATTGCCCTTTTTGGGATAGCGATAGCATCTGCTAATTTACTTAAATATTTGGCATTCTCCCCACTTTAAGAGACTTGAGATGCAATCTCTCAGTAGTCTCCTAATGATCTCACCTTCAACATAGACCTCCTTCACGAGTACATGGTCCAGTATAGCCTAGCTGTTCTTTGGCTCCTACCCATGCCTGGAAGGCTCTGCTCGCCTTACTTACATGTCTTAGTTTCTTCGGCTTCCTTCAAGACCCAGCTCAAATCTTCCCTTCTGCAGAAGGCCTTTCCTGATCTCCCCCGCCGCTAGTGACTCCCACTTTCAGATGACCCTCCACCTACTCTTATATCTTGCATTTACCAAGTTCTTCACATGTTGTCTCTCTTGTTAGAACGTAAGCTCCTAGAAAGCAATGACTTTTGACTGACTGACTTTCTGTCTTCGTTTTCCTCAGTGTCATCTTGGCTTCCTCATGTGGCACACTAGGGACTGAGATGAAGAGTCCAAATATGATGGCTCTGCTGTCACTGATAGAGAGGACACTTTGTTATAATAATCTTGACAGATTGTTTCTATTTTCTTCCTACTTGTTGTCCTTCCAGTTTCATTTTTAAATGCTTTCAGGATGCTCTGGTTTAAATGGGTCTTTTTCTGCAAATTTGTTCTTCCTTCTACCTCTTCCTGCTGTTTTATTTAGAATACTGGTGATGATCTCCCACCATCCTCCTTTGTAAGGTTTTATAAACAAGTTTCTATTCTAAACTGGTTTTGCCATATCTCTCTATTTGGCAAGGAAACCAAATGGTGTGCAGGCTAAAGCAGTTTCTTGACTCTTTGGGGATTTTTATAGTATTGACTGATTTACACTGGTTAAACTTCCTTAGGAAATGGTGATAGTCTGTACTGATGACCTGCCTTTTATCCATTTCCCATTTTTCAGCATCAATATCATGTTTAAAAAGGTCATGTTGGAGTTGCCTTAATGGAACTCTATCATCTCATTTTATTCTTTCTTCTAATTGGGTTATTGATTTTGATTTTTGCTCCAACAAGCTCTGACTATACACAGACAGCTCATTCAGAAAACAGTATCCAGCCATCTTCTGTCTATTAAAATAGACAGTTTTTCAGTTTTTTGATGACTATTTAATGGTCATCATATCTAGTGCCTTTTGGCTCCCTTTTTGATTTAATATTTTATTTTCCCCCAATTACATATAAAAACAGTTATAACTTTTATAACTTTTTTTTTCCAAATTCTGAGTTCCAAATTTTCTCCCTCCCTCCTCATTCCCACCATTGAGAAGGCAAGCAATTTGACATAGGTTATACCAATGCAGTCATGCAAAATACATTTTCATGTAAAGTCACGTTGACTCCCTTTTTGAAAAAAGTATCCCTGACACATATGATTGAAGCTTCTGATAGTATAGAAATCTTTTGGTCTCTTTCATTTCATATATATGCATACACATACATGTGTGTACATATATGTATGTTTGTGTGTGTCTATATATAGATCTGTCTTCTATGCCCATCTATTCGTTACATTAGAGTCACCAAGTATTAAAGTCGATGTTAGAGGGTCTTACTGAATTCTTCTTCTATTTATCCTTTATCCTCCACAATAGACTTTGGTGCATAGGTTGCAATTATCAATTAATTCAATCAGTGAACAAGCACCTATTACATGCTAGGTCCCTGGTACAAAGACAAAAATGAAATGGTCTCTGCCTTCAAGGAGCTGACATTCTATTGGAATTATATTCACAATGGTCTTTTTCCAGATATTTGTTATGATCATTGCAATATGAGATGAACAAGGGATCCATCAAATGAATTTTCTTGCTCCCTTTGGACGCAAGATAAAACCAACTCTGCTGACTCATATTTGTAACAACAACAATATTTACCTTTAACTTTCTTTGTGTCTTTTAGTTATAGAGAATGTCAAGATATGATTTAGTGGTAGATCCACTCAGTGGTCAATGGATGGCACTCTCACATGAAGAGTATTATCTGCTAAGTCAATGCTGACAAAGGATCTAAAAACTGATCCTTAGTACCTTTTACCCCTCTCTCATCACATCATTGCAGACGTGGAATAGGCCTGCATAGGACTAAGGGCAGGGTTGTTATCAGGCTCAAATGACTTAATAGTTACAAAGCATTTTGCAAACCTTAACAGTGTCATGTAAAGGCCAATTGTTGTTAATATTATTATAATCATTTTTTTATTATCCTTAGGTCATCAGGTCTCCAGTCTGTTAATGATTTCATTCTCTGACCCTTCTACTACATTCCTGCTGACCTCAAGCAATGTTTACTGAGCAATAGAAGGTTGTACTGGTAACTGTTTAACAATTGGGCTCTGGAGAAAAGGAATGCATGTACATAAACTTTTAAGTTAATCTGCATTATTAATATTTTCTTAAGTCTAGACCTCAAAACAATAAATTAAGCCCTGATCTATAGAGATTTCTGAGGTGTAAACGCTTAAGCTGAAAATTTAACAATAAGCTCTAGCAAGCAGGTTAGAGCTGGCTCCAGCACACTTCTAAACCCTTTGAAATCTACTCTCCTCAAATTCAGGGGACAGAGGATTATGTCAGATTGTGCCTGGTTTTTACTCGTCTTTTCTGTCACGAGCTCTATGATGCAGTGGTCATTTGCCCTAAAAAGTGCTATAATTTTTACTTTGTCGACTAGTTTCTCCTCATTGGTTAGAAGTAAGTCCAGAATAGCAATATTCCTTGTTGCTTTCTCCATCCTTTAAAAGGATGAAATTTATTATGAAGGCATATCATAGATGCACCAGCTTCTCTAATTTTGGTGGAGCAAGGACCAGCAATTGCCTGGATAGTTGAAGTCTCCCCATCACTACAACATCATTCTTCCCTACCAGATTTGTTTAAAAAATGCTTTATCTAATTCTTCATTCTGTCCAGGTGCTTTCTAATCTATCCCTAAATAATATTATTTTTATTTCTATTAATCTGTCTCTATGGGTCTTCTTTGATTCTCCCTCTCTCCCAGGTCCTGGATTTACGTGCATGAATACAGAGTCAGCTAGGTAGTCCAGTGGCTAGAGTGTTGGACCTTGAGGCAGGAAGACCTCAGTTCAAATCCTGCCTCAGACATTTACTAGTTATGCGATCCTGAGCAAATCACTTTATCTCTGTTTCCCCCAGTTTCCCCATCTGTAAAACGGGGATAACAGAAGCACCTTCCTCCCAGGACTGTTATGAGGACAAAACAAGGTAATATTTTAAAAAAATCTTTCAGACCTTAAAATGCTACATAAATGCCAGTTATTATTATGAATGTATAATCTTATTTAGAAATCTCATTTTATGGATACAATTTGTTTTTCTATCAACTTCATTTCTAAATATATTCCTCCCTTCTCCTCCTCAACAAGCCATCCCTTATAATAAAGTTGAAAGGAAGGAAGGAAAGAAAAAAGGAAGGAAAGAAGGAAGGAAGGAGGGAAGGAAGGAAGGAACAAAAGAAGGAAGGAAGGTTAACACATCAACTATGTCTAACAGTATAGGCAATATTCAACATTCATGCTCTCCTACGTCAGCACTGAAGAGAGGAAAGTATATTAGGTAGCATTTAGTTTCTGTTTTTTATTCTTTCTGTGTACACCATTGTAGTTATTACATATTTTCTTTTTCTAATCCTTTGTACTTTATCCTTTATCAATTCATATAACCTTCCCATGCTTCTCTGAATTTTTCACATGTGGAACTGCTTACAGTTATATTCCAGTACATTCATATACCACAGTTTGTCCAGCTAGTCTCCAGTCAATGGGAATATACTTTGTTTCTAGTCTTGGTTACCACAAAAAGCACCACCATGAATATTTTGATCTAGATGGGAGTCCTGAACTATCTTGGGGCATATGCCTAGCAGTAGTATGCCTTGAGGTAGCATCTGGATCAAAGGGTTTGGATACTTTAGCCACCTTAAAAAGTTGTTTTTAGTATTCTTGTTATATGATGCCATTCCCTCCCTTTCAATGCTCTGTTCCCTTTAATGCTAGGGCCTTCTATATTGCACCTTACAATTTATGAAGTTCTGTACTTAAGTTATTTCAGGTAATCCTCACAACCCTGTGAAGCAGGTATAATCATTATCCTGCTTTTACAGCTGAGTAAATGGAGGCTAAAAGCAATCAGGTGACTCGTCCGGGGTCAGACAGGATTTCAACTCATGTCTTCCTGACTCCAAGTTCAGGGGTCGTATCCACTCGTCACCTGGTTGCTTCATATTCCTTTTGAATTAATTATCCCTTTTCTGAGCCAAAAGTGAGTTACTGGTTCCTTCCCACCAAGTCTCAGTGACACTTCTGAAGTCAAATTTCCTTTCTTGCACTAGGTCATGCTATTCCTCGCCAACACCTTGTACATTTATGTACAGATCTCTAAGGCCATGCCTCTCTTCTTTGCTACTGTGCATCTACGAATGTCAATGATAACAATTATAAATCTAGCATTTACGTAGCATTTTAAGGTTTACAAAGCACTTTGCAAATATTATCTCGCAGCATGTTCACAACAACCCTGGAAGGTTCTATTATTTCCATTTTATAGATGAGGAAACTGAGGCAAACAGGATTAAGTGACTTGCCCAGGATCCCACAGCTAGCAAGTCTCAGAGGCCAGATTTGAACTTAGCTCTCTGTTTCTAGATCTGTTCTTCCTCCTACTCTCTGTGTGGTACCAGTCTTAGACCCCGTGGTTTCCCCAAGCATGCCTCCCTGCTCCCTTTCAGCTTAAATCCTGCTTGATTAAGTTGGCAAAACTCTGGACAAACATATTTTTAGCCGCTCTTGTTGGGTGCGTTCCATCCCTTGCCAAGAGTCTATCATTTATTTTAAGCCATGTTGGTCTTTTCAAGCAATTCTTCTTTTCCTCCTTATTGAAATCAGTCATTTTTGTTTATAACTTGGGAATCTCATTCCTAAGAGTTTCTCATCCTTCTGTGATAAACTACTTAGAAAAAAAATTAAGTGACCTGCCCATAGACACATAGAGCCAGGACTGGCTTTAAGAACCGTAGATCTAAAATCTGAGTGTGTGTAAATCTCTCCTGATCAAAGGACCTGGGTACAGAGTTGGCTGTGCATTTCACAGAAATCCCTCTGAATCATGTGCCCACTCAGGAAGACCACGATAACTTCAATATCTGTCTCATGGCAGGAGTATGTTGGATCTAGCGTGAACCAACCTCTGAGAGCTGATTGTTAAATTCTCAGTGTGAGCTTTACACCTCAGAAATTGGCAAACATTACATACACATCAGGGGTTGATTTATTGTTTTCAAGATTGTCTAGACTTAAGAAAGTGATGGAGGAAATATTAATAATGATCATTAAACTAAAAATGGCTATATTCTCCCTCCCCCCCAAGCTGGTTGTTAAACTTTTACCAATACATCACTGCTCATGCCCCAGCTCAGGGAAATACAAGAACTTCATTCTCTGGATCATTTTACTTCCCCAAAAGGGCCCTTAGCTTTTTGGCAAGTACTCAGCTAACAAAAGTATTAAACATAGAAAAAAAGGCTTATTTACACTATAAAAATTTACATCTAACATAGAGGAGCCAACGCTGGACATTCAGGGGAAGAAGTTATGCTCCACTCCCTGTCCTGTACCCAGACATGAGGTCCTGTTCATTAATAGAAACACCTGGGAGCAGCTAGTTGGCACAGTGGATGGCCCGGGGTCAGGAAGACTCATCTTCCTCAGTTCAAATCTGGCCTCAGACACTTCCTAGCTGTGTGACTCTGGGCAAGTCACTTAACCTTGTTTGCCTCAGTTTCCTCATCTGCAAAATGAGCTCGAGAAGGACGTGGCGAACCACTCTAGTATCTTTGCCAAGAAAACCCCAATGGGGTCATGGAGAGTCAGAGACAAGTGAAATGACTCTAACAACATCATCCTCTAAAGAGAGGAATCAAGCTCCCCGTTTTCCTCATATTCTCTGGCTTGCTACTACCCCCACGTGGGGTCAGTGTTATTGTTGGCTCTCCAAGGAGGAAATAGGAAAGGATAACATGATAACAAGGATATAACATGAAATGGTTGTAGGACAGGAGACTTCTTCCTATGTAGAAAGTAATGCTAAACCTAGAAGATCACAACACAACTTAATAGAAAGATTTAAACAGGATTCGGAAACTTAAGAATTATGGTTACAATCTGCAGAGATTGGGAGTTAAGCCTCCTGAAGATGTAAAACTGTTTAAAAGGCTGTTGAGTTTCCATTTCACCTCAGCCCGGCAATCTCCTGGTATCATCCTGACAGTGAAGTGGCAAAATTGGCCCCTCTCTGATCCTTCCCTTTCTATCAACCATGGCTACTCAGGTGGATGTTGCTGCTATTGACATCACACCAAGAGGTGGGACTGCTGTTGTAATCCAGGCCCTGCACGAGCCCATCTGGTTAAGTGCCCCCAGTACTAGCTGTCGTGCAAATGGGATTGCCATTATACCAGGATAGACAAGGAAGGGCCATCCTCCATCCCTAGCTGGTGTGACATCTTGTCACTTGGAGAACTGCAGCCTAGAGGCCACTGGGGGTGGAAATGGTCTCCTCTTTTAAAAGGTCCCTTGAGTTATCAGCTGCTCTGGCTCAAGAGCTACTCAGGAGACTCTCCATCATCTCTTAATGCAAGGACCTGAGCCAGGTGTGACCCAGGTGGGAGGAGTGGGCACCGGAATGGCGACTGCACATACTCCAAGATGGAGAAAGGCTCCTATTACATGAAAAAGGACTCCTACATAAGCCCATAGGTAATCAAGGAAATTCTCCCACAGGGACTATAGAAAAGGACCCACATCCAAATCCATAGTCAAGAAAATTCATTTCCTATCGGGGCTCAGATAATTCTTCTGAGTCACACGGTTTGTTGCAGTCCAGAGAAATTGTTGTTGCTTTTTCTGGCTTAGGCTTTTCCTTGTCCAACAAGTTGTCCACCGCTCACTTCCCCATCTCCTTTCAGGTACCTCCTCTCTCTTCCTTAACCTGTTTTGGAATTCTCATGTCTAGATCTTCTAGGCTTGGAAGCTTCCAGGATAGACGTTTCCTGTTTCCCAGCTCATTGGCCCCTGTGACCTCAGAGTCGGAAAACCAAGCAGACTCACTGGAGCAGGATTCTATCCCTTCCTGTAAAACACCTGAGCCTCACCGGCCATCAATCCACAGCTATCAGGGACGCTCTGTTCTATGGAATGGAGATAGACCCTGGAGTCCCAAATCTTCAGAGAAGCCTCATGTAAGATCACCACAGACTTCTTCCTCTCGCTATGGTCTAAAGAACCCCCACAAACCTGCACAGTCCATGTGATTCATTAGACCAGAGAAGGGACAAGAACCTGGTCTGCTCTGCCATGTTGTGGCTCTGTGCCCCTTCATTCTCTGGTTCCAACCCTTCCTCCAATCCTTAGTTTTGTGATTCTGTGCTATACCAATTGTCCTCCCCACCCTGGCACCATCACTTTACTGCCCCTTCAATGTCCCCATTCGGACACAGTTCTATCCTCTGGGGTGGGGGTGGAGGAAGAGATGTGGGAACCAATGGTGGTTCCCAGACACGGTGACCTTCCGTGCAAATCTCACTCCAGAGCAGCATAGAGCATGGCATCCCTGTCTAGTGCTAGCTTTTCCCCTTCAGAGGCCATGCAGGCCTTTTCCTGGATCTCTGTGCTGCTTAATGTCTCTCTTTCAAGACTACTCCCACCTGACACTCACTGCTTCCTGGCCTGGGTGGTATCTCTTCTCTGTAGCCGATACTGCTCCTCTTCTGTGGAAATAGCTCTCTTGTACATGCTCCCAGGGAATTCCTGATCTAATGAAATGATGTATGTAAAATGCTTTGCAAACTTAAAAGAACTACCTAAATGCCAGCTATTATTATAGCATGATGCCTCTTCCCAGCAAGAAGCTTGCAATCCAGGGAGACCAGTGCTGCTTGTCCTTTTCGAATGCCATGCTCATTCCTACCTCTGTACCTTTGCTGTTTCCTTAGCCTAGAATGGCTTATCTCCTCCTTTCTGCCTCTCCAAATTCCACTCATCCTTTAGGATTCAAATCTTATCTCAAAGAATCATAGGTTTTCTGTGTTGGAAGGAACCTTTGAGGGCATCTAGCCCAGACATCCACCCTAAGTACACTGCAATCTCTCTGACTTCGTCCCTGACGTGCACTTAAACGCTTCCAGTGAAAGGGAGCTCGTTATGTCACGAGGATATCCTTTTCACCACTGGTTACCTGTCACTGTTAAAACACTTCCTTACCTCAAACCAAAATTCAGGTTGTAACAAGATCTATCTCCTCAGTGTCGTCATCTGTTAAATGCTCTGAGGATAAAACCATATTTATAAAGCACTTTGCAAATGCACTATATGAACCTTAGCTATTCATGCTAACAACTCATTTAGTAGGAATCATACGATGTTATGGTTAGCATGGGGTAACTAAATAGTGCAGTGATCCTGGAGTCAAGAAGACTCATCTTCCGGGGTTCAAACCTGGCCTCAGATATTTGCCAGCTGTTCGAGCCTGGGCAAGTCACTTAACCCTGTTTGCCTCAGTTTCCTCATCTGTAAAGTGGGCTGGAGAAGGAAATGGCAAACCACTCTCGTATCTTTGCTAAGAAAACCCCAAGTGGGGTCACAAAGAGTTGGACACGACTGAAGCAACTAAACATCAAAAAAGGTTTGCACAGCGCCTTCCTCACAATCCTGGCGCTGTAGAAAAGAATGTCTGTTCTCTCTTCCACTTGACCGTCCTTCAGATTCTTGAAAATAATGATTATGTCTCCTGAAGTCTTTTCTCCAAGCCAGGCATCCCTAGCTTCTTCAACTGTTTACCATACGACCACTTAGCCTAGTCCCCATCGCCCTTTGGACACGTTCGTTTATCAAGATTCCTTCCAAAATGTAGTACCCAGGACTCACCACAATACTCCACATGTAGTCCAGTGAAGACAGAGGATAGTGGACCTGACCATAACCTGCTTCATCCTGGGTGTCCTATTTCTCTGCACGCAGCTGAAGCTCATACATAGCTCAGCACAGCATAGCAGAGTTGATAGCGTTTTGGAGCCCAGAAGACCTTGGTTCAAGCACTAACTCTGACATGTACTTGGTGTGTGACCCTAGACAAACTGCTTACCTCCTTGATGTTCTAGGTAACTGTGTGGAGAAGGGTGCCTACTTGCATTGGTTGAGGTTGTTTCCTCATAGGGAAATTCTCTATTCTAATGAAACCCCGTTTCTAGTTCTTCTCTCCCTGAGATCATGGAAGATTTTTGGTTGCCGTAGCACAATGCTGGATTGGGAGTCCATTTAGACTTCCAGGTCTTTTTTCATTTAACTGGTTTCCCACGTGAAACCTTCCTATTATCGTAGCCTCTTCTCTGAATTTCTATACTGTTTCTCCACAGTGCTGGAATCAAGTGTGACTGTTTACTTGTTCAACGTCTCTCCAACTGTACAGGGGATTTCTTGACTGTGTCTTAATGTTTCTGAAATGCTTCCCCCTCTACTAAGCACATAGGAAGGACTCAATAGCCAGGCTGAATGACTGACTGGGATGTGAAGGCACATGAATGGAAGAGAAGGGGAGCCTGGCTTCAGCACACGAGGAGCATAAGTGATGACCTGACGATGGGCTGGTTTGGCAACCATGGTCTGGAGCAGGGGTGGGGAACCTGCGGCCATAATCTGGATTCTGCTTTTGACTGAATCCAAATTATTGCCTCAGGTTCCCCACTCATGTCTAGAGGTATGGGTCCTGGAGGAATGGGGGCCAGCAAAAGGAAAGTCATGTGATTCATTCCTGTCTCCTCAGTTTTACCTTGTCTGTCTGCTGGGAAGCTCTTCCCCATGTCTGAACCTCCATTTCTTAGACCCCAGCTCATTTCTTTCTGTAGCTATAGGAAGACAGGACATTGAACAGGGAAGCATCTTAGAGATCAGCTAATACCCTCATTGTATAGAGGAGGAAACAGAATCTCAGAGGTGAAATGTTTTGTTCAAAGTCCCAGAAAAAGTAAATGGCAGATGTGTTATTTAAATGAGCTAAGGAGGTTTGGCAAAAGCCTATTTAGGAGAGACTTCTGTCAGGCAGGATGTCCCAAATCAGGAAGAAGGGCCAGGGAACAGGAGGCAAGTGCCGTGGGCAGAGAGGGGTCGGGTGAGAGGAGGACATTAGAACTCCACGTGCCTGAGTGAGATCCTCTACTGGGCTTCCCCAATAACAGGCTCCCCCAGAAAGCCACCACCGGAACAGCCAAGATCTTCAAGTGGTCCAGCTGTGTAGCTGGGCCAAGCCTGGCTAGGGTTCTGTCAAATATTGGGGATGCACTGAATCCCTTCTTCAAGGGCTAGGCTGGGTGGACCTGGAGACAGGTGGGCTCAGAATGGGCTGGACACTGATGCCTCTAAACAGCACAAATCTGAAATGGGAGGAGGGGAATACAGGAGGCTGGAAAATAAAGGGGAAACCAAGAGGGCTAGAGGCTTATGGGATTTGTGGGGGAGTGAAGGGAAATTCCAGGGCAGACCATGCTAAAGGGGCTTAGTGGCTGCCTCAGGGGAGACACGTGGGCAGAGAGTAAGCCCGAGGCACCCTGGGAACTAAGGGGTGAAAGGCCCCTTCAGAGCCTGAAGGCCCTGGGAGCTACCGCCCTGGCCTCAGTGTCCCCAGGGATTTCTTGCCTGCTCGCTCAGGGGATATAGGTGCCAGGTGTCAGGAGGAGAGGAGGGAGCTGGGGCAGCAGAAGTCCAGGTGGCCCTGGAAGCCTGGGCCAAGAGAGGTGGGGTGGGCGGGGGGGACGGACTCAGGGCGTGTGGTGTGCCTGGGTCCTCAGGAGGGGAGCAGACAGGGCCTGATATGTTATGGCAGGTCCCCCGCTGCCTGGAGCCAGCCCGGAGCGAACACTGCTGATGGCTTTAATTGCTTTCAGTTTCGATAGCCCAGCCCGTGACAGGCTCTGCGGTGCCACCCGCTGAGCAGCTGCAGAGAAGCCCACTGGCCTTCAGCCCCCTCCCTTCCTGACCTGGACCCTGAACCCCCCACTCCTGCCAGAGCCCAGAGCCCACCACTTCCTATCCCCCCCAGTTACCTTTCTTCTGCTTCATACCTTGCTCTCTGCCCAGCTTCCCCACACAGATCCTTTTAGAGCCCAGACACACCTCCTCCCACTGAACTTCCCTCCCCAGCTACCCAACACCCCAACATCTACACACCCCACTCCCAGTCCCCAAGGACCCAGACCTCACACACACAAACTCAGCCCCCTGCCCACACCTTCTCAGCACTGAACTGGGAGCCCGGACCCCACACTTCTCTCATTAGTCATCCTTCTATTTGTCCACGCTGCTGCTGACAGGACTGCCAGGCAAAGAGACCTCAGGACCATGGATAGGCTACAGCAGAAGTCTCTGAGGCATGCACTGGTGGCGGGATGACAGTTTGAGTTGGGGGGGGGGGAGGAATGCTGGAGACAGGACCTAGGGAATCGAGGATGGCTAAGAATCAGAGTATCTCTAACTGAGCTGCCCGACCCTTGCTTTTCCCATCCCAGGCCTGAAGCCCCCACCCTCATAGAGAGCTCGGATTCCATCACCTTTTCAGTCTCAATGAAGGGAGCTCTCAGACCAATGAAAATACCTTGCTTAGGGACTGTGGTGTTCACTTGGTCAGGGTACTGCTTAGTGCCTGGACCATGGGAGGGGCAAGGGGGGCAAGGTCCCTTAGATAGAAGTTGCCTCTTTAATGCTCACCAGAATCGCCTTTAATCCTAGAACACAGTTGAAAAAAGCCACAAGGAACCAGGTAAATCTTGCTAGTCTCCTATGTGCCCTCTCATCTCAGGGGTCTTGGGGCAGGGGAGGACATGTTGGATGAAATATTACCTCCCTCTCCCTCCTGAGCAGCCCACAGAGTGGGGACTGCCCTGCCCACCAGGAATACATTCAAAGGGAAGCTACCATGGGAAAGAGACCTCTATAATACCAATTGTGGATCCATCTAGCTAAGAGTATCCTACTCCTAATAAAGGGCAGAAGAAGGGGAGTTAAGCACATTCTTCTGTTACCACGTTTTTTCCACTAGAGAAGTAATATTGAGTTCCCAAGGAAAACAGGAGTGGAGGGGGGGGTGTGGTGGAGGAATGGGGGTGGAGATAGAGGAAAACTTTTCTCCACTCCCCCCTCCCCCCCCGCCCCCGCCCCCACCCCTTCCATCTGTTCCTTCCCGGGTGACTCTGATAGGTTTAGACAAGGCCTCCTGAATGCAAAGATGTTTTGCCTGGAAAAATCTATTACAAGTTGCTATGAGAAAGACAGAAATTTTCTCCTTCTGTCTCCTTGTGCTGGTCTCTTGAGGTTCCTGCCCCAGGCCAGTCAAGGGGCAGGCCAAGGCCAGCCCTTCTGACTCCTTCCCTTGCTCTCCGCCATCCCCTCCCTTCCCCCAACTCCTGCTTTCTCTTGTCTACTAGGTAACTAAAAGCCAGCACAGACCTTTCTGGGTAGCCTTTGTTCTGCAAGGGCACTACCCCATGGCTTCCCTGTAATCAGTAGGGCTGTCTCATGTAGCCAAAGGAGATGGGGGTGGCCCCCCTTTTCCTCACCTCTACTTCTCTGCTGGGAAGTGCAGTTCCCTTAGGCCTGTCAGGGCTTCCCAGGGTTAAGAAGCCTGAATTCTTCCCCCTGGTGCTGGCAACTGGCTCCTTGCTTCAGCAACAAAGCTTCTAGGAAAGAGGGGCACGAAAGCTGCCTTCCCCAGGATACCTCTGCTCATCCCCAAACATGGAGGTCTCTGGATGCCCCTGACATTCCTCAGCAATGCCCCCGAAGTCTGGCCCCGTCTTCTTTACAGCAGCCCCAAAAGGCCTTGGTAGTGCCTTGATTCTCCCAGGCTTGGCTCAGCAAGTTTCCTCCCCAGAGTACATCTGTGTTGTGGGGAGCCAAGCTAATAAGAACCACAGCTGCTCAGAGAACAGAATGACCATGAAGCTTGGTGGCCCCTGTGCCCTTGGTTCTGAGGGCAGCTCCTGTATGATTCTCCTGACAATCCTGTGAGGTGGGCAATGTAAGCATTAGTATCCCCATTCTATGGAGGAGGGGAACCAAGGCTCATGGCTCACCCAACTAGTGAATCATAGAATCAGAGTTAGAGCCAGAAAGGACCTTAAACATCACCGAGGCCCACAGATATGAGATGACATGCTCAAAGTCATATAGGCACTGAGTGGACTTGAGCTCACTGAGTCAGGGTCGAGCTCAACTAGCAGCAAAGACTTCTGGCTGCCTGTTGAGTGCTCTTCCCAAGGCACCATGATGCTTCTCAGACCTCAGCCAGTAGCAGAGAAGAAGGAGAGGTGTTCCCTGGTAGAGAAAGCACCAGGAGCTTAGCTTGGGGCAACTGCAAACTAGGATGGTAGCTGCAGATCACTCCCCACAGCTGGAGCTTCTGAGAGGCCAGGCCAGCGGTGATCATCACCACTGACATTTATGGAGTGCTCCAAGGATCACGGTGTTTTACATACATACATCTTGCTGGAGCCCCTCAGTAACCCTGGGAAACACCCCAAGTAAGAAAAGTAAGAAAGGCTGTGACTGGTCCAGGGTCATGGGTGAAGGGCAGGATTCAAACCCAGCCTTGCTGATTCCACGTTCAGGCCATTAGAATACCCAGAGGTCCTGGGTGTGATGCGAGAGGTTCTTAGGCCCAGTCTCTGGATCAGGAGCTTTCTCTGAGAGGCTCAAGATATCCCTGGCAGAAATGGGCTCTGGGAGGGCTCTGAGACCTCGCAAGTCTTGTCTCCTTCCTTCTTACCACATGGGCTGTTCTGTCCAGCACTAGTGATAGGAGGAAATCTCAAGTTGGGGTGGCAGTGAAGAGAAGAGCGGACTCCAGGAAGTTCATTAAAAAACAAAACTTTTTATTTGGTCCATTGGAGCCTGAGTCTGAAAACCACCCATGGAGAATTCGTATCATACAGGGATTACAGTTCTGATTTACAATTGACAAAATAGCCTATGTTTCATAAGAGCTGGACAGTATGTACAGGGTTAAAAATATTCACAGCTCAGAGAGAATAAAAGGAAATAAAAAGGAGAAGAGGAAGGGCAGATTATAGTGTTTTAGATATTTTTTGATAGATTTTTTTTTAAAAAAAGGGAACCACAGAAACAAAGGGTTGGATGAGCTTGGCTCCCCGCTGCCAGGGGAGGGGGCAGCAGGTCTGATGAGGCAGTGCAGAGGTGGGGTCCTGCGGGAGGGCCAGAGGCAGGAGCTCCCAGGATTGGTGAGCCTCCTTCCCCTTCTTCCCTCCCGCAGGGAGCCCGGGCTCAGACATTCACAAAACAGACACCAAGGAATTAAACATCCCATTGCTGTACCCCGCTCTGGGATTGGGGGCACAGGGAATGCTGGGCGGGGAAAGGGTACATCTCGGGGGACAGGAATAGGGAGGGTGGTGGGGAAAGCAATTACTGGGGCACTACCAGCCACTTGGGCCCCCGAGTCTGAGACTCTATCCCCACCCCCACCCCAGAGGCTGGATTTTCACCCTGGGCTTCCGAAAAAAGAGCTGGGGCTTGAGTATATGAGAGAGGATTTGGTAACCTAATGATAGCAAAAGGCCCTCTGCAAAATGGATGCTGGGGACAAGACTAATGTGTGTACCAGGCTAACGACCTGGCACCGGGATTGGCTGCTGGCTAGGTGGTGAAGATGGGATTTGACCTGGGGGATATCCAAATGCATGAAGCTGGGAGCTATGCTACACTGTGACATGCTTCTACTTAGTACTTTTCTGAAACCTGAATTATTATTCTGAAGTCTTTGTTGAGCCTGGCACTAAATCAGGCCCCTGCCCAACGGGATACCAGCTGGCTGGTCTCAGTTGGAGCCAGAGCCAAGTGGGAACAATGACTCAAACTGGACTTTCATTTACTCCTGCTGCTGGGGTACAACACCCAGAGAGGGCCCTGGGTTTAAAAACTTAGCACCTATGGAGTTGTGGAGGGAGGGATGCTAGTTTTTGCAAGTGCTAGTTTCCCTTAGTACAAAACTTTAAACCTCATGGGACTGGTGACCCTATCTATTTTGTGTTTCCAAAAAGGAGATGGGTTTCGAGGGTCCTCCAAACCCTCCAGGAATCAGAATGGGGGTTAGGACAATGATGGCCCTGTTACTCTGGGATGGCAGGTTGTTCTGAGCTAGAGACAGGCCTGGCACTAGTGGCTGCAGCCTTGGGCAGCCAATGTTGTGGGCCGGGGGGAAAGCCTGGGATGGACTGGAACTCACTGATCCCAGGACCACACTGAACAGATATCCATCACACCAAGAGCCTCTGGGGCCAGAGTTGAGACAGATCTACCATTCCATCCCACCCCTTTCCCCAGGAGGTCAGAACAAACTTGTCAGCCCTAACATTCTGGGCTTACAAGGCAGAAGAGTTTGCTTAAAGGTTTGGGAAGGGATTTCATTAAAAACAAAATGATCCGAAATTGGCAGCGTGGCCCCTTGGGGATCCTACAGACATTTCCCCCCCACCCCACCCAAGGTCAAGCTGGACCAGAATAGTTATAACTACCATGAAGGGGCCAAAGTGAAATTCCCTGCCATTGCAGCCTCTTCCCACCTCACGGAAGGTGGGAGCAGAAGGGAGGCCCTGTCTCTCCGCCTTCAGGGCATGGCTTCTATCCTAGCACTGCTCTCTCTAGGAGTTGCATAGTATCATTGGTGGGGATGGGAGGAAAGGGGTCATGAGGAGAAGCGAGAGAGGACCTTCTGTTGAAATCCAGGCCTTTGGACTCCCCATTTTTTATTCCCATCTCCTTTAGATATAATTTTGTTCTGTCTTATTAAAAGTTTCAAAACACAGTTCTGGGCCTAGCTTCTGTCTTCCTGCTCAGCTGCTGACAAACCCTCCCCACAAAGCATGTGAAAAACCAGGATCCTTCAGGACCCTCGTCCCTCAAACTGGGGTAGTAGGTCCCCATTACCTGGGTGAGGTTGGGAAATGGGAAGAGGGAGATGGTTGCTGTATCCCTGAAAGGAGATGAACCAGGTAAGGGGAAGGAAGAAGTGAACTTGGACCTGAAAGCTCTGAGCCAGGTACCTCCGCTGGAAGCCTTCCTTCCATAAATGCTGAAATGCCTCCAATCCTGCCCCCATGAGTATTTTGGTTTTGCGGTTTGAAATCCTGGCTAAAATTTTCAAGGGGAAGGACCGTCAAATTCTCCTGACAGAATAAACTAGAAGAGGGGCTCAGAGGCATAGCTCCTCCAACCCACTCTTGACCCCTGGCCCTCATCTCCTTTTCTGCACCCAGCTAGATCTCTGGCAGCTTCCCAGGGATTGGCCACAGTGGAGACAAAGCAGTGTCTTCATTAGAGGTATTTTGTTTTGCAGAAGCTGATGCCATGGCTGGATCCTGGACCATGAGGGCTCACCACGTCATGCCTCTGGGGCCAGCCACCTTCAGCTCTCCACTCGGTAGAAGCAGGAGGATGTCAGAATCAGGAGGTTGGTAATGCCCACTTCAGGCTACAGGATGATGTCCCTTAGGTGGGGATCCTGAGATTTCTAAGGTTCAAGCATTGTTAAGTCCCTGCCCCCTACATCTTCCGAGTCTCCCTCATAAAGTGCATGCAACTAGGGGGAGGGGAAGTGATAGGAATCCCAAGCCCAGTTAGTCTGATCTCTCCCAATCCACTCTAGGGCAGAAACAGGAAAGAAAGACCCAGGGCATGAGGCTTCACTTCAGGTGTGCTGGCTCCAAGGCAGAGACTCCAGAAGAAACCTTAGAGTAATCAAGAAGACGAGGGTGTGGCTGTGGGTGAGGGAATGGGAACAGAGAGAGGTCAGGAGATTGGTGGGTTCTGCTGTGTGAAGAGCAGAAGGGGCTGGGAACCTAAACAAACTGAGAAGGCATGAAACGAGGAGAGGCTGGGATGGGGGGTGGAAAGTGAGGTGCCCCTAGGAGGGCAGAACATGGGTCATAGGGGCCGGGGACCATGGAGCCCAGCAACCTCAGATGTGAGCAGAGGATTGTGGGTCCCTTTGGTGGACATCCAATCGTTGAGGAAGGCCTGGGCAGCCTTTCGATGTGCCAGGCGGTGTGTGATGGAGAAGCCGGCATTCCCCTCCAGCTGGGATAGGATCACCAGCACCTGCCTGAAGGAGAAGGAGCAGGTGATGTAGCCAGATAGAATGGAGGAAATTCCTGCCCTCATCCTTGTCATGTTGGCACCAGGGGCCGACAGTGCCCAGAGTTTGCTTTGAAGATGAGAGGCTAGGAAAAGGAACCCATTGAGGATACTAGGAAATAAGCCTGGAAAGTACCCTCCTTGTCTTCATCCATAACCTCTCTCCCCAGGAAGTCTCCTGTTCAGGGAAGGGGCCAAGGTTTAAGAGGATGCTGGCAGCCAGCGAGGCCTCACCTGTGTAGGGGTGGGACACTGTCCTGGGTCTTGAGGCTGCCTCGGGTGGAGACTACATTGAAGCTGTCGGTACAGTCGCATTGCACATGCAGGTAGGACTTGGGATGACGGTTCTCTACGACCACAATCAGGCCTGCCCAGCCATGTGTCAGGTAGTAGCAGGTCATGCCCTCCCGGCCCTAGGGCAAAGGAAGGATGGCATTTCTCCCATATTAGTGAGTCTTCCTCTCCTCCCTACACCCCATCCCCCAACAAATGACAGAAGAAGAGAGGATGGTGAAGCTGGTGCCTGGGCAGCTCTGGCTCTGCAGGGACCACCCAAGTCTACAAGCTATTCAGCCAGTGCCCTCTACTGGCCTTCTGAAGAGCTGCATCCAGGAAGAGCAGACCCAGAGAAAGTAAGGACCAAGAAAAGAGTTTAGACCACCATCTAGTCTTACTTCCTAACCCTCCAGATAAGTAAACTGAGGCCCAAAGAAGGGAGTGACATAGCTTGGAAGGATCAGAGCCTGGATTTAAAACCAGGTCCATCCACTCCCCAGTGCCCATCACAGACATCACCCATGGAGGAGAAGGTGCCCCTGAGGTCCTTGGAGGGAGCCAGCCGTCTGCCTTACTAAGGCAGGAAGAGAGGCAAGGAAGCCCACCGTTAATGGTGGAAGGACAGACAGCCCTGGTCCAGTTCTGGAGCGCTTCCTCTTTCCCTCCCTGCACCTAGTACCTACCTCATGTCTTTCGCCCTTGTTTTCGGTCAGGAGGATGATGGCATCGGCCAGGGTGGTGGGCTGGGCTTCAATCTGCTCCACCATGACCAGTCTCGAGCTGTAGATAGCCAATATGTGCCCAGGAGGTTCTGGGGCACTGCGCCCTACTCCTCCTGTCGGGCTGGAAACTGGGCAGGGGTAAAGCAGTGAGGGGAGAGGCCTGAGTGAAGGCAGACATTGCAGCTTCTCCATCCCCTGCATATGTATACTTCCCTATCTAGTGCTGGGGATGTATTCAGTTCTCATGGTCAAAGTCTCCTTGTTCCCCTTCCCTAAGTCCATCTACTCTGCTGGAATAAAAGGGAAGCAAAGGGAGTAGCGTCTCTAAAAAGAAAGAGAGATCCCAGATTCTCTCAAAGAATTTCTTTCCACCTTGGCCCACTCCAGCTGGGACCCTGAGCCTAAAGCATCCCATGCTGAAGAGCTCACCTCACTCCCCTTTCTTGGACACCTATCAGGCATCCTAATAGCCCCTCAGACAAGATTAGTACTCCGGATCTCAAACACCTCCAATCACAGCTTGAAGCCTAGAAAGGACCCTAGAGGTCACCTACATTTCTTTGAGGAAGGCTGTCTATGCTAAGAGGTCATGCTCTGGGTCCTTGGCTTTGATCACTCTAGAAACTTCTAGGCAGATAGATACAAGGGTGGCTGGCAAGGTGGCAGTTTAAAAAATCCTGTTATTTGGACCAGTAGGTATTTTCACATATCCTATGTCCCCTGGTCTAACCAGGGTCCTCTAAGTGGGCTACAATGGGTTTCTACCATCCTTTGAATCCTCACGCAGCATTCAACATAGGATCCGACACATGGGAGATGCTCATTATATCACCACGATTTTAGCTCACATTTATATAATACTTTATGGTTTAAAGAGCAAGAGAGGCAGTGAAAATATTAATATTTCTATGTTACAAACTCAAGAGGATATGATTTGCCCAAGGGCATGAAGCTAGTGAGAAGCAAAGCTAGATTCAAACCCACATGGATTTCCCTCAAAAAAATCACGGAATTTTCAAACTAGAAGGGACCCTATGAGACCAACTGGTCTAACTACTTTATTTTACAAAAGAGGAAACTAAGTTGCAGATGAGTTAAATCATTTGACCAAGGTCCCCCAGTCACCATGTATTTATATCTGGCTGACAGGTTCTTGTCATGTCTTCTCTGTTCCCTTGCCCGCATCACCCAATGCCCCCTTCCTGGCTGCTTTGTGCCTGAGCTTGCCCAGGTCACATCAGAAGGTGAGCTGCTGTTGTTGACGGGGTGGGAGGCTGCCCAAGGCCAGTCCTTACCCTGAGCTGTTGAGGCAGGGCTCCAGTGGTTGAAGGCACAGCACACAACTGCATACTCCCCTGGCTCTAGCATCACATCACAGTTCACAAACTTCTTCACTGCCCGTTTGCTGTGGGCCAGGAGTCGGCCCAAGCTTAGCTTATTCCCGCTGCTGAAGGTCGCTCTGAATACCATGATGCAAAGGTCCAGGAGATGGCTGTCAACAGTGTCTGATCGTCTGCAATGGGGTAGGGAGGGGAGGCTCTGGTCAGGATCCTAATCCTCATCTGCCCTGGGGAGAATGCCATACTACAGGGTTTGGGGAGAGGCAAACTAGGGCTGATTAAAAGGTCATAATGTAGGGATGGTTATAATGATGCTACCCACACTGAGGAAGAAATCTTGCAGGTAAATCCACCCAGAATGCCTCACCAAACCGGACTTGCTGTGCCTTAGAGGCATCCTGGTATATCCCAGGAGCCCAGAGCAGAGCTCATTCTACTATCTGCTGGCTACTCTCAATATTTTCTCCTATCCTGAAGTCTTTCTAGATACCCTAACTTTTATCTCCCAAATTTTCACGCAAAAATCAAATCAAAGGTGGCCAAGATCTGAAGTCTTTCCACTTTCCTACATTCTCACCCTACTCTTAAGCTATTAGTCTCAGTTGTATAGGAGTTGTATATGGTAACCCTGAGGAGGGGTAAGTAGTGTTAACAGAAGCAGGAATACAGAATGTCTCCAGAGCAGTTCCCCGGTGACCCTTGAACTCCCTCCACACTACCTGGCCTGACACCTACCTGCTCCCCTCCTGGAAGAGAGCAAACTCCAGGGTGGCTCGTTCTAGCACAGTCAGGGAGGTCACCATGATGGGCCCGCTTGCCTTATTGGGGAAAGCACCCTGCACCCGCACTTCATGCCAGTCAGAGTGGATCTTGCAAATATCAACAGAATCAAAGTACCTGCAGAAAGGAGGGTGAGATGAGAAGGCAAAATCATCTAGGGGCTAATCTGTTGACCATACAACTCACTGTACAAGACTTGACAGTAAAACCACAAAGATCTTTGGCCTTTCCTCCACGGGGATAATGGTATAGCTCACTTCTCTAGGTTCCAGGCTCCCCATCAGAGCTCAGGCTCTTCAGAAAATCTGGAGAGGGCAGCCTAGAGGTTCTTGACAATGCCATCCACAGAGACCCCTTATTCCCTGGGAAGCAGGAGCCCTCATAATACTGAGGCCTTAGATCTGCGCTTTCTTCTCCATTCTACCTGCTACCAGTCTAATCCAAGCCTTTATCACTTCATACCAGGATAACAGCCTCCTACCTAGTGAAGAGGCCTCCAATCAATCTTGCACGTGTTGCCAATTTAATTTCTCATGCATACCTTCAGTTCTTGCACCCCTCCCCCATCCCCCTTCTAGTTCTGTAAGCAATCAAATCAACACAACTCTTGCTACTATAAAGAGCATATCAATCTATTCCCCAAAGGCTCCAAAAGGTGTTCTTACGACTTTCCAAATCAAAAAACCCCTCCTCGGATAAGCATGTTCACGTATGTGTTGTCTCTTCCTATCAGAAAGTAAGGTTCTTGAGGGCCAGGATTGTCTCTCTTTTTTTTATTTGTACTCCCAGGGTTCAGCACAGTGTTTTGTGTATAGTAAACACTTAATAAATGCTTTTTCATTCATTCACTCACTTATTCATTCCACTTAAACCTTCAATGGCTTTCCAAGTGCAAATTCCTCAGTCTAGTTTTCAAGACCCTTTATAACCTAGCCTTCCCCATGTATCCTAATTCATGTTTATATAGTATTTTAAGGTTTACAAAGCACTTTGTCCTCTATAGAGTTGGGTAGTCTGACCTTGATTCTGCAGATGAAGAAACTGAGGCGGAAGGAAGTTAAGGGGCTTGCTAGTCAAAAAATAAGAAATCTCCCACCGCTCCCAATTTCAAAGTTGGTAGGAACCTGGGTGGCCATACAGTTCAGCTCCTACCCGAAAAAGAAGTCACTTGCAGTCATGCACTTAGGAAATGTCAGACGTGGAATTCAAACTCTCTCAGGTCTTGTGATTCCAGGGGCAAAATTCTTTCCTCCAGATTCCACAACCCAGCTGACCCATCTTCTCTGTCTCTCTCTCTGTGTCTCTGTCTCTTCCCGCCACTGCCTTCTCTCTCTGTTTCCAACCCAGCCAGTGTCTGCCCTGCTTCTTGAATATGCCAGGCTAATTTCTGTTCCTGTGCTTTTGCTTCCACTCCTCAAATAAGTTCTCAGCTTTCTCATGGCAAGGATCATGTCCCTTTCCTCCCTCCTGTCTTCTCAAAAGCACCTAACCCTGCTGGGCACTGCTAAGAAGCTAGGCCTAGAACTCTCTTTCTCAATCTCAAGCATTAGTTAAGTACAGACACTGTGCTGGAGCTCTCCAAACAAAAATGAAAACCAACTCTTGCCCTTGAGGAGCTTACACTCATTATAATGGGACCTGTGACCCCATTAGTAAACACAAGGTAATAGGGGAGAAGGGCAATAACAGAGAGATGGGGAGGGGGAGGGGGAGGGGTCTCAGCAGCTGATCCTTTAAGAGAATCTAGGGATTGAAAGAGGTGGAGAAAGGAGTGCATCCCATGTATGGGGGCTAGAGACGGATAGACTATTAAGGGTTTAAGAAACAGCAGGTGGAAGAACACTGGCTAGAACCCAGAATATGTGGACAAGAACAATGCGAAATAAGTCTGGAAAGGTAGCCTAGAACCAGGCTGTAAAAAGTATTACATGCCAAGGTGGAGAATTTGTGCCTCCCACTAGACTTTAAGATACAGGAAGGCAGGAGCTAGGCCACATCCTTACCTGTTTTTCTCTATCCCACCAGCTCCAAGCCTAGGCTCCTGTAGAGAGCAGGTGCCCAATCAATCTGGGTTTTTCTTGACCCTTGCAGATGCTGCCATTCACCACCAGGTGGTGCAAGGATCCCATGTATAAGCCTCATGGGGGATGGGGAGGGAGAGAACTTCTGCCAGGTGCCCCCGATTCATTATCTAGACTTGCCCATCTGGTGGCCTGTAGTTCAGAGGCCCATGTTTTCCTACCCTAGGGAAAACAGAGCTCCTCATTTGCATGGATCAAGAAACAGCCTAACGGTCCCTTGCTCCCCTTTCACCCCACACTGGGAACATGAAGCTCTCACATTCTTCACTCTGGTGTCCTACTGAGTCAGAGCTTCCAAAAGCTGGAAACATAATAATCCAGTCACTCTGATCTGGAATCTACTGCCTGGCCTCGATAGATCCAGGGTCTCAACTCACGCCTTTAACATCACTGCTGTGTAGGTGCCAACGGGCCCCACCCAGTCATATGAACCAGCCTTTGGCGAAGCAAACACCTGGCCTTCCACCAAGATGGGAGTCCTCCAACCCTCTCCCACCTCCAGAATGCCCACTGTTCTCTTCTGTGTCCAAGACCTTAAAGGCCTGGACTTCCCACTCCAGCTATCAGCTTTTGCCCCAAGGAGGGAGGCTACCAGCATGGCTTGGCTGGTTCCTCCTGTGGCACCGCTAGCTCTCTTGGAGGGAGGCACTCCTCTCAGCAACTCAACATCTGTATTAGCACCAGTATGCTGTACAAACATGAACCCTTAGAGGAAACAGCTCTGGCCCACAGAATTCACAAAACTCCAAAGGGACATGAAGCAGGCAAGCCTTGGACCTTGGGCCAGGACATGCTGCTCTGACTGAAAGATGCTCTGTGGAGACCAAGGTCCCCAAATTACCCAGTAAGATATAGCTTCCAATCCTGATCCCACCTCAGGACAACCTTGGGTCTATCCATTCCCTGGCACCCTCTGCACCAGACGTATGAGGCAACCTTTCACAAAGGGCTCTGATAAGCAATCTGGGCACTCGTTCCTTCACAAGGCTCTAAGGGTAGGCAGAAGGGAAAGGGCAGGAAGTGTTACTTTCATTGGTCAAACAGGAAGACTGGTAGCCATGGTCATCCTGAATCACAGTTCAAGTCTCTAGTCAAAAGCTGCTGCTGCTGCTGAGTGTTCAGCCCAGTTCAAAGACAGGGGAAGTCTTCTGGGAGCGTGTAGGCCTTTACTCCTCAGATGGGGTACAAACCTGTTCCACAGACAACAGGAGGCTTCCCCAAGGTTTTGTTTCAATTTAGCCAATTCAATAAAATATTTAGTAAGCACCTACACTAATCCCTTACCCCCAAATCCTGGGCAATGCACAAGTAATGGAGATGTGCTTGGCCATTCTCAAGATAACGATTCCTAAGCTCTACAGCACCCTTGTGTCATCCAGCTCAATCTGACATAAATTTCCTTTATCTCAGCAGTTTTATCTCACCTCATGAAGTCACTGTACTCCATCCAGAAGACCCCCTCACTGCTGCCATGGGGCATCAGATCATGGCGCAGGTGCCCAGGCCAGTGAGGCCATTCATCTGACCAGCTGCCATTCCAGGAGAATCGCCCCCAAGGGTTCCGAAGTCGGAGGAGCCTGCAGCAGACAGAATGTAACAGATGAGGACTGCTGGACTGTTGGCCACCTGAGACACTCACCCCCTGGCAGCAGGTCTTGAGAAGCTGTCATCAGTTATTAAAAGTCTTAGGCTCTAGAGACAGGCTATTTCAGAGAGCACACTTGTACCCTCTGGTCTTCAGGACAGTTTAGAGAATGAGCTCCTTTCCCCCTCCCTGCTCCGTGGTGATAGAATTTAGGAGGCCTTCAGTACTCCAGAAGCTCTAGCCCCTTCAGGCTCCCTCTAGAGGCTTAGGCTCATGGGGTTTTGCTTGGTTTTTGCCATTTCTTTCCTCATAAGGCAGGGTCAGGGTCCCCTGATGTGCTCACCTGAAGCCCTGGACATCTCGGACATCCAGAATGGAGTAAGCGTGGCGGGGGCGGAGGCCCATGCTCTCATACGCGGCATCATCTACCTTCATGTTACCCCCTCCGCAAGAAGCACCCATAAGGAACCTATAAGCAGGGACACAGCACAGCCCATGCTGACGGGGAAGTGCCAGGTTCAGCCAGGACAGGGTGGCTCAGAGTGCCAAGTCCCCTGCTCCACTGCAGTAGTGGGACTACAGGCCCAGGAACCAAGAGCTCTCTCACCTCCAAAGTGGGAGTTGTTCTACCTTCCTCCAGCCCCAAGAAGGCACCAAAAAGAAGGCTTTCTGATGCTGTACTATTCCACAAGATGCAGCCATTTGTATAGTAATCTCAACATTGAGACAGTACTCTGTGGTCTATGGGTGGCACTTGTTATGGGCACAAGTTCCAAAAAAGGCAACTTAACTCCTATGAGACAAGCTGGGCATAACAGCTGCTGTTTTCCCAACCTCTCAGATGGTTTTCTAAGATTCACTGTTAACCTCCAGAGTTTCTAGAATGAAGACTGCCAACCTCCAGATTCAGTAGGAGAACTCTGAGGAATCCTTTTATACAGTCTCCAACCCTAGGGTGACTAGAGGTGGCCCCCATAGATTCCCAGAGATCACTGTTGTTCAGGTCCCTTAACCCCAATCCAGAAGGTAGCACTAGTTATATTGTAGCCATGAAGCTAGTTTCGTGCCCAAGACAGTTCCCAGGGCTATATGATTCCAAGTCCAAACCTGTTTGGGAAGGGCACAAAGCAAGAAAGTGGGAGACAACAGTAGTGGTGGTACTCAAGTAGAATATGCCCCTACTGGACCATTCTCCCTGGATGTGTGGATTGGTACAAATATCTGTCATTGAAGTCCTTCAATACTTCAACAAAAGCAAGTTCCTCCATATTTTATAGTCAAAGAAAGTCAAATGCTGAAGAAGCTATGTAATTTGTTCTGGCTCACATTGGAAACATTACAGGGAGGATCAGAAAATTTAGTTTCCAACTCTTTTCTAGGCAGCAGGAAGGGCTACATGCTCCCAGGACCCCTCAAGCAAGGAGCCAGAGATTGCTCCTCTCAACACTTTGCAGGTGGCAGAACTGAGGCCCTGAGGGATAGAAGAACTAATTCTCTACATATCACCAGGAGGAAGAGGAACTAAATCCAATCCAAGTGTCTCAACTCCCTGACAAATTAGGTAGAAACCGCTACCAGATGCTTACTAAAGTAAGTGACTGGAAGGCTGCCCAAAGGTGGCCCCCTATGTTAAGGGGAATGTTTGACTCTGCTCTTCCCTTTTTGCTTTCTGCAAACTCATCATATGAGAACTTGCTGCATTTTATCTTGAAATTTCACAGACTGGAATGGGTATAAAGACCATAAAATCACCATTGCTCCTTGAAAGAGAAGCCTGTTGATCCCATCACATTATGGGCATCAGCCCGTGTCCTTCGTGCTGCCCTGGCAAAGCCCGAGTCCCACAGTCTCCAGTGAGGTAATCTGACCTCTGTCTACTTGGGGGGGGCCATCAATGGTTTTAAAGCAATGTCAGTTTCCCCAACCCCCCACCTCCAGTCTAGGGGCTCTGTTAAGCCCACATTCTGGTTGTAGGGCAATCTTCCAGCTGGGGAAACCCTTGTTTTGGCTCCTGGGTATGCACTACTGGCTCTTTCTAAAACCTCCCCTTGATCTGTTTCTTCAGTGCAGTTGAAAACATATTATTAATGTATTAAGAACACAAATAAAGCAAAGTAACTCTCCTTAAAAAAAAAAAAAGCTAGGTCCAAGGGGCATCTTGCCAAAGCTCATAAAATGCCTGCCACACTCAGATTTCTAGATCTTGGGGGTGGTCACTATAGCTTCTCACAGTCAGGGAGGGCCTACTGTCTTGTGTCCCCTTTCCTCTCCTCCCAACTTTTCTGACTGCTGAGACCCAGCCCCTCCCACCTCCTCTTACCCAGCCTCCTTAGAACTCAGCATTTTGGCCCAGATGAGGTCAGTGTCAATGGGCTCCTCCCGGGGGTTAGTGGAGCTGACCTGCAGCATCAGACTCTCGCAGGGGGCACCAGTGAGTGTGGCCAGGCCTTCGATGGCACGCCCAGCCTGGAGGGCAAAGTACGAGCCATGCAGCTTGGCCAGAGCCTTCTCCATGAGAGCAACCCACAGTTGTTTCCGCTGGGCCTGAATAGAAAGATGAGTGTAAAGGACTTTAATGGTATAGCAGGGGCTAAAGTGTTGGCTTCCCCTCTATGAACCATGCTCCCCTAACCCTAAAGAATCCACATCCAATTGGCAGCCACAAGACCGCCAGTGCTTGCCTCCAAAGATTATATTCACCTGCCCTTTCTGCTACCTCCTGCCCAGTGAGTGACAGGCCCTTCTTGATGGCCCTTTGAGCTTCTTTATGCTTAGTATCTTGACCTCTGAAGCCCTCTCTGCTTGTAAGAGCCCAGTGGCCTGGCAGGAGAGGGAAAGGACAGGGGCACTGACCTGAGAGAAGAGAAGGTACCCACACTCGTCACAGGGCAGCATGTCATCAACCAGCACTGTGGTCCATGTGCCATCCTTGCACAGCCGAACCTGGTATGCCCCTTCTGGACAGAGAGTACGGGTGATCATCACCCGCTCTACCAGCTCTGGGCGCTCAGCCAACACTGCCAGGGCACTGAGGAACCTGTCAAAAGGGAATGACTCAAGCCAGATCACCCCGAGCCACCACACCCTGTCTAGCCCACTCCTTGTCCCTCAGAATACAGAACCCTGACTATTCCAGCCTCAGGCACATACCTTCTCCCCAGCCTGAACCAGTTCTCCATGTCCAAGGATAGGAGCAGGCCCTGTCCACTGTCTGAGTAGGTGGGTTATGGAGGAGACGGAAGCAAGGGGGCTCTTCAGATCAAACCACAGCACCCCCTATTTCACTCACTAGTCCAGGAGTTCTTAACCTTTTTTGAATCATGGACCCCTTTGGTTGTCTGGTGGAACCTAGAGAGGACCTCTACTCAGAATAAGATTTTTTAAAAGACATTCTTAATTGAAGGAAGTGCTAAATTTCAGTTAGAGATTAGTGGAAATAAAGATGTAACTGTTTTTCCATCCAAATTCAGGGATCCCCTGACATCTATTTATCCACAGATCTCTTAGGTTCACAGCCCATAGGTTAAGAACCCCTCCTTCTTCAGACTAGGAATTCAGGAGTCAACTGAACTCCAGAGGCTGTGGAGCTACACACAGCCCCTAGAGCCACAGTCATTCCATCCAGAACAAGGCTCTGGGTCCTTTTCAAGCAAGTCTTCAAGGGTGAGGAGATGACAGGCTCTAGGAAAGAACACCCTCCAGCTTGCAGACTAGAATCATAACATGCCAGAAGCGGAAGGGATGTTCGAGATCATCCAATTCCCCTCATTTTATAGAAGGGGAAACTGAGTCCTGGAGTGGTCAAAAACCTTGTGCAAGGTCTCAGAGCCAGGACTCCCAAGTGCTTCTTACCCCACCCTACTTCAAGACTAAGAGACGATGAAGCCGGTTCCTCCCAATGGGAGACTGTTATTGGGTGAGCTGGGTAGGAATCAGATTACTGGTGAGTGTGACTATCTTCTTCACTGTAATGTAAAGGAAGTGGATCCTCCCTCCAATGCCAGCAGGAAGATCACCTCCAGCATGGGGGATCCCAGCTTCCCAGCAAAAGCTATCTTGATTTCCTTGCTTCTTTAACACTTGATAATTCATCTCACAGGATCACAAACCCTGACAAACCTTGAGGCTAATGTAGCAAGAAAGATCCATTTCACCTTGAGGGTTGGGAACAGACAGCACTAGCATCCCTCTCCACTGCCAAGGACCATCCGAGGAGGTGATTCCTTACCAGCAGTTCCCCAGGAGCCCCTGCAGGATGTCAGAGGGCCGGGGTGTCCGAAACACTGACCAACCGACTGTCTGGTCCTTGAAAATGCTACAGTTGATTTCGTGAGGTCGTAACCACTGCTTTACCCGCTGCTGGACACTGTCCCCTTCAGGGAAGCCCACAGACTCAGGACCAGGGGGGAAGCTGTCATCCACAAAGTTCACTTTGTTCTAAGAAGAAAAAACAAAACAAAACCCAAACTACCCTCAGGGGCTAGCAGTATTAGGTACCAGAATCCACAGTAAGACCTGACGCTAGGTGTCATGTCCTGGGAAGCAAAGCAGCCTCTGCCCAACAGTATCTTGAATTTATCTCCTCTTTTGTCTAGGTAGTATCTCAGCCCTGGGATACTGGGAGGGGGATTAAGGAAGGTGGGACAGAGAGGAAGCAGGCATCCCCCCTCAGAGCTTATGCATGTCCTGAGGAGGTTGCCATCACTTACCACTTGAGAAGCAGTCAGTAGGAACTTTGAAACAAAAAAATGGCTGCGGGATGGTTCAAAACAATAATTGCTCGTATTTATACAGCTTTATACTTTCCAAAGCAGTGTCATACCCACAATCCCACCTAAGTGCAACAATACTACAAGTAATAATTTTCTATTTTTCAGATGTAGAACTAAGATGCAGAAATATTAAATGACTAGCCTGAAGTTACTATGCTACTTGTTAAGTTCTTATCTCAGGTACAAAGTAATCTTGGAGGTATTCCAGCAGGCCTTGCCCTAAACTAATTTTCCTTACATGGCAAGTCACATCTCCATTTCATAGAGGGAATATTGGGAGAGAAAGACTTTGATATTCAACATTGGTTCTTGGTATTCTTTTCTCCCAACCTATCTAAACCACTTCCTCTCCTCACCTCTCTCAGCCTTTCCCCAAGGCCTTATATTTCCCTGAAAATATTGAGGCCATCCTTCCTAAAGCTCACTTTTCTCCTTAAGTCTATACTTCAGATCACTTTTTTTTCCAGATCACTTCTACATCAACTCTCACTCTCTCCCCCTTTGCTCCAACGTTGGAGGAAAAAGTGACCCTTTTCTTTGCAAATACCAACTCTTCCACTCTATGCCCTCGCTCCTATACCCCTACAGCTCCTCCCTGAGCTGACAAGCTCACAAATAGACAACTTCAGTCAATCATCCACTTTCTCATTAATTTTCAGTCTCTCCTTATCCACTGACTCCTTCCCTGCTGCTTATACACATGCTCCAATCTCCTTCATCCTTAAAAAAACAACAACAACAAAGAAAACAACTCGTTCCTACCATCTCTTTAAGCTACTGTCCTGAAGACCTCTCCTTCCTTAGACAAAGCAGGAAGTTGGAAGAAGGCAGCAGCAGTGGAGCTGGAGCAGAAGATGCCTTATAGGAGCGTTTTCTAGAACAGACCTTCTAGAAACAACTGCCTATCCTCATTACCTTCACTTTCTTACCTTCCACAAACTTAACTCTTTGCAATCTGTCTTCCTACACCATGCAACTGAAACTGCTCCCTCCAAGGTTAAAAATGATCCCTTAATTGCCAAATCCAATGACCTCTTGTCAGTCTTCTTACCTCTTGACCTTCCTGAAGCATCTGATACTGTTGACTGCGTCCTATCCCTGAATACTCTCCTCTTCCTGGGTTTTTATGACACTTCTAGTGATCTCAACAGCTACCATGGGTTCAACTATCATCTCTATGCAAGTGACTGCCAGATTGATCGATCGATCGATCTATCTATCTGTCTGTCTGTCTATCTGTCTGTCTAACCTGCCACAGTTTCTCCCAAGCTTTAGTCCCATATCACCAAATACCTGATGGATATCTTCAATTGATCTTCCATAGTCTTTGCAACATATCCAAAACTAACTTCATTTCCTACCTTCCCTCCCACCACCATGATTTCCCCTCTTTCTAATTTTCCCATATCCTTAAGAAGTTTCAGTGACTCCTTCCTCTAGGATAAAATGCAGAAGTGCTCTGCTTAGTTTTTAAAGCCATTCAATCTGGCACCAACCTATTTTCCCAGGCTCATTTCACCTGACTTTCATTCAGGCCTGTTCCTCAATGCTACAGATTCTACTCCCCATCACGTATGCCAAGCACCAAGTAGGAGGCCTGGGCAAAAGAATGGAAGTCAGAAAGATAAGTATGGGATGGGGACGGGGACAGGGACAGGGACAGGAATGGGACCTGTGATTTTACTGACAAGGAAACCCTCAGGGTAGGCCAGCAATTTCTCTGCAAACTCTATTTTTAAAAGGGCACTGAGAGGTTAAGTGATTTGTTTGGGTCACACAGCCAGTAGCTGCCAGAAGTACGACTCGAACCATGTGTTTCGTGGCTCCAAGGCCAGCTCTCTATCCTTTATGCCGCAACACCATAAGCCAAAAAATTAGAATTTGGACACAAGTGATCAGATGAAGATGAGTTCTCCTTATAGCTGCAAATGTGTGACTCAAGGGGTGATCAGTGCAAAGACGGGAGTCTGAAATCAAATGGCAGGCAGAGAAAGGAAGATAGTATTTCTGGATGACATCCAAATGAAAATTTCCAAATCTGTCACTACGAAAATAGTTTCATTTCCTGTGGCTTGACCAGCCACAGTTAACAGCCTGCTAGGGGAATGACAATTGTTAAGGTCACATCCTACTTTCCTACCCTGAGCTAGGGGACTTCAACTATAGGCTGCTTCCTACTGACAAGGAAGAAGGGGTCCCTGGGCCGCGCTCCATCCTACCCACTTGTCCCCTAATCTTCTGGCTTCCAAGGAAGCTTCTCCTTCAAAGAACTCAGGGGTAAGGGTCACAGATTCAAAATCCTTAGAAGGACCTTTTAAAGTAATTTAACATCACTGGCCTTTTAGCAAAGCCATACTTAAAAGAGATGAAAATCATTCTTGTTTTGTATAGATTTGCAGAGGGACTTACATACTTTTCTTTGGTCTTTGGTTCCAGCAGCTACCAACTCTGACTGTGAGGACATTCTTCCCTTTGCTGCCTGATGTTCTTCAAAGAGAACTCTCTGAGATGACAGGGGTTGGCTGCTCCCTGGTGAAAGCTGATTCATAACGTTAGAATAATACCCTTAGCTTTGCTGAGTCTTCCCTCATCCAGAGGGGAGCAAGGCTGCAGCAGGGATGATGACTGCTCTACTGGGAGAGGCAGAGAAAAGTATAAGATTCAGGGCTTAAAGAGGCTTTGCTTGCCCTGGGGAATTTGGTCTGAACTCTACCTACCCTTGGTTAACCTGCCTCTTCAACCTTTAGTGCAAAGAACAAGGACAAAGTGCCTGAGAGCATGGAATAGGGAAAGGGATAAAGTAAAATCTAGACTTGGGAAGTCATCTAGACTATCCCTCAAACTTAAGGCAAAAGCCCTCTGAAAACATCTCAAGCAAGCTGTCTGCCCTGAACATTTCCTGGAATCACCGCAACCTTCCTTACGAATATATTCTGGTGTCTGCCTCTTCATAACAATGTTTTTAATGTTTAATTCTAATCCCTACACTACCACAATCTAAACCTGTCCTCTTATTCTGTCCTCGGGCAAGAAAAAAAAGCTTGCCTATAAAACTAGATACACTCAAAAAACTTACTTAAAATCATCAAATCTTAGAGTTGTAAGACGACATGGAAGGTCATCTTGACCAAATAAGGAAGCCCTGCTAAATTGTCTCCTGAAAGCTGTCATCAGGCCTCTGTCTGAATACCTCCAGACACAGGGAACTTACTATTCTCCTCCCAAGGCAGGCCATACTATTTTTGGACATAATTCCAAGTTCTTCCTTAGAATAAGCAAAAGACTACTTCTTGTTCTAACTGCAGCTCTAGTTCTGCCCTTCAGAGGAAAGCAGAGCAAGTCATATCCTTGTGACAATAGATATCAAATATGTAGAGCACTTTGTGGGGCTGTGCCCATCCCTAGCATCCACTTCTTTGCCTACCTCTCATGTGGAATCCCTCAATTCCTTCAAGGATCAGGTCAGGGGCCACCTTCTGGCTCTCAGATCCTCCAAGTGATTAGTGCTCTCTCCCTCCTCAGATCACTTTATGAGCAGAGGGAAGTTCCCTGAGGGCAAGGGTCATCCTATTTGTTCTTGTATCCCCACTGCAGAGTACAGTGCCTTGGCACATAGGAACGCTTACATTTTTTTTCAGTTAACATATACTTACTTTTCTCCCTCCCTTGCTAAACTGAATTGCAATTCATAAAGTGTGATAAACACGTGGGCTATTATAATAACTTTTCAGATATTTGAAGACAAAGATTCCACCTCCCACTCACTCAGGCCACCCTACCATGTTGCCTGTCTCTGCTGCTCTGAATCTCCCTATCTGGACCAGCATCTTCCATGTGGACCTGGACATAACACCCTGACCCTCCAGAATCCATGTCCCCAGTCCCTAAGGAAATGACCCATTCATCTCTGGAGTTCTAACCCAGGTGGCTGGTGAAAAATGTGAGCAGGCCCTTTCAGCCAATTATATTTCATGGCTGGCTCTGGATACTAGCCCGCATTTTATCTTCAATCCCATTCAGCCACACAGAGCGGCCCCGTCACCACGTATGCATCGTCCTACCACTCCCCTCCCCACCTTCTACTTCCGGCTCTGGGAACAGTAATTAAATCAATAGTACCATTATTTTGTCACATAAATAAACTGACCATCTCCGAGCATTCCCAAGATCGAAACTCCCTTCCCTGGCCACTGCTCCTCCACATACGCTGTCTTCCCCAGTAGAATGTGAGCTCTGTATCCCCAGCACTTAGCCTAACGGCTAGAATATTTTGTTGCTGTTGAGTTGTTTCAGTCGTGTCCAGCTCTCCATGACCCCATTTGGGGATTTCTTGGAAAAGATGCCAGAGTGGTTTGCCATTTCCTTCTCTAGCTCATTTTGCAGATGAGGAAACTGAGGCACACAGGGTTAAGTGACTTGCCCAGTACATGTCTGAGGCCAGATTTGAACTCAGGTCTTCCTAATTCCAGGCCTATTGCTCTATCCGCTGCACCACCTAGCTGCCCTGGCTAGGATATATTAAGTGCCTAATAAATGCTTTTTCATTAGCTCATCTACTGCTTGAATATTCAAATACTCTCAATAACTGAAACGTGTCATATGGTCCAGATAGGGAAAAAGATTCAGTTATAGTCCCTTTCAATTCAATTTGGCAACTATTCATTATATACTTACTATGTGCCAGGCACTAAGCTAGATCCTGGGGATAGAGACAAAAACAGGAAGGAGCTTATATTCTCCTGGGAGGATGGAACACATGAAAACATTCAGCTGGTGGTGCAGAGGAGAGATCTCAGGGCCTGGAATCCAGAAGACCTGAGTTCAAATCCGACCTCAGATGCTTACTAGCTGTGTGATCCCGGGCAGATCACTTACCCTCTGTGTGCCTCAGTTTCCCCATCTGTAAATGAGAACAGTAATAGCACCTACTTCCCATGTGGTTGTGAGGATAAAATGAGATCATCAGAGGGCACTCTGCAAATCTGGCAGTGATACCTAAATGTTAGGTATGTACAAACACTGTTGCTCCATTCCTCCTGCCCTTGAGAGTCTGCCTATGAGGTCAATCTGCGGCTAAAGAAATCACAGGAGTCTGGAAGCTGGATTTGGGCTGATTTAGGGGACGGGGACATCGCTTGACTGTCCCTTATTGCCAACACACTAGGAGGAACTTGGCACTGAAAAGCAAACCTTCGAGTCTGTGTTCGTCATTTATTTTTTCAACGTTGCAAGGAAATGTCTCTCTCTTTCTCAGACTTTCCAGACTCCCTCTGGGGTCTGCAGGAGCTAAAGAGTTTCTCATCTCAAACAGTGACACATACATCCAAGTGAGCGTGTGTGTGTGTGAGCAAACACAGGTACCTGCCCCTCCCAAACATTTCCCAAGCCTCATCTCTTCTAAAGAAGCTTCTTTAGGGACTGGAAAGAAAGTGTTTCTTATACCATGAGGACTTCAGGGACTGTCTTCTTTTTTCTGTTTTCAGTTTCAGTTTTATGGGTCAGTGCCAGGTTCGCTGTGTCTCACACTGGGCCCATTAGGATCATGCTGGTGGATTCTAAGTAAGCCCTTGTCTCTAGAAGGCCCCAAAAGGCTAATGGCTCAGTACAAAGGCAACAGTTACTGTTCCGCTTAAGAACAGTGCCATCAATAAAGACTCATTACTGGATCCTTCACTTTTTTGTCTCTTTACAAAGGTGTAAACAGTCATTAACATTAAAGTGCCTGCCACCTGTGAAGTATAGTGCTTAGTGCATTGGAAATGAACCAGAGACCCTAAAATTTTATCTGGTTTGGGGCAAAACTATGCTCAGAATAAAAATGGGCACTATGAATGGTTTCAGCCCTTAGGACTAAAGTATATTTCTTCAAGTTATATATGCTCAATGCCACCTCCTGCTATAACCCAGGAAGGCGGGAACTTGGCAGACTACTGGATGCTTTCAACCTCAAGGTTATTGTTAACATTATATCCCCTGCTGGGGCGGGGGGAGGAGAGAAACAAAAACAAAGCACTTCAGCATACCATAACCACAGATTTGGTCATCCTGCCCTCTCATACAGAGTAACTAAGAGAATGCTGGTCAGTCCTTAACGTAGGCTTCTAGACTTAGAGCTCAAAGAGAACAGCGAGACCATTTAACCCAACTCTCTCCATTTAGAGATGGAGGCCCAGAGAGGTTAAGTCACACTGGTAGGAATGGTGACAAGTTATGATCCCAGATGGGTCCAAACCAGCCCTTGTTCTGTGATACCACACTGTTTTGTCACACTGCAACCCAATCTGGCATGTGGCTGCCTTCACAGAGAGCTAGATGGCATTTATTTTATGTAAAAAAGGGACTAGAGCAGGAGATGACGGTCACTAGAACTTTAGCTGATGCTTTGGGGCAGGGGTCTCCAAACTGGTTGACTGTATACTAACAATAAAAAATTTTTAGTACAAACTCCCAATGTGTATATTTAATTGTTTATAAATTACAGACATATACTACTGTTCTGGTAATTATGTACATATAAAACTTTAAAAATAGAAATTATAAAAGGATGGCATACATATGAAATAAGATGATTCTGGAGTTAATAGGGAGCCACTAGAGTTTAATGAGGCAGCTAGGTGTTGCAGGGCATAGAGTGCCCAGCCTGGAGTCAGGATGACCTGAGTTGTAATTGGGCCTCAGACACTTACTAGCTGTTATGATCCTGGGCAAGTCACTTAACTCTGCCTCAGTTTCTCATCTGTAAAATGAGCTGCTGGAGAAGGAAATGGCAAACCACTCCACTGCCTTTGCCCAAATGGGGTCAGGAAGAGTCAAACAGGACTGAAACAACTCAACAACAAATAGAATTTAAGGAGTAGGGGAAAGACAGACTTGTGTTTTAGGAAAACCACTGTGAAAGGAAGAGACTCGAGGCAGGAGGAACAATTAGGAAGCTCTTGCAATAGTCCATATGAGAAGTGATGAGGCCTGAACTGGAACCATGGCTGTGTGAGTGCAGAAAAGAGGATGGACGTAGAAGATGCCATGAAAGCTGAAATGACAGGATTTGGCAACTGATCACATGTAAGATATGAAGGAGACTGAGGAATTGAAGATGGCACCTCGAGAACCTGGGTGCCTACAAGGATGGCAGTGTCCTCTATAGAAATAGAGAAGTCAGGAAGAAAAATTTAAAGATAATGTAGTAAGAACTGCAATGTCTACTGTAACACATCCATGTCTGCTTATCCTTATCCTGGGAGGCCGGTGGGGAAGGATTTTCTTAATGGCACCTGAACAGCTGCTGTTGTGGTCAGACTGCAACTGTCCTGAGGGGCCAACTACTGGTTCACAAGTGGGAAGGTTGAGAACTTATATAGTGGAGGGAGGGGTGAGTGAGGAAATACAGGGGAGAAAAGAACAGGTGTGGTGGTGTTAAGAGACCCAACCACATGACTAGTTATCCAGAAGAGGTTAGAACATGACCCATCTTCCCAGCTTGTGTTTGGTTGATCAGGAACCTCTTATAGTCAGATCAGAGCCCCACAAGGGACACTAGCTAGGTGGGGGAGTGACCTCAGGGTTTAAGTTTGTGGGTCTCAGAGTTGGGATACCTATGTTCCATTTCAACCCCTGCCACTGTCTCTTCCAGAGTCAGTCACCTTCCCTCATCAGGTTTCAGGTTACTTACATGTAAAACGGGCCTTGAAACATGAGTCACCCCTAGGCTCACGGGGGTGTAATGATGAATGTGCAGCTTCCTGTCAGGATTCTGGGGGTGAACAAGGGTGGAGTATTCAGTTTCACAAGAGAGTTCCTCCAAGAGACAGAAGTCTCAAGGGAGCCATGCTGCTGAAACTCCTTGGATTAGTCTGTGTTTGTCACGTGTGGGACAATATTGGCACTTCCTGCAGGCTCTAGCAGCCACTTGTGCAGAAGGGCCTCTTGAAAATGGAGATGATGTTATTTTTTTCAGCACATCTAGAGCACTCAGTGACTGCAAAGGGCCTTAGCCCTCTTATTACTGATAATTCCTCACAACCCTCCTGTGTGTCATCAGTTGCACTCTGAAAGTGGAGAAAAGGTGAAGCACAAGGAGACCTGACCACTGGAATACAGCCCCAGAGCTGGGAGAATTAAAAGATGAGCAAGAACAAAGACTGTCAATCTCCCCACTTTAAATGGAACTCAAATATTCTTGTGTAAGTCTGGTGAAGACTTTCCGAGTTCTCCTCATAACATTATTTCAATAACTGAGTGAATCTGGGTGGCCCCCACACTTCAAGACTGTTAATGGGATCTAGAGTGAAATTATTATTTTCTGTCATATTAATAACCAATTATTAAATTAGGATTAAGGCTTTTCCCCTTTATTTCCTCATTCAGGGACCAGCCCCTGTAGGCCAGTCGGTCTGAAGGACATTGCTGATAGAAGACACTGCCCAAATCCCCTGGGTACAAGCTCCGCAAATCTTGAGTGTGAACCCACCCTACTAGGAGCCGTAACAACTATTTAGAGTGTAAACAGAAGCTAATCTAGGTGAATTCTTGTCCTTAGGAAATAAACTCACGTCACTATCCCCCCTCCACTGGAAGTTCACTCAGCTTAAGTAGGAAAACACCAAACAGAGTGGTCCGGGTAGAGATAGATTCCTTTGTCCCAATTGCTGGAGACAGCAGAGTCTCAAGATCAAGCCATGTTCTCAGTAGGAGGAGCTCAAGACTTTCAGCCTACCCCCTCATTAACTGTTCACCAATCAGGGTTGATTTTCACCTGTCACCTCCTTTTCCAAAGCATTCAGTGATCTCCATGGTTTTGTCTTTGGTTACTGAAACCACAGATCATCAATTTAGTGATTACGAGCTAGCCTAATTAATAAGATTATTAATTACCCAGGGTTTTTCATTTGTCTCAAGAGCTAGACAAAACTTTAGAGATTATCTAGTTCAACCCTCCACAATTTAGGAAATGGAGGCCCAGAAAAGTAAAGTGGCTTGTTTTAGGTTGTGAGGGGCGGCAGTAATATAGTAATATATTAAGGAGCAGAACAGGGTCTGAACCCAGATTCTGTAGCTCCAGCAACGCTGGTGCTCTTCCTTAGTCTTTGTTGAAAGGATATCTGGTAAGCCCTTTTCAGGTACCGAATATCTGTCCCCAACTTCCCACTACCACTTACTTGAACCTGTGCTCTACCTGGACAAACCTTTAATAAAGGTTTGACTTTTATCACCCATAGCAGAGGTACAAGGAAATGGTTTAACACAGACATGCAATCTAGTTTCCAACCCCACCACTCAATTGAAACCACTTTTACCAAGGTTACCAAGGTTCTTTTACATGTCAAATCCAATGACAATTCTTCTCTGTCCTCATCTTTCTTTAACGTCCTGTAGCATTTGACATTGCTGACTATACCTTCCTCCTGAATAGCCTCTCTGGGTTTTTGTGATACTTTTGTGACATTTCTCCAGTGGTTCTCCTCCTACCTGACTGACTGCTCCTCTTCCAGCCTTCTTCGGGCCCCTCCTGATTAAGGCTTTCCCAAGTCTCTGTCCTGGGCATTCTTCTCTCTATATATCCTCTTTCTTGGTGAGCTCATCAGCTCTCGTGGATTCAATTATCACCTCCATGCAGATGACTCCCCAAACCAGCCCTAATTTCACTTCTGAACTTCAGTCCTAAATTACCAGTTGCCTGTTGGACATCTACATCTGAATATCACAAAGGCATCTCAAATGCAGCAGGTCTAAAACTAAACTTGATTCTATTCATCCCAACCTTGGAATCACCTCTGGTTCTTCCTTCAATCTCATAGCCTGTATCCAAGCAGTTGTCAAGTCTTAACGATCCACCTCCATGACATCTCTCACCTATCTTCCCCTTCTCTCCACTCAGCTTGTCTTCACCCAGGCAAAGCTTGGACTACTGCATTGGCCAACTGCCTGACCTCTTTGCATCTAGCCTTATCTTTCTCCACTCAATCCTCTACCCAGCTGCCAAATCAATACTCCAAAATCATAAATAGTGCCATTTCATCTTCCCTATGCAAAAATATTCAATGGTTCCTTATTATCTCTAGTACACCATACACATTTCTTAGCCTGGCATTTAAAGCCTTTCATAATCTGGCACCCAACTACCAATTCCAGTTTTATGCCATACGATTCTTCTTTATGGGGCAGCTATGTGGTGCAGCAGATAGAGTGCTGGGCCTGGAGTCAGGAAGATCTGAGTTCAAATCCGGCCTCAGAAACTTACAAGCCGTGTGACTATGGGCAAGTCACTTTATCTCTGTTTTCCTTAGTTGTAAAATGGGACACATAATAGCACCTGCCGCGCTGGGTTGTTGTCAGTGTCAAAGGAGACATCACTGTAAAGCACTTAGCACAGCGCCTGGCACACAGGAAGCGCTGTATGTCACTATCACCGCCATCACTAATATTATCAGTCTGCTCTCCATCTAGTCAAACAGGCCGGCAAGGTATTCCCTAATCTACATAAGCCTGTTTCTTGCCTCCATTCCCTTTGCAGCAGTGGCTCCCCACATCTGGAATGTCCTGCTTCCTTTCCTCTCGCCTCTTAAACAATCCCAAGCACAGACTAGGTGCCACCACCCAGATAAAGCTTAAAAAAATTTTTTTTTCTCTTATCTGGGACATTTTATTGTCATTCACATAGCGCAAGATCACAAACAAACAGGAGCTCCTTCGTTTCTTTCCCCCAACAAGGACTGCTATCGTGGGCATTATTCTGTGGTTCTTTTCCCAGTTGATCGTTGGAAGCTGCAGGACCCTGGAAAGCCGCCCTTCAGCCAGGGTGGATAGCATAGTTATAGCTAACTCTTCTGTCTCTGACTCCCTGAATGACCTCGGGTGAGTCACTTCCTTTCTCTGGTCCTTAATTTTCTCATCTGGGATGTAGATATCCATAGGCAAAATGAAGTCTCATCCTCTCAGAGCAGAGTACAAGCTCTTAAGAACCCAATCCCTCTTCAACCTTGGTTATTAGCACAATCTCCTCTTCTGAAATTAATCTGTATAAGTATAGCATCTCCTGCAGAAAATAAGTTCCTTGAAAGGAGAATAGGGACTGTATCATTTTTGTCTTTTTATGCTCAAGTGTTTAGCACAACTTGAATACAGTAGGCATCTAATAAATGTTTACTGGCCTCTGAGGTGATTAGCACTTGTATCCCCTCCTACATGCCTCTTCTGTCCTTCCACCTTCCCCTTTCCCAGTCTCCTCCTTTCCTTTCCTCTTCTCTCTCGGAATCTTTGTGTCTCCTGCTTCTCTGCTGTTTCCCTCTGCTCTCTCTCTTTTCCTGCCTAGGACATCCTCATTGCACTGGTCCCCATGGGTATGGCTTAGCCTCACTAGAGGTTCTCAGAGCTAAAGGGGCTGCTGCACCCTGGGCCAATGCCCTGCTAGTATCCTGGAAGTGCAATGTCATGCCCAGAATCATCCCAATGATTCCAATAATCCAATATGATTCCAATAAGATTGAGCAAACAGCAAACACTGAGACACGAGAAGCTGAGAAATCCTTTAGGCATCTCCTCACCACCAGCTAGCCATTACAAACCATTCCCTATCCTCCTTGTTCCACTGATTGAGGTAAAGATCTCCTCTCCACTACAGAGCAGAATAAGTGAAGGCCTTTATTACTGCCCTTCCAATTCCCAAAGCAAGGACACATGCCACAGGAGCAGCTGCCTGGGAGCAGAGGAAAGGGTGCCTCGGCAAAAGTCGAACTGGTAATGGTAGAATCCTCTTTCAATAGGTTCTTTGGAGGATGGGAGAATCGTTCCATAGATGGGCCCTTTACGTGCCCAGCATTTCATGCCTGGCATTACGGCTGAGCGATGAACCTCAAAGTCTAGGTGATTTTGCCACACTTGGGTCATCAATATTCTGTAGCTTGATGAGTTCTGGCTTCCCCACACTCTCAAGCAAAACCTACCATCCACTTTCTCCTGAGAAGAACAGAATCTCAGATGTGGTATTCCAAAGAAACACAATTTCAAAGCTGGAAGGGACTCAGCAGGCAATCTAGTTCAAACTGTGTCTGAACATGAATCCTCTGTACAACATACATGGTAAGTGGCCATCTGATCTTTGTTTGAACACCTCTAATGAGGGGGAACCCACAACCTCCCAAAACAGCCTGTTCCATTTTATAACAGGTTTAATTGTTGGGAAAGTTTACCTCACATCAAGCCTAAATTTGCCCCTTGGTAACTTTCAACTAATGCTCCTAATTCTGCCTTCTGGGGCCAAGCAGAACACATTTAATACCTTTTCTACATCACAGCCCTTCCTTCTGACACTTGAAGACAGCTATCCTATCCCTAGCTAAGTCTTCTCTTTTCTCAAGTCCTTCAGTGGATTCTTGTACAGCAGGGTACCTAGGCTGCTTACCAGCATGGTCCATCTCTTCTGGACATTCTCCAGGGTGTATCAATACTCTTTCTCAAATGGGATACTGTATTGGGAATTAAGATGGGCTCTTAGCATTTATTCAACCAAGTGCCCTGGAAGAGTTTGGCCTTTGTTTCCTTGATTAAATTAGGAGTCTTCGATGACCTTCCTGCCTCAAGGGAAAGCCTAGTTTACATGGGTCTGAGTGAGAAGTTTGTGACATCAGAGGCTTTTAGACCACATGGGTTTAAGTCACATTTTTGTGATGATTTTAGGTCATGTGGATGAGTCGCATGTGTGACTCACCTTTGACCCTGAACAAGATATATAAAACCAGAGGTTGGCTTTCTTTTTTCGGAGCTCTGAGCTGCAGCAGTAGTGATGCATGACTCTGAGCCAGCCATTGTTGAGCTCCCAGCTGAACTCAGATGTTGTTAACTATGAATTGTATTTGGTCTGTTTATAAATGTATGTTTGTAATTTGTTTGTATTTGCTCTGAAGCTCAGGGTGCTGGCTTTTTCCCCTGAACTAAGTGAATGATATTTGTATACTGGATTAAAGCAAGACTGTTAACCCCTTAACATTGCTTTCCTTAGTAAAGCAGATGTTTTACACCCCCACAGCAACTGCTAGCCAAAATGTTACAACAGGTATATAGAACTTAGCACAATGCACCAGATATAGTCAGACCAGAGAGGTATACAGCAGAATCATCACCTCCCCAGTGATCACTCCTCCTCAATGCAGTCTAAGATTGCATTCACTTTTTCTGGATGTTTTATACACTGTAGACTTAAATCAAACTTATAGTTAACTAACTCCGATTTTTCTAAATGGACTATTTTCTAGCCAAGCCTTCCCATCTTGTACTTGCAAAGTTGCTTTTTTTGAACCTAAGTGTAACACTGTATATTTACTGCTATTAATTTAAATTAGTTGACATTTATATAGCGCTTTAAGGTGCACAAAGCAATTTATATACTTATTTGACCTTCACAACAACCCCTATGAGAGGTGCTATTATTATTATTTCTATTTACAGAAGAGGAAACTGAGGCTGACTTGCTCAAGGTCAAGGACTTGCCTGAGGTCACACAGCACAGTTAAGTATCTGAGGCAGGATCTGAAGCCTGGTCTCTGGGACTCCTCCAAGTCAAACACTTCTTCCACTTTCAAGCTGCTTTTATTCTACCATGCTCTAGTCTAAGAAGCTCTTTTGGATTCTGACTACTACCATCCAGTATGTGATAGCTTTCCCTCCTAGCTTTGAATTATTGTACACATTTTATAAACATGCCAAATGGAATCCCTTTATCCAAATCAGTGATAAACATTTTCAACTGCAGGCCAACCATAAATCCTTGAGGCACTTCACCAGAGACCCCCTTTTCAAAATGACATTTGGTTCAATCCTTTAGTCAATTCTAAATCTCCCTAATGGTACTATCATCTAACCCACATTTCTCCAGCCTTTTCCCTGGAGTCTGTGCCAAATTCTTTGCTAAGTCCAGTGTAGTAACCTTGTTTAAAAAAAAAAGTAAAGGAGACGTCTGGCACGGAATCTGTCCTTGATGAAGCTACGGTGACTTAGGAATTACCATTTACTTTTCCATAAGTTCCCTAACCATCCCCTCAATAAAATATACTAGAATTGTGTCAGGAATTAAAGTCAGTCTCAATAACCTATAGTTTGCAGACAGATCTCTTTCTTCCTTTTTTTTTTCTTTTTTTTTTTTTAAATTGGGCTATCATGTGCCTTCCTTCAGTCCTGTAGTAATTCCCTCTCATGATCTTTTCAAGATGGAGTCACTGATCACATCCTCCAGTTTTTTTCATCCCCTGAGATACAGTTCCTTTGGGCCTTAATCTATACTTATTTTGGGGTCAATTTCCTATTAGCCATCTTTGTTTTAACCTTTCCAGTCCAAAGATCATCATCCCTGGCATAGAATACATAAGGAAAGCAAGAGGTGAAAAAGTCTGCCTTTTTTCTGCTATCATAATCTCATCTTATTGAGCCACAATCTCTCTCTTTGATTTTCCTCTTTTCTCCAACACAGTTTTAAAACAAAACAAGAACAAACCTACCTTTTGTCAAAGTTGAGCCCATTCCAGGCCTCATTTCAAGTCAGCCATGAATGCCCAAGATGCGCAAGAGCCAAGTTAGGTTGGTCTTGAGTCAGGAGGAGAGTGAAACTGCCCATATGCACAGGGTTCATAAGTCCAGTTATCTCCCCAGACTCCCTTCTTAGCACAATAACAAAGTCACAAGCAGACTGAGAGGATTCTAATTGCTTTCCTGCCAGGCTTCCTAAGTGGTTTCTACCTTGGCCAAAGCCCTTCAGTCATACCAGGTGCCCATGTTCTCCCCTTGGGGCTTTGCCTGACACTGTATCCCGATTCCTCAAGTCTCTTTTTCTTGGCAATGATTTTGACTTACCAATGGGGTGGCAATATGACTAATTTGCAATTAAACCATTAAGTAGCATCAGAAAAAAAACAAATATAAAACAAAACAAAAAAGCCTTTTGATGTTTGAGCAATGGTGAGGAAAGAATAACCAGGCTTAGTGGTTCACTCTGACTCCAACAGCTATTAGTGTTAAATCCCACAACTCTTTCTGAAACAAGCCCTACCTGATGTAGTCTCTGTAATGATCAGCTTTTTAGGGAATGATGTTTAGGCTGCAGATGAGCAAAACTGCACCTGCCAAACACTGAAAGAGGCCAGTCAGGGGAGCAGGGCAGATTTCATCACTGGAGGTTCCTGTTAAACACAACTTCCCAGTGACTCTGGCAGTCAGGTCACTTCTCCAGGGATAGACCTTGGGGACTCACAGTGGACTTCACCCAGAGAACAGACCAGCCATTACACTGACATGCTCAGGGCCTAAGGGGTCAGCTGGTTTAAGCCCAGTGGAAATTAAGCAGCCAGGCTTATGAAAAATCAGTCACTGGACTTCATGAAAAACATACTCTACATCTCCCTTCTACTCCCCTTTGGTTTTGTTTCCATGGAAATGTGAGTCAGGGTATGGGGAGGGATTCTGAGCATGTGCATTACCGACAGATGCTTCTGTTCTCTTAGATTCATCCCCGTAAGAGGTGGGAGTGGTGACCAGGAGGGGGAGAGCAGAATCCAATGCAGACTCTGCAGTCAACTCTGCTGCAGCTGTATGACTTGAAAATGAATGATTGGCAGGGTTTGGCAGTTGTTACAAGGGCTGACTTTTAGGGAAATTTAAAGACTCCCACCCTGAAGGCTGAGGGTTGGCTGGCTAAAATGACCTTGAGGCCACTCCACCCTAAATTTCCTTTGCTCCCATGATGCTGTTTCTGATTCCATGTGACTGGAGATTGGCGAGATTAGGGGACTAAATCAGCTTTCCCCCAACTATCCCCAGGGAGTGAGGGAAGGAAGATATTACATGCCTGATGTGAGTTGTGGGCACCTGAAGGGAAAAGCCTCAGAGAAACTCAAAGCTTACTTTTCATACATGGAAATCAACACTGGACATTCAGTACAGATAAAAAGTAAACATGCTGCCTGTATCTATTATGAATAACATGAGAGTTTGTCTCTCAGCTTCCCTGACATGCAGAATTGCTTTGCCTTTTGGAAAGTGGCACCTGACCTAGCCCAGCACCTCAGGCCTTTCTCTGTGAAAAGCCCTGAGACAAAGGAAGAAAAGATGGGCACCTACTGAAGCTAGAATGTGGCAAAATGACAAAGGCAAAGTCCCATCCTATAGCATCAAATACCAGAGCCCAGGAAGAAATGAGAGAAGAGTAAGGAAGGTGAGGAAGGGGCAGAAGTGGCAAAGATGGAAGAAGCAAGGGCTGAGGAAGTAGTGAGGGAAGAATAAGGGGCGGAAGAAGCAAGAGAAAGAGGAGTCAGAGGAAGGAAAGAGGACACAGGAAGGACAAAGAATGGAAAAGCTTAAGTACAAGGAGGAAATAAGCAGGGTAATGTCAGAGGCAAAGCTGAAAGACTGAAATAAAAAAGGGTCCCGAGAAGGTCAGACCAAACTATGCCCTATCTCTAGGGAGACAGGAGATCTGACAGACTCTAATGGAACAAGGGGCCTGGAGTCCCCTCTGCGGAAGCTCCCCTCCCTCTGTCTAGCCCACAGCCCACTTGCTGCCCTGTCCCACCCCTGGCCATACTTGCCTCCTGGCAGAAGGTAACGATGTTTTCCCACAGAGCCTTTGCCTCGCCTTCATCAGTCTGTCTCCGTTTCTCCACATGCATGCTCTCCCTGCGAGTCAGGGGCTTGGCTCCTTTGCGCTGGGTCACATAGCCCTGTGGGGTGTGGCAGGCAGCACAGTTCTTGGCCTTCAACTCATTAAGTAGGGTGCAGGCTGGGCAGGCCCATTCAGGGAGTGGAGTGGGCTGTGAGGCAAAGAGACGGGCAGCCTTACGAGCAGAGGGGGCCCGGCTACAGCAGCAGTCCCCGGGCTTATCGGCACTGCAGTCTAGGCAGCGGGCAGCCGGCTCCCCTGCAGAGGCCCCGCTGCCATGCTCTTGGAAGCCATGCAGCTTAGAAGAGCCACAGACTTTGCACTTCTGAGCCACGGTGGGGTTCTTAAGGGTGCATCTGGCACATGACCAGGTGGTGAAGTCTGGGCTGGAGGGACTAGCAGGGGTGAACCGGACGCTGTCACCAGTCAGGTCAATGACATCATTGCCCTGTAGGACACCACAGTTTTCACACCTAGAGGTGCCTAAAGGATTATGCTGGGAGCAGGAGCTGCACCTCCATAGAGGTGGGTTGGCTTCTGCCTCCTCCTCCAGCACGCTCAGCCTCTTGGTAGATAGGATCTCTTGGAAGCGGGTGGTGGTGGGTGCTCGGACCTGCCCCTGGGGGGATCCCTTGGGGCCAGGGGTAGCTGTGGGCTGGGAAGCCTCAGGCACCGGTGGCTGTAGCTGGGGAGGTACTTCCCGGCGGCTTCTAGGGACTGGGTTGTTCTGCAGGGTAGGGGAAAAGGGACTGAATGATGGCATTTTGGGGAGCTCTTGCTCTGTAGCAGCTGGATCTTGGTTAGCTGAGGTGGAGTCAGACTCAGAGAGATCTGTGGGCAGGCTGGGTTGAGGAGTGGAAGGGGCAACATGGAAGCCAGCAGGAGTGATGACCTCAGGGACCACCAAGGCCTCTGGGGGGATCTTGGGAAGCGAGAGTTTTCGTGGGCCTCCGCAAGCAGAGCAGGAGTTGGCGACAGGAGTGTTGTGAAGGGTGCATCGCTGGCAGGCCCACCCATTCTGTGGCTCCACTTCCTCAGGGCTTTTTCCTCCTGATTCCCCGGCCTCCACCTTTAGCACGGCCTCCTCTTTGCAGCTCCCCTTGGGCTCCACTAAGATTGTGGGGGGCTTGGGGAGTACCCCATTGATGATGGGTAGTGGGGACGTCCCTGGCAGCGGGTCTGGAGTAAAGCCGCATACCTCACAGTTCTCTTTGCCCAGAAAGTTTCTGAAGGTGCAGCGGGCACAGGGCCATTTCTGCTCTTCCATACTGAGTCTCAGTATGTGGTTAAGGTCAGGTTTCTGTCGGGGGGCCTCACAGATGGAACACTGGCGTTGGCCGGCAGGGTTCAGGAAAGTGCACCGGGTACAGGACCACTCCCGGACTGCTGCCATAGAACCAGGCGAATGGGTGTGGCTGCAAAAGAAGGGACAGGTGTCATTTCCAGCGCATAAGTGTCTGGTGTGAATGCGAAGGACTTGGGTCCCCGGCCTATTGCTGCCTTCCAATCACAAGAGTCTGAGGGTTTAGGAATCCAGATGTGTCCAAGCTGTCCTAGGGCTGTATCCAACTCGATTCACGCTGTAGGAATGGGAAAGTTGAGGAGACATGATTCCCATCAAGAGGAAGAAAGGGACCAATAAGATGAAGAGACTATAGCCTTGGGGGAAGTCTGCCCTTGTGCTTTGCGGTACCAAAGGGAAACTCTAAGATCAACAAATAGAAGGTTTTTTGGGGGAGGGTGGTCAGGGAAGAGGCAGGTCATCCCAAGGACAAACCTCTTAACCATCAGAACTATGGTTCCCCAAAAGCAGAACAAGCTGCTTTGATGAGACTGTGATTTCCCTGGTCATTGGAGGTCTTTAAGAATCAATTAATTTGCAAGCATTTATTAAGTGCTTACTAGATAGCAGGATTGTTGAAAAGATGAATGATCATTTTCCAGGTATAAGGGGAGGCAAGGGAGATTACTGATTAAATTATTTCTAAGGTCCCTTCCAACTTTGTGATTAAACTGTCTGACTCTACTAAGAAACAATTCAACCACCTGCTTTCCCCCACCTCAGACACTTACTAGCTGTTTGAACACGAACAAGTCACAACCTCTCTGTGCCCTCAGTTTCATCACCTGTAAAATGAGAGAGCTGGACGTGATGGCCTCTATGGTCCTTTCCAGCTATAAATCTACAATTCTTCCACTCTTAAGAAGTCAAATAATTTTTCTAAAGCTACCAGGGGCTGAAGAGAGCTTCCATACTCTCACCTGAGGCCCAATAGCCTCCCCACATTTATAGTCATTTGCTCCTTCTCTCAGTATCCTCACTCACCTTGCCCCTGAAGAGAGTCTATGATGCCCTCACTGTGGATCCTAGGATATTTTTCTTTCTTTTTTTTTATTTATTTTTAGTTTTCAACATACCTTTCTGCAAGATTTTGAGTTAAAAATTTTCTCCCCATCTCTATCCTCCCCCCCCCCCACCCCAAGATGGCATGTGTTCTGATTGCTCCTTTCCCCAGTCTGCCCTCCCTTCTATCACCCCACTCCCCCGCCCTTACTTTCTTGTAGGACCAGATAGATTTCTATACCCCATTACCTGTGTATCTTATTTCCCAGCTGCATGTAAAAACAATTTTGAAACGTCTAGGATGTTTTTCAAGAGGTGACAAGCATAGGAAAAGGAAGGTCCTGTGACTGACTCACAGACCAAAGCATGTTGAAGAGATGAGAAGGTAAGTTTGGATAGCAATAGGCAAAGAAAGGGGGAGACATGAAAGAGTACAGCTAGAGAAACCCAAAGTGGGGGAACAAGAAAGGAAAAAGGAAAAAAAAGGGAAAAAGAGGAAGAGTCAGATGTGCCCTAGCTGCCACTGTGAGAAGCCCAGGCCAATCTGCTCCCATTCCTACACATATATTCTTGCTCCCAGGGCCAGGAGGTTTCTAACTTGGCCTTTTCCCAGCTCTTCCTTATTCAACCCTTGGCCCAAGGGACAGCTTCAAGGCTTTGACCTGGGTGAGCTGGGTGACTATGCTGTCACATTCAATCCCAGAGTCACAAAGATAACGTCAATAATTTTATGTTTATAAACTGATTTCCTCAGAACGAACCAATGAAGTAGGAAAAGCGAAAATATTTCCCCCCATTTTACAAATAAAGAAACTGAGACTCAGTGAGGTAAAATAATGTGCCCGAGGTCATTCAACAAGTAAATGGTGGAGCTAGAGCTCAAACCTAGGTCTTCTAACTCCATATTTGGTGCTCTCTGCATCCAATCATGCTGCCTTTTTTGGATCCTCCTGGTGTCCCATTCAGCCTATCTCCTCTTCCTTTCATTTTCTTTCCCTGGATCTTCCCACTGGCATGGCAGAGTGGAAGGAGCACTGGAAGTGGGTTTGAATCCTGACTCAATTACTTACTGCCTGTGTGACATTGGGAAAGTTACTTAATGTCTCTGGGTTTCGCTTTCCATCTGTAAAATAAGTATACTGGACTAGATGAATTCTGAGGTACTCATCAATGATATGTCCTATGGACGCCCCCCTGGGCAGGGGCTATGTCTGTTCTGTATTCTACACAGCAGTGAGCTGACTACCGATAATAGACAAATGTTTAACCATAAACAATAATAACACAACAGTAATAATAATCCTGGGTGGTTATGCTTTTCTTAGCAGGGTAATATTCCTGCTGAGCCAAGACAACAAAACCCAACTGTCGCTGCACCGTCCCAAAGAACTAAGCTCTCAACACAATCCTTTCCCCTCTCTGTGACTCAGTTTTCTCATCTGTAAAACGAGGAAGTTGAACTAGATGATTTCTAAGGTCCCTTCTAGCTCTGACCTTCTACAGTAATGGCCAGCTCTGACATTCTATAGTCAAAGGTTATTGACAGCTCTAAAAGTTAAGAGTCTAAGGTACCTTGCTCCATATCCACTTTTACAAAATAGGAAACACAAAATCCTGGAAGTCAGGGAGCAAGCACACAGCAGAAAAAAACGACATACATGACCACCTACAAATGAGGTACATCATAGGCCAGGGGTGTCAGATATATTTCAGACAGCCTTTCATTCAAAAAGAGGTTGAGTGGGGTATGTAAAAAGGATGATAGAATGTTCAACCTATAGACTGGATCCCATAAGACCACAAACAGCTAACTGGGAGTGGGGAAAAGACTTGATGGAGTGAACCAGGGGTATGACTATTTGAACAAAGATAGAAATGTCCAGTGTGGTATCAGTACTGGTTACATCATAACAAACAAAGAGAGCATATCATGTCCTCTGTCCAAACCTGGAATGCAATGGACACAATGGAGTTTGTATGGTTCCATTCCAACCCTTACCACAAAGTATGTGGAAATTTCAGCAATTTAGGGATCCAGGATTTCATTGATGTGGGTACTGCCTGAACTTGTGCAGAATGTAAAGCTACCTACAATACTGCAGATGGTTTTTGATAACTGTTTCATAATGTTGTGGCAGAAGTATCTCATCATCCTAGTGATACTTTTCGGAATGAACTTAGACGCTGCCAAATGACAGACATACTGTCTACTGCTCGATCTATGCCCGAAGCTTTTCAAGGACTAGTGTTCCATTGGCATAACCTTCAAAAACCCATGATCACCTTTATAACCATGATGAAGCAATGGAACGTGACTTCAATGGATGGGAGTGACAAAATGGATTTTTAATTCTTCAATAACATGCATTTCTTTAGAGAGAAATGGAGAGAGATAAATGAGGGTTCGCTCCTCGTGGAAATATAAAAATGCTTTAAGACTCAGTTCCTTACATGAGCCCATTTACTGAGCATATATATTTCAAGAGTGTTTCTCAATTGGGCAAACTTGGAAAAACTGATTAGTATCCATCTTCTTCAGGACAGAATGAGGGAAAACAAAATGCACCACTTCTATCCTCTCCAAGAACACAGATTTGCTGCTTGGCAATCCCAGAAGAAGGCCACTCACTTCAAGTCCTTTATTTCTTGGCACTTGGCACAAATGCTCAAAGTAAAGAAAATCCCCCAGCCAGCGACCAGGGTTGTTATTGGGATTACTCTGGATGCTGGCTTTTTACACGCCTTTGTGACCTGAGGTATTGGCCACTTACACCATAAACAACACATACAGCCTCTTGCAAAAATTCGAATCTAAGTCATACCTCTAGGCTAATGATGAATGAGCTCTGATGAAGCTGTGGGGTGGGAGAATTACCACTGTCAAAGATGTAGAAAAGGTTCTCCCACTTTCCACCTTTCCCACCAGAGAGAAGGCTGAAATGGAGTGTGAAGAGAATGGGCTGGCAAGAGAGATAAGGTCAGTGGAGTTGAGGATATGGGGGAATGAGTTGAAAAAGCTATGGGGAAAGGGTAGGGAACTATTACGGTCCTAGGGTCAAGGGGTGGCTACAAGGGACAGACAGACATGAAAGCCCAGAAATATATGATGAGGCAGGAACCCTTAGAGATATTTGATCTATTGGAAAATTAAAAGAGAATTACTGTGAGGGAAACCAGACTTGCCTATCACCTAGCAGTGGTTAGCAGGATGAATTGGAAAGGACTTGAGGAGAGTACAACCTGTGTCCTCTACCACATCCTTGAAAAACGGTTATCCAGCCTCACAAGAAATCTCATTCCCTCTCAAGGTCCCTGGAACATCTTGACTAGTACAGGACAGAGAGGAAGATCATAACAACCTCTGTTCAGTGACCCTCTTTAACATCAAGAAGGCATAAAATGGAGATATGTATGTTTACTAAAGGTGTTTACTTCTGTCATGAATAATGTCTCACAAAGATCCAAAATGAAGAGGATGATGAATCTTGGATGACCTTTAGATCTTCTTGTTTGTGAATACTGTTCTGATGGCAGTGAGCTCCAGAATATGAAAGGATCCCCATGATGAGATATAAGATTACCCGATAATCTATATAGAACCAACTAAATGGATGTAAAATGCCTCTTGGCTAAATTGTGACATACCTACGAGTGGTCAGCTTGTTGAATCAAGACATCAGTACATAGTTGGGCAGCAGATAGATGCACTACAGATAGTCAAGGAACTGAATAGCAGAAAGAGTGGGCTAGCATTTAGGAAACTGCACAGTACTTAAAATAATTATGTGTGCATGTGTAAAATATTATCCTACAGAATATTTTCAGTGATTACCTATACTCCACAAATGGAATAAGGGATTTTTTTTTCCTCTTGGATCTATAATTTCATTGATGAAGAGAGCACCTGAAGAGGAAACTTCCGCTACCAATGGAGTTGAAGCAACTGTTCTGCAGTTTGTAGCCTCAATGGAATTACCTAGGGGTCACTGAGAGGTTGAATGACTTGCTCCAAGTCACAGAAACACCATATGTCGGAGATGACCTCAAACCTGGGTCTTCTTGACTTTGAGGCCTATTCTCTATCTTCTTATGTCTAAGTGATATCATCTAAGAAATGTACAGTTAGAAAAGGAGGTGAGACAGTCATGAGATACAAGTGAAGGATAACAGATGTCTAGCTCAAATGCTCCACTGGTATCCTCAAAATGAAAAAAGATGTAGAGGAAAGCCTCTAACAATATTAGGTGGTTCCTCACTGCAGGATCTATGAAACCACGCAAGACAAGAGTCACATGATAGAAGGCATAGATGAGCTACAATCTGAACCTGTGAAAGAACTGCAAACTGATGAAGTCAAAGAGCCACTGGATATAACACTTCTGCAAGTAATATAGGGATTATTAGCCTCATTTTATATGGGAAGAAACTGAGACCATGAGAAATCAAATCATTTGTTCAAGGTCTCACAGGAAATCAGTAGCAGGCTTTGGAATGTTTTATGTCTGGCTGCCACCCTATGAAGCCACATCCCTCTTTTCCTCATAGGGCTTCAGTCTGAAAGAAGGCACTGGGGTGAATGCTATATGGCTAAAGTCTACTTCTGACCTTACAGGTCAGCTAGTTTCCAGGGCCCAAGGAGCCAGTCTAATTCGCCAATATTTTCTGAATTACATAGGTCTTTGAAGCTGTGCCCAAGAGGCTATAAAGACATTCTGGTTCTGAGGCAATGAGAAGGCTGGGGATTTAGAAGGGAAGATGCTGAAGGAACACACTGCAGATTTAGGGGTGGGAGCCATGAAGCCATGTATTACGGCTTCAATACAACTCCAGAAGATGTCCACAGCTCAAACTATCCCTTTCTTTGAATGAAACTACTGCTTGCTTAGGCCCTAAGCACTTGGTTACAAAAGTCACTTAGGAAGCAGGAGAAAATGAGAAGGAACAAGACCTCTCTGCTTATACTGATCCAATGAGAGATGGGGCTAGAGTGAATTTTCTGGAGAATTAAGATTCAATTTCCCCAAGACTATATTTCTTCCTTGTGGTCTCATGGGTCATGAGAGATCCAGGCTAGTGTTAGCGTACTGTAATCAGAGAAGCTTTTGAGTAAACAAGGAAAGACAGAGCCTCAAGTAAGTGAAATAATATTACGATATGACAACAAACAACTCAATCTAGCTAAGCCCACATTCTCTCTTAGATATTCCTGGATCTCTGGCTGAGAGTTGTCCTGGTCATTCTGGCTGAAGACGCCACAGAAATTTCAGAAGGTAACTTTATTTTGACTAAAACAATTGCCAATGTGGGGAAATGACAGGCTAAGATGTAGATTTCAACATGAATGCCACCCAACTCTAGAGCCTTGCCACACATCAGGAATACCTAACAAAAGTAGGAGGTGGGGGAGGATGGAAAAAAAATAGTACAAAAACAGAAATCAAGTTAAGACCCGCAAATACCCCTTGGCTCAATTGGAACAGACTGCCTCCATGTGAGAGGATAGGATGAGGTGGTGCCAGGAGTAAAGCAATAGAGGGGCAGACCTGGTTTCATCTCCTAAGGGAAAAGAAAATAATATTAAGCTCAGCTGTATTGCTAACAGAGACCCATCACAAGCATACCATAATATTTAATTAAAACCTTCAGGCTGGCTCCAGTGGGTCTCAAAAGTCTGGAAGAATAGGCTGTGGGCAGAGTTAGGGGGCATGCTATACCTTTTGGTCCAACTCTTGGGAATTTTGCTTTTATTGTTCCAGAGACAAGTAAAGGTAGAGTTAATTTCTCTCTCCTAAGCAAGAAGCATGGTTTTCCTTTACTCATGCCATCTTCACCCACTAGGATCTGAGGGCAAAGTTCTCCCCCGGGGCTGAAGCTTCACACGGCATGACTTCTTTATAGATAAGGACATTTTATATAGGGAGACCAGGTGGCCAAATATACTTTTTGCCAAAGCAGTTCTGGAACATGATAGATTTTCACAGGATATTAGCTTTATAACCAGAATGAGAAAACGGTAAACCGTGAAAGAACTGCAGGGGCGGGGGGGGGGGGGGTGGAGGGAACCCAAAATCAGGGGATTCCCACCTTTAATATCAAAATGTGTGGTTGCCTAGAGCAAAGCAGACTTTGCTAGATTATTCTCTGTGTTATTTTCTATGGCAAAATCCAGGTAAGAGGAGAGGGAGAGGAGGAGCAAGGGGAGAAAAAGGCCTTCCATACCTCAAAAAATCCTTTAAATCTGTTGTAGTCACTCTCTCTGGTGGAAAAATCAATTGTTCTTCTTAACAAGGTATGAAGACTGAATTGTCTAACACAATACATTCCAGCCAAATCCTTCTGGTTCACAAAGGAAGAAAACTTGTCTCTTTAAAAAAAAAATCTCATTTGCTTTTCCCTCAAGCAACACTCTATTATTTCTCAGAGCTCCAGACCAAACCTCTGTGATAATCCCTTTTTTGCTGAAGCCTAAGATACAACAGGAAGAGCAACCATTCCGGTGTCTAAGTCTCTCCCCTGGGTCCCTAGTTTCAGCACGCAGACTATGCAAACCATTATTGGGCCTCACTCAGTGTAACCACCATCCTCTCAAAGGGAGGATGGGGAAAACCTAGACTGGATAAAGGGAGAACTGTGTGTGGGGCCAGAATGAAGTGGACAGCTGTGACAGACCACCAGCTGTCATTAAACATCCCCAGGCCCAAACTTCAGGATCCTCAATTAGGCCGAGATACATTCCTTGGCACTTAAGTCCTGGGAAGCAGGTGTGCAAATCTTCTTCTAGGCTATGGCTCCAGGATCTTTGTAGGATTGGTAGTTATGGATGGGCCTGGCATCCCTCATGTCCTAGTTCTGAGTCACCCTCTTTTCTACTATACATTCTGGAACATGGGTTGGTGACTCAGTATGTGAGCAAAAGGTAAGAGGAAAGAGAGAAGAGAAAAAAAATCAGGAAAAAATCTTCAGAGGAGAAACACTCAAAAACACTTAAAATCAAGAAATAACACTCGGAAAAAGGACATCATATATTTTCTGACACTAAACTGCATAGATATGTTCATCCCAATACAAATCCACAACCCTCCTGAGCTCTTCAACAGGGAAGAGATGGCTATGGCTCATGGGAAATATGCAACATCTTGTTTTGGCCTCTACATTCAAGGCGTTCTACTTTCTCATCACCAAATTACCCAAATAAGAAGAATCATTAACGTCCTTGTTATTATATTGTAGCAAAAGCCTCTAGTGCTGAAATGCTACAATGTGCTATTTGGTCAGTTCAACAATTTACTTTTGGACCATGTCTACAGAAATAACATCATTATTAATCTGGAACTGAACTAGAAATACATCTGGCCTAGGTGAATAACTCTCCATGGACTTTACCTGGATGATTTTCCTAAATGCCAATAAATTTTCTCAGTAATATTACAGACAAAAAATAAAATAAAAAAGCAATTAATCCTGAAAGACCTTTTACCTGGTACAGCTTATGGACATGGGAAATCCCCTGGGGCTATGGCACGGGCAGACTCATTCTGATCTCTTGGTGGAAGTCTCAACCTCTTAAGCATACCTCTTACAACAAAAAAATCCAGCCACAACACTGGATTCTATACTAAAGGAAAATTAGTTTGCCTAGTGAGCTTCTCTTCTTTAGCTAAGAATTAAAACTGGATTTCCTTTTCTACCACCCAATATTGTAAAATGTTATGTGCCCCAAGGGCATTCAATAAATATTAATCAAACTGAATTTAAAATGCACTCAGTATCTCCTGGGGAGAGCACAAAGAAGATGCCAAATTTTCAAAGGACATCACTTATTTTCCTGGGAACTGCAGCCAAGATCAATTGTGAACAAGGGGTCTCCAGTCCTCTGGAGTAGGCCATTAGATGCTCAGTCATCACAGCCAAATTCCACCATAAAACCTACCAGCCTGGGTAGAAGATGTGATTTATGTTTGGATAGTAAAAAGCCTTGGGAACTATTAGGTCAGCAAAAACAGCAGTGGCTCTTGGGGCCTTCCCACAATTCCCACAAGGGTCAGAAGAGTCCCAAGAGAAATGAAATGAAAACAGGAAGGACAGGGACTATCGATTATAGAACTTTTCTAGCATTACTTCCCTTCCTGTGGTCAAACAAAAGATCTTGGTGGTCAATCCCACAGATTATGAAGTTCTAGAACAGAACCACTGCCTTTCAGATTCCTGCTTCCCAGGAGCCAATTTCAGGTTAGGCAGAAAATGGGCAAAGAAGAAAAACACCAAAACCATCCTCTTTCCTCTCCATCATGCCCTTCCTCAAAGAACTGAGCATCCTTATATGAAGGAATGGAAGGGCCATGTTCTAAGTTTGGTGCTATGTATATACTGACTTCAGGAGTCAGGAGACCTAGGTTCTAGTCCTAACCCCCATGACAGCCAAATAATTTTCTTCAACAGGATTCAGTTTTACCAGCCTTCTTTCTAACTAATGCCAATTTTCAGTTGCCTCAGGGTTCACAATCCAGTTTATGAATGTCTCAAGATTCTTTCCAAAGTGTTTTGTAAATCTTAAGGTGCGACAGAAATGTTATTATTATTAGCTCTTCCCATCACTTTTGGTCACCATTTCCTTGCCATTTTTACCAGAAGGTTGGGAGCGGGAGGAGAGAATTGAAAGTTAAAATGATCAATTCTGCTCCTGGAAAGTAAAAAAGCAAAAAACAGTCTCAAATTTCTAAAAGGACTTTATAAAGTACTTCATTTGATGCCCCTGGGATGTATGTAATATGTTATTTTCACCATTTTACAGAACAGAAAGTTGAAGATCAGAGAGTGTTAAGGGACTTAGTTGACTAGTCATATGGCTTTTGGGTGGTGGACCTTGGACTGAACTCAGATCTTCTGGCATCAAGACTACTGTTACTTCCACAATCTGCTGCCTCCAAGAAGTTAGAAGAAAGAAAAAGGTGACACTATGGGATAAAGGAAGGCTTCTGAACTATTTGTGGCTTTAAATGATTATTATCACCCATTAACCTGATCAATAAGGATGTGAGAACACGGTGAGGCTCTTAAATGTGTAGGGAAAATGAACTGGACAATATTGGTAAAATATCTTCAAAGGAGAACACTTAAAAAGCATGCAAACCCATTATGTGAAAGCAATATGAAGACAGGAAATGTGAAGCAACTGCCCAAAGTCGGCTCCCTCAGCTACCATGCAACATATGGTATTCACTATTAAGTTATCAGCTTAAATGCACTAATGCTACATGGCCCACTGTGTGCAAGTCAGTGCAGGAGAAATTGGCAAATGGTGCCCACAAGACCTCTGAGAGCACAGGAAGCCTGGGAACCTATTCATTAGCTCTTGGCAATCAACACCATAACAAGGTCGATTCTCAGGATGTAGTTGAATTTAAGGCATGGTGTTTACTGATCTCCTGTAAGAGTCTGAATGTGAAATCATATTATAAAATGGTAATAATTCGTGGTTGTGTTGAAGTACAAGAAGATACACACAGTTTTCATAAGTGTTGTAGGAGGTAGGGAAAGAGACTCCTGGCCATGTGACCAACAAGATGGTGGAGGAGACATTTTCTCTGATGCCCATGACCTCTCAAACCTCTCTCAGACAGAAATTATGTGCCAAAAATAAAGCATATCAGCTGTCTTCCTGGTCTGGATACCCAGAACCAAAAGGAGGTTACAAAAAGATTCCCTCTTTGAGTTCACTCCACACCCCCTACCTGACCACCCAGCAGACGATGAACAGTGAGGTCACAGTAAGTGACCCAAAGATCAGACCCACAGGCTTGCAACAAAACCCATGCCTACAGCCCAGTGTTGTCCGTCCCCCCCCTTTCCAAGGCCTTGGAGAGCTGGCATGAGAGCTGTGACAGCATCATTCTGCATTGCAACTAATCTCTGTAGGACAGTGGAGGGAAAGGGACTGGGCATGTGATATACGGCCCAACTCCACTTCCCAACCCCCTTTGTGGTAAAGCCAATGAGACCTAAAGTATAGGAACTAACCCCACAGAATCAGTAGGGAAGCAGTCTTAGTAGCCAGTGACAGGTTAGAGAACTGGGGAATAGAAGGTGTGGGAGAGGACCCTGGAACAGGACAGTGGGTGAGAGGGGACTGCATGGTGCTCTACCTAACCTGAGGTTAAGAGCCAAGCATCCAGCTGGGACCAATTTGGGCCCCCTTCCACCCTGCTATAAATCACATGAGACAGAAACTCAGACTGGTGAACCATGAATTGCCCAGTGTTGGAGAAGGCTGAGACCTTCTGGATCCAGTCCCCTGGTGACCCACCATCAGAGAGGAAGGAGTCAGAAAGTGAGCAAGAGGGAAAAATAAGGGGTGCGGGGGGGGGGGGGGGGGGGGGGGCTGAAATTACCAAAGGTCTTAGGAAGAAGAAAACTCAAAGACCTTGAACTGCTTCAATCAATAGGGAAAACATCAATAGCAGAAGGAAATATTGCCTCCAGATCTAGTAAATGAGTTCAGACATCTAAGCATAACTACTTCCAAACTAAGCCCAGTGTGATCTACCCTGAAAATCTCAGCTGAACCATAAATGAAAAAAGATGGACATTTAATAATAGAGGTGTTTGAAACACTGTTTGAACGAAAACCAAAACTGAAGAGGTTATTTGTTTTTCGAATACCCCAAACAATAGAACTGTAGGAGGAGTGGATTAATGCAGCATCCAAGGACTGCAACAGCAGAGTAACAGCAGAGAATAGTAAGAGACTTCTTTCTAAATGTACACAAGGAGAACAGGATGAAGGTAGAAGTCAGGTAGAAGTAACAGTGAAGACTGTGTCCACAGAATCTGGTGACACCCTGCCTACAGACAGAATCAATGGTTTTTTGGTAAGACTATGTTATAAAATGGGAGTATATATGAAAAATAAAGTTGATAGGAGAATAGAGGGGAGGGTGTGAATGTGCCCAGGTCAAATTAAAGGCTATCAATGAGAAGGTGACCCCTGTTGTTTCGGAGGAAAAGAAGAGCCTGCAGAGGAGGAAGGGAGAAGGACTGAAAAGAGGGGAAAAAGGAAAAAGGACTTGCTTGGTGGTAGGAAGGAATTCCACTGAAGAGTATTCCTATGGGAGAAGAACAACATTCTGTGAAAGGAGATGTGGACTTTGTGTTGGGTGTTGTCTGGGAGATTTGGTGCTTGAAAAGACAACCTGTCCTACCTTGGAAGAGTGGGAGTCAGAACTTCTGGGAGCAAGTGACATCTGGGGGAGTAGGAGGGCATGGACCCAGGGAGAAGATTTTGAGGTAAATAGGGAAAAAAAGTAACCAAGGGCAAGGCATAAATCAATGATGTGCTGTATAATCAGGGATGGGGGTGGGGTGTGTGAGTCTGGTTTTGTTTGGAGAGTGAGGAACAATGAAAATGAAAATCCAAGGGAAAAGCTCTATAAGGCAGTGACAAACTACATGAAGAGGAAAGCCCAGGATGGATAGCTCTGCAAGTTTTGATTTCATGAAGGATATGGAGAGAGAGGGACTAGATGATTATAGGGGTCATGAACCAGAGAATGAGGTTCTAGAATAGACAGAATAAAAGAATGGATAATAAAGTGAGAGAAATCTTCTCTGGAAAGGGGTGCAAAAAATGAAATAAAAAACCCTAATGAACAGGAATTAAAGAATAAGAGAAGAAAAAGAAATCTACCTGACTAAATGAGAAAAAAGGGAAGAATTAAATAACTAGATAAAAGCAGGAAATAAAAAGGAATTAAGAAACAAAATTCCAAAGGAAAAAGAGTAAAATACAGGGGAGGACTGGGGGTGAGGAGAAGTCAGTGAGAAAAGGGCCATCTTAAAAAAAGATTAAGCTAAAATAACTGAAGAAACAGGACTGTGCTTACAATGAAAGAGGAGAGGAAATCTTAACTTGAAAAAACCCCCAACAATAGAGATAAATGGAGGAAAATATAAACCTAACCCTTGTGACTTTAAATGTGACTAAACAATTTGATAAAATGAAAAAGAATAATAGATTGGGTAAGAAAAGAAAACCCTAAAATCTGCTGCTTATAAGAAACACATCTAAAAAACAAAGACATAAACAAAGTAAGACTGAAGGGATGGAAAAACATTTACTATGCATCAAGTGAATTAAAAAATGCAGGCGTTGCAATCATGCTATCTCACAAAGTAAAAACATTAAAAAATTGGAAGGTATAAACAAGAAACTACATTATGCTAAAAGGAACCACAGACAATAAACCAACATCAGTAAAAAAATAAAACAAAAACTTCTATGTTCCAAATGTCTTAGCACCCAAATTTATAAAGCAAACATTAACTGACCTACAAGAAGACAAAGACAGAAACAAAATAGTGACAATCCTGCTCTCAGTTTTGGATTAAGTCCAGCAGTAAGATAAAGAAAAGGGAAAATATGGAACTGCACAAATTGCTGGCAAAACTAGAGGTAAAAGACTTATGATTATCTTCTAAATGGGATTGCTAAGAATATACATGTTTCTCAGCACCACATGTAACTAAAAAAAAAAAAAGGCCATGTATTAGGGCACAGAGATTGCAAACAGATGTAAAAAAGTAGGAACAGTAAATATGTTCTTTAAAAAAATAGTCAGGGACCACAGACAAAAGACACAGAAGCAAGGGGAGACTTAAAAATGAAATATTGAGTGGGTAAAAAAACAAATCATAGAAACAATTAATAATTATGTCAAAGAAAATTATAATGATGAAACAACATACCAAAATTTCTGGGTTGCAGCTAAAGCAGTCCTCAGGGGGAAAAAAATTATATTCCTACAAACATACATTAAAAAAAAAGAGAATTAATGAACTGAATAAGTATTTTAAAAATTAGAAAGCCAACAAATAAACCTAAAACAGGCACAAAAGAGTAGTTATTTGAAAGTACAGAAGTAGATAAACTTAGAAATTTAAAAAATAGAAATAATAAAAGTAAAAGCTGGTTCTTTGAAAAGACTAGAAAATTTGATAAACCATTGGTTAATCTGATTAAAAAGAAGAGGGTGGAAAATTAAATTAAACAGTAAGGTGAAATCTCAATAAAACCAGAAGAAATAAAAATATTCAGAACATATCATGTACAGTTATATGCTAACAACATTGAGAACACAAAAGAAGTAGAGGATTACCTTCAAAATTATAAAATATCCAAACTATGAGGAGACACAGATAGAGAGCTTAACCCAATCTTAGAAAAGGAAAGATTTAGCTGTAAAGGAACTACCAAATGAAAAAAACTTCACAAAAGAATTCTATCAAACTTTTAAAGAATAATTAGTACCCATACTTCACAAATTATCATAAGAAATTGAAAAAGAAAGCACCCCAACAAAATCCTTTTATGAGACAAATATAGTCCTAACGCTCAAATCAGGGAAAGAAAAAACACAGGAGGAAAACAATAGGCCAAGATCACTAATGGATACTTACTCAAAAATTTATTTTCTTTCCTTTTTGCATTTAATATCACATTTTTCCCCAATTACATAAAAAATAATTTTTAACATTCTTTTTTTAAATTCTGAGCTCCAACTTCTCTTCCTCTATCCTGTCCCCCCCTCATTAAGAAGGCAAACAATTTTACATAGGTTTATACACGTGCAGTCATGCAAAACATATTTTCTTATTTGACTCAAAATCTTGTCAAAAATGATTTATCCAAGAAATTTCTCATTATGACCAAATGGGATTTATATCAGAAATGCAAGTTCAACATTAGGGAACCAGTGAACATAATTAATCATATTAATGACAAAAATATCCCAAACCACATGATTACCTCAACAGATGCTGAAAAAATTTCTTTTATGCTAAAAACCTGAGAAAGCATAGGCATAACATAAAAAGCAGCTATCTAAAACCAAAAACAAGCATCATATGAAATGGGGATACAACCAGAACCTTTTACAGTAAATACAGGAATGAAACAAGAATGTCTACTCTCCTCGTTATTATTTGATACACTTTTGGAGATGCTAGCAATGGTAATAAAACAAGAGAAAGAAATTAAAGGCATAAAGATAAATAAAGATGACATAAGACTATCCCTTTTTGCTGATGATATGAAGGCATATTCGGAAAATCCTAAGGAATCAGCAAAATGCTAATGCCACCGATGCAGCTAGGCAGTGCAATGGATGGAGTGCTGGACCTGAATTCAGGAATATCTGAGTTCAAATCTGGCCTTAGGCCTTACTAGTTGTGTGACCCCAGGCAAGTCACTTTACCTCTCTTTGCCTCAGTTTCCTCAATTGTAAAATGTGTATAATAACAGTACCTACCTCTCAGAGTTGTGAATATCAAATGAGATCATATTCATAAAAAGTGCTTAGCACAGTGCCCGGCATATAGTAGATGTCACATAAATGTTTATTCCCTTTTCCCAACTGAGAAAATTTCAGCAAAGTTGCAAGTTATTTTATAACTCAAAAATCAATTGCATTTCTATATAATAAAAACAAAAACACAAAAAGCAATAATAGAAAGGGAAATCTCATTCCAAAGAACTACAAAATGCATAAAATACCTGGGGATCAATCTACCACAAGCACACAAAAGACTTGTATATATTCAATTACAAAGTGCTCTTTAAAGGACAGCTTAAAAAGCTGGAGGAACATTAAATGCTCATGGCTAGGCCATAACAATACTCCCACTTTTAATGCTATACCATTAAATTACCAAGGGAATGTTTCACAGAACTTTATAAAATAGTAACGAAATTCATTTTGAAAAACAAAAGATCTAGAATATCAAGGGAAATAACAAAAAGTAGGGATCAAGGAAGAATAGCATTTCCAGACCTCAAACAATTATAAAGCAGCTATACTATAAATCATATATTATAAAGCAATTATATTATAAAGTCATCAAAACCATCTGGTATTGGTTAAAAGAGAGATCAATGGAATAGACAGACAAGGGAGAATCAGTAACAACGGAACTCAATAACCCAGTAGAAAAAAGCTGATACAAGTGGAAAACAAATTACCTAGGGAAAACCTCTTTATCTGATAAAAACTGCTGGGAAAACTAGAAAATAGTCTAGTAGAAATTAGGCTTAGACCAACACCTTATACCACATTCCAATGGATATGTGACCTTAATATTAAAGATCATACTATAAAAAAATTAGAAAAGAAGCAGATCATATACATTTCACAATTATGGGTAGGAGATATATTACAAGAGATAAAATAGATACCTTAGACTATATGAAACTGAAAAGCTTCTGCACAGACATTAATGCATCTAGGATAGTAAGGGAAGTGGTTAAATGGGGAAAAAAAATCTTTGTGTCAAATTTCTCTGAAAAGGGTTTGATATCCAAGATATATAAGCAATTAACAAAAATGTATAAGACTAACAGCCATTCTCCCAAAGATAAATGGTCAAAGGATATGAAAAACAGTTCTGAAAAGAACTACAAAGCATTCATGACCACATGAAAGAATTTTCTAAATCACTAATGATAAGATAAATGCAAGTCAAAACAACTGAGATTTCTTTTTTGTTTGTTTTTGTTTTTTTGGCAGGGCAATTGGGGTTAAGTGACTTGCCCAAGGTCACACAGCTAGTACATGTGTCAAGCGTCTGAGGCCGCATTTGAACTCACGTCCTCCTGGCTCCAGGGCCGGTACTCTACTCACTGCTCCACCTAGCGGCCCCCAGCAACAACTCTGAGATTTCACCTCCCAACTTTTAAATTGGCAAAGATGACAAAAAATGGCAATAGTCAATGCTGGAGAAGTTACAGAATGATGGACACACTAATACATGGTTGGTGGAGCTATGAAATGGTACAACCATTTTGGAAAGCAATTTGGAATTATGCAAGGGACTAAAATTTGTTCCTATTTAAACTAGAGACTCCGTTACTGGGCTTACACCCCAAGGAAGCCATTGATAAGAAGAAAGTCCCCACACGCACTAAAGCAGATGTCCTCTAATGAGAAATGGCTGAACATACTGTGGCACATTAATGCGACTGAGTAATACTGCGCTATAAGAAATGGTATGTGTGTGACGAATACAGAGAAGCACGGAAAGATCTGTATGAAGCGATACAGAGTGAAGAAAGTAGAGCCAAGAAAACAGTAACAACATTGACGGAAAGAACAACCACACACACACACACACACAAATCAAAAGTGAATCTAACAAAATCATAAAGATCAAGCAGGACTCAAAAGAACAGATAGGATAGGGTACTAACTCACCACACCCTTGGGGGAAGTGGGATGGAATAGGTGTCATACAATGCACATGTTCTCAGACCTCCTCAAAGTGTCAGTCAGTTGTGTTGACCTTTTTTCCTCTTTAAAAATACTATTTGTTATATGAGATGGTTTGCTAGGGGTGAAGGAAAAGAGATACTAGGATAATTATGATGATCTAATTAACAGAATATCAATAAAAACATTTTAAAAAATAAATTAAAGTGGTATGAGGTTAAGAATGAAAAAAAAAGTCTAAGAAATCAAGTTTGGCAGTAGGAAAATTGAAAAAAATATGGCCAATGAAACTGGCTTTAAGTAGAAGGAAATTTCCTTCTCATCAAACCACAAAGATTTCAGAAGGCTGCCATAATGGTTTACAAATAAAGACAGGCATAGATGCAAGACCATGCATGGCCCTATAGATGAGATCGGCCTGGAGAGTTGTTTAGCTGGATTAGATTCAATTCACAATTTTGAGCAGCAATTACTACAACTATTAGTCAATAAGTTGTGATAATGAGGTTTATACCTCAGAAAGCTCTCTGATTTAATCACACCATCCACATCAATGGGATAGATGAAATAAAGTATACCGAGGGACTTAGAGCTAAGTTTTTCAATCAGATGTCTCAGGTAACTTATATGATTGACACAAAAGGAAAAAGAAAAGAGAAAGACAGAAACACTACAGTTCTAAGTCTGAGAAAGAGTCTGCTTTCCCAAACAAAGTAGCATGAGGGAGTTATAAAAAACTAAATTACTACCAAATCAACCCCGCTGAATCTTCAGGAAACATCATGTTACTGTTCTCCAACTTACGTCTCCTGCCATCTTCCATAATGAATATGCTTCAAATCCTATAAATTCTCTTTCTGTCTCTCTGACAAAATGTGGGAGCTGGGGGGACTTTGGAGACATTTGGCTGGAGCACTGGGAAGTGAAATTCCTTGGAGCATTCACAGGTCTACATTTGAGGTCAGACTAGAAAACGAAGCTGCTGAAGTCTGGCGATGAAAATGCTTTGTCAGGAACCTGCACAACATACATATCAACATTACAGAGGAGTCAGCGAATACGCTTACAGAATTTTTGATGCAAATGCTCTGAAATGGTACATTCATACACTGACACTACAAAAAAAAAAGTCAGATCAGTTGTGAGTCATGAGGTTTTTCAGGACATAGACATACACTTCAAAAGGAAACTGGTCTGTGTCTCCTTGCAAAACAAAGCTAAGCCAAATGGAAAAATGAGGCGCTTACTCAATTTAATAAACATTTATTCAGTGCCTTGTTCAAAACACAGTGCATTAGGTAATGGGGATAATAAAGATGAAACAAGACAGTTCCTACCCTCAAGGAGCTTACAATCTAATAAGTGGATGAGATATACACAGAAGTAAATACAATGCAAGTCAGAATAAATTATTACATGCAATGGGGGACAAGCTGGGGCGGCAAAGGGCTTGGATCAGGGAAGGCATTATGGGAGAGAGAGCACCTGAGTTGATCCTGAAAGGAAAGCATGTCTTTCAATAGGCAGAAAGATGTTAGGGGAAGACCATTCCAGGCACGGGGGATAGCATGCATCGTGGTGCAGAGGTGGAAAAGGACAGAGAAAGATAAGATCAGAAAATCTGGGCAGAAAACATCTGATTTCCCCTCAACTGCTTGGGAGTTGGTAACATTCAGTTCCAATTCCTAAGAGTTGAGGAGGCTGAGGAGACTTTTTAAAGTGCTGTGGAAAGGATCTAGCAACTATAACAGATAGAACAAGCAGTCTGCTTTTATTTCTTTTGGCCTTACTATCTCCATTTTCACCAAAATGTGTATCCTCATACCACCCTAGTATAAAAAACCCCAGATCTCATGCTTTCATCTCACCCCAAAGGGAAACAAAGTCATTAAACTGTTGTCTTGAACCACAGGCTTTAGATCTGGATGAAAAAAAGCACAAGCTTCTTTAGTTGAGTTTCTACTCAAAAAATGAAATGCCAGGGACTTCTATAACTTGATCTGGATCCAGAAGAAGGCAGAGCAGTACAGTATCAGTGGACACAGATGCACAGAGCCCCTGCTCATCACCTGCCCCCTGAGTTTTATTATATTTTTTTCTAGCCTCAACAACCTGTGACCATTTTCCTTCTAGTGAGTAGGTCAACCCTAAGCCTATGGTTTTCCATAATCAGCAGCAGCAGAAAGAAAGCACCCAAACTGATGAAATCTGGCATTATGTAAGCTGGTCCCATCTCATTTCCCTGAGACATTTCACAGCTGTGTCTTTAGCTACTCTGTTTCCTCCCCTTACTCCTTAATCCCTTACCTTGTACTTTTTTAGAGTCCTTTAGTTTCCAAAACACTTTCATATGTATTCATTTGAGCTAATCCAAGAAAGAACAGCAATTGTGTTCCAAAAAGTCTTAAAATTAAAGAACATGCTGGTCCATTGTAACCCTCCAACAAATACCTTCTTCAAGGACCAATCTGACTTGTCTCTGTTGGTGCCTGGTCCACATTCACAAAGTACTTGACAGTTTCCAAAATGCTTTCATCAAAATCACTTTTCCAGGTGGTACAAGAAAGGAAGGATTGGAGATGGGACTGGATTCCCAATCTTCCTTCAAGCCCACAGCTTTGTCCACTTTGCCACAGAACACTGCCTTCACAACAGAACTGGTGATGTCAGTGAGTTGTTTAAGTATTATCTTCATTTTACAGATGAGGAAACGAATTAAAGCAGTGAAATAACTTGTATAACAACAAGCTACAGCTAACATTTATATGATGCCTTAAGGCATGCAAAGCATTTTTTTTTAACTTATTTGACCCTCACAACAACCCTATGAAGTAGCTGCTATTAACCTATTTTAGAGATGAGGAAACTGAGGCTGCAAGGTTATGGGACTTGCCCAGACTCACAAAGCTAGAAGTGTCTGAGGCAGGATTCAAATCATATCATCCTGGCTCCAAGTCCAGCACTCTCTTCACTACACAACCTAGCTCTCCCATGATTTAACAAGCGGTGACATTAAGACCTGAATGCATGCCAACTAGCTCCATGTTCTATGTTTGTTCCATTAAATTATGAATTTTTAAAAAATTTTATTTTTTCCCAATCACATGTAAAAACAATTTTTAACATTCATTTTTAAAAAATTTTGAGTTCCAAATTCTTTCCCTTCTTCCCTCCCTTCCACGCCTCCCTGATACAATTTGGTATAGCTCATACGTGTGCAACCATGCAAAACATTTCCATATCAATCATGCTGTGAAAGAAAACACAGATCCCTCCCCCCACAAAAAAAGTGAAAAAAGGCATGGTTTGATCTGCATTCAGAATCCATCAGTTCTTTCTCTGGAGGGGGGCAGCATTTTTCATCATGAGTCCTTTGGAATTGTCTTGGATTGTTGCACTGCCGAGAATAGCTAAGTCACTCACAGTCGATCATCGTACAACACTGCTGTTGCTGTATATGATGTTCTTCTGGTTCTGCTCACTTCACTTTGCACAAGTTCATGTAAGTCTTTCCAGTAAGTCATGAATTTCTACAGTTGTACTTAGAGCTAAAAGGAAAGGAGCTCTGGACATGGGAGAAGGAAGGGAAACAAGTAGTTACATCAGACCTATGGACTTGGAAGTGTCACTAGAGAAGTGGGGTGTAGTAGAGGCCTTAGAGTCAGAGCAAATTGGATTTGGTCCTGTCCCGAAAACTTACTAATTAGTTGTGTGACCGCAGGCTTATCTTTGAGACTCAGTATCCTCCTATATCTACATTACAGGTTGTTGTGAGCACTTTGTTTCTGTATCCTCAGTGTTTGCCCACATTGTCTGGCACGTAGCAGTGATTAATAAATGCCAGACGAACGTGATCTGTACCAACTCTCTGATTGTACAAAGGAGGACACTGAGGCCTTTAGAGAGGAAGTGACCTGTCCAAAATCACACATTTCCCCCAACCACTAACCAACTTTCAAAACCACCAAGAGGATTGGGAACAGAAGAAAACAAGCAAGTGGAGATGAGACTAGAGCAGGAGCTACAAGGAAACAGGAAGGGCGTTAAGGCCGAGGACAGCAGTGAGGCAAGCTAGCAGCTAAGATATTCATCTTGCATTCTGCGTGGCCACAGTGGTGAAGCTCAGTCAGACAAGAGTAATGGGGGGGGGGCATAACGAGTGAGCCCCCAATCCTGGAGATGAGATAGGCAAGAGCCATTCCCTGCCCTCATGAGGCATATGCTCTTAGACAGTGTTAGTACAGTGTTGCAGCAGGGGCTGCAACACGCAAAAGACCCAATGACAGTTCTGCTCATACAGCAATTCCTACTTTGCTAGGGGGTGGGAGGACAAAAGAAGGGAGAGAGCAAATAATAAAGCTCTGGAAACAGAATCAAGAAAGACAGAAGAAGGCACAGCAGTACGTACTTACGGCCATTCTCCAAGGAATTTTTTCACCTTTTCTAATTCATCTCGCAAAGGTGGCAGAAAAATAGCTAAGGACCTAACACATCAAAATTTAATGGACAGAGCCTCACAGTATAAACAACATTGTTGTAAAGAAGCTCAAATAACCCAAAGCCTCCAGATTGATACTCCAGGATTAGGCACAGGCAAAAAGATATTCAAACAAATAAACTTCTAAAATACTGGTAATTCCCTGACTCATTCAGTGTATAGAGGTCTGGTGTAGGAAAAAGTGGGCAAAAGGAAAGCCAGGGGTCATTATACTCCAGAATATAGGCTACCCAAAATATAATGGAAATAAAGCAGGTGGACCAGGGAGCTGGAGAACTGTAACAGATTCCCCCCACCAGTTACACATTCCAATTCTCCACTTTCTATCATTTACCCCTTTTTGCCCTCTATCCTTTCCTAGCTCTCTTCCTCATCTCTAACAGTACTGGTTAGTTTCATTCAAGTAGTCTGCTCAAGGTCATGAACTGGGTCTTCTGTTTAAATTTGCAATCCCCAGAAGATTCCCTCCTCACCTCACCCCCACTCTCCTCCATATCTTACAAGCAATGGGTACTCGATAAATATTGAAGGATAGCACCTGTCAGAGAGGCATCTATCAGGATCCACCGGCCTATACTGATTAGCTATCTTAGAATTTCACCACCTGTGGGGTAGGGCATGACACCTGTCTCAACCACTGCATGTAAAAGGCTAGAAAGTAAGAAAGCCAATCAATGACTATTTCTGGGAGAGGAGGGAACATGTTAGCAGAAAATGCATGGACTCTACTAGCCCCAAGCTCCTCAAACATGAGCCTGGGAAGACGCAATATCTCCAGCTCATTTGGGAGTACTATTGCTAAATCAGAGGCGGTCAGGTGGAATCACATTTATGTTCAAAATGCCCTCCTCCCCCCATCCTCAACCAGTGCTAGGCTCAATTAGGTTCTACTCTCATCAGACTTGACAAGATCTTAGGGCCTGAACATCAGCCAGGTAGTCTGGGCCTGACCAATCACCTGGCCCTTATGAGTTGTTAATGCCCTCTAGTCTTTCCCCTCTATTAGGCCACGTGGGCCTATTACAGGTATGTCCCTATAGACCATATTGCAGTTTTGGGGTACATGCCACCAGCCACGATGGGATATTTTCAAAAAGTACTTGCCAAAGAAAGTCGATCCTCCCCCTTCTCTGATCAAGTCCACAGCTTCTAGGCAGATCCCTGCTTAGCCAGGTGGCTAGCAACATCTAAGCTCCCTCTGGATCCAAGCTAAAGGGGCACAAAACTAGCACCTTTCCCCTTCCCCTCCCCCCACATTTCACAAGCCTGTTTTTATCACTCATTTTTTATGGTGAGTGAAATCCCAGGAGCTCCAAGGAAGCTCCTTTAGCTTTATTTATTTTATTTAAATAACATGGACATATGGTTTATTGCCACAATTAAATGGAAATGGGAAAAAGCTCTGAGAGACCTAATGATAACCCTTTCCTATGAGTCACCACATCCCACCGGCCAATGTTCCTTGCCCACATCACTTGCTATTTTGTGGCACTATGTCCATTATCTTCTGCAAAGCGCTCTGCAGTTTCTTTTTCATACTACGCCTACAAAGGAGAGGGATGTACTTCTAGCTCTGCTATATAAATGGGGAGAAGCAGCCCATGAGAAGGACCAGGGTTGAGCCATCTTTGTTCTCAGAGCTGGAAAAAAGCTCAGAGGTCACCTAAGTCCAGCTCCTACCTGAAACATGAATCTCATCTACAACATTCCAGACAGGCTACGAACCTCTGCCTGAAAATCTCCAATGACGGAGAACTTTTATTAACCCTGCATCAATGGACATCAACTAAAAATTTGATCTTGAGGCAACTGGTCCTGGGATGAGAGATGACCCCAATCTCTGGATCTGTGGCTCCTAATAACCTCTCTTCTTTATTTTTCCCTGTCCATATGAGTGTCTACTCAACATCTGAACGGGGAAAAAGTAATGGAGACAACACCACAACTGGAGAAACTGGAAGAAATTTGGTCAGGGTCAGAAGTGACAGGCAGATTACAGATGTGTGGCCAGCAAAGCTCAGTAAAACAGACCACGTGGTGTTGTTCTCCCAAGTCAAAGCAGGAGGAAAGGTCAGAAGATCTGAAATCATGGGAGGTGGAGAGTCTCTCAAATGACAGACATGAATAACCAAGGACCTTCTGTTTTCAGTCCAAGAAGGAGAATCATATATCGCCTCTGCCATAAGGAAGAGGGCAACAAAAACATGGGCTATCTTTGCTGACTATTTCTAGCTCTGCTGGGGCTAAAGGAGAAACGTCATGTTGCTAAACAAAATTTGCAAAGGAAAATGAGGGGAAAATGGGTCACTGGTAGCAGCATAATTCCTCAAATGTCTCCTCCAATTACTCAGGACTCTACCTAATAACCCATAGACATTTCTAGCTACTTATTTTTCCTGTATCCCACTCAGACCTGGTTCAACTTCACATGACACATGCCTAGGGCACTTTGAACCAAAGAGGAGTAACCCTACTGTCCTTAAAAAGAAGTCCAGTTATATCATCATTTACATTGACATCAGCTGTCAGCATGCAAGGAAAAAAGAACACAAATTAAAAGCCTGTTGCTTACCCTGGGTGGAAGGGAGAAGCTGCTCATAGGCTGTTGAGACTCATTCTGGATTTCACACTGCTGGACTTCTATCATGACACTGTCCCATCATCCAACATCCCATCAAGGAGCAGCAGGTAGGATGACATAAGCCAGTCACCAATCTCCCTAAAATACCATAGCCTCACCTGCTCTGGTCCCCTTTCAGTTTGACAGAATGCAAAGCTGAGATCATCATCTAGCCGGTACTCACTATTATCAGCTGCCTGTGTACCCATAAGGGCATCAGCATGGCATGTGTTCAGAGGTGAACAGTCTCTCTATTTCTATACATCCTTAGGCCATGGTTCTACCAGAACTCCCTAATCCCCATTATGACTTCCCATAGCACTGAAGGGGTGTGATAACAAAAGGTTCCCATATGCTCACCCAGTTCTGCTTTTTTTATGCTCTCTCTTGGCTCTACTACCCAAGAAGGAAAATCATAATTACACAGTGCAAGGACCTAGACACTAGTCTAGGAGCCAAAGTCAGAGACTGAGCTGTATTACTGGCTAAGTGACCTATGTTTCTAAGATAGTCCCGTCTCCACAAACGTGTAACAGGTAGAATGATGTTCCCAGCTCATTTGCTTCCCAGTGGAATGAGGATCTGGAACACAATTATGAGCCCAGCCCGTATCCCTCCTCACTCAGGGTTTTGAATCACTGTACTAATCCAAAACACAGCCGAAGCACTGCAGAAAGAAGGTCCCCCTCAAGTCATGCTTCTAAAGGAGGCTCCTTCATATCCAGTGGGGCCTTCAAAGTTCTCTTCTACTTCTTTCACAAACCTTTCTTTACCTGGCCTAATATCCCAAACTTCAGTCTCTCTCAAGCACCAAGAAAGATATGTTTTCTTCCCATTTTATATGCTATCTGACCCTTGGCAGTAGAGGAGAACTCCAGCAAGCAGCCTGGAAAAGCTGACTTTACTGCTGTGGCAGGCAGGGAGCTTTAAATGACATGCTATCATCATCTTGGAGATGAGAGAACTGAGGTTCAGTGACAGAGCCGGGACTAAAACTAACGTTCATCACCAAAGGAAAAGAGATGGATAGACTAGCTTCTTAGGAAGTCCAACCCCAAAAAAGAGCTCTAGAAAGAGAGACTTCTTCCTAAGGGGCCAGGTGGCTCTCTCAGTCTCATTTTTCAAAGTCATGGAAGCAGTCTGAAGTAGAATCCAAGTAGTCTGCCCTATAAAGACATCTCAAGAGTGCTTAGATCCTTTTAGAGAATATACTTTTAACCTGTTAACAAGCTAGGAAGTTGTACTGGACAGAGAGACTAAGTGGGTCTCACGTACTCAATGCTTATCATATGTATTCTATTACTTCAGCATTTTTGATGTTCACACACTCAATTTAGCTGGTGGGAGAATTCCCCCTGGGCATTTGCCTCTCTCATTTCCTGCTTGATTGGTCAAGGCCCACCACTTGGGAGTTCCATCAGCTGACTGGCCAGAAATGCCCTAATTAGGATATTCTACAAGGCTATGCTGAATTGTGCCAAATATGGGTTAATGAATCTCTAAAAAGCGCAACTGGGTGTTACCATGGCCTCCAGGAGAACAGCAACCTGGCAGAGCTGCATGGTGAGCTGTCACTGGTCTGTGTGACACCTGGAGTTAAGTCAGAGATGTGATAATTACATCAGAGATGTGATATCTATGGGGAGGGGGAAGGATTCAGACAGACAGAGACAGAATAAAGGAGGAGAGACAGAGAAAGAGAGATCATCAACCCAGACATAAAACCACCCACCCTAATATGCCCCTATCACCAAGATCTTTTCAATGTTACAAGACTACACATTTACTATGACACCCTTTGCATTGATAGCTTCTCAAAGTTGCAAAGGCCACAATGGCTATATAGTTATTTTATTGTGGCCCTCTTTAGTACTGATGGCTTCTCAACACCACATACAATATATGCTTGTCTTTACTGTTAAATACATATAGCTTATATATACGTACGTGTATATATATTATATGGATAAAATACATACATATATGTGTGTATACAGAATGTGTGTATGTGTGTGTGTGTGTGTGTATAGAAAAATTTTATTTCAAGTACCAAATAAATGTTTTCAGGAATCAAAGGTGAATCTACCTGTTACTTTAGACACCTAAATTAAGATTGAACAAACTAAGACACAAGTAACAAAAGAAACTTGTTCTTACCTGAAAATCTGTCTCAGTTATGATATAAGCAAAAGACCTATCTTCTGACCTAAACTGACCCTCTAACTGGAATGAAAATCCTAGATTACCCCTACCATGCTCTCTGCCTTAATCTGGGTTATTCCCCAAATCCAAGATTAGCTCTAAGGCAAGAGATGAGCTCCTTCCCTTCCACCCCTCCCCCAGCATCCTGCCATCTATCTACAATCTAGTACAGTTTCTGAATGAATACCTCAGGACCACAGTGAGATGCTTGAAGCAGAAACAGTTCCCTATCTCCATTAATTATAATTCATATTTATACAGCACTTTAAGAGTTAAATAGTGTTTTCCTCACAACAACCCTGTGAAGTTCAGGAATTTAATTCAACAAATATCTATGAGGATAAAAAGATAAAAATACTAGTTGCTAACTGTAAAGACCTTGCACTCTATATACAGTATAAGTATTTTTAATAGCCTAGCCCTATTTTACAAGTAAGGTCATTGAGGTTCTGAGAGGCTGAAGTGAGTTGCCCATGACTACATTAGAGTTAATTGTCTGGAGAGAACCCAGATCTTTTGATTACAAGAGCAGCACTCAATATAATAAGCCATGTTAACTTTCGGCTCCACACCAAAAAGGCCTAGTTTCAATTTAATCTCTACTCTCGCATGTACTGAGGAAGCCCTCGATCTCACGTTTTTTCCAGTGGCAAGAGAAGTTTTTTGTAATAGTATCTTCATCAATATCCAATAATATCTCAATGAATATATGCTCAGGGCACTTCCTACTCCTTTACTGTGACTCAATTTAGCCTTCAGCCTGGGGCAACATGACGTGACAGAGTCAGAAGACTTGAGTTTGAATCGTATCTCAGTTTTGTGATTACCTTTCAAAGTTTCCTCATCTATCATATGGGGTTAATGCTACTTTTCCTCACAGATGTGTTATCATCACCAGTCAGCCAGCCTGGCAAGCTTTGCTCAGCCCAGGACACACTGACGCTAAGTGTGGACTCCTCTGAGCCCAGATCCCAGTCCTGACACTGAGAACGACCTGAGCATGGCCAGTGCCCCTCCCTTCACCTTCTCCAACTACAGAGTAAAGCGAGGAATCTTACTGGCTCCAAGATGCTCAGGAAAATAGCTGGTGACAGAGGGACAGGAGCCAGAGGGCAATGGAGAATCCAAGCATCACCGTGTCACCTTTTCAGTTTTGCAGACCCGGAAAGTCTTTACAGAACAAGGCAGGAATTAGAGAGGTCTTATATTCTTTGACCAACGCCTTGTCAAATGGGCTGGACAGGGCCTATCAGTAGCTGCTTGGATCCTGATGTTCTTCCTTTTCTCCTTCCCTTTCTGAGAAGGCAGTTGCTCAGGTATCCAGCAAAGAGTACCAAACACTCTGGAACATCTTCAAGACACTGGAACTGTTAATTCTTACCTCCTCAAACACTCTGTCCTAGAGCCCAAAATAAAGTCAGTCAGTAGATGCACGACCAACCCCTTTCCTGCTTCTCCCAACAGAAACCACCTAGAAACTCTCTTTGTCCTACGTCAAGTAAAGATGCACTCTGCAGTATAGTCTGGACAGCGCAGGGGACGCTTCCTGGCTCTTACCTGTCATAACAACTGAGCCCTTAACAAAGCACATTAAGGGTGCTGGCTACAACTGGCTGGGAACAGAAGTTCTTTCAAAAGTTTACAAAAGAACATAAGTCAAAGAACCTGAAATCAAAGACCACTGCTCTGATTAAATACCATCCTTGTTCCTACCAGTCTCCCACTTAAGGATCAGTAGCCACCCAATCCACTTAGTTCGCACTAAGAGAAAGTACACAGCTGCAGCCTGGAGCAAAATTTGACTCCAGGGGAGACACGGAATCTGTTTGCTAGCCTGAAGCCATGAAATATACTGACTTTTGACTAAATGTTCTTCCCTTCTGAGAACATCCCATTCCCATGCAATCACCAATTTATTTCCCTTTGTGTCCATGGGACAAAGTTATACATGGCCAAGAGGAATCCACACGTGAACATTCTAAGCGGAATACATACACACATAGAGCTAAGACTGTCAATGCTGCCAAAGACCCCTAAACTGCGTTCCCTAAGAGATGTGGACTCTAGACTGAAGCACAGCACTCACTCATTCATTCAACAAACATTTAATGTTTATACTGTGTCTATTTCATGGAAGCAAAGTATTCTGAAAGAGACAAGGTGAATGAGAATCACAGAATATCAGCCATGGAAGGAAGGCAGCTCAGAAACCACCCACTCCAATGAGGACCCAAGCAAAGATCTCCTCAACACCAGACCTGACAAGTGGTCATCCAGCCTTTGTTTGAAGACTGCCGTGGAAGGGAAAAGGCAAATCATTCTAGTTTTAGGAAGACACAATCCCTGTGCTCAAGGAAATCTAATCCAATAGAGAAATAATATATATAGATAATAAACATAACAAAGGCTCACAGGATTTAGAAATGGAAAGAACCACTGAAGGCGAGACCTCGTCCAAGTCATCTGACAAGGACAGAAACTGAGGCCCAGAAAGGTTAAGTGATCCAGGATCACAGCTAGGAAACAGCAGACACAAGATTTAAACTCAGGCCCTCTGAGCAGACTATAAGACAAATGAGTAAAAGAAGTACTAGGACCTAGTAACTAGGTACGTAAGAAAATAAAGACAAGACAGATTACTTCCAATCAGGAGGGGATAAGAGAAAGTCTCTGATAGGTAAGTATGAGATGGACTTTGAAGAATAAGGGAAGATGTGAAGGGGCAGAGAAGGGGAGAGGTAACAAAGCACAAGGAAAGATACGGCTAAGAGCACAGAGTTCAAAAAGCAAGTGAAGTATTAATAAAATAGTGAGTACCCTAGCTTGGTTACGTTATACAATATGCTGAAAGGAGTAGTAGACGAAGAAAGGTAGGTTAGGGTCAGAATGTCAAGGGCCTTGAATGCCATGCTAAAAAGTTTGTACTTAATTTGTTAGAGAACCATTTGAAAGATCAGCAGGAATGTTATGTTGGGGGCTGGGTATACAGACAGGAAATCAGCAGGAAAAGCCAAATCAATCCCTGAACACTGCAGCAGTCTCAAATTGACTGCACTTCGGTCTACTTCCTTCCTGTTCAATGGGCCCCAGGGACCAGCAGGATACAGGGCCAAGCTAACAAGAACCAACAGGGCTCAACATTTCTCTTTCTATTAACTTAAAAAAACCCCCACAACCACTTATTTCCAAATACAGAACATAGGTTTGGCTGAAACTTCATTCTGCATTGTTTCACCTGGGAACGGCAAGTTCTTTGATAGACAGGCTGAAAAGACGCCACGCACTGCAGACGCTTCTAAAAGTCACTCTGTATCCTTTGCTCCAAAGAGAAGTCAGATATCAGCAATGCAGTTCAGTAGGCTAAACAGAGGATAAGAAACTCAGGGGCTATTTGTTCTGTTTCCGCTCCTCACTTGTCTAAGATCTTCAATGTCCGCAGTGGAACCACAAGGCTGGTTCTGATACGCTGGAGTTCAATGCTGATGAGATAACAGCTGAGAATAATATTCTCTTCAACAAAAAGCCACTATATTTCTCTGGAGTTCTAAAATGGCATACGATCCAGTGGTATCTTCTCTTCCCCTGATTACAGCAGGGAACTCCTGGTCAAGCCTCTCTTGGGGTAGCTTTACCCAGAAATCCAGAATTCCTGATTTCAAAGAAGTAAAATTGAGCCCTCTTCAGAAATTCTAAGACCTCATCGACATCACTCTTCTCTTTAGCACAGTCTAGTTTAGTATAAGATCAAGCTCAGGGAAAACTCCCCCCTTACCTCTGCCCCTAAGAATCATTCATTTCTTTCAAAGCTCAGCCCAAATACCAACCACTACCTAAGGCCTTTCAGGATCCCCTCAGTTGCAACCCCACCTCCCAATTACTTTGTATATATGCTTATATGTGGATATGTTATCTCTCCTTGAGGACAAGGACTGTTTTATTTATGTCTTTGCATCCCCAGCACCTAAAACAGTGCCTGTCACACAGCAGGCCCTTAATAAATGTTTGTTGATTAAACTGATCAATTCCGTCTGTGGGGACATTCATCCAGGCAATTCTCACGGGTCCCAGGCCTGGTTTGTGGGGCATGGTACTCGGTTACAGGACATCTCAAATGGGGTAAGGGCTAATGGCTTGTGTTTCTTCCTGAGGTTCAAAACAAAAACTTGGAATCTAAAAAAGCATAAATCCAGCTGCCCTTACAAAGAAGTAAACAGATGAGAATGAATGGCATAAGTTACCAATTAAAAGAGAAAGTGGAATATGTAAGGCCCTAACCATCACTGGTTAAAATCTTAAATATTTCTTCATGGAAACGAGGTAGAGACAGATTTAATCAAGTCCAAACAGTTAACTCTTGAAGAGGCTCTAGCATGCGATGATAGCAGCTAAGAGAAAAGGCAAAACAAGACAAGTCCAGCCAGAATGCTCATACAGTGACAGTAAGCAGTCTCAACACAAGGCCACACCAGTGCCCAAACACTGGAAAAAGCAAGCTCCTATTTCTAAAAAGCATTCAAATGATTCAGATCTAAGTAGAACCAGTCTTTTCTCTCTTGAAGTAAGCAGCTATAAAAAAGCAGGCATTTATTCGAGCCCCCACAGATGGTGAGCACAAATATGGCAGCCTCATCAGCAAGGGCCAGCACATTACGATGCCTTCAACATACCTCTCAACTAGCCAGGGACAATGTAGAGGGCTAGACAACCTCCAGGAACCACTTTCCCCAAATGGCATAGTTTGTGGAAAGAGGGAAACAGGGAAGGCTTAAAATAGCCAGTAAGCTAATGGAACGTAAGATTTGAAAGGCATCTCTAGCGGGAAAATCCTAAGAAAATAACCAGTGAAAAAGCAGCATAGGTGTTTCTTGGGGAGTTCTCAGACTTCATTTGGGCAGAATGGAGATAACAATGGAGAACTATGCATCAGTGATCCCGGTGCCTGAAAATAAAGTCAATACACATAGCTCTCAAGAAGTAGGAACACTATTGATCTACAGATACTTTGATGACAAGGAAAAAAAAGAAGCACAAAGGAAAACACAAAAATTTCCTTTGTGAGGTGTTTGTTCTGAGGAATCTCTCCTGTTCTTTTTTCACATTCTCCTTTTTGGAACAAACCCCCTCCCCCCAGGACTGAAGCTGGTTCCAGCCCTGCTCTCCCACTGTCTTGCGGGCCAGGGGACAGTTGAGAGGTATGCCAGAAGCCTCCTTCCCCTACTTTCTTACCTTCGTGCCCTGGGATGTAAGTGCTGATGCTGCCGTGTTATTAGGGCACTTTCCCACACAGGACCACTGTGGCTACTCCTATACCAGCCTGTAGCCGGGTGCCCGGGATAGGATGGGCTAGTGAAGCCGTGGTCTGATTCCGTCTCTGCAGCCAGCGAGGAAGCTGAGCTCCCCATGTTACCCCCAACCTGGGCCCAGCCAAGAATTATCCCAGATTAGGTCCAGGCGCGTGTAGTCGGGTGGAAAGGGTGAGGATTGGAGGCATGGACAGGCAGAAAGTTCCCAACACTGGAGAAAGGGAGGTCGATTCTGATTAAAGTAAAAAAAAAAAAGAGAAAAGAAAAAAAGAAGAAAAAAAAAGAGAAAAGAAACAAAGTATGATTTAAATGAATAAAGTTTTCAGAAGCTTCATGAAGAATTCTCTGAAGGGACCATGCTTGTATACTAAGGTAACTAGATAAGTCAAAGTATTAAGATTTGGAGTAGTGAAGATAAAGGCGTGTGACTGAAAGGGTGGACATAGGGGTCCTGAGCAATCAATAAGTCATACCCCAGAGCAATAGGCCTCCATGCTACTAGTTCCTATGACTAACACCAGCAGTGGTACAGGCAGTAGGACCAATGTAATGAGACTTAATTCAATTCAACATATATTTACTTGGTACATAATATATACATGTATGTACATGTACATACATGCTTATATATGTGTGTATGTGTGTATACCTGTGTATGTCTGTACACACACACACACACAATCCTTCCAACCAGACTCAACCTGGCATTTTACACAATGCTTCCAACTCACTGAAGACACTGTCTTCATCACCAGGAAAAGTCAAAATTACAAGAATGTTAATTTCTCCATCCCCTTGCTCTAGCCTTTCCCATAAAAAATATGACCCAGTCCTCTCATTCTCTGTTTTGAAGTGACATAGCATGGTGTAGTGGAAAGAGCCCAGGGCTTGGAACTCGAAGACCTGGGTTTCAATCCTGGCTTGGATACTTACCAGCTGCATGACAGACAACAGACAAGCAAGTCACTTAAGCTCACTAAGCTTGAATTTCTTCATCAGTAAAACGGGAAATCATACCCATAGTACCTACCTCACAGGGAAGTTTGGGGTTTTTTGATATGTGTGTGTGTGTGTGTGTGTGTGTGTGTGTGTGTGAGAGAGAGAGAGAGAGAGAGAGAGAGTATTTATTTTACCAGGCCTATGATTTCATCCTCACTCTACCAATGGAGACCAGCAACTGGTTTCCAACTCACAGTCTTGGAGTGTTGCTTGCCTTCAGCACTGAGAGGTTGTGTCTTGTCCAGGTCACACAGCTAGCATGGATCAGAGACAGGATCTGAATCCAGGCTTTCCTGACACTGAGGCCAGCTCTCTCTGTGCCATGCTGCTTCTCCAAAGATTAGTTGTGAGAACCGAATTAGATAATACGTTATATGGAATAAAGACAGTGTGGTACAGTAAAAGGATGCTAGCTTTAGAAGACTTTAATTCAGATCCCAGTAAGTCATCTCCCCTTCCTAGGTCTCACTTTTCTCATCTATAGAATTAGAGGACTGAATGACCTAGGTAAGGCAAACCTTAAAAGAACTACATAATGTCATCTCTTATGGTCATTCTAACACAGCTATGCATCTTCCTGAAGAGGTAAATACAAAGAGTTTGAATAAATAAACCAACGCTTTTTTTTTCTGATTGGAGGAAAAAGAATCATATCATTTAGATTTAGAATAAAGGATCAAGGGAACATATAATTGAGATAAAAAGGAGAAACAAAGGAAAAAACTGGCACAGCTGAGCTTATCCAACTGCCCACCATGATTCAGAAAGACCTTTATGAAGAAGCTATTTAATGCATTCAAAGAGACAAAGACCCTGGAAAATGGAGTGCTCCACAGTCAGGCTGGTTCCAAGGGATCAAGTGAGAAGTCTTAAGGGTGTCAGGGCCTATTCTTTTGCATCTGGCATGAGAGGCAGGCATGGCTGACAGATTACTACTAGTGTGACTAAGAGGAGCAATTTCCATTTATAGAGTGCTTCACATTTTACAAAACACTTTCTTGATAATAATCTGGTATCACCACTTTACAGGTAAAGAAACTGAGGTCCAGAGAAGTAGGTGACCTACTCACAGTTATGAAGCTAATAAATTATCAGATCAAGGAATTAAACCCAGTACTCCTGCCTTCTTCCTCCCAGCATACTTCTCAATAAATCATGCTGTTTAGTGGCTAAGGTATTCAGGTAAGGTTCATGAACAACATCTACCTCAACTCCCCAGATTTTCCCTCCCTATTTAGTAAACTCTAAAGTCCATGTGCTAGAACCAGAGACTGAATAAAATAAGGAAGGGAGTTTATTATTCTTTCAAAATTAATTGACTCAATAGAGAGTCTTACGTTCAAGTGATAAACAAAAATTTGCCATTGACTTTCTTCCCTTACCATCTGTTTTTAGAGTGCAAACTTATCAGACCGTTTATTTATCTTGTAATGGGCAATAACTTAGGAATAAAATTTGGAACTGAAGATACTTTAGAAGCTGTTGATTGTTTCAGAAAACATAAATTCCTATTTACAATTTTGACAACATTCATGCAGCCCAAACAATCCAAACCTCCAATGATCCTAGTGCCTCAAGGCCCAGGAAACCTTTAATCATGGCAATTTCTAGCCCATGTGGGACTGAGTGGGGAAAGCTTACTTACATGTACAGAAGGGATAGAAATGAACTCAAAACCAGATAGATTTAAAGAAGGATAACAGATTTAAGCAGAAGAGGCAGACTTGCAAATGCCTTAGACTTCTCAGGTAAAGCTGCCCAATTCTAGAACGTGACAAAGGAGACTACTCTGATTCACTCTTGACAGCAAACAGATGGCACTTTTCATTCAAAAGTGAAAGAACTGAAGGTAATTGGGTCCTTTCCTCTTTGAAAATATATACTAAGTCACATCACACATACACCTCTAGGGGAAAAATTCTAATCAAAGATGGCACAATACTACAGGATAGTAAGAAAAGGACCATATCCTTCTCTTCTAGAAAACCACCACATTAGTCATCATTTCCTACAGTAGAAACGAGTTGGACTTCTAGCAGCATAGCTGACCAAAGTGAGAAAACCCAGTGGTTCTCATTATTATACAGTTTGAGAAAAGTTATCATCCTATCTGGTACCTTGATGTTCCCCTTTGAAAATGAAGTCAATTCTTAGCCCCTCCCAATACACTGCCCTTATGTTATTCCCTTAATGAGAATCCTTCAGCTGGCATTCAAAGCTCTTTCCCGCCTACCTCTAACAACCTAATCTATCTATACCTTTTCATGTATTCTACACTCCAAACTGAATTTCTGGCTGTTCCTGCTCCTGCTCTCTGCCCATCTCTGTGCCTTTGTTAATGACATCCCCTATGCCTAAAAATGGACCTCCTCCATTTCACATCTCCTCTCCCTCAAATTGCCACCCCCCCACCTTGAAATCCTTTCCTTCCTCCAAGGACCAATCCAGGTAACTTCCTACAGAAAGCTTTCCTCACCCCTGCAATTGGGAGTGATCTCTCCTAATATTTTGTCTGGACTTTTCCTTTGCCCTTACTACATTCTAATCTGTATTGCAGGTATCCACAGACATGTCCTATTTCCCTTGTAACAGACTGTAAACTCCTTGAGAATGGCTGCCTTGTTTCATCTTTGAGCATATGCGCTTTAGCAGAATTTAATAAATGTTTGTTGAATTGAACTGAAAATTAGGAATATAAGATTACTGCTATACTTTGAGCTCCAGGCACTCTATTTAGTAGTATCATATTACAGGAATCACACTGCAGAGCTGAGGAACAAGGAAAGAAGGGCTCCCCTGGGATAAAGATTTCTTGAATAGACGTGAAAGTCAAGTTGATTCATTTAGACCCCTGCTGGCAAACACACTGCTGTGACCTCGTCTTTGACTCTCATCTTCCTTTGCTCCCTTTCTCTACACCTGCTATTCGCCTACTCCCTGCTTTCTTGACCATCAGTCTTTACGAAGTCAGTCCAAGAGGAAAAAAAAAGTCAGTCACTCCAGCCAGGAAAGAAACTTTGGCCAGGAGGCCTGCTCTAAGGCTGCTTAGGAACAAAATTCTGCTTGTGGTAGTGCTGGGTGTGGAAAGAGAGCTATAAATAGATACAGGATAACCCAAGCTAAGCCGGAGTTACTCTTGGGACAGATTTAGTTTCACACCAGCAATTGTTCTGTAAAACAGAGTCTGCTCTCTGGTCAGTATAACTTATCTCTGATCAGTCTAGATCTTGCAATAAGACTGTTCTAGTAAGCTGACAAACTGCATGTTCCCCAATCTGAAGGTACCTTTATTTTTCTTTGTAACCCTCCTATCCCCAGCACAGCATGTTGGACATAATAGATGCTTAATAAATGTTTATTGAATGAATGAGATCTATTTCAAGAAAAAAATAATTCAAATTTACAAATAAAAGAGCCAAACTATTCCACAAACTGGTAACTGTATAGAATTCACAGTTATTCCCTAACCTAAGGCTGGTGGAGAATAATGGGTTAAAATGAAACTGAACCAGAGAGAGTAACTCATCACCTGAAAATCTGCCTCTCACAAAGCAAAACCAAGGGAGTGTTTTTTTGTGCTGAAGCACCTCACATCCACTGGTTTGTAAAATTCTCAAATTAGGAACCATCTTTTCTCCCCCCACCTCCCTCCCAATATGAAGCAGAAGGTTGCTCCCAACAGAGACAAACAGCACTGGTATGTTTTAACAAGAGAGGATGCAGAAGTCTCAGAGCAGAAATGGAGTGGGAAAGAAAGAGTGACAGGCAAGGTTAGGGGTGGGCACGATCCCAGTTTCCATTCCACCTCCTCCAACAAATCACCACATAAATGGTGAACAGCAAAATGCCCCAGCTTGGCAGGATCCCTGGCAGGAGGCAGCAGGAAGAAGGCTCTAGGAGGGCTTGAAAGAGGAAGAGATGAATGGGGGGAGAGAGGGAACAACAAACCAACAGGGAGAGTTCCTTTCTTTTATTATTTCTAAACACAATAATGACTGGTTTTCACAGGTTCTCATTAATTGCTTCTGAAATGTTATTTTCCAAATAAGAAATTGATTTTATCCCTCCTCCACTTCCAAGCCCCCAGTAATTTGCCACTTCTTTTTGTCCCTCTTCCTCCTTAGAGAAAAAAAATTGAAGTTTAGACCAGTTTTTCAGTGGGAGGAGGGAAGTGGGAAGCAAAAAGGGTATCTTAGGGAGTGGAATGTTCTCTCTTCTCTGGCAGACTTCAATAGCTGCTTCTAGTTCTTTCACCAGGTCCTCATGCCCCTTCCACCTCCACAATCCACTTTTCCAGGAAATCAGTGAAACACAAAGCCTTCCCCTGAAGCTGGTAGAGGAGAAAAGAGCAGTGGAATCAGGAGACTGGATTAGCATCCTGGTTCCAACACTCTCTCTCTCTCTCATGAGCTTTAGGACTACACACAAGTCATTTAATCTCTCTGAGGTTCAGTTGCTTCATGTATAAAATGGGAATGCTACTACTTGAACTATCTACCTCACAAGGTTGCTACGAGGAAAGTGCTTTGTAAGCTTTACAGACATCTGAGTTATTACTATTATTATGAATAACACCGATGCTTAATCTTCCTAAATCCACTTCCCAGAGGAGAAACGGTTTAAGTGGCCCCATACCAGCCAAGCCTTCTCTGAGGCTGCAGACTTAACCAAATACCTTCCACCAGAACTCAGAGGACAGATATGGGAAAGGAGATTTCTGGCTAAGAAAGCAAAGGAGGGAGATGTTCTAGTCAGAAACATGGGAGGAAAAAAAAATCCAATTAGAGATGCTTCCAAAGCCCTTTCCTTGAAAAGTTAAAAAACATATACACACAAACACAACTGTCATCTCAAAAATCTGGTTTGTGGTGACAGCAGGAGCCAAGCAATAGAGCTCTCTACTATGAACTTTCAGAAAAAGAGGAGGGGAAATCCTACCCTCTCTAGATAGACAATCACTCCCTATAAGAGATAAGGAGAGCCTATGCCCACAAACAAGATGTGACAAATTTAAGGCAGCTACACCATGGTGCAACCAGCTCCACAATCCTTTCACAGAAGGGCTTTCATTTCATAAGAAGATTCTGCCCCAAAGAGGTGCCCCAATCCTTTCTATAATGTGACCTGTCACCTCCAGGAGAGGACACTTGCTTCACACAGCTAGAGCTACAGGAAACACAGATTTGTTCCACCAGTCCCCTTCTCGGCAAACAGATCAGAGGTAAAGTTTGCTAGGTTAAGCAGAGAAGAGTCTTGAGGAGGAAAGGAACATACAAAGAATACTGACAAATGAGAATGAGATGACTTTATTGTCAAGAGTCTTCCATCGAAAAGAAATAGGACTTAAGAAGTTCGGAAATGGGGGAAGACTGGGACCTTCATCAGCCCCATACTGCCTATTTAGAGACTGAATCATACGTCCTATTTTCTTTCCAGTTTCTTCTTAGAGGTGACTACTGAGGAAATCCATTGTCTGAAGGGCACTCCTTATTCCATACACTCACTCTCCTGGATGTCTTTAACAACAAAACTCTAACCTTAGGGCTAGAGAAATCAGTCCATGAACATCTCTATGAAAGTGTCCACAAAGTCTACATATTCCCCACCAACACAATACCCATAGTAGCAAATACCTTGTGTTGCAAATCTTGGGGATCTAAGGGTAGACACAGAATGACACTAAATGTCACTGAAGAAGGGAAGAGGAAAAAGTTCTTTAAAATCACTGGATTAAATGTTGGAGAACCAGAACAGCCAAAGAAGAAAGTTACTGTTCCAACACACTTCAGGGCAAAAACAGTGGGGTTGAGGATCAAAGTACATACAAACTGACTTCTCTTGCTCTAAAAAAAAAAAATAGCAGATCAGTGCTAAATCACCAACCTTTAATTCTGAACTACTGATTTCTCAGATGTCTACTACAGCTTCTTTCTCAGTGTTATGACTGGGTTCATATGCCTGATTGACAGTCTGATATCCTCTACAGGAGCACAAAGCAGAAAGGTAATTAAAACTGAGGACTTCTCTGAAGTCACCATTCAAACCAACTCATGGACAAAATGGATGTCCAATATGCATAAAGGCCAATTGGGTGTTCTCTTCCAAAAAGGCCAACAAAGAGCTTGGAAGTATACATCTTGGCTTGACATTACAGATCTCCACCAACTCTATACTCCTCACTACCCAAAGTAGGGGTGATTCCAACAGTCACACTAAATGTCAGGTCTGGAATGAGCCTTGTAGACAACTCTCAGGAGAATCCTAAAGAGAAAATTGTGTATCTTGCAAATTCACACAAATCAATGTCCCTAGAAATAGACCCTACACCCTCTCTACCAAGAATAACAATATTAAACCTTCTTCCCTGTGATGAACACAAAGTAAGCATGGTTTGGCCAGACGAGTTTAACCAGTGGCCACTGCATCTGACCTAAAAGACCAACATTTCAAAAACCTGGCAGACACTTAGGTCATCAGGAGAAAATACTAATATAAAAAGGGTACTGGTATTTCTAATGTTAACCTACAGCATCTGAATATTGTACAAAGTGCTAACAAAAACAAGCGTGGGTTGGTATGATGTGCCTCATTAGGAAGATCTAAGTATCATAAAATCTGTCACAGAAAAGGAGGAAAAAACCCCAATATACCAGGCAACAGTGCTCCAATTACTATAAACTTTCACCCGGGTTTCTAATTTCCAAATACTTACCAATTCAATTTCTACATCTTAGAGACAGCTGAGTAGGACCCTTATGTTTTTCCCCAGTTACTGAAACCAGTTTCAACTGCGTAACACCCTCACAAAACCCTACAACATAGTACCATACGAATACCTATTATTGCTCACTTCCATTTAGTATGAAGATATATACCTGAGCGTTTGCAAGCATGTAATGAGTTAGGGGGGCAATTGGCAAAGTGCCCCACCAGCCTCAGAGTCAAGAAGACTTGGGTTCAAATATCACCTCTGACATATAATGGCCATGTAATTCTGGGCAAATCAATTAACTTCTCTGTGACCACTGTAACTCCTCTAATTATAACCTGCAAAGCCCTTACCAATCAGCATAGATAGAGGGAGTCTCCTTCACTAGGAATTCCCTGTAGCAATGAAATCAGAGGTCACTGGGCCAACACCATCAACCTCCCTCACAAAAAAAAAAATATACATAACATTTATAATCAGCATTTAAACATTTCTAAATGGGGCCTATGTGTATATGTATATGCAAATATACATATACACATATATGGAAAGAGAAATAAAAAGGAGAGAGATGGAGAGGAAGAGAGAAATACAGATGGCTCTCACTAACTTTTCTGTGGCACCCCACCGCTCCCATCACACACACACACACACAGACGAGGGTTGGTCAGTGAGAAACCTGCATCTCTTCCCTTCCACTTCTTCTTGTCCCTGCAGCCCCGCTGCTCACTTGACAAAGGCCAAGCATGAGACTATCTCTATACACAGGCTGGCAGATGTCCTGATTGATGATGCCTGCTGGAAGCTGTATTGCTTGAAAAATGATATCCAGTCTAATGGTCTGATACCAAGTCACAAGACCATTGAGGAAGGAGAGACCTCCTTCAACACTGTCAGTGGAACAGGCTCTAGTAAACAGGTTCCCAGAGCAGTATTTGCAGAAACAGAACCAAGTGGCATTGATGAAATTCACACTGGAACCTACTGCTAGTTTCCACTCTGAGCAGCTAATCACCAAGGAGGAAGATTCTGCTAATGACCATACTTGAGGCCCCTCCACTATTGACATCATTGGTCTGGTTCTGGAAAGGATTCAGAAGTCTGCTTATCTGTGTGTAGGTCTTCAAGGCTTCTTTGTTTCCCAAAGGTTTCATGGCAGGACTGGTTCTAGTTTCACCCATCTGCTGTGTGTCCCTTGATTATGAAAAGGAGTAAAAGCTAGAGTTCTCCATTTATCCAGGTTTCTACAGCTATAGTTGAGCCCTACAACTACATTCTGATCACTCACACCAACATGAAGCACTGATTGTGCCTTCATGGTAGATAATCAGGCTACCTAAACATTAAACATTTAACCGACACTAACCTGAATCACCTTAATCAAATTCTGTCTTCTATCTCTGCTTCTCTCTTGATTTTTGTGTCCTGAATCTCAATGTGACAGAATTCCAGACCAACCTCATAACATATCCCAAGATTCACTTTCTTTTGGCCATGGGAAGCCCATGGAAACTCATCGTTTCTGCTGAGAAAGTCTCCCATGAGCAGCTGACTGTAGCAGAGATCACCAGTGCTTTCTCTGAGCCAGCTAACCAAACAGTGAAGTATGACTCTCACCACAATAAATACATGGCTCACTGACTATTGTACTATGGTGATACGGTTCCAAAAATGTTACTGCCACCATCAAGGCAAGGTATGGCATCCAGTTTGTGGACTGATGCCCAACTGGCTTCACGGTTGGCACTGATGACCAGCCCTGCACTAGGCTTCCTGGTAGGCCTGGCCAAGCTATATCAGAGATGTGTGCATGTTAAACAATACCTCTTCAGCTGCTGAATCGTGGGCTTTCTTGGACCACAAGTTTAACTTGATGTATACCAAGCATACCACTGTTCAACAACAGGAGGGGACAGAGAGGGGATAAAGCTGTGAAGCACATATGGACATGGTTGTCCTAGAAAGAATTATGAAGAGGTTGGAGCAGATAGTACTGAGGGGAAAGATGAAGGTGAGAAATATTAATTTATGTTATCTTTTTCATACTATCTATCTTTTTCTGTCTTATGAAAATGTCTTTTGTGACCATTAGTTGTCAATCAGTAAAAATATAATTGCAAAATAAAATAAAATATATAGATGTGGTTACAGATATAGATAACCCTCTCCATACAGGCAAGCACTTAAAAAAAAAGAGGTGTTCTTTTTTTATAAGATGATATTAATAACTCATGGTCAAGAAGATGGGCCAGCAAAGAGTCAAAACTCCATGCCTCAAAATGTATGAAAATTTAGATTAAGAGCATAGGCTGTCATAATAGAAAGGAACCCTGGAGATCATCTAGTCCAACTCTTGCAAATGAGGGAAGTAAAGCTAAAATTTAGGGAAGTGATCACTCAAGATTATACGACTAGCTAGTTTCAGAGCCAGGACTGAAACTTTGGTCTTCTAGCCCCCAGATCAGTGTTCCTTCTCAGTTGTCCTTTTTCAGTAATGATGATGCACTAGTTTCATCCTCTTCACAAACAGCTGGCCTGGATCAAAGGGTGCATTCTGTAGCACAGAGGAGTTTTATCTTGGTTTTTTTTTTTTCTCTTTGAAAAGGTAACTCAAACCAGGATCTGTGGCCTTGACCTTCCATGAGAGTGATAGAGATGTTTCATTGTTAGATCATAGTATGAGTTATCTTCATATTCAGGCTGCTAATCATCTCTGATGAACTGTTATCAAATTTCTCCTCTCATCCTACAGCATTCTGTTGGAAAGAAACTTCTCTGCCCTACTCAAAATTAGGTAACACCTAAATATGACCAGCATATTCAATTCAACTATGTGTACTTATGGTAAGTATTGGGATTACAAAGATGGAAAAAAAAGGTAAAAAAAAAAACCCCTCAAAGAACTTACTATCTGAGAAGGGAGAAAAAATACACACTATTTAATAATACAAGTTAAAATGTGATAAGTGCATCTGAGAGGTAAAAGATACTATGGCCTGAGTTATGGATGATCCTACTTCCTAAATCAAAGCTGAAAGAACCAATGAACCAGCTGTACCAGCTGGGATGTTATGTCTCAAGGGTCTGATGCAAATAATCTAGGACTACTGCAAACCACAAACCAAAGCTTGATCAATAACTGGACCACACGTAGCCAAAGAAAGAAAGGTCAAGGGCAGAGCACAGAGGCCAAATCCCAGGAAAATCAGAGCTGGAAAGGTGTTCGCTGATTACCAATGCATCATTACATCCGTTTGACAAATAGTTATAGGGTATCTACTGCATGCAAGACACTGTCCTAAGCACTGAGCAGGAGAGAAAATACAGTCTCTGCCTATACTAATTACAATGTCACTGCTCTGTGGGAAGGGCAACAGAAAACGGATAAATCTGGGGAACTAATCTGACCTGAACTCGTCATCCCACCTAGTACTCACATTTCTATAAAGCGCTTTCCTCACAAAAGCTCTACTGAGGTAGAAAGCTGCCAATATTGTCATTATTATTACCCTGATTTTAGAGATTAAGAAACTGAGGCCTAGAGAAGTTAAATGACTCATCCACATTCATCTTCAGTCTAGTAAATGTTAGAATAAGGACTGAAATGCCATTCTTCACACTGCAAGTCCAGTACTCTTTTCCATGCTATCACTAAGTAGGCCCAATCCAGGAAATTATTATAAATATATATAATTTAATTATAATCATTATAATGTGTTACACAAAATAATTATAATTTACCTATGATTAACCTGCTATAAGAAAAAAAGAGTTTTCACATGTTTTGTACGACACAAGAGCCTTGGTTCTCCCTTTCTGCTGCTAAAGAATTTACTTATCCCTCTTGGTGATAAGCTGGCAAGGTGTAATTCAATAGTATTTCCTGCTTTGGGCCAGGCCAGCCAGTGAACACCTTCCATGAATGTGACCCAGATGCTATCGCTGTTAGGGCATAACATGAGTTTCTTCATATCCAAGTTGCAACTGTGTCTGATGAATTGTTATCAAATTCCTCCTCTCATCCTACAGCACTGTATCGGAAAGGAAGTCCTCTGCCCTAGTCAAAACAAGGTAACACCTAAATATGACCAGCATATTCAATCCAACTATGTGCAAGATATTATTCCTTCCAACTTACCCCTAGGTGCCCATTACCTACCATGGACTAAAGTTGAGAATTTTCACAGGCACAAGTTGAAACTTTTGGTTGGAGACCATGGAAAGGCCATAGTCAGGAAGTTTCAGTGCAAGTAAGGCCTGGATATATATTCAACGAGTTAGAATCAGGAAGTAGAATACAGGGAGCTGAGCTGAGTCATCAAAGGCTAAAAGTACTGTCAGAATTGGAAGCAGAGTTAGTGGCAGGACCAAAGACAGATTCAAGGGGCAAGCAAACAAACATGAGATAGAGCAAAGATTCTTAACTTGGGATTGGGGGAGAGGGGCTCCATGAATAGATTTCAGGGTTTTCTCTATTTTCACTAACTTCTACCTGGAATTTACCATTTCCTTCACAATTATTTAAAACCATTATTCTGAAATGGGATCCATGGGTTTCATTAGATTGCTAAGGTGGTCCAAGATACAAAAAAGGTTAAAAATCCTTGGTTCTAGAGTCAGGAAGCAGGGTTCAATTGTGAAAAAAATACACAGGCGTTGAGTTCTACAATGAATTTTTTCAATTTGCTTTACTCATCTTCTTCCTGGAGCATGTATGTTTTTATGCCTAGTTAATGTGGAAGGCCAGCTCTATCCTCCCGTTCTTTCTAAATTGACTATAGTTAAAACTGACACCTGCATTATTCTTCCATGGAGCAGCCACTTTTAAGTGGTTTAAAAAAGAAGAGTACCAGGAAAAGAGCTTTGAAGGCTACCTGGAGAAGAGGAAGATGGAAAAAGAGAACTTCTTTCTTTTTCCAATATTGGGAAATAAAGACTTATAAAACTTTTGCCTTCTGAAAATGACAGGAGAAAGGTCAATTGTCACTTCTCATCTAATTCTATCATGCTAATCAAGCAAAAATCTTTGTGCAATATAACCCAAATCATTAAGGTATGAAGACATGGTACTGTTTCTGAGGGGTTTATGATCTATCTCAACGCTATACTCAAGTAATAAGCCTGACAACCCCTCAAAACAGTTTTTAAAACAACAAATAACACCCCCCCAAGTAATTCAATTGCAGAGTAGAGAGGCTAAAAGGGACCTTTTTGTCCTGCTCATATTTCAGAAAAAGGCTTGAATCAGAGAATTGGGTTTTGAAGTGTCTTTTTTTTTTTAAAGTATCTTTTAAAAATGGAAGCTCAAGGAAATGCTCCTAGGGCTCAGGCAAAACAAGACAACAATCTCACTGAGCACTCTCCCCATTCAGGCTTCTTGTAGCTTCCTTCACAGCCAGGAAGGTGATGGCGATTACAACAAACTTAAGTGCTTACTATGTGCTAAGGCACTGTGCTAAGCATTGAAGATATAAAGACAATAAAACATGGCAGCCCTTGTACTCAAGGAGCTTATATGCTAATGGGATGAGGGTCAGGGAACAACAAAGAGAAGCTAGAAAGGTGGGGGAGGTATACATATAGTGGCACAGTTTGGAAATGTCTGAAAAGTGGTATCATGACCCAGTTCTAGGCAAGATAAAGCAAAAACTCATTTATTAGAACCCAGATCCCAGGGCAGAGTCCAAGCGTCCAGTGGGAGGGATAATGGCTGAAGTGCAGATAGCATGGTCTTTCACCAGACAGCTTAAGTGGGTTTAAAGATCAGATTCAAACCTATAAATTAGACAGAAAATTAGCTAAGACTTAGAAGCAAAATTGGGAGTACTGCAGTCCATACAGTGCAGTGAGGTATTCCAAAAAAGAATGTGAGCCTATGGCTGCCTAATAAAGGATGACTGCTCAAAGCTCTTTAACTACAAGTGCCTAAAGTCTGGACATTCAGTTGGGAGAACAGAAGGGTCGGTCACAAGCTAAGTAGATGTCAACTTTGAGCTTTAAAGAAGCCAAATGCCTTCTGAATGCAGCTGCAGAGCAGCCTCAATAATATACATCAGAGAAAGCTGGCAACTTTCTACCACTTAATACTATGGTACATGAGTGGTGTGATGTGTGAAAAGTTTTGTTTGTACAAACTTTTGGAAGAATAATCCACCTTTTTCAGCCTATACTACAACAATTAATCAATTAACAAACATTTATTAAATGCCTTTTAGGTGCCAAGCACTGTACAAGTTAGTATAGAAATGTGTACTTTATTATGCTAAGCTAAGAAAACCTCCTTTCTTCTACAATCTCTCCTCTGGTCTACCTTGCAGACCATTCATGGAAATGTCTTACTTCAGACTCAAAATAACCATTATTTAGTCAGGGTTTAACAGATACATTTGAGAAGAGCCTCAGCCTAAAAAAGACTGGTATCCCAGACTCTAACCTATTCTGAGCAAGCTGGAGATATCTACAATAAGTGAAAAGGAAAATTTGGCAAGGTTTCAGAGAAAGGTGGCAAAGATGATTAAAGAGTTGCAAAGTAAGACCTCTGGGGAAAGGAGAAAGGACTTAAGATTATTTTACTAGAAAAAGAGAAGTGAGAAAGTTTAACAGTTCTAGGTGCAAGAAGGATTTTCATGCAGAAATAGAAACCAATTGTTCTCCATATCCACTAAAAAACAAAGAAAACAGGGTTACATAGCACCGATTACAGAGTAAGATGTATTTCTTTAGAATGGACTTAAGGGAAAACTTTGACAGAGAAAGCTATTCAATACTGTAACAGGTTATGAGGGGTCATGGTGGAATCTTCTAAAGATTCTTTAAAAATAAGATTAAAAACACACTGGTCAAGATAATTGAGATGGAATGTTACTGGATAACAAGCTGATTGACTAGAATATGCCTTCAAAATCTTATCCAATTAGGCAGTCAATAAACATTTATTAAGTACCTACCATATGCCATCGGGTTAAACATTGAAAATAGAAAGAAAGGCAAAAGAGAATCCCTGCTCTTGAAGAGTTCACAGTCTAATGGGGAAGACAACATGCAAATAACTATGTACGAACAATCCTATTACTTTACAAAAATAGTACCAATAGGAAGTCACTTTTATTCTCTATCTAATCAAATAGCATTCCCACATAGCGTCATATCTACCTCACAAAGCTTCAAGAGGCATCCTTGACTAACAGTCATGGGATCATTATCAAAAAGGTTTCAATATCCACAAGCATGTGTTTAAAAAACAGAACATGTTAACCTTAAGCATACAATCTCAGAGAACAACACACATACCCTCTGACCCACAGATGTAACTGTAGTGACCTAACCTAAGACAGAATTTGATACTTAATGGAATCATTATTTCAATGATGCAAATATACACTCTACTGATACGGATTAGAGCCCTTCTACACCTTATTAGCCTGGCATCTTCATGAAATGCTGTGGTGAAAAAAAATCATTATTGGTTGACCAACCTTCTGCTGATAAGCCCTTCTGAACTTTTCTGGGCTGATCCCCTGATAAACACAGTTCAAGCCTTTCAGGCTTGCTAAGATTTACCAGAAGTTTCTCCCTGCTGGTAAACACTGAGAATTCGGAGTCGCTTCTATATACAATGAACTTTAGTAAAGGAATGAATACACAAGAGACATTTAAAAAGCACATACACATTATACACAGGCTTTAGTACAAATATTAAATGAAATTAAGTGTGTGTATATGGAAAAATAAAACATTTATGCTGCAATTCTGCCAAACAAGAGTTTTATCTCCAAGCCCATCAATATGAATTCTCTTCCAAAGGCACAGCTCTCATCATCCGGCAGGGTCTGGTGCTGTCATCAGCTCTCAGCAACCAGATAGTTACTGATATCTTTTGTAGACCAATATGCAGAGGATACCCTCCAGATGCCAAACTATATTACAACTGCAGATATTATCTGAGTACGTCTTACCAATTGTAAGCTTCTTGAGAAAAGAACTATGCCTCATCTTTCTACCTCTCCCAATGCCTAGCACAATGTCTCTCAAAGGGAAGATCTTTAATACCATTCAATGCTATTTCTTAAGAAGTTTTACTTAACTAAGAAAACTAATTAAGGAACAAAATCTTATGAAGTTGTACCTTACCTGGAAGGTACAGGTGAGAAATGCTTTGATGTGTGTACAGCCACATCTATTCTTCAGAATGATTTTGGTTCCTTTCACACCAGCTTACAGAAATAACAGAGTGATGGCCAACAACCACTCAAATGCAAAGTTGAATGTGATGAGTGATTAAAATGACTGAGGAATCAGTTTCTGGCTTCCAAGCATATTGATTTATTAAGCAATGCATGCCAACTGCATAACAAATTGGGACCAAGACTCCTCAGCTTGGAATTGTCTCCTCCCGAATATAGGGGGAGACAGATTTTTATGCATTAAAGGAAAATAATTAACAAGCTACAAACCAGGATACCAGATTAGATCATCTGATTTCTAATTGGAGGAAAGATTAGGGACTTTCCAAATTGGGAGGGGGAGAGCAAACAGGTACAAGTCCCTGAAATTAGAAAAAGAGGTGTCCCACTTCCCCGCAAGTGTCTATATTCAATCAAAGATACAAGGAAACAGTAACTGATGGACCAGAATGTGACCGGTTTTCAGATATATATGTATGTATATATGTATATGTATATATATATACATACACATACACACACACATACACACACATGCACATACATATATACGCCACTTGAGATGTCTAATTGTGAGAAAATTCCTTGCATCAATTTTCAGATCTGACTGGGTTTCTGGTCAGCACAATCTAGGTCCTCGGTTAAGAGTGTCTAAGCAACAGGTGGTCCAGCTTCCCAGCCACACAGGGCTAGGTTCAAACAATGAAATAAAGTGTTCTCACAATTTTCATAATTGAATAAAGTTTTTTTCACAAGACAGAAATTGGACTGGACCCACAATTGAATAGAAAATGATTTGAGTCACAAGATGGAGTCAGTGTAGTTCACTCAAGGCCCATAAATCCCACATGAGAGTCTCCTTAAGCAAAAATGAGTTTTCAGGAGAAGGGGCACTAACCACCTGCGCTAGAGGACCATTGCACTCTATTTCTTACCCAAAGGATATACTCTTCTCTTTCCTACAGTGCTGTCAATGCTCAAGTCTGCGCTCCATCATTCAAACTCTAATGAATAGCCTTTTGTACCACCAAAGTCAACAGCTTTGGCTGCTTTAGGAGAGGCTCAACTACTGTCCATAAGCTATGACATCATGAGTTTTCAAGTTATAGAAAAGTCTCTATTGCCACAGAATCTGGTGCTTCCCTGAAATGCTATTCTTTATGCCCTCATTCTGGAGGCATTGTCCTAGTTTTTCATAGGACCAGTGGCCTAGATTTGGACTAAAGTAAATACAGAGGTAGGACAGTCATTGTGGCATATGTTCAAGGTGTTAATTAAAATGGATACAAGAAGAACATGAGAACCCATTGATACCTCAGTAACTGTAAAGAATCAAATGCTTTGTTCTGAAAGAGAAATATAACCCACCTGAAGAACAGTTGTTCATGGAAAAAAAGAGAGACATTATCAAGTATACAGCTTCTAAATGAACTGAAGCTGGGACCCACATACTACTTCTAATACATTCAAGGATGGTAGCATAAAGATGCTCCTATTAAATACCTATACATCACCACTAGTATCTAACATCCAATCTCACCACAAGAAGGTTGTCAGTGACATCAAGGCAATTAACCTCTCCAAAAAGTTTTGGCAGCATAGCCCTGTAATCTCAAAACATGTCACCTGTTGTCCATAGGATATACACTATAAGCTACTTCCCTAATCAAATGATATTGAGTAGATACAGCACCTTTCAAACCTTAAAGAGCAATATAAATGTCAGGTATTGTTGTTTTTACCATTAGAAACTGCTACAGGTTGTACTGAGCCAACTATCCATTCTTGCCTTTCTTGCTAGGGCCATTCATATACACAGAACCGAATTTTCAGTATAAATTTAACTGGCCAGCATGGAAAATGAACCCATAACCCTACGGATCATTAGCACCATGGTACTACTCTCTAACTGAGTTACTGAGTGTATAAATAGGTGGCTTTGAAAGAAATGATTCTGTCCAATGATTCTCAAGTATGGTTCTAGAAGGGCCCTTTCTTATCCTGGGAGATGTAACATAACAAAACCATATTACTAAAAACCCAATCTAAAACACAAGCTCTACTGAAGGTGGTGAATAGGTCATCTTCAGATAGTCAGGGTTTCACATAAATGCATTCTTGATTTTAAGCTAACTCACAAATACAGACACAGCAGAACGAATCTCTACTAGGGACCTACCAAGCACAATGCCAGGCAATTGTGAGTGCCTAGTCATATTAAGGTAATTAAAGCAGTTGGGTAGAGCAGTGGATAAAGTGCTGAACCCGGAGTCAGGGAGACCTAAGTTCAAATCCAGCCTCAGATACTTACTAGCTTTGTAACTCCAGGCAAGTCATCTAACCTCTGTCTGCCTTACTGTCCTCATCTGTAAGGTGGTAATAGGAATACCACCTGCCTCCCAGGGTGGTTATGAGGAGCAAGTGTTATCATATATGTAAAGAATTCTGCAAACCTTTGAGTCTATATAAGTGCCGGTTGTTATGATTATTGTTTTGTTAACCCAGCTAGAAACCAAAGAGCAGAGATAATGAGGATGACAACTACGACGACGACACTGTATTTACACACGGCCTCTCTCCGAGGTTCTCAACAAAAGCAAATCTTATCATTGAAATAACAAGCCCACTGCCAACAGTAATTAGTAATCACATTTATGTTTTCAAATGGCTTCAGGAATACTAACGAAGCTTTCACCATCCCACACAGAGTTCCACTTTGGTATAGAAGGACGAGACGTGCCTCACGCATGCTGCAAAGACCAACTTCAAGCTCAAAGTTCCTCCCCTAAGCCCTAGGGTCTCAGTTCTAGCCAAAAATGTCCATTCCCTCTCTGCCAAATTCACAGTACCTTCAACATGCTTTAATAGATTTTTTTCAGACTGTGATGGGAAAAGAAGTAGGCCAAGGCCTAATGATAGTCTGGAAATAATAGTTTGTAAACTTTCCAATGTTATATATCCTGTGAGTCATTATAATTGTATAGGAAGGCAGCCCAGTGTAGGGGACTGAGCGCTAGTGTTTTACTTGGCAGAGTTCAAATTTCAGCTGTAACATGTATCAAGTGTGTAACCTTGGGAAAATCACTTCACCTTTCTAAGCCTCCATTTCCTCATAAGCAACATGGGAACAATATTACTGATACTACCCACCTCACAGGGTTGCTGTGAGGAAAGAGCTTTGGAAGTACAAAGCTACTGTAACTATGTACCATTGGTGTGAAAGCCAAGAGAATTCAAAAACAGTACTTTTCTTATCACCATATGGACTGACCCTCAAGCTCTGCCCTTAATTCGGCTGGCCTCAAAGAAAACATCCACAGGAAAGGGAACTTTCTAAGTCCTCTGCCTTGCATAATATTGATAGAATTTTAGGATTTATTCAGACCTTCTCCAGGGATCCTGCTAACATCCTCCCATGTTGGCCCAATTAACACATGCCATGCTTCTGTCTGGGGTCAAACCACAGAGTCTTGTTCAATTTCATCACACTTCACCCAGTTCATAATCTCGTACTCTTCTAGAACCTCTCCTCAGGGTTTTTCTACCTATTACCGATAGTCATCACACATAATTAGGGTCAGAAAACCTACTTATTTAAACATTCCCCCTCCACCCAATCTACTACACTCAATCACAGCAAAGAGGAACCTCTGAAAAGAAGGAAGGCTGGGGACATGCCAACTTCACCCCAATTCCTCTGATCCAAAGCATATCCCCAAAATACACGTTCTGCTGGGAAGATGTGATACTGACTGGGAAGGCAACAGCTTGTTGTTAGAGAGGGGCTGGTTGATGCCACCTAGACCAAAGGTTTTACAACCCCATTCCAGGAGAGTCTAACTTTCCTGTTGGAGATGCAAGCTGTCAGGTCTGACAAAGAAAGGTAATGGAGTGGGAAGGAAGGGATTGTACGTACATTGTCAACCAGCAGGAGAGGATAGAGTCAGGGCCGCAGGGGGTTACTCAGTACTTTGTTTCAAAGCACTTCTCAGTTAATTATTTCTTCCAGGACCTCTATGAAATAGGACACAAGTAGAATCTGCATTCTACAAATGGAAAAACCAAGGCACCAAAAGGTTTTAAAGTCTGGTCCAAAGCCACCCAGAAAGTCAGTGGCAGAGTAAGGAACAGAATCCAGGTCCCTTGACTTATTTACCTATACTCAATCTACGATTAAGCTGGATGGGGGGGGGGGGAGGCGGGGCTCCATCTGTTGTCATCCACTTGGGGGTCTTAAAAACTCTAACAGCTGGAAAGGAATCTGGCAAACAAGGAATAGGGCCCAGTTGGGGCATTCTGAAGTGGAAAGGAGAAGCGGAAACAACTATCTATTGGAAATGCTAGAGATATCATGCAGAGTTAAACATGTACTAGCTATGTGATACAAAGAAGAGAAAAACAAGGGGGAAAACAGAAAAGGAGAATTGACAAGTCTTAGAAAATGAATGGGATTTCACCACCTACCTTTTTGTTACTGAAACTTCATCTAGAACAAGCTACCTGTAAAGTCTCTCAACAGCAGAGCAGCCAAGAAGATGCTTGACGCTAATGTTTAAGTTTTCATTAAATCCTAAAATAGGTTATCAGGGTGTAATTCCTATCAACTCAACAAAAAAGAAATTAACTGCATAATGCAGAACAGTGGTGTCAAACACAAACAGGAACAGGGTCACTACTCTGTACAAAAGAATCCCTGCAGGGCACTAATTGACTTAATTTTAAAATATATTATTATCCATGTTTTATTGTATTTCTATTTATTTTGTTAAATATTTCCCAATCACATTTTAATTGGTTCCTACAACACGGAGGAGTGGGCCACATGGCAGCCGCGTGTGACACTTCTGGTACAGAACACTGTCAATGACTAGGGCAGACAGATGATCAAAACATAGTACCAGCCCTCAATGAGCTGACAAGAGGAAAGAGAAGAGACATACATAAATAGCTTTAGTAAAAAACAGAAAATAAGTATATAAAAGAAAGTAACAGGGCTTTGATAGTTCTGAGGAACAAGGAAAGCCTATTTCTGAAGTAGGGAGGATGAGGAGAGATTCATGAGTATCATTTCATCTATATCTTCTTAAAGGATAGATGGATGGAATTACAATAGAAGTAGATGAAGGAGAGTCTAGTTGAAGGAACAAAATTTCAGAGACAGGAAAGTGCAGGATGTGTCCTAAGAACAATAAGCAGCCCAATTTGGATGAAGTGTGTAGTAAATGAAGGTGAATGGTATGAGATAAAATTGCAAAACTAAGTTAAAGTCAAACTACAGTGGTCCTGGGATATCAGATAAAGGAATATGGTCTTAATATAGCAGGCTACAGGGAGCCCCTGAGGTTCTTTAAACAGGAGAGTGTCAAAAATCAGACCTGTACTCTTCTTAAAGAAGATTAATTTGGTATCAATATAACAAATCACAGGAGAAAGAAGCTGGAAGCAAGAAGAATTGTTAGGCGACTGTTGTAATAGCCAATTTTATACTACCTGGACCACTCTGAAATCAAAACATTTAAAATGCACTAAAGAGCTGGCTAAAAAAAAACTGGGATTAATTATTTTGTGAGGAATCATTTTGTATTTATGTGTGTGGAAGGTTTTGATTTTTTTTGCACACTATACATACTATAAGGCATATATAATACTTTTTTCTGCACCCCCAAACACATACATATTTACTTAAGGGAAAGGGCATGGAACACCTTAGCAAGCAACTACCTATTCCAGAAACAGTGTTGGCTCCGGACAGAAACACATTAAACTCCCAGGTTAATCATTCTTAAAAGGTTAGTGAATGTTTTAAAGTAAACTTCACTGATAGCAAAACAATGCTACAGTGAGTATAGGATCCAAATCTGAGGGAGAAAGGGTCCTGTGGGAGCACCCCTCCAATCCCACTGAAATGACCAGAAGTGCAAAGCACAAACCTCAGCGCAATATTCATCAGCTTTCCATAATTTTAAAGTATTAATCAACAGGAATTTATTAAGCACCAGCTATTTGCCAGGCACTGTGCTAGATTCTGAGGATACAAATGCCTACTCACAATGTTATATTCTAATGCGAGAGATAACAAATTACATATAAAATATAAAAATAAAAGGCATGAATACAAAGTGAATAAATACAAATATATGCAAAGTCATTAAATATTAGGTAGTCTGGCATGGGCCCTAGCAACTGTGAGATCAGGAAAGACTTCAGATGCTTATGCTGCATTTTAAAGGAAGCGAGGGACTCTGGGAGGAGGACATAGAAGGACGTGCATTCTAGGGATTAGGGAGGACCAGTGCAGAGACACTGGAAGATGGAGTGTTCAACTAGTGGAACAAGCTAGCACAATGAATAAGGAGATCCTTCTTCAGAAAAAATCTAAAGATCTGATACAGTATGTGCTTTAAAAAAAACTAATCGGTTCACTCATATTCCAAAATGGGGAGGGTGGCATTGTAAATGAGCCTAATGAAAAGGAAAGAGCAGCAGTTAGATATGCAAAACTAGAGCTGAACATGCCCTCCTGGGGACTTTGTCTTTTGAAGTTCAATCTGTCCTCAGCCAACCAGAGAGGACTAGAAGGCCAAGGGGAACACAAAGTAGTTAGGAACAACAGCAGCTTTGGCTTAACCAGTCCAAGAAAACACAGCTGCCCCTGTTTAAGAGCCAAATAGACCACCTTGGTTCTATACTCACACTATTTCAGTGTCCCAGGCCAAAAAGATGAAGGGCAAGGTTCTAAATTAGTACAATGGGATTGGTGAGAGTTTCTAAGATCTGCTGGGTCTCATAAATGACAAGGGAATAAGGCTGTACCCGTCACTCATTCTACAGGAAGCAGAGCCATAACATGTCTAATACGGAAAATTTGTTTTCCTTGAATATGCTGCATATTTGTTCCTTTTTTTTTCCTTTTTGGTTGGGGGGAGGGAAGAGAGAATTGGAGGAAAGGAGGGAGGAGGGAGAAAAATACATGCTTGATAATTGGAGAAAAAATTGTAATTGAAAAAAAGAAGAGGCACGGACCTCAGACAACAAATTAACCAATTAATGCCATTTAGCACTAGAAGTAGCCAGGTCCAAATCATTTTAAGGTCTTCAAGCAGAGGCTAGGTGAGTACTTGTCAGAGTCCCTGTAATAGCATTTATGATTTGGGTGTGGACTGGACTAGATGACCTCTGAATCCAAGGTCCATGAATACCAACAGCACTGGTTTGCCAAAACACCTACAAACCATCCCCAGAAGATCAATGGACAAAGTCCATGAAGAGAGAATTGTACCAGCTGTGACTGCGCTATGGGTTCCAGGTGAAGGAGAAAAAGGAACAATAATAGAGACTCCCATGAAGATTACACTTTTTTAAAGTGAAAATTCCCCCCAAACTGGAAACAAAATGAGTAGCCAATGACTGAGGAATGGCTGAACAAAATGTGGCATATAAGTGTAACAGAATGTTATCGCATCATAAGAAATAACAAACACAAGGAATTCTGAGAAACACGGGAAGTCCTAAATAAACTGACGTTGAGAGGAGTAGACAGAACCTTAAAAATAATACTCATAATGGCTACAATTATGTAAACAAAAAGAACAACAAAAAATAGCTGAACTCTGGATAATCTTAATTACCTATCTTGGACCTGCATAGTAGGTGATGAAAACACCATTCTCTCCTTTTGTTGAAGAAGTCTGGGGCTATGGGTGAAGAATGTGGTAGACACTTTCAGATGAGGTCAGTGTTAATTGGTTTTGCCTAACTGCTTTTCTTTATTACAAAAGAGTTCTTACTGGTGGTTTTAGAATATCTAGAAATAACATGATGTAAAAAATAAAGGGTGTCCATAAAATTTAACTGCATGCTGTAGATAAAGGGAGAAATATTTTTTGCTGATGTTGGTGCTGTCATAAAACATACCTTATCTTGGCTGGGGTCAAAGATTTTCCCCAAGTTACAATACTGATTATGATAAGTGATACTTCACGGGTGAGGGTGGATTTTCTTTTATTTGGGTTTTTAAACAAAAGCTTAAATGGCTTCACTCTCAGTTTAGAAGAAGATACATTGCTCCTTACTATGTTCCTGATCTACTTCCTTCCTTAAAAAAAAAAAAAGGGTATCTCAAACCCATTTCAAAAAAAAAAAGGGTATCTCAAACCCATTTCTTCATTTTGTGCCATGCATCCTTCACTCTAGGCAAATAAGGTCGAGTTCTAAGGCAGGATGGTGCAAGACTATACAGGAATGAGTAGATACAGAAACACCAATGATAAATCGGACAGACTATCTTTATGAGGAAGTATTGCTCATTAATGGTTTATTTATAATGCCAGGAAGATCACACCATCTGACAACTTCTGACCCCTGGAGAATGAATTGCAGAGGTTTTGCTGAAAACTGGAAACTAGCTACCTAAGATCAAAAAGAAAGAATAAAAGCTGATGGCTGTGGTTCTGAAAAACACAACTAATTAGCACTTTATATTAACAAACCTGAATAGAAGCATCCAACCCCTCAAATCCTTGAGATTCAGAGCCGGTGGTGGGGCTAAAACAAGTTATAAAACTATCACCATTATTTTCTGGAATTTCTATAGCTCTCTTTGTTGGCCTGGCACTTTATAATCATTAATGTCTCCTTGCAAACACATGAGGCAGTGCTATCAGCGCTATTTAATCTCATTTTTCAGATGGGGAAACTGAGACCCAGAAACAGTATAAAACTCAGTGCTGTGGGGTCACAATGTCTTTAAGGTAATGGGTCAAACCAGAACTCTTCCCAAATCTTTGAGCCTGAGTGAAGCCAGACTCAAAAAGAGAACTAAGTACTCAAAGTTTGGTTGAAAGTTTCCTTACATTCAACTTACCTCCTCGGAATCAGTTTCCAGCCTTCTAATCATCTTTAACCTCTACTCCAGTACACTGTGGCGCTTTGCGGCATGGAGGTAAGAGGTGACCCTGAACTCTTAAAGGCTATGCCAGTAGGTCCTACCAAGATGGAAAGGCTATCTCTACTATCTGAGAACAAATCAATTTCTCCTGGAGAGGCTAGCAAGAGGGTGATCATGATTTTTCTGGCCAGGATTATCTACTAAGGTGAGGAGGAGTTGCAATCTATGTTGGTGGAGAGCGAATCCATACCAATAAAATTACTATTCTTTGCAGTACTAAAATAATTCTATTCAAAGTATTTCTTTGAGCCTGAGATTTCTTTTGGTTATGGTTAGCCCACAGGCAACGTCTGTTGGCAGGGGACTCTCAATTCATTCACTGAGTCATCTGGATTTATGTGCCGGGGAAGCAAGAGGAAATAGGTCTCTTTGAAATAATAGGTACAATGGCAGGGAAAGCATTCTCAGAAGCTCAAAAATGAAACTTGAAACCTAGTCCTAAGTTGTGAAGGAAGACACAGAGGAGCTGACACAAGTTTTGCTTTACTGGTCTAGAATTGTTAACGACTAAAAAAAAGTCCATAAGGTAGACAGGGCCAATCTACAATTTCTCTTACAATATTACAACCCATAGCAAGTAGTTAGAGAAAGGTATAGGTCAGATCCAGGGATGGGGAACCTGCAGCCTCGAGGCCACATCTGGCCCTCTAGGTCCTTAGGTGTGTCCCCTTTGACTAAGTCCAAACCTCACAGAACAAATAGGTGTTCCGTGAGGTTTGGATTCAGTCAAAGAGCCCACACCTGAGGACCTAGAGGGTCACAGGTGGCCTCCCCATCCCTGGTAGGAGACAGAACTTGAGATTTCTGCGTCATCTCACATAGTGGTCCAATACAGGGAGGGCCACACAATTTAAAGAAAGAAGAAAAGCGAAGTACAAGGAAGGTCTCTAGGCTTCAAGTCCAGTGCTTTTTCTATTACCTCAATAGGACAGCGCAGTAATAGCCAGGCCTCAACCTTGGAACTGGATCCACCGGCTCTAAGTCCAGGTCTACTCCCACTACCTCTCCAGATCAAGCCTAAAACCTGATTAGCTTTTTCATTTCACCCACAAAAGAAAGTATCTTAAAAGTAACTCAAAGCTCAAGAAAATGGGAGTGAGGAATTTCAGGGTGAGGAGGGGAATTGACAATGTTCCTGAGAAATGTGAAAGGAGGGAAAGAGAAGGAAAAGCCCCCTTAGCAACTGACCACTTGGCCACTCTTTATGGGAGTCATAAAGTCAGAGGAATCAGGAGGCCTGCAATGATTGTCTTTGACTGGGTGCAAACACACCGGTGACATTTTAGAGCTGTTATTGACTTGTTTTCCTTGTGATATCTTCCAGCCCCCACTCAAGCATGTCTTCCAGGCTGACTGTCTTACAACCAACAGCCAAGTCCTAGAACCTGGGGAAAGAGTTGGTGGGACAGCAGTCATCATAGCTTCCTCTCAACTGCTGGGGAGTTAGAAGAGTCTACCAAACTGGATAAAATTGCCAGACAATTAACAGTGACAGAGGGAGTAAGATAGTTTGCACATTTTCATTCAATGCTGTAAAAATTAGATATAGATAGACAGACGGACAGATACACAGAGGAATGTGGGGAAGGCTGGGGAAATGACCTTGGAGAGGAGGCATAATGAAGAGACAGTAGAAAGTAACATGAACGCCTAGGCCCTGACAAAATAAGGCAAAAGTTCACTGGAGGATTGTGTGGAGGACTCCCAGGTGTGGAGTCCAAAGTTTCTGTGAGAGGAGATGAAGAGGATGGCCACAAAGCAGTCAGTATGGTGAGAAGACAGCAAGAAGTCTTAATTCAACATTTAAGATTTACCCTTCAATAGACCCAAACTCTCAGGCTTCTCCCAGGCATATCTTTGTTCCTAGATATGGTACTCCAGCAATACCAAATTATATTCCTCTTCCTCCTCCAAAACACCATTATGTCAACACCCTCATACCTGGGAAAGGTCTACATTTTTTTAAAAAACAACACAGGGAGTTCTAGAAGCTATCATGTAAAAGCTTTAGGACAAAAAACAATGAAATACCACAAGCAAAATCCCTGTGCTGGAAGGGGCTCCTCTCCCTGACCTTGCTTCTCCATACTTTGTAACCCTCAGTCAAAGTGAGAACTTGGAAAGACCTTAGCTTCAGTAGTCCTGATCTGTATCTTGCCATTGGACCTAGAAGGAGGAGGAATCCAGGCTGGTGACCTTGCACAGCCCTCCCTCACTTAAATCCAATTTACTTGCAAATCGTATCTTCTTCCTAAATCAAGGTCCTGTACAAAAACAAAGAACAAACAACAACCCTATTTAGCAGATGGGACATCTCCACACCAACTGGAAGAACCCAAGAAACAACTATAGACTAAAAATGTGGTTCGCCTGGAGCACTGTGTCCAGCACTAAAACAGCAGCAGCTGACTTTGCACTTTATGTCTATAAAGCACTTTCTGATTTGATCCATACAACAAGCCTGTGAGACAGATGAGCAAACTCAGCCTTGGAAAGGTCAAGTGTCTTGCCTAAGGTCACACAGCCAGGAAGGGGTGAATCCAGAATGCAAAACCAAACCCTTCCCAACTCCAGGTCTAGAACTTGGTTGACAGCTTCAAGAAGTAAAAAGTAACACACAGCAAAAAGGGGTAGCCTGACGTCTACGAATCCAGTGGGAAGACTGTGTATCTGCGTTCTTGTCCATCACCAACTTCATTCACTTTGAGACTCCAATCAACAGAGCAGGTAACACAAGCAACCTAGAAATAACTGCACAATAAAGTAGGAAGGACAAAAGGTGAGGCAAAGCAAAGTTAACTCAGACATGTCTACCCTATCCCAGGAGATGAAAAGGCAGGCACGTTCCGTTATTTTTTTTTCAGAGCAAAGGAAGCAGCCTTCTACCCTTCTACTTTTCTCACGCCAGCTAATGATCCTAATAAAGAATGGCCCATTGCTTGGCCCAGATCTGCCCTGAGTTCCAAAAGAGAGATAACCATCCCCCCAAAATAAGAAAGCTCGAATTCCAAACCATGTAAAAATCAGTTATTCATAGATACCCCCCCTCAATAATTTACTACAATCCAGAAATGTTTAACATATTCACAGAAGTTCACAGACCTTTAAAGCTGGAAGCAACCTCATTTGGATAGGTGAAGAAATAAACGGTAGTCCCGAATGGTGTCCTAACTTGCCCAACATTACACAATTAATGACATGACCAGGACTAGACTCCTAACGCTAAGCTTTTTCCCTGGTACCACACCTTCCACAAATGCTAAGTTAATTCCACAAATGTTTATTAAGCACTTACAGTTCCAGATGAATTATTGGACACAACGGATACAAAAACAAAACACAACTTTCCTCAAGGAGTTTCCATTCTAATGGAACATAAAACATGTCCCAAAACCACAGGATTATAGATTGAGAGCTAACAGGGAACCATCCAGTTCAACTCTGACACTGAGTGACTTGCCCAGGGTCACACAGCTATTAAACATCAAAGGAAAGGTTCAAACTCAGTTCTTCCTGATTTCCTGACTTCCTAAGTCCTCCTCTTTTCACTATACTATGATGTGTTTAGGTAAATAAATACAAAAAATATATACAAAGTAATAGCAGAATGAGGGGATCATGACAGGCCTTGTGTAAGAGAAAGCATCTGAGGTGAGGGAGTTGGGATTCCAAGTGCCCTAGAGGAGGAGGAGGAACAAATTATTCGGGGATAATCCATTCATTCTTGCTAAGGAATAATTCCCTCTGACTTAATAGATAACCAGACCAAATAGGTGCCAAGAAGTGAACTGTTTATTCAACAAATCTCTGCTGAGATTTACTATGTGCCTGTACTAGGTATTGCTGGGAATATGAAAGCATATAATACACTATTCCCACCATTATATCACTGGGCCTATTACCTTCTAGCAATATTAGCCATACCAAGGTCAGAAGAGAGTTAAACTACGTGTGTGATGTTTAACAGGCACCTGTCAGTAATAGTACTACTACTTCGAATATAAGAACTTTTTTTCTGTGAATTTAAATTTCTTTCCCATGACCTCATTTATCTTTCCAATATCTCTACAAGACAGCAAGGTATAGTGGAACAGATCTTTAGGCTGGAAAGTGAGAGACATGACTCTTAGTCCCAGCTCTGCAACCACTGACATATCATTTTAATCTTTCCAGGCCTTAATCTTCACCTCTGTAAAATGGGTGGCTTCAAATCATTAAAATTCTGAGTCTTAGAAGAACAAAAGCAGATACTAGAATCTCTACTTTAAAGAGAAGTTGAAGAACACAGAGGTCATGTTTTCTTGCATAAAATCACATAGCCAATGAATCTTGGCTCTAGGAAGCAAAAGTGTCCTGCTTCTCCATAAAGAACTCATCTTCCACTAGGTCACACATAAAGTATAATACAATCCAGTTTTCTCAACCATAAGAAAGTTGGAAAGATAAGCGGCTTGGGGGATTTTCAGGCTTGGAAGGAAAAGAAAGGGATGAATTTTAGACAAGTGAAGCACAAAGGGACACATGGACCTAAGACTTGGTTTAAGTTGGCTCCTTGCAAAATCAGCTTCCACCCGGCATCTGTTCCTTTCGGAGCCATCTTAACCACATCTATTGGGTGATGGGTTCACTCTTTCTGCTGACTCAGGCACTAGAGAATAATATTGTTCTCTACCCTCTTCCCATCTGAATCACTCAGAACTGAAAAAAAGATAAAATTACCCCCTGTTCTTTCCTGTACACTCTCCTCCACACAATCCAATTGGACTTAATACCCTGGGCTGGTATTGTATAGGAGCAACGTCCACACTTGCCAGGAATGGTCAACTTTGGCTCTAACAACAATAGTCACAATGGCAGCTCACATTTATACAGGGCTGCATGGTCTATAAATATATACCCCTCCCCAAAACAAATAAACAAAAAACAACAACCCTATGATCCAGGGAGGGCACCTTTTAGGGATAAGAACACGGAGTCTCAGAGGTCAAATGATTCACCCAAAGTCACCGGGATGGTTAATAGCACAAGTTGGACTTGCACACAAGTCTCTTGACTCCCAATCCAGTGTTCTTTCCAACACACCACTCAGAGGAAGCAGCTAAATAAATTACTTCTGAGCTTCCACAAATGAGATATTCTGAGTAGAGATTCAGTTTCATAGAGATCAATGACCCAGATCACAGAGTATACTTTCCCTCACCCTGCCTAGCACAGATCTCTACATGAAAGCTCACTAGTCTGAAACTCCAAACACTTCCAAGTCTAGACCAAGAGTTCATTTTGGGGTCCCTAAAATCACTTAGTCCTACTGTCTATAGTAAAAACCAATGGACCTCACTATTCTAGTTGGATTCCCACATCTGGTCAGGCTCAGGCCCGATTTACCCTCCCTAAAACAAAGATAGTTCATTCTTTCCCTCTCTCCACTAGAATGGTCTCTTTATGCTGTTATCCCAGAAGGACTCTGGAGTCCATGGGCTATGACAGTAGCCCCATGACCCTGGTAAATATTGTTTTAATCAATACTAAGTTCTTCAGAAACACTGCAAGGTGCCCTTTGTACCCAAAGACAAACCAGGAAATAAGAAAAGAGGAAGAACTGGAAGCCACCACACAGGAGGGGCCCCCTAGTCTGTGGGGCCTCCAACAGTTCCTGGGGTCACAGGGTATGGACGTGGAATGAAGGCTGAAACTTCCTCCTGTGTTGACTTGGGGGACTATAAATCTAGACTGATTGGTTCCCCTGCTCCCTCTTCCAAAAATATAAATGAAGAAATAAAAGACAGTATTTGAGGAATAAGGACAACCAAGGACAGGCAAGAGGGTGAGGGCACCCTGTAGGAGAAACGCTAGCTAGCCCCTTGAGCTCTCCAGGTGACATCTGGACAGAGGCCACAGAAATCCTGCCTCTGGCCATTTGCTCTGGCCCAGGCTCAAAAACAATCTCCACACCTCCCTCCCCCTCCCCGCTCCCTGCCCTGGAAGCCCCGGGGTTACCAAAGGGCCGGCTGGCCGCCTGCCCCGCTCTCTTCCGAGGCTGCTCCGGCCAGCTCACGGTCGCCCGAGCATCTGCTCCATCCTCCAGGGGCCCGAGTCCCCGAAGCTGGGTCAGGAGCCCACACTTGCCTGCCCTTGGCTGCGGGAACCGGCTGCTCCCGGCCACCACCTCCAGGGCATCCTTCTCCCCTCCCTCCCGAGAGGACGGGCAAGTTCAGTAAAGCGACAGCAACAGCAACAACAGGCTCCGGTCATAAATAAATGAGCACTACCTCCTGCCGACTTTTCGGGATGCCCAGGAGCGCCGGGAGCGGCGAGTTGGACCGACGGACGGATGCAGGGACGGACGGAGCTCGCGCCGGGCGGGGCTGCCCGGGGCCGGGACTGCAACAGTTTCACTTAGCCCGCGTTTCCTCCCTGTCCCAGGTCCAGAGCTCGGGCGGCCGGAGGGAGGGCCGGGGGCGGGGAGGGGGTGCGGAGGGGAGGGGCCTGGCTGCGGTGCGGATCCCCTCCCTCCCTCCTCCCCGGCCCGGCCCCGGCGCTCGGCGGCGGACAATGCTGGGCTCGGTGGGGCCCGGCGGCCCCGCGTGGGGGAGCCGAGGAGGGCGGCGAAGGCCCTGCCCGGAGCCCTCAGAGCCCGGGCTCCGGGACGCACTCACCCGCGCAGACGCCCCGCGGCCCCGGGCCCCCCCAGCCCAGCCGGGCCCGGCCCCGACCCCGGGCCTCCCTCCACCGGCGGTCGGGCGCCGCGCCACAACTTCTGCCTCCGGAGAGAGCTGGGAGACCAGCGCCGCCCCTGCCGGCAGCCCACCCGCCTCCCTCCCCGCACCGCAGCTCGGCTCGGCTCGGTGCCGCTAGCCCGGCCGCTTTGGAAACTGTTTCCTCTGCCTCAGCCTGAAGAGCCCAGCCGAGCGCGCTCGGGAGTCTAGAAACCCGGCCTTACGCCGCCTCCGTAGCGTAGCCCCCCATAAGGGGTCCGGCAGCTACGGCGTGCCGGGAGCGAAAGCTGCTCTGCGAATCGCGCGCCGAGACTACAAGCCCCAGAAAGCCAGGGGGAGGCTGGAGTGGAAGCCAGGAAGCGGGCCATCCCAGGACAAGCCGAGGCATGCTGGGAGTTGTAGTTGTTCTTATGGCGGGTTGCATTTGGAAGTCCCCAAGTAGGGGTGGATGTTCTCTATGCGGATTCAGAGCTCAAGGTGCTCGAGGAGCTAATTGAAGGGTCTCAAGGCTGTCTGGGGCTGGACCCTAAGGAATCGATGCGTGTAGTGGGATTGTGACTACATACCCCAGGATGCTCTTCGGTGGAGGGGGGGGTCGAGGAGGAGGAGTACAGCCCTGAGCTCCTCAGACTACCCTAAGACACCCCCCCCGCCCCCGCCAATTTACCCCAGCTCCAAAGACACACCCCACACGCCTCCTCAGCCCCAACGAACCCTCTGCTTCCTCAGCGCCTGCACCTTTCAACCAGCCCCAAGGACTCCAGTGCTTCTTAGTGCCCCTACATCCCTAACCCCAAGGACCCCTCTGTTTCGTGAACACGTCCATCCCACGTCTCTCTGCACCTTTGCCCCAGCCTCAGGGACTCCCACCTTCTTAGCACCCCTATATATCATGTGTCTTTCACCTCAGCTTCAGGGACCTCCCTGCCTTTTCAATCCCCACCCCCGACCCTCCTCCCCCTCGACATTAACCCCAGGGATTCCCCCTGCCCTCACTGCACCCACACATCCGCAACCCCAAGGACCCCTCAGTGTCTCCACATCTCCAACCCCAAGGACTCTTCCTCTGACTCAGCGCCCCCACATCTCCCTGCACCTTTGCCCCAGTCCCAGCAACTTCCCTGCCTCCTCAACGCCCCCACATCTCCCTGCACTTTCCTCCCAGCCTCAGCTACCACCTTGCCTTCTCGACACCCCCCTCCCCCGCCCGCCCACTCCGGCCAGGCCTTCCTACCCCTTCGCAATAGCCTCAAGGATTCCCGCTGCTCCCTCAGTGCTCTCACTTTCCCTTGCCCCTTTACTCCAGTCCCAGGGTTACTTTGCCTCCTCAGAAATGCCTCCCAGTCCCTCCTCAACCTCCTTATTTTACCTCCTCACACTTCCACCCCTTCTCCCCGTTCTCCACAGGATCAATCTTTCTCAGTCTTCATCTTCTTCAGGCCTTATTCAATACATATCTGCTTCTTTGAAGCCCCTCATCTCCTCAGGGTCATTTTGCGTTTTCATTCTGCCTTTCCAGACCTTCTAAAGACCACTTTCTCCTTCTGCCTCAAACCCTTCTCAATCCCCATCTGCCTCCTGTCTTCACATCTTCAGAAGGAACACCTTAAGCCTCATCATACTTCAAACTTCTCCCAGTTCCCATTTGCTTTAGAACCTCTCCTAGCTTTCTCATTCTGCCTCTTCAGTCACCTCCCCTCCTCTTTTTAAAAATTTTTTTTCAATGAACTAGAAAACCATCAATGAACAAGCATTTACTATACAAAGAAGACCAGAAAGGAGGATTGTATATGAAACTGTAAATAGATTACTCACGTCTTGGTTTTTTCATGCATATTAAGTTTAACATTGTAGTACCAACATTCCTCTTCTCTGAGAGAGGGGTAACAGACTAGAACAGGGTTGGGGAACCTTCAGCCTGGAAGCCACACATGACCCTCTAGATCCTCCTTTTATTAAGGGGATCTGTTCTGTGAAGTTTGGATTCAAAGGGCTGCACTTGAGGGCCACATGTGGCCTTCAGGCTGAAGGTTCCCCACCCCTGAACTAGAAATGTATCCATCTGCCCTGCTGAATATTGCTGGTCTACAGTTAGGATGGATTCAGAACAAAAAGCCTTTTTCCCTTAAGGGGGAGGGTATACCAGGCTTTGTCCTCCAGCTTGGTCCTTTACTACCAAATGTAGGTTACATGAAAGACCATCACAAATGGCATATAGTGAATAAACCCAATTATCCAAGCTAAGAGCAAACAGAAATCAAAGAAGTTATACAGATTAGAATATACCAGAAAATACACAGAGTGAATAAGCTCTTCTGGTGGAAGGGGCACATCTCAATTCAACAAAGAGAGAGAGATCCTGATCTCATCCAAAAGGAAATTCTCTGAAGTCTCTAGAGAGGCAAACTGGAAATCTGAGACATATTGAGGGGACACTTCCCTTATGTGTTTGTTGAGAAAAAAAAAGTCTCTCCTTCCTGGAGTTGGTCCCAAAGAGATTCCAGGAAGGAGATGCCAGTATTGCCCTCAAAACTCTTAATGTGCTCTATTCTCAGCAAGGGAACCTGAGAGAGGAAAAAGAACAAAAAGAGAGTGCCACACTGACCCACAGGGGATTAAGAAGCCAGGATTGTGTTCCCAGGGATCCTTAAGGCTTGGATAGACCTTATTCTCCGAACAGAGCTAAAACCAAAGTCTTTAATGTTAGTCATGGCGCCAGTTCCCTGGGAGTGGAAGAAGGTGATATATTTCTTGTCCTAGGCCTCACCTGTTCTAGCAAGGGGCAGTAAGTAAATTTCTGTACTCAATGACAGGTATCTTCACCAGCCCCTCGATCTGATCATCACTATCCCCAAGGCAAAAGTAGCTCCCAGAGGGTAGGGATGGCTCTTCCCTCAAACTAGTGAAACTATCCCCTCCACTTCCCATTCCTATTGGAGGACTGGGGCTAACTGTTTAGGAAAAAAACTATTTATTAAGGTGACATAAGAACATTTCCTCAAAGGTGTGAAATACATTCTCTCACAAATACACCCAGGAGGTGCATGGGAAGAATAGGCTGAAACTATGATGGGGAGGCACATGGGTAGAAACATTTGTGATCGAAGGGTAAATTCACAACTCTTGGTTACTAGGAGTCCTTTCTCGATTCCATAACCAACACTGGTTTCTGGTGGAAAGGGGTATGTTGCTTAAAGCTTGCTCTCTCCTTTAAGTGGCTATCTTGCTGAATGCACTTTACTGGAGCTCTTTCACCACCAGACTGGCCCATTGCTTAATCAAACCATTGTCGAAGTTTCTTCCATCATTTAAAAGCCCCCAGAGGTATGGTTAGCTTGTTCAGTTAGCCATTCATGATGTTGCCTCTTTGACCCAATTAAAGAGGGGTTTATACTGGAAAAAGGGATCACAAGGTGCAAACAATTTTATTTGCACATTTTAAAAAGGTAGTGATGTCTGCTGCCTTGATTGATTGAAGTGAGGTTGTCATCCTTTCCTCTGGGCTCCCTGGGATCTGGGCCGGCCAAGCTATTCCTTTCACAAGGGAGGAGGCAGACAAGGCCTCCATTAGAGGGCAATGAAATAATGAATATATGCCTCGGTTTCCTCATCTTTAAAATGAACTGGAGAAGGAAATGGCAGGACCACCCCAGTATCTTTGCCAAGAAAATCCCAAATGGGGTTGCAAAGAGTAGGACACAACTGAACAACAACAGCAAGCCCAGGCCCTGGACTCCTAGTCCAGATTTTTTTCCACTGAACCTCACAACCTCAGACGAGAATCCTGGAATACTGCCCAAGTATAGAAAGGTTGGGAAGGAGAATTGAGTTGGGAAGCCCCAGCAGCCTGAGGCCAAAGAGAAGAGAGAGTCCAAGTTACTTCTTTGTTTCTCTTCTTTTTTACCCCTTTGTTTCAATAATTTAATTAAACAGTCAGTCAATAAGCATTTGTTAAAGGCTTCCTACATGCCAGGCACTGTGCTAAATACACTAGAGAATACTAAAAAAGGCAAAAACACAGTTGCTGCCCTTATAGAGGTCACCTTCTAATGGAGGAGACAAAATGCAAACAGCCACGTACATGCAAGATGTACACATACACGCATATATAACACACATATTACATATACATATATACATATGTGTCTCTCTGTGTGTGTGTGTGTGTGTGTGTGTGTATGAATAGGAGGTAATCTCATAACCTCAGAGGGACTTCACTAGCAGTGGGTAGGATACTGGGAAAGGTCTCCGGAAAGAAAGAGGTAGGATTTAAGTTGATTCACAAGGGAAATCAGGGAAGCCCAGGAGGTGGATGTGAGGAAGGAGAGCATTCTAGGTTTGGGAGAGTGTTTTAAATGCTATCAATAGTTATTTGATGGCTTAAAGCTATTAAACATGCATTTAATAAGAGTCTACTACGTGCAATGATAAAAATCTATTTGGGATACAACTTGTAGACAGAGAAATCAATATAAGATACCTGAAGGAGGGAGACGGTGCTGGCAACTAGAGGGATGAAGAAAGGTGTCTAGTAGGAGGTGACACATGAGCTGAACCTTGAAAAAAGCCAGGGATTCTTAGAGGCAGAAGTGAGGAAGGACTATTTTTCAGATATAGGGGAACCTCCAGAGCAAAGACCTGGAAGTGGAGGTAGAATGCTAAATTAGGGAACAGCCAGTGGGCAGGTATGGCTGAATCAGAGTATAAAAAGGAGACTGTCTAAGAAGGTAGGCTGTGCTTATGGCTGATTTATGTTGTTGACTTGACCCTATTCAAGGGTTTCAAGGCTGGAGAAACCAGCTCCTCATCCTGGGCCTTCCTTGCTCCCTCTTCCCCCATACTCACATCGCTCCCCAACGCAGAGAAGCTGGTTAAACCAGACAAACCCCTCCCGAACTAGGAAGAAGCCTAGTAAGCTCACACAAGAATGACCCATTGCTTATTCCTTACTCATAGGTTACTTCCAGGCACTCTCTCCATCTCAAATACCCTCCCTGGGCCAACAGTCTCTGATCTCTTTCTATAAACCTACTCAAAACTCACCTCCTTTAAAAAGTCTTTCCCAAACTGGGGCTGTTTAGCTGGGAGAAGAAAAAACTACTAGAAAGATTTGTTCTATTTGGCTCCAGAGGGCAGAATTAGGAGCTAGGAGCAAGGAGAAAAATGTAGGCTTGATTGGAAGAAAAACTTCAACCAAAATTATCCAGAGGTAGATTGTCCTGCCTCAGGAAGCAATGGGTACATCCTCACTGGAGGTCTGACCTCTGCTCATCAGGTATGTTATATAGAGTGAGGATTCTTTATTTCTGTACCACTTGAACTAGGTGGCTACCAATTCCCCTTCCCACTCTGAAATTCTGTAGTTTTGTAACTAACTTTTAAAAATCACTATTCATTTTTTACAAGGGGAACTTAATCCACCAATAAGAAAAGATATACTAAAGACATCGCTCACATACAAATATAACTTTTTTCAAAACATGTGTAAATGCTGTCATCATGAAAATACAAATTCAAAATGTTACCGAAATCAAAGTAGATTTCTGTCATTGTGGGTTTTTCCCCCCAGTCATTTGAAATTAGTAGTATAACTACTCTCATATGCGTAGGGACACAAATGTCAAAACATCTTCTCTTACTCAAAAGGGTTGGGAATCACTTATCATGTAAGGGTATATTGGACTTGGTCAGGAGATTTGGGTTCCAATCCTGATTTACATTTGTGTTTGGGGAGAGAATTCTCTTAATTTTTTTTTTCATGAGTATGCCTTGAATCTCCCTTCAGCCTAGGGGCAGTAGGAGGATGAGGCCAAATCTCCTCTGTCATTTCTCCAGAGATGAAGGAGTTCTGTGGACAGTGGCTGTTGAATCTTCAGGGTGGAAAGTGGAAGGAGGCTTAGCCTAAGAAACAGGAGATCAGGGCTCTCACCTCATTTCTGTCTCTTCATGTGACTCTGGTCAAATTACTCGCTCTCTTTGGACTCAGTTTTCTCCCCTGTACAATAAGGGGAGCTGAACTGGATGGTCTCTAAAGTGCCTTCCAGCTCTGACATCCTGCGGTTTGTCATCTGTAACTTGGAAAGGGTCCTGTAATCAGAAAAAGTTTGCAAACAGGAAAATAGAGGCACAGGAAGCCCAGGGTCTGGGCAGTCACAGGAAGGAAGCCTGGCTCTCTCCTTCCCAGGGGTGTGAGAAATAGAATGGGGTGGAGGGGAGGAAGGAAGGACTGGGGGAATCTGAAGCTAGGATGACTGAGGGAGAAATCCCTGGAATGTCAGAATACAGTGGCGGGCACCCATTCCCACACCTACACTCTGACACCTCCCCCCTCGACTCTCAACCTGCATACAAAAACTGCATGCCTGTTTTACTGCTCAGTCTTTCCTGAGATCCTGGGGATAACAACAGCATCGATAACAATTATTTCAGACTTTAAGATTGTCGAAGCACTTTACCATGTTATCTCGTTTGATCCTCACAACTACCTTGTGAGATAGATGTTATGATTATCCTCATTTTTACAGATGAGGAAACCAAGGACAAGTGACTTGCCCAAGGTCACACAGCTATTAAGTATCTAGGACAGGATTTGAACTCAGGTCTTCCTGACTCCTAATCTGACTCTCTATTCAATGGGCTGGAATGAAACTCTCAGATTCTTCCCACAGTCCTTCCCAGTGTGGGTAATAGGAGAGGAGGAAGGGGGTCATCCCAATAGCAAAAAGTGGCTGCATCAGGGCCAGAGGCTGAGGGAAAGATTGCTCTGGGCCTGCTGCCCACTCTGTGGTTATTTGGCGCCACCTAGTGTCAAAATGGGAACTTGTAAAGAAGGGTGGTCCTTTCTCAGAATTCCAATTCTGGGCAAACCAGTGGCTTTAATACTGTCCTACCATTAAGCCAAATGACAACTGGAAAGTACCACAAAACTCATGCCCTCTAATTAACATCTTTTAAAAAGAAACTACAGGCCACAGAGCCCCTTAATCTCTGAAGAATAGTGTCCCCAGTCTGATGGGGGAGATGGCCATGCTCATGGGAGGAAGACAAGAAAATCCCTTCTTTAAACATAAATCGATTTTTAAAGATACATTTAATTGAGTGAGGACCTGTAGTGGAGGGAGACCTTGAGGAGAGACTTCAGGACTGTGATAGGAGATACCACAGCAAACCACCTTGTGGGCAAAAAAAGAAAACCCCACAGGTTATAAATAAGTGGGGACCCAGGATACACCAAACCCATCAGAAATGTGTCATCTAATAGCTTCTTTTTTAAAAAAATTTAGGCTTTGGTTTTACATGACCTACATTTCCAAATGTATCCTTTCTTCCTTGTTTTTATCTTTTCCCTTGTAAGAAGAAACACAAAAAGAAAAGTAAGATTATTCAACAATCAAGTCTGACAGTATATACAAAGTTCTACAATCACAGTTCTCTACCTCTCAAAGAAGTGAAAGAGATATATTTTTTCATCTCATCTCTAGGTTTAAGCCTGCTCATTATAATTATACAGATTCCCATGCTTCTTTGAAGATTTCATATTCATTATTTCTTACAACACAATAATATTCTGTTATATTCATGTGCCACAATCCAGCTATTCCACAATCAATGGGCATCTATCTTGTTTCCAGATCTCTGCTACTATAAAAAGTGTTGCCATGGAACTTTTCTATCTTTGATCTCCTTGTTGCATATTCCTAGCAGCAGGATTGTGTGATCAAAGGACACAGACATTTCAGTTGGTTTTTTTAAAAGCATAATTTCAAATTGTTTTTACAGCATTTTTGGACCAATTCGCAGCTCTTCAAGCAATGAATTAGTGTGCCTGTATTTCCATGGCACCCCTAACATCAATTATTTCCATCTTTGTTTATATTTGCCAATTTGCTGGGTGTAAGGTAAAAAACCTCATCGTTTTGATTTATGTTTTTATTATTATTAGTTATTTGGAACAATCTTTCAGATGTACAGTAGCATCTGGGAATAGTAGCAATTTCTCAGTTACTTCACTTTGGGTATAGTTGTGTCCTTCCAGGCCTGCCCAGAACCCCCATACCAGAGCTGGACCTCCATGGTCTAGCTAGTTAACACCATACTCCTATTCCTAAAAATCTCAGCATTAGAAAGAGCTTTAGAGCACTGAAATAGAATTCAGAAAATCTTGGTTTGAATCCTGCCCTTGAATGCTTATTAGCTGTGTAGCTTTAAGCAAGTCGTTCTCTGAATTTTAATTCCTTCCTTCATGTGGAAATGGTACTGTCATTGCCTACCTCATGGACTTGTTAGAAAAGCACTTTCTAAACCTTAAAAAACAATAGAACCGTGAGTCGTTACTCTTATCTTTTGCAATCCATGCTTGGGTTGGAATGCCCATCCTTGAGAAATGGTTAAGACATCCTCAACTCAAAGACCTCCAGAAATAGATGACTCACTACCTCCTAAGGGAGCCCATCTCACATTTGAATGACTCTAACGGTTAGGAAGTTCTTTCTTAAAGTGAAACCTAATGAAGTATAATAGGTGCACGGGGCAGACAAACCTCATGTATAGATCACCTCAGCCTGCTACTTGACTCCTTATCAAATTCATTCTCATCATCCTGATTTCCAGGACAATTCAGAGATATGGTTAGATATTTTCTCATTAATTAATAAAATTGCAACCTTGTTCTCATTTATCAGTTGGCTCAGATCCCCTACTCAAATTTATTGGATATTATTTAATAAACTAGAGAAACCTCTGTTTTCATAAGCAGTTGCTCATATCTTTCTATCAAAACCTTTCAATTCCATAGATTAACAACATTAAAGTTTTTTGCTATACAGTTTAACAATGCGATGGTAAAAGTTACCAATGACAATATCTTGTTTGTGAGAAAGATGGCCAGAGTTATCTTTAACCATCACTCTACTTAGAGTTGACTTTCTACTTCTGATTATGGCTTTCAAGTGGTTCAATAATTCTTAAATTATCTCTCCTTGATCTATTTTCCAAATCAGTTCTTTTTCCTATGAGACAGTTCACATTTTCTTCTATTTTTTCAGTCTTTTGACTTTGTTTTATTGTTTCTTTATGTCTCATGGAATCATTAGCTTCCACTTGACCAATTCTAATTTTTAAGGAGTTATTTTCTTCAATGAAGCTTTGTACCTCTTTTATCCTTTGGCCAATTTAGATTTTTAAGGAGTTGTTTTCTTCAGTATTCCAGCCTCTTATTTGTCATTCACAGTGAAAAATGCTGCATGACTCAAACTGGACCTCTTTAATATGTGATTTGCTGGAAAGATTTTCTTTCACTGAAGCTCACATTTGACATTTCTAAGTGAGTTAAATTTTGTGTTTCTCTGACGGTATCCTGTGGATTTTTATCGAACTGTACTTTTCTCTGTTTTTAAAGTGGTTTTTTTTCCTACTTGATAGTATTTTTTTCCTAATTACATGTAAAGATAGTTTTCAACATTCTTTTTTATAAGACTTTGAGTTCCAAATCTTTCTCCATTTCTCTCCCCTTCCCCCTCCCCAAGACAGCAAGCAATCTGTTATAGGTTATATATGTACAATCATATTAAACATATCTCCACATTAGTCATGTTATGAAAGAAGAATCAGAACAAAAGGGAAAAAACCACAAGAAAGAAAAAAACAAAAAATAGTGAGAGTAGTATGCTTCGATCTGCATTCAGACTCCATATTTCTTTCTCTGGATATGGATAGCGTTTTCCATCATGAGTCTGTTGGAATTGTCTTGGATCATTGTATTGCTGAGAAGAACTAAGAGTTGTTCATTGCACAATGTTATTCTTACTGTGTACAATGTTCTGGTTATGTTCACTTCACTCAGCATCAATTCATGTAAGTCTTTCTAGGTTTTTCTGAAATCCATCTACTCATCATTTCTTATAGCACAAGAGTATTCCATTATATTCATATAACACAACTTGCTCATCCATTCTCCAATTCCTAATACTTTGCCAACACAAAAAGAGCTGCTATAAATACTTCTGTACATATGGGTCCTTTCCCCTTTTTTATGACCTCTTTGGGATACAGACCTAGTAGTGGCTATGCTAGATCAAAGGGTACACACTATACCTTTGGGTATAGTTCCAAATTGCTCTCCAGAATGGTTGGATCAGTTCACAACTCTACCAACAATGCATTAATGTCCCAATTTTCCCACATCTTCTCCAACATTGATCATTCCTTTTTCTGTCATATTAGCCAGCCTGATACATGTGAGATGGTACCTCAGAGTTGTTTTAATTCACATTTCTTTAATCATTAGTGATTTAGAGCTTTTTCATATGACTATAGATAAGCTTTAATTTCTTAATCTGAAAACTGCCTGTTCATATTCTTTGACCATTTATCAGTTGGGGAATGACTTGTACTCTAATGAATTTACTCAGTTCTCTATATTGTTTTATAAATCAGGACTTTTTCAAAAACACTGGCTGTAAAAATTGTTTCCCAACTTTCCACTTCCCTTCTAATCTTGGTTGCATTGGCTTTGTTTGTACAAAACCTTTTTAATTGAATGTAATCAAAATTATCCATTTTGCATTTTTTAGTGTTCTCTATCTCTTTTTTGGTCATAAATTCTTCCCTTCTCCATAGATCTGACAGGTAAATTATTCCTCACTCTCCTAATTTGCTTATGGTATCACCCTTTATGTCTAAATCATGTACCCATTTTGACCTTATCTTGGTATACAGTGTAAGATGTTGGTATATGCCTAGTTTCTGCTACACTATTCTCCAGTTTTCCCAGCAGTTTTTGTCAAATAGTTAGTTCTTATCACAGAAGCTGGAGTCTTTGTGTTTATCAAACAATAGATTACTATAGTCATTGACTACTGTCTCGTGTACCTATCCTATTCTACTGGTCCACACTCTATTTCTTAGACAGAACCAAATAGTTTTGATGATTGCCACTTTATAATACAGTTTTATCTGGTATGGCTGGGCCACCTTCCTTTGCATTTTTTTTCATTAATTCCCTTGATGTTCTTGACCTTTTGTACTTCTAGATGGATTTTGTTATTATCTTTTCTAGCTGTATAAATAATCTTTTGGTAATTTGACTGGTATGGTGCTGAATGAGTAAATTCACTTGGGTAGGATAGTCATTTTTATTATATTAGCTCAGTCTAGCCATGAGCAAGTGATATTTTTTCCACTTGTTTAGATCTGACTTTATTTGTGTGAAAAGTGTTTTGCAATTTTGTTCATATCATTCCTGGGTTTGTCTTGGCAGGTAGACTTCCAGATTTTTGGAATGGAATAAATGGAATAAATGGAATTTCTCTATCTCTTGATGCTGGATTTTGTTGGTAATATATGGAAATGTTTTATCCTTTATATTTTGCTGAAGTTGTTCATTACTTCAGATAGTTTTTTAGTTGATTCTCTAGGACTCTCTAAGTATACCATCATATCATTCGCAAAGAGTGATAGTTTTGTTTCCTCATTGCCTATTCTAATTCCTTCAATTTCTTTTTCTTCTTTTATTGCTAAAGCTAGTACAGTATTGAGTAATATGGTGATAATGAGCATCCTTGTTTCAACCCTGATCTTTTTGGGAAAGATTCTAGCTTATCCCTATTACGTATAATGCTTGCTGATAGTTTTAGATAGATACTACTTATCATTTTAAGGAAAACTTAATTTATTCCTATGTTCTCTAGTGTTTTTAATAGGAATGGGTGCTGTATTTTGTCAAAAGCCTTTTCTGTATCTTAATCTTGTTATTAATATGGCCAATTATGCTGATAGTTTTCCTAATACTGAACCAGCCTTGCATTCCTGGCATAAATCCCACCTGGTCATATTGTATTATCCTTGTGATAAATTGCTGTAATCCCTTTGCTAATATTTTAAAGTTTTTGCATCAATATTCATTAGGGAAAGTAGTCTATAATTTTCTTTCTCTGTTTTGCCTCTTTCTGGCTTATGTATAAGCACCATATTTATGTCATAAGAGGAATTTGGTAGGACTCCTTCTCCTATTTTTCCTAATAATTTATATAGTATTGGAATTAATTGTTCTCTAAATGTTGGGTAGAATTCACTTGTAAATCCATCTGGCCCTGGTGATTTTTTTCTGAGGGAGTTCATTGGTGGTTTGTTCAATTTCTTTTTCTAAAATGGGGTTAAGTATTTTATTTCCTCTTCTGTTAATCTGGGCAATTTATATTTTAATACATATCCATTTCAGTTAAATTGTCAGATTTATTGACATACAGTTGGGCAAAATAGCTCCTAATTATTGCTTTAATTTCCTCTTCATTGGTGGTGAATTCACCCTTTTCATTTTTTATACTGGTAATTTGGTTTTCTTCTTTCTTTTTTAAAATCAAATTAATGAAAGATTTATCTATTTTATTGATTTTTTAAAAATAAAATCAGCTCAAATAGTTTTGTTCATTAGTTCAATAGTTTTATTAATTTCAATTTTATTAATTTCTCCTTTGATTTTCAGAATTTCTAATTTGGTATTTAATTTGGGATTTTTGTTCTTTTTCTAGCTTTTTTAGTTGCATGCCCAATTCATTGATCTCCTCTTTCTCTATTTTATTCATATAAGCATTTAGAGATTTAAATTTCCCTCAAGTACTGCTTTATCTGTATCCCATAAATTTTGGTATGTTGTCTCATTATTGTTATTCTTTTCGATGAAATTATTGTTTCTATGATTTGTTGTTTAACCCACTCATTCTTTAGGATTAGATTATTTAGTTTCCAATTAATTTCTAATCTATCTTTCCATGGCCCTTTATTGCATATAATTTTTATTGCATCATGATCTGATAAGGATGTATTTAATATTTCTTCCTTTCTGCATTTGATTGTGAGGTTTTTAGGTCCTAACACATGGTCAGTTTTTGTGTAGGTGCCATTTACAGCTGAGAAAAAGGTGCCATTCAGTTTTCTTCAGAGGTCTATCGTATCTAACTTTTCTAAAGTTCTATTCATCTCTTTAACTTGTTTCTTGTTTATTTTAGATTTATCTAGCTCTGAGAGGGGGAGGTTGAGGTTCCCTCCTAGTATAGTTTTGCTGACTATTTCTTCCTATAACTGACTTAACTTCTCCTCTAAGGATCTGGATGCTAAACCACTTGGTGCATACATGTTTAGTGTTGCTATTACTTCATTGTCTACGGTACTTTTTAGCAAGATCTATTTTTGCTTTTGCTTTATCTGAGATCAGGATTATTACCTCTGCTTTTTTTTTTTTTACTTCAGCTGAAGCACAATATAGTTTGTTCTGACCTTTTACCTTTACTGTTCTTGTGTCTCTCTAATTCAAATGTGTTTCTTGTAAACCATATATTGTAGGCCTTTGGTTTTTAATCCATTCTGCTATTCACTTCCATTTTATGGGAAGCAAATTCACATTCATAGTTATGATTACTAACCATGTATTTCCCTTCATCTATTTTCCTTCCTGTTTATACTTTTCTCTCTCTTTTCACCCTGTCCTTTCTCACTAATGTTTTGTTTCTGACCACCACCTCCTTCAATCTGTCCTTCCTTCTATCAGGCCCCCTCTTTTCTCTTCCCCTTCCTTTCCTATTTCCCTATAGAGTAAGATAAATTTCTATACCCAACTGAGTGTGTATGTTATTCCCTCTTTGAGCCAAATCCAATGAAAGTAAGGTTCAAACAATGCTCACCCCCTCCCTTCTTTCCCTCTACTGTAATAGGTCTTTTGCACCTCTTCATGTGACATAATTTACCATATTCTGCCTCTTCCTTTCTTCTTCTCCCAGTACAATCCTTATTTTCACCCCTTAATTTTTTTATATCATCATATCAAAGTCAACTTATACCCACACCCTCTGTCTATGTATACCCCTTCTAACTGCCCTAATAGAGATACAGTTCTCAAGAGTTACAAGCATCATCAGGAGGACCTGAGTTCAAATCCAGCCTCAGACACTTGACATACTTACTAGCTGTGTGACCTTGGGCAAGTCACTTAACCCCAATTGCCCTGCCCCCCCTCCAAAAAAAAAGAGTTACAAGCATGTAGGAATGTAAACAGTTTAACTTTAGTGGGTAACATGGTTTTTTTTTTTCTTTCCTGTTTACTTTTTTATGCTTCTCTTGAGTCTTGTATTTGAAAATCAAATTTTCTGTTCAACTCTGGTCATCAGGAAATTTTGAAAGTCCCCTATTTCATTGAATATTCATCTCTTCCTGTGAAAAATTATGCTCAGTTGCTGGATAGTTGATTCTTGGTTGTAATCCGAGTTCCTTTGCCTTCTAGAATATCATATTCCAAACCCTCCGATCTTTTAATGTAGAAGCTGCTAAGTCCTGTGTAATCCTGACTGCAGCTCCTTGATATTTGAATTGTTTCTTTCTGGCTGCTTGCAGTATTTTCTCCTTGACCTGATAATTTTGGAATTCAGCTACAATATTCCTTGTTGTTTTCATTTGGTAATGTCTTTCAGGAGACGATTAGTAGATTCTTTCAGTTACTATTTTACCCTCTGGCTCTAGGATAAAAGGGCAGTTTTCCTTGATAATCTCTTGAAAGATGTTGTCCAGGCACTTCATGACTTTCAGGTAGTCCAGTAATTCTTAAATTATCTCTCCTGGATCTATTTTCCAGGTCGGTTGTTTTTCCAATGAGATATTTTACATTTTGTTCTATTTTTTCATTCTTTTGATTTTTTTTGGCTGATTTTTGATATCTCATAGAGTCATTAGCTTCCACTATTCCATTTTTTAAGGAATTATTTTTTTTCAGTTAGCTTTTGTACCCCCTTTTCCATTTGGTCAATTTTATTTTTTAAGGAGTTTTTTTTCTTCAGTCAATTTTTGTCCTTCCTTTTCTAAGCTCTTGCATAGCTCTAACTTCTTTTCCCAATTTTTTTTCCATCTCTCTTATTTGATTTTAAAAATCCTTTCTGAGATCTTCCAAGAAGACTTTTTGGGCTTGAGACCAATTCATATTCCCCTTCGAGATGTCTCATGTAGAGCATTTTTGACATTGTTGTTCTCTTCTGAGTTTGTTTTTTGATCTTCCCTGTCTGTTTCTTGCTCATTTTTAGCCTATTTTGTGGCTTTTAAAATTGAGCTCTGCTCCTGGGGTACGGGGGGCACTGTCCCAAGCTTCTCGCACTGGGGGCCAGGGGCCTGGTCACTGGTTTTCTGCATCAGGGCTTCCGCTGCTGGCAGCTTGCCCACTGTGCTGGGGTGGCCCAGCCTAGTTGTGCCTATTGTGCCCTGGGTTCCAAGGCCTTCTGCGCTGGGGTTGGAGGCCTCACAGTTGGCCTGCTATGCCACTGGCCTGATGAGCCAGGACCAAGGGGCCATAGTTGCTGATCTGTGCTATGGCTAAGAGCCTCCCTCTGGCTTGCCCGGACACCGTCTGCACTGGGCTGCACTCCTCTTCTACCCAAGTCAGTAAACCTTTCCTGAAGTCCTTTAAGCTTAGAATTGTTTTACTCCATCTTTTTGTAGGTCCTATTGCTCCAGAATCCATTTAGAGGCTTGATTTAAAGTTGTTTCCAAGGGAAACTGAGAGTTCAGTTGACTTCTTGGCTTTTCTCTGCCATCTTGGCTCCAGCCTGTTTTTAAAGTTTTTGAGAAATTTTATTGCTTGATATTTTGAAATTTGGTATTCAAATTATTTGTTTCTTCAGCTTTTTATGGGACACTAATAATTCCCAGTTGTCTCATAAAGCCTGTCTTCTAGCTCCATTGCATTACCTTAAATTTGTTTTCCTTTGACACAGAGCTATGATTTTATCAGTGGATTGTGCGCTCAGTGTAGACTCCCTGCACTGATGTAGATCGGCTACTTATTGGTAACTGACAGTTTTAGCACATTGTCTGGGACACTGAGAGGTTAAGTGACTTGCCCATGGTTACACAGGTAGTATATGTCAGAGATAAGACTTGAATCCAGGCCTTCCAGACTCTGTTGCTGGCTTTTTAATGACCACACCATGCTACCTCTCACCTTAATTTGTAGATAATCTTCCAGTGATTTTTAAAAATTTCTTCTTCATGTCTGCATTTTTGATTCCACCAGGCCGTTCTTTTCCTCTGAGAATACACCATTAAAATATTCCATTGACTGTTCTAAGCTATCAAGTTTTATGCACCTCCCTTTCTGTTTCAGTTCTTTCACTGACTTTATAACTGTTTTTATTCAAGCCAGATCTTTTTTCATGTCTTTTAGGGAGCTTCTTAACTGCCCTACAGGTTCTTATGACATCTATTTTTTTTTGCTTTGGAATGTCTTATTGTTGTTTTACATTTGTGTGTGTGTGTGTTTCTCTGTGTGTATTTATTTTCCTTCTGAATATTTCTCACTTTCTCTTACTTCCCTTCCCTACTCCATATTTATTCACCATGTGGGGACCTTTTCCCCCCCTTACTCTTTTGTTTACTAATTTTTATTTTTTGTTATTCTGAATTTGACAAACATCAACAAACACTAGAATTTCCATGTACAAAGAACAAAAAAGAGAATTTTTTCGAAATCTTGAATCTCTATTACATGCAGCTTACTTTAAAAAAAAAAACACACACACAATAGGCGGAGCCAAGATGGTGGCTGGAATGCAGGGACTTGCATGAACTCCCCACCCAGGTCCCTCCAAACACCTATAAAAAAAGGCTCTGAACAAATTCTAGAACTGCAGAACCCAAGAAATAGCAGAGGGAAGCAGGGCTCCAGCCCAGGACAGCCTGGATGGTCACGGGGTAAGGTCTATCCCATGGAGCTGGCAGCGGAGGGGAGCAGAGCCCAGTGTGGGTGGCGGCAGGACCAACCAGACCAGAAGCCAGGTGGAACAGGCCCTAGCACCCTGAATCAGTGAGCTGTGGCAGTTACCAGACTTCTGAACCCACAAACACCAAAGACAACAGAGAAGGTTAGTGGGAGAAGCTGCATGGGACAGAGCGAAAAGAGTTTGAGGTTAGGCCACCACCCCAGGGGCAATGGAGGTGTTACAGCTCTGAGGCCTACAGCTGCAGTTGCTTCAGGCCCCAGGCCCACCTAATGGGAGGAATTAAGTGGCAGATCTGAGCTGGAGTGCACAGCCAGCTTAGATCTGAGTCGAGGTCTGGGTTGGTGGTTCTTGGGGGAGGAGGAGTGCTGGTATGGCAGAGCTTGCTGTGTAGAAATAGCTCTGAAAACAACAGCACAGCCCCTCAAAATTGGAACAAAGTACTCTCTACTCTACAAACAGTCATACCCCGACGAAAAACTCAAGGGTCAAGTAAGTTGGCTGGGAACATGGCCAGGCAGTGAAAATGGACTCAGATTCAGGCTCAGACTTTGGAATCTTTCTTTGGTGACAAAGAAGACCAAAACATACAGACAGAAGAAGTCAACAAAGTCAAAGAGCCTACATCAAAAGCCTCCAAGGAAAACATGAACTGGTCTCAGGTCATGGAAGAGCTCAAAAAGGATTTGGAAAAGCAAGTTAGAGAAGTAGAGGAAAAATTGGGAAGAGAAATAAGAGTGATGCAAGAAAACCATGAAAAACAAGTCAATGACTTGCTAAAGGAGACCCAAAAAATACTGAAGAAAATAACACCTTGAAAAATAGACTAACTCAAATGGCAAAAGAGCTCCAAAAAGCCAATGAGGAGAAGAATGCCTTGAAAGGCAGAATTAGCCAAATGGAAAAGGAGGTCCAAAAGACCACTGAAGAAAATACTACCTTAAAAATTAGATTGGAGCAAGTGGAAGCTAGTGACTTTATGAGAAATCAAGACGTTATAAAACAGAACCAAAGGAATAAAAAAATGGAAGACAATGTGAACTATCTCATTGGAAAAACCACTGACCTGGAAAATAGATCCAGGAGAGATAATTTAAAAATTATTGGACTACCTGAAAGCCATGATCAAAAAAAGAGCCTAGACATCATCTTTCAAGAAATTATCAAGGAGAACTACCCTGATATTCTAGAGCCAGAGGGTAAAATAGAAATTGAAAGAATTCACTAACCGCCTCCTCAAAAAGATCCTAAAAAGAAAACTCCTAGGAATATTTTCACCAAATTCCAGAGCTCCCAGATCAAGGAGAAAATACTGCAAGCAGCCAGAAAGAAACAATTTGAGTATTGTGGAAACACAATCAGGATAACACAAGATCTAGCAGCTTCTACATGAAGGGATCAAAGGGCTTGGAATATGATATTTGGGAGGTCAATGGAGCTAGGATTAAAACCAAGAATCACCTACCCAGCAAAACTGAGTATCATGCTCCAAGGCAAAATATGGATTTTTCAACAAAATAGAGGACTTTCAAGCTTTCTCAGTTAAAAGACCAGAGCTGAATAGAAAATTTGACTTTCAAATACAAGAATCAAGAGAAGCATGAAAATGTAAACAAGAAAGAGAAATCATAAGGGACTTACTAAAGTTGAACTGTTTTGTTTAAATTCCTACATGGAAAGATGATGTGTATGGTTCATGAGACCTCAGTATTAGGGTAGCTGAAGGGAGTGTATATATATATATATATATATATATATATATATATATATATATATATATATATATATATATATATATACACACACACATATATATACAGAGGGCACAGGGTGAGGTGAATATAAAGGGATGATATCTAAAAAAATAAAATCAAATTAAGGGATGAGAGAGGAATATATTGAGAGAGGGAGTAAGGGAGAGATAGCATGGGGTAAATTATCTCACATAAAAGTGGCAAGAAAAAGCAGTTTTGTAGGAAGGGAAGAGGGGGCAGGTGAGGGGGAATGACTGAATCTTGCTCTCATTGGATTTGATATGAGGAGGGAATAACACACACACTCAATTGGGTATCTTACCCCACAGGAAAGAAGGAGGAAGGAGATAAAAAAGGGGGGGATGATAGAAGGGAGGGCAGAGATGGGGAGGAGGTAATCAAAAACAAACACTTTCGAAAAGGGACAGGGTCAAGGGAGAAAATTGAATCAAGGGGGACAGGATAGAATGGAAGGAAATATAGTTAGTCTTTCACAACATGAGTATTGTGGAAGGGTTTTGCATAATGATACACATGTGGCCTATCTTGAATTGCTTGCCTTCTTAGGGAGGGTGGGTGGGGAGGGAAGAGGGGAGAGAATTTGGAACTCAATGTTTTAAAAACAGATGTTCAAAAAAACCTGTTTTTGCATGCAATTAGGAAATAAGATGTACAGGCAATGGGGCATAGAAATCTATCTTGCCCTACAAGAAAGTAAGGGAAAAGGGGATGGGGAGGAGTGGGGTGACAGAAGGGAGGGCTGACTGGGGAACAGGGTAACCAGAATATATGCCATCTTGGAGTGGGGGGGAGGTTAGAAATGGGGAGAAAATTTGTAATTCAAACTCTTATGAAAATCAATGCTGAAAACTAAAAATATTCTTAAAAACCCCTAAAAAACCATAATAAATCCAATATTTATTTCAAAACTGTCCTGTTTGTTTATAACCCCAGCTGAACTTCTTTCTGTTCTCTTCTGTGCAATTTTTTAATGCACAAAAGCATTTAAAATGCTTCAGTGACTATATTTCCTTTCCCCTTTTTTTATATCACTATCACTTGTCCCCTCCTGTCTGCCAAATCATTCCCCTTAAAAAAACAAAAAAAAAAACTCCTCTCCCTTGTAACAAGTAAGCATAGTCAAGCAAAACAAATCCACACATTGTTCATGTTTGGCAATGTTCATCTCATCTGTCATGCAAAATCCATCACAATTCTGTCATTGGAAGGGGATCACATTGGTCAGAATCCTGGAGTCTTTCACTATTGTTTTTCTTTACAGTGTTGTAGTCATTATACAAGGATCATCCTGCTTCTGCTCATTTCACTTTGTTTCTGTTCCTACAAGTATTTCCAGATCTCTCTGAATTCACCCCTTTATCAATGCTTATGAAATGAAATTTCATTATATTCATCTACTATATTTTATTCAGCCATTTATCAATTGAGGGGCACCCCCTTAGTTCTTTGTTACAATAAAAAGTGCTGCTATAAATTTTTCTGTACATTGGGATGTTTTTCCTTTTTCTTTGATCTCTTTAGACACATATTACCTAGTAGCGGTTCCACTGTGTCAAAGGGTATGCACAGGTTGGTGACTTTTGCGGCATCATTCCAAACTGCTTTTCAGAAAGTTTGGACCAATTTATAGCTTCACCAAAAGTGCATTGGTATGATTGCCCTCTCAAAACTCCTCCGAGAATTGTCATTTTCCTTTATCATCATCTTTGCCAATCTAATGGGTGTGAGGTAGAACCTCAGAATTGTCTTAATTTATGTTTCTTAAGGGAAAAGGTGAAGCTGGAGGCAAATGAAGGCAATAGCAAAAATAAGAAGGAAGAGTTGAAACATTTAAAAAATATACAGAAAAGAATTTAGAGGATAATGAACAAGGACAGCTTTGAAACTAACACTGAATCTGCTACCTTTTTTTTTTTAAGTGAGCTGTGCATGATAGAGATTTGGAGTTATATACACAATCTTCTTTTTTGTTTTTGTTTTTGAATATGAAAATATCCATATTACTTACTGTTTGCAAAGTTCAGAAAAACAAAAATTATTTTAAAATAGAAGAATCCATTTTGGACAAAATAATTTGCATTTCTTGTTATTAGTGACTATGCATTTTAATATGGTTGTTGATAGCTTAAATTTCTTCCCTTGAGAAGGCGATTCATGCCCTTTGGTTGCTTATGTATTGGATAATGACTCTTGTTTATATATATATTTTAATTAGTTCCAGGTACATACATACATATGTACACATATTGAATACTGGACTTTTATGAGAGACACTAATTATAAAGATTTTTCCTTCCTGTTACCCTTCTCATTTTAACTGCATTTTTATATAGAACTGTTTCAATTTTAACTAGTCAAGATTGCTTGTTTTATTTCCTGAAAACCTATCTGCTGCTTAGTTAAGAACTCTCCCTCTATTGTGAAAAATATCTCTTTCCCTGATCTTCTAATTTATGTTAATTATGATGTGACCTTTTATATCTAGGTCATGTATCAATCTGGAGCTTATTTTGCTATATAGTATGAAGTGTTGGTCTAAATCTAATTTCTGCCATACTTGTTTCTAGTTTTCCCAGGAGTTTTTGTTATTTAGATTTTACTCCACTAGTTGGAATTCGTGGTTTACTGAACTATGCTACCAAACTGTTGCTGTAACACCCTATTAAAATAATTAGCTCATTTAAGCCTAAGGTCAATATTATATAACCTTTAATGTCCATGTAGTTCCCTCTTCTTTGGCTTTAGGGAATTTTAGATGAAAAGATACGAATTTAATCAAAATCACTCTGAACCCTTCGTTAGGAAAATTCCTAACATTTAGGGAAAAATAGGGCTTTCTGCCTAACTTCACATTTATATCTCTCTCTAGTCAACCCCTTACTTGTTTGTTTTGGGGGCAAAATTTAGGGAGGGTTTGCTGGAATTGATTAGGTAACAAAATAGCAGATTATATTACTACTACTGTTTAAAGCACTAGCATTTTCCTACTCCCTGAGACTCAACTAATATGTTGTCAAGCCCTGTCGATTTCACCTTGGCAATGTCTCTTGAACACTTCCCCGTCTTTCCTCTGACACTGCCACCACTCTCTCTGGTACAGGCACACATCACATCACACCTGGACTATTGTATTAGCCTGCTGGTGGCTCTCCCTCTGCCCACTCCCATCCAACCTCCTTTCAGCCACCTAAAGTGCAAGTCTGACCTGTCACTCCCCAACTCAAAAAAAACCCCAAACCCCAAAACTCCCTTTTGCTCCTCCATTAGATTGTAAGCTTGAGGGCAGAGATTGTCTTTTGCCTTTTTTTTTTTTTCTTTTTGTATCCTGAACACTCAGCACAGTGTCTGGCATAGAGCAGGTACTGTTTATTGACTGACAACATCAACACAGCAGGTCTCCAGTAGAGTATCCCAGGAATCTCTTCTCAGCCTGGTGCTGTTTAACATTTTTATCAGTTCTTTAAATTTGTAAATGACCCAAAGCTGGGATAGTTAACACCCTTGAAGAGAGTCATAATCAAAAAGGATGACAATAGCCTCCTGGGCTGAATCCAATAAGATGGATTCACTTATCACAATACGGATAAATGTAGTCTTGCTCTAAAATGGGAGAGGCATGGATAGATAGCAGTTCTGAATAGCTGTTCTGGGATCTGGGAGTTTTAGTGGACAGTTAAGTCCACTAAATATGGTCAATATGAGTAAGCGCTGTAATAGGACAGGCAAAAACCAAAACACCAAACCTAATGTAATTCCACTGTATTCTGGTCTATCAGACCTTATCTGCCTTACCGCGTCAGTTCTGGGCATCACAGTTTAAGGACATTGATAAACTGGAGTGTTCAGGGAAGGGCAAACAGGCTGGTGAAGGGCCTCAACTGCACGACATGTTACTATCAGTTGAAGGACTTGGTTATGTTTAGCTGGGAGAAAAGAAGACTCAGGGGTACATGACAGCTGTCTACAAATATCTGAAGGGCTACTATGATGCAATCATTCCTTAACAATACGCTTCTCAGAGGACCAGGATTCTGCAGCTGAAGGAATAAAGCCACGCTATGAGGGGCCAGGAGATAGGGAACTTCCCAGGTCTCCATGATATTACTAACTGTTGCTCCAATGAGGCCAGTCTGAAGTGAATGTAGAATATTTGTTCAGTCTAGGGCAGGGGTGCGGGTATCTTTACCATCTGGGAAAGGCTGTCCTGCCTCAGACACTTAACAGCTGTGTGACCCTGGGCACATCATTCTACCTCCCAACCTCAGTTTCCTTTCTTAGGTGTAAACTGGGGATTATAAGAGCACCTCCCTCCCAGGGTTACTGTGAGAATCAAATGAGATAATATAGGTAAAGTCTTTACAAATCTCAAAGTACTGGATGTGTCAGCTACTTGAATGTTTAGCATGTTTCCCATATTTGTTCACACAGGCCTAAGTCCTTATGCGTTTCAGTGGTAGCTGAAATAAAAGCTATCCCAAACTTGATACCCATGTTTGTACACTGAGCACTTTTGGAGAAGGGGATTTTGTTACTCACAGTTGGAGAGACCTAGGCGTAAATCACACCTAAGCTTTATTCAGGAGATTTCTCTGATATTTTGCTTCAAGGGTCCATGTGACCCTGAGTCTCTTAGGAAGCCCCTGGGTTAAAGTCATGCTTCGTTGTGGGTGGAGGTGACCCAAGGATCTTCAAGGCCTTGCCAGCAGAGTCTCAGCCTTGGTAGGTCTTATGTAGCTGGAAATACTTCCAGTATGGATAGCGTTCTTGCAAGAAAGAAAAGTACTGCCTTCCAACACTGTTCCAAACAGAAATATCTGTCAAGGGCACTAAGAACTCTAGAGTCTTAAGGAGGTGGTGGTGAGGATGGGGAAGGAAATAAATGGCCTAGACCAGGAGTTCTTAACCTTTTTGTGTGCTGGGCCCTTTCTCTGAATAATGTTTTAAAATTGTTTTTCTCTAGTTCACTTTAGATTAATTCAAGATGTAATTTGAACACTGCTTTTTTTCAAGAGGTTATACATTTTAGTTGATATGCTAAAAGCAATCAAAACATTAGGAGCCAAAATGTTTCCAAAATTAAAATACTTGTGACCATAAAAAATATGTCAAATTGGTTTGTGACTCGGCTACCCTTTATTGAAATTGGTTTCAGTGAGAGCCCCAGTTGCATTAGGTTTAATAAACATCATACCTGTGGTCTCAACATAAAAATCACCATATTGAGTCAGCCACGTTCCATCCAGATCAACTGTCTCATATAGGGACTTAAAACCTTTTTTCCCTAGTCATAATTTGCTCTACATCACTTTTAAAAAATATTTACATTTGTATTTTTTAATAGGCAACAATATTCCATGGAATACCACAATTTATCCAGCCATTTTCCAGTGGTTGGATATATAGTTTGTTTACAGTTTCTCATTATTAAAAGTAAAGCCACTAGGACGAAAAATAAATAAAAATAAAATGCATTAAGTACGTAGAATTACAAAGGAAGCCAATTGTATCGAAAAAGTTATCCAAATATTACTATTGTTGTTTAGTTGTTTCAGTCGTATCTGACAAAGTTACTGGTTCGCCATTTCCTTCTCCCGCTCATTTTACAGATGAGGAACTGAGGCAAACAGGGTTAGTGACTTGCCCAGGGTCATACAGCCAGTCAGTGTCTGAGGCTGAATTTGAACTCAGGAAGATGTGTCTTTCTGATTCCAAGCCCAGTGGCTCTATCCACTGCGTCACTTAGCTCCGCCTTAACAAAATACAGATCTTTTTCAAAATGTTCACAAACTCCAGGTTAAGAACCCCTGGCCTAGAGAACACTTTGTCAGATGTAATCATGTCAATTTAAGGAAGTCCAGCAGGTGTGAAGCTCTCTATATACTCAGCCCCTTACAGGGGTCCCAAGGAGTTATGCTACCTTTCCATTGCGGTAGTATGTTAATTGGGGCAAATGAAACAAAATAAAATAATATTCAATTACCTGGAGTCCCCAATAGAAAAATTAAGACCTTGCTGTTGAAAGCACCTGCCCTGTTCACTTACCATTCTGACTCCATGCCCAGTGTTTTTTCTAATACCTGTACTCTCATTCTATTATTTTGTTTGGTCAGGTGGACTGTTACACGTCATGCCATAAGCCATCACACGCCTCACACGGTACATGTTGCATGACATCGTCGTGTGTAAGATATATATAAATCGACAACACATCTGTGATAAAATATTCGAGGACATAAAAGCGACAGTGTAGGTTTCAAACCCATGGATGTTTTGACTTTAGATTCTAGTGTTCGTTCAACCAATAACTGTATCTTGTGTTTTACGGTACAATGCTTCAGTTGGAAAAATGTTTTTCATCTGTCTCATTTACTACTATTGTTGTTATAATAATAACTGTCATTATGTAACATTTCATTAAGGTATGAGATTCAGAGAGCTTTATGGAATCCCATTTGATCACATAACCCTTGTGAATATCACAGAGTTAGAAGGAGTAGAGATATTAGAATCAATATAGTCCAATGCTTAATTTTCCAGAGGAGTAAACTGAGGCCCAGAGAGGTTAAGTAAGTTGCCTGAGATCACACAGCTGGTAAGGGACAGAGCAGATCAACATCCACCCTTGGTGTGACTCCTACACTTCCCCTTTGGAGATAAGGAGGTTAAGGTGTTTTGTACCTATGAAGAACTCAGCTACTATGAGTTGTTACTCTCTGAAGAAGCAGGAGGAGAAGCGTGGGGGTAAGGAGTCAGAGGCGCTGAGTTCCCCTCCTGGGTCTACCATTGACATGCAAGTCACTTCATCTCCTGGGGAATCAGTTTCCTTACCTAGGGCAGGACTGCCAATGTCACTATCATTTTTGCAATGCCAACAGATTTTGGGAGAACAAGCATGCTGGACCCCAACCATAAACACGCACAGTCACCCACTCCCCTCCAAAGAAAAAGAGAAGGGCCCAGCCATTGACGGTAACAGCTTTTAATCGGACAATTGGTACATCGTTGAAGACCACATTGGTCACCTTTTCTTCGGCATTCCTTTCACGTACCAGGGGCCCAGGAACTTCACCTGGAAGTCATTTTCCTTGGAGGGGTGGGGGGAGAGGGTTAAAGCATGGTCAGTGGTCAAGTCAGTGCTTTGTTTTTTTTGTTTGCTTGTTGGTTTTTGTTTTGTCTTTAAGCTTTTCCCGGCGAGTCTTATTTACATTTACAGTACCTCTTAGTGATCAACAGAAAACAAAAAGGCTGTGTGTCACCAGGGATACATTACCCCAAGTGGAGAAAGGCTGAGCTTCAATATTTATATATTTATACATATATATATATATATTTAATGTGTATACAGATACAGTTTGCTCTCTTGAAAGTATTAAAAAATTGATCAACCTTCAGTCTATAAAAAATACCTACTCTACAAGATAGAAAAATCTCTCCTCCCAGCATACACTGATTTACACCCAAAGCTTTTCCAAAAATGTACGAGGCAACATCTTGAAGGGAAAGGAGGGAGTATGCACACATACCCATACTCACAGGAGGGGGAAATACTGATTGGGAACAGGACAGGTTTGTGATAGGGAAGAAGGGCAGGCCTCATGGCTCAGTGCTCAGATTCAGGACTAGGTGTAATCGGTCTCCTCTGTGGAGTTTGGGGAACATACCTTGTGGAGTCTCCAGGGGGACCTGCCAAAGCAGCAGGTGGTCTGGCGGCGAACTCATGAAAAGTCTCAAGGAATCTGGAAGCACAACCCAACCCAGGCCGGTGGTGGGGGTGGGGAGTGGGGAGTGGGGGGTGGGGGAGGTAGGGAGGGAATGGATGGGAAGGAGGGAAATGGAAGAGACCCAGTAAAGGAAGAATTCAGGAGAGGGGGGATTTTTTAAAAAGTACATTTCACAAATATTCAGGGATGACATTTTTCCATTCAACTTTTGCCTTTGGAATGCCACTGTCAACTACTCCCAGTCACCTATCACTTTCTAAGGCAGGAATTTGATCAACTCTGGTCTCCCCCTCATCTTGTCAAAAGACACACCGTGGTGAAGGAACAAGCTATTCTTAAGGAACAAGAACAAAAACCAACAACATGGTGGATGGGTGGGAAGGAAACCCAGTTCAGAGAGTTATGCACCTTAAGGTGTTTTATAACATGAAGCCCAGAAAAGTCCACACTTCTCCTGTGGGGCAGATGTAGAAAAATTACTCTGTAAATCAGACTTGGGTATGCTCCCCAAAGCAGCAGTGGCTGTGGTTATTCTACAAGCAACAGGATAACGCACACTAGTCATTGCCTCTTCAAGGCATGTGTCAATGCAGTCCTAAGCCTTGCTGGGAGGCTAGAGTCTTATCATTTGACTGTCCAGAGACTCAAAAGTAAAAAGAAGATCCTAAAAGCCAGCCACTTTCACCTAGGAGTGGATCTCAGATGGCCTTCTCTGAGTCTTTTTTGTATTTAAAAAACAACTGAGCCATGATTAATGTTAAAGTGTCCAATGTTGGGGGGGGGGCGGGGATCTAGTCTCCTAAATATCTGAAGTTAATTTCTAATAAATTATCTTCCCACCACCATCAATCCACTGGAATGCTGGATAAGGCTGGATCCCTAATGTGACTTGTCCAGGGGATATCAAGGTACTTATAGTATCCAAACCAGTAGAATGGAGGTACTCTCCTATTTTGAAGAAAAAGAACTAAATATAAAACCAAAAGCCTATTCTCTCAACTGATTTTGAGAGGAATACAAGCTTCATATCATAGAAATAGTGAAGGTGAGCTGGAGAAGGGTAATTCTGTATAGTTTTAAAATATCACTAACAGACCCAAAGGATTATTGCAATAAGCCATACCTACCCCCAAGATCTCAGCTATCAGGGCCTAAAAGGATTCCTAAGTGCCAATAATCCTTAAATCCTGAACATAAGACTGACTCCTGAAGGTCCTCATGATAATGTTCCTTTGTCTACACTACAGCAAGGGACAGGGTGAGGCAGACCTTGATTAAGGTGCAGCGTGCCCAATTTTTACTGTGAGATGCATGCCTGAGCAATTCTAAGGCTACATGGGCAAGGGGAAGTATGGGAAAGGAATTGGGAAGGGGGAATCTGCTACCAATCTGGTTCCAACAGCTGTAAACTAAGCCTAGCTTCCCTCAATCTACCTCAAGAGAAAAAACAGGCCATTTACAAGAGTTCATAACCACACTTCTACTTTAACCCACTGTTCTATCCAGTCCCTTCCAATACCCTTTAGTTAGCTGTAATTCAGTCTCAACCATATCCTTCATGGCTACAACTGTATTTGCTCAGAGCAGGGAAAAAGGAGCTGGGTACACAGCTGAAAACGCTTTTACATCTGGTGTGAAATAAAATCAACTTGACCTCAAATAGGAACTGTCTGGATCACATGTGTCACAGATGGGTTCAAAATGAAGTCAGAATGCACAGTGCATGTCTGAAGAGGAAGTCTAACAGCTTCCTTTCCCTTTTATTCCACTAAAAATCAGCCAGTCACTTTCCAGGGATGTTCCTTGAAGTGTGGAGGCAGAAGCCAAGCAAGGCTTAAGGGAGGAACCTACCTGCACAAGCACCTTAGCAGCACTGGATCAAAACACTATTCCCCTGCAGACCTGTCCGCACATTACCTGTGAGGGAGACTGGGCCCAAAAGAGCTGGATAGAAGCGGGAGCATTTCAGAATTTAAGTGGGCTTTTGGGGATTCATAGGGACTGGTTTGCTGGAGTCAGAAGGAATCTAACTAGTCTATCTAATATGGCAAGATACTTGGAGAAGCCTTTTCTCTCAAGAGCTAAAGGAATCTGCCAGAATAAAGGTGGAGAATCAAATCACACTCATTGAATCATTGCCTATTTTTCTAACTTTGTACTCAGAGGGTGCCACTGGCGAGGAGGCAGTGTTCTTCCTCCTTCCCATTTCTCCATCTTTCCCCTGCTTCTTGTTCTGTTTGACTACACTCCCCTTCACCCTGCTAGGTCAAGCAAGGGTAGCACCCCAAACCAAAGCTGTATCTGCTTTTCTCTCAATAGCTCTGGGCTGGTTCAGGCAATGGGATGTGATCCTCCTTGCCCCTTGATGGAGATGAGACCTTAGTGGTCTAGAGAGCTTAGCAGGGCCTCCTGAAGCTCAGAGCAGCAAGGTCACACCAGGTCACCAGGATTGGAGGGGCAGCATTTCATTCCTTTACTTCACTTCTAAGATAGAGGGGTTGGTTTCCATGATCGCCACAATGATCCTGTCAATATAGTCCTGGAGACGGAAGTTGATCTCTTCCTGTTTTTGAATTGCCTCCATCAGCTGTAGGGAAAATGAAGAGATGAGTTACTATGAGCCTGGGTTTTTCATGCTGGGGGATCAGGTTATGACCCACAGTGGGTCATAGGGGATTTCAGAGGGGTTACTGAGGATGAGGGCTATGGTGGAAGCTGGAACAGCAAATGGCACACCAGGCAACTAGTCTCAGCCTATCTTCCCTACCCCTTGGGCCTTCCTTGTCTCTGCCCACAAAGGCCTCGGAGACTATACAGCCTATGAAGACAATGGGAAATGTGAAATGTCCCAAAGTTGTCTGACAATCCTAATTATAATAGTCAATATGTATATAGCACTTTAAGCTTTACAAAGCATTTTACATTCATTAACATAGTTGATTCTCAGAATAACCCTGTGAGGAAACTACTATAAGCATTATTATCCTTTTTTTTTTAAAAATAGGCCCATGATTTAATTGGTAGAGAGAATTTCTAATGAAGAACACAAGTTGGCAACTTCTCATTTTGACAATGAGAGATTCAGTATTCAGTGACTCAGCCAGGGTCACACAGCCAGTGGGGGTCAGAGGCAGGATTTGAACCCAGGTACTCCTAACTCAAATCTAGCTTTCGGCTAAGTCACATTGTTTCTCTTGATTTTACAGGCAAGGAAACCAAAGTTGGGAAAGGTACAAAGTGCTTGTGGTCACACGACTGGTAAGTGTCAAAGGCAGGATTCTTAGCAAAGTCTCTATGGGCTCCAAGTCCACTTCTCTTCCCACTACACTTCTCTGCTTCTATGAGATTGCTGAGCTTTGGGGAGGAGTTTTAAGGAGAGTGGTAAAGGGTACTGGGGAGAAAGAGGAATTTTACTGGATTTAAAAATGTTTAAGAACCCTTCATGTAGGTCATTCTAAGTTATCCCACAAACATTTCATTATCTTCCTTTCTCTAGTATATCACACATTCAACAAGAATGTTCATAGTCAACCAAGATGATGATAAATTTATTTGGTTTTAAGACACTTTCTCATCACTCGAACTCAGTCAAAATTTGAATGTGGTAATGATGCAGAAGTCTTTGGGATTCCCATCCATGTTGATATCCCGGAGAAGTTTGGAAGCTGGCTGGCCAAATAGCACCCTCTTCCACACCGGCAGTTTTATTTAAACTCCCTTTTGCTCTTCTCCAACTGTTACACTGTTAACAATGTTGGAAATCAGTCAGAAATGTAGAAAACTATAAAATAAGAAGACTGAAACTGGTGACCTCTGGACTCTCATCTCCAACTATTATTAGACACCTGAAACTCAACATGTCCAAAACTGAACTCATTATCTTTCCCCCTAAATGTTCACCTCTTCTTAATGTCCCTATTACTGTCAAGGGTACCACCACCCTCTCAAAACTACCTGTTATTCTTTACTCCTCACTCTCTCCTACTCCCAATCTGTATCCAATCTGTTGCCAAGGCCAGATGATTTCACCTTCATAACATCTGACGTGTGATTCCTTCTCTTCTTTGACACTGCCACTATCCTGGTGCAAGCCCTCAAAACCTCATGCCTGGACTATGTTGTTTATTTCTCTGTCACAAGTTTCTCCCCCATTCTAGGCCATCCTCCACTCAGCAATCAAACTGATCTCCCTAAATTTCAGGTCTGACCATGTCATCCACTGTCCCATATTCAATAAACTTTAGTCATACCCTAGCACCTCCAGGATCAAACATGAAATCCTCTCTTTGGTGTCTAAAGCCCTTCATAACTTTCACTTCCTCTACTTTTCCAGTCTTCATACAACTTACACTTCCCCCACCCCCAAATCTAATCTATAATCTGGTGATACTGGTCTTCTTGCCATTCCCCAATCTTCCAACTCCAAGGCCTGGCTGTCCCCCTCTCCTAGAATGCTCTCTTTCCTCATGTTGAATTCTTGACTTCCTTCAAGTCTTTTAAATCCTAGTTAAAATCCTATCTTCTTCAGGAAGACTTTCCCAGCACCCCAAATCCTGCTGATTGTCTCCAACTGATCCTGTATCTATCTTGTCTGTTCATAATTGCTTGCATGTTGTCTCCCCCATTAGACTATGAGCTCCTTGAGGGCAGGAGTTGTCTTTTATCTTCCTTTGTATTCCCAGCACTGAGCAGTGCCTGGCACAAAGTAGGTGCTTAATAAATGGTTACTGATGATTTTCATGTAACTCTAGCAGTTCCCATGTAAATGAAAGACCAAGACAAAACTGCATCTAAAATCATAATTAGAAATTAAGTGAGATAAAAACGCATACTAAACTGAAGACCAAGATTACAAACATCATCATCTAAGCTCCAAAACTGTTAGTTTCAGTGGGAATGAATGTGAGGCAACATGATTTAGTGGAAGAAGCAGTGTGATGGGATTTACAAGGCCTGAGTTTTGGTCTCCTCTCAAGCATTTAATGGCACTGAAACCTTGGGCAAGTCACTTAACCTCTCTTAGGATCAATTTCCTCATCAGTAAAAGTGAGGGGACCAGAACTAGATAATGCCCAGGGTCCATCCCAATTTGCAGCACAGTTTGATGGGAAGATAAATGGCTTAGAGGCTGGACCTCCAAAAGTGTATTTACAACACTGATTCACTACCTCATCACGTGAAACAGAGCTGATCTCAGCCGCCAGGGACTCCGAGAAAGAGGCAGAGAAGAGGTTTTTTGCGCCTTGGATGCTGAGGTTTATAATCTGCCCATTCAACTCATCATTCTGCTCCTTTAGATTTCGATTATCCTGGTTATAAGAAAAAACATTATACCATCATTCCTGATCCTGTTTGAGGCACTGAGTCAATCCTGGAAGCATGTTTAACTCTACATCCTAGAGGGAAAGAAGTCCTGGGAAGTTAATCACTGATAGAACAGAGCTAGTACAAATGTTATTCTTTTGTTGACCAGTTTTCCTGGATATGGGTCAGATACTGTCTAGGGGTGAGAGGGAGAGGGAGAGAGAGAGGGAGAGGGAGAGGGAGAGGGAGGGGGGGGAGGAGAGGGAGGGAGAGGAAGAGACAGCGAGCGCACCATTTTGGAATCTAGGGCTGAGACCACTAGTGGGGAAGGACAAGTGGTGAAGACAGACATTTCTACATAAGGTTTTAGTGGGGATTCCTTCTTGTCACTTTCTCTGCCTGCTCCAATACCTGCTTTAGCCTGCGGATTTCTTGTTCCAGCTCAGTCTCTCGGGTCCTGCTGTTGTATTCCTGGAGTCCCGTACTGCTGCTCCGGCCTCGTCTTTGCTCAGCTTCCAGCTTAAACAGTTGTAAGTGCTCCAACTGCTTCCTGAGGTCCTCAATCAGCTGTAAGGCAACCAAAGAGATGAATGTGTCATGGAAGACAGGACTCTAAAGGCCCATGGAGACTTTACAGAGTGAATCCAAGTAAACCTTGGCTGGATTTATCTCTACTAATACTCTGCGTTGAATTTCCATGCGAAAAATAAGTGTTCCCCACTTCTACCCCAACACAAACATCAATCAGAAAAGCACACTAAAAGTGAGATGTAGTAAATACTGGCTAAAATTAACTACCCTTTGCATTATGAAACAAAACATTACAAACTTGAATTAGTTTTGATACAGTTAACATTGGTTGATAATGTAAGAACATACACAGATAATATTTCCTTCCAAGTCCTAGAATCTCACGAGAATCCAATGCAGATGCCTGTGCTCTGCTTCCTTTCAGGCATATACTACTACTACTGGTCATGGCTGACCTCAGATTTGTGCCTGCTGACTTTTAACTAAGTTCATATCTGGCATTGAAGGGGAAAGATAAGAGCTTGTTTTCAGACCACAGGTAGCCGTTACTGGGTTCTGACAAAGGCCTGAAGAAGGAGGCCAGGCTTAATGGGTAAAGAACAGGAAAAGGGGATGGAAACAACGCAGGGATAGAAAACAATCTATCTATATTGGAACTATACGGATCAACCAAATATCAATGCCAACACCATTCCTGCCTCAGTGGGAATACTTTCTATTACAGATGACAGTCAACGCTCAGTACTTCACTTGGGGTATAATATTTGCTGTCTGCTGGATTTCAGGGAGACAACATTCACATATGACTATTCTACAGCATTCTCACCTCCTGCGTTGACTCCTTGTCTTTCTGAAACTGATGCCTTTCATGGCTCAGTTTATCTCCCATTTTCCTTTTGTTTTCCTGCTCTTCATTGAGTTGAATGGTTAGGTCTTCTATTTCATCCAGCAATTTCTGCTTTTCCTGGGGAAAAAAAAGCAAAATCCCACCCCCCATACACCACATTAAAAGTGAATCCAGCCAAAGAGACATTCATCTCACCAAATACGATCCCATTCATTCAGCGTGGCAGCACTTATTTTATATCCAATTAGAATTTTTTCATCTTCCATACTTACTGGAGGCAATTTCTTGATGAAATTATATCAGTAGCTTGTAATTAGGAGTCACCTTTGACTCTTCCCTCTCCCTACCCAGTCAGCAGCAGTCCACCTTCACAGTATCTTTTGCATCTAACCTTTCCTCTCAACTTCTACCACAATGACCCTACTATTCAGGCTCTCATTACTTCTCACCTCGATTACTGTAACAGCCTCTCAACTGGTCGACTGCTTCCTTAAAATCACCCTTTACAGAACTTCAAACATCATCTTCGTAGTACACTTTTCCAACCATGGCCCTCCTGCTTAAAAATCTTTAGTAATTCCCTGTGACCTACTGAAGAAGTACAAATAAATGATACTGGTTTTCAGTTCCATCTCATAGAGCTCCCCTTCACACACTCTAGGCTCTAGCTGGTCCGGACTGCTTTTAGTCTCCTACTCTTTATCCGTCTCTCTCTCCTACCTTCGCGCCTTTGCTACCGCTTTCTACCATGCTTAGAACGGCTCCCCCAGCCCCACCATTCCCTTTCCCTTATTGCTTGTCTGCTGAAGCCCTTTCTCTTTCAAGGTCTAACTCAAGTATCACTCGCTTCAGAAAGCCTCTCCTAGTATCTTTCTCCTTGCCCTCTTGCTTTCTGTTCCCTCCGATTTTTCATAGCGCCTTGCTTGGACTCTCCCTCACGTCAGAGATGTTTGCGTCCTTGTCCTCCCTCTTTGTCTCTTTACCTTTAGTATCTGGCGCAGGGCTTTGCATCTAAGGAGGAGCAGAATAAACATTTATTGAACTGAATTTTTGCTCACAGAAGGGTTAATATTTTTCTGGCAAAGGCTCCACCCTTCTAGGAGAAGCTTTATATAAATGAAACAGCTCTAATATATTCTGCCTACCTCCCTCTCACTATATGCCATTCACTAATTCGTCCACAGTGTACATAATTTTATGTGTATATGTGTAGTGCATACATGTGCACGCATGTGTGTGCTTGCATGTGTGTGTGTGTGTGCATCTAGTTGAAGATTCCCAGAAAGCTGAGACCACTCTGGATAACCTGCTTTGGATGGAAGCTAAATGCTACTGAGGATGAGTATAATTATTAATAATAACTTTTTTAAGAGGGTGGAGCAAAGTGGGGGTAAGAATTTCATAGGACATTACTGATTTGTTTTTAAAGGTAATGACTAACCTAGGAAGCTTTTTATTATTAAATTAAGTCTGTCATGAAGCGGCAGGACTTATTTCCCAGAAGCAGTGAAATAGCCTGAATTGAGGGTCCCAAAAGGAATGGAGCAGATTTTGGTTTGTATGAAAGTATAAAAGGCTTGAACACAAAAAAAGTCCCCAGGGTTGGATGCAGATGCATCTTTACAGATGGAAGATTTAGACTGCTGAAGAACAGGCTAGAACGAGGGCCACTCTTGTTTGATCTCTTGGACCCTTCAGATTCTACAAGATCTTTGAAGAGGGATCTGAAGATTGTCAGATTTTAGGGCTGCGGTCAGGATCACATGAAGGAGGAAAAGCAGAGAGGGAGAGAAATGAACTATTTGGAACAACTTGAATTTTTAAAAGGTCATTGTGAATTTTAAAATGATTCTATTATGCTTTTTGCTATTTTTGTCCTTTAAAAGTTCAAGGAGCATAAGACATTAGATCTGAAGTTGAAGTTTATTTTTGTATTGAAAAAGAGCCCTTCCCCATCTCTCTGAAGGCAGCAATCATTTTTAATTAGTTTGGTCCTCTAAATTTCACCCTGAAAGTAAAAGTCAGAGACCAATCAAGACCAGGGTATCTTTCCAAGTGTCAGATCCTTCATATTTCAAGACAACATTAATAATACAAAATCATTTGCTTTTCCAGGAGCTGGGATGGGCCACACTGAGACAGCAAGAACATGAATTGGTGAGACATCTGGTCTGAGTTAAGGAGGCACTTATAGCTCTCAAACAGTGAAGATTCCTTTCAGTAACGCTCCCTGGCCTCTATTGGGATCAATCCCATGTTGTTGGCCTCATCTGCTCCATGCTTAAACCAACTCAGTGATCTGGCTGGGACAACATAACTATTAGTGGAATATTTTCAAGGGAATTTTATTTATTTAGTACCTCCATGTGTACAGACCTAATCCCCAACATTGCTTCTACCCCAAAGCCTGTGCCCTTTGGTTGTAACAGAGGTGAGAGGGAAGGCATATTCTGACATCTTCTCAAAATCGTATGTATAAACAAAGAGTATATTCCGGGGCCTTAAAGTACTTGCTTCCAAGTGAGTTTACCCAAAGTAGTCCCTTCACCTACAACTGTAACAAATTCAACCACATACAGTCCACACTTATATCCTTTGTTCCTTTGTCTTATTGCTATTCATGCCTTTCCAAACTCTAACGCCAGATTATCACCACCTTCTCTGCTCTTACTTAAAGAAGTTACATGACTGCTGATTTGAGTCCACTATAAATGTATGTTATCTAACTTCATCTGGGCCCTCACTGCTACAAGGAAATCCTTATATTTTTCCCTAATAGACTCTATTGTGATCCCCTTAGCTTTAGTTCCAAACCTTGCCCCTCCCTCCCAGAAGAGGATCTTATCTCATACTTTACTAAGAAAAGAGGCCATTCACAGTGAGCTCCCTTTTCTCAATTCCACATTTCAAAACCCTTTGACATCGTCCTACATTCTCTCTCCCTTTGCTCCAAGTGTCAGAAGTGGCTTTTCTGCTTACCAAAGCCACCCCCTCTCCTTGTGCCCTTAATCTCCCCCCTCATCTATTCCTGCAGTTTGACCATAAAATTATCCCATCTAATATTCAATATCTCCTTATCTACTAGATCCTTCCCTGTAGCCTGTAAACATGATCACATCTGTCCTATCCTGAAAAAAAAATCTTCATTTAACCCTACCATTTGCTTCAGCTATTTTCCTATAATTCTCCATTTCTCAGCCAGACTCCAAAGAAAAAGTCAGTGGCACTTGTTTCCTCCATTTTCTCTTCTCTCATTAACTTATTTTTAATTAAATTTTATTTTCTTCAATTAACAAACATTTATTTTCTCTCCCTCCCATATTTCTCAACTATGTAGCAAATATACATATTCCAGCAAAACAAATTTCCACATTGGCTGCATCCAAAATCACGCATTTCATTGTGGACATTTAGCCCATCGCCTCTTGGCTGGGAGGCAGACAGCCCTCCTCACCATCAGGTGTCTGGATCCATGGTTGATCATTCTGTTGATCAGAGTGCTGTCGTTATGGTATAAATTCTTCTCCTGGTTTTGCTCACTTTATCCCGCAGCATTTCATACAAGTTTTCCGAGGTTTCTCCAAAACCATCCCCTTCAGCATTTCTTAGAGCAGGGCTTCTTAAACTTTTTCCACTCCTGACTTTTTTGCATTTTTCCTCAGAGTTCATTGGTGTAGCATGGCCTGAGGGCACGTGCAGTGCAAAGTGCTCATGCTTTGTGTTCAGGACCAAGGTTGCAGTACAGTTGTGTAATGCAATATGGGCAAGTACTGCCAGAAACACTTTAGGTTCATTCCATGTTTTATTAATTAATTTTTGGTCCTTGCACATTCAGAAACCTTTTACTGTTGCCAAATTTTTTGGAACCGCATATGTGGTCACGACCCACAGTTTAAAAAGCGCTGTCTTAGAGCACAATAGAATTCCATTACCTTCATATATCATAATTTATTCACCATCCCCCAAATGATGGGTATCCTCTTAATTTCTAGTTCTCAAAAAAGAGCTGCTACAAATATTTTATATATTTGAGTCACTTTCCTCTTTCTTTGCTCTCTTTGGGGTATGGATATAATAGTGGAGTTACTGAGTCAAAGGGTATGCACAAGATAATAAGTTTTGGGGGACAGTTTCAAATTACTTTCCAGAATGGCTCTACCAGTTCAAGCTCTACCAACAATACATTAATGTGCTTATTTTCCCATAGACCCTCCAACATTTGTCATTTTCCTTTATGGCAAAGTTTGCCAAAGAGTGTGAGATAGAACCTCAGGGTATCTTTAATTTATATTTTTCTATTTATTAGTGATTTGGAATACTTGTTCATATTGCTATAAATGGCTTGGATTTGTTCCCTTACAAACTGCCTACGTCAATTGTCAATTGGGAAATAGCTCTTATTCTTATAAATTTCAATCAGTTCCTTATACACCTTAGAAATGAGACCTTTATCAGAGATACTTGTTATAAAATTAACTGTTTCCCTACTACTCTAAGCCACATTGGTTTTGTTTGTGCAGTAATTTCACTTCTTAATTCCTTGTAATCTGGCTTTCTCAGTCCTCATCCTCTTTGACTTCTTTTGACAGTGATGACTACTCTTCTCCCTGGATAGATGACACTAATCTCTTGCCTTTCCTCCAACTTATCTGGCCACCCCTGTTATTCACACCTCGCGATGCTCTGTTAGATCATCATACACGTCCTATCTCTGCCTACGTCTTTGTCCTCTGCCATCTCTCTACCCTCCACCTCTTGGTGATTTCATCAGTTCCCGTGAGTTCAACTACCATTTCTATTTTAACGGCCCCCCAAATTAACACATTCAACCTCAGTCTTTCTTCTGAGCTCCAGGTGTCACATCACCAACTGCCTATGTGACATGGATGTGTTGTAGACATCTCAAACTCAAAACGTTCAAAACAGAAACCATCTTTACTTCCAATCCTCTCTTCTTCCTAACTCCCCTTTTTCTACTGAGGAGAACTCACAACCTTGGTCACACTGTTCTCTCTTCTTTGTTCCCCATTTTCAATCAGTTGCCAAGTTTTGTTGATTCTACTTCCACATCTTTTGCTTCCCTCCCCTGATATCTACTCCAATAGAGTCCAGCCCTCATCACTTCTCACTTGGACTATTATAAATTCCTCCAAATTGGTTTCCTCACCTTGAGTCTCTCCATCTTCAATTCATCCTCCACATAGCAGCCAAATTGAAATTCCTAAAATACATGTCACTTCCTTGCTCCATAAATTCCAGAGGCTTCCTATTGCCACTGGGACAAAATACAGTCTGGGTCTAGCCTACCTTGTAAGGATGACTGTACAGCATTCCTCCTTCAGCCACTCTGTGTTCTAGCCCGTACATGATATTCTATTTCCTATCTCCACACCTTTTTACGGGTTATGTCCCATATCTGAAATGAATTTCCTCCTTATCTCTGGCTCTCAGAGCCCTGAAATCACTTCGAGATTCAGCTCAATTGTCAACTCTCATGCAAACTTTATCTTGATCCATCTAGTTGCTAGCATCCTCCCCTCTCCCAAAATTACTCTGCATTTACTTTGCATATATTTTCTATTTATGATCTGTGACTACGTGACCCAAGGACAGGGACTATTTTATTTTGGTTTTGTATCCTTCAGGTCTATCACAGTGCCTGGCACTTGGTTTGATATTTGATAAATGCTTGTTGAGTGAATCAATGAGACTATTGCTGTATCAGACAAACCTGAAGCACCACTTTCAAACTATCTCCCCTAGGCAAGGGAAGAGTTTGTTCCTGGGCCCAAGAGATACATAAACGGGGAAATCCATGCTGAATATCCCTCACCTCTTCCAGTCTCTCGATATTGGCCTTCAAACATGGGGTGCAGGATCTCAGCTCACTGTTTTCATCATCCAGCTGCTGTAATCTGTTAGAAAATAGCACAGGCTTAAAATTTCATTATTTGCTTACCAAAAGACAGAAGTTTATGACAAAAGCCACAGAGAACATAGCTCTTTCAGAGATGCAAGGATTTTGTTAGTCTTGTATATGATATACTCCAGAATCCAGAAATTCTCATTCTCCCAACAAATTACAGCCACCATTGATTACTACACGCCAACTAAAAAATTGCAGACTTTTTTTTAACGTAGGAAAAGAAGTTAAGATAAAATTTTTTGTTAAGAACTTTTAAGTTCTTAGAAAGTTCTTATAAAATGTTTATTTTGTTTCACTGGATTTCTTTTAACCCTCAATAACACTTCTTTAATTAGCACCTTAACAAGCACCCCTTTCCCTCACCCTCATTATAGTCTTGCCCAGGTTTCAGAATTAGTTAGCACTTTTCTCTTGTGGTAAAAATTGAACCTTTTCTTGCTTCTCTTCTGCCTGGAAGTTCTGGGACAATTCTAGAATGACAAAGACCAAGAAGCTAGAGAGATATTTCATGGGCAGGAGATTCAATTGATATTATTTAGGAGGAACTTAGCTGTACCTCTGGATCTGTTCCAGGCATCTGAACCTTTAGTCTGTACAGACTGCTCTACTGTAGCTTGGTTCTGAGAGCTCTAAATCTAGAAAAAATCAGTGTGAACCCACCTAAGAGAGAAAGCCCCCCACCCCCCTCCTCTGAGGTACCCTAGGAATATAAATCAAGGGGATCTCCAAGGTCCCTTCTTGTTCCAATTTCCAGAACTATAAATCCTCTACTTCCTCAAATGGTTAATGCCTGATAAGTGGCTTTTGAGTCTAACCATGGCATAAGGCTATGTGGACCACTACATGTTGTTTGTCCCTTCATAAACCCTAATGTTAAAATAAAAGTATTTTCCTCTTTGCTTTTTTTTTAACTATAGATATACAAAATAAGCCACACTCTAGAAGTCAAAATTCCTGGCAATTTACAGAGAAAGGTAACAAGGGTACTACTGACTCCATCCTGACCTCAACATTTTCATATAGGGTTGTAACTAAATTAAGAGCTTTACTGAAAGCATCTTAAGGACATGTTTACAGGCTATCACTCAGGTCATTATTTTGAGAAGTTCCCATCTGGATCTAGAAGTTCTCCTTTGAAATTCTGCTGCCCCCTTCTCCTTCCTCACTGCTTCCCCCCATCTTCTACCCCTCTGCCCGCCTCACGGAAATAGGAAAGCAAGTTTTTAGATTTCCAATAGTGTAAAAAGACTACTCCCACTGCCATCTTTTAAAATGTGAAACCTACTTCATGGCTATATGAATTGGTAAGCATGGCAGTGCCCAATAAAAGGTCTTTTTGTGACCCTGTACTTGGTTTGCAGCCACAGGAAACACATTAAGGTAACATAGATAGAATTAGTTACACAAAGGACAACTGTAATTCACAGGGGTCAAAATACATAAAGAGTCCAAATCAGAAAGAATCAAAAAGTTGAGGGAAATAAAAAAATAAGCACCAAGAGGTACATAAACACTGTTTAAAAGAATCTTTTGCTGAACCCTCAACGGTAAACTTTCCAATTCAAATGCCTATCCTGACAGGAATGCTCTTTTTCCTAATGATGACAGATCACTGACTTGTGAGAGCCTCCAAACTGAATCATTTAAAAAAAGTTATCGACATATTTTCCATTTTGATATAGCAGTGACACTTCCCAACAAACAGCCAGACAATCCCTTCCTCTACATGGTACATTCCCTGACAGCAGTTACACAAACTGACTAAAAATACAGTTTTTGTTGACGGTACATGCCGCTTTTCATTTTTGTAGTTTACTAATTGCTAACAAAAGGAAGGATGCAAGCTTTAACTTTGATAGTCTGGTATGAACATTGTAAATTGGATAGTACTTCCTCACCTAAATTCCTTAGTTTTTATTTTGATACCTCTAAAGGCAAAGTTTGGAAAATGTGCACACCAATACAATGTATGTATGGAATAGCAAAATTTGTTCAACCTTGGAACCTATCTCCAATAACTCAGATTACAGTATGTTATCTCTCATGTAATCACATTCACATGGAAAGCATCAAAAAGAAAATGCTATTTGTCACTTCCCGAAGAAATGCATATTTGGAGTTTTGTATTTGTATGATCCCAGAAAGAAATCCGTTCCTTGTTTTTATTCTTAATTATTAATTCTTATTTTCTATATTATGTTTCTTATAAGAAACATTACATCTCAGAGTAGACTAGCACAGTGGTCTGGGAAACTCGCCTGGAGGGCTCAAAACCAGGGATGAAAGGCCAAAGGTTGAGCACACTGCCTTCATGATAAACCTAGCATCACACAAGATCTTTAAGCATTCCTTTGGTGAAGCAGTTTTAGGCATACAGATTTAAAATTGCTCTCTCCCTTCCCACATTTTACAATGATTCTCAATCATAACCCTCTCTTAGCAATCCCATTTCTATAAAGATGGTGCAAATGGCCTGGGGCTAAGGCAATTTATAGGAAGAAAGAAATGACTGGATGTGTGGGGGAAAAAATCCATAAAGATGAGAAAAGTAATTGGGAAAGCAAATTTTAGGGTCCTACTCTTTTATTTAAATATAATTAAAAGATTTCAGTGCATACTACCAGTTAAATGGTTGGATTAAAAGGCATACAGCATACTTCAAGGTAATTCATACACTGAGCTAAGATCTTCTATTATACAGATCTGATTCATGTTTCATCTCTCACTATCAGTACTCTTATTTTTGTCATGCCATACCTGGCTTGGAGATTCTCAATTTCAATGCTTTTTTCTCTCTCCATCTTGCACAGGAGTTCCTTCTGCTTTCTGATTTCTTCAAGGATCATCTCATCAGCTCTCAATTCCTGCTCCTTTAATTGCTCCTCAAGGGCATTGGCTCTTTAGAGACAGAGGAGAGAGATCAACGTTTCTCAAAAATCTCATTTTAGTCCAGCTTGCTTCTACAGGACCTGTTTCTTTTTCTCCCAGGAACTCAGAAGACAACGTTTACAATGTCAAAGAGAAACTATCATAATTCAAAACAGCTTGCTGCAAAGGTCATTCAAGATATATAAAAGCAGTGCATAACTTCCTATGGATCTGATGGGCTTCCAAGGCTTTTAGATCTGACCCAATGCTTAAGGATGTACCCAAGCAGACTGGAAGCTATGTTTTCAACTGCTTTAGTTCAAAATCAAAATGAGGTTCGTACAAAAAACAAGAGTCCAGGCCTATGATTTGGAAAATATGACAAAAACTCAGTAACTCCATACTTTCAAAGCAGAGCTCATTAAGTTTTCCCTCAAACCCTCAAACCCACCCTTCTTGTTAACTTTCCAGCTCTTGATAAGGGTATTTATCACCAGCCTTCTAGTCACACAGGCTCTTTAAAAACAGACAAAACACAAAATCCTTCTTCTGTGATTTTATTTTTATTTTAAAAAGCAATTGTGCCAAGACAAATCTTGTGCCTAGAGATAAGAAACACCTCTTGCTAAAAACCAAAATTTTGCAAATAACTCTTTACAAAGCAGGGAGAGAGTCCTCTGAATACCAAAGGTGAGCAGATTTCAGTCATCGAGGTTCACAACTTCAGAATCATCTGTGATTCTTCTCCCTCCATGACCTTGTTTCAACAATCCAGCTAGAAGCTTCTGTGGGTGTGTAAGATCCACCCACAGCCAGTACCCAGAAAGCTGCCAACAGCACAGGTTCTTTTGATCTGCTTTAATAAGGAAAGCTACGTGAAGGGGTTTGACAAGCTTACTTTAATTCAGCATACAAATATCATTCACTTAGTTCAGGGGAAGAGACCAGCACACTGAAC